>NW_028277098.1:45242500-46492500 GCF_059951505.1 Python bivittatus | reverse complement strand
GTTTTTTTAAAATTGTTACTGGGGAATAACATCAGAAACCAACAAACAAAAAGTGTTAAAATATGATTATTTCTGAAAAAAACACAATATCTTACTAACAGAAAAGCAAATCAGGAATAGAATTGGAAGGAATGGATAGAGGAAAGTTTAAGAGTTACTAAGAACACAAATCTATAATGTGTGAATGGTAGAATACTCATAGAAAATACTGGCTTATTTGCTGATTTATACTTTCAATTGAACAGCCTTCATTGTCTTTTATATGCAGTTACTGGCCCCATTCAGAAATACCTGGTTAATATTTATAATGTAGTTTTCAGTTCATTTTGGAATACCCTTTCAAAACCTCTTATACCATTTTTCATCAAAGGAAGCAAGTGTTTTATTTTGAGATACCCATATACCATTTTGTTTCAAGGGTATGGTCCTGCATGTTAATTAAAAATGCTACTCTACAGCAAGTGAGGAAGAGGGAAAATAATTGGAATCATGAAAAACTGCTGATTCAGCCTCATTCAGTATTCTACCACTGGAACAGTACCTGCTTCAAGCACTAATTCATTTCACCAATGTAATTAGTTAAGTAATCACCCGAGCTGCTCTGCCATCACTTTGTAGAAAGCTACTTCACACATATGAATAAAATAATAAATCAATTAATCTGGGGGTGGGGCATCATTTTTCTAAATTAACTGTACCCATTTGAATACAAATTAGCATATAATGTACCTACAGATCTATTCAACATTTCATTGAATGCACTATAGAAAGAATCTAGCTGTAAGCCATTATTTTCCAGATCCTACCTCTTGTCAGACTTGGGGTGAAAACGGTGAAAAAAGGCTGTTTATTGATGACATAAAAATCTGAAAGAAAACTTTTGGCTATTTGCTTCAATCTTTAATTTTTTAAAAAAATATTTCTCAACGGATATTTTGGTTCATCCTTTCTTCATACCTGAATTAAAAATCATTTCCATTTCCTTAGACAAATGAAACTTCAGATACTGGAGCAAATGCATTATTGTATTGTATGTCTGCAGGCAGTATCTAGGTGCTGAAGCAATTATTTCAACCCCTAGGGCCTCTTATCAAATCAACATGTGAGAAAAATTCCCCATAGTTTCAGCTATAACATGTTTTCATCTTTCAAGAAATATTATCCACACCTGTATGTTATATTTATATTTAAATTATGTATGCAATGAACATGCACTGTGTGACCTATGCTTTGTAGCTTCAATTTATTCACCATTAAGACATCTGGTTCAAAACACATATGTAGATGACACTGAGCTGATCTTCTGGAACAGTACGTGGGTAGGATAATGGACTGGATGGAGAATTGGGACAATGAACTGAGATTAATCCAGCCAATGAGAGATAATTGTTGTGTTTGCATTTATCCTGAAGGCAGAATTTATTTCAACTTTGTTTGCTGAACAAGCAAAAAATCATGGTATACTAATTCCAAGTATGCTTTCTTAGAAAGCTTGAAGCAGATATTCAGAAACAATTACATAAACAAAACAGACAGGATTTCTTAAGTCCTGGGAAGGGAGGCAGCATTTAAAAGAGACTCAGGATGACTCCTCTTTGACTCATTGGAGTATAAGAGGGATGGGAGGAAAACCACAATCAGATTTGCAACATTCTGTTATTATACCTATCACAATAAAGTATACTTCATGTCTTCCTGTGAAGTCAACTCCCTTGATCTGGTCTACCTTTTAAAGCTGACCCTTTGTTTTTTGTTTTGTTTTTTCTGTCATTGCTCAGCAGGTATCCTAAATGTTCTGTTACCCCTCATTGAAACAGTGTCATCTTGTAGGACCCAGGAGATGTTCATTCTCTGTTGAAAGACTACCCTGTGGAACAGAGATTCAGATGGCCCCTAGCTTTTTGGCCTTCCAGAATGCCATAAAAACCTGGCTTTTCTGTTAAGTGTTAGCCCAATATATTTATATATTTTAATATAATATATATATGTGTGTGTGTGGGGGGGTAATTTAGATGTATTAATTTTCCATTAAGTGTTAGCCCAATCCATGCACATTTCACATTGCATGTGATATGTTAGATGCATCGACTTTTGTATTTATTACATTTGTTTTTAATTGTATTTTTGTTTTACATTGCTTTGTATTGCTAGGCACCCAAAAGTATTTGCTTAAGGTGAGCAGCCATATAGATTTTCTAAATACGTAAATAACAAGTCCCTGTAAAATGGTAAAGAATGATCTTTCTTCTGCTTGTGTTTTTATTAGTTACTATAGTTATTCAATAGTTTAGAATTTTAAAAAAAGTAAAGTGATGATATTGGTCACAATGCAAGATATAAGGTGTGTCTTAACAATGGTATTTGCCCGAGACAAAGTCGCTTATTGGATCTTCACTCAATAAACAAAGCATTGCAAAAACTGACTTCATTATTGGCCTGTGCTGTCTTCCCTGCGTCCGTTTCAGCCTCCTCCAGTCTGGGGCTCTCCAGATGGGTTGACACAAGATGGAGAAGCCCAATTACCTCTTCAGCTTTTCCTCTCCTATTTTAGTTGCGACAACGTTGTGATTATTAGGACTGCTGTGATCGAGAAAATCATGACATCTAGCATCCTGAAAACACCAACATGCAACCAATCACATTTGTTTGCATGAAGCATCGCAAGATTCCAAAAGATAACCATGATGCATTATGATCAGAATGTATCTCATAAAGAAAACTATTAATCAAAATTATGTTAATCATATACAATCGATGCCATCAAGCCACTTAGAGTCAAACGTAAATGAAGCAGGATAAACGTTGCATAGCTAAAATACAAAACTGGCATAAACGTAAGCTGCAACCAACCTATATACAGCATGGGTCCTGTAAAGCCAATTTTTTTCAGTATGAAGCAAAATTAGTTAATCCTGTGTCATAGAAAAGTTATAGCAATCTCACAGGCTTAATTATTTATAAAGAGCATGAGAAATGAACTTGGAATGTTTGAGCTATAAAAAAAAGGATCTGAAAAGAATCAAATATTTCACAATTCCACCTTGCTGGGTGACTATCAAAATTCTTTGTACTGAAATGACCGAGCTTTATTTTAAAAGCTCTGGGAATTGGTTTGCCAGGAGTGAGTTGCATGTGTTAATGACAGCAAGATGCCAGCTCAACAAGTCTTGCTAACAGAATTTACTTCAATCTTTGCAAGAAAACCTAAATGTAGTCATTTGTTGGGCATGTCTCAGTCTGTTTGGATTCAATTAATTGCTCAGCTGAAATGTGACCATTTTTGCCCCCTGCCAGAAACTGTTTCTTAATTATGGTGATATACAAATGTGATAGATAGATACATAAATGAAGTGAGCTTCAACTTAGTTTTTCTGATATCTCAGCCAAAAGGTTCAGAACTGTCATGGATGATTTATAAATTATTTGCAGCACTTATATAGGTCACCTGATTACAGTATTCCCTGGGAGCTTATTGCACCATCAAAAGAACAAATTGCAGCACAAAAATTGTTGGCAGAGAGAAAGAGAAGAACATACCAGTTTGGCATCCCAAGTGACTAAAAATGCTAACATGTCAACTGTCTGTTACAACTCAAGACATTAGAACCACCGATAAAAGACTTGGAAGAATGATTCAAGTCTAAGAAGGAGTTTACCAGAGAATGAGTAATGATCAATGTCAGGGCTAAGAAAGGGAATATATATTCCCTCCCCAGTGGAGAGGGGGGAAACCAATACTTCCTTATTTTGGGATTCCCCCACCCCCCATTTCCACTGAGATATATGGGATGTGAGGAAGTTCTAGTCTGATTGCCTCAGCAATGGAGAAGAGCACTCAGCCCTGAAAAAAAAGGTTGGATGAATCATGGCTGTAAAAAGACACTGAACTAGAGCCAGCATTTATTTAGAGCAATTACATTCAAAAATAATTTATTACACATACAGTGGTATGAGAGAAGAAGCAAAGTGTAACTTTCAGTGGTCTGTTCTGGAAGCCCATGATAACAGTGGCAAGATTAAGTATGCAGTCCTAGGTATACTAATCTGGAAATAAGTTCCATTGAACTCAAGCTAACTTACTTTTCAGTGGATGTGAATGGGATGTTTGCAAAAGGAAATGGAACTAATGAATAGGTAGAATTGGTAACAGGGTTCAACAGGAAAAGCACAAAAGTTAATGGAAGATCACATACAGTAATAGTAGGCAAGATGTCAGCTTCTCCTGATGACAACCAAAATGGAAGCCCAAAAAGTAGAAAAGATGGCTGACATTCAAATTGCAGCAACTGCATTTTGTTATAAGCTAGGATCACAGGTCACTCTAAGCCAATTTAATTCTGATTTGCTGAAGATACATTTGACTGAATTTGTAGAGCACAATAAGCCATAATTCATGATAAACCACAATGCTTAGGATCACAGAGCATACTAAGCCACATACAAGCAAACCACATTTGGATTAGTATGGTATATGATAAGGAATAGCCTAGAATGTGGGAGTAGGGGCAAACATTCAGTTTTATCAAGGGTTGAAATGGATTCCAGTCGCACAAGGATTCTTTCAAAGTCTGCTCGGATGAAGAGACAACAGATGTCTTGTTTTTAAAAATGCAGAACTCAACCACTGCAGCTAAACTGTAATGTCAGCATAATTTTAAAAATAAGTATTTGCCTCTCTTTTAATGTAAACTATAAAAATAGTAAATGTGCAACTGCTCTCATTTATATTCCTGATGCACTAATTTGGGATGGAATTGATAACATTTATTTTGATATCTTCTACCAATGTTTAATTCACCAATATGGAAAATATATGCACTAATAGAAGATAGGACTGTTTTTAGGTTGTGTTTTAGTTTCATTTGAAAACTCAGAAAAATTTATAATTGTCTAGATAATAAAGATCTATTTTGAATCAATGCTATGGTACAAAGCCAATCTTTCACACTGATGTAATAAGTAATTTGTTGTTGCAATGTTGCACTTAGAATTCCTATTAATATTCTACTAGGATGCACAGTAAAAAAAATAGATCTCTAGAATAATTAAAATATGTTTAATTTGCATGGAGCTCAGGGCATTGTTCTGACATTAAACATCAGTGTCAACTATATATGGAATTTCGACTGACAGTGCTTCATTTATGTGAAAATTAGCTTAAGTGTATAAAGAATGAAAAATTTATGATTATTTCTCATTTTCATAAATGCAGTGCTGTGCATTAATTTTGCCTTCTAAAACTATTTTGACAGTGATAAGGGAATCCTTAGCAAACCGCGCTTCTGTTCCCAGCTTTTCTGGAATTCTCTTGCAAAAAATATTGTGCAATTTTTGTTTTAAAAACATTACACAATAAAGCTCATTTAGAGAATTTGATTTCTCCTCTTTTGCTTTCTTGCTTTCCAAGAAATGTAAAGCTTCAACATCCATCTAAACTATTCAGAAATGAGTAGCTACAGAATGTTAAATGAAACCATTTAGATCGATATTATTGGTAAATGGAGGGTTCTAGCTCCTGCAGAAACCAACACACATACAGGTTTAAGCAGAACGTCTTTTCTGCTGCAGGTGTTCCTGTTGAAAGCAGGAACATCTGCAGGAAGAAGAACGCTTGGCTCTTTTGGAAAGGCATCATGAAGACTCCTCATATGGCACTGTGAAGTGCTGTCTTGTGTTATTGGGGGGTGGGGGGAGGGGAGAGAGGATTCATGGGCTTGGAAGCCAATCGAGACAGGGCCCCTTGTTTAATGTATAAATGAGAAAACTCCCAGGAATATCAGGGCAGTCAGGCAGAATCCAAAGTTGAAGAAATATCTTTGGAGAAAGCAATGGCAAGCCACGTCCATACTGTTGCCAAGTTAAGACAGATATGAGCTTGACTCATAGAAGACTTTATTTTGACTCTATTTCCCAATGTACTTAAGGTTGCAATATTTATATTTATATTTATTATATTATATTATATTTATATTATTAAAAAATAAGTGAACTTATTTTTGAATAGACATGAATTTAAGGGACTAGTGATTACGTCCCATGGAATTAATATGGTCCACAGCTGCTTTTTTGTCATTCTTGGTATCCCTGTTTGTCTGCTAAGATACAGGCAACAAAACATCAATAATTTGTGATGCAATTATTTATTTTGAAAGGGTTTTATATAGTAAACAAGAGACAAAATAGCTGCATGAAGCTTCTGATGCACAAAAACTGCCTCAGTTATATAAAAATGCCTATCCAATGCTTGTCACCCAAATAATAAAATAGGGTGAAAGGGTGTTTTTTTGGGGGGGGGTAGGATTACTATGTCAACATCATGTTCCTTGAAGCATCTGGAGCCTGATTTTTGTTTTTTAATATAGCTGGCAAAAATTTGGCCATCTTTCAGAACAACAGTTAGGGCTTATTTATAAGTTGTCCTTGAGATATTGTTCGGAAACTGAACAATTCAGGGATTGTATGATTAAATGGATGCAGAATCTGAACAGGACTATCGATATGCAGCTATGGAAATACCCATGGAAGATAAATATTACATTTACTGCAAATATTATACTCAGACAAAATTGGTACAAAGTATTTTTCCTGGGTATATTACACCACTGCCAGATGCTAAAATAGATAATTCATATTACAAACTACTGGAAATGCAATAATCAGTTTGGATTTTTTTCCCCCATACTTGGAGGCAATGTCATAAAATTCAACAAATCTGGAAGATGATTTATCATAAAAGAAACCAATTTTAAACTTCAACTTTTCTTTCCCGCCAGCTATTTTTCTGTTAAGCATTACTAAGCCTTATATTTCTACAAAGTATACACAGTTGGCTCTATATATGATAACAGCTGCTAGGACACTTTATACTTTTTACTGGAAATTGCACATAATTCCTTCTCTAAAAGAATGGCAGATTAATCAATGAGAATATTCATCAATGTAAAAAAAAAAAAACTTTGTATTTAAAACATGTCTGATACTGTATTTCATTTAACTTAGACACGACAATTCTACACATAAACATCTACCATATCCAAAGTTTAAGTTTTTTCTTAATATAAGGATTTAAAATATTAGATCTTATTTGATTTCTGATAATTAGGATAGACTTTCAGATGAGATAGAAACCCCTGTTAATTGTTTATTTTGACTAATTATTCTTATCATATTGGGTGCCTTTGCTAATTGGATATTGATGTAGTTTTAATAATAGTTTTAAAGTGCTAAATCAATCTAAGATCATTTTCATGTGCAGTATTAATTTAAATTTAAAGTTACTTTGAAAACTCTTACTCAGTTTTAGATAGCTTATAAATGTCTTTTCTATTTCTTTCTGGGTTTCTTTTTATTGGTTAAGCTTTGAAATTATCTATCTATCATGTACACACACACACACACACACACACACTTCCACAGACACTCCAAAGACTATGGACATATACAACATGCTATGCCAGGGGAGATGCCACAGACATATTGATATTCCCAAGAGAAGCTAAACTTTAGAATGTTCTCTGACATAAATAATAATTTAAAGAATATAGTATGGATGGCAGCTCGTAGAACCTTATGCCCCTGCTAAGAAAAGGAACAATGGAAAACTGATTTGTAAACTTAGTAATATTCCAATGTTTGCATTCAACTGCTATCCCTGGGGCAACTTAAAAAATGTTACCCCACTAAGAGTTGTAATCCACAGTTTGGGACCTCCAGTATATACAATTGCACAATTAACATGTTGGGCTTTTCTTTAATTCAAGTGTGCTGGGACAAAAATATACAGTAGAGGCAATCAGGTAATGTCTCAAAGACACGAACATTCAAACAGACTTGATGTCCTTCCCCAAAGATGTATTTTTAAGTAGTTCTCTCACCCTTTATGAGACCTGCTAGATACTTAAGCCAAATCACTATTCCTAAACAAGGTGGGCCCTGAGCCTAGCATGGTTTAATTCACTTCCATCAGCAGTTTTAGAGCAGAGATACAAAGGGATCCCATTCATATCCAGACTCTGCATGTGGTGAAGGGGCCACAGAAACAATCAACCATGCGTTATTGTACTGTCCATTTTACATCGACACTTGCCATGAGCTGCTATTTCCACACCTACTTAAATATCCCAGTCACTCTGATCAGTTCTATTTAAACCTCTTACTGTCAGATTCAAATTACTCTATCTCTTTAAATGTGGCCAAATTCTGTCACATAATATGTAAGATGCACAGCACCCATAATGACAAATCTGTTCATCTAACTAACTGATATTAATTTTATGTATCCAAGTGTTTTATGGACTGATCACTGACCACAATAAAGATTCTGTTCTGTTAAATAAACATGCATTGTCATATACAAGTTTACTCTAAGATGTCTTTTTTCATTTCATTTTTAATTTATGGTTAAAGGCCAACAGAAAACACAGGTAAAACAATAAACAAAATGAGGAATTAACACATTAAAGAGATTGTAGTCGTGGCAGACATTAAAAGCCCTAACCTTTTCAGCACAACATGGGTAACCAAACCATCCAAGCCTAAGCATGATTCAAACACAGCATCTTCTGATGGCAACTGCAACTGAGCAAAATTGTACAAATTTTGACACACCAAATCTGCTAGTATCTCTCTTTCAGGCTAACCCATGCATTTAGGAATAGGGGTGATATTAACACAGTGTGCCAAGAGTGGTGCAAGAGACAGCACAAGATGTGCAAGACTGTCTCACTGGTTTTAAGCATGGATGGAGGTGCACTGAAAATGGGATATTCCAAAGGATGCGTGTTAAACCTCACTTGTGTAAACACCCTTCTAGGCAAAAAAAAAGTGTTAGAAGAATAGTTAGGAATGGTGAAAGGCTCCAAAGGCCTCAAAACACTTTAAAGATTTGCTGGTTGAATGAAGGTTTTTTTTACCTCTAGCGTGGCTTTCTCTAGTAGGATAAATAAAAGCCTGTACCTTTTTTCCAAGAGGATTTTTTTTTCCCTGTTAGAACATATTGGGCCAGGGACTAAACCAGAAAATTTGTTTCAAACACAATTTCCAGTGATAAATTCTCATATGGGCCTCCTTGGAAGCACAACCCAGTTTCAGCCAAATAAGTGTTTGGCATGGATTGTGGAACATGAAGCATAGTTCTTATATATTTGGATTGGATTGCTTCAAAGGCCAATAAATATCCATAGCCATGAGGTTATGCACTGTACAGCAGAAAGCTTAGTTATTTGCTTCTAAATAACTGCTGAAGGGACAAATTTATTATCATTGCAACTAGCAAATCTAATTTTGATCATCATGGGTTTTAGATATGTACTGTAATTTCTGGAATCTGTTGTTTCCAGTGCTGGAAGATTGAAAGTGGATTTATAAATATTTGAAGACCTTAATTTGATCAGTTTGAATGCCACTGATTTTCCAATTAAGGTGGCAGTTAGCATGTTCCTCAGTGAATAACACCAACTTTGTTTTAGAGTAATTAATGTATAGTTTCCCACTTTGGCAAACTTACTAGTGCCTGAAGTCTCCAGCAAAGGCCACTCTGAAAAGGGAAGGAACATTGGCATTGTTGGTATAAAGAAAAGGTTTATAATCTAGTGATGGCAAATGGAACTCACATTTTGGGAGAGCCTTTATGTTATGGAATTCATATAAACATTAAATAAAAAGGCAAGAATACATCCCTTCTAAGTGGCCATGGATGCAGAAAACTATCACATTTACTCTGCATGTAGGTATTCTCAGGGAGTGTTATGGGCCTATCTAATGACTCAGACTTCATTAGAGTAGGGCTTGACAGGTTCTGACCTTCAATATGGAGTTTAGCACCATGCCACTATGTCTGAAGCCACACAGAAGGGCTTCATCATGCAAGCTTTATATTATGCATTAGGCAGGTGGTTTGGTTTACATATTTACAATCAGTCTTCTCTTACCACTAACCCTCATGGAGCTGAATTTAGCAGACTTTTTTTTTCCTCCTTTGCTAGACAAATTCAGATAAATACATGGCCCGTGAGGAAGCAGGGAGGAAAATGCTAGCGATTTTCTTTTTGCTGCAAGAGAAATGAAGTGTGTTTTGTTCGTTCACGATCAGTTCAGGCTTGCATGTTTCGGAGTGGGGGCAGAACCTGCAGGTAGGTACAAAGATCATACAACTCTTGGCTGATTTGGAGGCAGCAAGGTAAATACTGATTAGCTGACATGCTCAGCAAGCGACGGATGTCAGCACAGATGTACAAAAGTACAGGCAAGCTCAAGATGTTAGTGCTAAGAATATTAGCCTAAAGCTGCAAAGGTACAGGGACCCTGAAATATTTGGGTTGTTGATGCAAAAGCCTGGGAAACAGATGGGTAGGTCATCTGATGGGCCTTATCATCTCCCACTAATAGAACAGGAGTGAATAACTGCTGTTTATTTAGGCAAACTGTGGGGCTCTTCCTTTCTATCAACATTATCTCAGAGTAGGGACAGTCCAGGAACCTTCAGAGAGATACTGTGGCTGGATTTACAAATCATTTCAATCAACTGTTTGTTAACCTTGGGTTTATTTAACTATATTTATTAAAACACACAGACCCATACCCACAACTGGCTGGATGGAGACAATGAGTTAAGTCACAAACAAGCAAAGATGGGAACGCAGTCATTGAGCCCCATATTCCTGTAGTTTTGCAGGAGGGCAATCACAGCATGTAATGGGTTTTAAGGAATGCTTGAGTATAATATAAACATAACATTGTAAAAGGGAAGGGAAGCCAAGGGAAGGGAAAATTTTCTATCAAAAAAAGCGAAATAGCTACTTCCAGTCAGTCAGAAATGCTCAACTGAAATTCATACTGCTGTTGCACAGGAGATTCTTTCTAAAACATGTTTCTTCTACAACACATTAAGATTTTCCTAACACTGACAAAGTACAGTACGTATACCCATTCCTTACACAGCCTCTGCCTAAGACTCCCTCCACTCCTAAATGGGGAAATGAACTTGTTCAAACCCTGGAAGTTTCTTAGTAATCCAGTGGAAAGCATGTTCTTTCTAGGCATTTTCCAGCAGCTGCTTTAACAGAGTTATCAGGACATAAGCAGCCAGCTGCATACCCTAATGTCACCACTGCAGGTAGATGAAATGGTGTGGGAGGGGGGGATGAGGGGAAAATCTGTCAAGGCTATAGGTAGAAAACACAGAAGGAAAGAATTTAATGGAAAAAGAGTTTGGGGGATAATTACAGGACAGGTATTTTTAATGGTTCTTGGCAGCCTCCCTAACTCTTGTATTTAAATGGCTTTTTTAATTAAAAAACAGCAGGGTTGGAATACTAATCTTTCTTGGCAGATAGCAGATGATGTTTCTCAAGTTTTGGAAAGTCTAAATCACCCTGAAGCCCATCCTGCTTCTTAGCAGGCCAATTTTGTTGTACTGCAGTGCTCTACAGCCGGGCTACACAAAACCTGGGAGGCTTGGCTGCTACAGGGTCTTGAGCAAAGGTGTTTTTCAAAGCCACTTCATGAAGCAACACAGGCTCCATTTCTAAAGGAGGAAAATCCACCATGTTGCTCCCCTTTGCATGGCTTGGATGGCCTCCTCTAGGGATTATTCTAGCTAGAAAAGACAGGTGTATATGGTACATCCTAAAAGTCTCCTCCAGCTGATGGAAGTGCTGGAGGAGGTCATCAGAACCATGTAAAAGGGCCTCAGTGAGGAGAATCCCATCCACATGTTGCACAAGGTGAACGAAGTTGCCTCAGCAGCACAAAACACCTCATTGAGGAGAAATAAAGGTCCCAGGCCTTTATTTTAATCTACAAATGCTGCTTTTCACATGTTTCTTCCAATGCAGTAGAAAATATCTAGGTACCAAGATTGGAAAATGTTCCCTATTTCTTTTTTGTACATTAATATACTTATTTTTCTTCTACTTACACCTTGCCTGTTTTTGCTGCTGCTGTTGTTTGCTTGTTTGGTTTGGCTTGTGGTTTTTTTGGTAATTGATACAAAATCCTCTCATTAGAACGGCTTGTGCAGAGCTGCCCGTTTGAAATACACAGTAAAATAAACTCATAACGGCCAGCATAGGAGGGAAAATCCACCCCCTCCAACTGTCTTTCCAAGCTATTTAAATTGCAGATCAAAAAGGCAAGGTTATCTGGCACTGCTGCATTCTGGATTCTTACATATTTGGAGGAGGAGAATACATATTTTCACATGACAACCGTTTCAAGGATGTCATACGAAGAGAACTGCGGCTTCTCAAATATAAAGTAATTTAGCAATTTCATGCCATTTCAAGTAACTATCTGTAGGCAAAGGGACTTTAAATTAAAATTCAAACTTATTGTACTTTATGTCAACACCCTTGTCACTCTGAATTTTTTCCCCATGGCATATTTCTGTGTTACACTGAGGGGAAAGCAGCAGCTTCAAGAAAGGTTTCCAAAATACCTTTCCAGTTATACTCAGCTTTATGTTGTGTTCTTTGTCTCAGTCTGAATTACATTTCTTTAGCTCAGATGAGCAAGAGAGACTCCTAAAATAATACAGCAAGGAAATCAGCAAGAAAATAAATCAGCTGGGACATAATTTTAGACTGTCTTTCAACCAAACTGGCCCTCAAAAGGCTTTGAAAAAAAAGGTAATGTTTTTAAACAAGCAATTAAGAACATTATTAATAAGAAAGCATGTTTGTGACGATAAAGAAAAGGAGTGGGAAGACGTGCACCATTTATTAATCTAGTTGCAATGTGCAAATTCAGCAGTTCCACTTGCTCCATTGCTTGTTCATATTTTTCCCTCCACTTTACCTGGCAGATCTAAAACTGCTTCCTTGTTTTTCCTCCTTTTTGTTATTTTTAACATCCCTTCTATGAGTTATAACCAATCCTGATACTCTTTCTATAAGCTTTGGTTATTAATTTGTACCTCCTTCATGGTTCATCTCTCATTCCATTTCTTATATATATTTGTCCTTGGTAGAACTCTTCAGAAAGCTTTTTATGCAGCTATCTTCATTTCTTTAAATTCCTCTCATCTTTCTTATTTACTGGAGATATTTGTACTTGCATCTTCAATATCTCACTTTTAAGAAACAGATGTTCCTTCTCTTTGAGAATTCTGTCCATGAGATCGGACTTAGAGATCCAGGGCGCAGATTCATTCAATTTGTTTCAGTATCTTGAATACTAAAATGACACTGAGTTTATTACTATTACTTGTAAAATAGTTGATTTCTTTTATTCTGTTTTGTATTTTTTTAAATTCCACTTGGCATTAGTGATCATCAAGATAACAAGTTTCCCTTAACCTTCTACACAAACCTGTAGTGATTGATTATTTATTATGTGCTGTTCTACTTCTTGAAGGAGTCCGGAAATAATAAAAACCCAATCTATTTATCTAATTACTTCTATGTATCTCATGCCACTTTCCCTATTACAACGGTACCTTGCTATCAATTAGAAGACAGCTTCATCTCCCACAGGATTTGGTCTAAATTTTCTTTCTACTACAGCTTCTATGTCATTTCAGGTCTAATTGACACTAAACACCTTACAGAATCAATGCAACTGTGTAAATAAAGCAATAAATAAACTATAACAAACAGTACATCTCCTCCTCATAAAAGTTATCTTTAAAAGATTTGTAAGATGCCTGCCAAACTCTTTTCAGTCCTAAGGAGGGGTATCCAATTCCCTTTTGTCTGTTTGTTTTTTCAGCACTTGTGCTCCAAGAGTTTAAACCTCTTTTAAATCATGAACTTCAACAGGAGGAAATAATAAGCATAATATCATTTTCTGAAGAGCTCTCACAATAATGCTTTCCCACCATAATCAGCAGAAAGTAATAATTATACAAATTAACATGTCTAAGAAAAGTTTCCATCACAAATTGAATGTATATAAGGACAATAACACAACTCTCTTGAGACCTTCAGAAGGTAACATTCAAGTCTTTTTCTTGTATATATTTCATGTATTTTATTATGTTTTCTTCCATTCCTTCCACATTTCCTCTTCTAATACCTGAATTTGAATCTCTTTTATTAACCACTCATTCCTTTGACATTCAAGAGTGCTGCCATAGGCAAGGCTGAGTGATGGTTGATGTAACAGTTCTTCTACAAGTAAGTTTAAAGGTGTACTGCCTTCATATTCAAGCCTCCACACATTAATCCCAGAATTAGAAGACTAAGTAAATGCTCCAATTTAAGTTGATTATCTTCAATGATGTTGTCAGTCTAACTCATTTGTCTGACTTCCTTCTCAATAACGTTCTTTCCTTCAGTCCAAACATAGCTAAGAATAGATTCTTTCTATCCATTGAATTTAAGAGTGAGGCTTATGGGAACAATATAAAAAAAATCCAATTTTTAAATCTAGAAGAATATATAATAACAGGTGTATAGTCTGAGCCTATCCAGACTTAGGTGATTGTTAAACTATTGAAATTAAGTTGACATGCTTAGTTTAAGGAATCAATATGATTCCAAAGTTTCTGGTGACCAGTACATTCAGGAGGGTCCATTACCACATTCTGATCAGTTCACAATGAGCATGTCAAGTAAATTTTAAGCTTATCTGGAGAAAGCAACTTTCATCCAGGGCATTTAAGGCTGATGGGTATTTAGACAGAAAGTGAAGCATCAACAGAGGCTTCATAGCAATGGGCAGGTGAAGGAGGGCAGACAGCTGAAAGATACTTTCAAGATACTTCTGATCAAATGGCAGATGGGTTGGAGAATCCAGCAAGGAGTAAAGCAAAAAGAGGGCAGAAGAATTATGCCTCCTTTGAGATATAAGCCTCCTTTACAATTTAGGCAAGGTTTTGTTAACTGGACTGAAAATATCAGATGGACACTAGATGATAGTAAAGGCTAACTGCTTGCGGTCAACTAATGGACATTCAGATTTTTTAGTAAAAGTCGCTTCAAAGAAGACAAATTAATAAAGCTAAAATAAAGAAGAAATGGTTTTTCAGGTAGCAAAACAGATCAAGGGAGGCTAAGCATCCATGTGCAGTATATAATTCTAAAAGTGTTATTTTAATTACTTGCCCTCACCTCAAGAACATACAGTATGTACTTGCCATCTAGTTAGGTCTGGTCCCTGAGAGACTGTTGCTTGTGCACTTTAAGGCACTAAGGAGAACTTGGGCTTGAATGTGATCCCTTTTCCAACATCTTATCAACAGAGAGGAAAAAGAGAGGTGGAATGGCATGTAGTCTGGTTCTCACTGGGCATTGATGAGGTCTTACTAGTCTTTCATTAAAATAGGTTGTTTAGGATTCTTGTGCATGCTGTTTTTTTCAACATGTATCATGTAAAAAGCCAAGGTTCTTTCACTTATTGGAAAAAACCCACAGTTACTCAAAAGGGCACATTATTACATTTACGATCCTCTTCTCTAAGGCAACATAAGATGGTGTTAATTAATACAGCCCTCCTGCCCCAATTCCAATCAACTTTTCCTTGTTAATATAGCCACTAAGCAGACCAGCATTACAACTACATCAGAGAGTTTCTAAAGTTTGATTTGTCACAGCCATTGAACAGCGGCATGTGGATAAAGCAATTTTGAGCAGCTTGCCATCCACCTGTTTCTCAAATGCAACCAGGCAAAAGAAAACTTTTCTGACTCTTTGCAAGGAAAGTACTTCCAATTTAGAAAGAAATTACTGTATACAATGCAAGTTGATGCCTTTTATACTACACCTTAAAGCCATCTACTGTCATTTAGGGATCTGTGTTTGTCAGTCACCCCAATGAAAGGGGTTGTACATAAACTATCAATACCACCTTGATTCAATCCAGAGCAGCATCAAGGAAAATTACTGTATTTTTCCAACTATAAGACAATACTTTTTTCTAAAATCCTTACCCTAAAAATGGAAGGGCGTCTTATTCAAGGAAGTCAGCCGAGAATTGCGCGGTTCCAAACTGCCCATACTTTGTTTCTGCAGAGAGGCTTCCTCCTATTGCTAGCGTCCAATCACGAGTGAAATAGCTTGTCTCCCAAACAGACTTCCTCCAATCACGAGCCTGATGTAACTGATGTCAGCTGATGCTGAACAAACCAATTAGAGGAAGGCTGATTGCAAAGACAAGCTATCTGCAGTTTCACTCGTGCTTGAATGTAATCAGTTAAGCAAAAGAGCCTGGAAATAGAGCTGCAGAGAGACGGTTTGGACCTCCTCCCACCGAGTGTATCAGGTCAATGTTAACTAATTACTAAATAAAAATGTGTTCTGCACTATCTTTAAAATACTGATTTTTAAATTTTGGGCTAGAAAAGTGGGGGGCGTCTTGTACATGGGGGCGTCTTATTGTTGGAAAAATACGGTAATTATATGCACTTTCTCCATTAGACAGAAGACTTTGAACAGTAAAAGGGGACTTGTTAAACATATGATATGGTAAGTTATGGTCTAATACATACTCAGTCATAAAGAATTCTTTCTTTTTTGGAAAATGAATTCAGCATTTGAACATAAGAGAAGGGATGTGTGTGTGTTTGTGTGTGTGTATTCTTACTTGCACATTCTTACTGATATTTGATCTTCTTTACATTTATTCTGTGGGGCCCCATTTTGGCCACATGCAGCCCTCAAAACATTGTATCAAAATCATAACAAAAGAGTGCAAAAGCTCATGAAAGTAATACTTTCTAAAGCAAAGTATAAAATAAACAAATCAGGCACACCAAATTTGGACTGCAAAAATCTGGATGGAAAGAAGAGTTAAGAGTTTTCTGTATCTAGTGGTTGCCCAGACTTTTGCAGCTTAGATATGGTATCCCTACACACATTAGCAGCAGTTCATAACACTAAAAGGAAAACACCATAAAATGAAAAAATATATAGTTGTATACAAAGAATTACTCTGCAAGGCTGATATCATTACAGAACTCCTAAATCTAAAAAGAAAATTAATTATTTAAGCAGTGCCTGGAATTATTATAGGAGTTTTTATATTTTTACAGTGATATGGAGGGAGCAAATTGTCTTTATTACTCCCCACAGGCAGAGTCACCAACTGGGTTCACACCTGGCATAAGCCATAATGTTGTTTGTTTGACTTTGGTTTAGCATGATGAGTAAATCAAACATTTGGGCTTGTAAACCATGAGTTAAGTCTTAGTTTAATGTGGGAACCTAACCACTGTGTCTTGATCCACATGGATGTAATAATGAAAAGAAAAGGCTGATCCTCAGCTCCATCTTATTTTGCAGTCTACTTGCTTTATCTCATTACAGTATGCATGGCTATTGGAGGAAGATCTGGGGGAAAGTCTGCACTTCAAAGTTAAATTAAATGTATAATCAAAGTGAAAGCATCAAAATGCACACTCACATACAATATATAAAAATATTTATGCCTGGAAATACCCACCCAAAGGAACGAAAGCAATTGGCAATTGCTTTCTTGGAACAGAGACATGGGAAGGGACAGCAGAAGGGAAATTGTGCAAAAGGAGGACCTTGGAAGCTGTTGCCAAAGTGTCTCGGTCTGGACCGACTTTTTAAAGCCAGCTTAGAGTCAAGCTGCCATGAGCACAGGACAGGAGCAGCTTAAACCATAAGTGTGGATATGCCCTAAGAAAGGTGCTAAAAATTAGACAGATTAAGGGAGCTTTAATGTAGTTAAGAGGCTTAGAAGATATAAAATGAAAATTAATGCTAAAGGATATGATTATGCTTAACCTACGATTAAAAAAGATGGCTATAAGCACGTTTGTTAACTCACTGCCTCCTGTAGTAAACAGTTACATTATCACCATAGAAAAAGAATTAAAGCCACTATTTCCAATCCAAAATTATCTCATCCTTCTCCTGCATGCCAAGTTTTGTGCTTGTTAATATATGAAAAAAGCTGCATAATTAATAATACGAGAGTGTTTCAAGATGTGACCTCGTTCTGTGCAGTTGCTCTGTGCACACATAGTAAGGGCTGAAATTCTGTAATGATTTGGTTCATTCATTGTGCTAAACCAAGATCACACATGGTTGGGTTGGTACTGTACACTAAGCAGAAACTGAACAAACCTCATTATGGCATAGTGTGATATATGAATTTCCAAACTTTGACAGAGAATATGAAATATCGTATTTATCAAACGATACGATAGCAAGGCCACATCTGTCAGTGAACAGAAAGAGTCTGTTCTAGAGGTCAAGAGGTACTGATGATAGGTAAGGCAAAAAGGTTTAAACATATATTGCTACCTTCCCATTCTCATGTTATTTGCATGTAATAAATATAGAAATAGAGTTGGAAGGGGCCAGTTACACCATCAAGTTCATTTCTCTGGACAGAAATTTAAGGTAAAGGATCCACAACATATGGCTATGCAGCCTCTGACTGATCATATGTATTAGTGAAGAAATAATCAAAAATTGGGACAAACTCTAGATTTCAAATTCTATGTCCTATAATTGAAAATATGCCCCACATAATAAACACATTTCCTGTAGCAAATTTGAATCAAGTTAGTATTGTGATAAATTTAACTGGAAGTGCTTTTCCCAGCTTCCCTCTCAGTTAGCAGTTCTCTCTCTGGCTGCCAATAGAAAGGAGTTAATCATTAAAACAATTTATTTATTAAATTTGTAACAATATCTTTAACTTTGGTAGGATTGTACCCACCATTTGTATTCTTAAATCAAATGAAGCTTTTTCTCACTTAATTTCAAGCCTACTCTAAAATTTTACATTTAAATGACCTCATTCTTCATCTGCAATTTCTGCCTATCATACTCATTTAGGATAATTTTATGGACATTAATTCATGCTGAATGACAGTGTAATAAATTCCAAATTATTTAAATAATTTACAGTTAGTCTGAAAAAAAAAAGATTTCCATCTAGCTGAAAGCAGCTTAATGATAGCATTTCCTCTGCCTTAGTTGGGGGAAGACAGAAAGTGTATGTTTACTAAAATAAATGACATACATTTCACTGGGAGAAAGTGACAAGGAAGAGAAGGGATTGACTGGAGTGCTGCATGTTCTAGGGAACTGTGTGTTTAGCTGTGTGTAGTCACTTGCTCATCTTCTGAACAGCTACTGATTACAAGGGTAGTGCTGTTACAGTTGCCTAAAATGGGTGACTAACTGCTTCCTTTTGAGCAAGCAGAGGCAGTTGCAGATACTGTAGGAGGCATATAAGGTAGTCAGCTTTCTAAACAAGCAACCAAATGTTGAGAACTAACAAAAGGTCAGTAGCGGAGTTAAGCCGAAAAACACCTAACTGGGTGTGGGGAGGGGAATACAGATGTGAGTACAGTATATAAAAACACAAAGAGAAAAGTCATGGTAATTTGTCATTTACTTTTATGAGGAAGCAAACATAAATTGAGTGGATCTGTTTGCTTGTTTGCTATATTTATTCACTTCCTTTCTTATGCTGAATCATGTTCTCCCTCCCATGGGTTGGGAATGTGACTTCTCAAGTCCACTGACAGTTATCCCTTCCTGCTAATCCAGGTGGGGAGAAATAATATTGTTCAAAGCAGTAACCACTGTATCACCATGAAATTTGAAGAGCTAGGCAAGAAATTCAAGAAGGGAATGAGGTTCCCCCCCCCCCCGAGATCTGGATGCCTCCCGCCCTGTTGGCATTCCAGAAGGCCTTAAAGACCTGGCTGTTCTCCCAGGCCTTGGGGTAGGGTGGATTGAATCCCCTTGTTAGATATGTTTGTCATATGTCACATATATTCTTATATAGTTACCCAGATTTGCCATTTTGTTTATTTCTGTTACTGTATTTCTATTTATTTTGTTGTATTTGTGTTGCTTTTGTACTATGAGCCACCCAGAGTTGGCCTAGAATTGGGTGGTGCTGAGGTCAAAACAAGCAAACAAATAAGAGAACTTGAAAGGTAAGGAATATTTTAGAAGAAAGACAAGTTTCAGAAATGGTATTGATAAAAGACAGAAGAGATTTGGTTTTTAGGACCATGACCTGAATAGACTGAACTTCTCAAGGTCTGATAAATATGTATTTGAATGGAGCATCAGGTGGACTTTAAACTGAATCCTATAGGACTTTAGATAAAGACTTGTGCACTATATAAGGACATGTTGCTGTTATGGGCCTTATTAAATTACTTAATGAGGAATAAGTAAGAACATTGGCTCATCAGGTTCATAGCCTAAATTCATGTTCAAAGTACAGAAAATCAACAAGATGAACTCTTAATAAAGGATGGCAAATATTATTTAATAGGTATAATTGAAACCTGATGGGTAAAATCTCAGGTTTGGAACAAAGCAATTGAAGAATGCAGTTTCTTCAAAAGGAACAGAAACAACTGAAAGGGAGGAGTTGCACTGCATGTTAAGAGTATCTACACCTGCACAGAAATCCAAGCAAATTAAATCAGCAGCAGTGTACAGAGCATCTGGATTAAATTAAGTGGAGGAATAAATGAAAGCATAAAATTAATGGTATCACCCCCAAACAAGGATAAGATGATGATGCTTTCCAGAATCAAACTGCAGTTCTTTCAAAGAGAATGAAGTAGTAGTGATTGGGGACTTAAATTACCCCATCTGCTGGGAGACAAATTTTGCGAAGCATAATCCTTTCAACTGCTGACAACTTTCTCTTTCAGAGAGGGAAGATACAACACAATCAGCTGTCCTTAGCTTGATACTAACTAAAATGGAAGATTTCGTCAATGAAGCAGAATTAGCAGGAATTCTGGGGGAAACAATTGTATAATGCTGGAATTCTTCCTTTTAAAGAAAAAAATTAAGCTGATGACAAAATGTATGGGCTTTAATAAACTCAGAGCAATATAAGTAGGATACCACGGCAGTAGAGACAAATGGAAAAAGAAACACAAGCATCTAAAAGCGCAGATGCAAGAAGATGGAGGGGAAAACAGTAGAAGGCTTAGTGAAGATCTGAAAACTAAAATGGATAGAAGGTGGTTTGAAAATCAAGCTCAAAAATCTACATGAAACTGTAAGAGGAAATTATGTGGGTGTCACAAGGTTCTGTCTTTGGCTCTGTACTAATCATTTTATTCATGAGCTGAATGAAGAGGTGGAGAAAATGCAAATGACACAAAACTGAGTGAGTTACTGAAAGATAGAAATAAAAATTAAATGTTCTTGATAGGTTCTGGATAGGTTAGAGATATATGCAAGAAATAATACAGTGAAATTTAACAAAAATGCAAAGTTCTTCACTTAGGAAACAGAAATTAAATGTATAAATACAGAATAGGAGAATCCTATTTGGTAATTATTCATCAGAAAAAGATCAGGGAAATATAATCAATCAAAGTAAATATAGCATTATTACAAGATTGCTAAAACATTTTACTTTATTCTGCATTGGTCAGCACTGTGCCCAGTTCTGGGCATCATATTTTTAAAGGACTCTGACAAATTGGAATAAGGTCAGAGAAATGTGCAAGGTGATCAAGGGACTAGAAATTATACCCAATTAAGAGAAATTGAAGGAAGTGGGAACATTTAGACTTGAGAAAATTTAAGGTAGAGATAGTCATGGTCTTTATGTATCTGAAAGGATATCAAAAGAAGGCCAAGACCTTTTCTTTGTCATCCCAGAGAGAAGGAAGGTTTTAAATTATGAAAAGACAGATTCTGACTGAACGTTAAGTGAGAAAAATCCTAACAGAATGTGACAGTGGGACTGTGACAGAATGGAGCAAGTAAATACAATCTGCTATCTTGTCACATGATCTCCCAGATAGATAAGCTACTCCTGTAGATGATAAATTCAGTTTAAGAAATCTAGGAGTGAAACCAAAAAGATTTTTACATGCTAGAAAAGTTTTTCATGGTGAGCAAGGAAGAGGAAGTTGAAATGGGCTAAGTAGCTGGCAGAAAGAGAGTTGGAGAGACAGGGAAGTAAGTAGCTAGCAAACCAAGTTGGATTTCAACAATTTTAGCTAATTTCAACAATTTTAGCTGCTGAAGATTTGCAAGTTCCAGGATGGACCAAAGATCACTGAATATCTGAAGATTCCTGCATAATCACACCAAGCAGAGAGAAGGACCGGAGATGGAGCTATCATGTCTACCCAGTGCAGAATTCCTGGTGAAGATGATCTGAAAATCAGTGTTCTGCTAGCCATGAGAGGTTGCTAGCAACATTTATCTGAAGCCTTGATTAACTTTAAGGGGAATTTAGGACTAGCTATACATACTTAGATATACCTTAAGAGAAAGACATTGACAGAGCAGAAGTATTATATTGCATTCAGAGAAACAGTTAATTGTCAAACACTTTGGACTTTGAAGAAACAGAATAGGAAGAGTATTGACACCTTTGAACTTTGATGTTGGAGAAGACTCCTGAGAATACTGTGAACAGCCAAGGAAGCAAACCAATGGACCATAAAACAAATCAACCCAGAGTTCTCACTCGAGGCACAAATGACCAGGCTCAAATTATCCTACTTGGGACACATGTGAAGATCCAGCTCTCTGAAAATGGCTCTAATGCTGGGAAAAGTGGAAAGAAAGAGAAGAAGAGGACAATTAGCAGCAAGGTGGATGGACTCAGTTACAGTGATGATGAGTGCATCATTGGGAGATGTGAAAGAACAGGTTGAAATCACTAACACAGCTCAAATACCTTCCTCAGCAACTAATTTGGATCCCAAAATAAATGACATTCAGGAATATTTATTTGAGATGTGAATCTCTAACTTAAAAAAAAAAAAACTATTTGAAAAAATTGCAGAATAAGGTGTTTTATTTGTACCAAAAGCAAGATGAATATAGCAATATGAAATATAGCTCCATAATGTCTTTTCAACATTAAGCTCATCTCTGGCTTTTTTTTTAATGTTTAGGTTAAAAAGCAAGTTGTTTGATCATGTATTTGAACATAGGAACCCATCCTCAAAATAAAAACAAAAAACAAAGAATGTTTGTACTTACAATATACCTCAGCTCCGTAACATTTTTTTCTCTTTTTCAAGAGTTGGCTTCCCTTGGAAGTTGGAACTTACCCTGGAAATTCAAGAAAGTTGGCTTCCCCAAGGGGAAGCATGGCAAACTAAGCATGTCTCCAAAAGAGCAGAGACACTATCTTCAGTCATAACAGAAATTTGAGACTTTATGATTTCAGAAATTGAACACTAGAGGGGACTAAAGATTCCAAACAGAAAAGGAAATGGAAAAAAAAAGTGTAAACTTGCCTTTGGTTTTCTGTTAGTATGGGGATTTACAAAATGACATAAAATGCTATAACATTTGAAATACTTCAGGAGATTTTCAAAGAATGGGGCCAGACATTAGTAGCTACAATGTCAGAAATGTCAGCAATGATGTCTGCTTCTATGGATAGACTGTGTCCAGACGATGTTAAATCTGATGCAGAAATAGTAAACTAGAAATATTGGACAATAAAAAAAAAATGTGGATTACAAGATACAAAAGGCAGTTAAAGCGGAATTACAAGTGACAATCCAAGAGAATGACTCTGATAAGGACTTTCTATTGGATATACAAAAGTTGGTTAAAGTTTTGAAAATCAAAGTGGGAATACAAATGACAAACCAAGAGCATGACTTGGATAATGACTTTTTATTGGATTTACAAAAGAGGTTTGCTAAAGCCTCAAAGAAGCCTCTGTGATTGGAAAAAGAAAAATTGAAGAGACCAAATCCTATGACAACATCTGAATGAATTAAATATCAAGATTGTCAGAAGTAAAAGGAAGGAATATAAAGTTGCTTTGTTTGACCAAGGTTAAAATAAGATATCTTATTATAGAGCTCTGGTAACCCTTTACAGACTTTTTGCTGACACCAGGACTGAAAAATTTATGATTTATGGATTTGCATATAGATAAGGGACGAGTTATGGGAAGAAGAGATATTTGCTTGTAACCTTATAGGGGGTGAAGAGTTATCAAATTTGTTTTTACTTGTGATGAAGATTGGAAGTCACTTCTTTACATATTTCTTTTCTTTTTCTTTTTCTTTTTCTTTATCTTACTTTCTTCTTTTACTTTTCTTCTTTTTCTTTCTTTGAACTTTTTGTTCTGTCTTTCTATTTCTCCTGTTTCTGAGTTTAGTTTGTTTTTGCTTTTTCTATTGTAATTACAATCTTTAATAAAAATTATGGAAAGAAAAAGAAAGTTGGCTTCAAACATTGCAGGAACTCAGTTTGCTATACTGCCTCATATATATTGCCCTTTAGTATCTCATTCTGCTCTCAACATGATCTTGTGCCTAATTTCAAGACACTAGTGATGACCTACAAACTTCTGAAGAGCCTGGGTGCAGAATATCTAAACCCCCTCTGGATTGCATGTGATTCATCAGCATTCCTTTTGCAGCTTCAGTGCCCCACTGAGTGAAAGGGGGGCTGAACCTTTTTGTGTTTCAAGGGGGTTAGGACCAAAATAGGCTTTAAGTCTTTCAGGTGCTTTAAGGCATTCATCTCATTCATTATTATTATTTTTTTTAAAAGGAAAACATGGGCCATTTTTCCATTATTTATCAGTGCATCCCATTTATGATGTTAAGCAAACTTTACTGCTATGAATGGAATGGCTTTCCACATTTGATTTTCATTTATCTGCATACCGTACTCTCAATAAAGTGACTGGCAAACAAAAGACTCAAAGGATAAAAAATCCAAACATCCACAGCAGTAAAGTTTGCCACCATGTCCAGGAATACTCACTAAAGCCCGCCTCCATTTTTATCACTTCATTGTCAAAGCTTGGGCATTCGATACAGCTACTATAGCTGGGCTGAAAATATATGGGCAACCACTAGATGGGACCAGAGAGTTAGGATTATTGTCTGTCTTTACTACCAGCTAGTGGTTTTCTGGAATTTTGCAGATATGATAGTCCCACATTAAAACCAGTGTGCTAGTAATCTGACAGGAAAAGTGAGATGTGATCATCGGCTGAGCCCCTTGCTTTGATACTCGCCACTTACGTACCACAACCATCTTGTTAAGCATCTTGAAACTGAAATCAATTTAAATAAGGCTGAATGCAGCAGTAGGAAATCAAATTTCCCTCTCTCTGGTTATCCTCCTTGCCTTTGTTGTAAATCAGCCTAGTGTGCTTTCCTGAAATTTTGTCCCCAGGCAAGAGCAGCATTTGCTTTTAACCTTTGCAAATTAAAACAAGTTTGGAGTGCACTTTGATTCAAAGCCGTGGCTCCATTTATTTTTGATTTTGTTTACTCAGGCAATTCCCACTCCATAGCATCAAAGTTTGGTATTCACAGTTAAGCACTGTTAATCTGCATGATGAATATAACAAAGCTTATGAAAGAATCCCAAATGGACAAGCATGATAAGAGATGGGACAAAGCACTTGGCAAGACTCCAAGTATACAGGATATTTTTGTATCTAGATTCTTTAATTACTTGCAGACAAAATATGACTAATAGGATGGCTTAAAAGTATTAGACTCCCCTAGTGGGATTTTTCCTCTGTGCCCTCCTCCCCACCCTCCTGCATTTCAAAAAAGAACATGGCAGTAATTTATCACTTTAGTAAGAGTTCCCTTTCTCTTTTTCTGTTAAACCATATTTTTATCTGAAACTTATTTTGGCCACATTACAACTTTTTGCAGTGTTAAAGTGCAGAGAAATAGGAGCATTTCTGTACCCATAAGCTTTGCATGGATTCCCAGAAAATGCACAAGGGCTTTAAAAATTGCCTGTTGCTGCTCCATCATCCCCTCCGTCCCTTGGAAAGGCAGATTCAAGGGCAACAAGAAGTGCTGCGCTCCCAGAATTTATTGAACATCTCTTCCCATTACTTACTGAACATCTTTCCTTGGTGGGACTCAAGAGGCATCTGCGGGGGGGGGGGGGGGCGGTTGACCATTCATCGTACAATGAAATGAAGCCAGGGGAATTGCTTGTCCCAGATTAAATCCACCTTCTCCCTGAGAGAGAATGGGGCTTGAATGTTGGGGTAGTGGGTTTTACACTGGCGTTCTTTACCACCTACTCAAGAACTGAGAGAATGCACCTTAAAGCAACTTTGAAGAAGAACCCTCTGTGTCAGGAGTAGTTAGAAGGGACAGCAAAATCAGGCTACCAAAGTGAAATGCAATATCACAGAGATAGAAAGACCAAGAAAAAAGAAGAGCATAGAGAAAGTATTGTGTGTAACTTGGCCATCCTCTGCATTTAAGAACAGTAAGCCTTTGAGCCAGTGCCTGAAGGTCTTAGCCTGGCACCCATTCATTCATTGTTGAAGTCATGCAGAACTGAGTGTATATTGGTCAGCCTCGAGGCCATATTCAGAGTGTTGTGAATCGAGTTGAATTCCCACTTGTGTTGGTAGGAGAGGCGTAGCATTCCATTAATTCAGCACTGAGCAAAGTTACTGCTGGCCACATAAACGGAAAGCTGAGAAAGTGAATAAAACCCAAAGGAATCCTAGTTTGGTCACCCCAAAAGAGCTCTGGCTGACAAAGACTTTAATGAGGTAATAAATTATATTGTCCAGGACATATGCTGCAACCAGTGCTTCATTTGGGGCCCCAGCACTCCAACATCATGGCTGTGAAATTTGGTGACAATATGGCTGATTTTCAGGGGTACGGAGTCTGCAGGGGAGGCAAGGGGGATCAGGCTGATGTCAGCAGTGTTCTGGGGTGGTGGCATGAGCTCCACCCCTTTTCTACACGTGCTGTGACATTGCACCCAGACCTGGAAGGGCTGGACTTTATGGTATAACATCATGATGCAGGTAGAAAAGGGACGGGCTTGCAGCATGACGCTGAGGAGGTCAGTCTGATCCCCAAATAACCCAAACTGCACTGTCAAAATGTGGTAATTTTGCCTTGAAACTTCAAAAATTCAGTCTTGGGGCTGGGATGGGGTTGTAAGGTTTTGAAGGCTAAAAGTGGAACAGTTTCTTCCTAGAAGCTCCCCATCCCCATTCTTAATTCTTAAAAAAAAGAATTTTTAAAGGCTTAAACCTTTTTAAGGGTTTTTAAATTTTTAAAGGCTTAAACCAAAAAGCCCATCCCTTCCTGTGATAGCATCACCTTTCTGTGATTTTACCCAGGAACGTTCCCAACCTTGCTATATACTTTCTGTACTGAGCAGAGGAAAGTCTCAGATATGCAAATCCACAGTGCTTCACAACCCCACCCAGTTCAGTTCACTGCATTGATCTGCATTGATCTGCATTGATTGTTTTTACCATGTAAAAACAATTCAGGTATTCTAAATGTTATTTATATTTATTTATATATTATTTCATTTATATCCCAACACAATCAATTCAACCCTCAGCAGTATATCTTACCATCCAGGGAACAAGAGCTAGATTTAGAGGCTTAGGTGTCCTTTGTTGTTTCCTATTTTTTTTAGTGGAGAATTTTGTAATGGGAAAGGTTGTGTGCTCCCCCCCGCCAATTCCATGGAGATTCTCTGCAGCAAAAAACATAGAAAATAAAGATTCTATACTGTACAGAGAGCCTCGCTGAATAAAATTTCAGGTCTCTGCAAGAGTCGAGTTGAATAGAAAACAACTACCAATCCACTCTTCTTTCATACAACTTGTGGACTGTCTTTTCTTTTGTGCCATAAAGTCCTAATTCAAGTTTTTCTGTGATCTTCTGATTTTGGAAAATGTGTTCCTTAAAAAAAAAACAGTAGTACCTTCAAATCTGCGTCTGCAGCTTTACTAACTGGAGATGCGGAAGAAATTTCTCTAATGTGGAATGATTTGCAGGATGGAATAGAAAAGATTTTATTTATTTTATTCCATTTCAATTTATTTATTCAATTTCTATGGCTGCCCATCTCAGACAAGTGACTGAACAGTGAACAATCACAAAATCAGTTAAAACCTAGTACAAACACAATACAAAAATAAATATATAGAGCAGCCAAGAAAAATTATAACCATTGATGTTAATATAACCAGGAAATTGTTTTTTTTATATATTTTTATTTTTTATAATTTTTAATATTTTCATATATTTTATAGTTTATAAATATATAAAATATATATTTTATTTTTTATAATCTTATGCTTGAAATTCAACACAGATTACAAATTCATACACCTTCTTTTAATACAGTCAGATTAAAAGGAATCTGCAGATGAACCAATGCATGCCTTATTTCATTAAGTTAAAAATAACTTTTTAGGAGAAAAACAGTAAGAATATTCCTCAAACTGCAGATTCAGAAAATCTTAAGTGAATGTAGGCAACACTGCTTTCTCTCTAACTTTCAGGTAAACAGTAAGGATGTGCTCTGGGTTGGAATGACGCCTAAATCCCAAGGCAGTTGGGGTAATTGAGAACAGATTGTCATGTACCCAAGGTGAAACAAATGACTCTATCTCATCCTGGTACAAATCAAATCCCGCTATGAAACTCTAGTGCCATCTGTTGCTTTGATGCTCTAGTCCACTGCAGACTGGGATGGTGAAACAGCTGCATTCCCTCCCACCCAAAATTGTCAGTTGCATAAAACATTGCAGAGGGTTGGAAAAGATCTGTCCTAATGTGAGGATGGCCCTTACTATCAAATCACAATCTGTTGGAAAAATCACAATGTTATAGGATCAGAAGGTTGAGAAAGAACAGAGCAGGGTTAGGTCTCAGAGAGCCTGTGTTCTCAAAAGATGATTAGCGGTTTAGGGAATCCTACAGGAGGAGTAGCAGCAGATAACAATGTAGGTCCAGAGGCCAGAAGTGCAATGTGAACTGCCATCATCAGTCATGCCCGATTAAAAAGTTGTAGTCTGATTTTGCTATCACTGCTAGAGAATCAAGTTAATGTGGGGCAGGTAAAGTTACTGTAACATCTGAGGTCAAAATGCAGTTGACTTTATGAACACATGCAGCTGGGATCTATTCAGTAAACTAAGGATGAGCAAATACTACCTTAAAGGGTTGTGTGAACCATGATATTATACATGCATACATATATGTATTCAGACTAATTCAGAATATTTAGACTGGGATAAATGCAGGTTACTCTGTAATAAGTTCTGAATTTCAGCTAGTGTATTTTACTGAGGCTGCACACCCACAGAGAAAGTGGGCACAATTAGAGTATTTTCTAGGAGGACCAGCCAAACAATTGTTACTTATACAATAGGCTATGGTTTAACTGAAAATTGAAGGTAAAAGGAGAAGAGGACGGCAGAGGATGAGATGGTTAGATAGCATCACTGAAACAATGAGCATGAAACTGAGCAAACTCAGGGAGGCAGTGAAGGACAGGAAGGCCTGGCGCGATATGGTTCATGGGGTCACAAAGAGTCGGACATGACTTAACGACTGAACAACAAAAATGGTTTAACTATAATTTATTGAATGAAACACAACATACTAAGCCATTGGCCCTGGTTTAAAAACCAAATTGTCTAAGTTCATATAGTATGCTAAGCCACAAATAAGATAACTACATTTAGGTTCAGTATGTTGTCTGAACCTAGCAAAAGGCAGATAAAGCCTGCTCAACTTTTTCTTGGCATCTGTTAAGAAGTTCAGAAATGTGGGCAGCTCCCAAAGGCCACTGAAAAATGAGTTTCATACATCGTATTGAGAGTATTTTGGGACCTTGTTTCTCTCACTGACTATATAACTTGTTGACTGATCTCCTATGCAGCCAAGGTGGGTAAAACAAAAGCAGACTAGCCAACATGCTCTTAAATTAATTTAAAGCAATTGTTTTGATCCCTTTTGGTAATACTTGCTCTTGATGGTTTAGCCAGAACTAAGTGACAATGTACAGGCTTGGACCATCCCTGAAAACTCTCAGGATATTGGTCCAATGTCTGCTGAAGATGTAGGTCTGGAAAGACACAGGTGCTATAGAAGGAATAAAGTGTTCTTGTGAATTAACACTGATTTGCCTGACAAAGTGAGCTAGCTCACCTGGACTGGAAGTAACCACTAATAAGAATTAACCCAAAAGCACAACATAGTGCACTAAATTGTGAGTTCATGGCTCAATGTGGTGTGCAAACCCAGCCAGGGTGATTAATCTGCAGTTCAGAATTGTATGACCATAGGCCAATGGATAAATTATGGGTTGATATGTTGTGCAAACCCAGACGTGCAGATTACAAGTGGTTCTGTAATAGCTAGTACTGTGTAATTCAGCGGACTGACCAATTACAAAATGATACCCCAATGAACATAGATAGAATCAGATTAAAAGTCTCCCTTAAGTGGAATGCAGCTCCTGGTGATTTCCTGGACATGTCTGTGTAATTTTCTTGGAACTGGTTTTTCAGAATGTTTCTTAACTTCCCAGCTACAGTTATACCTGAGGATTTCCTGGCGATCTGCTATTCAAGCATTTAGCCCAGCCTAACTTCGCATAGCTTTTCAAAGCTGAAGTTGGCTGGTCAGTTCCATCTGCTATAGGCAGAGTCAGGTTCCCAGAATGTTAAAAAGAAATTACACGCTCTTGGACAAAAGTAATATCCGCTTTAGCTTTCAAAATGAAAAAATAATAATAATAAAGGAGTGATTTTTCATTAAAAAGGAAAGCCTTTTTTGGTTGTCATATACAAAGGAGATGAAAATGACATATACGAAGCAGATAACAACCCCAAAAGTGGGAACATATCAGCAGCTCAGAACAAAGAACATGTCTAGAAGACAGCAGGATCCCCCTCAACATCTTGTATCTCTAAGACTTGTTTAAAATAGCAAATGTTACAGCATTGCACTTCTACAAACTGTTTATCGGCTTATCAGCAAATGTATCCTGTCTGAACAACTGAGGAGGACTTCTTTCAAAGGCAAGACAGCAGAGATTACAATCACAGAGTAGACAACAAATTTCCTTAGTCTTGTTTGCAATAGTGGCAGAGTTTATTAATGCAGAGGGATATTGAAGTAATACTTCTCAGTATCACTTAGGAGTGTAATTGAAGGTAGATGAACAGAGACCACTGGTACCACAGTATCCTTCCAGATCTCGACTCATTCAACAAAGTTAGTGTCCCACAAGAATTTCATATGAATAGATGCTATTTCTTTTCTTTTCTTTGTCCCCAGTAATGAAGAAGATGAAAGGGAATGATCCATTCCACACAACTGCTGACACTTTTATGGGTCACAATGGGCAGCTCAGAAATCTACAAATATAAAATACTTAACTCTTAATTGAATCCTACCTTCCAAGAATTTAGCCCAAGTGTTCTTGAGAGGTTTACCCATTAGGAGAGCTCTTACTTTTGAATAGCTTTGGAGCTCCCAAACAGCCTCCTGCTTTGAGTTCTTAGGCGGGAAATTATGCTAGTTGGCTGCCTGAATGCATAACCTCTAAAGCCTGCAATCCATAGGTCTGAGGAGTGGCTCAGATGCAAGATACTTTTTAGTTTTTAAACCAAGGTTACCTTTAAAAGTTAAAAGCCTTCCCAAGGCTAGCCTAGTTAACAACTATACACTGCTAAAGCAGAGACCTAGAATCAGGTCCACTTATAATACATGATGAAAAGGATGGAACCAGGCAGCAATAATGCTTGATGATCTGGGCCTTACATTCCTTGTTTCTATACTATCGATGGTCCTCAAACCAACAAAAAGTTACACTGCACTAGAATAGTTAAATCATTTGCAGAGTGTTGAAATTAGTGCTATGGGAAACTTGCAGATCAGAGGACATCATTATAAAGATGAACTGCACCAATTGCAGGAAAAGGATATCTGCAGGAAATGAAGAGGATGTGAAAGCATGGATAAAAGGACATATAAAGCCAGGGATGTTTACACTGAAGGAGAAAAAAAAATCAAGATGGTGGCCACAACCAAAGCCACCATCTTTTTTTTTTTTTTTTTTTATGTGCATCATGTTTTACTTGCACCCACATTTTTCATGAGCTTTGATTGCATGGTTGTGGCTATCATTTTTTCTTTCTGACCCCTCTGTAAACACCCCTGCGTGAAACACTACCACTAAGATATGATTCTCTGCTCTAGTAATTATCCTCATTCACACTGCAGTAGAAGAGGTAGTTAAAGAATGATCTATGTGTTGACTGCTCTTACCAAATCCACAAGAGGCTGTTGTAAAGGATAACTCACGTTAGCGGGCATTACATTATAACAACTATCCTCAGAAGGCTCCAGATCTTTCCCTTGAATCAAATTAATACTACCTCTCAAATCTATACCAAGCCAAATTTATTTAAATTGCCTTAATATAAAAGAAGACTCAATATTATGAAAATATATTACTTGGACACAGGAGAAATAGTCCAAAGAAGTCATAGAATATCTCTGTATGTTGTTTGATTGAAAGGGTTAAACTGACAACCAGCAAAAGATGTCTTCTTTTGTATTGTATGGTAGTGTGGAAAGTTAAGTAAGAAAATATTATGAACTTTTCAATCTTTTCAAATTCCAAAACTTCTCAGATGTGCCCTCATTTTGACTTGTTTGAGCATCTTTCTGGGTCACTGCTTGGAAAAATTATGATCAATATTGAATTGACGTGAATGGCACAAAAAATATCTAGTTAGAAAGAACCCTAAATACTAGGGATGGGCACGTTTCAAAATTGAGTGAAGAAGTGCTTTGGACCTAGCATGAGCACAGGATGAGTCTGCTCTTCATTCAGGTAGCATGACTTTTTCAGGTTTGTGCTTTGGCTTGAAAAAAAGATGTTGTTTTAAGGAATCCTCTCACCAAATCTGATCCAATTCTAAAGCCTTACAAAAATATTGTGACTTTAACAAATAGGAGAGAGGTGGTTTATTCCACTTGTGTGAATCCAAAGCATTTCTTCCAAATAATGTTTAAAGTATGCAGAACCTTCTAAATATCAACATAAATATTCTTGTTCCATTTATAAACCATCCAGACTTCCTAATAACTACATGATTAGAATAGTTTATTATCAAAATCTAATTCTAATGATCTCCTTTACTCAAGAATCTTAATTTCAGTAGAATAAAGACAAATTAACTTCCAACTTGATTTACAGTCTGATAGATTTCTATTGCTAAAAGGGATTATTATAATCCAAGTTTGGCCTCCAGCATCAAATAGCCTGAATAATTACTACATGATGGTCATAAATGTTTGTCTGAACTTGAGCCTGTTTATTGAAAGAAGCCAGCCTTAATTTAAGAACTCCATCTGATTGCAAAATCTGCTACAACCCTTAGCAAATGATTCTGCTAGCTAATTATTTGAACTCTACACATTTGCAATTCAAGCTGCCTTTTTTATTTTAAGCATCAGGGTGTTCAGGCATTCTCCCTGTAGCTTTTAAGAATATTTCTAACACAACTGATAAGTAAGATAACTTTTATTTGTCTCTTCTATAAATAATTATTCCAGAAATCAGTCAGCATGTTAACATTTCATAGTAATCTATTGTAAACAAATTTCAAAAGGCAAAACTGCGAGAATTAATCAATTTGCAAAATACATTTGTACATACTTCTGTGTCATTATCCAAACCCAACTATTAAGAAAATCACATTATTTTAATACAAGGGAGGAATGCATGTGTATCCATTTTAGCAGTAAAAAATGGCTGACTGAACAAAATGGCCTCCCTTCAAATACTGTGCCAAAATGATTGTTCTGCACATTTTTAAAAGGAGACAGAGCAACAGAGCACCTTAATAATTCTCATTGCCATTTCCAGACATGTAATACAATGTTATATGAATATTGCCATGATACTGTTTAATCACTAGATGGCATAGGACTTAATTTTATCTGGGTACAATCAGGAGTATTCTCTATTCTATTCTATTCTATTCTATTCTATTCTATTCTATTCTATTCTATTCTATTCTATTCTATTCTATTCTATTCTATTCTATTCCATTCCATTCCATTCCATTCCATTCTTCCATATGAGTCTTCATAAAGTTATTTTCTCAGTTGATCTACTAATAATTTGATGGTATACAGAGTTAAGCACCATGTTATCTCTGCCTTTAACAGATTTGAAAAAAACTGTCAAGATTGCTTACGGACCAGCAATGTATTTTAACCAGAAAGTACTACTGATATCTCAGATGCCATATTATAATTGTAAATAATTTGTTTAAGAAATATCTATGAGATTTTTTTAAAAAAGAGAGATGAAATTTCTCCCACTAACCATTCTGACTGCCATTCTCTCTTTCATGCTCATTGAGAACTTAAAATGGTATTTCCCCCCCCCCTTGAATTATCAGTTCTGCTACTGGAAAGGGGGGAAAAACCCAAATCTAACACAAAGTAAAGACAACCCAGTTTTGCTAATACCATCTGCTCCAGAGATGCCAGACTAAATACCCTGAAATCTGTTCAAGCAGTGGTGATTTCTGCTTAGCTATTCTTTTCAATAATGAATCCAGGTAAATAAACAATGGCCTAAAGGCATTTCTAATCATGTTGGTGATTAAACTCAAAATCATACTATTTATTTGGCTCCTTCTCAAAGTACATTGCAATCAAGCATTATGTATTTATTTGCTGCACAGCCATAGAATTGAAAATAAGAATGCTGTACAAGTGCCAAGTAGGTTTTAAAAAAATGTGAAAAGCCATCACGCAGCTTACAAATATTACTGCTTTAGCTTTTTAGCTGCTTGCTGACAATCTTGACTGAGAGATCTTTCCTTACCTTTCATGCTTGACACGGAAAGTGTGGGGATAGCTTTATGCTGTAGAATATGCATGCAGAAGGAAATAAAAATAATAAAGCACTTAAAGACTGTCACTTACCTCTTTAGAAAAATAAAAAAAAATATTAATTAGGAAATTCCATTTAGACAGAAAGCCTAAATACCTGATCTAGCCATAGTCTAAGTACAAGAATGAATGGCATGTAATCTAGAGTACACATATTCCATTCCATAAGGCTCCTCTCACATCAGCCCAGCTCAAAAGGAAATGTAAAAATATGAAGCACTTTAGGTAAAAACAAGCGTAGGGTAGGTTTGTTGAGATCTGATTTCATTTCATTTCACTTTGGTGCTCTTAGGCATGCAGGAGAGGCAGATTGGTTAAAAAAGGGTCAATACCTATGACCCAGGGAGGAGAGCTGAATAAATCAAGCTGCTCAGTGATACAAACTACAGAAGATGATCTTTTGAGTAAGAGTGCCCCTGAGCCTGCTGGCCCATGTCCCAAAAGAACCAAACAGGTAAATCTAGAAAATAACTGAACGAAGAGTATGCTGCAAACAAGAAAGCCAGGGGACATATACAGGTAGCAGTCAGTGATATTTTATTCATATTAAAGATAAAGAAAGTGCCTGGGAAGTATGGAAAATACGGAGAGATGTATTTCAGCAAAAGAACAGGACCTTGCAATTTTCCCTGATGTTACAACTGGGATTTAAAAGTCTTCATCAGTACATATGTACAATACACGCATTCCATACAAACAATAAGAGAACTGGACCAAAAATTGCCCAAGGCAGCTACAGTTGCTTGTAGCTGTTTGAGATATATAGAGGAATTGTTCTTTTTTTCCCCCAGGTTAAAGAAAATCAAGGTTGAATTTTGTACAAGAATATTTACAGAATTTTAATCTCAGAAAGCAAACCAGGAAAAGGTAAAGATTTCCATACAGGGTCACGGCATTAAGCGATGTTGTTGTTTCTGAAGTAATGGTTTCTCTTGTTGGAGCAATTTTATATCAAAACCAAATGTTCGGAGATAAAGAACTTTTAAGTGAGAAGCACCTAATTATGCAAAAGCAAGTCCTCAAGAGGCATGCTGATGCAAAACAAAAGAAAGTCACAAGCATGGGATTTACAAAGAATGAGTTCTATAAAACAAGGTATTGCAAGAGCTATCATTTGCAGAACAAGTTCAGTATTGACTCATACGGATCTTAATCAGAAGTGGGGCCTCTTGTCATTTTTTGAACAATCTAGATCATTTTTCAGACATAGTTATGAGTTGTAAAGCTCCAGTCTACCTCCCCAGTTGTGATTGCATTCTGACTGCATTCGCGCAGAGGGCAAAGGAACACTTTATTTAAACTGAAGAACCTGTTGGGACAAAAAGAGTTGAAGTTGCATTCTACAAGTACATTATGTTCCCTGCTTAGAAAATAATCTTATGAGTATAAAAACACTGCAAGGAAAGGATGAAAGATCTGTTTCAAAAGAAATTGTCGCTTTGTTTACAGAGACAAAGAACAGACGGAGGGAACTCTTAACAAGGATGAATTCTACGAAACGTAATGCGCAGCAGGACAAACGAATGTGGCAAATGAGTATTCTTATAAAGACTTAGGAGTCTGTGGCCTTGCAGATTTGGTCACGTAGAAGTTGAATATATTTCAAATCTGATGAAGGACAATTTAGCAAAGGGGATGATGATGAGGATGATGATGATGATGCTATTTGATTTGATTTGATTTCAGCCCCTCCCAAATCCACAATGACCCTGGACAGCTCACAATAAAAAGAAAATAAGGTAGAAATACAATCAGGTAAATAAAAAATCAGTAAAGAAAATAAACAAGATGGAAAATAGTAAGTGTCACAACTCTGAATTAAAATGTATTTATTATATTGGAGCAAATCCAATGAAAAATAGTCAAAGGAAGCTCTAGATTTGATTCAGAGTGACCTCTGTGGATATTTTTCTTTAAGGACCCCAATTTTCTGACATTTATACATGGTTTTTCAAAATACATTTTCACTTATATTTTTAAAGAGAAAGGTGAAGTGTTTCAAAATCTCAAAGAATATGCAGTCAGAGTGAGCAACACATTTGGAAGAAGGCCCAAGATATTGCATACTGACAATGTAAGCAACATGCAATACTTCAAGCAAGGTATTAAGCATGAGAAAACCACTCCATATGTTACAGAACCAATGGCATAGCAGAAATTAAAAAAAGAACTTTATTGAAAATGACACAGTGCTAGACTACCAAATACTGGAGAGAAACAATATGAAGGCAACTTACCTGCAAAACAGGTTGTCCTCTAAAGGCAGAGAAGCAATACCATTTCTGTTGTGGAATGGAAATAAAGCAAATGTTAAGGATATTAGCATATTTGGATCCAAGATGTTTGTTTATGTTCCCAGTGAAAAGAGGGACAAACAAGATTGCAGAAGTGATAAAGAGCTATTTAATGCCTATGATCTGGGCTGCAAAAGGTATAGAATCCTTGGTTCTGTCACAGAAACTGATAAATTGCATAGTCTTGTGTACTTCGATGAAAAACAAAAACAAGTATTAATGGAATGCCTGAAATCAATTCAGATAGCCCAACAGGGCACAAAACCCTATAGCACCCTCAACAAGAACAGACTGTGACTGTACAGCTGCCATAACAAGAAGACATTGTGATCTTTGACAGAACCTGGAAAAATAGGACTTCTGTGCAAGCGGCAAAAGAGCATTTATGGCCTGGGGTGAGCTGCAAGGGCCTGGAGTAAAATGCTAAACCAAACAGATTTTAAAGAGAGGTTTACAGAATATAAAGGTAGTCCCAGCTTGTACTTCAGATGAAAGGATGAGAGATGGATACACATCTTAATTTATGCTGATGATTTGATTTTCTGTCATGAAGATGGAGAGGATAGTGAGGAAATTATAAATACCTAAATGAGGAAATAGAGGTGAAAAAAATCTGGGAGAGATCCCCTATTATCTCAGGATACAGACTGAAAGAGAAGATGGAAAGTTTTTCTTTAACCAGAAACAGAAGATAATGGATCTGATGGAACATCTTGAACTGACTGAAGCTAAAGAAGTGGACAGGCCTTTAGAAGCAAATTTCTTTAAAGCAATGAAGCCAAGTGAGCCTCAACATTGGGGCCGTCAGGACAGAACAACAGCTGGAATGCTTCTGGAATGCAGCTGGAACACGGCCAGCAACTGGAGCAGCAGTAAGAATATTGTGCAGAAATAAAATATACACAAGTGCACACAAAAGCTTGAACTGCAATCAGAAAGATATCTAAAAAGCACTGCAGATAGGAGATTTAAGTTACCTGCAAACAGTAATCTTAAACAAGTAGCTACATGGATGAAAACTGAGCCAAAGGTAGAGAAAATGGAACGTCTGCCAGTGGCAATCTCTTCTATTCTGGAGGAGTTATTGGCTAGGCTAATAAGAAACATATACTTGTTGCCCTCTCTGTTGAAGCAGAATATGTACCTGAAGCTCAAGGATGTCAAGTGTTGACTTGGTTACACAAAGGTCTGTTGGATTTTGGAACTGATCAACCAAAACCCAACTGCAATGCATGAAAATAACAAGAACTGCTTTCCCAGTCCCAGAGTATTATGCCAGGCCCAAAGCTCACTGATGTTAAATATCAGTAGCATGTCGATGTGCAACACAAAGGACTTGTTAAGCTGCAGAAGAAATGGTTGCAGGTGTCCTCACTAAACTACTATTCAGAGACTGGATCCAGCATCCACATGAAGTGATGAGAGTCATGAATTAGTACATAATAAGAAGAGGTGATTGGAAGAACCACTTCTGCATGTATTGCATGCATTCCCTTAGTGTACTTTCTCATCTCTTGGCTATCAGGGGAATAGATGTAGCCAGAATTAGTACAGGGACCTTCTTAGGGCTATCATTACTTCCATTTCCTGCTTCTTGTTCCTGTAATCCCTCTCTCTCCCCTCATGCAATGATACAGCTATTATGCTAGGCTGCACATAATCTAACAGACTATATGGCCTTTTATTCTTTTACTTAGCTAAATTAAATATTTAGGTTTTATATCTAAATGTAATTTCATAGTACATTCCTGAGAGCCAGTGTGGTGTTTTGGTTATACTCAGACTGGGAAAATGTAGGTTCAAATTTACTGTCAGCTGTGGAAACTCACTTGGTGACTTTGAGCCAGTCAGTCTCTTTCATTCCAATCAGCCTGCAAGATTGCTATTTTGAGGATAAAGGTTTGAATTTAGGGAGGAAAGCAGAATATAATCTGATAAATAAATACAATGAATCAACAAATCAATAAATAGAATTTACATCTTTCACCAGTCTGCAGAAATCTTCTGTGAATTGCTCTATTAATTTTTTTTCTCTTTGCACACATATTCTGCTTCTGTGAATTGCACTATTGATCTTTTGTCTTTCCACACATATTTTGCTTCATAAAGCCATTCTTACAGAAATCTGTATTCAGTCATTATATATTCTTCTTGTCACCCAAAGCTTTCCTCCCCTGTCTTTCCCTTACTATAATGGTAGCTTGTTCTGAAATAACCTGTATCTTTTCCTCCCTGAAATTTTGTTTTTCCCCCACCATTTTCTTCTTTATCTCTTCTCATAGATTTTCTTTTACATAAGGTAAATGTCTATTCCTTACACTAATCCTGTATTCTGACTATATATCTTCCAGGTTAAATCCTGCTGGCACATCTGTTCTCTTTAACTTAAATATTTCATAGCAGTAATTCATGATCCATTCCAATATTTGCACCTGGAAGTATCATGGCTGGCTGGATTCCACTTTCTCCAACTTCTGTTTCCTATTATGTAGCCAATTCTATTCTGATGTCATCCAACTGATGTTATGCAGCTATAGAGTTGGTGTTTATGTTGCTTGAGCAGATGTAGTAATGAGTAAAGAGTTCTCTTCACAAAACTGTATTAACATACCTTTTGAATATTGCATTTACCCAACGTATATCTTCAGGTAATTCCAGGTCCCTCAATTTCTGCAACTTCTACATTCCAATCATCCATTAACAGAAGTATGCTCTTTCTAGATGTTGTGTTTTGTACTTTTTGAAAAATTTAAAGCAGATATCAATCAGCATGCTCACACTGAAAGAAACCAATGACTTTGAATCAGCTGTTCATTCTGATGGCTTAGATACCTCTTGACCCCTTAGATTTTTTGCTTCCTCAATTCCTTTTAACTTAATGAAGTAAACCTTCATTTTATTTTCTTGGTTTCTTTTAGCTCTCAGTTCACATCATTCCAATTAACTTCTAGTAAGTGTTTTATTATCAGTTTAGGATTAGTGAATATATTCGGCCAAAGAATTGTGAGCTTGATCAGGGAGGCTTTAAATTAAATCGTATATCTCAAATAATGACTTACACACTTCAGAAGCATGTGAAAGTGGTGCTGTAATAGGGCTTATTAAATCATTCAGTGAAAAATCAGGAAGAACACTGGTTCATCAAGTTCATGGCCTTCATTGTTAGTGTAGTAACATCCAATATGTGAAGTAAACAGCATGAGCTTGAACTCTTGGTATAGGAAGTCAACTATGATTTAATAGATATGCTAGAGGCCAGGTAGAATGACACCCATGACTGGAATATAGCCATTGAAGAAAACAATTTGTTCAACTGAAACAGAAGCAATAGAACCCAGATGTTGCCCCACATGTTAAGAGTTTTTAATCCTCTCAGACATCTTGGTTGCACTTTTTTTTAAAGATTTTTTTCCATGCTTTTATTATTTTTATAAATAACTTAAGGTGGCAAACATACTTAATATTCCTTTCTCCTCCTATTTTCCCCACAACAACAACCCTGTGAGGTGAGTTGGGCTGAGAGAGAGTGACTGGCCCAAAGTCACTCAGCCAGCTTTCATGCCTAAGGCGGGACTAGAACTCACAGTCTCCTGCTTTCTAGCCTGGAGCCTTAACCACTAGACCAAATTTTTAAACATCTGTTAAAATAAAAAATTAATGGACAAAATATATAATGAAAATAATATAATGGATGTATTTAATAATGATGTAGAGAATGTCTAGGTTAAAAAAAATAAAGAACAAATAACAACAATGTTGCTCATTTCTGTTATCTTCTGCCACTGATAAAATGTGGCTGATGATTTTCAAAAGCAAAGTACAAGTCTATCAATGAGGCATAAAATGGCACTAATTACTATTACCCCATCTATTGGGAGATAAACTCTGCCAAAATGGTCTTTCCAGGAAATAGACAATATTCTTGTCTTTATATTTGATATAAAGACAAGAATAATTGTCTTACTGTTCACTTTCTCTTTCAGAGAATGGAAGAAGATACAACAGGATCACGTATCCTTGATTTAATACTAACTAATAGGCAAGCTTAACCAAACAAGTGGAAGTAGCAGGAATATTGGAGAAAGTGATATTCTAATGCTGGAGTTCTTGATTTTAAGGGTGACTAAAGCTGAATGGAGTCAAAAGCATATCTCAGATTTAAAAAGAACAAATTTTAACAAACTTGAAGCAATGATAAATGGAATTCTTTTATCATCACAATGTAGTCTTTAATATAGGATGATTCACATGTTCAATCAGACACGTTCTTTGTCTTTCTCCAGTAGCACTCAGGGAATCTCTTCTGTCATTTAAGTGGATACATAGCTGGCATGAAAACTGTACTTAAAGATTAATTCCTTGGATAAGGTGGTGAGATAATTGTGGGCCAGTACCAACTGAATATGAGTCAGCAGTATACTGTGGCTGCCAAAGACAAAGGCTGTTTTAAGCTGGATCAACAGTATAGCTTCCAAATAACAGGAGGTAATTGTTCAACTTCACTTTGCTCAAACCCTATTTTGAATATTGTATCACACTTAAAGAAGAATTCAGAGAAAGAGGAATAGATTCAAAGAAGGGCAGTGGAGATGATGAACAGACTAGAAACTAATGAGCCAAGATTGAAGGAATTAGGAAAGTTTGACTGGGGATACAATAGGGCTGTTTAGATACCTGAAAGGATGCTACACAGAAGAAGGTCAAGATCTGTTCTGTATAATTCCAGAGTGAGGACACAGAATAATGATTTAAAATTACATTGAGGCAGATTTCAGCTGAGTGCTAGAAAAAAATCCCTACCTGTAAGAACAGTTGAACAGTGAAACCGAGGTTGGCTTTCCTGCTTTGGATACATTCAGGTAGAGTCTAGACAACAATCTATTGGGGATGAATTAATTTGGATTGCCGCGTTGGCAAAGGGTTTCTATTTAATGCCCTAAATGGTCCTTTTGAATGCAATGATGCTATGACTCAACAGATATTAACTTTTATCTTGTGGAATAGCTAGACCAAGTGGTTCATTCTCCCTCAATAATCCCGGTTGAATCAACTGAAGTCATTCCATTTCCAGTTAGGTAACTAGATTCCTCTGGAAGTTAATCTGATGATTTACTCCCATCATCAGCTTTCCCTGAAGCATTGCTACTCAGAGAAACCCATTTCTTAGCACAGTGGCCACTAATAGCCACTAACGTTCTGTGTTTTGCCTTTGTTTTCCTCTGCATTTATTGGAAGAGGGGATAGGGGAAGTGAACATGGTCTAAGAGAAAGGTGAATATACCATGAACATAAGACTTTTCCTCCTTCTTTCCTGCTTGCTTGCTTGCCTTTTAAATCTCCCATAAATTCAACATACCTATTTCACTATTTTAAAACACTGGAAGAAAGAAAGACAGGAAAGTGATAATTCTGGTCCCATTGAATGGCATCATGGTTGCAAAATTAATGACCGCCCTTGGTCGCAAAAAATTGTCCATCACTGATTTCAAGACATAATAATTTGAAGGCTGATATCTAATCTTTGTTTTTTCCATATTTTGTTGCTTGTAAGAATACAAGAACAACAAAATGCCTGAATCTGTTATCTTCTGTGCCCTGCAATCTGTTTCCAGAAGAAGTCATCTAAAAGTCTCTAAGAAACTAATCTAAATGTGCTTAGGAATTTAGGAAAGTAATCTAAAAGTCTTTAGGAAGCTTTTGAATAGGGCACACAAGCTACAGTTGCCTATTTGTATTTAGTATTCCTGTCTCTGAACAATTCCTTTAAATATGGCTAATCAGAATGATTTCTAGTGGAAGATAGGAAGTACATTTTATAGGCAGAATGTGAGAGACTGTCTTGACAGGATGAATGTCGCTTAGAGTGGATTTCTCAAAGCTTGATTGAGTTCCAACCCAATACTTTGGAGAATAGACTCCAACAAAAAGAACAACCATGGAACCACATGTACCCATCATGACAAGTACTTGCTGAGGGGATGAGGGCAACATGTAGACCACCTCTTCAATGCCAAGGGAGACCTCAAGCTGGATATTCCCTAGGAGAAAACCACCAATACATGGAACTGACAGAAGAAACTAACAGAAAAAAACATGAAACATAGAATATCAAAATGATTGATCTCATAATGATCAAGATCATGAATGATGGGAGACAGCCTTAAATAATGAAATGTCCCTAATTAGCCCATTGGAAATAAAATTTAGCTCAGGCACTTGCGTTTCTGATGCAGTAGTGCTAGCAAGCACCAGCTGAGCCACACTGAATACGGTAATTGGTGAGCTCATTAAAAGTGGTGGAACTGGAATGAGCCTTTGGTTAGGATGCAGATGGAATTGGTAGAGAGAATCGAGTAGTCACTGCTTGATCTACATGAGGAATTGAATTCTTAGAAGAAAACATTTGGGTTTTTGTTGTTTTTTGAAGGTGAATGGTCGGTTAGGTTAATGTTGTTGGTACAGAAGGAGCTGATACTGGTATTAAGGGGATTGGTACAGATGCCCAAACCTTATTTTTTGCAGTTTACTGGACTCTTCAACAGATGTTCAACAAATGATGGTTACTGTCCTTATGCTGGAGATGTACTGCAATGAAAGAAATATTAGGGTACATTTTCTGATTTTGTCAGCAGGTAGCTCCTTTTTAGTTAGATATTATTATTGTGGTGAACCAGATCCTTGGGAGGAAATTCATTCATTCATTCATTCATTCATTCATTCATTCATTCATTCATTCATTCATTCATTTTATAGGTCACCTAATCAAAACGACTCAAGGTGACATGCTATAGGTTAAAACTGTCATTAAAAGGTTAAGATTTAAAAATAATAATGTGCTTTTGAATTATATTCCCCAAATTTGAAATTTGTCTATCTGTGAAGAAATTTGAATATGTCATGCTTGGATTATTGCAAAAGAAGTGATGTATTTTTTGAAGGCCATTTGGATACCAGACTTTAAAGGCTGGCTTAACAAAATCTATCGTCTCTCAGCCTTCAAATATTTTATTGGTGGAGATGCAAGATCAGACAATATGATTCTGTAAGTCCTAAGTGTTGTTTAAAAATTGATAGTGATATTCTACATCTATCTACCTACCTATCATCTCTATCTCTATCATCTACAGGTAGTCCTCACTTAACAACTGTTTCTTTAGCAACCATTTGAAGTTACAACAGCACTAAAAAAAGTGGCTTACAACCAGTGCCCAAAGTTACGACTGTTGCAGTGCCCCCATGGTCACTTGATTGCGAACTGAGTGCTTGGCACTCAGCTCGCACATACAATGGTTGCAGTATCCCAGGGTCACACGATTGCCATTTGCAACCTCCCAGCCAGCTTCTGGCAAGCAAAATCAATGGGGAACTGTGTGATTCACTTAACAACTGTATAATTCGCTTAACAACCACATGATTCATTTAGCGGCTACAGTGATTTGCTTACACAAAAGGTCTAAAGTCAGGTCCAGTCACATGATGATTTGCTTAACAACTGCATTGCTTAGCGACCTAAATTCCATTCCCAATTGTGGTCGTTAAGCAAGGACTACCTGTATATCATCTATCTATCTATCATTACTTTTACTGAAATAAATGCCTGACATTTAGAAAGTTGTTGAACACCTGGCTCTTTCAAAGGGCTTTTGGTGACTGGGGTGTGAGTTGGTATAGGTAGCTGGGTATGTGATGATTTCCAGGTTCTGATGTCACTCCTTTATTATAATCCATGACCAGTATTCAATTTAGAAAAGCATAAATGTTAAAATTTATCAGATATGCGCATGCACGCGTGCACACACACACATATATAGTAAAAATAAAAAAGTAAACAGTCATGTCTAAATGACCAATGTAATTGATGGCAAGAAACTTTACAATAATAAAACAAAAAATTCCTGTACTTTCCATAACGTACAGCTGATGGGAGTGCAATAAAATGAGCTAAGGTCAGGGCTCTTCTAAATTTGGGAATAGTTACTTGATTTAGATAAACTGCTGGTCTAAAATAAGATTGGTTACTTCTCCAGGAGGAGCCAACAAATCTAATTGCATTTCTACATCCAACACACATTGTTTTAAACTAACCACAGCCTTTTTGTAACTCATTATCAGTAATATGTCCTATGAGAGGCCATAACTCTGTAATTTTTGGTGAATTGATCTTTTCCAAGCTAATTCAAAATTATTCACAAGAATTAGGAAGGTTCTGATAATATAGGGCACCCTGGTTTTATTATAAATATTATGACTGTTTAATTATGTTACTATTCTTAGATATGATTTATATGATTGTTTTATTATGTCTTAAGCTGCTGCTGTGAGATGCTCAGAGTACTGATGACTAAAGAGGTATAAAAGCATCTGTAATAATTTATTATTTTATTTTTTATTTTTCTCTTTCCCATTTTATTTTTGTGCTATTTAGCATTCTTTTAAGTATATTGTGTCTTACCGAATAGTTTGGAATAAAATCAGTAGCTTCATGTTCAACTGTTATTGTTTGTATACTCTTATTCAATACAATAAAAATACTTTTTCTTAAAAAATGAGACACTGAAGTCATCTAGTCAGGAAACAGATGATAGGCAGATGGAAAGGCATTTTTACATATGGATCAGTTGTGAGGAGTGATTTTTCCCAAAGAAGGACCCAGACACAGGAGGATAAGTTCCACCTAGCCTGTTTCATGCATTTTGAAAGTAGATGGAAATCAAGAAGGAGACAAAGAAGACCTTATGAATGGCTATCAGTTTGACAGTAGCTTGTTGCCCTAATTTGAACTTTCAGAAAGGTACTCAAAATGCCCTGGTCCAAGGACCTAGTGGAGAAGCAAGTGAATGTGCCTCTGTGCTGATGAACAATGAAGATGATGATGGAATTTAAAAAAGTGTTTTACATGATCAGAGGAAGGAGACAAAGGCAAATGAAAACTGAATGCGATGAAATTTTTCCCACTTGGAACTAACACAGAGAAAGATCCCAGTCATGCTGTCATACTGGTGGTCAGAAGGGAACTGAGGGGAAAGCAGGAGCCCTGTCTAGGAACATGCCCAGTTGTGGAGCATTCCTTAGTTACACAAAATTCTCAGTGGTGGCTATATGTAGGCACACCACCATTTCTATGAAGCACGAAGATCACAATGAACCTGTAATATCAGCTTCAAAAGAAAGCAACAAGTTACAAATTAAAGGAAAAATCATAATCAGGCATCTAGCAAAGGGACATTAATTACATTTCAAAAAGCAGCACTCATAATTAATTTTCTTGATGTCCTTACAGATAGGAACAAGCTGAGACGGTGGTTTCACAATGTTTATAAATTACTACATTAATTAACAGTCAATCATTAGAGAGGAGATGAAGGAATCTTCTTTGACATCATTCAGTACTCTCTAAGGGCAGACAGTATAAGAAAGAATTACAAGTTTTATACCTTGACTTTCACCCATCTTTCTACATATTGTATCAGATTTGTCCCTTAGTATTTTAGCAAATAATTTTCTAACTGAAATTCTCCTTCCCATTTTATATGATATTTTTTTCAGAGGCAGGAAGTCTATCATCAGAATAGTCACAATTGGGCCAAATATCCATTGAGGAAATCAAAAAGTTACATCAGCAAAGGATTTTTTTTTTTTTAACCATACCTCACTTGGCTTGAAAGTTGAGATCAGAAAGACTGTTAAGTAAGCATATAGAAAATATACTGAGGAAAGAAACCCAGCTTTAATTTTGAATTAGCCTTTTCTTCCATCACAGATATTACAAATGGGGTTCCCTGATATCCCCTTTTATCCAAGTATTGTGAGAATTCAGACTTATGCAACCTCAGCAGGGTGGGTGTATCCTGTGTTCTTAAACCATGTTTTATTATTTGCTCCTTGTTGCAAATGGCCAATTAATATGAAGCAGGTCTGGCCTGGATTAAATAATGTAACTACTATAAGGATTCTATGGGTCAGATGCTTCTTTCATTACAACCACAAAATAAGCTCCATGACAACTTCTGATTATTTTTTCCCCAAAGTTTGAATAAATATATAATTAAGATTGTAAAGATTTGTCCCCAAATCTTTATTCAGCTCTGATATACAGGTAGTCCTTGATTAACAACCACTCATTCAGCCACTGTTCGAACTTAGGACAATGTTGAACAAGTGATACTTATGATCAGTGCTTGAAGTCCCAGCCATTGCAGTGCCTGCATGGTCATGTGAGCGTGATCCAGGCACTCAGCAACCGGCACAGATTTCTGACCATTGCAGCATCCCACGGTCACGATTGCAATTTGCAACAAGTAAAGTCAATGGGGAAGCCAGCAGGAAGTCAGAAATCACGTGAGATCCTTGCTTAATGACCCTCATGATTTGTTTAACAATGGTAACTGCGGACTGCTGGAACTGCCATCACTAAGTGGCACAATCACATCATGTCGCAGTTTACGATTCCATCACTTAGTGATGGAAATTCTGGTCCCATTTACTATTGTTAAGCAAGACCTACCTTTAACTTGAATAATCTAGAATTAATGATGGACCAGTAAATATGAAGTTTCTCAACTCAAAGTCCTGGACAGATGAAAAATTAGCATAATCAAGTATTAATTTCAATTCATTGCTATATCAATATTTTCCACAAATACTACCATTCCTGGAAACCATCCCCATTCTTGTTGTCTACCTACCCTGCCACTGTCTTCATTTTTTAAGATTGCACTCCTTCAGCTTTCTAAAAAACATTTAATCTGAAGGTTGCCAAACCCTTAAAAATGGCATTCTGAAGCAATGTTCTGAAGAAGAGAGCTATTTGCTAGGATATGTTCATTTACTGTGGTTTTTTTAATCAGTTAATTGGATTCAGCTACTGTGTTCATGCTATTAGTTACTATTATCTTGGGAAAAGCCTCTTATTTGGTTCAAATCAAAATTAAAATGGGGTTCGGGACCTCATGAATTATTCAACTCAATATTTAAACCTTATTTGGTTAGTTTTCAGGTCTCTTCATAAAGGATGAATGCCAGATAGGTTCAGATAGGGTGCGTATATTCAAATTCCTTTTAGCATTTAGTTCCCAATTCCAGTGAATTAATATATGTTCTTGAATTAAAAGTTTTGATTCATTTTAAATGTACTTCCAAATTAATTTTGGTAACACTATTTTGGTAACCTTGATGAATGACCTATTCTTGAAGAAAGGCAGCAGACTGGTTCATCTCTCTTGTATTAAAGCCCGGCAAGGTTTATTGAATAAAACCTTATTGAATAAACCACAATTGGCTGGATACATATAGTACAATAAACCATAACTTGTTTTAAGCCACAATGGCTAGGTTCATACAACATACTAAGCTTCATAAAACCAAACACATTATGGTTTAGTGAGATGTGTGAGTTCAGGCAGAGTAACTTGTTGACTGTTGTAGACCTCTCAATGTATTTTGATGCAAACCACCATGGTATCTTTCCAAACTACTTCCATCTCCTGAGGAAACAGTCTTCAGGAGACTTCCAAGAGGTTACAGTCACACATGGTATGATTGTCTTTCCTCATCATCTCCTGCAGAGCTGTGGCTTCTGGTGACATTCTTCTCTTCCTTCACAATCAGGCAGGGCAACCTAAGAATACCAGATAGTAGAGGCATCTGCTGCCACAGGCTGATATGATCCTTCCTAGAGGGGTGAGCCCCATTTGCATGGCCTCCTCACTCTGCTGTTACTTCCAAGCTTCTTTGGGGAAGCCTGGTTCTCCTAGGATCCTTCTTATTCCTATTTTTGCCCCATCTTGTGGGTGGCTATCTTTGCAGTGATATTGATCAGTTTTCACATTGCTGAAAATTGATCCCCAGAAGCAACAAAATAGGTCTGTTATGGATTTCCAGGATTTAACATACCTATTTTGCATTTTAAGATGCCTTGCAACACCACAAAAAAGCAAACACATTACTAGTCACTGCCCCAGACCTTTAGAAGCCAATGTATATGTTTAAAATAAAGTGTGGCCTTCAGGTGAGAGTTGCCTATCCCTGATATAAATGATGGTGTACCATGATCACTTTGAATTTTATTACACAGCAGCTTTAGCTTCAGGTAATCCGCATACATGAAAATAACCTCTGTGTACAAAATCTGTAAATTCACCTAAAAGATGGAAAGATATTTGTCTTGTTTTCAATTGCACAGTGACACACTCATTGGAAGAATGTCATACCAGCAGCCTTTCTTTATTATTATATACTCAGTGTAGTAGCAAGAAAAATAGATTTGATGAAGCAGAAAGGAAAACCAATTGAAAAGCAAATAAAAAAGAACCTTGCATCTATATATGAAGAGAGTGAAGTCAGTAATAGCCATGTAATTTATTTTGAGTAATTATTCCAGTTTTAAAATCCAGGTAATTTTTCTTCCCATTAGAAAGCCTGGAGGCAAAAAGCCTTTTGAAATATTGGAGAGGGTAAAATTTAAAAATTAGCTACTGAGCATGAAGTATGCAATAATTGCTCTTCATAACATTTTTATTGCCTCTCTATTCTGTGAATTATTGCTCCAAATTCCTCTGTACCATTATGATGAAAAAATGGTATCAATAAAATTTGGTTGATTGATGTTAAGATTTTATCACTTAAGCCCATGAAAATCAGAGGCATGCCAAAGGGAACCATTTTTTTCATATTTCTTTTTCCTTTTTTTCATTTGGAGCAGTAACGACAATTCCACTCTTCATTTCCTAGTGCATTGGTAACTATCCTCACACCCAGGCCAACGATTCACATGACCATGGGCTCAGGCTTTTAGGCAGAACTGTAACTATGACTCTAGGATGTCATGCACTAGTTCTCAAGTTTTTCTGATTCAAGCACTTTGAATTGGAGAGGGGAAACACGTAGATATGTGCTTATATACACTGCCCACCATCTGTCTTCAGTGGAAGTGTGGGGTTTTTCTTAGGGCAGAGATGACTCCCTGTAAAGTTAGCATGAACAAAGCTAAATCAGAGATCAGCTAATCTGGGATCTAATTCTGATAGATATGCAGCAAAGTCCAGAGTATTACAATGTTTTATTTTCAGCCCCTGGATTAGTATGCATTTGGCTTGAACCATTACATCTTCATCAGCAATATGTTTATCATTATTTAGCTGTTTTGTTCATCTGCCTGTTTTACGTAAACCAATAGCTTCAATCAAAAAGGACTAGAAGTGCTAGCACATACTTTCCAGAACAGTTTATCATCTAGATCAGACAAAACAAAGAGGACAGAAGATAAAAAAAGATGAAGTCCAACAGAGAATGGGCAAAAGTGTACAATGTAAAAAGATTCAAACTTCTAAATAGTTTGAACTCTGGTGAATGCTACATTAGTTTATATCACATCTAGGGCTCTTGCGATAAATAGGGGCATCGGGGGTGTGTGTTAAAAAGTCAATTATCAGTTGCAACTACATAGGTGAAGCCCCCTCCCCTTTATACATGCATCAACACTGCACATAAATTCAAAGGGTTGGGACTTCAATCATGTGGTTACGGCTGCCATCTTGATTATTTTGTACCCTTTGTGGATGCTGCTGGCAATACAGAAACAGAAGTGCCAATTCACCTGGTCCTGAAATACAAAATCCAGATGATATTTGTACAACGGTATTGGAAATCTAGATTATGTATTTTGTGAAACTGATTTAGCTAAGCGTATGCTTGTTGAAAAAAATCATAATTGGCTGGGTTCACATAGCATGGTAAGTCAACAGGGGTGATTAGTGCAAATGTGTGCATCAACTTAATTCCCACCTCACAGGGTTTAACCAGGTTGGAGGCTTTTCTAAGACTAAGCCAGACTAAGCCAGACTAAGCCAAACCCAGAGTAGCCATCATTTTTGCTAAATGTAAACTGGATTCATTCTAAAGTTAAATTCCAATATCCAGAGACTGTTTCACTTGAAATGGAGGATAATCCAAATACTAGCTACCCAACTGCAGCCCCGCAAGTGGAATTTACTTCATGTATTAAAACCCCCCAAAAATACTTTTCTATGCAAAAACATTTCATATTTAAGTGAACATATTATTGAGCTATTTTGTCTTTTTAAAACAAAAACTGTTCTGAATCTTTTTTCTGCAAAATGTTGATCTGCCTGTTTAAATGGTATTTTTCATCAGAGCAGCTCATTCACCTCATAAAATAATTAATGAAAGGAAAACCCTTCTTGTCAGCTCTTATACCCCTTTCCCCCAAACCCCATTGCAATATACTTTAATATGCATCAGGTAACGAATATTACAAATTGTACCAAAAGTTAAGTATAAAGAACTAAAATATTTCTCCAACAAAACGTCCTTCCTCCAAAGAAAAGAAAAGAAATATCATCCAGAATATATTAGAAAGTCCTTTTCCTTCACATCTTAGACTTGTGCTGGTCTAATTTTATCAAATCCAACCCTGGATCTGCTAGTAAAAAGAGTTCAAAATATTATTTTATTTAGATGGATGTGAAAAATGCCATTTATAGGATTTTTTTTCCTTGTTACAGAAGTAAAATGGGCTACTTTTATGCTCAAGCTGAACTTTTAAAAAACTGTAATAGATTTGCAGTTTAATAGGTTTGGGTTATGCATAAAAAATGTCATAGTTCATAGCTTGTGCTAACTCAACACTTGTTTAATCATGGTTTAATGGATGATCCCTAATGGCTATGTTTGCACAACACACTAAATCAAAATCAAAGAAACCCTATTATGTCTTAGCAGTCAGCCTTTCTGTTCTTTGGCTATAGGATCATGAGATTTGTTTAGACCTTCTTCCCAAATTCTGCAGTTGCACAACCTCCCTTTCCAAAATAAAATGAGAAACTAGCAAGGTGGGGAAATGCACACTTAAAAGGGAATGAGGTCCAATTTATGAGGGGAGGAGTTCCATTATCAAATCCCCTATTGCAAGCATGACACCCTTAATAAATAGATTCTTCATTTCAGCATTATTTGCTTAAAAAAATCACCATCGGCTACAATCCTTATTTTCATAAGCAGTCTTCAGATCACTTTAGTCAAGTTAATTCAGCCGCCAATGCAAGTGAACTGTTCCATTCTCACAAAAATAGGCATAAAAGCAAAGTAAACTAGGTTTTTCTAGTCTTCTAAATTTTTCATTTGCCAAGATAGGTAAATTGTTATTCTATATCGCTGTAATTATACCTAAGAACTGACATGAATATGTATGCTTTAGCAATGTAGAGATGGAATAATATAATTTTTAACCTTAAAATTACTAAATTCATAGAAAAATCATAATTAAAAAAAACTTTTAAAGGACTAGCAATTTAATATTTAGCATCTAAGGTACGTGTTCAAATTTCTTGCTCTAAATCCATTTTGTGCTCCCTTCAATAATGAATATTTAGAACCCTATAGAATTGTGATTAAAAAGGGACATTGTCAAAAAAAAAAAATAGTTCATGCAATAAGATTATTTTCCCATTTAAACTCATGTTTTCCTTTGAAGATGAGATATAGAATTATGGCTTAACATGATAGAATAATATTTTTATACCACATTCTGAAGGAAAATGGCAACAAAGACATTTCAATAGTCAGAAGCTTTTGTGCAGAACTTTAGAACTGTATGACCATTTCATGGAAAATTTATTCCAGGCCAAGTCCTTTGCAAACAAACAAACAAACAACAGCAATGTATGTATTAGCTAAGAAATAACTATTCATCAGTAGAAGTTAATCACTACTCTCTAGACTTTTGACTGCAGGACTTGTAATATCTGGAAACCTGAGAAAACCAGAGTTGAATACTAACTAGTTGTAGAAACAAAAACTTTATCATTTCCAAAATTATATTCTGTGCTACTATTTTAACACACATGAAGCAGAATTCATTTGTACAAAGTTTCCCAAACTGGTTGATGTGTGTGTATGTATATGTGTGTGTGGTGTGTGGAGCACAAATTTCCTAGGAGGCATGAATATTTCCAACAGGAGAATGAGGATGGGATTTTTTATTTTAAGAAAAAAAAAGTATAAAAATACACCTTTCAAGTTTCAAATGACGATCCAATGGATTGGGATGAATGATGGGAGGGAGGGAGGGCGGGCAGGCAGGCAGGCAGTCAGAACTGCAACCATCAGTGGCAATGTGGGTGGGAAGATAGTTGGACTCATGGGAAGATTCCTGGCAGACTGCTGGGTAGGTGGGGTGTACTTGTATGCACTGAATACAGTAAGGCATTAAAGAAACAGTATGTGACAACTTTCTCCTGGTGCCCAACTGCAGTGGCCTAGGCAGTAGCTCCTTCACCTTGCCGTGCTTTGGAATGAGAAGGATGATTAAAGTCAGGGTAGAAGTCTGAGGTTGCATCTCAATCAAGGAGTCAGCCCTAAGCAGAGACCATTATGGAAAGTCACCTGGGAAATTTTAACAAGTTACCATTTTAATTGTGTGGGCCATCCAGAGTCACATATGTGAGATGGATGGCTATATTAATTAATGGAAGCCACTAGTATTACATTTTAGTATATTCTATTACACAATTTTCTTGCATAAATAATTTTATTTTTCTGTTATGCTACATTATGCCTTCTCCAAAGAAATGCAAGTATTGTGAGAGTATATGGTCTTCAGGGTTAACATACATGCTAAGCAGAACCACAACTCAAACACAGTATTTTGTAATTAAAACTAGCTCTTTCTGAACTCACAATAGTGACACTGGGTACAATCTGGATCATGGGTGATTTCAACATTCACACTGATTTTAACAGAACCTGTACTAAATGAACCAAAGAAAAGTATCCAAGAAAAATGTAAGAAATATGAGGGTCTTTAAATATTAAAAGGTAAGAAGTTCCATGTCCAAGAGAGGAAACAAGCTGCTTGTTAAAAATGCTGTTTGCAAAGTATGACTACATGAAGTATCTTTATCTGATCGAGTTTTACTGTATTCTACAAAACAACTCTCATACCTTTGTAACGGCAGCAACAGAGCTGGGACTTATAAAATCAGTTGCTATGGTCTCAGTGTCACTTTTCTTGCTACAACTAGGAAATGCAATGCTAAGTTACTATTAAATGAGTGTTGCAAGCTTAAGCAGATGAGCAGTTTCTTAGTACTGTTTAAAAATATTCCAGTATTTTATAATACAATTCACACTAAAAGTCAGTTAACCCATTGCCATGAGCACACAAAATCAAGACAACCACCACCAGAGTAAAACACTAACACTTTATTAAAAATTCAAAATTTATTGCAAATTATATTTTGCTTCTCTCCTTTCTTCATTTTTACATGATTTATTGATATCCATGATTTTTTCACAAATATACTTGTTGACTTTGGAGAGTCTCTGTGCAATTTCCGTTTCATCCAGAGTTTCTTGTGCTATCCTGTCATACAAACATTCTAAAAAAAGAAAACATGGCATTTAGAATGAAACTTAACAAATTTAAAATACAGCAAAAACTATTCAATGAGGCATAAGCCATGCACAGGATAAGAACAGCAACTTGTTGAAAGAAGTAAAAAGTGAACCAGAGGAATTTATACACATCTAGCACTGATCTGTAAACTCCTCTATGACATTAAACTCCTCTATGAAATCAAATCACCTATAGCTGGCGAACTACATTTAGTGTATTTAAAATGTCTTTGACAGACATTTTAATCATGAGCCACTCACTCTGAATTGGCCCATGTCTCTCAGTCCAGGAAAAAACAAGCCTATAATTTAATTTTGAGTAAATATACTTTTATAACAGCATTGAAAGGCCTCTAAAAGGCATTCTCTGGCCTTTCTTTAAAACATCTTTACTGGTAACACCTTACTCTTGGCAGACATTTCCACTTAATCAGAGTCCTGATGACATGAATAAGTGAAAGAGAAAAATCTATGGATCTCCTACCTCAATGTTACTGTCTATGACAACATACTGTTTGTACATTTTAACTTGTCTAGCCACTTTATAATTTTTAAATATAAATAACAGTATTGAGGTTGGTAGATAAAGTGGAACTCCAGAACAAATGTATGATCTATAGCAGTTTCCTTGACAGATAAAAAAGTCTAAAAATTCTTTAATAATATGGAGATGCCCTGACGAGGATAATGTTAGGCAACAGCACCCATGTGAAAAAGTATGCAGTAGAAAATATGGTACAGTTTGTTCTTCCTTCCAAATTAAATGGTTCCATCAGAGGTAACAACATATTGTTGTGGTTGTCATAAAAGGGAAGACTAAGTAACTTCAGAAACTAAAACCACTGTTTTAGCTGACATTAAACAAATTAAGAGTAAACAGTCTGATTTCTGAGACATGGCTTACAAAGCTATGTCTCATCATTGTTAGCTCCTTAGCACTCAACATACAATCTATTCTGCTTTAATATATACTGCCTTTGTTACAGCTGTATAAACCATGGTGAAAAGTGCAATTACTACCAGTATTAAATGGCTTCCAAAGTGATTAAACAATTTCTGCTGTTCTTAGTATTTTCACTCAGCAGCTATTTATTGCTTCATATGGTAAAAGAAATAGAGATTCACTTAATTAACAAGTTTTATAGCACTGTTAATGCGCATTAAAGTTGTAACAATTAACTATTCTACATCCTTTGCATCTTCCTCTTACACCTTTCAGAAGTTTTATAAAAGGCTATTTTTCAGTGACAAGATCTGCAATGGTTGCATACCACACTTTTTAATAACTTTCTTAGAATAAACTGCACAATAGGGACTACTAAACAAGAAGACATATTAGATCCATTAAGACCTAACACCATCTTTTTAAGATGTATTTTATGGAAGCTATTCTAGAATCAAAAGAATATAAACTACCTCAGCTACAGATTTTATGAGCACTTTGAAGTTTGATCGTATTTTTTAAAATGAGATTTGAAAGATAAGGAAAAGATGACTAAAACAGTTATTTAAATTAAAACAACAGAGATGAATTTGATTAAGCCAAAAAAGCTCCCATCCTTCTTCAGTACTACTGAATCACAGAGCAATTCAAGTCATTATAACTGGAATCTATACACAGTAAGTTACAGCATTTTATTTCCACCATGAAATTCCATTGTAGACCCACTACATTCCAACATACATGTATGGGTTTTGTCCAAAGCTGTGGCTATATCTGCTTTGTAAGTAAACAGTTTATGTGTAACAAAACATCTAATTGCATCAGGATCATATAAATGACTGTGTTGCAGCTTCAGGAACTGCTTTTATTCTAACTTGAAACACATCAGAAACACAGGGTGACAATTATCCCTCTGCTTATTCTCTGCAGTAGGTGTGCACATGTTTTGAGTTCAAAACAGTTGTTTTGTATTTGAAATCAGTTGTTTCAATCATTCTAGAAGCATTACAGGGTTGGAACAACTCTGCTTTGAATCTGAAACACCAAGCTATGATATTCATTTGGCGTTTAGAGGAACCAGTTTATTGTTCCATGTAGCACTCTAACTTGTCTTATCCTGGCATAAATCTAGGATCCTCTGCATGTAAACATAGGAGCCGATTCTGGGTTTATCCTGGAGTCTTTGTACTCCCAATATTAGCCTTGCGGATAGTGACCAAAATTCACCACTGGCTATCCTTCAGTATTTGCCAAAACCAGACCGCTTGGAAGGCCTTGGTGAGCAAAGGTGGTTGGTGTGCTGCTGATAAGAGGGCAGAGCCTGATCACCTCTTGCCTGTTTTGTACCCAGTGGTATCTACAGGGGACGGGGGTGGCCAAAAAGAGGTAAGATGCTACAAGTGAAGTTGCAATGCAAACCCGGACCCTTATGTACATAACGAAAGGGCAGGGCTTGCATTGGAATGCCACTCCATATATCTTGGCTTCTTTAGCAACCCACTTCATCAAAACGGCAGCTACTGCTGTCTGTACCTGCTGGGAGGCTTTTCAAGGGATGGTGTAGTTGAACAGGAATATCACCATCTTGAGGACAGTAAGGTAGTGTGGTATTGTTAGAAAAGTTCTATGCCCTCTTGCATACTCGCTTGCTTTTAGTAGGGCTCCGTGAAACTCTGGAGGATTCAATGAACCCTTGACTAACTCACCCTTTCAAAGCAGATATGATTCCAAGCAGGGAGCTGCCTGGCTCCAGTCTTTCAAAGCACTCTGGAGATTCAATGACTTTTTCTGCTGCTTCTGGGATTTTTGCAGACAATATACCATATATGAAGAATACAGGGGCAGGGGAAAAGGAAGTGGCGATAAGCTGACATTAACATGAGTAGCCAGCCAATGAGTTTCATGACCTCTGCCTATCAGAGTTTGTTTGGGGAGGGATATTCTATTGTTGTTCCATTTTTGTTCAATGTGTCTTTTCCAATAGGATTTGTTTGCTCTTACTACATTTGGGGAGGGAGAGAAGGGACAGCTCTATTCTTCTTGGTTTATTTTTGTGTGCAATCCTATTTTTTCCCCAAATCCCTATATAATTAAAACATTCATTCCTGTCACTTTTAATTCTCCTCACTCCCACGCCCAAACAGCCCACATCCCACGTTCCTTTGTTGTCTGCTACTTCATCTTGAGTGAAAATAAGAATGTGTTTGATGTTAGATTGTGTAGAGTGCAGCCTATTTTTGTATCAAAGTGTATTCTTTATAGAATAGTGATAACAGGCACTTCAAAAATTTATTTTAATTGCATTAGTTCAATACTAATTTAATAAATTAATTAAATATAAAATGAACCATGACAACAATTGTGCTGTAGGTTCATACTGGGAGAATACCATTCTCTATTCTTTCAAGTGGCAAGTGTCAAATGCGGTGTAGACAGAGACAGCTCCCGTGTCAACTGCATCAGAAGAGAGACTAAAGATGGCAGCTCCCATCAAGCCAGTGGCAACAGGTACCATGAGTCTGTGGCCCAGAGTGAAGTGGACGTTACTATTGGGAGGAGGACAATGTTGAGATGGAAAGAGCTCCTGTCCATTCTTCTCTGAGCTCTCTTTCTCCATCAGCAGGAAGCAAAACTGCTCCTTCCAATCAGACTGAAACTTACAGTGGTCTGAGTTGTGGAAACTGCTCACTAAGATCATGCAAGTAACACTACATGGGATCATCTCCAGCACGCAAACCATGATCCACATTTTGTTATCTGTAGGATATAAGTTTCTTTCATAATAAATAAACAAAGAAACAAATTGCAAGTGCAGGAATGATCAGGGCAAGCATATCAAGCAGCTGAACACAACATCCATGGCACTATGTGTAGGAATGGAGTATCTCTTTGCCCTGGAGCTTCTGCAGGCAGTAGCATCATAGGTAAACACAAGCACTTCTCTGTACCTGCCTTTATTTTGCTCAAATCCCTCTTCCTATTTTCCCCACAATAACTCTGTGAAGTAGGTTGAACTGAAAAAGAGGAACTGGCCCAAAGTCACCCAGCCAGCTTTCCTGCCTAAGGGAGCACTCATATTTTTATTTATTTGTTTTTAACAACCACCACCACCACCACAACTGCAAGTACAGGAACTGTCAGGTCAAGGATATCTAGCAACTGAACACATCAATGGCAGTAGAGGTGGAGGTCACATGAAGAAAAGATATACATGGTTTTGGTGGGAAAATGATAGGATCCAGCAGACAGACCACTGTAGGTACTTCTGAAAAAAAGAAGTGATGGATGGGCCACATACTGCACGGGAGCTGAGGTATACCTTGAGCATTTGTGGAGGGTGGCTTGTAGGGCAGGATAAGCTCACCTCCATTGGCATTGAGATTTCCCAATAACTGAAGGGCCATTAGGTTACCCATTCTCTCTCTCCATGCTTAGTCATCTTTTCGTAATACTCAATGCTGCTTTATATAATCCGTACTATTAAAAATAAATTACATTAACTGCATCATGTCTTAATGTGGTCACTGCCTGATTGAATCCTGGATCATGACTACTGATAGTACAGTTGGGCTTTGAATTCCTATCCTGTTTATAGAGGGATCAGGAATCCTGCACTATATTGTCTAAATTCGCTTTAATTAACATTTGTTTTGTATGGTTGTGGGTACATAAAAATGCTGAACATCCTGCCTCGCTGAATTAACAATACAGAATCCAATGAAATGGGGAATGTGCTCTAGGATTTTTGTGCATTCACATCAGTGAGCTTAGTATGTGTCTTTGTGGACCTGAGTCTACTGGCTTCTTCTATGCAGGGTCAGGATGTGAATTTTATTGTTGGCATAATTTTTAATAGATCGGCAGTTGCAGGAAAACTGTTATATATTGTTTTTGGTGATTTTTGTTGCATATATTTATACAGGTAGTCCTCACTTAACGATCATTTGTTCAGAGACCATTCAAAGTTATGGTGGTGCTGAACGAATGGTAGTTACACAGGGTCCACAGAGCAGCTGTTGGCTGTGCCAGGCCTTCTGCCTGAGGCCATGTGCGGCCTTGTCCAAATCACATGGAGCTTTCTTGTGAGGCTTTGGAAGGCTTCAAAGCTATGCAAGAAGGCCACACATGATTTGGGGAAGGCCAGACCAGGCACGCCTCATCTTCAGTGGGAAGAAGACGACAACGAAACTCAGCTGGAGGTGGCATGGCCGGCAGCGCAGCAGGGCAGACAGAATGCAGGGCCAGCAGAGGTGGCGGAGTGCAGGGCAGCCAAAAGGACATGGGGAGAGAGATAGGCAGGTGGGGAGAGTTGAAGCGGAGGCAGTCCCTTACCTTACTGAGGCTTGGGGCTGGGAGGGACCAAGCTGGGAATGGTTTGGACTGGGGTGGGACCTTGCCCAATGACTGGTGGGATTCAGTTAACAATGGCAATAGGGTCACATGATGTCATGCTTTAAGACCACATTGCTTGGTGATGGAAATTCCAGTCCCAATTACCGTTGTAACTTGAGGACTATCTGTAGCTCCCTTCCTCAACTGTATGCACAGGATAAGGTAGCTATTAATCACTGAAGCAGCTGTGTATCCCACCTCCAGTGTAATTAGAAAACAAGCCTCCTTCACCCATTGCTTAATGTGTTTTAAGAACACTCACATAATCAAAATAACCTACCTCTGACAATGCTTAACTTGTGAGGTGACAAAGGTGGCTTAGGAACAGCATCTTTCTTTTTTTTAGTGGCAACACCTGTGACACTTCTGTTTTTGAGAACATCGGTTCCCCAAATCATAACTGCTAAGTTTTTTGTATATTTAGAATCTCCTTGCGTTACTTGCAGCTGGTGCCATTTCTCCTCATCTACCCAGATGCCACTTCCAAGATGAACCTGGAGTAGAAAGTGAAATGATAGATGGTGGTTACCTGGATAATTTGTTTCATCCTTTATAAGTAACAGACACAATGTTTAAAACTAAACATACTTATTTATAGTACCTAATGACTGAAAATATGAAATATTAAAAACAATTTTATTCTCTAAACTTTGTGTAAAATCATGAAATGACATAAAATGAAAACCCGTAAAGGAAGGCAAATTGTAAATGGTTTTTAATCACCATAAAGGCTCTCCTGTGATGAAGAAAATAGCCTCAGAAAGATTATACTCATAGGCACCTATAAGAATAATCTTTCTGAGACTATTCTCAAGCACAGGTCTGAGAAAGTTCCCTGTATGTCCCACGTAGTGAAGAATGTGGGAGTTTTATCAGAACTATAGCATGTAATCAAAAGCATAACCTTGTGTTTTTTGGTGAACAAATGCAAAACCACAGGAAAGTCCCTAAAGCATTAACTTAAGACATTTCTATCATGAACTTATAAATGTTCTTTGGAGTTTATATGTCTGTCACGAGATTCACTTTAATTTACTTGATGAATATAGAGGAAGGCAGGCAACAACCATCAACGAAGCTTTCCTAGCGGAATATTCCTGCCTTTATCTTATCCATCCTCACCAAGGCTATTACCATCAAATGTCCAAGTGGGAAGGATTCCTGAAGGGAGAGGAAAGAAGGCTGACCAGAACCACCTGCTCAGATGGATTTTTGTTTCTGCTTAGAGGAATCTTAGAAGTGTCTTTCTCTCTTTTTAAATAGTATTTATATTATTTACACTTATTTATATTGCTGGTAAGTATTTCTGTGAGGATAGTTATCCTTAAAGACAGAATATAAATATTTGCAATAAATATAATAATACCTTTCCATTCTCAAGAATGTATTTGTCCATTACAGGAATAGCAGCTGGATAGTACGTTGAAGTGTTTGCTTCCTCACTGAAAGCTGTCTGTACATCAGGCTCAGGTTCAATGGATTCTGGTGTAACTTTTTCAAGTTCTAGGGCAGGACCTGTATTATATAAGAAAGAGGAGCAAATACACCAAGCTTTAATTTAATGTAGGATGCATTAATTCTATAGTCCATTTCACATACAGAACTTAAAACTGACTAATTCTGATCTAACTTAAAATCCAAAGTCAGTATAATGACTTTATATATATAAAGAGGTAAAATATTACCTCTTTTTTCTTAAACACAAAGGATCATATTTTAGTAAAATTTTCAAAAAGATGAAATAAATATCAACAAGTGTTAAGGAATTGTGTATGAAAAGGAATGTGAGATTCAAAGCAATTTAGCACAAGTTCTTAAACCCAAATTGAGTTACACAGTTGTAGCTGTTTTAAATGTATCTTTTTCATTATTACTGAATGAAGAGATAGATGTTTTATGACATATTATATATTATTACACAGAAATTACATCTGTAATGAGCCTTTTAGTTAAATGTTTGAAAATTAAAAGGACAGAATCGACAATTGGAAAGGATTATCAAGATCCAAAGACAAAGTCAGCTATTTTCATGTGGTAGAGGTATACAAATATTCAGATTGAAGATTCAATTCATTGGCAATTGAATCTCCAAACTGAATCAACATTTTGAACTGAATTGTTGCCTCGGTTGTGGATATCTTCAATTTATTTAGATGTTTTGATGGGCTTTTTTGCATGTGTAAAACCCTTTTCTCTAAACTGATGATTTGACTGGGACAGGCCTATTCAAGAGTAACTTGCTTCCTATTCACTCAGGGTTCACACTGGTATTGCTATGCTTTCCTGTTTGAGATAGTAGTCAATTCCAGATCTGCACAACCTGAAAGACTGCCCATCCTAAAGCAGACAGGATTTATTAATGCATGAATATTACCTTTAACGACATATACATCTTGACACAATGAAAAATAATATAGGCCAAAAAGACAAATAAAATTTAATTACAAATCTTTTTAAAATACTATGGTTAACAAATGCTACTTTTTAAATTTATTTTTATTGCTTTTTAATTAATTAAAAGAAAAAGAGCAAAACACAAAGATAATAATGATGGAAATACAATGATAGAGAGAAGAAAAAACACATAAAAAGTGCTTTAACAAAAAAGTGAAAGAAATATTACAAAGAAAAAAACAGTATGATATCTCATTATAATAATAAACAGTTACAATTCTATATATACTTATCTAAAGCAAATATTATTCAAGTACGTATATATTTCTAATACATTTATATGACTATCATTTTTTAACCTACTGTATTTCATTCATTCATTCATTCATTCATTCATTCATTCATTCATTCATTCATTCATTCAATTTCTACAGCTGTGCATCTCAATCCAATTGACTCTGGGCTCTGAGTCCCATATTTCATTATACTTGTCCATACAAAGCCTATGTCTATAGGCAATCCACTCATAAGTGGCAAGTGCAATCAAGTCTTCAATCCACTGAATAAATGGGGCCATACATTTATCTTTCCAATGCTGCAATATCAATCTTTTGCCCATAGTAAGGGGACGGAGAATCCATAACAAATGCTACTATAATAATGCAGAGAACCACTGCAAAAACATGAGGTTCTAATTGTTAGGAGTGTCTGAAGATGTTATAATACATTTTATTCTAAAGCTCAAGATATTTCACATTTCAATAATCAAAGCCTTTTCTAGGCAGCTGAACTTCAGAATTATTTCAGAAACTACTAAGAGTTGCATTTACAGCACAGCGTGTTCAAATTAGACATGCAATTCCTTTTACTGTCTTTTTGCTAATTAGGGTTGCTTGCCTAATTTGCCATGCACCATGCTTACTTTTAAAAGTTTCTCGCTTTGTAGTTTTTGCACTTTGATAAGCAAAACATGTGCAGTTATGGAAGTTTTCTGAAAGTCAACACAAATGCGTTCTCTTAACACAGCAAATGCAGATGAAGGAAAACCCCTGTTTCAGTGAAAAGTTTTATTATTTTCAGTAGTAAGACTCCTGGGTTAGAATTAGACAAGAAATAAAATTTCCCTTATATTTCTGCATCTCCAGATTTCTTTCACGTCAAAAGAACAAAAGAACCCTGCTGATTTAATAAGATGAAAAATCTATCTAATCCAGCATTCTTTGCCCCACAGCAACTGACCCAGTGCCTACAGAAAGACCTCCCTTTTTCTTTTCCCTTTTCTAGTATGTGATTTTGAAGCAGACTGGCTTGATGTTACTTTATAACTGGATAACACCCTGCTCTGAAGAGACCTCCTTGTGGTAGTTCTGGGTAGCTTCGAACCATGAATAAACTTTTTCCTTTCTTAAAGAAAAGAAAACCCACATGCAAGGCATTAGTGAAGAAACATTCTTCTGCTTATGATCCCAGAGCTGGTATTGGGAGCCATATTGTCTCCAGTATTTTAGGTAATAGACAGCTATCAGGACTCGTAAATATTAATTCTCTTTCCTTCCTTAAGAAGAGCCTTTGCCATTTCAAAACTCTCAGACAGGAATTTCAGGATATAGAGTAAGATAACTTTCAAATGCTATATTTAAGTCACGGGTAAGTAACAATAAGCTAAACTTAGGGGATCAAATTGGTGAATTCCAATAGGCACTACATTCTATTGATTTCAATGTAATTTAGGAATATTTATCTTTAAGCACAATTCAGAGGAAAGGAATATGAACATACTCAGTATACTGTCAGGCCTAGCCCAAGGAACTCCAAGAGACAATGCAAAATCAGTTCAGCTATGTTTATTAGCTACAACCTCTAGCAAGAATCTTCCCAGACTGAAACCCCAGGTCCCAAGTCACCCAGCCACAACAGTCTGAATTCCTCAGGGAGGTGCCAGTCTCATCCTCTTGTAGTTCCCACGCTCCTGTGGCAAGCTGAGAAAATGCTTATCTCCCTGAGCCTGGCCTTCATAATTCCATTCCATCACATATACAGACTTATTCTGTGCATTGCCTCCTTCATCTCACCCTGAAAACCCACAACAATGTCCAAAATAATGTTTTATATAAAATTAGAGGTTTGGTTGGATATCTGCTAATAAATAAATTCTGAGGAGAAAAAGTAGCTTATGTGCACTGGAATCAGCAGCAACGGAGAAAGCAACTCTGTTAATTCTTTAATCTGCTGGAATTTGCAACATGGCTCCAAAAACTAGAACAGAAGTTTTGTAACTAGCACAACAATACTATTTCTCTTACATTAATTGGTTCTGAGAGTTTCATTCATGGCATTCCTCAATTAATGTTGCAAAGAAGAATACATTCCCTGTATTATTGTTATCTGTGATTATAGATTATATAATTTTGTATCACATGTATACAAAAAAAGACAATCCAAAAGGTGAAACTTTCTAGTGGACCTAGCCCAATTAAACCAAAAGGATTAAGTAGGATATCAAGAGGATGTTCAAACAACTGGAAAACAATTCAACCAATTATCAATACATAACTTAAAAGACAAAGATTGCACCAGGTAAAACTAACCATTTATATTCCAAATGAATGGAAAAGGTAAGAAATCGTTTAAGATATTAAATGTCAGAAGACAGAATAAATAAAAATCCAAGGCATATTTTGGGGGTCTGATGCTAGGCAAAATTTTGAGTGTTTCTTAATCACAGATGGTAGTCACTGAATCAGCAGCAACATGGCTCCCCTTTTAATGGGGGGAAAAAACATTTCCTGTTTTATTCCTTTTAAACTGCCTGATCCACCTAAGAGTTAAAGTAAAAAAAAAAAAAAAAGTTCTGTACTAAAATAAAGCTATATATAAAGTGAAGATGTATCCCCCCCCCCACTGGATTCATACTATCCTACAGAGATGCTAGAAACATATGCTATCTCTGATACTGAAACATTCTTCTCAACAATGCTCCAAACAATTTAGGACAGTATTTTAGCCTAGGTTAATATTTTAGTGTGAATGTTAATGTATGTTACAGTAATTATGTTACTTGGAATTATTTGAAGTATATTTGAGGGACTGTATCTCCCCAGTTATATCTACTCATCTCACCAGATCTGGCAGGAGAGGCATGTTATGGATTCCATCTACTAAGGAATGTCACCTGATGGAACCCAGGAAGAAAGCCTTTTCTGCTCTGGCAACTGCCCTTTGGAACATCATTCCCCTGGAACTTAGATTGTCACCTACCCTTCTGGTCTTTAGAAGAGGCCTTAAGACTTGGCTTTGCCATCTTGCCTGGGGATCCGGTAGTGGTAGTGTGGATTTTGGTTATTTTTTGTACTGCTTTTCGTGTTCTAACTTTGTGAGCCACCCATTCATGTATGTGAGATGGGCAGCTATGTATTTTGAACCAATAAATAAATATCTGTGTGTGCACTTGTGTAGGTGCGTGTATACAAAGATATATGCATACATATACACAGTGTACATACATGCATATATATGTACAGATGGGAAATATCCACAATATGAAAAGTATAATATGAAACCACAAAAGGAAACAGTAGCAAAATGATATTCCTATTTTGCAGCAATCTATTTAGCATTGGGACAGAACAGAGAGACTGCTTTTGTGACAATCCATACTTGGGGTGAATCACTGGCTTTTGTATTATATTCCTGTAATACTATCTGACACAATGGCTATAGAACATAGTAAGACTATGATGCAGTCTTTCTACCTAATTCTAATACAACTTCTGTATTTACAATATTGTGCTTTATGCTGCTGTAGCTAGTGCGACATTGTATAGTTGGTAGCCTTATATCTTAAATAAGCAAGCTGTAGCAAGAAAGTGATGAACACTATCCTGATATTTTACTACCCATCCTCAGTCCGGTTAACCCGAAATGTGGAAACAACTTGAAAATTCTTTACAGTTCAGTATCAAATTAGCATAACTTTCTTCCTTCACCCTTGCCTTTCCAGCAATGGAACAACCATGCCATTCAGGGGCTTCTCTTCAATTCAGCTATAGAAGCACCAACTATTTCTACTCACCCAACAGAATTTTCAGTGCTACAGTAAGAGCTGAAATATGAAAAATGGCTTCCAGACTGGACCGCAATCCCAATGGAAATATTTTTTATGCATGCACTCCTCTGAATGGTCTATACAGCGCACATACATGGAACCAAAAGGACTAAAGGAGTCTGCAATGCCTATGCAAACATATGATCTATCTCACATTACACAAGCACTGGTAGTCTGCACATACTCGCATATAAGCCCATCCACTGATGAGCCAACCTTCGAAATTTTCGTATGTTTTAATTTTCACAATTGGCTTATCTGCGTGTGACATATTTTTCATGACATTTTGGTTAAAAATTCAAGGGTCTGCTTATTCACAGTTGGACTTATCCATGAGTATATACAGGATATACGAGTACTTTTAAAAAGCTGAGGGAAAAAACTACAGTATATATTTGTGGATAAGGATATCTGTGGACAAGCCAAACCCAATTTTGGGGGGTATATTTTGGCACCTAAATTTCTCAGCCTATCCAAAAGTATACATGGTACTTTCTAAAAATGTGTAGCTAGTTTTATCTTAGGAACACTTAACGTTAAATGGTCCAGGTTAAATACATTCATTTCTCAATGGTATGATTTTGAAAGGGCAGATATAGGGGGATTGGTAAAAAATACAAATCTACTGACTATTCAATATTACAATAAACCAGAATAAAAAGATTTAGCAACAAAACAATTTAAGAGCATTAACCTAATGCTCAAGGTTCCTTTTGCTAAAGGGATGTGAAATCACTCTTACGGCTCAGTTTGAAATGACTGCATATACAACAACAAATTTGAGATTTAACAAACTGCAAGTATCTCATTTGATACCATTTAAAAAAAATAATTTTTATTAGTGCCTCTTATATCTAACAAAGAAGCAAAAGAAAATTAACCTTTTCATTTTACTGTAACAGCTTGCCTGATGATCAGCATTACAACAGTTTTAAATTACAGGAAAAATATTCTTTCGCACAATACTAGAGAATCTCTATATTTCAAAGAGACAGATGGAAGTTTAAAAAAGAATGAACTAGGAGATTATTCATCTAGAAATTATCCCATCATGTTTTGAAAGCAGATGCAAACATGTAATTTTTACATTTCTCTGTGGGGAAAAAAATAAGATGCTAAGAAAAAGATTTGTTTCAGTATTCAGGAAGGAAAAGTAACCTCCAAAAGTCACATAGGTAAAATCTGAATCATGAATAACTGATAGAAAAATATGGTATATGAATGCATATGCACAATCTTCACAAACTGCATGTGAAAATGCAAGGTTTAGAGCTCCATTAGAAGGCAGTTTGAAATGAATGGTCCCATCCTAGGTTCCAATGGATTAGCTCAGGAAAAAAATCAATTAATTTCCTAGCATATTAGTTCAGAAATCATAGTTGTTTCTCAATCTGACTTTAGAAATAAGTACTTCTTTGCTCAGTTGGCCCAACAGGAGTGGCAATTTGGCTTCCAGGTGTCAGTTCATTTAGCTTCCCCTTTTCCTCAGATGCTTACTCTCTAATTATATCATTTAGATGTTCACCTATTTTTACCTCCCACTGGACTTTTTAAACCAAGGAACAAAAAGGATTTATGTAATTATCTGCTTCACTATTCTTCTGAACCCTGTAATGGGGAAAGAACATAGTACTTGTGGGGAAGGCAGAGAGATACACCAAAGTTCCTAGCATCTCCTAGAAAAAATTGTGGTCTGAAATCATGGAGAGCCATTACTATTCAATGTTGACAGCTTTGGGCTCAACAGACCAGTGGTACGTCTCAGTTGAAATAAGTTTCCTTTGTTCCTGCATTCCACAAAAAAAGTGAGTTCTTCTTTGCGTGCTGTGTTCTCCCCTCTGGTTGGATCAAGGATCCCTCCTCTTTCTTTTTTATTCCACTTCTTGCCTTTGAAAAGTTTATCACTCAGGAAGACAATTAAGTCAGTAGTAAAGAGGCACAAAAAGAAATACATTATTTTCTTCCATTTCCACTTCTATACCATTTTGCAGCCTAGATAAAGTAAAGAAGAAGGGGTAAATAAAAATCTGCTTCCTCTGCCTGTTTTACTTTTTTCTCCCTTACCTTTAAGAACCATTTTCTAACTCAGAAAAGTAAAGAAATGGGAGGAAAGTAAGGAAAAGTAGGAGGAAATAGTTTTCATGCAAAGTGACTGTCCATACTATAGAAACAACTGATTAAATTTGACAGCAGGATATTGTGATAGAACTTGGCTTTTCTACTTTCTACTTCTTTTCAAAGGTACTTGCTATCAAGATTAATAGCATATGAGTACAACTTAGAAAGCTCAAAACTGTTACATTATTCACACATAATAATAATGCAACAAAACACTTAATCTACATGTTTTTGAAAAAAAAATACATAAATGACTTTATCTTCCTTGTTAGTGAAGCTATATTAGTAACGTATTATGCAAGTCACAGATTACCTGTAACTCTATGGGTAATAAAAATAAAATAATCAAATAACAACTGTTATATTCATTATGAAATATGAAGATTCACAATCATAACTGAACTATAAACTGTCTTTCACAGTTGTAATAACCTCTGAACATACATGCCCTTGGGAAAATTAAGTACTAGCATGCAGATTTCTGTTATTTTTTAAAAGATGCAAATAAAACATTAATATTAAAATGTACAAAATGGGAAGTAGTAGTTTAAACAGTACACATAGGATGCAATACAGTGCAAATAGATACGTATTTGTGCAACAAGATTTTCCCTCCCCACTCTCCTTCCTCTTTACAATTCTTAGAGCAGCTTTTAAGGGCTAATAATGAAGAGGGGGAATCTTTCCTACCCAAATTCTGTAAGTAGAAATTCATTGCAGTCATAAAAATACCTTCTGGATTCTACCCACAGCTTGATGTTATCTTTGTGAATATTTCAATCACCCTGAGCTAAAACAACTTTTGAACACGTCTCACATAACCAAGCACTTACCACTGCCTAGTCTGAGAAGCAGGACATCCTGTAGCCGTCTGTTCAAATCTCTTAGCTCCTTCATTTCTGACACTAATGTCCCATATTCCTTTAACTTTTTTGCTTGTTGAACAAGCTGCCTTCTTGTTCTCTCAAGTTCTTGTTGAATGTGCCTCATTTCTTCCTGCTGTTGCTGATAGCTTCTCAGCAACTCTTCATAAAGAACTCGAGGAACTACAGCATCGTCCATATTGTTCATTCTGTCTGAAGTTTCCATAAATGTTGCCTCAGGACTGGAATTACTACTGAGACTCATACCATTTTGTTTTTCAAGCCGCGCAACAACTGCTTCAATGCTTTTGTGCGTACCTTCGTTCTGTTTCTTTCCATCTTGTCTCTGTATGTTACAACAAAACACAGTATTAATACACTGTGTCATACAGCAATCTTTAGAGTTCTATAATTAATGAAATTAGGAGTGCACTACAATCCTCAACGAAAAACATATAATTAATATTGGACCAACAAGTTTTAAAAAACAATAACCAGAAAAAGTTACTTTCATTACAAATAACCATCTAAGTCTTTAAAAACTTGTTCATATGCTCACACAGATGCAGAGTTAAATGCATCTGAGAGGAAATCAGCAATATATTTCTGTACCAAAAGTGGGAATGCACTGATACATTTACCACTTCCAAGTACTATTTTTAAAATTTGTTTTACCCAAAGCCAGCCTACTTTTGGATTTTGAGAAGACAGTAATGACTCAGACATCACACTGAACTTCAAGAGAGGCTCAGAAATATTTATGAGTATAACCATGGATTATGACTTAGAAGGACATAACATTTATACAAATTATGGTTCAGCACAGTAAGTGAACCACTCTCCCTGAGTCTCTCTAAGAGTCAGTGCAGTTAAGATGAATTTCCAACCCAGCCAGACACGCAGCAGGACTGGCAGCAAGAAAGTCAATTAAAATTTAAGGACATACATCGCTGTGCAATATCTAGTATGCACATAGGAAGATTTGAGTGTTTAAGAGGAAAGGGCAGAGCCTGTTTACATGAACTCTGAGCTCTCCTGACTTTTTTTTATTATTTGTACCACTTGTGTAGAGTGCATTCAACATTAACCTTAAACATGGTATTAAAGTACCATCCCATCATCTGTGACAAATTATCCCAAAATGTGTTAATAATATCCTGGAGAAGACACTGATGGAATGCATTTAAAATCACATACCTAAAAGCAATGTTTGTACCTTGTTATTTAAAGATAATTTTTACACTGATTTGCCTAATTAAGAGGGCATCAAGGCTCAAAATAATTAAGAATCACAATATAAGGAAATTATTAGTGGAAGAAACATGGTATCTACTACTGTGCAATAATCAGCCAAACCTCTAGAAAGATATTTTCAAGTCAAATTTACCTACTCCCCTTTGCCTATTAGTACTTGTACTCCAGGCTCCTTGCAAATGTAGACGCTATACAAAATAGACGTTAAACGCTATACAAAATAGATAGGAAATTAAATGCATATATACTTACAATACTTAGTTTTAAAGTAATGACTACATGCTTTGTTTGAAAACAGGGTTATTTGCCTCAGGGCCATAATTATAGAGAAACAGCATATATAAAGCTAGTATATGTAAAAAGTACCAAAGATAAGTCATGTAATATCATTACAGTGTAAGTTTATTTTAGTTTAAAGAAAACTGAAAAGATGTGGATAAATGAAGAATAAAGCTTATCTCAATATAGTTGATATAATTCAATATTCAATCCTGTCTTACTGTATTTTACATCTCTGTATTACATATATATCTAGAGATATCATCAGTCTGGAGAACTGAATGTATTAACCTTATCAAGCTGAGCTTGTTTTAGAACAGTGGGTGGAGGGAGCATCTGATGGGGAGGGCTATAAGGAACCTATAATGGTTGTTTTGCCAAGCTTTCTTTTTTCTGATAATTCTTTCTGATAAGGAAAAACTTAGTAAAAAAATAATTAATTATATGATGAGTTGGGGAATTCATGCAATATTATACTAATTATTAAAAGCCTGAGTTCCAAGCATGTTAAGATACCTGCAATATTCACATTGAATATGTTGAAGATGGGCAAGTTGGAGGTACCTGCTATATTCAATGCAAAACTCTGTCTGGAATAGAGTCAGTCTAGTTTTACAGTACATTTTGTTCTAAAAAGAAGAGATATCTATGATAAAACAATATTAAATAGTAAGTGGAAGAACTAATATATATAAAGGGAAATAAGTTGTCAACATATTCACTGTGAAATGTAAAAGCGCATAATTAATATTTTTGTCCATTCTTTAAAACAAAACTGGTTATTTCAGAGGATTTCAAAATATTCCATTCTACTGATGTCAAAGTGTTTGCTCAAACTGCAGTTATTTACTATCTGCAGAAGAAAAAAGTACTGAGAGAGATACTCACTTCTTTGAGCAATTAAAAAGCCTAATTCTGAAAACAACCAGCAATCTGACTGAAATAAAAGCAGCAAGTTGTTTTGCATTGCATAATGACATTCTCTGCCAACACTCTTAACAGACCACAATGTAGACTTATCTGAAAGCAATCCTTTTCTTTGGGAATATTTTTTTTCTTGCCTTCATATCACCCTTCAGTACTTTGATAAATAACTAAAAGACAATTCTTTACTTTTTCCTGTCTAGACATAAATATTGTGTGGTTGATCATTTTCCAGAAATTGTTGTAATCAGTTTTAACAGCACAGCTTCTATTGTTAAACTACAGGATGCTCCTTCATTTTGGGAGCATGAAGATCAAGCTAAGCTTTCAATAAAATATAAATAATTTCAGCTTCAACATTATTCAGTATTATTCTAACAGCATAAAGAACTGCAAATTTTAATATTGAGCAGCTGATCCTTCTCCAGTATTAAAATCTTTTAAATGTTTGTGAAACTACAGAAAGTCACAGTTTATTAAAACTAAAGTTTCTTTCTGATGGCAAGAATAAAGAATCATTTTTCACACATTCTGTGGGAGAAAGATGTACCTAACTAGCACGCTATAAATAATTTGAACTCTGTCACTTTCATATTGTTTCATGAATTTTGAGAGATAGCCTGATGTGCTTATGTCAATTTTGATATACGGATATTGTTCCATATGTGGTATTCTGCTAAAGACTACTATCAATTGATATCAGTCATGCCCAATGCAAACTTTTCTTTTTTGCACAATTATGTTGATAGAAGATTGTATTTAAAGGGTCTGCCATTAGACTGGGCACTACTAGAGGACCATATTGGAGGACTCTTCAGACCATCCAAAGCTGTCCTGGACAGCTGAGGGATGTTTTAAAAAACATTTATGGGGGAAACGGGGTGCAGAAGAAATGTAAACTTTCTTGTGTCACTGGAAATCTGCTCATTGGAGCTGGAAACAGTCATTTCCCCCCCATAAAACTAAAAAGTTTTGTATATCATATAGCTTGAATCTATACAAAAGCATGATGATGAAATGAAAATATGTGCATAAAATAAGTACAGTAACTCAATCGTAAATATGATAAATTTATTGTAATTGTACAAGTGATGAATCAATAATAAATAAGATACAACAAAGTTAATAATTTGGATAATAAAAATAATTTTGTCATAACCAAGGAAAAGATATTTGTTTTAAAAATATAAGTTGTATTAACATGCACCAACTTCTTAGGCTTACCCAATGAATGAACTGCAGGACTGCTGAGAAGTTTCTGGTTCAGTTCTGCCTAGCTGACTTTTTACTTCAGTGCATGATATTCTCAGCAATGAGAAATCCCTGCTCTTGACAAACCACTTAATAAAAGAGAAATTCCACTTTTTAGACAAATCCAGTAACAAAATTTGGATTATAATTTGGTTTTTACCCTATGACATCAAAATGTAGACTAGTACTAAAAAAGAGAAAGGCTATCCATTATGTAGCTGATCAGGAATATATTAAAAATATATTCACAAAGGTTCTCACCTAGCACCATTCTTATTTGTTTGTGTTTTAAATGCCATTAACACATGCCTTTACCCCCATACCATGAAAAATAAAATGGCATGGCTGCTATTAGATATTCAGATTAGTAAAGTAAAAATCCTTCTTTGGATATTATTAGCATTTAAAGGAAAAGTTGAATGTGTAGCATCCATATACACTAAAAAGTAAATGAACTATCATTGAGGCTTTCACTAAATTGAACTGCAGAGGCTAATATATATACAGAAAATATACTGCGTGAATACCCAAGGCTCACAGGACAATTCTATACTTCCCTGCTGCTTTCAGATACCAACTCTGCCATGACATACAATGTTGTCAGGTTCTGCACAGCACCACTGAAAATCCATTGGATGATGATGACCTGTGCTATAAACTAGACTTAATGAGCACCTAGTCTGCCATATTAAGAGTGCTCTGTAATTTGATATAGTCTTCCACATACTAACCTTTTATGCTGCCCTACATTCATCTAATGCTCCTACCCCTTCTTTTAAATTCTTTTAGACTCTTGTTCTTTATATATACTTTGTTATCTTTTATATCTTCTAACTTTTCATAATTTCTTTTAGATTGTGATGTATCTTCTATGCTTTTTAATTGACTGTATCCCACCCTCCCTTATGATGGTCTATGTCCATGATAAAGATTTGATTTGATTTTGAAAATGTGAGAGCAACAACAAAAACAAACATTCTGATTAAAATGCAGAATGTTTCAATTTTGGGTGAAAAAAAATATTGATTGCTGAAAACAAGATTAAAAACATAATAACTCTACTAAATATCTTATATGAAATAATTTATATTATACATTATACATCTTTTTAAAAGTCTAATATGTCAATCTAAGTTTGACAGAAATTAAAAATGACTGGATACAGTGATGGTTACCAAGTAGCTTTTTCAAGAGTATGCAGGTTCTTTTTTCTTAAAAATAGAAATAAACATTAAAAAAAATAATTATAACCCAAATATCTCCAATTAATGCTATTTTTGTATTACTAGCTTTACATATGCTGTTTCTCTATGTTGCCATTAAGCTAATAACTCTGTTCCCTATGAAGATGCAAGCAGCCATTATTTTCCATGTAAATACTGTAGATGTGCAGATATTTATTTCCCATCTAACCTCAATGGAATTATGATGGGGCACACATATTCAAGGAGCACCAAGTACTAGTACTGATTAGACAGCTAATGTTTCTTTCCTCAGTAACCTCACTTACCTCAATAGAAACATGGCTGAATATTGCACAGTGCGAGATAGCAGGCTAAATTAGGAAAGCTTTGATGTGTAATATGTAACTGATGAGCCAAAACTCTGCTCTCCACAATTTTATCACATAAGCAAAACCTGGGGGGAAAAATCATATGTTATACACGTTTTATACTGGCTATCATAATTCTTGTTTGTATGGTGGTTAAAAGATGATTTAGTATGAATTTCTTCAGTATCATTGAGCATTCTGATCCTCACATTAGACAAAAAGTATGAATGCTATAGCTGTATATGTTTAAACGAGATGGATACAAAAAGTGTCTATAGAGTAGGATTTCTCAAACTATGGGTTGGGATTCCTCAGGGGGATCCCAAGCAGCTCTGGGAAGGCTCAAACAAGAAAACTCTCAAACTCATTCTGGGCTTTGCTTCTACTTTGTCTGCACCAGGCAGCTGCTGTATTGAAAAGTCTGAGAACCCCAAGGACTCCACATTAAAATTTAATTATTGAAACAAAGTACATGTAAATACATGTATTTCTTGTCCTAAACTTAATTGAATGAAATCATTTTTATTCATATAAGGGTCTCATGCATTTATTTACCATTTTTGGGAGTCACAGTACTGCAAAGTCTGAGAACCCCTGTCACAGATACAAAACTTTAAATATACTCTAATAAGAAAACTGGAAGATATTTTGCAGGGATATTTTCCTCAAGTTCAGTGAATTTGGCTATTAAATCTACTTTAAAGAAAGTTCTCAGATGGTAAGATTAATATCACTCCGAACAAACTATTACTATTCAATCATCTATATGATTTTCATACACACGCGCACACACACACACACACCATTTACAATGTACTTCTTTAACTGTGTGAGGTAGCTATCCCAACCAATTATAGAGAATTCAAATTCCATACAACATTGTGTGCCCCAGGTCTGACTGAATCTTTAACACGTTATGTTCATGGAGAACTAAACGATTCCCTGATAGAACATAGCTACTATGTTATTCACTTCATTACACTTCTGAATTCAAACAAGTTCAAGTAAAGATGTAAGTTAAAGACATATGTAATGTTCTCAAAAATTGTTATATATGTATTATAATGTGTAAAAAAAATCCTGGCCAAGTTATACTTCAGAAAATACTTGTCTACTATAAAAATATTTACTCCGGAAAATAAAATATCACTACAAGAAATCTTGTTGCACAAGCTGCTATAAAAACAAGTCATCATTTTTTTAAAAAAAATTATACCTGTTTTAAAAATAAGTCCCAGTAACTCAATTTCACTAACCCATTAATTAACCTTTATTTGAAAAACAAATAAAGCGGGTTTGTCCAAAAAACCTCTTGGACAAAATAAAGGTACTTAATCAAACAAAATGAAAATAATTTCATAAGAATAAAAAGGAAAAAAAGTAGACACTGAAACAATTCAGGATTCTTGGTTGTACAGTATTCACAACATTCCAATTTTAACCCAATACTTCAATGTATTTTTGCAAGTAAGTCCCACTATATTTAATTGGACTTATTTTTCATAAGTCATGCACTTTCAAAAGTGCATAAAACTGCAATCTGCATTTCTGTATGCAATGAAAGAATCCCTGACATTCTGAAATGGATTTGCTGTAGAATAAAGCACATCCAAAATTAGAAAAAAAGAAAGAACAAACCAACAAACAGAGCTTCAATACCTTACAGTGTCTAAGTTCCATATCTTCATCCCCATAATCTGTAATTTCCCCTGTTTCTTCTAGGTGATTGAGAGAGAGCTTGGGGATTTTAATTTTCTTCTGCATCACACTGTTTTCAAGGTCTGTTTTATCTTCTGCAAATTTACATAAAAATATTTTTTTCACATTCATCAAACTGATTATTCAAATACTGTATGACTGAAGCCAGACCATTTAAAAAGTTCCCATGCTTGACTATCTTCCATGTGCAGTGAAACTCAACTGCTCCAGAAACGTTAAAAAACAGATGTACTGCAGCCCTTACATAGAAATTTGAAGAATACCTTCTAAAAAAAAAATCAGGGCTTCCAAAGATAGTTAAGAACAAAGCTGAAATCCAAACTGAACCTTGACATTTTATGGATGATACTGGACCACTTATGCATTATCCCTCAAGTGCAACTTAATTCACAGGATTTTGAGATCTAAAAATGGAGGGAGACAGAATATTCCTCATTCTAAAAATATACGTTTTGGGATGGCTCCCCACTTTTTCTCGTTTCCTGCTCTTTCAAACATCGTTACAGCAGGTTCACCAAATTCAGGGATATTTGGAGTCTGGGATTTTATTTTTTTCTGCAAATGTGAGGAAAACACATTTCTCAGAATTTCTGACCCTTGTAAACCTGTCATTAACAGCTCCCCTACTTCAAAGCTTGAAAGAAGGAAGAGAGACGCCTCTATCCCTACATACCCTCTGCCGCTAATGCAGCAGTAGTAGCTATCAAGATTGCAGCAAATGTAGAGAGAAAGGATGTATAGTTCTTTCTGCCAGAAATTATGTCAACAAGAGAAAACTAAAATCCAGCTCAGATTCAGCTTGGATATTTTCTAGGTTTTTTAGAAGCCCAATTCAAAATTACACTCTTTTCATTATGCATAAATGCTTCAAGTTATTAGAATTTCTTCAGTGTCATGCAATATGTTATTATTTAGGTAATGTACCTATATTAAGTATTTATATTTTTATTAGTTGTGAGGATCTCATTGAATTTTAACAAGTTATCCCAAGTAATCATGAATAAAAAAGGACTTTCAGAAGTGCAAAAATATTAAATAGCAATCACTGTTAACTCCCCAACACAGAGCTACTAAATTAAATGTAGCTACTCTTTCTGCCAAAAAGCCATCCAAAATTAAAACCCAATTGTGAGGGGGCAACAATCAGGAATGCTTCTATTGAAGTTAAATTACCAAAGCTGATCTCAGTTGAACCGAGAGGTACAACAGGAGCAATAAGACAGTAAGTTGCTCCAGACATTAAAAGTAAGTAACTTTCTGGCTAAAGATAAAATTATTGGGGTGATAATACAAATATTACTTGCTCTCCTATTTGAACACAAGATTTTTTCCCCTTCACATATTGGTTAAGAGGAAAGCGGGGGGAAGTGTACCTGCTTTCTGAGACAAAATGTATCCTTTTGAATTACTTAAATACATTTTGACAAGCTCTTTCAGCTCAAAACATCTCAGTTATCTATATTCTAGAGGGCAAGAAATTATATTCATCATGCTATCAGTTAATCTTTTAGAAACTTTTTAAGTGTGGCTAATTCTAAAGTATTGCTGAGTGACAGGCTCTGCTACTTCAAAAATGCATACTTCCTATATTTAAAAATCCCAGTGCAATTTATAATAATGAACTGAGAATTAATTGCTTTGCTTTAGTATACTTTGAAAATATTAAATACTACTAGAATAAATACACTGATCCATCTAATTCCATGAGCACCACAGCCAAAATTTACTACTAATGCACAAAAGCCTCACGGGAGACTGTAAAATATAGGACTGGGAATTCTCATTCACCAAAATAAGATGGAATGGAGTGACTACAGCTTCCAGTTGCAAGGTTCAATTTATGTTTTCTTATTACAACTGATTTCAAAATTTGACCCAAATAAGATCTGGAAATTACCTCCAAGCTGCCATTCCTTTCTACATGGAATTTTCAACAATCACAAAATAAAGGAAAACATTTAATATTCCATTTCTTCTTTCTTGCAAGAAAAAATGAACCACTACTCAAAAAGTAGACAGAACTTGAAAATAGGGCTTTGCAGGAAATGTGAGGGTGCAGAATGGGACTGACAAATCATGGTCATTATTCTATTTTGGGAAGATGTTGAATGGGAGTTGCTCAAAGAACCTGATGTGTGAATCTCTCTTTAGACTGGTTTATTGACACAATTATACTCATAAGTGTATTCTGATTTCCCTAAACTTATTGGGCATTAAGGAAGCCTCTTTTCTTTTATTACTCACACACTAATCAGTTATAGGTGAAACTCTCCTAGATTCAGAAAGTGCTGGAACTTTAGCAAAATCTATCATGAAAATCTATCATTGTACCTGTACTAATGCTTGCTTAGTTGCATTCCTTCAAGAACTTTCTGAAAGATAGCTAAGACAATTTTATTTGAATTTTTTGTTGTTGTTGTTCTTGAAGTTTCCATTAAGGGATTTTATATTTATTGTTCTACTAATCCTGATTTCTAGATAAATTTTAATTTAAAAATATTTTGGCTTTAATTACTTTTAACTGATGAACATTTACTTTGGATCTTATAAAGATTTGTAAATAAAGAAAATATGCTTTGGTATATTCTTGGGAACTTTCAGTTAAAACCTTTTCCAATGATTACTCAGCTATATTAAGATAATTAAAACAGTATTTTCCCTTTTTCCCTCCAAACTGGCCTTCTCAATCATGAACCCTTCACATACATTATAGTACAGCTCCAAGAATTACCAGATAATATAATCATATAGCTGTGTTTTAAATTCCCATCCTTACAACAATTTCATAATGTTCACTTCCTTAATTTTTTGTCCATGGAAGTAAAAATATTTTTTTTCCAAATTTAGCACATAGGATGAAGTTTGTTAAAATAGTTGTTATATAAAAACTACCAGGATTGGTTTTTATTTATTTATTTATTTATTTTTCAAATTTAGTCATTGCCCATAGTCACTCAAAGAGTGACTCTGGGCAGTTTACAATGCTCTATGAGTCTAAGAGGGTATACCTATAAGGGTATGCTCTAAGGGTCACAGTTTAGAATTTTATTCCATACTATTTATTTCATCTGCACTGTATTTATTACAAACACTTGTAATTAAATACAGTAGTATATTTTAGACTGTTCTGGTTTCTTTTGTGTGTCAATATTTTTTTATTCTGGTCTGAAAATGCAATCTGAGAGATAATTTTTATCTTTGACCAAAAGGGGGGGGAAAAAACAATTGAATTAATCCATATAACTTTTTTCCTAATGGAGACTGTGTTCCTCTTTAAATTGATTTACTCATTGCTCTATTTTATACTGTCAGTATTACTTATTTGTTCATGCGCTAAAAGCTCATGATTCTGGAAAATTAAAATATGTAGATACTAGCAGTATCCACATGGAAGTACTTCAGAGCTCTTTATGGATATTTTTAGCAGAAGACAGTCTGTGTGGAATAGGGCTTATGTTCTTCTCTTTACACTCATAAAGGTAAGCATGATTGGTAAATATCAGTATACATTCTATGTTCTATATTACAAGTTTTAACAGCTCCTCCACAAAGATACCTTATTATACAGAAAAAGTCTTTTGAAAAAAGGTATTTATTTCAGAAGCAGTTTGTAAAAAGAGAGATAGATGTACATATATCACTTCAAGTGGAAATGTCTCAGATGACATTTGCTACAGATATAATGGCAATCAGATGTAATTAAAATGACTATTCCAACTAGACTTGTAAGAATATTAATTACATGTCTTGTTGATTTTCCTTTGACCTTGTAAGAAGATTCTGCTTAATACAGTTTCAAATGCAAATATTAGAACAACAAAAAGACTTTCTACTTTCTGCCTCAGTTCTTCCCTTTTTTTTTTTTAAGCTGCTGTGTACATGAGAAACCAGGAATCAATTCCTTGAAGTAGGAGTGAAGAACCTGTAGCTTTCTACAGATGAACTGTAACTCCCACTATTTCTCATTATTGAACATCCTAGCCTGAGCTGTTGGGAATTATAGTTCATCAGCATCTAGAGTCAAAGATTCCCATCCTTACTCTGAAAGGAATAATTGACTCTGGAATTTTTAAAGTACTGTATATAAAATGCTTCTGCACTGTAACTATGGTTGTTGTTGTTCTGTTTGTTTTTGTTCTGAGTGTCACCATTCATTTTATTTCACTGTCCGTTATCAAATAGATTGAATCCAATCTGATAAAGGGAAGCAAAACTACATTTTATACAAATTTAGATTCCTTTATTAGAAATATTTATATAGTGGTGGCATCACAAAAAATATGAGAGTTGCACACTATTTAAGTGGATTTATGACTGTCTTTTCTCCTCCTACAGCCTTGTCCATGCCTCCAAACCTACTTCAGAGGGTTCCTCAACCTATTAAAGCATATTTATAAAACATACAAAACAGTACTAGTAGGAGGGGAAATTGTTCCACCAACAGCTTCTGCTTCCTGAGGAAACATATTCATATAGTGGGAACCTACAAGCTACTTGATAATGTGAAAAAACTCAGTCCTAGAACCTCCACATCAGAACCAAAACAGAGATTTTGAAGTCAATTCTAAGAGAACTATAAACCTTATGCTTATGAAAGGGAAAAATAAGATTTCAAGAAATGGTTCACATTTTTAATTAATTCAACAAGAAACAATAATGATTAGCGAACCATGACTTCCACAAATTATTTTTTTAAAAAATAATTTGGGAAAGTAAACACAAAGGATACTTTCAAGTAATAAATCAAAAATTAATGGCAGAAAACTGAGTTTGAGAAATACAATAGAAGACTGAATGGTACATTAACTTAATACTTAAATTAGTATTTATAAAGCTATGCAAATTAGAGTTTTATTAATATATTCTGGCTGCTTCACAATGATGAAAGAAAAACATTTATACATTAGAGAAGCAAGTGTGTTCCAATTATATTTATTGTTAACTGACTGATCTCCCTCAAAACCTACTTTAAACAAACTGTACCAAAGCATATATGGAAACATGGTATCAGAAAAAAAAAGGATAAAGTAAGGGAAAATAAACTGTGGTCTACTGAGCCTTAAGAATTTGAAAGCCATCATTTATTTCACTGCTGAACAAGGTTCAATTTTTTAGCTTTCCACTTATTTGTTAGACTTACATCCTGTCTATTTTCCAAGAAAGTTTGTATAGGAATTCCCTTATTTAGTCCTCACAGCAACAATCGCTTTAGTAGGGTAGTCTCAGAGAGATGACCCAAACTCACCCACTGATTTCCATAGCTGAAGGCAGACGTAAAGTCCATCTCTCCAGCTTTAATCGAACACTTTAACCACTACACTACTCTGACTTTCATTCTTCACAATGAAGAATGTTAGTATTTTAACATTTTAGTAGCATAGTAAGAATTACAATCTGCCAAGGGCAGTCACAAACTTTGGGTGTTACTCAAAGTAATCACTCAAATTTGTAGAAATCTGCTTATGAATATACTGTATGACATAATCACTGTGATGTGAAAATCTTTTAGAGGGATGCTTGTCTTTCTGAAAAAATACTTGGAACTTTTCAGTAACTGAATCTTTAAAAGCTTAGTGCAGCCACTTCAAAGTCTCTTTTCTATATTTTAGTATAAACACAGAAGACTGGGAAACAACCTCGAAGCAGCAATATGAGTCTTGAGAAATATGGGTGCTTTGATGCTCTAAGCAATAGGTTTGAAGGGGTGCTTTATTAAGTTATCTCAGAGTGGTTTGCATGGCCCTAATCAACACCTGTATAAAACATTTGGTGTTTAATCACAGTATTTATCATAGACCAGTCTGTGTATTTTAGCTCAAGTGAACACAGCTAACCTTAAATTCACTCAAGATAATTTTCAATTTATACTGCATCTATTCTTAATTAATTTTATTTATTCGTATTTATATATCAAATTTGTCACTGCCTATCTCGTTAAAAAATGACTCTGGGCATTTTTTAATATCAATTCATTCCATCAGAAAGTTAATCTAACACATATATCATTTGCACTAGAATCATTTTCTGTTGAACTTTATATTAAGAACTAGAACACCTAATTAAGTGAGAAATATAAAATATATTAAAAATTTAAGAGAAGGTTGAACTTTTTGATTTTTATCAGATTTCTAATTACATTTTAAAGCCATGAAACTAGCTTTTAGAATGTCTTTCCAAATATTTGAGTCATACTAAAGCTTTAAACAGCTCACAGGTTAAAAGGCCCTGGATATTTAGTGCAATAAAACATGCTGCATATGTGCACAGTTTATAAGTGCATGCTTGAAGCCACTTAACACATTTCTTAGCAACAAAGTTGACAGCATGCTGAAGCTAATGCTAATTCTACAATGAATGTAACAGCATTATTACCAAGTTTTTCCTCATTCTCACATTACATTTTTAGAAATATGCTAAATAAAAGATTAAATATTATCTTCATTTATGTATCAGATTATGATCACATACACTCCCCCCAACCCATCTTTATTTCAAACTACTATTCCTTGTCATTGGTTGGCTAAATGTCCTTAAAAAAATAAGGGCTTAATTACAGATAACTTAAGCCTTACTGTTTTAATTGATTTCAGATTCAAGCCATAAGTTAAGCTATTTGCAAGGGCAAATAAAGCAACCTCTTTTTATCTAGCATCAGAAAATTGCAAGTATTCTCTTGACATAGGAGTCCTCAGGAAAGTATAACACAGAGTAATGCCACACACATTCTCCAGTCAACACCTTTCTAACTTCACGAGCAAGAAAACATCAAGAGCATCATTAGCAATGCTCAGCTTATCAACAGGTTTATCCTGGACAATCTCTGATATAACCTATATGTCCATAATATGATCCAAGCCTTGATAAAGAGTACTTGGTTTACCAACACAACTTGACTAAATTATTTCTGGAATCCATTAGACTCAAGACAAGTTAGGTGATGGAACATCTTGATAGATCTACCCAGCCTGCAGAAATGTGATGACACCATACGCCTATCACCAATAAAAGATGCTCTGCATATGCTTAGAGGTATAGTTCATAACTTGTGATGGACTAATATCCTATAATATAAACTAAGTTTAAGTCTAAGTACAGACTCAGACTAGAAGGCTGGTTTATTCTGATTTCAGTGGTATATTTAATTATTATCATAAATTCTATCTGTCAGAACTATAAGGTTTGAGATCAATTCCACTTCTCTTCTGTAGAAGCAGGGGAACATAGATATGGATCTACCTAATTCAGTATTGTTGTTGGCTCTGACTGGCAGCATCTCTCCTGGCTTCCAGGTAGGAATTTTTCCAGCCCTTCCTAAAGTTTCTGGAAATTGAATCTCAGACGTTCTACATGCAAAACACAGTCATCACTGAGCAATCATTTACTTAATATACGTATCTGGGAAGGAAGGGTTGTAATTACAGGTAGTCTCCAGTTTAAGAATGAGTTCACTTCCCAAGGTCTGTCCTTAAGTTGAATTTGTATGTAAGCCGGAACAGTATTATTGTATAATACTGTATAAGTAGTAGTGTGAAATTAACTCGAACCATTGTGTATTTAACTCGAATTTTGCTACAATAGCCTCCGTTCTTAACTATGGGTCATCCTTAAACCAAGTATTCTTAACCTGGGGACTACCTGTATATATTTAAATACATATTCTGTTTCTGAGAAATTTACATTGTATGTGCTGCTAGAGATTTAGGCAACAACCCTATATGTATATTTGTGGGGTTGGGCCTTTCTTTTGAATAAACATGCACAGGGCTGCATTATTAATTTATAATATATTCTGGAATCTCATGAAAACAAAAACATCTGTTTTATTTCATCAGGTGAATTCTATTTTGCAACGATAGCTAATACATTTATTTATGGTAACTTTGTTAAAGTGATCAAAACTAATGCTGCAGTTATCTTTATTTCAGATCAAGGATAAATATTTGCCATTGAAGCTTACTACCATCTCTTTTTTCAGTCTCTACTTAATTGTAAACAGTCCTTTTCTGCATGCAGATCCCCAACATAGTATGCAGCGTTCTAATAAAAAATGGTTACTATACGTTAAGTACAGAGCTCGTCATCAATATTTATAAAAATATAGAGAAGTACTTTTTGCCTTTTCTCATAATACTTAAAATTACAATCACTGAGTGTAATCTGAAAGCCCATTCAGGACAGGCAAACAAAGGGGAGGGGGGGATTTCTCTATATGTTTAATTTAGAATTCATTTCCAAAATGAACAATGGTGGTGGTCAACGATTTAAAAGATTTTGGAAAAAAAATTATATTCACAGGTCAGTTCTGATACCAATCTAGAACCTCAATGTTAAGATGGAGTACATCTTTAAATAACACTTATATAAGGTCATACTGCAGAGACTGTTACTTTCATGACCTGCTTAATGGTTTTCTGGAAACATCTGGTTCCTCATAATGAGAATAAAAAACTGGACTTTTGGACTGCTCCAAGCAGGCCTTTTCTTGTGCTCAATGCCCCTTTTTTGTGGCAGCCACGTCGCACCCTAACTTAGTCTGCCAATGACCACCTTGTTCTTCCTATAAAGATCACCCACACCACACAGCCAAGTTAACCCAAGTCCTTCCTAGGGATTCCATAGTTAAAGGTTCTCTACTTCTTACCCAAATGACTCCCTCTTTTTTAAAAATCTCCCACGTTTTATAGTCTGTGGAATAACCCCACGCCAGCGCTCAGCGCCTCTCCCCACCAGCTCAGTGGTCACGTCCTCCCTTACAGCCATTTCTACTTGCGCTGCCCACCTCCCCTTCCAGCATCCGCAGCGTTGAGAGAACGGAGAAAATGCGGAATCCTCCCCGTACTCTCTTACGACGGAACAAGCCTATCCCTCAGGGAAGGGGACGGGGGCATTGGGAGAATCCCGGCCCACCCCCATCTAGGCCTCTGCAACACCAGGCCACCCCCCCGCCGCTCCCTCCTGGGGATACCCGAAACCCCTCCCTCAGTAGCAGCGGAGCCAGCAGCAGCCACTCCGAAGGCGAGCAGGCCCACCGTGGCGTAAGGAGCGGGACTTCAGCCACAGGCCCCTTTCTCCCTTGCTTGCTTGCTTTCACAGAGGGGAAAAAAAGTCCCCCCACCCCGCCCGGGTCCTCCAAAGAGCTGGGAGGTTTTAACTGGTCTGGCCTCCACATCGCCTCCCTCCCTCCCTCCCTCCCTCCGCCCGCCGCCCAACCCCGCGTCCCTCGGTGCCTCACCTGCCAGCGCCAGGATCTGGGCCTTGTGCAGCGGCGGCCGCTCTCCCCACTCGCTGGGGCTCTCGTCGCCGTCCTCGGGGTCGTGGGCCGGGCTGCGGTAGACGGTGTAAACCTTCTGGTTGTCGAAGTCGAGCCGGGATTTGGGGCTGAAGTCCTGCACGCACGACACGGGCAGCGCATAACACACGTTGTCCTCCAGGAACCGCACGAAGGCATACATCATGGAGCGGGGCCGCGACGCGGGGAAAGGGAGGCTCACGGGAGAGCAGGCTAGCGGCGGGGTGAGAGAGGGGGCCCGCCCGTCTCTGCTCCCGCAACCCCAGCTGTTCTGTTATTGTTCCTGGAAGCCTGGCTCGGCGCTCGGCTGAGCTAGTCTGGGCTTCAGAGCCTTCTCTTCCCAAGACATCCGGGATTCGGGCTTCCCGCAAGCAGTCGAGCGCCGAACGAAGCGAGCCTCAGTCTGGCGTGCAGCTCACAGAATTGCCCGACGCGGGCGAGAAATCCCGCTTAGTGCTGCCGGAAGCGGCGGCGGCGGCGGCCTCTCTCTCGGGCAGGAGGGGGGAGAATTTACGGCGATGAGCAACTTTCGGGAATGTGGCTTTGGAGCTCGCTGCTGCCGCCGCCTTCTCCGCACCAGGCCAATCTTTCTCAGCAAAAGAGAGCGAGAGCAGGCGGTTTGCAGGCCGGTGCAGCGGCTGCTCTACCTACCATACCTCCAGTTGCCGAACGGGCCTTTCTCCCCTCCACTGGGTGAGCTGGCGTGAGTAGAGCCCGCTGAATCCAGTCCCCTCTGCCACCCCATCCTATTTCGGGAATTGCGACAGGGAGGACTGGACAGTGAATGGGGGAAGGCGTCTTGCAGAGTCTTCGCCGCCGTTGCCCAGGCGAAGGGGAACAGGCAGCTGTTTCTCTGAATTTGAGCCATAATTACGCCTCCTTTGGGCGATGCACTGGAGAGCATTTAGCCCTGCCGGTTGGATGGTGAGAGTGTGGAAATAACAGAAGGAGAAAAGGAGGTGGAGGTGGCTTCTTGTAAGCTCTGGGGACGATAGAAGACAAACCACCAGATATTGCCCCTGGACAGGGCGGAAAGGAAGTGTGGGCCAAGCGCGAATAGCCCCGAAAGTCCCTAAGAATGGGCTTCTCTTGTCCTCTATCCACAGCAGAGAACCTTGGTCCAGGAGGGCCATCCAGCAGTGCAAGGAAAACTGGGCTCTTCCTTGCAAATGTTGGCTGTCTAGTGAAATCAAGCAGGTGGACAAAGTACATGCTGCTTTTGCAAGTAGCAGCCATCTCCTTTCACCCAGACAATTGGGCCCAAGGAAGAGAGGTAGTAGCTGGCCATTTCTGTCACTATAGCAGCCTTCTGCTATCGTCGCACATTCTTTCTCTGCCGTATAGCAAAGCTGACTGAGTTGAGGAAAAAGTTAGTGGCCATGATTGTTGATACCCTGGCAAAGATGCTTTTCTCATTTCACCCATCTTTCTTTCTCTCTGGGCGATCCCAATCTGTAGCATATACTATTTTCTCTTGGGCCCACAAATCATCTCTTGGAGAAGTTTCACTTGGCCCAGTCAAGAACATTGACAGTTCATGATAATTTCACTGAAAAAGCAGTAGTGCTTCATTTACACAGTATACATACTCATGGTTAACTGAACCATGCTTTATTTGGTGCAATTATATTGGGTCACATGGCACAAGCTGAGTTTGCAGAACATACTAATGTTTGCTGGCTAGTTTATAGTTTAGTATACCACATAAGCAGAGCTAAAAACTGCTTTCTGGACAGTTTTACTAGACCAAAGTCTGCTACCCTTGACAAAACATAAGATAATGCATCTAGATCATGTCAAATGACTGTCTAGTCAATATTCTAGGGCTGAATTCACCACTTTCAAAAGCCCAGTGTATTGTGTGAACCCAAAAACACTCAGTTTTCATCAGGAGAGGGTTAATACTAACCTCAAGGTCCTTGGTTTAATCATTATTCAAAGGCTTAGTAGTATGAAGCTAGGAACTCCAATCCAACTGTTAGGCATATGCGGGGAGGAGGTCAGTAGCATCAAAATGATGTCACTGGGCAATTGAAGCCCTGCTCCTTTTTAACATGCTTTGCATGTATCGCATGCATCAAAAAAGGCGGAGGGCTTCAATCAACCTGGACATACCCACCATTTTTATGCTGTTGACTATCTGTGGATGCCCCTACCATCAGTAAGAGTTATGACTGATTTAGTAGCTGTTTTTGCAGATCCTCCAGGACTTCATGCTGATCATAGATGTTGAAAGGGACAATTAACCCTCAGGTAAGTAGTTCATATGGTATGAGGAATTACCTTAATCCCAAAGAAGATTGCATTTGGGACTAAGTCTAATTTCCTGAGAGTTAATTGACTAGATCATTTGATCCAGTTGTCCTGTTGACCTGATGTGTTTATCATCGCACCTCCTAAGATCCAGTTAAGTATTCTACATGGGAAAAGTCATATAATTGTGTGGTTTTGAGCATATAGGCTCATCAGTAATCCTTACTCCTGCAATTGGGTTCACACATTACTCTTAATTAGTAATGTGGTTTGATTAATTTTCATTTAGCATGTTGTATAAGCCCAGGCAATTGTAGTTTATGAAATAGACTAATATGAAATGAACACTTGAGTTATTACAGTATGGAACTAGGTCTGTGAAATGTGATATTGTCTCACTGGCTATGCATTCTAATCATTCATTCTAATTTGCTGCCAATCTGCAATATGTACTTTAGGCCAGAATTGAATAATAGAGTCCTAAGTGAATAATGTTTGAATAAAACAAAGACTACTGAAATATCCATGCATCCACCCATCTCAGCATATTATCTAGACTTTCAGAGGATTGCTGTTAAGGTGTTCCTACATTCCTACAGCTTTGGTAGGTATTAAGAGGTACAGAGGCTATAAATGTATAATTTTCAGCAAGGCTAGAGAATTTCTGTTGTAGCCAAAAAGCAAGCTTCTTCACTTATATAGATATATTTTGTAAGTTTAAAGAAAACACACATTTAAAAAAAAAATTCTACTTTTGACAAAACAGGGAAACAACATGGCTTTGTATAATTATGGCAATAAATACCTTGCAAAATGTCTGATTATGTAATGAAGAGTCATATATATCAATGATCTGAGCAATTTAGATAAATTAACAACAAACAGATGGATATACAATTGTGTGAAGATTATATGTTGACAAAGGGAAATAAAATCCTTCATTCTGTAAATTAGCTCTAAATTCCCAAACTCAGTGGCATGATCATAGATTGCAAAATGTTGTTATCTTAAATATTAATATATATTCAGATAAGGACCACCAATAATTTTCTCCCCTAGATATTTCACAATGCATACTTTTATGTGCGTACCTATAAGCAAGTTCCTCTATGTTCAGTAGGACTGCAACTTCGAAGAGAAAGATAACTCACCAGCATGTGTAGTCAGTAACCCATGATGGCATATAGTATTTCTGTCTGCAAGTACAGCAGAAAATAGGACCGCTTACTAAGCCTTTATGAAATATGCTGCTTAGGTCATATGTGTATGTATGTGTACATGGTTATATAAAATGTATGTGTGTATGTGTATATATTTACATTAGTCACTGACTAAGTTGAACTTGTATATAGCATTTTATTCTACCTATTGAGTTGTAATTGCAAATATGTTTCTGTAGTCAACCTAGTTATGTTTGGAAATAAGATATTAATAGTTTGCAAATTAAAACACAGACACAACCTAGAATTGGCAGGAAGTTATAAGGGTAAAGAGGCTATCTGAATGTTAAATTTGAATCCTGAATCTGGTGGTAGGACTGCTAAGATACGACAAGAAATTTTAAAAAAATACAGTTCAATTAATGATGATGACAAGGATCATGAATCAGAGTTTTTATAAAAAGGCAGACTATAAGAAGCCTGATATGTCAATGGAGTTAATCTGGAACAAAGGAGTAAGGATTCTGACATAAAACTAAGGCTTCATGCCTGCTTTGTGGAATGTGTAATGACTATAACAATGGATCCAATATGGAGAGTTTATAAATAGAAGAAGAAAACTTGGGAGGATAAATGACAACTCTAGTTTTGGACATGGGAGTCTGCAGGAATTTTTCTGGTGGTACAGAGGCAAAGCTGCAATGCCAAGTGTGTATGGGATGTACTGCTTTCTATATTTGCATTTATTTTCTTGTAAGTGTGATTTGTTGTTTCACAGCTTTATGGGATTTGTTAGAGGATCCCATGTTTTGAAACAAGGACATGGTAAATCACTTTACACTGAACGAAACCATTAGTTCATCTAGCTTGATACTCACTATACTAACTAACAGCAGTCTTTGCCAGCGTCACCTGGAAAAGCAAGATCTTAAACTTAAGAGCTGTTGCATGCAAAGCAGAGGCCTTCTCACTGAGCTATAGCTTTCCTTTCATCTTGGAAACACTGAGAAGCAATTTGTGGGGGTACTAATGGAACCTATTAATATACTTTGCCAGGGTTTGGAGCTTACTTAAAATCAGATTTTCTAATAAGATGGTCCATGAAATATACTAGAGAACTCTTGAGTTCCCATGTGTGGGGTTTTTTTTCTGAATGAAAAGAAAGCCTGATCCAAAAACCCATAGACCTCCAGCAATGGCAGAATACTGACTTGGCTGCCCAAGGAGGACAGTGGTATAGCACTAAAGCCAGAATGGTACACATGACAGTGGGAGTAGGGATATATGAAATAATAACATAGATGAATAATTCCATACATCAAACAGCTAGTTCAGGGTGATCCATGTCCATACAAAAGGTTTTGCATTTTGTTGAGCCTAGATCTGAAACGTGTGCTTAGTCTGGCCATAAATTTGAGATACCTGTGTTCCAAATAAGAGGTGTTTAGAGATAGAGCAGAGGATTGTGGTTTTGCCCAGATTATGACCTTGCAAATTTCTAGGCCCGAATGTGTGTGTTCTGAATTCAGAACACATTTTCCATTTTGTTCCCTGAATGGAAAAACCACCACTGGCTGCCTCCAGACTAGCAAAGGGAGATGGGGCTAGCTCCCTCTCGTTGTCTTATGCAAGCAAGCAAAGGAATTCTTTTTCAAGCACTTAATAACAGTTAGTCAATAAACTTTAACTGATGGAGTAGGGGTGTTTTTTATTTATGATAAATCATCATCTTTGTACCTTTATTTTTATTCTTGCTAACTACCTAATGCACCATTTTGGAGGGAAAGCCAAATATAAATCAAATAAACACCTACCTTCCTACATTTATATAACATATCTTAGCTCCATTTGCAGCTTACCCTAGGTTCTCTTCTCTAGGCAACAGATAAGTGTTGGATGTCATTCCAGCAAAGTTCTTTACTATTACAAGTCTTGATAAAATAATGTCTGAGCAACAGCATGCTATATTACTTCATCAAGACCTGCACTACAGAGCCTTCACCAAGGAAGACAACAAAAGGAAATCTTGCAACCTTTCATATGGATCCCTCTCAAGCCTTAAGAAATTGCACTACAACTACAATCAACTTTAACTCCCCCCCCCACCACTCATTTCCCCTTGAACATACACACATGACTGGATGAAAACTCTGGAATACTATGCAGAACTACCATCTACCCATCTCCCAAAGTAGGTTTATTTTGCTAGGCTGGCATAGCTCCACCAAGCAAAATTAGTTTCCCAACTGTTGTCTATAATAACAGTGGACTTTGCATAAAACACAATATTAGAAACTCAGAATGTTTCTGAGTTTCTAAGAACTGAGTAAGAAATATCATAAGCTCTTGCCTTTGTTCCTTTTTGGGGGGTGGGGAGATACGCTACTGCCCACTGCTATAGCAAAATCCTGGATTCTGGACTTATTTTTTTATGTGCAGCAAACTGCCCAGCAGGGAAGCGCTTTAAAAAATGATGTTCCAGGAATTTCCTGGTGTATATATGTCAAACATTGTTAGTCATATTCACTCATGAATATTCATTATTCTTTCCCCACTGCTGAGATGAAATATTATTATTATTAATTAAATTTATCCCCACCCATCTCCCTCTAATGGGGGACTCTGGGCGGCTTACAACTGATTAAAACAATAAATAAAAATACAATTACATAAAACCTAAAGCTATATGAAACAATTACTAAAAAAGTCCAGGAGGCCGATGGTTCAGAGCAGCAAACGCCAGGGCTCTAAGGGGCTAGCCAACCCCACACCTGTTGTCTTCCCTCCCCACCCCAGGCCAGATGGCAGAGCCAGGTCTTCAAATCCCTCCGGAAGGCCAGGGGTGAGGGGGCCAATCTCACCTCCGGGGGCAAGATATTCCAGAGTGGGAGCTACAGCAGAGAAGGCCCACCTTCTGGACCCTGCTAGTCTGAGCTCTTTTACCAACGGGGTCCGGAGCATGCCCTCTGTGTGATCAGGTGGGATGGGTTGAAATCATGGGGAAGAGGCAGTCCCTCAGGTAACTGTTCCTGAGTTAGAAGAAAAATATATTGGCATCAAATGTGCTGTCCCTATTGCCAATCATCATCCTTCCTCTGTTATCTCTTTCAAGTCACTGCAAACACTTGACCTCCTTCCAGGGTAACAGTGACAAAGCCTAACAAATTTTATGTACTTTGAGCTCTCCTTTGTCTATGTTGAAATAAGGGCGGGGGGATGCTACTTGATGACTTACACTTGTCTCATTCTTGGGTTGGAGACAAGGGGAACGCAGCATCCTGCTGACTAAGTACACAAAAATATTGCCTTAGCATTTTTGGGCTATGATTAGGTGCTAGTAGGAAGAGAACTGAAAACACTAAAAAAAAGCCCTTTCTTACAAACAAAAGGGGCAGTAATGTGAACATATTTTGGTTCCTATCTCATAGATCTCAGTTTCTAGAAGGGCTAATATAATAATAATATAATAATATAATATTATAATATAATAATATAATAATGATGATAGGCACTCACGCCTATCATCATGAAGTGCTTTGAAAAATTGGTCTGTAGGCACCTCATTTCCTGCCTTCCACATACATTTGATAAACATCAGTTTGCATATAGAACTAATAGATCCACAGAGGACGCTATAGCCATCACTCTCCACACTGCTCTGACTCATCTGGAACAGCGGGGGACCTATGTGAGGATGCTTTTTGTAGACTTTAGCTCTGCATTCAATACAATCCTTCCACACAGACTGGTGTCTAAACTTATGGATCTTGAGCTTCCATATTCAATCTGTTCTTGGATTTTGGACTTCCTGTCTGGCAGCTCCCAGAGGGTTAGATTAGGCAATTATATCTCCTCAGCTCTTACTCTCAACACTGGTTCACCACAGGGCTGCGTGTTGAGTCCCTTACTTTACACTCTTTATACATATGACTGTACCCCCCCACTCACTTCAGCAATATTATCATTAAATTCACAGATGATACAACAGTGGTGGGGCTTATCTCCAAAGGAGATGAGTCTGCCTACCGGGATGAGGTGGACCGGTTGCTTTCATGGTGCGGAGACAATAATTTGGCTCTTAATATTAGTAAGACCAAGGAGCTTATAGTGGACTATAGGAGGAATAGATTAGATATCCAGCCCCTGGTTATCAATGGAGACTGAGTGGAGCGGGTGGCCAGTTTTAAGTTTCTGGGTGTTACTATAAAGGAGGACTTGACCTGGGGTGCTCATATTGCAGCCTTGGTTAAGAAGGCCCAGCAGAGATTATACTACCTGAGACTTCTCAGGAAACAACAATTGAATGAAAAACTGCTGGTGACCTTCTACCACTGTACCATTGAGAGCATTTTGACCTACTGCACCTGTGTATGGTTTGCTAACTGCACAGTGGCAGATAGGAAAGCGCTCCAGAGGGTTACCATCACTGCCCAGAGGATCATTGGTTGCCCTCTCCCCTCTTTGGAAGAACTTTATAGTTCCCGCTGCCTTAAAAAGGCTCAAAACATTCTTAAGGATCCATCCCACCCGGGACATTCCTTTTTTGAACTGTTACCATCTGGCAGACGGTACGGGATAATGAAAACAAGGATGAATAGGCTGAAGAATAGCTTCTATCTTAGAGCTGTAACTATACTGAATTCTATCGTATAGTGCAGTATTAATGCAGCATCAGGGGTTGTGCAATATGGAATGTGAAGGTTGTGTTATATGTTTTATGTGTGTTATGTGTTCTATGTGTTCTATGGTTTTTATATTTTTAAAGCTGCACTGGGGTGGCATTTAATTTCGTTGTACAAGTAGTACAATGACAATAAAGATTTCTATTCTAATGAAAACTAGGAATTGGCTCTGTGTTTTCCCCACTCCCATCCTCCTTGAATTTATTTCCCCACATTCAATATAGACTAAATGCCTGATTAGTCAGATGGGAACTAGAGATTTTCTTCACCAATTTGTATCTCATAACTTCTGTGATTACACATCCAAATGTACTGCATGGATTTACAGGATACCTAAATGATTTCAACATCTAAACTACCTGTTTGCAGCAGGGACACTTATTTCCTATACGAACATAGAGCATTTAAATTAGTATTGAATTATTTCCATTAGCTATGAGTGACATGAAAGATTTAAGAGTCTTTCCCCGCTGCTGAGTTAGGGTTAGGGTTAGGCTGTGAAAGAAATTTTGGTCTGCAAAACCAAACTGACTTCCCAGACTCTCTCAAACACTATTAGTCCCTACCATCTACAACCTGCCAAACAGTGGATCAGTAGGCTCAGGAAGCAGGAGAGCTGGTTATCTCAAAACCTGGACAGGTCTCTGCAGTTTGGAAAGGGCACCAAGCCTGCACTCAACAAACCCATCAAACAGCTGATCGGTGGCTTGGGGAGCTATGTGGTAAAGTGGGAAAGCTGACTGTCCCCGAACCCTGAGTTTAGGGGAGAACTGGTTCTTCCACTTTATTGTGCAACAGCCATCAAACAGATTTCAGTAGGCTGTTGGGAGCTGTAGGGTACAGCAGTGCCATATTCTGTGGCAAGTTCTTTCTACCTGGAGAGAGGAAAAAATGGCAAAGGAGAGTATTTACATTGAGGGGAGGGGACACCATCCTGAAGTAGTCAGAAAGTACTAGCTGGTCTCCACCATCCCACTGTCTGTTCCACTCAGAAGAGAAGATATGTAGCTAAGGATTGAACTGTGGAGTCAGTTGGCCTGGCACTGATGATGTTACCTAGCTGGGTAATGAAACGTCTGCAAGAAAAGAACCAAGCTCAGAGAACCCCAAGGACTCTCCATTCATCATTGACAGAAAAGTTGTCAAAGCAGGTTTTATAAATTTTGAAACTGCTATGGGTTGCTACCAGCTTCAGGGAGAAAACACTAAAATTGGAACAATTACGGACAACCTAAGACTGTCTCCCTAATGGGTTGTGAAGACATCATGGAACAAAACAGCATAGAAAAGTTGGTAGTGCAGGTTTATACCATAGTTTGATGCAAGTAGATGCCTTTATGCCTGCTATTCTTTAACAGTTAACAGAACAAATCAGAAGAGAAATTGGCCCATTATTTCTTACAAACCAATGGCTAGTCTGAGCTTGTTGTTTCTATAAGAAGCCTAAATACAACAAACTTAAGAGCAATATTTATTTCTCTGCTGGCAAATATATCTGTTGCCATGGATATTGTGATCATTTAAAACTCTGGTCTTTTCAGTACTGTAGAGTCTAGATGGTGATCTGATCTCACTGATCTTTCTCATTCAAGAAAAGTTCATAGGCATTTAAGGCTGATAATCCATTTCATTTCTAACACTTTATATAAGCATCTACATAGCTACATTCTAGTGTTTTCAACTTGAAATAAATGTCATTATCACAGCAGGCCAAATAACACTTCAAAATAGTTTTGATTAATATGAGAACTCCAGTAGAGAGCTTGAAAGGAGGCAGTCTGGAACATGAATAGGTTACAGTAATATTGAGAAAATCTTAGAATTCAGAAATAATAGCCCTTAATAAAATTAGAATGACGTATTCTCAAATACCAATATCACCATATACAGAATAAGGCAAAAACTTTTTAAAAACGTGACAATTATTTATGTCTGCTAAAGTGAAATCAAAGAACCCATTCAAATAAGGGGAATGATTAAAAAAAAAGTGTTATTAATCAATAGATTTTTATGGGCTATTTTGAAGGACCATAGGATTCATAGGAGTATAGAGGGGATCAGGGATATCGGGGGGGGGGGGCGGTGCTGTCAAAAAGTCAAGATGGTGATCTCAACCATGCAATCAAAGCCCTTCCTGGTTTCTTGTGGATTGTGACCGACATAAAAAGGGGGCAGGGCTTTGGTCTCATGACAAACCCACCACCTTGACTCTTTTCAGTTCCCCATGGATGCCCCCGCAAGGACTTTACATCCTTTTCTTTCACATTAGGGTCTGACTGATTCTATCCCTTGCAGATCCCAATAAAGAAGTAGCTATTTCAGTTCCCTACATTGTATTATGACTTTACTCAGAAGCTGTTTCATGATGCAGAGAAAGCAAAGACTGAGTGGTCCCTTGAATATTATTCAAAGAACTATCAAAAGTAATCTGACTGACAAAACACAAACATACAATAATGGACTGTAAGGAGAGAAAGAAAATGTTTAATTTATTTAAAGAACAGCTTTCCTCACAGAAGCAAAGCAACTGACAATAATTAACAGAACAAAATGCAAGGTGTGTATGAAATGCTCCATATATTTTCTAATGATATTCTCTTTTCACAATGGGAAAAGTAAGGAAGACAGAGTTAAATGAAGAGGGTGGGTGTTTGGATAATGGTGTGGAACTGCTGCAAATGTAAGTGGAAATTGGGATCCCTGGTTTAAATGTTCATCACTGCCTTGCATTCATTACATAACCTTTTATCTTATCATTTTATCTTTCTGTTATTTTATTTTATTCCTCTATAGCTCTTCATTCAGAGGAGTTTGGAACAATTTACCGGGGAGAGGGCTGGAGAGAGAGATGGTCTTAAAACCCTCACAATAAAACTAACAAGCTTTAAAAAAATAAATACAAGAATTGAAAGCAAAATTTATTTTTACACAAGAGAAGAACAAAATGCCTAACAGTCTGAGCCTGATATGTTAAGTTAGAAATGCTTAGGAAACCAGCATGTCTTCAATTCTTTTCCAAAAGAAGATGGGGGGGGGCATTGAAACATAACTGAGACACTATCCCCGAGATGGCTTTACTCCCAGCCATTGCACTTTCAATTGTTAGGATCATGAACTGAATTGCCCCAGATAATTTTAATGCATGAATTGAATAGTTCTCAAGAAAGCAGTCTTTTATATCTACCTCCTAACCCACTGAAAGTGTTAGCTACTAAGGTCAATAGCTTACGCTGGCCCAGAGTTTACAAGGAACCAGTGCAGTATTTCCTGGACTCATGTTATCTTATTTAGCTGTCCCATTAACAACTGAACAACTACGTCCTGCAACAGCTTCCAGATTGTCTTCAAGGGTAGCCCCACATAGAAAGCTTTACAGTAATGTAATCAAGATGTTATTAGGACATAGATCACTGAATTAGATGATCTAGATTATCTTGTCCAGACAGGATTGTGATGGGTGTATCAGCTAAAGCTTGGCACAGACCCTCCTTGGTATTGAAGCCAACTGCATCTCTACCAATAACTGAGAATCAAGAAAAATGGCAGGTTATGTGCCTGCCTTCAGAGGGAGCATTACTTCATCCAACACAAGCCACTATCCTAATTACCAGGCATGAGAGGAAGAAAAAGAACCGCACCTATTAGCAGCATGCATTTTCCATGATACATGATTGATTCTGTAGAGACTGATCAGGACCCAGTAAAGAAATCAGAGCGGTGTGTCCAAATATTCTGCATAGTTAGGAATGCACTAAGAAGATGGAACCATCAGGCATGTTCACGCTAGGATATATTGCACTATTTTGTTTAAAATATTGTACTGTAATATGACTTACTGTAGCTGAAATTGGTAAGGCTGCTGATAAATTGTCCTTGCTACATTTTTCTAATCAATTCCCCCTCTCGTTTTTTTCAAAAAAACAAAAAAACAAATTGTAGTCTGTGTGCATGTGTGTGTGGGTATGCATGTGACAAAATATTAAAAAATGCATTTAGATAAAGCAGAAATTGGGAAGTGTTAAAACACATAGCAAAATGTGTGTGTGTGAGAGAGAAAGAAAGTGTAAAGAATTTTATATTTATCACTACAAAGGAGTTAGAAAATGTTGAAAACCACTTTCTGTGAAGGTATCATAAAGGAATACATTCTTCTACTGGCCTAAATTATATGAAGAGAACACTTAGCATGTCACAGTCTGTAATATCTGGGGTATTTCATGCTCAAAAAATACACAATAAATTCTATTCAATATGGCATAATTAACTCCTTCTACCTGGTTGTATGTGCAATTAGATTTCTAATGCTTAACTCAATTTGAATACAAGTTGACAGTAATTTATGATGTGTTCAGCAGAAAATACAGTTAACAGTGGAAAGTATTTCTATATCCACATGCCTTTTCCAAAATTAAATTAGATTTTCCTACATGAATATGCTATGTGCAACATCGGAAGCTTTGCTGGCCTCTTCCAACTGGACTGAAAACTATCTGGCAATTGTTACTTCTGAGAGTATAGATTGTGGGGCATATTAGTTGCTTGGGAAGGCAAAACTAAAATGCTTGGGCAGGCAGAGTTCAGATGAGGAAAATAGAAAGTCCTTTTAGTATCAACTCTGGATGATATCCAGTTATTCCTAGGAGAGATACTGAAATTAGATTTGTGAAGTTCTTAATCTTACTCAGAGTTCACTAAAACCAAGTATTACAAATAATGTCAGTTATGGAACTCAGTATATATTCAGTAACAATAAAGAGAAGATATTTTATTCACCATTGATTTAATTCAAACTTCAGAGTCACCACAACTCTAGGCTTCTTGATAAAAGGCTATGATTTGAGTTCCAGCAATTTTTTTTTAATATGGAATAATATTTCAGCTAAAAGGCCTCCAAAACAAGGAATATTACTGCATATTAATAGAGTAAAAGGTACAGGAGAAATACTGTAACCAATAAGCAGCCATACTGGCCCTGAAAAAAGCTAGGTTGATGTCAAGACAAGATTACAAAAGAGTGTGCAAATCTTCAAGAACAGTGTGCAACATTCAAGTTTTCAAGTATACTTCATCCAGCTAGATATTTTTAAAAAACAGACAAGGGGAGGAAGAAAGAAATATAAATGGTATTCAAGCTATGTCTTCATCCCTTACAGTCTTAGAAAAATAGAAGCAGTCTATAGACATGCCAAGTGGTTCCTATTAGGCAAAAAAGAAAGATTCACTGAATCAATTCCTGAAATATGGCATGGCATCAAAAATCACACAACATAATAGAGCAAGAATAAAAGGAAGCCTCTTTTTAGGATGATATATATCACATATACCTAAGTGCTAAAGCCTACACAGACAACAATGCTTAACCCAACCAAAGAAATTAAATGATGCTTAATAAATGCCCATATTAAATACAAAACATAACTTGAATATTGGGAAATTGCTACAAGAGAGAGAGAATGTGGCATTTCATCTTACGCTTTCTCAGCAGTACTAACCTCCCAAATAGTTGAACTAAAATGGACACGGCTCTCACTTTTGTGCAAACTCATCAGATTAATTTCCACAAGGAGCTCTTAATATCTGCCACTGGTGGCAACTGCCCCAAAACTGCCACTCACAAATGACAGCTATGTAGTCATTATTGTTAAAAATAAATAAAAATAAAAATGTCCTTCAAGGCAGATCAGGTTGCTCTTGTCTGTTGCTCCCATAGCACCCTTATGACAGCCCAACTCCATGGGGTGTTGCTCCTCTCACCATTCCCAGCAAAGCAGAACTTCCAGTCTTTGACTCATTACTCCTTCAGCAGTCAGCCTAAAGACAGCTGTTGTATAGACCAGGGTTCCTCAACCTTGGCAACTTTAAGACAGGTGGACTTCAACTCCCAGAATTCCCAAGTTGAAGTCCACCCATCTTAAAGTTGCCAAGGTTGAGGAACCCTGGTGTAGACAGCACCCTTTCATAAGAATCCCAGATGTGGGCAATGGATAAGAATAATCGAGTTCTTTCAGCCTATGCCAACCCATCCCAAATATGTCTCTTCCCTCTGGCAAAACTTTCCAGGGAAATGGGTGCAGTGAAGCAGGAGGAAAGCCCACAGACACCAAGCTGCTTCCCTGCAATACTTTTCAGATTTTTTTTTTTAACTGCTGTGTGCCTTTAATGTGAGAGTTAAAAAAAATCAAAAACATTTTAATAACTGAGGCATTTGTTTTTAGCAACTCAACAGAAAAGAATGTTGACACATCTTTAAAGTATTATGTGAATGTTACTAGGTTTAATTATTGTTCCTATATGGAATCGCATGAAGCCTTCAATGTAAGGTTATGCAAACGCAGCTTAACCTTACATTGAATCATGTAAAATATGCATTTTCCCATTTTGCAACCTGAGTACATATCTTTAAAATCAATGATGTTAGTAAGATAGTAAGATCTTACTCATCAGAGAAAACACAGAGTATGCTGCCTGCTATTTAAATTCTCTACAAACATCAAAGCCATATATTTGAGTAAGCAATTTAATGTACATATTCTGATTCAACTCAGTATTCTAATCTTCTCCTACTTGGACTAGAATTCCGCAAGATGACTGAGGAAACATACACCATTCAGAATATCAGTTGGAATATTTTTGCAATATTGTTCAGTAAGGATAGTGCAGTGCTGAGATTATGTTCTGCACATATTTTGATGCCTCTATGCACAGACTCTCATACCCCCTATTTCTTTCTGATGTCATATGCAAAACAGCACCATGATGTCTTGAAATATATACTGTTTGTAGCTATCACTTTGTCCACACAGATGGAAAGACAAAAATCAGTAAGGAAGGGGGGAAGGAAAATACTGCCGAATGAGTTGCAACCATTTTGACATTATTAAATTTTTCTTTGCCATTTTCACTTCTTGTGAAAGGAAACAATACAGCAGCTTAAGTGTGAAGAGAGACTATATATACATTCAATATAAATTTATACTTTGACCCCATTTGTGGCCTAAACTTAGGAAGATTTTATTATGGGTTCCTCAAGTATGCACTGACAGTTTACATCATTGGTTCTCAACGGGGGCGGTACCACCCCCGGGGGGCGGTGGGAGGATGCTGAGGGGCGGTGAACTTGTTCTGGGCAGTAGGGGGGCGGTGGGCATGTTTTGGGCAGTAGAGGGGCGATGAACATGTTTTGGCATTCGAACTTAATTTTAAAACTCCCCCAAAAATTTATTAAATCGATTATCCGGTTTACACCATTTGTACCAGCAATAAAACAACTTACGCGACGGCTGCCCTTGAGCACTTCTAAGAATGGTGAGATGAATGTGTATTCTAGGTAGGATGACCTTGAAGAACTCGACACTACGATTCTTCTCCGATCCCAACCAGCACAGCGCATGTGTCAGCTGTTTTCCCGCGTGATTAATTGCAGCGCGTGTGTCAGCTGTCTTCCCACGCGATTAATCGCAGTGCGTGTGTTGAGCGTCCTTTCAATATGAATGTTTGATTTGACCCGTGTTTCTTGAGTTGCTTTTCGTTCGCTTCATTTCTGTTTTTTCCCCTCAGTTTCGATTTACTTTCATTGTTTATTTGGCCAGTCGGCTAGGTAAGTGCGCTTTTTAGTTCTTTATCGTGGTCGTGAATTATTAATTTTGAGAAACTAATGAAACTTTGAAAGCCAGCTTCCAGAATGGTGATCATCTCACAGAATTTTGGCTTCAAAGTAACATCAATCGCCTCTACCCAGGACTGTGGACTATCAACAAAATATTTTGAATTGCCTTCCCTTCCTCCTACCTTGTCGAGTGAGGATTCAGTGCTGTGACTGATCTAATTACAAAAAAGAGAAGTCGACTCCAAATCGTGGAAAGAGGGGACTTGCGCCTTCATCTCTCTAACAATATTGAACCGAACGTTCAGAAACTGGCTCTGAACCATCAAGCACAACCATCCCACTGACATAATCAAGCATGTTTCATTGATATTACTCTTTTAGCGTATTTTTTGCTGTTTTTTAAATTATCTAATTAAGAATAAAGAATTTTTAAACGTTAAAAAAGCATTTGCAAAAAAAATAAAAAAATAAAATTTAAAATTTAAAAAATTTAAAAAACGAGCATCAAAAAAATAAACGTATTTACAGCATTTTGAAATTAACGTATTTACATAAAAGAGCATTTAAGCATTTTTTTTGCATTAGTCATTTTAATTTTAATAAAAGGAATGCAATTACCTTCCAGGGCAAAAGTATTGAGTTAAATCGAACAAATTTGGTGTGTAAGTCTACTGAAAAAAAATTACTTAAAATTTTATAATTCAGTAACTCCCCCCCTCCTCCCCATACCCTAAATTACAGGATTTTCACAAAGGGTGGCATTGAAAAATTTTCCACTCCTTCAAAAAGCTTCAAAAAGGTTGAGAATCACTGGTTTACATTGTCTGATTTCTTTCTGTGTTTCTCTGATCTGAATATTTACAGAAATAGGTATTTATAAACAGTATGACATTTTGATGTGATGATGGGCCTTTTAAATATAATTTGTTACCATAACGTAGTGCAGGTGATTGTTGAAGGAATGTGATCACATCTCTTGAGATACAAAAATTTCTGTCAGAAGCTGACAGTTCCCACAACTTGAGTCAGTTGTGATCAGATAGGGTGTCCACTGAAAGGAAGAGAGGTATATTTCTCCTCCCAGTTTAACAATAAGCTAGTTCCAGGAAGATATTTTGAAAAGCGCTTAGGCTTCCAGCTATGAATGCTGCCCTACCTTTAAACTCTGCCAATACTGATGTGAGTGCATGCATCATCCCAAGCCATAACTTTAAATACACTATGATTGCTAAACTATGATTTAACTCAAATAAAATAACTGGAGTGGGTGGCAATCATCATCATCAACATCATTTAGATTGGCTGGGTTTGCAGACTGCTCTAGATCTGAATATATAGTTTACAAACTATCTTATTTTGCAAATTATGTCATGGAAAAGTCAGATGTACAGGGCACAACACTGAGGAGAAGGAATCTTTATTGTAAAGATCATTGGGTGCCTGATTTACAAGAAAGAGGGATCCTGAACCATGGATAAACGAAGATTTTTATAGAAGTTGAAGGCTACGAAGCAGGAAATCCTAGGGATCTGATTTGTTGGTAAATTTTGGGGAAGCTAGGCAGGTCCTTGTCCATGTACCTGAGGTTATTTCTATTTGTTAGGCAAAGTAGCCCTTTCAAGAGGGCACAGAGTTGGAGAAGTCTATTGTGAACGGAAATGGAGTGTTGAGGTAAGCAGGCGGGTCCCTGATTGAGGATGGAAGGTTGGTGTTTCTCTATGTCACAGTTCCTTTGTTAGGGCTGCCCTCATGTACTGTGAGCTGGTGAGCGAGGCTTCTATTCTTTGGTTTAGACAGAATTGCAGAGGGCTTTGTCTGGGGCAGAGAGGGTCAATTTGGATCTGATAGGATTAGGCAAAGATCCCTCCAGGACATAAAGTTGGTATTGGAAGGCATGGAGAAGATTTTTAAAAAGCTGGTCTAGCCTTGTTCTTTGTTCCGCCTCAGCCAATGGCCTTTACAATAGATATCAAATAAGAAACTTTTCTAAGTTTATATGATTATAAATGCTGCCATTACAGCAAGCAGAACAAATATTAGGTACGCCAGCTTTTCTTTTTGGGAAATGGGGAAGTGGACAAGAATTCAATTCTCTTAGCAAATTCTATATTTATATACATAGAAATGTCTATACAAGCTATCAAATGTGGTGGATTACAATTCTCCATGTAGCCTGGGGATGATGCAGTTCAGCACATCTATGTTATGGGAGAAAAACTGCAGTTGGGCATTAGATAACTGAAAAAGAAAAAAAAAAGTCTTACTCAAAAATTCACATTTTTTGAGAAAAAAGAAAAACAAGGATACAAATAAAACAAATATGTAAATACACTAATGAGAAGGAAAAATTAAAATCCAGCCAAAAGACATCAGACATGGGTATTTGCAGAGGGCAATGGGAGCAAATGACATGTGCAGGGTGATGCCATTATGCAAATGTCACAGCTTCCACACTTGCGTTAGGTATTCTGACATAATTTTATTTGTAGCTCTCTTACTCTTTTCCGCTCTTCTTGACTGCTAGAATAACATTATCTCCCGCACCACCAGTGGTGGTTTCTTCTCACTACTATTGCACTCCCAGCAACTGCTAAGACGCACATACTGTTGGGATAACCTCCTTTTGCTTGTTACTTTCCATCCTAAGGCTGAAACTGTGAAGGCTTTAGTGTGAAGGCACTAAAGAAATATCCTTTTTCAGCAGTGCCAGAAGCCACTTATGGTTATTTGGATCCAAGTGGGCCATCCTGTTTAATATAGAAATCTTCATGAAGGTTGCCCTTTTTTTTCCTCCCTTCACAACTCTAATCAAATATGTTTAGATATTTCTTCTTTTACCTGAGGTTTTTTTTTTTTAACCATTTCATAGACTATTAAATAGACTATTATGAAAATCAAGTGAATAGTCTGTACTATAAAAAACAAAGAATTCTGACAGAAAGAAACCAGTTGACCAGGGGTAAAAATAATGAAGCTAATGCCACCAGCTAATATATTCAGCTAATGATTTCCAGAGGGAAATATAACAAGGCTTCTTCTATACACATTTACAATTTGTCAATCAGCCCATCAATGTGATTTTTACATATAATGATGTTACAATATCTTGATGGAATTTAATTTTTTAAAATATTTTGATTTCTGTACATCAATCCTTCAATACTCTGAAAGCCAGGTAGATGTAAAACATTTAAAAAGAGTAATTTTTACTTATTTCTATTTTACTTTTTGTTATTCAAAACATTTTCAGAATATTTAATCGTGACATGAAAGTTAAGAGCTATATGAAATAAAGGTAGTCTGACATTAATCTTGTATTAATAAAATGAACAATATCAGTTCCATAACAGTTTCAAAGAAGCCAGCCTCTGAAAGCTTATAATGATAGTCATTATTCCATATTTAGAAAGCTTTTACCTAATGAGGGAATAACTTTGATTTTTGCTACCCTAGAGGAGGGGTGATCTGAGACACATGCTAAAAAGGCAGATCAAGAGCAAAAAATAGTGGAGGCAAAAAGAAAAATACAAAAGGGCAGGGTAATTTAATTTTATTAATTTTATTAATTCTTTACTGTCAATTAATTTCCCAAATCCAGCTCTGTTATAGATTTTAATCTAATCCTCAAACATTGATTTTTTAAATCATTTCTTAACTTCTATTAATTCTAATAACATACACAATCTATTTGATGTATTAAATTACTTGTATTAATAAATTAGTAGCTTTAATGTTACTAAACTGAAATTGTTAAATCTATTCATCATTCTTTTAAGAATATTGTTATGATTACTCATTCAATGTGTTGTTAATTATTAACACTAATTCTCAGAATAATAATACATTACTTTTAATGGCTTCTGATTTCTTTGCTTTCTCTCACACACCTGTAGGAATTAAAAAGCTCTGATATATAAGGCCATGCTTTAAATTAGATTTGACCTTAGCTAGCCAAAGTTGTTTTATGGTTAAAATTCCCTTTGTCAAGAATCTTCAAATGACAAATAAGTTGAAGAATCAGGGTTGAAACTGGTAAGTAAGCATTTATCAATAAAAATTAGTGGCAGTAGTAATTTTAATGACACATGAAGAAAGGGTTCCGGGGCTTGTTGTAAAGCCTAAGGGGGCTTCATGAAGCCTGCAGACTATAAACCACACACCCCTGTACTAGAAAGAAAGAACTTTAGTACAGGTAGTCCTAGGTTAACGAGACCAGGAGCTCATCGCTAAATGACACAATCAAAAAGCCATGTGACTGTGCTGACTTTGATGGCAGTTTCAACAGTGGATGATGGCCATTTGTGATTTTGCTTGTTGAAAGCCAGCAGTGAAGGTCACAGATGGTGACACATGACTGTGGGACACTGTGACGTAACTGCAAACTGGTTGCCAAGCGCCCAAATTGTGATCATGAGACTGCAGGGATGCTCCAATGGCCGTAGCTACAAGGACCGGTTGTAAGTCTCCTCATTCAGTGCTGTCATAACTTTGAATGGTCGCTCAGCAAGTAGTCGCTGAATCAGGACTACCTATAATCACTTCAAATTAAATATACGTTTCTACAGCTATGATATATAGATATACAGAGAAAGGCAGTTTTAGACTGAACATTATTAGAGCATTCTGATAATATAAATGTCTGTGAACAGATTGCTTAACAAGGAAATGGATTGTTTTTGATATAAGGGTTATTTAGATTTGCAATGACTTGCTACTGATACTACCAGGGGTGTTTTAACATGAATTTGCATTAGCTCAGGGTAGTCAATTTTGTCTCCAGGAAAGACCACAATTTTTGTAGGCCTTCAAGAGTTCTGTAGGACATGGTTATTTATTTATTTATTTATTATAATTATATACCACCAAATTCAACCTACTCACAATTGTTTCAGTACAAATAAAACTAAACACATAATAAAATCCAATTCAAACATAAGACCAATAATATTAATAAGATAAAATAATGCCAATTATAATGGTGATGATGATGATGATGATGATGATGATGATGATGATGATGATGATATGATGTCAGCCTCAAGCCCCAATTATCACTTGAAGCCCCTCCATAAGAGTTCCAATTTGGTTGCTTGGTTCCATGCAATATTCCATATTTATGTGGTGACATCACAGGCAGACTAAAACATTTCAGCCTGTTTTGGAGGCAGGTTGGCAGATCTTTTCAAGGATGAAGTGGATCTGTTAAGGACCTCAGAGATATCACACGCTTTTTGCTCTGTATTACGTTTATTTTATTTATTTGAAATTTATTGATATATTTATAAATATATACATTTATAAAGGCAGAAATCAGCAACAATTGTACCATTGATGATTTTGCTGCTCAGTTTCAACAGTATGATCTAAGTGGTAAGAGTGCATGTGGCACATAGGCCATGGCTTGCCCATCCTTCAGTAGCTGATTTCATATCTTTTCCAGTTGTAATCTGTAGCTACAGTCCTGTTATTGTCAAAAGTATAGAATCTTTTATAAAATGTAGTCCAGCTTTAGAATCATCAAGGAAAGAGAAAAAAGAGATGAAATAAGAAAAAGAATAATAATAAGAAAAAAAAGCATTAGCCAGGCTACGCAATCACAGCCCACCTCCCCATTTGTTTAGAAAACAAATACAGGTTGATATAGTGAAGGGGGATATTGGGGGCAGGAGAAGCTCTGGCATCCAAGGCTAAGGAGAGATAACATGCAGGAAGGAATAAACTAGAAATAGCTTTATTTTAAAAAGTAACCCTTATTTTAACACATAGTCCTTTATATTTTCAATAAACTATTGTTTTTGTAGTGCCACCTCCATTACTTCATTACCTCTGATCTCATGAATTACATCTGTGTTGTATACCTATATCAAGGGGTTGCATTCCCTACCTATTAGACTATTTGTTCTGGTCTCTGGTATACTGCAATAAATTATTATTTATTTAATTATTTATTTAAATTTATTGGCAATTTATTTTATAAACTGTAATTTGTGCTTTAATTGACAGGTGTTCTGGTCGCTAAAACTGTATTAAACTCATGAAGGAGAAATGTCTCCTCCATCCTCACATAAAACCCTGAAAAGCACATGGGAACGACTGGTAAATAACTATTGTTAACAGCATCAGTTCAAACTTGCTGAAATACAGAAAAGTATAGAACAGTATAATTTATAAAGGTCTCAGTGTTGCGGAAAAGAGCGACTACACTGAGGTAAAATAGAGGAGAGCTGAATGACATTCCTGAAGTATTACAAAGTTAGGTGAAATAATACATTTCCTGAAAGGAATAACAAAAAATAACAAGACATTAATGGCAGCTCTGAGTTTATTGTGGATGAATGAAACTTTCCATTCTCTGGACAGCTGCTGAATGGGAATACACATACCTTTGTCTCAGTGCCAACATATGCCAACCAAAAAATACTCTACAGTGAATAAACTTTCCATGTGACCTTTGTAATCCCATATGTTATGTTCTATAATTAGAATACATGGCTATGAAAACTATAAAGAGTCTTCATTAGGAGCTAGATTAATTTCAAAGAAGTTTAACAGCACCTAGAGACAGAAAAATCTGTATCTTTGGATTTTTCATTACTATTATAGAGGGAAGAGTAGTAAATATGATTTAAACTCCCTAAACATGTTCATACATATTGTTGATCTTTAAGTTTCTAGAAAACCAAATTGAGAATATATCTCCCAAGTGAGCAAATGTGGAATGAAATAAAGTTTTAAAATGGAGTAAATTATTATATATAGTTTTAACAAATACCACTGGAAGCCTATGAAAGCAATATATGGCATGGCAAAGTCAACAGGAAACTTGTGATGACAAGAGCGGATGAGGATATATTTGATGTATCTGTAGTTTGAAATTACTTCAGTTTTATCACCATATGTGCTTGCACCATTGTGTCCTATAAATTACAGACCATATGTTGCCTGACATTTCATATTTTAGGGTTTTATGCAAAATACAGTATATTTAGATTATACAAAATCTACATGGGCTAATTTAAATTACAGGCAATATCTGTCAACAATTTAATTATAATTAAAACAACAACTGGACAATATAAGTATGGGATTCCCATAATCTGCAGACATTGTGAACACTGATTCCCATTATCCCTAATCATTGCCCATGCTGTCTGTGAGGTTTATGTGAGTTGGAGTCCAACAGCTTTTTCAAAGCCATACTGTTTTAGTCTGAGCTTAGGGGAAAACCGTTCAGCCCATTACATTGGATAAAAATACCTCTAGAGAGTTCTTTAAAAGAAAAAAGAAAAAAAGTATGTTTAAAGTCATGCTAATTAGGAATGTGTCTGCTTGGTTATTACAGAAAGGTCACACTTTTATTGTCAGAATTATGAGCCATTTTGCTAATTCTACCGAAAGGTGGGGCCCTGTATTCCCACAAAAGTTGACTGCATGTTTTTGGTAACATCCTAAGTTATTTGCATATATCTTACAGTGGTAAATACACACTTGGGATGTAATTAAAGCTGCCAAGTCTATTTGGTAGCATATGTTTTTCAATTATTTCCTACACATAAATGAAAACAAGGGCACCTATCATTTCTGTTGTAGAAAGTTCCTAAATTTAAGTCTCACATATAGTGCTAAACTATGTGACATATAAAGCCACACTAATGGTAGCCAGAAAAAGAGAGAAAACAAACAGGGGAAATACCAGCATCCAGAGACTTTAATCAAGGGACCCCAAAGATCTTACAGTCTAATTTCAGAACACAGAATGGGAAGGACAGAGGCTTTAAAGAACAGAGACTAGAACTGATATTGCATTTGTTTCTACTCTGCTACAGGTGAGTGCTGGAAGCAGCCCTTGTCACGGCACCCGCTACTCTAAGCTCTGCTAAGCGCATTATTATCTTCTCAATGCTAAGCATATTTATTCTTACTACTGGGGTATCTCTTTTGTGGCAACTACACCCTGAAATGCCCTCTCCTCTGATATTTAGGCAGTTCCCACTAATATGTCCTTTAGAAACCTATTGAAGACCCATCTCCTCAGCCAACCTTTCCTTGTATGAATGTTATCCCCACACTTTTTATGTATATATGAAATGCTTTGCTGCAGTTGCACTAGTTTGCTTGTTTAATTATCCTTCTTCCTATGTTATCCTCGTTGTTCAGTCATTAAGTCGTGTCCGACTCTTTGTGACCCTATGAACCATATTGTGCCAGGCCTTCCTGTCCTTCACTGTTGGGAATTGCTTCAATATGTTTACATAAAAATCTATTATAAAATACTTGAAATGCATAGGTAAATAAGTTTTAATATTTTGATGTTATGATAACTAACAGAGCCTTTAAGTTAATTGATTTTATTTCTTTGTTTTTCCACACTTTTTCCACCCTTTTATTTTTGGCTGCTATTTTTCATTTAATTTTAAAACTAATTTGTACTATATTTAAAGTGCTCTGGGAAAAACTCTGTTTTAAACACCACTAATATATCTATATGAATTATATAAATAAAATGGTCTGCTGATGGAACTGTTCCATCAACTGTGGCAAAGTTCTCAAATCCCAGCTTATTTAGGTTTTTTGTTTTTTTTATCCGCACTCAATCGTTGCCGATTCTGCGGTGACTGCCTGGACGAGTCCCTGCAGTTTTCAAGGCAAGGTGTTTCGGAAGTGGTTTGCCAGTGCATCCTTCCTAGAGCAGAGCCCAGCTGGCGAGCGCAAGAGGCGGGTTTTCCATTGCTTCGCGCCTTTTTCGGGCATGCGCAGCTTCCGCGTTACCGGCAACTGCTCCCTTCTCCCATGCAAGCGCCGCCAGCATTTTTCCTCCCACCGGGGTGAGAGTACCCATTTATCTACTCACGTAGGTTTTCGAGCTGCTGGGTTGGCAGGAGCTGGGGAGGAAGCAGGAGCTCGCTCTGCTGCGCGGAGCTGGGCTCGAACCGTTGAAGTGTCGACCATTTCTGGCCAGCAACCAAAATCTCTGTGAATTATGTATGCATTCTCCATATTTGTAACACCTTTGTGCATGTATTAAATATTCCTTCCAAATATAAGAATTAGCTTAGTTTTACTATCAAGTTTAAAATCTATATGAACAGGGAAAGATTAAAAACAGCAATCATAGTTAGGTTGGTCCATAAAAAACTCCAAATCCATCTCTTTGATGGGATCAACCAAACTGACAGAAAAAAATGCAAGATTTTGAGTTCGCCAGAATTTTTCCTTGGGCACAATGATGCAAAATGCAAAAATAAGCAAGAAAATTACATTAAATCTTGCAGATTTTAGGATGACATTTACAGACCTAATACACAGTGGAAAGTTTGATATATAAGTTTAAACCTTTCATTTATGGACAAAAATAAAATAGTTACTCCTCCGAAGTTTGAAAACCCATAAGCCTTCCATCTCCATTTCTTTCTCTATGCAAAGAGCACAAAACCATGAAAGCAATGTAGGTGGACAAGTCTGTTCCTTATATCCAAAGGATTTGATTTTAATCATAAAAGGCACATTGTTATATTTTAAAAAATACAAATTGAAATATCACTCGTAGCCAAAACTAATATCTGTTAAAAAAAAAAAATCAGGGAATAAATTGTGGTTGTTTCAGTGTGACAACTCGAATTAATTACTTGATTATTGGCAAAACCAATATGGTGTTATCATAACATATCTCATCTTGAACATACTCTGATAGCAAATTTCATAATCATATGCTCTCCCTTATTTAGGACATATTGTAATCAGGGATAAATCTAGCAGAAACATTTTTCCTTCTTTCTGTAACCTATGTGCTGAATTCTCTCCTGCAGAGAAACCTCACTGCACTTCTCACTGGAGAAAAATAGGCTATTTTCAAGTACATGCAAGGAAATGGTCTAAAATAAACTCAACTGCAGGCTGCACTTTCTCAAATACTACAGAAATCTTATTATCTAGAGAAATGTGATATTACATATGGGAAACAGAATGGAACTAAATGCCAGGGGCTCTACAACTATATGTTAACAGTTGGAATCAGTATAGATATCTATGTTCCCATAAATTGTGATCAATAGTGGGTAAACTATTTTAAAAACTTGAGAGAATGAATTGGAAAGGATGCCTAGCACACTCTTTGTTTTTAACTGGTGCAGGAAAAAAGCCAGGGTAGCTATTTATTTTTTACCTTTCAAACCTCCACTTCAAAGGGAATGCTTCCATTAGCCTCAATGAGAACAATGTACATTCCAGGAAATTAAAACAAAACAACTGTTTTCTTGAAGCTAAAATATTCTTTGTCTACCTGGATAAAAAGAACCTTTCTCTGCTGAATATTTACATTATTGCAATTATATGTAGCTATATAGCAAGATGAAGTTAGTGACTTTTCCTTCTACAGTACTTGTTGCTTTTTCTCATAACTCGTATCATATTTTCCTTAGAGCTTCCTATCCCTTTCTTTACTGTAGCTTAACTTCTTAATTAAGAAGAGGTGGCAAGAATACACAGAAGAACTATACAAGAAAGATCTTAATGTCCCTGATGTCCACGCTGGTGTGATCACTGACCTTGAGCCAGACATCCTAGAGAGTGAAGTCGAGTGGGCCTTAGGAAGCATTGCTAACAACAAAGCTAGTGGAGATGACAGTATTCCAGCTGAGTTATTTAAAATACTAAAAGATGATGGTGTTAAAGTGCTGCACTCAATATGCCAGCAAGTTTGGAAAACGCAACAGTGGCCACGGGATTGGAAAAGGTCAGTTTATGTTCCAATTCCAAAGAAGGGCAACGCCAAAGAATGCTCAAACTATCGCACAATTGCACTCATTTCACATGCTAGCAAGGTTATGCTCAAAATCCTACAAGCTAGGCTTCAGCAATACATGAACCGAGAACTACCAGATGTACAAGCTGGGTTTCGAAGAGGCAGAGGAACTAGAGATCAAATCGCCAACATTCGCTGGATCATGGAGAAAGCACGAGAATTCCAGAAAAATATCTACTTCTGCTTCATTGACTATGCAAAAGCCTTTGATTGTGTCGATCACAACAAACTGTGGCAAATTCTTAAAGAGATGGGAGTACCAGACCACCTTACCTGTCTCCTGAGAAATCTGTTTGCGGGCCAAGAAGCAACAGTCATAACCGGTCATGGAACAACCAATTGGTTCAAAACAGGGAAAGGTGTACGACAAGGCTGTATACTGTCACCCTGCTTATTTAACCTATATGCAGAGTACATCATGAGAAATGCCAGGCTGGAAGAATCACAAGCCGGAATTAAGATTGCAGGGAGAATCATCAACAACCTCAGATATGCGGACGATACCACCCTAATGGCAGAAAGTGAAGAAGAACTAAAGAGCCTCTTGATGAGGGTGAAAGAGGAGAGTGCAAAAGCTGGCTTGAAACTCAACATTAAAAAAACTAAGATCATGGCATCTGGACCCATCAATTCCTGGCAAATAGAAGGGGTAGAAATGGAAGCAGTAACAGACTTCATTTATTTGGGCTCCAAGATCACCGCAGACGGAGACTGCAGCCATGAAATTAAAAGACGCTTGCTCCTTGGGAGGAAAGCTATGGCAAGCCTAGATAGCATATTAAAAAGCAGAGACGTCACCTTGCCGACAAAGATCCGCATAGTCAAAGCTATGGTTTTTCCAGTAGTAATGTATGGCTGTGAGAGCTGGACCATAAAAAGGCCGAGCGCCGAAGAATTGATGCCTTTGAACTGTGGTGCTGGAGAAGACTCTTGAGAGTCCCCTGGACTGCTAGGAGGTCAAACCAGTCAATCTTAAAGGAAATCAACCCTGACTGCTCATTGGAAGGATCGATAATGAAGCTCAAGCTCAGATATTTTGGTCACCTAATGCGAAGAGAGATCTCTTTGGAGAAGACCCTGATGCTGGGAAAGATTGAAGGCAAAAGGAGAAGAGGACGGCAGAGGATGAGATGGTTAGATAGCATCACTGAAGCAATGAGCATGAAACTGAGCAAACTCAGGGAGGCAGTGAAGGACAGGAAGGCCTGGCGCAATATGGTTCATGGGATCACGAAGAGTCGGACACAACTTAACGACTAAACAACAACAACAACAAACTTCTTAATAGACCTCCTCAAACTGATGTCCTCCAAATATGATGAAGTCCATCCTACCATAATCACCATCCAGCATGGCCTGGAACTGGGTGGAATTCTGAGGGTTTGAGCCCAAGGTTTCTGAGATTTTCTATATTAGATATCTACATAACTTCTATATTAGATAGCTACATATCTATTACAATTCTGAAATTCCGTAAAGCTTTCACTCTAGCTAGAATGGACGCATTGCCCTCAGCAGTCCTTTCTGGACGTTTTAAGGGCATTCCTATGCATCTTCGATGGTGTCCATGTGGAAATGGATCAATAGAAACACTAAGCCATATGCTATTATATTGCTCCCTATATAAGGATTCTAGACAGATATATATATATATATATATATATATATATATATATATATATATACCCAATATTGAAGAGATTTCCTGGCAGGGAGTGTGTCTCCCATCTAATGTTACTCCTTTCGGACAAAGACCTGGAAATATCCACCCAAGTTGCCTGGTTTTGTGCTACCATCTGTACAATATGCTCCACCATTATTTAGAGTTAAAATTCCACAACATAGTATCTTACTTTGATATATTTTAGCACTGTTATTTTAATTACTAGATTAAATAATATTAATTGTTTTGTTTTATAGATATATATATAAATGTAAGATGGTTGTTATTGTATACTTTGATCGTATCTGGCCTCAGGGCTGTAATAAACGTGTGTATTGAAGAAGGATGGCCTAAACTAAAAGTCTGATCTCTTTCCTCTTTCTTACTGATTACCTGTATTATACAATGAAATAACAAAAATGAAAAAGAGTAATCAAATTAAATCCAATAATTAATTGGATAAATAAATATTAGTTACAGAGTTATAACAAACCATATTTACTTGCACTCTGTTCACTGAGACTTACTCTCTGAGAAATCTGCCTTCCATTTCAGCTAAATTTCATCATTTCCATACATAGAGTTGGATTCAGTATAGTGCAAAGCAGAGCTTAACTCATCCTGAAACAGTGCTAAGAAAGTAATTTTCATGATTCTCTCTTCATCCTGTTCTGCCTCCTAGAAAAGGTTGCAGACCTGGAGTAATATAAAAGATAGTTCTGAAGGCTTCAAAGAGGACAAACTATTATGCATCACGATAGTGAAATGGAAAAACCAGAAAGTTAAGATGACAGAATTCCACAAACAAACTTGTACAGTTGAGTAGTTGAATTTCTATTTCACATGGAAATAAAAAGAAAGAAACCCAAGTAACTGAGCATCTAAAGTCCCTTCTGCTATGAACTTAAATAGCTTAATTAGATATTTGAGATATGTTGTGTCAGAATAATTGTCTCGATAATTTATGTATGTTGGACTCAGGTTGCCCATTTCATAAAATTTTATTTATGGAAGGTGCCCAAAACATAGCAGAAGGTCCCTACAATTTGTCCTCTTCGAAGCCTTCAGAACTACCTTGCAGAATTGTGAATTTAGTTAAAATCTAAAATATGTCTCTAATTTAAATGACTTGAAAATACAATATATAGCATAAAAGTGAGAGCGGCATATGAACCCAAACATTTTAAAAATTAAGGCATTCAGTAGTAATTTAGATGCTCATTTCCAAGGCAATGTACACCTTTTAGGCAAATGTGAGCTTCATGAAGAAATTGTATTAACACCAGCAAGGTTTCCTGTACAACTGAAGAGATAGAGAATACAGTCATGCTGAAATCATAAATAGGGATTTTTGTATAGAGGCAAGATGATATCTTCCAGTAGTAATGTATGGCTGTGAGAGCTGGACCATAAAGAAGGCTGAGCGCCGAAGAATTGATGCCTTTGAACTGTGGTGCTGGAGAAGACTCTTGAGAGTCCCCTGGACTGCTAGGAGGTCAAACCAGTCAATCTTAAAGGAAATCAACCCTGATTGCTCATTGGAAGGACTGATAATGAAGCTCAAGCTCAGATACTTTGGTCACCTAATGCAAAGAGAGATCTCTTTGGAGAAGACCCTGATGCTGGGAAAGATTGAAGGCAAAAGGAGAAGAGGACGGCAGAGGATGAGATGGTTAGATAGCATCACTGAAGCAATGAGCATGAAACTGAGCAAACTCAGGGAGGCAGTGAAGGACAGGAAGGCCTGGCGCAATATGGTTCATGGGGTCACGAAGAGTCGGACACGACTTAATGACTAAACAACAACATCAACAACAAAGATGATATCTAGGTATTTTTAACAGTTGCATTACTATTGTTATTGCTATTTTTGTTGCTGTTGTTGTTAAACTGCTCTGCATTCAGTTTTGATAAAATATAAAAATATTTCCAATAAAACCAATAAATACTGGAGAAGGAAAATAGAGAATATGAATTCATCCATGTATTTAACATTCTCTCCCTCACTTCTGCCTATTAGAAGGCAGAAGTGCCTTCCGTCTCATATAAGTACTGCTCAGAGAGATGGTGGGAAAACTCTGAAACTTCCAGCTGAAGGGTATTTATATGAACAGGCAGTATGGACAACTATGTTTTGATTTACACACATTTTCCAGCAACACTTGGAGGAGATACTTAGTCTGAAAAATGCCCCTAAGGGACAATATCTATCATATCTGCTGACTTTTACAGGCTGTATTTATGTACAGCCCATACTACATTGAAATTTTGTCATAGAGTATTTGGTAAAGAGGGTATCTAATGAAAGCACAAGTAACTTGCATGTATAAATCAGCTCCCAAATATTTTGATTACTCTGTATCTAAACTGAGAACTCAGTGCAAGCTTGAGGTATTACCAAATTGATGTGTTCCAACTCAGGAGCTGGAATCTTGCTTTTTTGCCTTCAGATCTTCAATTATTTCTATGGTGTTATTCTGTGGGGTTCAAACTGTCTACTAAGAATTGCACTCATGGACCTTTGCATTTTGGATGGCTATATACAATGCATATTCCATTCTGAGAGTTTCTAGATGTCCCTTCCTGCAACCATTGAGCATCAGGACCTGGAGAGCTCCGAAAGATAATGCACTGTATATAGCCATCTAATGTGTGAGGGTCTGTAAATTCAGTTCTCAGTACATAGTTTGAACCCATAGAGTAGCAGATGCTTCTGGCTACCTGCATCTGAAGAGTCTCAATAAAAAACAAAGCTGGTCACACAGTGCCTCCTGGTGGCAATATCCTATGTGAAAAATGCCACACAGGATATAGACAGGAAATCCCTTCCCTTCCAAGAGGAGGGGTGGAAGTCATGTAAAACCCTGTAGATGGGGTACAGTATAAGTATCTCTCTGCTCTGAGAGCTTAAAAGGAGGCCAACCACATATACCTTTCTGAAAGCAAGTGTTTCTATGATACATTTCAACTATTAAAAACAATAATAACATAGTAGCTTTTAATCACTTTTGCTGAGATGATCTGTTCTATAGTTCATACATGCAGTTTCTTGAAGAGCAGCCACTTTCACTACAACATCATTAATGTAATTAATATATTTCATTGCTTTTGTTCTGCCTCAGCTGCTTAAATTGAATGCAAACACAGAAGGATTTTGTTAGCTAAGTGAAGAAGAAATGTCAACTCAGATACAAAATTTCTTCATTATGATTCTTGAATTTGATTGTGGCACTAAAGCAAAATGTATTTGTCAGAATAATGGGAAAAGAATGGCAAAAGCAAGGAAAACAATAGGAACTCTTTGTTATTTTAAATAATTGAGTTGTTATAGAATATGATAGATTTCTTCTGTTGAACCTTAATGGATAGCAACACAATCAATAACTGGCTGTAACATTTTTGTTCTGCTTCATCCACTATAATTGAAAAGTAAGTCAAGCAGAACTTTGAAACAATTTATGACGTAACCTTTTTTTCCTTTTTAGTTGTTTAAAATTATTATTAAAATGAAAATGATGTTTGGGGGTCAAAATAAGGGTAATTGGTGTTATAATAACCTTTCAACAAGATATTTATACATCATGTAAGGCAAGTGTTCAAAGACTAAAGACTGGGAGCTTCTTTTTCAAATCTGTTCAATTCAGATCAGGTTTTGTCCAAAAAAGTAACTAGCTACTCCCAGGGTGTTAGTTATACTACATGCATGTTCTCCTTTTTAGTCAAACTCAACTTCTGGTGATTTCAAAGACAACAGTTTTCTTGTCAACACCATGAAAATGATTTACCCTTGCTTTCTTCTAGGATGTTGTTTCAAATTCTCAGGTAAACCTGTAGTTCGCAAATTTTCTGGTGATTTCCTATCCAAGTCCAACCAGATTGGACACTACTTAGGTTTTTAAGAACAGCCAGGGGTGATCGGGTGCAGTCACCTATATTGAATGGAAAGTCCTCATCCTGAAAATAGTGTCAGATCTTTTAGGATAAGGACATTTGCTTAGTTTTAAAAGGGGTGAGCCTCACTTCAGATCACTCCTGTCCCTTGCTGAGACAACATCTTTTTATGACTCAGCTAAAATAGTACACTGGAAGTAGTCTAGATTGCTGTTCACCCTAACCTACTGAAACTATCCCTATGGCTTCCCTGGAAGTGAACTGAATTTCATTCATTTGACTTTTCATTTCAACCAAAATTCCTATATATTCTCATCTGCCCTTTTATAACTTCATGGACTTCAGCCTAGTACAATTTATTAGGTCTCCCTTACTTTGACTTGACTGAACCCATCTGAGCGTATCAGCTTATTATTCATAAGTATACATACTGACACTTGTTTGCCAGGGGACTATTTTAGTAACCAACTTTGTCTTTTGTGGCTACTTCCACAAACTTGGCTTCAAAATCTGACTTGTTAAAGAAAAATAAACACCATATTTGGGTTTAATCCCAACATGGAGCTTTTTTATTCCTGGTAAATTCTGACAGTTCAAGTGCCCTACCATGGCCGGCTCAAGACATTCGCTGGCTGAGGTGACAAAGTAACACTCTTTTTCATTCCATTTTTCTATACAATTCAAGCTGATTGGCAGTTACATTAGTATGGGGACACATCTGCTGAAAATTGGAACAGGCTAATGGGGGATGGAGTTCCAGCAAGCTATTGAACATGACACACAATACTCTCCTCCAACATATTGCAGGATTTCCCATCTAAAGCCCCACTCTGCTTAACAGAAGGGCTGGCTCTGACTCCTAGTGTCAACTAAGGGGACATCAAATAGCAGGCAGTAGCAGCTTCTTTGTGTATGCTAAGCCAAAAATGGCCTGAAATTGTGTGTTTTTTGCACAAATAGAGACTATTTAATTAGACAAATATATCAACAGTACTTATTACCAGAAGAGTGGATTCTTTATTCTGACATTCCCATAACCTATTGCCCATCTGTTTAGAGAACATTGGTGAAATCTGAAGAAGAAAACTCTTGTTTCTTTTGCACCATGTTGTGAAGTGTAAAATTGTGGCTATATGAACAACGCATTATGGAGTGTGTTTTTGTTTTTGAGTAATTATCTGAATAGTATCCTTTTAGATTTATTTATTCAGATTTGGGTGACAGCTAATATCCTAAAAAGAAAAGAATGAATAATAGGATTGTAGAATTGGAAGGAAGCATTTAGTCCGAATTCAACCTCCTGCTGTATAACTTTTTCAGATGGTTTAAAATGCATACATCTCTCTCTAAGAAAAACCCCAAATCATTTTATTTTGCCCACTCCCAGATGCAGCAGCTGAATTTTTTATTTATTGCTTTTCAACACAGCCTAAAATGTAACAAAAGGAGAAGTGACATATGATCAGCAGGTAATGTTAACAAGCTCTTCAGTGCTCTGAAAAACCAGATGGTAATTATTTCTGCTATAATGGATAGCGGCAGGACTCTAAGAGGCCAAAGAACAGTCCATTTGATGAGGCTTAACACCTTGGTATGGAGAAAGTTCACAGCTATCCTTTGGTGTTTTGCTCCAGCAGATAACCCTGCTTGACGTGTAAAGGCAGCTTCTATTTCATAACAATAATTTCCAATTGCTCAACAATTTCTAAACAAAAATCTATGGAAGAGGATGCTACCTTTAGGGGAAACAGGAAATATGATTTCATTGATAATGTTTGACTACAGACAAATACATGCTCTGTATTTGTAAAGGTTTCTAAACCTTGTAGTCCAAAAATGTTGATACTCGATAGCTCTAAAAACTGATCTGCTGTGATAATGTATTGTGAGCAAGCATAAAAACAGGAAGGACTCAGGAAGAACGTACAGTAAGCAGTACTAAGAGAATGACATAGATTTGCATAGGTGATCAAGATCTAGGGATTCTGTAATGATTAGTTATCTATAATAACAGCAGTTTTGCTGGATCAGATCTTAATCCGGATTTTAATTCATCATGTTTTTTCCCAAAACTGGCAACCAGGTGCCTCCAGAATCTTCCCCTTGGATGCTTACTCATTTATTCCTATTCTTTGATTTGTGTTTTTAAATAAATTAGCAGTTCAACAGCCACTAAGATTACCCAAGAGCCATTGCTGAGACAATTTGTCAAAGGCTTCTTGAAAATCCAAGCATACAACATTGACAAGTATACAATCTCCATCTGTGTGCTTGTCGATTCTCTCAAAAAAACTCTTAAAGGTTTGATATGCAAGATTTACCTTTCTGCCACCTCTCCTGGTTTTCTTTTTCGCAAAGCTTGTTTCTCTATGTGCCTAGTTAATTTTTCTTTGATTACCGTTTCTACCAATTTGCCTGAAACAGGTGTTAATCTGACCTATAATGAGTCTATAATTTTCCCAGTCTCCCTTGAGTCCCTGTTTAAATATTGGTGTCATACAGGCTACTTTCCAGGCCTCTGGTACTGAGTCGGAACTGAGCGATAAATACACATTTAGGCTTGGAAATCAGCAGTTTCACATTTGAGTTCTTTAGGAACTCTCAAGTAGATGCCATCAGGACCTGGTAATTTATTACAGCATAGTCTTTTAAGACATTCTACAATATCTTTTATTATCTCAATTTGTTTCATTGTTCCAACTACCCCATCATTACAGGCTCAGATATCTGTTCTACATCCTTCATACTAAAGAGAGATGCAAAGAATTCATTCAGTTTCTCTGCATATCCTCCCTGAGATCCCTTTCACTCCTTTGCCATCTAATAGCCCACCTTTTTCTCTGCTTATATGTAAAGTTTTTATTATTCTCATTTATGTCTCTTGCCATATGCTCCTCACATTCTCTCTCTCTTTGCTTTCTTAATTATTATTTATTATTTGTTTACCTTACACATTTTCTAAGGCACCAAATGCCTTCCACTCCAATGCCTCTTAAGTCCACCTTCAGATAACTCCAGGGCAAAGTTGTAATTACCTTTTTCTCTCAATTGCATTGTTGTTTCATTGCTAAACAGAAAAGTTTTCCTATCTAAAGTACTGGCAAGCAATATCTCTCAGTTGATTTTATTATGAGTCCAAAATCAAGAAGACAGAGAAGACAAAAGCTTTCCCCCTTTGATTGAGCAAGAGTCGCTTCTTGAGCTGGCAGCAGACTAGCTGACAGCTTTAGCTAAATTCAGTCTGGACCCAAAAGAAAAAGAAAACCAAACTGTGCTTCTCAACACTTCAGTAGTTCTCTCTCATGATCCTTCTCCAGCTTTTGGAGTGAATGAATTCATGCCGATAACAAACATAGTGGGTAATTTGAATTAAAAAATTGAGGATTTAGGAATAGCTGTTGTATTTCTTACATTAGAGGCATGCAAAGCACATTTGGAAGGTTTTGGGGCTGAAGTAGAATTCTGATTCTTATTCACAAGATAAACTCTGGAGCAATCCAGTTTTAGAATTTTTAAAGATTTTTTTTTAATCTCACCTTTATTATTTTTAAAATAACTCAAGATGCTTAACATACCTAATACTCCTTCCTCCTCCTCTTTTCCCCACAACAACCACCCTGTGAGGTGAGTTGGGCTGAGAGAGAGTGACTGGCACAAAGTCACCCAGCTGGCTTTCATGCCTGAGGTGGGACTAGAACTCACAGTCTCCTGCTCTCTAGCCTGGAGCTTTAATCACTAGACCAAACTGGCTCTCCAAATTGTAGGCTTCTTTAAAAAAAAAAAAAAAGCCAACAGATAATTGCAAAAGGAATCTGGATTGCCTAAATTTGCAAATTGGCAGTATATTTGATGAAAACACAGAATTTGGCCCAGATACATAAGCCTGAATTACTGTGAGTACTGGAATGTGTTTGGGATAGTGCTAAGCTTACAGCATTTTTCTAAATAAGCAATTAAAGAATATTGCTAGGATGAAAATTAATTATTTGCAAGAACTCTGGGATAAAGAGTTCAAAAATATCGTGTATTATAAAATTGGTGGCCAAGGCTCTTAAACAATATGAAGTATGGATTTCAAACCAACTAATCTTAAAATCAGACTAATACATCAAAAGAATGTTCTTTATGTCTATTGGACATCCCTGAGAATGTTTTAAAAGAGTTGTCTATCAAGCTCACTATGCTACAAGACTAAAATAAGTGAGGGTACACTTCTCCATATGATATGGGCTTACCCCACTATTGCCCTTTTCTGGTTTATTATCTATAATTTTTAATATGTTGTTATGAAGAACAAATATGATTTAAATATGTAAATGTAAATTTTAAACATATACCTAAAGTATGAATTTATCACAGTATGAAGAATTATGGACTTATTGAGCATGAGATACAGCAAAAAAAGATTACCTGCAATCTTTTTTACATTGCAACTCAAGATTTACAGTCTTTGATCAGCATTCATAAAAGCTTATGGACTGACTCACAGTCTCCTGCTTTCTAGCCTGGAGTTTTAACTACTAGACCAAACTGGCTTTCCAAATTGTAGGCCTTTAAAAAAAAAAAAAAGTCAACAGATAATTGCAAAAGGAATCTGGATTGCCTAAATTTGCAAGTTGACAGTATATTTAATGAAAACACAGAATTTGGCCCAGATACATAAGCCTGAATTTCTGTCAGTACTGAATATTGAAATATTGAAAATTATTATTCGGTGTGGTCAAGATTTATTAATATGTTTAAATATTGGGCTGAATTATTTTCTGCTTTGGTTATTTATTTAATGTCCACCTTTATTTTATACAACTTTCTACTCTCCCCCCCCCCTTTTTGGGGGTTTCTATTTGTGTTTTTGTTCTTTTAAAATTCTTTAATTCCTTTTTTTCATTTTCTCTCTGTCATCTTCCTTTTAGTACATTAAAGCAAGCCCTCTTCCCCCCCACCCCCCACCCCCCACAAATTACAGATATGCTATATAGGGAATAGGGAGAAAAAGGCCAGTGTAGAAGAATGAGCAGAAAATGACCTGGAAAAGATGTAGACTAAGCAAAGCAGAGTGACTCATACTATACTGCTAAAGGACAGTATGGTATCAAAAGCATTGGATATGTAAGAGAGTGCTTGATCAAAACTCATATACAGAGTTTTCAACTAATGCTCTAGTGCTTGGGTTTAAAAAAAAAATCCAATGTTGGGTAAAGAAGAGAATCTCGAGCATGACTTCTATAGTTTCCCATGCCTTGCTGATTCCTTGCAATGTAAGTATGAATTGAGATAGTAAGGGTGGTGGCCTTTTTAAAATGGCATTTTCAGAGCAACTTTCTCCATTTAAAAAATGAAGCCTTTCAATGAAATGGGTTTGTAAGAGTTGATGAAATAATTTGCTGGCAGCTCTAAGATTAGCGTGCATATCAGAGGACAAGGAGCACTTTAGAACTTGTGGATTTAGAGCTTCTTTCACTACACTTTAGAATGCCCATATCGGGGTTGCAAAAAATCCAGATATTCCACTGTTTTATGGCAAAGAATTTTCTGTGTTCCCTTACCGCCTCCTAGTGGCCAGCTGGATTTCTGCAGGACGTGTAGTCTTAATGCACAGTCAGCATGCCAATACGTCCTTTCTTTCAGGACAGATCTCTTCTGTACTGACAGAGAGGAATATCCCAGGAACTCTGGGAATTCTACCTCATATCCACAAGGCAGCAGTCTGTATTATTCCTTAATTGATTTTCATATTTTTAAAATGTTAATCAGTGTTTATAAGAAAAGTCTTTGAGAAGTCCCTTTTGAATAAATACAATGTGATAATTAAACTACAGTAGTTAAATTATTATTCAGTCAAAAGCTGTTTTCACAATGTAATACATTAACTTCTCAACAGCAAGTTTCTAAATGGACAACACCCAAAAATCAAGCCTTGGGCATTTAAAATACAGTACATTCAAATATATAAATGACAGGCTAGGAATTCCTTTTAAAATATATTTACATTTAAAATAGCATTCCCGTGTCACAAAATCAGCTAGCTATCTGATGCTTGGATTTGTGGTAATCAATAGACTATATAATTTCTTTCCCTACCTTCTGACATATAAGGCTTGATTGCACTCTGATGTGGAATGTTGTAATGATCTAAAGTAAATAAAATATATTTGCTATCCTAGCTCTGTATACAGTTATACAGGTGCCTATTAAGTACAAGTGTTAAATCACTGTCAGTAGCTTTCTTCAGCCATGTGCCTTCCACAAACTATATGTTGTTATTCCAATTTCCAGAATTCCCAGTCAGATAGCTAAGTGATTCTAGGGGAATGAATTAAGGCAGAGGAGTATGATTATATAGAAGAAGGAAAGGCAAAAACAAAGAGTAGAACGTCTGTGGGCCTAGGAAATTGCATCAGAGACAAAAGAGCACCTTAGTATGGTCCAGTCTGGCAAGTCCTTGTAAGTTGGTGAGCCTTTCAATCAATCAATCAATTAATCAATCAAACCTTTATTACAGTCATAGATCAGTAGGGTACAGTCATTAAAAAGAAATATTGTGTGTGTGTGTGTGTGTGTGTGCATGCGCGTGTATTAGCCCTTTGAGGTAGTCCAGACAAGAAGCACAACCATGAATACTAATTCTATCTTTGTAAAGTTACATTAACAGAATCTTACAAGACTGAAAGTATTCCCGCCTTTTCTTTTATTCTCTGGAAAACTAGGGAGGATCCCTTCTGAAACGTTTCCCACACCCTCCCTCCTTCTTTGGGCTGAGATATCTTTTACATGCCAGTCGTCCAGTCTGTGGCTCTTCCTCCTGTCTCCCTTGGTCATTCTCACATACCATTCAGTGTCTGTGTGTATAAATATGAAAATCTAAAAAAATTATAAAAAACTAGAAGATATAAAAGATATTTAATAATTATAATTAAGATAATAAACAATATTCACTACTTACATCTTGATCAGAAAATCTGAGTTTTGTGCTCCCTGTAGAAATGTGAGCATATGGATTCCCCCTACTCCATCTCATGGTGACATGTATCTTAGGATATTATAGGAATTAATGCAAAGGCTATACAGTAAGTGAAAAGCTCTATATAAGTAAATCATATTCCATGTATTTGTATTATACTGATAGTGTACTATTAGAAATAATAGGCTTTGCTTTCTTTTATTGTCCTACCTACCCAGAAATGGAGCTCTCTTTCTGTTGATATAATGCAGTAATAAAAACACTTATTTAAAATCCAGTAAATTGTATTAAAACTAAAAACTGAGTCTGGAAGTTACCTATGGTCATTTAAGACATCTCTTGTAGTGAGGGGGCTTGCTGATTTAAAGTACCTTACTGAAAAAAAAATGTATATTTTTAAATGTAAAAAGGTAAGCAGGAGAAGGGCAGAAAATGTGAGTCTAAGACAGTAAATTTTTATGCTCAGCAGCTGCAGAATAGCATCAGCATAAAATATTTCATTGGGTAAATTTATGGTTCCACAAACGTTCCCTTCCTTTAAATCATCCTCTTTGTGACTTGATATCTGCAAATCACCTTAAAACCTTGATAAGTTGAAATGCTAAATGTCAGAATGGGCCATCTAACATTCATTCTTCTTGATAAACATGGAGGAGGATCTATCATATTGACACAAGGGCCTTTGGAGGAGCCTAAGGTCTGGCAATTATGCATATGAACTGAGTATTTAAGTCTAATAATCAGGGAAGGGTGATGGATGGGTCATCCATTCTTGTAGGTCTAAAAATGCTCACAAGAATAGGATGGTCCCCAAGTGGCACCCACAAATTCTGGCCTTTCACTAATGCCCACATGTTGTGTCAGTATTATCTCAAAACCTCATTAGTTAGACAGTGACCTTTGTTGCGTGACTATCAGGCAAAGGCCTAGAAGAGGCCAGCGTTTGATTAGTACAACAATTTGTTCATTAACTTCTGACAAGAATTTGCAAGTCTCAAAGACATTTCTTTCCTGAAAAGGTCAAGATCTAACCATGGCACAGGGCTAGATTTTTCAGGAGAGGGAAAAGCACCTGTCTTGTAAATATAGCTAGAACACAAATAACTATGTCATTACACAGCTCTTAGCTTGCTTTTCAATCATAGAAATATCCAAATTTGGATTTTTTGTCTCCAAGTCGGACAAATTCTAGCAGTGCACTCATATGTGGGTAAGAGGTTAGTCCCACTGAGTTCTATGGAGCTTCTTCCTAGATAAGTGAGTATAGAATTATGGCATTAAATGATGAAAAATGTACCTGACAGTGAATTCCCCTAACTACTTTACATGCTGTCCTGGGAAATATAATGGGGGTTTTCAATCTTAACTCCACAAAACAATGAACTTTTCTACTATACGATGCTGAGGGCTAAGAACTAAAAGATGTAGCTGTATCTTTAGGAGATTAGTAGACGCTGCATCAACATCCACCCTTGTCTCAAACTTATTTCCATTCTTACTAAGACACAACTTGGAAATAACTTGGACATAGCCAACACAAACCACAGAACTTGGCAATCTTCCGGTAGCTGAAACTCTATATAGTTCTATAAACTTTTTATAGTTCTATAAAGTTGGGCCAGAACAGGCCATAAGGCTGTTCACCAGCATTCTGGAGGCAGACAGATGTCTCAGCAACCATTCAATAATTCTTTCACTTGGGAACAAAGAAAAGGACAAAGTGTCAAAACCAAGACCATTGGCTGTATTGAATGCTGTTGGTAGATGTGATTACCTTGGCTGTGAATTTTATGGATTTTTATGATGATTTTTTAAATGCTCTTACATTGTTTCTTATTGTTTTAAATTGTTGCACTGTTTGGTTGTTTTTACATTGTCTTAACTGTCTGTAAGCTGCTGAGAGTCATATACATGAGATGGGCAGCTATATACATTAGAATAATAAATCAGGAAGTTTTAAGATCACACACGTGCAGAAGGCAGGAACTAATCAATCCTTCAGGATTTCTGCAAGACTATAGATAATACAGTATGGGCAATTTTATAAGAAGGTTTTTTCAGGTCATGTACAGACAACCCACAGGCTGCAACTGGTCCACATCAGCTTCCTGTGTGACCCAAGTATCCCTGGCATCTCAACAATCAGCTGTTTAATAGGTACTTGAAGATACCACAAAACTCTAGCAAAGCAACGTCTTCTGGAATCCCATAAAACAATATATTGTTGGGTTGATGGGAGTACTGTTGTGCTATAGCAGCACAGGGACCTCCTGCCGCTGACCAATCAGCTAATTAACAGGCTTCTGAGAGGTATTAGCACTATATGGTTATAGCATGATAGTGTTCTATCAGAAATAGCTACAGCACTGTAGAACAATAATGCTGCAATGCTTCTAGCAATCTGCATATTAGCTGCAAACTAGATTTTAGGGGAACAAAAGTGCTTCCTTTTTTTTCAGTATGATATGGGATGATTTGGGGGGGGGGATGCTGTATATGGGTCTATACATTCAGGTAGGTGCATGCATACATATGTTATCTGGACCAAAAAAGTGGCAAGTGGTAGACAATCTTTTCTGAGCAACAACAGCTCTGGTCAGCACATGGAAGAAAACCATTCATGTACTTCTCAGATTTTTAGCTACAAAATTCACTGCTGTATGAAAAACTCTTTGGATTGTTTACCCTTCTGGCATGAGAATTACTTATTCATTTAACTTGCCCACTGTTTTGTTTGTTTGTTTTTGTAAACAACTGTACATACATCCTCTTCTGTGGTACATTATTCAGCTATCATATTACAATATCATGATACTATCAGGCAAATAAAGGGCTTCATAAACTTACAACAAATAAGGAATAAAATGGCAATCGTTGCTAAGACATGAGGTGAATTTGATGTACAAAGGTATAAATTTTAGATCTGTCATCCTGCAAGTGGTGACAACTGAAGAAAAACAATGTGCTCAGAAAACACATACTGATTATGGTAGTTTAACAAAAGACTTGGAGCCAAAACCATTTTACAGGGAAAGTTCTGGGTTCCACTACAATGTAGAGCAGCTGGCCTGAAACATTATTTTCTGGAGACGCAGACCATTCAATTACACTCTTTATTGGAATTCAAAAGCTGTAAGTTATCTCTTTGGCAGGAGCTGATAAAACCTTGCTTGCTATTACAGGCATTGGGCAAAATGCCAGAAGACCAGGAGAACATGTAGAGAAAATTTGACCCAGTTTTGTAAAATCATAAGGGTCAGAGTCTTACATTAAATCCAGTGAGAAAATCTGTACAAACCCCATTTGATGTACAATGTTTAATTCTGACTGAGATTTACTTGGCTATTATCATTTTCTAAGCTGTTCCTGCTGAATGATACCCATCATTTGCCACATAAAAGGCAGTAACAATGGATCACAAAATAAATCTAGAAATTACTGTTCTAATATTTTTAGCTGACAGCTATGACATTTGAGAGAAATGCAAGGATAGTGACTCAGACTACACTGTGCTTTACTAATAGTAATAAAGTAACATAGCCTTATAGAAGACACTGAGCATTAAAAAAAAAGATTTTAAAATTGTATTATTTCAGGAAAAGGAAAAAATGGGAGCAGAGCAAATATCATAGAAATGTTACTTGCTATGGTTATTTATTTTCTGGAATGTTTATTTATATCAGGACATGTAGTATGTTTTTCATAATAGTGGCATAATGGGACAGTGTTCACTGTGGTAGAGACATGCTTGCCGTTTCTCCATGATTTCATCCCTTATAATAACATCAAACTTCAAATCAAGTGGAGGAAGCAGGATGACCTGGAATCAATCGCTTTAGCATCAGATGCAGACCAGAGGAAGGACATTAGTGTGGTTCTTTCTGTAAGTTCCCTGTGCGCAGATATAATGATTTGAGTTCACATTCACTGATACTTAGAATTTATTTATTTATTAGATTTTTATCGCACCTTTTCTCCAGGAGATTTTTATCTCCACAATAGGGAACTGGACCCATGAGATTTGAACTATAGCCAACCAACTAAAATGGAACAATGTAGGATGGATGATGCCACTACCAGGTGGATTCACAGCTGCTTGGACAATTGTACCCAATGCATGGTCCTTAAGGGTTCTATGTCAGCATGGTGGGAGGCATCTCAGGATTCTGTCCTGGGCCCAGTGATCAATATTTTTATAATGAAAAGTATGTTGATAAAATTTGGACTAGTGGTTAAGGCACCAGACTAGAATCCAGGAGACTGTAAGTCTCCTGGATTCAGGAAGCCGGCTGGGTGACTTTGGACCAGTCCCTCTCTCTCAGTCCAACTCACCTCACAGGGTTGTTGTTGTGGAGAAAATAGGAGGAAGAAGGAGTATTGGGTATGTTCACCGCCTTGGGTTATTTATAAAAATGAAACAGGCAAGATAAAAAATCTAAATATATATATATATATATATTATTCAGCAATCAGAAATGTACAACTCAGCTTAGGTAAGAAAAAACAGGTGCATCAGTACAAGATAGGTTATACCTGGCTTGCCAGTAGTACTGTATGTGCTTGTTAAATTTCTGAAGCTGCACAAATCTGTAATGGCTCTGTCTGGCATACAATATTAAGAACAATTTCTAAAAAAATCATAATCACCAAAATGATAACCAGAGAGAGCAATACAAATTTAACCCTCAAGCTCACCCATCCCATTCCCCAAAAGGCCCTGCCACACCAACCTGGGGGAAGAGTCAGACCTTGAAAGCTCACTTAAAAAGATCAGGGTAGGAGACGTTTTAATCTCTGGAGGGATGCTGTTCCAAAGGACAGGCACTATGACTGAAAAGGCTCACAATTTGTGAAAAGGATCTGGGCATCCTGGTAGACCACAGATTAAGCATGAGCTACTGGCGTGCTACAGCTGCCAAAAGTACAGGTAGTCCTTGTTTAACAACTGACTTATTTAGCAACAGTTCACAATTACAATGATGAAAAAGTAATTTTGCAACCAGTCCTTGAATTTGCAACCTTCGCAGATCTGTAAAGCAAAGGAAAGCTGAAGTAAAATCATAGAATTGTGATGTTTCACTTACTGACCACTTCGCTTAACAACCAAGTTGCAGGTCCCAATTTTAGTTCCTAAATGAGGACTACCTGTAATGCAATCTTGGGCTGCACCAAAGAGGAAGTTTTATGTTGGTCAATATCAACTATACATGAAGGAAGCCGAGGAACTGGAAAGAATGCAGAGAAGAACAATGAAAATGATGAGGGGCTTAAAAGCTAAATCCTATGAGGAACAGTGAAAAGAACTGGATATGTTTAACCTAAAGAACAGAATGCTAAGGGGAGAATTCATTTATGTTTATACATACATACATACACACACACATATACATACACCTTTGAGTTGTGAATGACATCACAACTTTCACAATTGTGTACATATGTGCAAACAATATATGTTTATATAAAAATTGAAGTCAAGAAGCTGAAAGAAGATATGGAGATGCTTAAAATTCTTGGTACTAATCTATTAAAAAAGAAAAGTACAGAAACCCATGGAAAACCATTTTCCATGAAGCTGCATAGTCAGCTTCTGTCCTTAGGGTGGTTTATTTAAATGGAAAATGCTAAAGGATTATTATAAGTGAGCAAAAGCAACCTGAAAACTAATAGCATCACTTAGAATTTGCGAGTATTATACATGTTTTTCATCACAAAACAATTACCTCTAATTTTGCTATTTATTGCAGTATTTGCTTAGAATATGCTTGTAATCCCATTATCTTTAGTTTTCAGTTTATTGATACAGATTATTCCCTTGTAAAACAATCTCAAATATATATAGCTGCCACTTTCTCATTCTGCTACATATATCCTTGCAATGACCTGTGGCTATATGAATGAAGTTTGTATTCATGAAGCAGTTCATCTTGAAGTACAACTAGTCTTTTTGCCTGATTCCTGGTACAACTTTATACCCATTTATGTTTTCTGCATATACATTCTATTTTGTAATGCTGATCTAATCCAGTACCCAAAAAGCAAACTAAATATTGTACAATATGTGCTAAGGTTGCTTCATTCCTCTAGCTGGTTTTCCATTTGGCTAAGAAGCAAAGAGTAGTAAGAACTCAAAGCTCTTCCAAAGGTTTCTTCAACTGAAGAGAAACTGGCCACCAAGCTGCACGAGCTTCTCCAGTTACATCTTCTTATAACAGTTGGAACATTCCAGAAGTACTATCGTAGGAAGAAATAGGAGAAAAGCAGATCTTTATCGTGATAATCCATTCAAGCTGATTACTAGCTCTTCAGAATGCAGTTGTGTCTATGGCAAATCTATGCTGAGAATTTTAAACCCCTACAGGAGAAAATTCATGGAATACTCATATCAGTATAATTGCACAGACATTGAGGTGCAATGTTGGTTTAAGTGGTGTGTAATCTGCCTACTCAGGGTATAGTCTCTGATTATGGTGACATAGTTCAGAATGAACAATCAAATATAAATTGCTTAGCAAGACCATTAATATAAACAACATCATAACGGTAAACAGAATAAAACATGGCAAAGAATCCAAATTACAAACATGTAATCAATTCACCAGTGCTATTACAATTAGTAATATAAGGCAAAAGTCCAGATTTCTTTCTTACTTCATTGCATCAACGTACGACTGGCTCTACGATTCACAGTGAAATGCTGCAGAGAACATGCTTCAAGTAGTTGAGCTGTCTGTGACAGCACATGCAACTGAAGTTGTAGTGTGAAGACATAGATTTGAGGTATATTGTGGCATTAATCTCAAGGTAAGTTTTAAACGGGGGGACGTGGTGGCGCAGCGGCTTAATGACGCTGAAAGTTGCCAGCCAGAAATGGTCGACGCTTCAGCGGCTCGAGTCCAGCCTTCGCATTAAACAGGGTGAGCTCCTGTTTCCTCCCCAGTTCCTGTCAACCCAACAGGTCGAAAACTCACGTGAGTAGATAAATGGGTACTCTCACTCCGGTGGGAGGAAAAATGCTGGCGGCGCCTTGCAAAAAGGAGTTGGGAGCAGTTGCTGGTAAGCGCGAAAAACCATGCACGCCCGAAAAGGGCGCGAAGCAACGGAAACCCCGCCTCCTGCGCTCGCCAGCTGGGCTCTGCTCTAGGAAGGAGGCTCTGGCAAACCACTTCCGAAAAACAATTGCCTTGAAAACTGCAAGGACTCGTCCAAGCAGTCACTGCAGGGTCAGCAACGACTGAGCGCAGACCAAAAAAAAAAAAAAAGTTATAAACATAGTGCAGATTTTTCTCTTCATGATTTATATGCTTAGATGCTCCAGGACTGTGACATACTTCAAAAATCAACAACTGCAGTTCTAATCAGAATAGTAGGATACATCAAGTTTGTTTATTAATGTTGAAGCTATTAAGCAACCTGAGTTAACTACCTCAGTGCAAATTATACACATCAAGCAGACAAGAGATGAACTTGAAAACATTACAAAGAAAAGAGATGTTCCTTTTCTGTCCATTCAGGATGCATATATTAGCTGCAGTAGAATAATTATTTGCAGATGATCATATGAATTTCTCAAAAGAGCAAATGTAGCCCTTTGGAGCCGAAGGGAAGGGAGCATGTATGCCCAAGAATAGAGAGGGGGAAAAAAGTTTAAACATCCCAACCAATCCATCTAGGGGAAAAAGTGTATTGTTGCTTTAGAATAGATCTGTCTTCTTTTTAATACACGACTACAAGTTAGTGGAACTTCTCTATGATCTTTTGAATAGTGTAGGCCATAGTGTATATATACATAATAGAATAATACAGTTCCTAATCAATACTTCAACCTACCTTCTTCAACCTTAAATATATATTCAGAGTTGAAGCTAATTAAAGAATTGAAAAAAATCAATTTATGTAAATATAATTTACGTTCCTAGTGATCTGTTCCATTTTCAGAGCAATAATGTCTGAAGCCAAAATTTCTTTCCACTATTTAGTTAATAAGATCTAAAATTAATGGCCTGAAGCTAAAATCTAAGCCAAAAAAAAAAAATCCTTCAATCCGGTAAATAATTTTCCATTAGATTCACGGGGTCATTTAAGGTAACCTACTGTTTAACCACAGTAGAAGACGATAGAGCAGCTTCTTCCACTTAGAATTATATACAGAGCACTCCTCCTTGGGTAAATAAAATTTGCTCAAGTGAATGTTGTTTGAAATTTGTAGAATATAGTATATACATATTTTATTAATTAAAATAAGCAGGCACAAATCTAAGATGCAGCCCACAGAAACTCTCTCAATTGTACTAATTCACGTGACTGAAAGTTTAAAAAAACAGAATTACATAGAAAACAACTGCATTAACTTGTGGCTCCCACCCTGATGGAGTTCTGAGAGGCCCTGAAGATGCGGCTGTTCACCAAAGCCTTGGGTTAGAGCGCATGGGGGCCCCTTGTTGGATGAATCTTTGTACATATTATGTATTGAGTGGTTGGATGCCATTTTGTTTGTTTATATTATATTGCACTGTACTTTTATTTTGTTATTTTTTTGATATTGTGAGCCACCCAGAGCAGTTTTTGAGTTTCATTAAATCTAAGATACTTAATACATTAATAATTACATTAATAATTCATACCTTATGTAACAAATAGGCTGTATTTAATCAATATGATGTAACTTGTATTACATTTAAATTAAGTCAAATATTTTTTGTCTAGGCCCTTTCCTTGTTTCTTGTGGTCTCTACAATGTGACAATTTTAGGCCAAGAGCAGCTTGAGCTCAAAAATAGCTTAATATCTTTGTCATAGAAATAAACGTGCATTCCTATTCTTGTTTGACTGGTACATTACACTGGTATCATTTGTTCTTTATCTTAGAAGCATCACTGTCTAACATTCACTGAACATTAGATAATGTCCAAAGTCTACAGAAGCTCCCTGTAGTTCCCTCATTTAGTCTTCGCTGTTTGAAATGTGGTTGATTTCATAAGGGAATGCCTCTCAATATCTTTTTTTTTATCCTGTTCCTCAGTGTGTTCAACTTGTAAAGATCCTCTGTTTGCCTATATGCATATTATAATAGCTCAATAATTGCTTGGCTTCCAATTTAGACAACAGCGGTGGTTTCTAATTATTTTCTTTGCCACCTGTTTAAATGGGAGAGAGAAGTCTAAAATGATAAGTCATGCCACACTGTTATTAAATTTGGGCTCTCTCTGGCTCCACTGAAGATCTGATTTGATTCCAGAGCTGGCAGGAGCAGAACTCCCTCTGCATTTCTTCTAGCTTCACCCTGAATCGATGTGTCTGGCAACATATAAAACACATACACAAGCAGGGGCTTCTGTCTCACTGTTTTGCCATTCCTAAGCAATCCCACCATTTCCAAGGTGCTAGTAGACCACTATGAGCTTCTTTCTTTTGGCAGAAATTTACCTTCTGACTTTGGCATTGGTTCTCACTCTTCCTTTTGTTCTGGACTTGGCAGTCGAATGACACAGATGTAGAGCTCCTCTTTTGGTTTCCAAACAAACAAACAAAAAAAATAAAGTCTGACTCCAAGGATTGCAGGCAGAGCTACTGATTTTGTCTGGGTCAGTTTCATTTCGCTAAGGTTAGCTGATTTGCCTTCTAGATATAATGTCTTCTGACCCTTATACAATTTTGGGAAAATCCAATGACATTTAGTGAGTTTGGAAAGAGGATGAAAGACATAGCAGAGACACAAACGTTGCCCTTTGACCACCTCACTTTGATAATATAAATAGTTATATAGTGATTATGAATTAATAATTTGATTCCTCCTAGGTGCACTGAGCACAGTAGTAGGACTAAAAAAATAGGCAGGTACCTTCTTTTCATTACTAGGTTAAAGGTGAATAAGCAAAAACATGCCATTAAGAAGCTTAAAATAGAGCCATTATTACCAACTATATACATTTCTTTTTAATTTAATTTTTTGAAAGCTAAGTTGAAGCTGTTAAATATCATGGATGAGAACAAATTATATAATTTTTCTTTTTGCTTGAATGAAAAATTGTCAGCCTTATGTGATGAACTATTCCTGGGCAATACCTACAAAATCTCAATGTGCAGAAATATTTTTTAAGGAAATAAAAACTCTTTACTTTTACTTTTTTTTGGACAAAAGTAAAGCAAGCCATATAACTGAAAATTATGTCCTAAGATTACCATCTTATATATCTCTCTTTATTTGGAAGTAAAGTGGGATTACTTATGAGTAGGAACAAATAGGATTAGTTTAGGAATCTCTAGCCAACACTCTGTCCTTTCATACATAGAACTCTACTTCCAAGTTTTTACAAATGTGTTCCTTGAAAACGTAACTATTTTTTAATTTTTGGCACTTTTTAGCTACTGTTTTAGCAATCTTTTTTTTTTCTGTTAAACTAAAAATATAGGATCATTTATGGGTGGACTTAGAAGTTATGTCTGACTCTGAGACAAATCAGTGGTAATTATGAGTGTCTCCTACTTTTTAATCAAACAACCTTCCTTTGAACCCCTCTACAAAGGTAATGGTATATTTCTCTGGCTATTTAACTGATGATATTTTGATTTGTTGTGAGGTGAAACAGTGATGGTTTTTGTATCTTTACTTTCTAATTTACAGATTAATGCTTTTCGATGATAGCTATGTGATCCATCCAGTCAGTAAGGCAGAGGTCCAGAACCTTTTTGGACTTCTGAGCACCTCCAGATTTTTGAGAGCATGTTGTAGGTGTTCTCCCAATTAATTGCAATGGTAGGTTTGACCTATCACAAAACACGCATATTCCAGAAGGCAAGCAAAATACTAGGCTCCAGCTACCCATCATTTCATTTTTGTAAGAATGCCTGGGAAGAAAGCGTGTTTGCCAAGCAAAGCAAAGCATCAGCCTCACACATAGCTTGTATTTTCAACAGTGCTTCTAGGCACCAGATAAATTCCAGAGGCACTTATGCTGAAGGCTGGTGCTTTGCTTTGCTTTCCTTGGTAACATGCCTCCTTTTCAATTATTTTCTTAATAATAATAAAAAAGCTAGAAAAAAGGGAGGGGAAGGAGCTCTGTTCATATTTATTCATGATGTTTTTCCTGATACTGTTACAAAATAGCATTTAAGTCTTCAGCTGAGATAAATTTCATACATCACCTTAAAATAACTTTCATTGTGTCAAAGGCAATGTCTCTTTCTTTAGTGGAATTGACTGTGAGATTATTAACTTTATGCAGCACTGGGGACAACCAGCGTTACTAAAAATAAATGTGCATAGCAAATTTTCAAGAAGTGGCATTTTGAGTTCTTTTCACAAGCTTATTCTCCAAAAAGCTAGTACCAAGCAGCTCCATTTTTACATGTTTTATTTTTTACAAAGTTAAAAAAAAAATGCTGAAAGAAGAAACATTTTTGTTTGTATTGATTGTCACTTATTTTCAGCAATTTTCTCAATCTTTGGAAATACTCAGTAGGAAAACCACTTTTCCAAATAGGGAAAATTTAAAATATTTAAACTGTTACAGCAAAAGATAGCATATGAAAAAATGATTTTTCTAGACTATATTGTAGCCATCTGTGAATATTTTCAAGTTCACTTGTTTTCTTCCTTTGACAGTAGATGCTTTTACTTACTTTTTCACTTTCCAATTTCAAGCAAGATACATGACATCAAAGAAAACAAGCAAAAAGCAAAACAGACAATTGCTTCTTTATTTCTTCCAGCAAAAAAAAGATAAAGGGGAAGGGGGGGGAGGAAAACAAGGTGTGATTATACCTGCTCCCTCCCCAAGGATGAGTAGACAATATTGCTGCATTATTTGCTAAAAGAGTGTGTAAGCTGAGCAATGGAAGAAGATTCTCCAGCAGCAGAATCATGTAATACTATTGAAATCAGTGGCTTCTTCAAGTGCACAGAGATTTCTGGACTTACGAGTATAAAAACTGAAAAAGAATGTTATGCTCAGCTTATGATTTTAGAAGCCCTCAGGCAGGATGTACATCAAGCAGGAGCATTATATCTGTGTTCCCCAGAAACTGACATTCCGAGGGCTATTTCCTCTTGTGTTAATGTATAGATAGACAACATGACTACTTTTAAAGGCACAGAACTTGATTGCCATCGTTCTTGCTGCTAAGATATGGAATACTTTCTCTTGAGGACTGCACTCTTTGTTCTGCTTTTCTGCTTGAAAATTAGAATCATAGAATTGGAAGGGGCCATCAAGTGCAATCCACTGTTTGGTGCAAGAATTCAAATTAAACCAATTCTTACAGATTGCTATCTAGCCTCTGAACACGTCCAATGAAGGAGAGTCCACCAGCTTTCTGGGTAACTGATTCTATTCTTGAAATGCTTTTATTGTTAGCAAGGTTTTTCTAACATTCATTTCTTTCTGTAACTTAAATTCATTATTTGATGTTCTACACACTTTGGAATACAAAGAACAGGTCATGATCTTCTTCTACATTATATCCTTCAAGTGTTTAAAGACTGCTCTAATATCCCTGCTCAGCTGTCTTTTTTTAAGGCTAAACATACCCAACTCCTTCAATTTTTTCTTAGAGATTTTTGTTTCTAGTCCCCTGATCATCATTATTGCCCTTCTTCAAACCTGTTGCAATTTCCCTGAATTCTTTTTAAAATAAAGTGCCCTGAACTGGACACTGTACTCAGATGTGGTCTGTGTGCTACAATTAGATTTGCCATCTTTGCAACCAAATCATGCTGCTGATTCATATTCAGTTTGCAATCATATTATCATACTATTCAATATCTTTTTTTTTTCATGTACTATTATCAGATCAGGTATCCCCCAACTTATACCTATTTTTGTTTCCTAAGTTGCATCTGTTTCTCTTAAATTTCATTCTGTCACTTGAAGCCCATTCCTCCAACCTATTAAGATAGTTTTGAATTTTATGAACTATTCTACTCAGTTTTGTATCATCTGTAAATTTAACAAGTATGGGCAATCAGTAGCTTTCAGAGCACACCACTTGCAATCAGCATAGAATGATAGAGTTAGAAAGGACCTAAGAGTCATGAAGCCCAACTCCCTACACATTGCAGGATTCACTACACCATTAGTGAATCCACTAGCAGCTCCACTAGCAGCTATTTAGGTGATACCCTTTTCAACCTCTCATAGCTCAGCACAGGAGCCCCCAGGGCACACTTTTTCTTTAGCCATTCTTCTGCCTCCTGCATTTTCTTCACAGGTGTCTGTGAAGGTATGGCGATCTAAGCCCTTCCTCTTTTGTCCATGCACCAACATCACACACACACACACACACATACACACACACAAAAGGGGTGGGGCTTGAATTGCGATGGTGCTCTTGTTATCTTGCAGTTTTTGACATTCCCCACCCGAAGGGTACCCCAATTTGCTTTCTACATTGGGGAAGCAAAAAGGCCTTCCTTTTGATTGTTTCTTTTCTGTTGAGACTTTCCTCTTTAACAATGCCTTGTCAGTCTGAATCAGTTAAAAATGTATTTGAACTAAGTCAGATTTTAACTGTTCATCTTTTGGGTTTTATTATTCATTTCCCAAAGTTGTCTCTGGGCTCAAGGTTGGAAACAAATGGAGGAGGAGGAGGAGAAGGAGAAGGAGAAGGAGAAGGAGAAGGAGAAGGAGAAGGAGAAGGAGAAGGAGAAGGAGAAGGAGAAGGAGAAGGAGAAGGAGAAGGAGAAGGAGAAGGAGAAAAATAATGACAGCAGCAATAGCAACAGTATTATCATGTTAAACAGATAATTCCCTCGTTGACATGTATTTTAGATGAGAAAATGTTTCCTTCTGATTGTTATTACTGTCATTTAACTTCACTGTACAACTTCTAACATTATAGGAAACAAAATCGTACTCTATTCACTATGAGTACACCATATATTGTTTTATAAATCTTTATCTTGTTCTCAACCTCCTGTAGTCACATCACTAAACATTAAAAAATTAAAAAAATTAAAAAACAGAAAGCCCTTGACCTTGCTAGCTTTCCTCAGAGAGAATCGATGATATCTTCTCTCAGGTTCATATTGTTACCTTGTATCTCTCTTTTGAGATTTGTGTTCCTCCTTGTTCTAATCATTTTCCATGTTCTAAATGTTCTTTTTTCTAATACATTTCATGATCTTCTGCCATTCACCATCCTGTCAAACTTTGGCCTTGATGGTACCTTTTTTGAACTGGTATCAATTCTATCTAAAATTTAAGTATTCTGATTCTGACTAACCCAAAGGATTCTTGGAGAGCTTTGGCCACTTTGACCTTCCTGTTTAATTTTAATTTTAGAAATCCCCTCATTCTTTTAAAAGCTTTTTTTAAAAAAATGTGACTGCATTGGACTTCCTTAAAATATGTCCACTTACATATTTGTTACACTGGACACAGTGACAAGGGCATCCAATGCATTCTCAGGATTTGACAGACAACTCGGTGCGACACTCCAGGTTTTTCCCCCTTTTATTGAGAAACATATTAAAGTAAGCTGCAAAATAGTTTCATTTTCCTAGCCTCACTTGGCAAACATAACTAACTGCATAGCTACAACATTTTTTTTTCTTTGAATATTTCCTTGATTCCATTCTGAATCTCAAAGGATGATAGCACGGCCATAGTGCTAAATAATTTCAGAAGTATCATACTTCTAATCTATGGAATTATTTGCTCCTGTTTAAATCTTTAATTTCATGACAGTAAGTGTTGTTGTAGTTGTGGTAAGACTACCAAATCAAAGACTCAAAGCAGCAAAGAGTTAAAAATATCATAAAAATATAAAACCAAATGCAGAAATACTGGTGCACTGGGGAAAATACAAGAACATTCCAACCACTCATCATCAACCAAGCAGAATGGCGAATTATCCCAGCCTTTGGCCTGCTTGCAAAGCCAGCTTTTAAAATGTTTCTAATGGATCGGGGGTCAGGGCCAAACAAATATTGGGGGAATGCATTCCAGTGGCGACAGAAAAGCATATTTGATTGACAGAGTGGCACCCCTTGACTCACTCTGGTTTTGCTTCTCCTTCTATTGAAAGAGTGCAGAACTTCTATTGACCAAGGACTTCTCCAGGCTCTCTGTGGCTTATCAAAATATATATTCTAAATGTGGGAAAAATTAAGAGGTTGTTTATTGTTTTGTTTTAGTATAGTTAAGGGGTAAAACCACCCCAAACTCCAAAAATTCAAAAATAAAACTAATATTTTTGGCCTTAAGAACTCTGTGTGATGGATTCTAGGAACTATAGAAAAGATACTGATGAGCCATATGTGGCCCACAAAGCTGCACATTCTGCAAACCTGCTCTGTAGAACATGTATGACCTATTTTGGCAATCAAAATATTCTCATCCTCATCCCACACTGGGAAATTTTAGACGATCTTCAGTATCAGTCAGTCTAAAAATTGTTTTTAAAATCTTTTTAATATTAATAACCAGCAAGCTGCTTTCATTCTGGTTCATACCCCTCTATACTCCATCACCATTTATCCATCCACTGAGTCCTGTCAACCTTATTACATAGATGTAATGGGCAGAAGGAATAATCTTGAGGAACAAGAGGAAGAGCCACAATCAAAACAATGGTCAGATAAAATAAATCTGAGTCTGGGCCAGAACTGTAACCTGAGTAGGCATCTCAGACTAGTTCTGATGAAGATATAGGGAAGGAGGGGGGAAGTGTATTCAGACTTGCAAGATTTTGTTACTACAAACTTATAGTAAAAGTAGTATTAGCATGCATGACTTTGGTTTCCTAGTCTGGTCTATCTTGAAAGGCTGACATAGCTGGCAATAGGGATAACAACCTTCATGCCAGTCTAGTTTTTTTCAATCCAACTCAGCAGTGTGGAAAGTCTCTTTATTAGATGTAGGGGGATAGCCCATTCTCTAATGATAATAAGTTCCCATTTCTATGTATCATACGATACATGTGATAATGAGGTCTCTCATTTCTATGTATCATATACTCTGCTGTGCAGTTATGTAGCCATGCCTAGGATGGCTGAAATTCTCTTAGATGATGCCTTGCAGAAAAGTTATCGGTCGTTCCCAAAGATCATTCCACCTCTACCAAACTAGACCTTATTTTGATGTAATTACACTACTTCTTCCCTGCCAACTGTTCCCAATATAAATATAGAAAGGCACTAGGTTTAGTGTCATAATGAAAGTACTGTATTCTGTAATACAGAATAAAAGAATATCATATGAAATTATGTGGTCATATTTATCAGTTTTTTTTCCTTGTTTGGATAACTCTGATGGAACAACCTTAAACTGAACTGCAATTGTTATGAAATTAAGGTAGAACAAATAGAATATGGAATTCAAGGTTTTTTAATAGAGGAGAAAAAGTCTTATATCCCTGGCTCCATTTACTGTTGAGAGTGCTGTCCATAAATTATTTTCGACATTTTTGGATATATACAGATTTGGTTCATATAACTAGACGGATCTAACTACCACTACAGAGGCAAATTTGGAGGGGAAAAAAAGCAGTTGCATCTGGGGATCCACTGTGATATCAGTTGTGGAAATTGTTTTGGCTCTAGATCATACATATGATACCTTTGTTCAATTGCAAGCCCAACAGTGATCCTCTCATTCCAAGACACAAACTGCACATCAGTCACAATCCAATATATTTAAACAAAAGTACTTTGAAGATAATTTAGATAAATGTGTATTTGTGTTTATGTGCATGTGATTGTAAAAATATCAACCATAAGGACTTCAACCTGAATGAAGGCTAAAGCAGAGGAATTCCAACAAAAATGGCTGCCAAAACCATTGTTCTGATGGAAATTATCACCTCTAAAGCTGTTATATGCCTTAGACTCTATCAAGTAGCTACTATTAAAAATATATACACATGCAAATGTAAATAAATATTTAATGTGTACTTGGCTTCTAATTCAAGGGACAGGTCACAATTATTTCTGTTTGATTGGCCAATAGCATCAACGGGACTGAGTACAGCTGTTGAAATAGAATGTTTCAAACCTCAGTCAATGTAGTGACACCAAGTACCTTAATTTAATTGTTTTGAATTTGAAAGCAAATTGCTATCACCAACAAAAAACCCCAAACATTAATTCTTAAGAAATGAGTTCTCTTTGTCAAGGTAGCTGCTTGAAGTAAATGCTGCCCTTCCAGGGGCTTTCAAATCAATTGTGCTACAAAGGTAGCTGCCAGGACTAATAAGACTTTTGTTTTTAATTTGCTGTGTATTTCCTCAGGATGTCACTTTTCTCATCAAGTAAACCTACAGGCACTCAAACAGTTTCTGTCTAGAACAATACAGAACTAAATAACTGTTTCTTGTCTTGTAGAGGGATAAGTGAAGTTCAGACTGTTCTGGAATTATAATTTAATACAAAAATCCCAAAGAGGAAACAAAACATTAACAATTGGTTAATTTATCCATGCTCATTTACCTAAATGTCATATGCCTCTCATCCAAGCTTTTCTCTCTAGTATATTTTGTACTTAAATCCAATATCCACTACCTCTGAGGTGACAATTTTCTTCCCAGTCTACATACACTTTGGAACAAGTATCTGTGGAACCACTTTTAGGGTTCCAGGGGGACAAGCCAGCAAGAATGATTAAGAAATATGAAGTAGAAATGCAGTGGGATCATTTGATTTCAACCCAACTACTGTGGTAAGTAGATAATTCAAATTTATTAAGCACCAGTTAATGTAAACCTTTGTTTTTATTTTAAATGCTGCAGCTTCAATCTTTAGCAACTCTTATGGCCAATGTTGTCAGTGACTCAGATTTCTATGAAACAGAAAGAGAGGAGGCGTTCTTTTAAAGAAGCAATGGTGCTTCTCTGACTACCATAGATTTTTTTTATAGAGAACATAAGGGAACCATATGAAATGAATGCTGTTATTTTAGGAACAGCAGAACATTCAGAGACATTTGATTATGTTATTAGACTCTGGAACGATCCAGGCAGACATTGATAACAACACATTTGTTATACTATCTATTATCCAATTATCTCTTGGATGCAAATATTTGGCAAGCCTAAGGGTAAGTGTGAAAAATCTGTTTCACACTTACCCTTCGGCTTGCCTAATTATTTGCATCCAATAGATGATGCAATGATCAACTACAGCTTAGAAGCAGTATTTTGGGAAATGAGTAACTTAGCTTTACTTCGACATTTGCAACATTTTATTTCGAAGAATAAACTTACAGCACAATTTCTTGATTTCAAGGACTTCAGTATGAAATGGCTTTCTCTTGGCTGTTATTTTTGTTTCTCCCTTGATAATTTAATTATCAAAGCTATTTTAGAAGGATCAAATGATATAGCAACATTATCTGGACTGATAGCCTGAAGCTCTTTTCCTGCACTTCCTGAAACATCTCAGACAGGGGTCAGTCTTCTTCTAGGCTGGAAAATTCATTTTATCTTTTACCTAATGATAATCTTTTGATGCCAGTAAGTTGTGTGTAAAAGAGTGGAGGACTAGAAAGACAATGAATATAGTCTGTTATTTTATGCTGCTTTTGAATTGACATTTTTGCCATCTATTTCCACAGCAAGCTCTATTGCAGCAAACTCTATTGCAGATAAAATACATAGGCAGATAAAAACAAAAACAAACACTAGGACATGAAAACACTGTTTGTCTATCTGTACATGAGATTAGGATTAAGACAATTGTTTGGGGACATACATTTCATGTGTTCGATGAGAATAATTAGTGTTACAGTATAAAACAATAGTGGACTAAAGATTACACTAAAAGGCCTGGTCTAAAAGGGAGTAAACTGAATTGAAAGACAGATGCTCCAAACTTCTCTGAAATGAATCTGTACTGCATCATCCTGGGCACAGAGAGAACTGCTCCTGTCTGTGCTCCTGCCCTCTGAAGACACCAGTCACAGATGCTGGCGAAACGTTAGGAAACAAAACTTCCAGAATACGGCCACACGGCCCGGAAGTCCCACACCAGCCATTGTCTGAATTTAATTGATGTGTTGAAATATAAACCAATTTTATAAATCACAGTGCCTTGGTTCATTGCCTATGATAAGCCAAAACTGAATAAACCACTTCATGGCTTAGCACATGTTTACCGAGACAAAAAAGGTGATTGTGCAGAAAAACATTTTAAAGACATGGCCCTATCAGGTGATATCTGGCCCTAGTTTCAGGTAACACCAAACCTTCTTCAAGGCAAAAAAGATAAAGATTTATCTGAGTGGAAAAGTTCACTCCCATCTTTGGGACAATATGGCTAAAGGCCAGCTGGGTTATAACAGAAAAACAAGGATATATGTATTAACAACTCATCACCAAAGTAAGAAAAAGTGAAGACCTTAAACCGAATTTACTGGACTTATTATGCTTATTGCAGCGGCTAACAGCAAGCAGTAAAGGAACTGCTTCATGGCTCTGGCAGACCAGAGAAAGATTTCCCTCTTACCAGAAACCCTGATGCCAAATAATCCTAGGGGGTTGGGGGGTTGGGGGGGTGGGAATAGAGCTGAAATGGGCAGATTGTCTGTGGGCCCAACTCTCTTAACAGCTGATGAAGAAAGGGACTGCCTACCTAAGGCACTGTCTTCCTGTCTAGTGACAAGGCTTACCCACCCATCCATCCCCAAGAATCCCCAATACTGGACATTATTGTTCAAATTACTTTTGTCACAATTTTTTGGGACAGTGTTGGTGTTTGAGACATTAGGCAGGATCCAGAGTGGTATACAGTATGTGGTAAAAAAGAGGCCCCTGAAAAGGGGCCAAGACAATGGTTTTGCTCAGCATAGAACAGGTCTTCCCTAACTCATCAATGGCAGAGAAACAACTTACAAATTTGTCATCCCTAGCAGCAGCCCAACCAGCTGACTAGAGAGGATCTGCAGCAAACAAGGAAGCTGCTGATACAAGGTATTCAGATCTCAGCCTTAAGTTGCACCAAAACCTTGGGTTAGCTATAATAAAGTTGTGTCCAGTATTTTTCTCACTTTCTGAACCAGATTATTGAGTATCCTATTTGCAATGTCTTTGCCTCTTTTCCACATGCTTCATTTAATGCTGCTGAGCAACCCCTCCCCCAACCTCCCAGATTGTATTATTTAGGAGAAGTGGTCCTTCTAACAGAAAAGCGCAAAATAAATAAGAAAATTACCACCCTAAGAGCAAGTAATTCCAGAAGCTGATTTGTTCTTGGCTCACTCTATGCTTTTGAAGGGAAGAAAATAAGGGGAAACATTGTTGTTCACACAATCCATCTATTCTTCAGAGCAGTCTAAAAAACTTTGAAGGTATGAATCACCCAACATTGCTAAACTCCTGCTGGAGAAGAAGGTGTCTCACCTTTTTTCTTCTCTAAGCCTTCTTCTAAAAATTATTTTCAACTGGAGGGGGAAAATACCTTTATAAGTTCCTTAGAGGAAAGTAGAGATTGATATTCAGCAGGGGTGCCAGGATCCATCAGAATGGATGCATTCCTCCCACTGTTCCTGGACCACGAAGCAACATTTTCACCCTAATCAAACAGTCTCTAGCTCCTAATCTGATCGTTCCGCTCCAAAGCATTTTTTGGGGGGAGAGGGAAATCAAGTTATTAGTTATTATCAAGTTATAAATTAGCTTTCAGCTGCAACTGTAAATCATGAAGTAAAGTTATCCTGCAGATATCCCTCCCTTTCAAGCACTAGAGACCTGACAAAAGTAGAAATGAATCTACTGATTCCATCAGAATTCCAACAATTAGAAGAATCACATTTTTGTACCGTATTATTATTAGAGATGTTTATCCATCACAGCAACACTTTCATTCAAATAGTTTATACCCTTGAATGCATCTTGTCCCTGTTTCCCCCATATTCCATCAAAATTTAGAAGGCAGAAACTGCACCAAGATATCCTGCATTTAAATGTAAGATCTCCATGGCCTTACAATATAAAGGATTTATTTTGCATTATCTAAAGATTTGAGAGGAGGAGACATAGTATGACATCTCTGGTGTTCCTAACACATGCAGAATTTAAACATGTCTTATATTAAACTTAATTTCCTTGTTTTAGATTGTGTCCTTTTATTTTGCTCCCATACATTTTTTGCTTAGTTTAGTCTGAAAAAATTATTTCCTGCTTAATAAGTAGATCAATTATTGTTCATAGAGGATGATACTGTCTTTAAAGGTTATTTGAAGGTTGATTGTTATCTTATTGCTTATATCTAGCAAATCTATTCAGGCTTATGAATGAATTTGACCTTTTTATAGTTACTGGAAGAAAAAAATAACAGAACAAAAGTTAATTTAGAACTCTACACTACAACACTTTTTCCCAGAGAAATGAAAGGGCATTCAAATTGATACATGTACAATAACACTTCTGATGAATGTTTGTACCCAATTTTCTCATTTTGCGAACCTGAGATTGGAAATTTTGAATAGTTTTCAAAGACCATATTCTTTATGTGCTGTGAAGTATGTGGTATTGTGTCCAAACAATGCAAGAGGATAATCATTATAGAAGTATCACTGGGTCTGAAAAGGTCAGTTAGTTGGAAATGTCAGCTTTCAATGCTACTGTGCTGGACCTTCATAGGCAAGGATCCAATTAAAGGGACATGCCAAGGTGCATAGAAACATAACAGTGACCCAGAATAATAATATGGTGTTGCCAAAAGCTTTAATTTTTTTTTTTTTTAAGGATTGGGGTTAGCTTTTCAAATGTCTTTTGTATGGGTATTATTTATCTTGATGATAATCCACTTTCCAACAGGCACATTTGCACACACATGTGTACACTTCAGAATTTCTGTATAGGGCAAATGAAAAACAAAACTTACAAAATCAAGCATTACCATACCACAAGTACTATCCCCCCATTCCCATCTCTCTTTAAAATAAGACCTATAAATACTAGCAAACATGCTAGAACTGGATTAAACTATAGTTCCTCATTTCATAGTAAAATAAGAGGAATTCAGAAAAAATAAAAGTGAACACCCAAGGATTATGTGGACTCCTATGGAAATCCCTGACCAGAGCAACAGATGGACCTATCATAATGAAAAAATATGTTGTGTAGTTAGCAACTGGAACATCATTTTGTAGATAACCATGTACTTTATAAAACTAATGCCCAGCAGTAAATATCCCATGTTAAAATACAGACACAAAGAGACACACACACACTTGTGTATATTTTGAAGCTAGTGTCACTTTCTCTTACGCAGTTCCTTATCTGTTGCCATGTTTAAGATAGTCACATAAATTTTAGCTATGGCAGACACTTACCTTATCATAAACAACTGAACAAAATGTCCCATTAAATATGGATTCCAACTTTACTCTTCTATTCAATGCAATATCTGCTGAAAGATCCAGTTCTATATTTATAGCCTCATTTCACCTTCTCGAACTAATGGGCTTAAGGGCAATAGATATAATCAAAGTTAATGTAGGATTCCTTCTTTCAGGGTTCCTCAACCTCAGCAACTTTAAGATGGGTGGACTTCAACTCCCAGAATCCCCCAGCCAGCCATGGGGAATGGGCTGGCTGGGGAATTCTGGGAGTTGAAGTCCACCCATCTTAAAGTTGCTGAGGTTGAGGAACCCTGCCTTCTTTGACATTACGTAACATACCTTTTGCTGGTTAGACTGATATTTCCAGGCTTGTCATCGCTTCCAGTTCCCGCTTAGTGTTATCTCCATTTCCCTCTCTCTCTCTCTTTTTTTTTTTTAATATAATTTTATTGAAAGTTTTAAAAACAAGAGTAAAAATTAATATAAACTAAAACAGAGTAAGAAGGGAAAAAGAAAAAGGAAGAAATAAAAGAGAAAATGAACTTCAAAAAGAAAAAAGAAAAGAAGAAAGGTAGAAGAAAAATAGAAAAGAAAGAAAAAAGATATAAAGTGGCTTCTGATCTTCTTTACAGCAGGTAAAAGTACAATTGTCGATTTATCTCTTTCTCTAAAGTTACATTGCGACTCTCTTCTTTCTATAATGTATACTATCTAATCATCAAAACCATAGATCATAAGTTCTTTTTTTTTTTCTGTTTTATGCAAAAAATCCATAAGGGGTTTCCAGTCAGCAATACACATAGGTACTGTCTTTTCTCTAATAAAACAGGATCTTTTTTTTTTCTCTTTCTCTGGTAAAATAGTAGATACCATGCCAGAGTCTACATGATACACAGCCTTTCATCCCTTTATTTAGAGTACAGCTAAATCAACTATTCAGACTTTCTAGCTAAATGTAATTTTTTTAAAGAAGATGTTCTTTAAAAAAAAAAAAAAAGCATTAGTCTCCAGAAATCCTTCTGTAACTTGTTTTATTTTTTTTATTTTCCCCCGCATACCTATCTGCTATAAAATATTCCTACAAGATCTTCATAACCACTCCAATCATTTAGGCCAAGTGAGTAACAGCCTTGGGCAGTAGGTGCTAAAGAGCAAAGATTAGGTGTTGCAGGTCTTCTGCCAGATTCCTCCATGCTGTTTATGCTAACCTGCTTCACCCAACAGCAATGGAGGAAGATTTCCTGTCATGAATGTTGAAGTAAGAGTGGGATGTGCATCATGAATTTTGCTTCAAGCAGCAAAACATTTTGGGCCAGCCCTGACTATCAAAATCCATGACCCATGTTTTCAGTGTAAGAATCTGATTTTCTATGGTGTCTCATACAAAAAACGGACACTGTATTCCATGAATATTCATATTTTGAAGTGGTTGAACTACACTTACTTTTATCTTTGAAATCCAAATATCAATTGATTTAAGCTTTGATCAACCACTAAATCCTTCCTCCCTCTCCAATCATTCATATGCTCAGAATCAGTTGGCTTAATTAACTGAATTAATCAGTTAATTTAATGCACAGCTTACTCTTTCACCAAATGTTCAATGTGTGCATTATAATATTTTTTGTACACCAAAAAGAAAAAAAGAAAAAGAAAGAAAGAAAGAAAAAGTAAATTAATAATTAATCTGGCAAGTTTCCTCAATTTCATGGAAAGCAGCATCTAAAACTAAGGCTGAGCCAAAGGGACTCATTTTTTGTAAATATTTCTTTTGAAGTTGGGATCATGATCATGATCCACCATCTTGCCTGTGTTAATGAGCACCTGTGGACACTGCTGGGAAGACATATTTTTAGAACTCATCAGAAAAATGGGAATCCCAGAACATATTATTGTCCTCATGAGAAACTTATATACAGTTAGGAAGCCACAGTATGGACAGAACACAGCAAAATAGACTGGCTCCAGGTTGGCGACTGAGTGAGACAAGGCTGTATACCCCCCTTATTTATTTAACCTATATGCTGAATATATATTAAGGTGGGTTCAGCTGGATTAAAAGAAGATGAGCAAGCTTTTAAAAGTGGAGGAAGAAACATCAATAACCTGCACTATGACACTACTTTAATAGCCAAAAATCCAAAGGATCTGTATGCTCCAGTAATAAAAATCAGTGGGACTAAAATTAAATATGAATACCAAACTAACAACAACAGGTACAACAGCTAGCCTTAGAACTGATAATGAAGATTTTGAAATGGTAGATAGCTTCTGCCTTTTAGGATCAACTATCAACAGTAAAGGAACAAGCAGTCAAGAAATATGCCACAGAATAATACTTGGTATGACAACCATGAAGCCCTTGGAAAATTCTTGGATATTCAGATGCCATTATATATCTGTACAGTACCTACAAAGGTCAGAATAGTGCAAACAACTGTATTCCCTGTGACACTATATGGAAACAAAGTTGGACTTTGAAAAAGCATGATTGGAAGAGTATTGATGCTTTTGAACTTTAGTATTGGAAAAGACTCCTGAGAATACAGTGGACATCCAAGAAAACAAACAAACAAACGGATCATTAAATAAATCAAGCCAGACTTCTCACTCACACAAATGACCAAGTTCAAATTAGCCTACTTTGGACATATTATGCAATGATAATATCTCTCTGGAGAAGGTCCTAATGCTGGGAAAAGTGGAAGGAAAGAGAAGAGGATGACCAGCAGCAAGATGGATGGATGCAGTTACAGTGGCAATAAGTGCACCATTGGATGACTTGAAACACCAGGTTAGGGACAGATTATCATGGAGAAAATCTGTGTTGTCACTAAGAGTCAAAACTGACTTGACAGCACATAATCAATCAATCATGTATCTTCAGTCCAGACTTACTAGCACCAATGGGAACCAATGTTATAATGGAATAAACATTTAGAATAGAATTATTGACCAAATATTATGAACAGAGTATTATTTGTCAAGGTACATTTGGACTTATCATATGAAACAATTACAAAAAGTAATTGTAATTGACCTGAACAGAGTATTCAGATCACAGCTATGTTACTGTTTTTAAAAATGGCAGGGAGGATCACCGTTGTTACTTTTTTTTCATCTAAGCAGAGCATCAGGCAATGGGGCTGGTGATCAGAAACAGGCCTTTGGCCAGCATCTAGGCATGTCAGAACTCATTGAGCACTTCCTTTAACAATGGCACTTCTTGTAACAGAATTAAAAATAAAACTGAACAGTGATTATTCCTGTGTGTTTAGCAGTACAGAAAGCAGAAAAAAAAAAAACCACAAGGTAATGCTCTGATTTAAATGACATAAATTTGATGTAAGACAGTAATCCTGATGCAAGGATTCATAGGATATCAGGCAGCATTTTGTATTTCTCAAAATAATGGTCTTTGACCAGGTTAGTGTGATCCTAGAATCAACAGTAAGGAATTATCATGGGTTGATGGCTGACTGTATTAAGTGTGTTACATTAAACCAGCCAGTGAATACTGCTTCATTAATACTAAAGCAGTTGTCCTATGGGCACTTATTTAAGAGTGAAACATAAGTCCTCTTTTACTTGGTGGGACTTGCTTCTGAGCAAATATACACAAGATCAGTGTTAACCATCTACTAGCCTTGATAACTAATCTCTTCTCCCAACTGACAATAGATTGAGTAAAGAATATTATATCCAGAATTGCTGTTCTAACCTTGCAAACAGATTAACATAACTCCCCACTCACTACTTTATTTGCTGTCTTGCTCAGAGCATTCCCCCCTTTTTCCCCTTCATTGGAGACAGCCTTTATTAAGAAGATATTTAGGGGTCCATTTTTAAATACAATAGCCTGTGAAACTTTTGCCAACAAACATGAGCAGTAATTACTCAAGATGGTTTGAAAACCCAGTCAGGATCCCTTGACGTATACTTTGATCAGAATCAATGTAGTATTAATTAGCATGGATTATCAAGAAGAGTTAGAGCATGAGTTTCAGTAGAGAACAACTTTCTGTCACATTTTATTACCCTGTATCATTTTTACTAATAGGTATATTATAGCTTCATGACTTTGAGTTCATATTATTTTCATGCTTCAATTAGTAAGAAGCAGACAGAACAATCAAGACTGTAATGGGAATGGCTTTTCAAAGAATTGTAAGAATGAAAGTTACTTTTTTCCCCTTCAAACCACATTTTAAAGCTCTTCTTGTTATCTAATTTTATATGGCAGTTTCCAAAGCAATGATATTATGTGGCAAAGCAACCTTCAATCAACACAGTAGTACAGTAAAGCCCTCATACCATCTCATTTTATTCTAAGAGGGTTAGCTTATTACTTTCTAACTGAGCAATACAGAAGAACTATGTCTGTAATTTTACACAATTTAACAGGTTAGAATCAGAACTTAAAGCCAACTGAGAGTTATCCATTTGTGAGCTACAAATTAATAAAATAGAGGTAATCTCATAACTTCATGTTCATTTTTTTTAAGAAGTGCTCTAGATGTTCAAAATATTACAGATATATTACTGTAAAAGCCTATCCATGGACTCCCTTTCGTAGACTTGAATAAGATTATCTAGAAAAATAATCACAAACTGAAATAAGTTCCAATCTGGCAGTCAGCACCCAAAATTAAGTTTTTGGTAATGATCCTGTGGAAGAAACCCCAGAAAGTAAATGATCTTGTGGTGCTACTTATCTAAGAACCTACATTAAATTCAGTGATACTAGGAAACAAACAAACAAACCATAAGACACAAGGTAATTCTATACTCTGTGCATTAACCATTGTTTTCCTTGTCCATTCTGAGAGGACTTCAGTCAGAAACAATAGCTTCTGGATAAAGTAGAAGTATTTCTTCAGTGAGTCCAAAAACTGTTCTTTCTGCTGCATCCTGAATCCATTTCAGTGGTAGATGAGAAGTGGGTATGGTTATCTCTCATGCTAAAGCTTGTTTCTTGATACTCTCTTGATATTTTCAGAACAAAAGAACATCTGATGTAACTCTAGGAATCTTCCCTGGAAAGCATTAAGCTTTCTTTTGTGTCAGTGACCTCAGACATGAATATATAGTGGCCCTTAAGCCATGGAATATCTCCTTTTATCTCTTACAAAATTGCTGCCCTCTCATTGTTTCAGAGGCCTTAGACCGTGAAGAAATATAGCACTTCTGTATATCACAGAACAAAATGGTATATATAAAGAAAGAAAAAACAAACAGAGCAATATTGGAAATGACAAAAAGTCTGCCTCTCATTGCTAGACTACCAAAAACTGGGGAGAAGCAGTTTGACTGTGACTTATTTGTAAAACTGATTGCCCACTAAAGGTAGAAAACCAATGCCATTTCAGTTGTGAAATGGAACTAAAGCCAGCATTAAGCACTTTACAGTGCTTGTGTCTAAGGTAAGCTTACACTTCAATAAATAATGTGGCAAACTAGATTGTAGAAATGATAAAGATATATTTATTGGTTATAAGTTGAGCTGCGAAGGATACAGAATCCTTGCTCCTGCCACATACATAGTTAAATTACATAGTACTTTGATAACCAAGTACTAATGGAATGCCAGAAATCAACTGAGGTATTTCAGCAGCGGAGAAAACAGTGCCAGGGCCTCATTAAGTGTAAGTGATTCTGCAGTTGCCACCAAAGAAGTCATTATGACCTTTGACAAGAGTGGAGGACCTGAATGAGAAGGGGGTATAGAAATTAAGCCAGAGGTAAGATGTTCAAGCCAACCCACAGAGGGGTGGGACCCCAAAAGATCCTCTCATGTCCTCTCCAGAATAAAAGGGCACACTAGAGCTTTCTACGAACAGAGAGTATTGTGCACTGGGACTGTGCAAACACATTGCCTCAATTTATAAGTGGTTTATAAACCCTCCCAAGAGCAGTTTCAAGACATATAAAATCTGTTTGGTTTTATCACCCATTACCCTGGAGGTGATTGACTTTGACTGGAAAGAAACAAAAGAAGCAGGATAAGGTTAGCAATGGTGTCAGCAAACCTCATGTTGCTATTGTTTTCTGAAGATTCAAGCATGAGTGCAGAGCACTATAACTCAATAGTGGGGAAAGAGTCTTTGCTGTCTCTCCCCAGGAGCAGTACAGAATCCAAAAATGGCTGCTTGGTCCTTGAATCATGTGTTTACACAACTGCTACCTTCTCCTCCCTACACCACCCCCACATCATCTCATCCAATCTAAGTTAATAGCAGGAGGAATATAAGTCTTTGTCTGGAAGAAGAGAAGCCCATGCACGTACACACAAAGCCCAATTACAAGCCACCAAAAATAGCCCAACAGAGCCAGAACACTTTAAATAATGCTGCTCAGTATAACCAATATTTGTTCAAGAATGGGGGGAAATGTTCTCACTTTGAAAACAGCTTTCAGAACATTGGTGTTTTGTTCTGAGCTCCCAACACACAAAATGGCTATTCTGTTGTACATTTCTACTATTTGCTCTTTCTCTGTAACCACACATATATAAAATATCTTAAAATAAATTAAATGAAGCCAAACTGTGTCCACTTGGTACAGCAGTGAATAACTTGACTTTCTGTATCTTTCCTAAGAATTGGGAGACTTGCATTCTGCTCTTTCCTCTAATTCCCGTGACTGATCTCTGGACATGGCAGAGAATGAAACTAGAACTTTCTGTATGCATAGTTGACACACTGAGTTATGTCCTCAACCATAGGTTTAAACAATGCTCTTTTAAATCTTAATAATGATGATTTATTACAAACCATCTTCATATTTTCCTAGATTCTGACTGTAAACTGGATATTTGTAGAGAAGAGAGAAAGAAATTCCTCTTACTCTGTTTGTTTCTTTGTATTGACTACAGCATCAATAGTTTGAATTCTCATAAACATTTAAGCATGATTATGTTCCTCTGTCCTAATATAATGCAGCTGACAATAGAATCTGAGCTGCAGGAATTACCTAAATAAAGGAACAAAAATTATATATTCAGTACTCTGAGATAGCTAAATAGTTCCTACTCTATCAAACATTTTATACTAGTTCATATGGACTAGAGGTGGGAATCTATTGTGCTCCAAATGTTGCTGAATGACAACCACGAGAATCCCTAACCAGTATGACCAGTGGTTCATGATTACACCATTCACATGCAACCAGTTATAACTTTTCTTTTTTGAAGCATCTGCATTAGGTATTTGAAACAGGATTTAAATTCCGACACTGACACATACAATGCGTACAATTATTACACCTTTAAAGAACAGTCTTGATCCAGAGATCCAGAGAACTCAAGAACCCATTGTCACACATCTGATCCATTTTGAAACTGAAAATTAATTCTCTGGATCTTAGCCTTAGTATCCAATTAAGGGCTATCAACGCTGACATCAGTATCAACATTTAGGTGTACACAGTTCCTTAGCTACAGTGCCAAGAACAACTTGAACCATTGCATTTACAGTAACTGCTGGGTGACAAGAGTCATTCTGCCTTGATCCCACAAGAATCATTCTCCTCTGAGCACTTGCCAGAAAACCAAGAAATAGCTACTGTACACCAGAACAGTTAGTAACATGATCAAATCCTACCATATTAAATAAGTAATATTTAACAATGCCATATATCCCACTATGGGATTTTGGAAGCGTCTTTTTCTTAAAACAAAACAAAGCAAAACAAAGTTAAAGTATCTTCCAAATCATGCTAGAAATTCTCCCTTGCCAACAACATGAAAAAGTAATATAGTCTCCCTTTGATTTTTAGTAAATATCTAAGATTACTGCTGCAGAAAGTTAAACAGAATGTTTCTGTGATAGTTGAACATACTTTGTGAATTATAGTATATCTATTCTGCAGACATACCATTAAGATAACCCCTGGGAGGTTTACAGAAATATCAACACTCAAATTCACAGAGTAAAGGTTTGAAGAGGCAGCTCTGTGAAAGGATAACTGCCCCGGGCTTTACCAAGCACAATATAGCTGTCAGTTGTTATTATGTTAAAGATTTTCTGGGGAACAGTGTTTTTCATTTTGCATGTCAGGGAAGGGATAAAGAGACGCATTCAGACAACCATCTCTTTAAGAAAACATAGAAAAAAACGGAGCCTTGTTCCTTACTTACCAGGGTTGGTTATAGTCAAGAGGTCAAGTTGCCGCTGTTGCTGAAAAACAAATGATAAAAGTTGTTGCTGAAAAATGACTAATTTTAGTAGGTCAGTTTAGACATACAAAGCCACTGTTCTGACATCTCCCATAGAATTAATTATGAGTTACATGGCTCAACATTATGAAAGCCATGCGTATCTAGCATAGACTTTGGAATGCCCTCTGGTTTGTGTTCTTAGAGTGTTAGTAATTTAGTTGATGATGAATGTACACACATGTACCTCTGTTTAGATTTGTTTCTGCTTCAAACAAAGGAAGCATTTAACACATCAACAGAGGAGTAATGTGGAATGACTTAGAACATGGAATTGCTGTGCAGGATCCTGTGGACCTGCTCAAGTAGCCTTAATCAGCACTCTTATTTTGAACTCTCTTTAATTTTAGCTGTATTTTTTGTATGTATGTCTGTGCACAAGCATCTCTGTAGAAAGAATGAAACTGAAGTGAATTAAAAAAAGTCAAGGAAAGAAGAATTTGCTGCTTTCCCAGATTACTTATTTTGCAAATTTTATTGCAGCTCTTCCTGCAAATTGGTGATGTTGATTAGAAACAATTTTTGACAGGTTATTATTATTATATTACAACCAAAATTTTTACCACATTTATTTATTTAATTCATTATGCCAAAATGCATATTCTAACCCCATCTAGGGTTTCTGGGTAGCCATATATTACTGAATTCTCTTGTATCTGTTTGTTACAGATATGCCTCTTACCTATTTATGATAGTAGCACTCATGTCAAAGTAATCTGATGCAAAATATCAATTTTTGTACTACAAATTCAAAGCAGTTAATGTAATTTGACTTCTACAGTGATGAACAACATAGTCTCCATTGCCACAACAATCCAATAGGGTCAACTTCTTACAAGTACCGAGTGCTAACAATTACGCGGTTCTCACATACTAATAATTGTTTTAAACAAAGCAGGATTTTTTTTTTCAAATCTTCATATTCATCACAATTCTTACAGCTTTTTATCCTTAGACAGTTTCCAACAAGCCATAGGACTACTCTCCATGGATACCCTAACTGCATAAAGGATAAAAGCCTACAAATTTAAGAATACATAATAAATAATAAATAAAAGTTGGGATTTGTTTGGAATCTGAGGGATCCTTAGATTCCCAACTCTTTGTATAGCCTGAAGGCCAGAAATATATGGAGAGAAAATGTTTTTATATTTACAGTATTATTAGCTGCCTTGCAGAAACATTTGTTTCACAATATGGCATATAAACCCACAAATAAATAATCAACAGCTAAAAACTTTATATACTTGTTTCTCCCCTTTTCATATTATCATATTAATGTTTAATTGCCATCTACCATTCTCTGTTAGGCCTCCTAATAGTTACTGTTCTTTCTAAACTGTCTTGGTCCTACATTTATGTAGCATTGGCATTAGAGAATACACCGTCCACTTTAATTTATCTTTCCTCATCTGTTCAATAATGTCTGTGTTGCTTTCATTTATTGTCAGGCCTATCGATCCTCTTCTAATCTAATTCTCATCATTATGCTGTCTCTATTCTTTTAGTGACACTTGGAAGTCCTTGAGGATGGAAAGCATGTCTTCATGAACACTAAACTAAAAAGTTCTCCTTTTGCCAAATTCTGCTCATTCACAGATTCATCTATAGTATGTGGACTGAAAGTTGCAGTATTTGTGCAATCAAAATGCTATCTAGTGAATGAACATAGTTCTCAGATGCTACATGAAAGCCATTGACAAGGTAGAGGGCTATGCAGCACTTCAGATTCAAAGATAAAAAGGTGCTTTAGAGCACCTGTCTGCAACTCCTAAAACCAAATATGCCCTTTCCCAGGATCATATGGCAGCTGAGGAGGGCAGTCACAAAATCCTGAGAAAAGGTGCAGCTGCTTTGAGCAGTTGCAAACAAGTGCAATATTTGCACCTATGTGAACTCCAAATAACCCTTTTGCCTTTGAATCCCAAGTCCTGCCCAGCACTAGGACTCAGTCCTCCCTTACAACAATAACAACAATAAATCAATTAATTGATTTTTTTTTCTGTAATGGAAACTCTGTCATCACCTTGTTTCTGTGAGAGTAGGATTAAATTGCTGGTGTTGGGTCTTAGCAATCACACAGATTTTCTCCAGGAATAAACCAATATAATATCTAATGTATTGCAAAATAAATCTGAGGTCCTTTCCCCACTGCCACTGCTTCCATTCCCTAACTTTTCAAAAACACTTTCAAGTTACCATAGTCTTCTTCACTTATGCTGACCTGAAAACACAGACATGAGGCTTTTGATTCTGTTAGAGATGTAGGTCCAACAGAGATGTGGACTCCTCAGGACTTCATGACCTACTGACAACAATGGAGCAGTAAAATATAGATAGATAACAATAATCCTTGTTAAGGATTTACTCTGAGTCCTTTGTTTGTCTATCATTCTGCCTGCTCTTTGGTTAAGGAATTGTTAATCTGAGGTCACTTCTTTCTGCCTTCTTCCAAGGTTAACACATGGCACACATGCTCTTGGACTATCCTCCTGGTAGGATATAATTAGGTGCTAGGCTTTGCCTATTCCTATAATGTATTTCTTGTAAATAAATCTCCTCTTTCTTACAATAATAAACCCTGCTTCATTGCTGAGGTCAGGCTCCCATCTCAGGACACTCACACAAATGCATTCTCCGGCTGATCCATAGAAAAGTGCAAAAGTCAACAACCCAACTAGTGCTTTGCTCTCCAGCCATGATCTGTTTTGTTTGCATTTAAAATTTGAAGTGTTCTGAGTTAGCACCATAGCCACCAAGGAGTCACACTATCCAATTTATTAAAATAGTAGAAATAATAGCCAAAGCTATGTTGGCTTCAGCCAGTTTGGTATAGTGATTAAGGCATCAGGCTAGAAAGTGTGAGACCATGAGTTCTAGTCCCACTTTAGGCACAAAGCCAGCTGGGTGATCTTGGACCAGTCATTCTCTCTCAGCCCTAGGAATCAGGCAATGGTAAACCACTTCCAAAATCTTGCCAGAGAACTGCAGGGACTTGTCCAGGCAGTCACCAAGAGTCAAGACTGACTTGAAGGCACCAAAAAAACCACAAAAAGGTTGGCTTAACCTCTGCAAAGAGAAACAGAAGGAGGGAAGAAAAAGGCGAAAACCTGGTAGTGAGGAGGTAATGGGAAGCTGTCTGCTGCAAAACCGGACTTTACATTACATCCCAACAAATACTGTTATTATTCCATTTTGTTTCAACCTAGTAACTATACTGTTGTCCTTCACCTCAGATTCAAACTTAAATATATGGACTTGTCCCTGGATATAGCTCTATCTAGCTCTAAACTATAATAGTTGGCTGACCTTAAAATATTGCTACTTTATTGCTTAAGTTCTTTATTACGTTTTCCTGACTTAAGACTTTAAACTCTGAGCATTCTTTTAACCTTTTCTCCTGATAATATATTCCCTCTCCCCCCATCCCCCTTTCTCTCAGCACTTACTTCTCTTCCTTGGTATTGATGCCCTTAGAGATTTTTGCTGACTTTTTCTATTTAATTCTAGTCATAATTAACTCAGGGTGAATACAGAAAGTGCAAAGAAAGAATTATTTTGTGTAAATTAACTAATTCATTTAAGATTAGATTATCTACAAGATGGTGTCCTTACTATTCTTCTGTTCTTTGGTACATTAACTAACACTCTAAATCTGTATGAAAACACATCATAAACAGATCAATTCTTTTCTTATCATAAAATGTGTACAAAGAAGCTTCATTCAAAGATATTTCAATATAGTTGAATACTAACTCTTCTCAAAGTGATACAGACCTTGCAAGAGACTTCTAAAATACAGATTTTACGAACATTTTCTACCCCTCTAGTAAATGAACCCCTCCATCCCTCTTGCCTAAATTCTGTCAAGTAGAGCTAATTCACCTCATCTGGTTTCTTTGCATTTGTTCAGAAGCAGATATCCTTCCACACTGCTTAGTTAGCCAATCACCAGAATGGGACAGCAACCATCTTTTGAAAGTAGAAACAGACATCACCATTTACCCACTTTCTTCCCATCACAAAGTCTACCTCCTTCCATTTCAGCTGGAGAATTTTATTTCATTACAGGCTAACCCCAGCAATTCACTGGTTGCTTCATAGAAGAAGAAATGCCCCTTCAACTGAACCAATGCTTATTATTAGCTCTAATATCTTTTAGACCTCCCCTTTACACTTTACTCTGACTGTTGCAATAGCACTGTTATTATAACCCTTGCCTTGTAAAAAGAAGGTTGATGGTTTGAAACATAGCAGAAGTGTACATTTCTTTAATTACTATTTTTCTTTTTGAGCTTTTTTCCTCTGATTTTTTAAATAAGTGTATTGATGGACTGTTTCACTATTTTGCCAGCAACTTGAGGTGGAAATATTTTACTCCCGCGCTGAAATATTCCTTAGATTATTGGGACTACTGAATCCTGTTTACTTTGAAAATGATGGAATGGTGCACTTATTTAAAAAACATTTTTAATTATCTATTTATACACACACACACACACAGAATTACACATATACATTGTTGTTGTTGTTCAGTCGTTAAGTCGTGTCCAACTCTTCATGACCCCATGAACCATATTGCGCCAGGCCTTCCTGTCCTTCACTGCCTCCCTGAGTTTGCTCAGTTTCATGCTCATTGCTTCAGTGATGCTATCTAACCATCTCATCCTCTGCTGTCCTCTTCTCCTTTTGCCTTCAATCTTTCCCAGCATCAGGGTCTTTTCCAAAGAGTCCTCTCTTCGCATTAGGTGACCAAAGTATCTGAGCTTGAGCTTCAGTATCAATACTTCCAATGAACTATCAGGGTTGATTTCCTTTAAGATTGACTGGTTTGACCTCCTAGCAGTCCAGGGGACTCTTAAGAGTCTTCTCCAGCACCACAGTTCAAAGGCATCAATTCTTCGGCGCTCAGCCTTCTTTATGGTCCAGCTCTCACAGCCGTACATTACTACTGGAAAAACCATAGTTTTGACTATGCAGATCTTTGTCGGCAAGGTGACGTCTCTGCTTTTTAATATGCTATCTAGGTTTGCCATAGCTTTCCTCCCAAGGAGCAAGCGTCTTTTAATTTCATGGCTGCAATCTCCATCTGCGGTGATCTTGGAGCCCAAATAAATGAAGTCTGTTACTGCTTCCATTTCTACCCCTTCTATTTGCCAGGAATTGATGGGTCCATATGCCATGATCTTAGTTTTTTTAATCTTGAGTTTCAAGCCAGCTTTCGCACTCTCCTCTTTCACCCTCATCAAGAGGCTCTTTAGTTCTTCTTCACTTTCTGCCATTAGGGTGGTATCGTCTGCATATCTGAGGTTATTGATGATTCTCCCTGCAATATTAATTCCGGCTTGTGATTCTTCCAGCCTGGCATTTCTCATGATGTACTCTGCATATAGGTTAAATAAGCAGGGTGACAGTATACAGCCTTGTTGTACACCTTTCCCTATTTTGAACCAATCAGTTGTTCCGTGACTGGTTCTAACTGTTGCTTCTTGGGCCGCATACAGATTTCTCAGGAGACAGGTAAGATGGTCTGGTACCCCCATCTCTTTAAGAATTTGCCACAGTTTGTTGTGATCCACACAATCAAAGGCTTTTGCATAGTCAATGAAGCAGAAGTAGATGTTTTTCTGGAACTCTCGTGCTTTCTCCATGATCCAGCGAATGTTGGCAATTTGATCTCTAGTTCCTCTGCCTCTTCGAAACCCAGCTTGTACATCCAGTAGTTCTCGGTTCACGTACTGCTGAAGCCTAGCTTGTAGGATTTTGAGCATAACCTTGCTAGCATGTGAAATGAGTGCAATTGTGCGATAGTTTGAGCATTCTTTGGCATTGCCCTTCTTTGGAATTGGAACGTAAACTGACCTTTTCCAATCCTGTGGCCACTGTTGCGTTTTCCAAACTTGCTGGCATATTGAGTGCAGCACTTTAACACCATCATCTTTTAGTATTTTAAATAACTCAGCTGAAATACTGTCATCTCCACTAGCTTTGTTGTTAGCAATGCTTCCTAAGGCCCACTTGACTTCACTCTCTAGGATGTCTGGCTCAAGGTCAGTGACCACACCAGCATGGACATCAGGGACATTAAGATCTTTCTTGTATAGTTCTTCTGTGTATTCTTGCCACCTCTTCTTAATCTCTTCTGCTTCTGTTAGGTCCCTGCCTTTTTTGTCCTTTATCATGCCCATCCTTGCACTAAACGTTCCTTTGATATCTCCAATTTTCTTGTAGAGATCTCTAGTCTTCCCCATTCTATTGTTTTCCTCAATTTCTTTGCATTGTTCATTTAAGAAGGCCTTCTTATCTCTCCTTGCTATTCTCTGGAAATCTGCATTCAGTTGCTTATATCTTTCCCTTTCACCCTTGCTTTTCACATTCCTTCTTTCCACAGCTATTTGTAATGCCTCATCAGACAGCCATTTTGTTTTCTTGCATTTCTTTTTCCTTGGGATGGTTTTAGTTGCTGCCTCCTGTATAATGTTACAGACCTCCGTCCATAGTTCTTCAGGCACTCTGTCTACCAAATCTAATCCTCTAAATCTATTCATCACCTTCACTGTGTACTCACAAGGAATATGATCTAAGTCATACCTGAGTGGTCTAGTGGTTTTCCCTACATTCTTCAATTTAAGCCTAAATTTTGCAGTAAGAAGCTCATGATCTGAGCCACAGTCAGCTCCTGGTCTTGTTTTTGCTGTCTGTATAGAGCTTCTCCATCTTTGGCTGCAAAGTATGTAATCAATCTGGTTTCGGTATTGACCATCTGGTGATGTCCATGTGTAGAGTCGTCTCTTGTGTTGTTGGAAAAGAGTGTTTGCTATGACTAGCTTGTTCTCTTGACAGAACTCTATTAGCCTTTGCCCTGCTTCATTTTGTGCTCCAAGGCCAAACTTGCCTGTTATTCCGATTACTCCTTGACTTCCTACTTTAGCATTCCAATCCCCTATGATGAAAAGGACATCTTTTTTTGGTGCTAGTTCTAGAAGGTGTTGTAGGTCTTCATAGAACCGGTCAACTTCAGCTTCTTCGGCATCAGTGGTTGGGGCATAGACTTGGATTACTGTGATGTTGAATGGTTTGCCTTGGATACGCACTGAGATCATTCTGTCCTTTTTGAGGTTGTACCCCATTACTGCCTTTCCCACTCTCTTATTGACTATGAGTGCAACTCCATTTCTTCTAAGGGTTTCTTGCCCACAGTAGTAGATATAATGGTCACCCAAATTAAATTCACCCATTCCCGCCATTTCAAGTTGCTGATTCCCAAGATGTTGATGTTCAATCTTGTCATCTCATGTTTGACCACATCCAGCTTGCCTTGGTTCATAGATCTTACATTCCAGGTACCTATACAATATTGTTCTTTACAGCATCGGACCTTCTTTTCGCTTCCAGATACATCCACAGCTGAACGTTCTTTCGGCTTTGGCCCAGCTGCTTCACTCTTTCTGGAGCTACTTGGAAATGCCCTCTGCTCTTCCCCAGTAGCATATTGGACACCTTCCAACCTGAGGGGCTCATCTTCCGGTGTCATCTCTTTTAGCCTTTTAACATTGTCCATGGGGTTTTCTTAGCAAGGATATTGGAGTGGGTTGCCATTTCCTTCTCCAGTGGACCACATTTTGTCAGAACTCTCTGTCATGACCTGTCCGTCTTGGGTGGCCCTGCACGGTATAGCTCATGGCTTCACTGAGTTATGCAAGCCCCTTCGCCACGACAAGGCAGTGATCCATGAAGGGGACACATATACATACATATACACAATTACACTTATTCATACAACATACACACATAGAAATTGTATTCAATTTAATACAATTTATTAGTAATTGCAATTTAATAATGTGTATTTATATGTATATTCAAGAGTCAATTTGATGTAGTCGTTAAGGCATCAGGTTAGAACTGGGAGACCATGAGTTCTAGTCCCGCCATAAGCATGAAGCCAGCTGGGTGACTTTCAGCCAGTCACTCTCTCACAGGCCTAGTAAGAAGGCAATGGCAAACCACTTAAGAAAATCTTGCCAAGAAAACCAGGGGTCAAAACTGACTTGAAAGCACATACACATACACAATACACACACAAAGTATACACACACACACACACACACACACGCAAACATATATTTTATATTTATAATTTTTCTTTTCTTGCCAGTAAAGTACACAGACTATTGGGGCCCTACCTCTCTCAAATTCTAGAGTTAGAGTACAGGCCACCAGGTAAAGGCATCTTCCTGGAAGATAGGTAGTGGCAGTAGTAATTACTAAATTGCACACAAGGCAGGAGGTAGAGCTAGAGTATGTAATTCCATGGCTTCTGGGAGAGGGGAGCCGAGACACTGTTGTTTTTTACCCTGCGTGTTGTAATTACACCATCTATACTACTGAGAAATTAGTGGGGCTATGGCTTTAGGAGAAGCTTCTCCATTTCAGTTCCTCTTTTGTGGAATAGCTTTTCGTAGGAAGCTCAGTTTGCTCCAAACCAGCTAGCTTAAGTTGGTCAAAATAGCTATTCTGGAAGATTTTATTAATTAATTACCATAGAGCCATTAAAGTATTAACAGTTCTTGGGATACTGTTTTAATAAATGAGTGGTAGTATTAATTATTAATTAATAATTATTACTATCATTATTAATAAATGTGTCTTACTGTTTTAGTTTATATTGTTGTACTTTGGAAGTTTTTATTTCTGTATGCTGCCAAGAGCCACAAGATTGTATAGTTTGAAAATCAAATAAATAAATACATATATACCTTTTTTTTTTTAGAACTGAATCCAGCATTAGTTGGAAGAGATTTTGACTCTCCCTTACTCTCTGAATTCTGAGAATCAGAGGTCTACTCTTCAGTTATTCATAATGTATTTGTGTTAAAAGAATATTATATGTATGTATGTATGTATGTATGTATGTATGTATGTATGTATGTATATGTTACAAGGGTTCATGGTTTCTTCTTTAGGGCAAGGGATGGATTAGACAGACTTCTGTTCATTGTTAATTCAGAGGGATAGTTACAATATTGGTTAATAGCTTCATGCAGAGCATCCCAACAGACCTTGATATGCATCAAAGTAGTAGAATATAAATCTGAAGCAGCAGACTTAGATATAATTTAGTTTACATAAATCAATCATTAAATGCAATAGACAGCCATCTGGACTTTTCAAAACACTTCATTATAGGTATATCTCTGCAGTTTCTTGGACCATTTCATATGGTACATTTATGAAATCAGAACAAGTACAAAGATGTGACGCTATCAAATACAGAGAAATTAAGTTCAGCTAATTATGACATTATTTTATCTCTTTCAGTAAACATTTCTAAGAGAACATAATTTATTATTTCTAAAGTGAAATTTGGATTTATGCTTTGACCAAGGAAAAAAAGGGCTATCTCAACCCTCTTTTAAAAAAAAGATAATCTGGTAATTTAAAATGTAAAATAGCACACTCAGTTACCAACTAATCTTCTCTTTCAGTTAAAAAAAAATACAATTCTTTGTTCATGTAATGTAGCACCAATTCACACTTTCCCTTCTCTTTATTATTAGTTGCTATTATATAATTTCATCATCTAAAAATAAAGTAATAATGTTGTTAACACTTGCCTGGGTTAAAACTTTTCACTAGTCTTCATTTTGCATTTTATTTAAATAGTATAGGTAGACACTTTAACTATTTACTATTAGAAGGAGATAGAGTTGAGAACTAACTTCAAGATGTATAAATAGAGACTAATTATATAGGTACATGAAGTTCAACTCTTCCTGAATGTATGGACAAATATTTGTGGAGTCCTTGGGGTTCTCTGGGCTTGGTTCTTTTCTTGCAAATGTTTCATTACCCACAAGCAGCAAACATATGCCAATCAAAGAACTACCAGAGGAGCAAAACAAAAACCCCACACTTACCAGCACTGGCAAGGCAGGCCACAGCATGTAAATAGAGAGCAAATCCCATCCCATTTTAGCACTGAAGATGTTACCTAGCTGGGCAATGAAACGTTTGCAAGAAAAGAACCAAGCTCAGAGAACCCCAAGGACTCCACAGTTCAACCCTGAGCTACACATATTCATCTCTATTGGGACAAATATTTGCTGTCCTGCTCTGTTTCTGTAACAAACTTGTACCACCTCCAAGGATATTCTGATAATTTCTTTGATCATATCCATCCATCTAATCCATTGTCTTTCCCATCTATTTCTCTTAACCTTGCCAAGCATAATAATTTTTCCAGTCCATTATCCATTCATGTCACATGTACAAAGTATGTGAGTTTTTGCTTGCTGATTATTCCATCAAGGTACCAGTCAGCTTTCATTTCTTCCAAGAGTGATTGATTGGTCCTTCTTTAGTACTCTTAATAATCATTTTCAAATCCATAATTTGAAGGCCTCTACCTTACTCTTTCTTGGTATTCATTACTGCCATTTCTTTAACTATTTTGAACTTTGTTGGGATTAAAATATCCTTATGTTGTATGATCTTGGCTAGGTTTGTTATTGCCTTCTTCCCTAAAATTATTCTACTCTAGCCTGCTATCCATCTTTATCTATTCTTGAGCCCAAGAAAACAAACTGTCTACTATGTTAATTTCTTTGCCATCATCCTTAAATTCACTAAGCATGTAGGTTGGTCTTATCTTTATCTTCTTAGTATTTATCATTATCAGAGATTCTGTTTCACAATGATTGATCTCCTGCATTTTTACTTTTGATTTAAAAAATTGTGTCATCTATGTATCTCATATTATCAGTGTCTCAGCCTTCAGTTTTGATTCAAGCTTTCATCTCTTCAAATCCTGATATTCCTCTAATATATTTGTTCTATATATTATATAATTAAATTATTTGTTGTTTTAATGAGTTGTGAGCTGCCCAGAGTCCCCCATTAGGGGCAGATGGGTGGGGATAAATTTAATAAATAAGTAATCCCATTTGTCAAGAGATTGAGTTTACTCAATCCCTCTTCCTTTAACCTCATTAGCCTCTATCAGAAGTCTTCCACAATTATTTTTTGGTATTCTAACCTTAGGTGCAAGATTCCTCTGATTCAAAAAACCCAAAACAAATAAACAAACCCCTCTCATTTTTCTTCTGTTGTATTTTTCTACTGATTGATGTTCTTGATGAAGGTATTACTTGATGTCAGAAGTCTGTGTTCATTCATCATATATCCTGTTTGTTGTCCAACACTTTCATTCTCCATTTTTCGCTATCATGATAGTTTGCTGTGAAAGCCCCTTGGATATTCTACTTTGAAATTTCAGGAATAGTATATTATGCAATCATCTGAGTTGTATAATATACTATTTATATGTGTGCCTGCTACTCCAACAAATATTAAAATAGTATTCAGAGAGAGAAAGAGAGATCACACTCTGCCATAGTAATGATTCACTGATTTTTTAAATATATTTTTAACTAAATAAATCAGAGTCAAATTCTACCTAAATGTAGTTTTTTTGTTTAGATGGAATTGGAGAAATACCATATTCACAGATAACTTGTTCCTAAAAATCAAAGAAGACTTATTCTTGCAGTTCATTTGGGCATTTCAGGGACAGCTAACTTTCTGTGGTTGGGAACTGCAATGGATATATTTCCCAGCCTCTGAAATACTGTAACATGTTCATATCACAGGGTCAGTGGATTAAGCTGATCATTTTTGGGCTCTTTTTGATGAGTTCAGAGGGGGGAGCAGGCAAACTGATGTGTTTTGCTTTGCGGAGGCATAACACATAATTTTCTATCATTTTTTTAAAATAAATACTAAAAGAATAAATAGCAAAATGTTATAGTGCTCCAAAGAGATCACTTTGCCAGCAAATTTCAGGAGTGCAAAACAGGGGCTAGAACCACATGCCATGGGCCACTCAGCCTACAGTAAATTAAGATTGTCTTCACTTTGAATACCTTTCTGGCCAATTCAGTAGTAACCACAAAGAATAATTACTGACATTGAAAGAGTTCAATATATGAAGCCTGCTATAAGGGATAGCACATTTATGATGGCGGACAAATTGGGAATGACTCATTACCACAGTGGTAGTGTAACTCTCAAAGAAGATAAATTTGCTCAAGCAAATTATTCTTAACAGACTGGAGAAGGGGGCTGTGATAATTTGGCCTAAATTATAAATATATTGTGGTAAGAGAAAACACTTCAGTTATTTTTCTTAATAACAGTAAATGAATATTTAATTCCTTACTTTAATGTGACTTTTGAATTTGCTTTAAGCAACCGTGCATGCTGAATGCTGGTATTTGTTGAGAACAGAAAAAAGCACTAAATTGTTTTCATATATGGCAATTCAGAAATAAGATCAGTAAAGAATGTTGAAAGATATCAGAAAACTACAAGGTAGCAATTTATGTGGAAATATTAAGACAGCTGAGCAAATACAGAAACCATGAAGAGAAAGGGTAAATGTACAAGCAGACTTTTTTCATCTGAATGATATTTGCTTCTCTATGGGACACAAATGATTTAGTTCAAGCATAAATGTATATTACTACAGTCTACAGTGGAATATCACTCTCAGATTCAACACCTTTCAAATATACAAGTTGATGAAGCATGTTTTCAAAGAATTTTAGAGCCCATAGTTCTTTATATAGCTGTTGCTACTGCAGTGTTTCTCATGTTGCCTGGGGAATTCTGGGAGTTGAAGTCCACACATCCTAAAGTAGCTGAGGTTGAGAAACACTGTGCTACTGTATACAGACAGTCCCCTGCTTGCAAACTTTCATGTTGCGAACATTCACCAATATGAACAAGATGGACCAGGAAGTCAGAACTGGAAGTTGGGCTGGAAGTCGGAACCGGAAGGCGGGAAAAGGCAGGAAAGGGTTAGTTTGCAAACTAACCCTTTCTTGCCTTCTCCTGCATTCCATTTGCACTGGAGGTTTGCATTGGAGTTGGAGTTCCCAGAAAGGGTTAGTTTACATGGCACCCTCTGTTGCTGGGTGAGGCAGGAGAGGGGATGGTGGCAGAGGACAGGGGAGAGGGGGTGGAGGCTCCTGACTTGCCCAGCAATGGAGTGTGCTGCGCCCCACCGGATCTTCCTTCATTCCCCTCTCCTCCACTATCACCCTCTCTCCTGCTTCACATGGCGACGCACTGGCAGCAGAAGATAGGGCTCCTCTGCCCATGCTGCTGCCCTGCCTCCTCCTCTTTTTTTAAACTTTTTACTTTTTACCTGGTTGGACTTATGAAGAAAACGGACTTACGAACAGCCTCTTGGAACATAACCTATTGGTAAGTAGGGAACTGTCTGTATGATTAAATGTGAACAGTTGAGGCTCATGCTATATTACCTGGGCAAAAATGTCCCTCTAATACCTGGAATGCTTTTTTCCCCCATGGGAATAACATGATGACCCACTTATTCTTGAATCAGAATTTCCAGAAAATTTGTCAGTGTGATTAAACAGATTATTCATAGTCGGCATTTTTAAAGTAGATGTTTAATTATGCTACAATGAGATATTTCTTTTCGGAAAGTCTGTTCTATGCTGATGGTATCCATAATATAGGCTTTATCCATTTCTTCGGTTAGGCAACTGTCCTAATGCAAAGAAACTAGATTCATAAGCTCCAACTGATAACAACAAGCTATCACTGTTATATATCTTATACACTGATACTTTCACATGGGACTATGCATGCTCCCCTTCATGGATCACTGCCTTGTCGTGGTGAAGGGGCTTGCGTAACTCAGTGAAGCCATGAGCTATACCGTGCAGGGCCACCCAAGACGGATAGGTCATGACAGAGAGTTCTGACAAAATGTGGTCCACTGGAGAAGGAAATGGCAACCCACTCCAGTATCCTTGCCAAGAAAACCCCATGGACAATGTCAAAAGGCTAAAAGATATGATGCCGGAAGATGAGCCCCTCAGGTCGGAAGGTGTCCAATATGCTACTGGGGAAGAGCGGAGGGCATTTCCAAGTAGCTCCAGAAAGAGTGAAGCGGCTGGGCCAAAGCCGAAAGGACATTCAGCTGTGGATGTATCTGGAAGCGAAAAGAAGGTCCGATGCTGTAAAGAACAATATTGTATAGGTACCTGGAATGTAAGATCTATGAACCAAGGCAAGCTGGATGTGGTCAAACATGAGATGACAAGATTGAACGTCGACATCTTGGGAATCAGCGAACTGAAATGGACGGGAATGGGTGAATTTAATTCGGGTGACCATTATATCTACTACTGTGGGCAAGAAACCCTTAGAAGAAATGGAGTTGCACTCATAGTGAATAAGAGAGTGGGAAAGGCAGTAATGGGGTACAACCTCAAAAACGACAGAATGATCTCAGTGCATATCCAAGGCAAACCATTCAATATCACAGTCATCCAAGTCTATGCCCCAACCACTGATGCTGAAGAAGCTGAAGTTGATCGCTTCTATGAAGACCTACAACACCTTCTAGAACTAGCACCAAAAAGATGTCCTTTTCATCATAGGGGATTGGAATGCTAAAGTAGGAAGTCAAGGAGTAATCGGAATAACAGGCAAATTTGGCCTTGGAGTACAAAATGAAGCAGGGCAAAGGCTAATAGAGTTCTGTCAAGAGAACAAGCTAGTCATAGCAAACACTCTTTTCCAACAACACAAGAGACGACTCTACACATGGACATCACCAGATGGTCAATACCGAAACCAGATTGATTATATACTTTGCAGCCAAAGATGGAGAAGCTCTATACAGACAGCAAAAACAAGACCAGGAGCTGACTGTGGCTCAGATCATGAGCTTCTTACTGCAAAATTTAGGCTTAAATTGAAGAATGTAGGGAAAACCACTAGACCACTCAGGTATGACTTAGATCATATTCCTTGTGAGTACACAGTGAAGGTGATGAATAGATTTAGAGGATTAGATTTGGTAGACAGAGTGCCTGAAGAACTATGGACGGAGGTCCGTAACATTGTACAGGAGGCAGCAACTAAAACCATCCCAAAGAAAAGAAATGCAAGAAAGCAAAATGGCTGTCTGATGAGGCTTTACAAATAGCTGTGGAAAGAAGGAATGCGAAAAGCAAGGGTGAAAGGGAAAGATATAAGCAACTGAATGCAGATTTCCAGAGAATAGCAAGGAGAGATAAGAAGGCCTTCTTAAATGAACAATGCAAAGAAATTGAGGAAAACAATAGAATGGGGAAGACTAGAGATCTCTACAAGAAAATTGGAGATATGAAAGGAACGTTTAGTGCAAAGATGGGCATGATAAAGGACAAAAAAGGCAGGGACCTAACAGAAGCAGAAGAGATTAAGAAGAGGTGGCAAGAATACACAGAAGAACTATACAAGAAAGATCTTAATGTCCCTGATGTCCACGCTGGTGTGATCACTGACCTTGAGCCAGACATCCTAGAGAGTGAAGTCAAGTGGGCCTTAGGAAGCATTGCTAACAACAAAGCTAGTGGAGATGACAGTATTCCAGCTGAGTTATTTAAAATACTAAAAGATGATGGTGTTAAAGTGCTGCACTCAATATGCCAGCAAGTTTGGAAAACGCAACAGTGGCCACGGGATTGGAAAAGGTCAGTTTACGTTCCAATTCCAAAGAAGGGCAACGCCAAAGAATGCTCAAACTATCGCACAATTACACTCATTTCACATGCTAGCAAGGTTATGCTCAAAATCCTACAAGCTAGGCTTCAGCAATACATGAACCGAGAACTACCGGATGTACAAGCTGGGTTTCGAAGAGGCAGAGGAACTAGAGATCAAATCGCCAACATTCGCTGGATCATGGAGAAAGCACGAGAGTTCCAGAAAAATATCTACTTCTGCTTCATTGACTATGCAAAAGCCTTTGATTGTGTGGATCACAACAAACTGTGGCAAATTCTTAAAAAGATGGGAATACCAGACCACCTTACCTGTCTCCTGAGAAATCTGTATGCGGGCCAAGAAGCAACAGTTAGAACCGGTCATGGAACAACCGATTGGTTCAAAATAGGGAAAGGTGTATGACAAGGCTGTATACTGTCACCCTGCTTATTTAACCTATATGCAGAGTACATCATGAGAAATGCCAGGCTGGAAGAATCACAAGCCGGAATTAAGATTGCAGGGAGAATCATCAACAACCTCAGATATGCGGACGATACCACCCTAATGGCAGAAAGTGAAGAAGAACTAAAGAGCCTCTTGATGAGGGTGAAAGAGGAGAGTGCAAAAGCTGGCTTGAAACTCAACATTAAAAAAACTAAGATCATGGCATCTGGACCCATCAATTCCTGGCAAATAGAAGGGGTAGAAATGGAAGCAGTAACAGACTTCATTTATTTGGGCTCCAAGATCACCGCAGACGGAGACTGCAGCCATGAAATTAAAAGACGCTTGCTCCTTGGGAGGAAAGCTATGGCAAGCCTAGATAGCATATTAAAAAGCAGAGACGTCACCTTGCCGACAAAGATCCGCATAGTCAAAGCTATGGTTTTTCCAGTAGTAATGTATGGCTGTGAGAGCTGGACCATAAAAAGGCCGAGCGCCGAAGAATTGATGCCTTTGAACTGTGGTGCTGGAGAAGACTCTTGAGAGTCCCCTGGACTGCTAGGAGGTCAAACCAGTCAATCTTAAAGGAAATCAACCCTGATTGCTCATTGGAAGGATCGATAATGAAGCTCAAGCTCAGATATTTTGGCCACCTAATGCGAAGAGAGATCTCTTTGGAGAAGACCCTGATGCTGGGAAAGATTGAAGGCAAAAGGAGAAGAGGACGGCAGAGGATGAGATGGTTAGATAGCATCACTGAAGCAATGAGCATGAAACTGAGCAAACTCAGGGAGGCAGTGAAGGACAGGAAGGCCTGGCGCAATATGGTTCATGGGGTCACGAAGAGTCGGACACGACTTAACGACTAAACAACAACAAATGCATGCTACTTTCAATCAGTTGGACCCATGTCTTTCTAACCTTATATTTTTCCTTTATGTTGTTTATCCAAGTGAAACCATTATCTTATTCAAGTGATTTCACTGGACTGAGTTACTGTCCTCTTTTTTTTTTTTAAATGTTTTATTTTGTGAAGCAATTATAACCAAGGCAATCCCATTTAAAAACAGCTTTTAACCATCTGGCAGGCCTATGCAAGAGGAACTTCTACTTCTTATAGAGTTACTTTAAAAACATTAAAAGCTTTATCTTGGTGTCTGTAATATACATATTTTCCCACAGCCTTGAGTTTTATTAGATAAAATTACTAAGTCACAGTGTTATTGCTGTGTTTGTGACATCAATTACTATAATACCAATACAGATAACTCTAGTGACACAAACAGAATTAGGCATGAATGTGAGGAACAAGCAGTGGGAGCTAATAAAGTCTGTGTTAAACAGCTATTTATTTTAAAGAAATAATAAACAGAATAAAAACAATAAGGGCCACATGTGGTGCTATTAACATTATAAAAAGAATCTATATAAGGTATAGATTACTACTTCAATGTGGAAGAACTGCTTCTTAGTTGTCAGCCTGTGTTATATTAAGCAATGCTAAATAACAGGAAAAACATTTTGACGGAAAATATATAGATTAGGGAAGGCAATTATTAACTGTTTAGAGCCTGCCCTTTCTTGGGAAGATGGGGTATGCTATTCAATGAATTTCTAATTAGAAACAAATTGCATCTGTCCATAGCAGTAATAGGATATTGACTCACCTACTGTTTGTTTATGGGTGCATTGATAATAGAAATAGGGATATTTTTACCATTTTGAAACCGATAGTTCAGATCAATTTATCTAAAACCAACAGAGGGCACTTTCTTCGAGCAAGGAGAAGGCAATCCTCTTCTTGTCTTCCTTGTCATCTGCACAGAAAATTTTTAAAGGTGTATTCTCTGTAATTGTTACTTTAAGAGTTGTTTTTTTACTGATATGAACCTATATTTCTATCTCTCCATCCCCAGACTGATGCCCTGGGCACATCAGAACCATTATATGAGGAAGAATCACTCTCCATATAATCAGGAAATTTTGAATGTGATTTGCTTTGGTAAGACAAATGCATTTTTTCATCTATATCTCATCAGACAATTATGCCTGAACTAATGTGTGTTCAGTCCAGTGGGGAACCACACATATGAAAAATATATAGTTTTTCAGAAAAAAGTTGTCAGCCCTTTGAAGTAGGCCATATCTGGAAACAGACACCACAAAGACTACTTGAACATGATTTCACTGTGTTGGTAAATTATGGAATCTTAAAAGCCTTAAAAGCAAAGTTTCTCTCTGCCCCTTTCATACCAAAGAGAATCAAGGTGGGGAACTTTCTTTCTCATCCCCTCATCTTTCTCAGGACTGAGCTGATCCTTACTTAACTGTTCTTGCATTCCTTCTTCAAGATTATCTTCATATTCCTCTATGATAATTAGGCAAGTTACATACAACAATAAGTTTTATTTATTTGGTGCCTTCGAGCCAGTGCTGACTCCTGGCAACTACCTGGATAAGTCCCTGTAGTTTTCTTGGCAAGGTTTTTCAGAAGTGGTCTGCCATTGCCTGCTTCCTAGCGCTGAGAGAGAGAGACTGGCCCAAGGTCACCCAGCTGGTTTTGTGGCTAAGGGGGGACTAGAACTCACAGCTGCCCAGTTTCTAGCCTGATGCCTTATCCACTACACCAAACTGGCTCTCAGAAAAATATGGACAAACTATATATTCCGAGGAAAAATGCATATAAAATTCACATTTACATTTGGGAATGTAAGGCTGTTTAAAATGAATATTTTTTACACACACACACACACACACAAACTGTGGGGTGGGCCAGGGAGAGCGAAAGTATGAAATGGAAAAACATCCAAGTACATGTGGAACTGAAATGAACCAGATTTACCTCTATGTTCTGCCCACACTCTCCTTGCATAACATTACTGGCAGAATTATCATCTCTGGTATAGCTTGATGTGTTCTACTGGTATATTTTTAGTGGTAGTATCATCTCTGGCATTCAGCCAAATCCATATATTCTCTCAGCTGGTACATCTTGAATACAGTATTTTTCTTATTTTATTGTTGTCAGAAAAAACACCCAGAGCAGTAAGATTGGTTCCATCCTGTTTACCATTAGCTTTCTTTGTTCCTTACTTCTTCCATTACGTGGAATCATTTCCGAAACAAAGGCAATCAAGACGTGTCCAAAGTGTCTCCCTTATGTCCATTTACAACGAATGGCCTGGACATATTCTACAGCTGCATCACAGATTGGGTACTGGTACTCTTCAGTCACATTTGGTATATGGCAGATTTTAATTTGGCCTATCTTGATACTGCCATTTAATTTTGTAAAATCATATGGGTATGTCAAAAACATGTGTCCGATCTTTTTAAATTATTCAAACTGGAATAGAAACATGGTTATGGGGTGTAGGGTGGGGGAACCACCATAGCCCCAGCAGACAGTGTTCAGAAAAAAGGAGGTAGCAGACATTTGTGTCTTGACAGAAGGGGGACAGTTCCAACCCCCCTTCAGTAATATGTTGTAAAAGGCAACAATGTATCCGATTAATCAGGATGCCTCAAAGGAACTGTTTTACACAGCATTCCAGCTTTTTAATTTTGAGAGATTAATCTATTGAGCAATCTTGCCTTGTACCATTTTGTCATAACATTGATTCGCTTGCTGTGAAACTGCTAAGTTTCTGTATATAAGACAAAGTACATCTTCTTCCACAAGTATATTTGAGTATTTTTAGAAAGAGTGAAGAGGGTGAATCTGCTTTTTTATTCTTTGTAACTGTAACGGGCGTTGGGGAAGTTCCTGAGCCCAGGAAGTTACAGCAGCAAGAAGACACATACATACAAGTCTGTTTGACAAACAGAACATCTTATCTGTGGTTCTTACTCTCCAAACTGTGGTTGACCAACAATTCAACTGCAGCCTGTGCTAGAATTAGAGTATTATTAGCATTTCTTTGCTAAAAAGCACATACTGAAATTATAGCAGTGACAATTAAGTTCCTGAAGGAGATTAGAGATATATCAATTTGCCAATTTAGGTTTCTCCTTTACCTGATTATTTTTAACCTCATTTTTTTCTCCCTTATCTTTGGTCTATGACCATGTATTTTAATAAACTTAACTTTTCTGAAGATATCCTGAACAATAAAAATAAACAAACACAAACAATTATATTAATAACCAATGGTTTATATAACATATAATATATATAATTATAATTATATATATTATATAATACAGCACCTTTATCTCCATTATCACTTGCCATAAATTTACTTTAAATCCCCAGTTGATTTATGGATTATATCAGAATGGAAAACCTTTTACTGGCTATGGGATTCATTTAATATTTGAGTGGGAGAGGAATACAGTTTATAGCCAACATAGTCATGATATAAAGTGAGAGTGGCCTTAACAAACAAATGGCCAAGGCAGGATGATTTTCCAGTTTTCTGGAATAGATGTTTGGGGAGATCCCTTTCTTTTTTAACTGTGTTATGTTTATTTTAGGATTTACACTACCTTTATGCTTATATGTTTTCTGTTTCAAAGCAGCGAAAAGCTTCAGTACCAAACTGTAACAATCTTAGTCATAGGGCCCTCTGAGGGACATAAAAAGGGAGTAGGGAACCAAAAGTGGCCTTCGGGCCACAGGTGGCCAACCTGTTGTTTAATTAGGCATTTCCTTTGGTTTATTGATTGATTACAATGGTTTTCAGGAGTGTTCCTCATCTTATAGTTTAAAAAGTTGATAGAAACATTTTTACCTCACTTGCTAGCTTTCAAGTATTGCAGATATATTTTGTATTCTCAACCATTTGGGGGGCAGTTTCTAATTCTAACATTTTAAAATCTGATCCACAGTGTTTATTTTACTTTATTCATGTTATATAGGCAGAGCTATTCTGCTGATAATTTGTTTTGCCCAGGTCACCCTGCATTTTTTTAACATAATAAATTCTGCAAGAGTGATAAAGAATCGATAATGCGACCAAGATATTCCAACCAAGAAGGTTTGGAGAGCAGCAGATGACATGAATCTATCTCCCTTCTACATTTGGGGGGGGGGGGGGATACCTGAAGAGGTGTTTTAAGAATTGTCAGGGAGAACACCACCCTCAATATAGATGAGTGATAATCTTCCATTCCTGTGCCAGGATCTAGTAAAATCTTCAAGACTGGTGCTATGGCAGACATAAGTCATTGTGTTTCTGTTAACACTCTAGTATTCTCAAATGGATTCTTTCAGTAGCATAGCAGTTATCCAACCTTTTATGGTTTCCAAAACATCACTATAACAGCTCTATCTTCCCAGTGCCATTTATTCATATTAACATTAAAAGAAAAAGAAAAAGATGTAATTAAACTAGCAATAACTGGCTCTATCTAAAACAGGATGTTATTTCAGCTGTTGTAGCATAAAACTCTTGTTCCTAGAACTGAGCTTCTCATTTATTTTACACCTATCAGATATAAATGATTAATGCTGTGATTATTATAGTTTGCAAACCATTATTCTTTTCTCCCCCTCTTTTAAATAACCCTGCCCCTATATGGTAATTTTTCCCTATGTTTTTGCATGTGAGGTTGCTTGAATGGCTTCTGGGTTAAAATTGGATTTATCTGCATTCTGATGTAGTTGTACCAAAATAATGGGACAAAGAGGAAACACTGGCATGCAGTAGGTAGGCGCTGAGATATTTGCCAGTCAGTACACTAATACATATTCATTGCTGATTTTCCTATCACTTGAAGCCATTTTTCATCCTGTGCATTCAATAGAGCCATATAGAAATGCTGGCTTAAACTCAGGCTTCAGTATACTTTGGTGCAGAAACAACACGAAATATTTTTCCATTGTTCCTCTCACCAGTAGTTTGCAGGCTGCTTCTGATCCCATAGAAAACCACATGTAGTCCAAAGAATAGTTTACAAATTACTGTTTGACAGTATACTAAATTCTAGTTTATTTATTATTCTACAGATCTGTTGTACTTTCATTTTTCTAATCTCAAAAATCAGGATTATTTTTTTAAAAATTACGCTTGATTGCCCTAAAAACAATCTTGTATGAAGATGTGTTTAAGGATCCTAGATTCATTTACACATAACTTTTCAGATGAAAAATCCAATGTGATTTTCTGGTCATTTCATTTCAATAGAAAATGAGAGAAAAATCCAGCCATAGAGGCTCACAAGGGAAGTATACAGCTTACTACTTCATATTTATAGGAAATTGCTTTCTTTATATCTTTTGTTGATAATCATCTTCTGAAGGATTTTTTTTTAACTTCTAATAGTTCCTTTATTTGGCAGAACTCAATGGAAACCAGAAGCATTTATGTTTATGTTCACATTTAAAAACGAATAGTTTATGCAGCCAAGTCACACTACATTTCATCATGAAATTTCTGTGATTAGTACCACTGAATGAAAAACTTCCAGAATGAAGCATATCTCTTTGCTGGTAGTTTTTAAGCTCATAAGATATTGTAAGTTGTCTCCATACATACTGGATGAATACCAGCTTTAACTGAATACAGGCAGCAACAGAGTTCACCATTTTACACAGGAAGCAGCTGACTGCTCCCCTGAGGACAGCATGTTTTGTAGTTAGTGAAATAGCTCTGATGTGTAAAGAGTAACTCGTGAAGTAATATCAGTCCATCATTTCAAACCAATTTCACAGCTGCAGGAAGGGTGAACAAAGTTTCCATACGTGAGTGAGCAAGGAAAATTTATCCTCATTCTGTTCATGAATTCCATTGTACCAGATATCTATATCTGGGATTTTATTATGAGAAAGAGAAGCAACACATAAGAACACAGTATACAATGTAAATGCTCCAATTTATAGAGTAAAAATAAGTGACAGATTTCTTTGTATTCCTATCAAGCTTAAATTGCTGTTCTGGATACTAAAGAGAAAGATTGATTTTCTTATGAAATGGAGCTCCCGCATATTACTTTAGGCTATAAATTCTGGGTGCTGACAACATGGGTCAATGCATTCATGACACAGACTGAAGGGAACAAAAACAAAATCACTAGTCTGTGTTTTAGAGATTACTTAAAAGCCTGTCCCTTTTATTGATAATGTCATAGCAATACTATAGTAACACTGCCACAAATGATAACAATAAAGGGCTGAAAAACATTCTGAAATACGCAGAAAATGTAATGTGAGCCGTATATCACAGCGGGACATTTTCTATAGAGTGTCAAGATGTTTTTACACAGAATGCCATTGAGTAGTTATTGGATCAAACATTATAAACTCTGAGCTCACATGAAGCTGATGTAATGGTATGTGGGAATGACCTTGGGAGACAGGGCAAGGAAACACAGCCAAGGGAAGGGTCAGATAAAAGGCAGCCTAGCCCGCAGCAGGAATGTGGGCAGGGCAAGAGGCTCAGAAGAGAACCTCCCTAGTTTTTGGGGCTGTAAAGGGGACAGGTGGGAGAGAAGTATTTTCAGACTTGCAAGATTCTGTTAATGTAACCTTACAATAAAGTAGAATTAGCTCATCTGGTCACGTTTCCTGTCAGGTCTACCTTGTAAGGCTGAAGCTAGCAATCCACAGTAAAGTATCACACTATAATCTAGACTGCAGCACAGCCAGTACAGCGCTTGCCTCGAATGTTTTTCAGGGGAAAAAAAAGATTGCTTTCTATATACTTGTAATTAGTTAAAAAATATTGCTAATATTTTATTGCTATGATTATTTGCCAAAAGTAGTTGACATGGCAGATATTTGGGCTACAACCACAAGGTCTGTGATGGGGGAAATTGAATTTTTATCACCTTATTCCAATATGAACAGTGTGATCAAGTATAACAGAATTGTAACTGGCAGCTGCTCCTTAAATGACATATTTTCAGCATGGATATAATTTTTGACAATGACATCCATGGGGGGGGGGGGAGTCAAAGTAGACAAGGTGGCAGATGTAGCATCACAGTCCAAGCCCTTCCCCTTTTGTACATGTGTGTGACATTATCAGATATACAAAAGATGTGGGGACTGCATTGCAATACCACATTTTTCACCTTCCCTGTTTTGATCCCCGTCTCTCCCCACAGACACAGCTGATTGCTGGTCAGTCATGTTTTCCTCCCACCAGCATGGTTGAATATCACAGATATGCAGAAACTAATCCCTTATCCTGTATTTGGTTAACTTGGAAGTAAACCTATATATAGGCATATCTTTCATAATTTAAATTTTAGGTTTTTTATTCATGCCTTTTTGAGTTAATGGCTATTTTAGCTATTTTCTTAATGACCTTCCAATTGAGAAGCACTGTTCAATGTTGATATAGTGGTTCCTTAGGACCTGCAAACTACTATTTCCTTTTTTTGCCAGCTTCATTCCTTACACTATGCATATGCTGAAAATGGATATAAACATCTCACATATATGCAACTGCATGTCTTTACCTTCAGATAAGTAACTATATAAATGAAAAGTAAAAGCCAGATTCAGATGCTGTGGATAATAAGGATAACTCAGGCTCAGAGGAAGCCCATTCATCCCTTGGCATTTTGGTGAAGTGATCTAAAGCAGTGGCAGTCATAACACAGAGCTAGCTATCTCATTCCTGGCACTGAGGTTCTTCTTATTTGGGCTTGTAGAAAGAATACATCTAGACTCAGAACTGCAATACCTCAGGTTAGTCAGACTTTATAGAAAATGACACTAATGCACATACAAGGTCAAATAAAAAGAAGGCAGCCTTTCTCTCTTAAATGTCAGAAAATGTTCTATAGATATTTCTCTGATAAGGAGCATGGCCCATGATAATGGAGATTTATTTATGTTCTGAAGCAACCATATCAAGGGATAAATAGCTCTGACAAGTTAAATAAGATTTTAAATACAATTAAACCAAAATAAACAAGGCAGAGCCATAGCTTGATGATAGAATACACATTTTGCATGTTCTACACCCAAGACAATTCTTGGCATAGACGCTTCAACAAGGGTGAAGGCCTAGTTTTGGTGGTTGAGGGTCACATTTAATATTTGGAAAGAGGTCACAACCAGTGGAAGAGTGATGCAAATGGGCAGGAGGTTTTTAGAGGGTTTTTGTTTGTTTGTTAAGATTATTTTAGGACTTATTCTACAGTTTTAATGTGGTTCTTGTGCCTCAAAATTACAGAAAACTACTCCACTAATTTTTAGTCAAAGGAGGCTCAGAGATTGCATGGGGACCTGGGGCTGCAGGTTCCCCCTGGAATAAAAAGTCTGAGTTCAAGACAGAGAAAAAAAAATATTGAAGAATCTGTGCCAGTAGCTTGGAATAAATCAAACTGGCTTTGCCATCATTTTTACTCTCTGTTCCTTTCTATTGCTGAGCCTTAAAAAAAAAAAAAAACTATCAGGAAATACCAGATTTCCAAAAATGCAATGATATGAAGATGTAGATGAAAGCATGTGGTGGCATTGGAATGAAAGGGAAAAATGGGCAAAAATGAAACACGAATCAGAACATCTTTACAAGTCAAACAGGGCAGATAATTCTTAACCCAGGGCCCAACAGTTCATGGAAGCACTTTTCCTGACAGAGGCATTTTTCCAAACAATTTTTCTTAATATAATGTGCTTTTCTGCATGTTTCCAGTTATATTCCATTTTCAGGTATGCACTGTATTTTAATATCCAGATACGTATGGACATTTTATTGATTTGATTTAATTTAAACCCTATCTTTCTGTTTTGGTGAATACTCAGGACATTCTGGTTCAGTTATATATTTTGGCAGATTGAAATGAAAACTTCATAATTTTTTTTCTTCACTGTATTTACAGTTCACATTGTAAAGAATGCTGTATTATTAAATTTATTGGAAAAAAGTTTTTTCTAGAAGTAAGCTCAATTAAAGTACAGGATATAGTTAATCATCTCAATTAACATTTCTAAGAATTAAAACATATTTTATTTGGATGCATTCTGAGATCAATTTGCTATCACATCACATAATGATTTCTTCTCATGCAATTTTACATGTCCTCTCAGGCAAAAACTTTCTGGCTCTGAAAAAGCCATTAAAGCTCTAATGTAAATAAAGCAATGACAGCAGGTTCAGTTAAATGCTTTTGTTTGTCTTGTAAAACAATAATTATAGGAGATGTATTGGACTTAATATGCAGATTTCTATTAGGGCTCCCTCTTTTGACAATAAAAATGCTTCACAAACTCAGCTGAAGCTAATCAGGGGGTTGTCATTTGTGGAATAAATACAACAGTCAGAGTCAGATTTTGCTAATGGTTGTAGGAAAAGGCATTCAGACTGCATGTGATCCTCCTTGTATCTATTCAAAAGCAGAGAATCTCTATTCAGACAGGCAGAGAAGCAAATTTCCCACATCGCTTTTCTTATGTCTGTATTTCTGAAATTAAAGGCACGCTTAGTAGAAAAGGGAGAAGCCACTAATAGCAGGGTTGGCTGTATCTTCAGTCATATCTTCATATTGTGATGAATATTGTGCACAAAATTTCTAGGAATTCCTCTGTTATTTGGCATTTCCTCTATTCCCTGATACAGATAAAAAAAAGCTGATATGTGCAAATATTTTTCCGACCCGTTTTCACTGTAGCTGATAGAATTTGGAGGGTGTAGCCATTGAAAGAAAGATGGACAAACCTGTGTAGGTTTTCTTTTACTGTAGATCTTTTTTAATCTCATTCCATCACTTTTATATAGCACTGGAATTCTTTTTTTGGAATGAGAAATAATAAATATGTTTGTAATTTATAGAATTCTGTATGCATTTGTTAGAATGTATGCTTTTTAATGTGTATTTTTCCCTATCATGCAGTATGCAATTTTTTAATATATTGCAAAATTCTGAGAAGTGTGAAGCCTGAAGGATCATTGTGTTCCAGTTCATTTCATTCTTTTGAAAAATGGAAATTAGTTGATTTGTCTTAAAAAGTGGCCAAAATTACTTTTTGCCATCTCTACTCTGACTTTATCCTATTTTCCTTTTACTGTAGCTTACAAAGTAGGAAACAGCAAATTTGCCAATTGATAATAGAGATGAACTCTGGAAAAATTCTGGATTTCTGGGTGGCTTAAAAACTTACAGTGAAGAGCAAAGGAAGAAAGCCCGTGTAATCAGTTTATTTTTGCCAATCCTTCTAAAATAGCTGTTTAGTTTTATTAGTTTAGTCACTCACTATGATAACCTATGAATAACTGAACCTTCCCTCAGATGAAAACTTGGCTGCAATGAGAAAGAAGAGATTTTAAAAAGTCTGTTTACTAGATAGAAAACCAGATATATTCTGTCCTTTTTATTGGGTCAAATCTGATCAATGAATTTGAAAAAACACATAATTAATTTATAGATTTCTGTCACAGGATTTAGTTATTGCCATTGGTTCATATGGTTTAAAAGTCACACAGTTAGAGAACAAATCTATTAAGAAATCTTAGCCATGATAGATAAAGCAAACCTGCCAGCGAGGGGGCAAACCATATGGAAGTGTTATTGACTTCTGGCTAGCCTCCTCTAGAAAAAGGTAATTGACCTAGACCACAAGGCTGTGGAAAGCATTTAAAAGAAACACTTCATTAATAGGTTAGTAGAGCTACACTCAAAATATTTTAAATGGTGCCCTAATTTCGCATGTGCGAATGAAAAATCAAAGGGGGATCTGCATAAAAGCACCCTCTAGAGCAAAACTGAAGGAACTTTATGGCCTTTATGGCCCAGATCTCACTCACTTTAGTAAATGTTCACCAGCACAGGAAAAATACAAGGTTGAGGCTTGCTGGACAGCAAAGTTCCAGTTCCAGTCAAACTGAAATAGAAGTGAGAAGTGATTGTTTCCTTTTTTCCTCTTGTCTTCTGTCAATAAAACAATAAAATATTGTGGAAACTTAATAAGATGATTAAAATTAATTTTATTAAGCTTGCCAACACAATTCTGCCTCCTCTTTTAGGCTCAAAGGAACCCTTCTTGTTTATAATTAAAACTCTGAATGGATTATAGGTTTAATATCACCAATTCCTCAGTCAAAGGACTTCATCACTGAAATTTATTTTTGCAAATCGACCTCTGATTCATTCAGCTCACAGGACTAGTTAACTTTTTGATTCACTGAACCATATGAATTACAGTTTCCTCTTCAAAATCTCTCTTTCAACTAAAAGGGGTTGAGAATGTCTTTGCTGATCAAGATAGAACAACCAGGAAACTAAGCCAATTATTCCAAAGTCATTCTTGCTAAGTGCTTGCAAACAGCTGTACAATACTGGGCAACTATTCCTTTTAAAGGAAGACAATTTTCAAATTTTTCTGAGTCCTCTACTGTAAAAAAAATAAAGACTTCCTTGAGGAGTTTGACTCCTGGTGACTAAACAATATGTCCGTGTAGTGTTGCTGGCAGCAATATAGAAATAGATACCATTTCCTTTTTCCATAATGTCTTGCAATTTCCCTGTAGTGCTGGGTTTTGCTAGTGGTTTTCCATTAGATTTTACTAATATAGCTTATATCAGAGAAATTTTTTAAAAATTGTGTGTGTTTGTGAAGCAGGGGAAACACACTGGCCTTTGGAAGAAAGCAAGTTAATCTCTGCACCCATTCTATTTTCTCAATTAAAAGCTTATCCCAAAGCTAATCTGTCAGTCAAGGGAATAGTAGAAACATATACGTACCTATCTGGCTTTTGTCCCACAGTTCAAATAAGACTAGGGGAGTGATTTTATCATGGAAACGAGACAGGATTTCCCCGTGTTATGGATCAGATACAATTCTGGCCTTAGCTTATTAATTACATTTTTTCTTTTTTCTTTGAAAAAAACTTTTGGAGATTATAATCACCCATTTCTTTCACCATTGCCAGCATGGCATTGGATAACAGATAAGAACAGAGCTCTTACTGTCACATTTGTTCTCCTAGCTCTTAACTGGCTTAACACCAAATTTTTAATGCCATTTGCACTATTTTTTGAGGTGAGATGGAGAATTAAGCAAATGCTGCCTAAAGAGAATCTCCTCCCCTAACAAAAACATAACAAAAACATATCTTCACCCTGAAGTAGTGATGGATTTGTTGTAACTTTGAAACTATATGTGAAGGAATATGGTTTGACTGTTTTCTTCTGTTCCTTTCACAGTACTTATTTGGCTGGAGAAGGTACTATCAATTCCTGAAAAGATCAGACATTTTCTGATATAAAGAGAATGTCATTCATTTTTCCTGCCTTCCCTGAACAACGGGTAGTAAATAATATTATTAGATGAAAGAAAAGCCCACACACATGCAGGGATACATATACTCATACAGAGAGAGAGAATTGGGTATATAAAAAAGAAAAGGAAGATCTTAAAAGGGAAAAATTGTGTCCAAGTAAAGTTTATATACTATTTTACTTCATTCAATTACACTGTTTCAATTAATGTTCAAAATGATTGTAATTTGTTTAGCTTAGACACCATTAAATTCTTGCACTTTTGATAACACTAATGAGCATTTCACCAAATAAAATTATCTAAAGTTGCATATGCTAGATCTGTAACTCCCCAAGAGTCACCTGAATTAAACCCCTAAACTACACCAGCCAAGTGTAGCTAATTCCCCCATTCATTTTAGTTGTAATTGGGAAAATTCCAAATAAATAGGGTCCATCCAATTAAAAGACCTGGGAACCAGTTCCCCACAACCTCCTGCCTTTACCAGTATGACCCAACTTTGCAAAAATGGCAAAGAGAATGTGCCATTCCTCTGCCCTCCCTGCTCCACTTGGGATTGCACAGGTAAAAGCCATCTGTGTTCTAGGCATCAATTGTTTCTGAGCTTCCATGCAGAGTAACAGTTAACAATGAAGGAGTGAGAGGAAAACATTTGGTCTCTGCAAAAATAGTCAAGAAAATAGATGCCAGAGAAAAGCTAATACAGCACATGAGTTTCCAGAAAGCTGCTGCAGAATGCTACTATCAAGTCTGACAGACAAAGAGAATGAACAGCTTCCTTCCCCCAAAGATTTTTCAATTGCCTGAGTTGGCCACAATTCCTTGCCACTTAGTCCTGTTTGCTGGAAATTTCACCAAGTCAGGCCTTGTTTTCTTCTGGAAACTACTGAGAAGTCATCACTCCATTTCTTGCAGCTGAATTTCAGTGGAATATTCTTAAATCCAAAGGCTACCAAAATGAGGTTTAGAGGCTGTGTACCAAAGCAGAACAAGGAATTTGAATGATTCTAAATCCTCTTCTCATTCTATCAAACTGAAGATTCAAAGCTCTGCCCCTCAGTACACATTTTACTATGCCATATAGCAGCTGAAGATCTGATGATGAATTCTTCTGAGACAAATGCTTAGTAGATGAAAAAGATTAGTACTGGCATGGACCTGACATTCTTGCAGGAAAGAGAAAGAAAGGTCTATTGGATTGTAAGAATATTCTATTCTCCAGATGATTTTCACTGGCAGAAAACAAAGAAGCAAACAAACTGAAGTCTCATTTTAGATGCACATATTGAGTTTTGTTGGAGTTGTCATTCTTTGTCTCTTCAAGATGAGAAAAATTAATGGAATGTTTTGAGTATCAGTGTAGCTTGTAACTAGAAAAGTGCTCATATAGATGAAAGATGAAAGATGAAAAGATCTGACACAAAAGCATTGATAATCTTGAAATCCTCTCGAAAAAAATTAAATGTAATCTGGTTATTTAAGGAATATATTTATAAAAAAGGAGGCCAACCTATTATCAGAACGTTAATGTTAGAAAAATACTTTTTTATTTGTACATTTTTAGCCTATTTATGTCCACTGTGCTTTCTGTACCTTTGTTTTACAGACAGTTCCTTACAACAGATAAACTATATGTGGCAAAAGCTAAGAATACATTATATAGTCCAACTTTTACAGGAAGTGAACTATATTAATCATACAGAATATGAAGTTTGTGGCATGATTCCTGTAGTTATCTGACCATATCTTGTAGTCATCAGGGTATACTATTATTAATATGAAAAAATTAATTGAAATTTGATTTCTATAGGAGGCTATAAACTGTAGCATTTATTTCAGGTATTAGTAAAATATTTTTAAAAAGTATAGTTCCCCTAGAAAAACTAACCATATCCTTCCTACTGTGGTTTCAATCTGAACCTTCTGCAACACAACTGGAATATATTATATTCCTAGATTCACATGTAGACTTGAAAAAAATAATAATATGGATTTAGTTAAGGAAGAAGTCATAGAACAGAATGTTGATAACATCAACAATAAATGAAATATATTTAATTGGGTTTCCCAGCCTTTGTTATCTATAGGATTTTCTATTTTCTTCAGTGTTCCTCCTCCCCACCTAGCTAATAAGAGATTAAAAATAGGAAAGCAAACATAAGAAAAAAAAATCATACAGCAGTAGATAGAGAGGGCAGCTTTGTGCCACCTTCCATTACATTGAAAAAATGACACCAATAAATCTAGTACAGAGCAAGGACAGCAAAAAGCTTGTGTTAGTATTGGTCTTGGCCTATTTATGTGCTCTGGGAAAAAGAAGAATGGTATGTGTTCCACTTGAGAATCATAAAACATATTGATAGTAGGAAATGAACTCTGGGCTTATGGGGCATCAGTGCTAGTAGAAGAGTTAGTTTGATGCTCGTCAGCAAGAACAGTGTCTGGGCTTCTGAGTATCACAATATTTTACAAAAATGCTTTTGGAATGTATACCTATGTCATTAGCGGCACTGAGTAGAAGAAAAATCCACATCCAGTTATCAACTCTACTTTATTATTACAGTCAAATTAAAGGTATAGTATTATTTCAAGACAGACAAAAGAGACTTAGAGGTAGGCTTATATGTAAAAAGTTTCTGTGAGCGCATATATTGAATATATTATTCAGAAGTTGAAAAGGTCATATAAATCAAAGAGGTTTTGAGCCAGTCCCTCTCTCTCAGCCCAACTCACTTCACAGGGTTGCTGTTGTGGGGAAGATAGAAGAAGGAAGGAGTCTGGTATGTTTGCCGCCTTGAGTTATTTATTAAAAATAATAAAAGCAGGATAAAACATCTAAAAAAAAGTGAGCTATGTTAGACTACAGTAGTAAAAAATTGGAGAGTCTTTCCTAACCTAACCTATGTTTATTTTAATGCATAGGTTTTCATTAGCTACAGCTCACTTCATCAGATGTGAAGAATGGCTTGACTGATGTGGGATTAAAACACATAGGGATGGGGTGGGTGGGAGGGAGGGGAAGGGGAAGGGGAAGGGGAAGGCAATGAGGTTCCATGAGGAAGACTAAGTGAAGATTCCATAAGAGACAGGTTACAAGCAGCTTATCAATTAACAGTTGTAATGTGTTCAAAGCCCATTGTATTTGTTGAGGCCTTCCAAGACACTGGTTTGCAGTGTTTCAGACAATGAAACATCACAGCTAGAATGCTAGGTTTCATGGTATACTCAGCCCTTATGTCATCAGCATTCCCAGCTATATAGGAGACACCACAGACTTCCTAACAGAATTGAAATCCATGGGCAAATTCCCTGACAACACTTCCCTTAGCTATTATAGATGTTGAGGCACTACACACAAACATCCCCCACAAACATGGACTTCAAGCCATCGAGAACATAAGTAATGTCAACACAACACACCTTGCCACCAGACTGTGTGACTTTGTACTCACCCAGAACTATATATCAATTATATGGACCTTTTTATTACTATACTATATTTGTGCCTAATGTGAAGCACTAAAGTAAAATAAGTAAAATACAACCATTGCAAAGGGAAGGACAGATATTATATTTGGCATGAGCTTTTAAAACATCTCAGGCTGGTTCTTGCAAATAGATATTTGGATATGTATATTGCAGGGACCATTAATTTCTATGATAATGCAAAGTCGTTTCCTCTGCAAAAAGATACAGTCAGGACCAGAAATATTGGAACAAGGATAACTGTTTTGGCATTTGACCTCTGTACGCCACCACATTGAAGTTGAAAGGAAACACACCCAGATGGGAGCGAAGTCAGGACTTTCAGCTGTAATTCAAGGGGTTTGACAAAAGTGGGGCACTAATCATTCAGGAAGTACAGCCAGTGACATACACACACACCCATCATTGGTGGCTCACAAGTAATGGAACGAATGGCTGACAAGCAGCTGCATGGCCAGGTGTGGCCTGTTTCCTGGGTACCCCATAACCAATCAAGCAGATAAAAGGCCTGGAGGTGGTTCTGAGTGTTACATTTGCATTTGGTAGATGTTCACTGGAACTCTCAACATGAGATCCAAAGAGATGTCCACACAAGTGAAGGAGGCCATCATTAGGCTGAGAAAACAAAATAAACCCATCACAGAGATAGAAAAAACATTGGGGGTGGCCAATACAACAGTTTGGAACATCCTGAAAAAGAAAGAATTAACTGGCAAGCTCAGCAACAGCAAAAGGCCTGGAAGACCACAGAAGACAACTAGAGTGGATGACCACAGAATTCTGCTCATGGTGAAGAGGAATGCTTTCACAACATCTAGCCAGGTCAAGAATGCTCTTGAGGAGGTAGGCATGTCATTGTCAACATCTACAGTCAAGAGACAGTTTTATGAATGTAAATACAGAGGCTTCACAATAAGGTGCAAACCACTGGTAACACTCAAGAACTGAAAGACCAGATTAGACTTTGCCAACAAACACCTAAAAAAGCCTGCCCAGTTCTGGAATAAGATTCTTTGGACTGATGAAACCAAGATTAACTTGCACCAGAATGATGGGAAGAGAAAAGTATGGAGAAGGAAAGGAACAGCTCATGATCCAAAGCATACCACATCATCTGTCAAACATGGTGGAGGCAGTGTTATGGCATGGGCATGTATGGCTGCCAATGGAACTGGGTCACTGGTGTTTATTGATGACCTGACTGCTGATAAAAGCAGCAGGATGAATTCTGAAATGTACAAGGCTATACTTTCTGCTCAGATTCAGCCAAATGCTGCCAAACTGATAGGACACCACTTCATACTGCAGATGGATAATGACCCAAAACATACAGCAAAAGTTACCCAAGAGTTTTTCAAGGCAAAGAAGTGGGATGTTTTTCAATGGCCAAGTCAGTCACCTGATCTCAACCCAATAGAGCACACTTTACACTTACTGAAGACAAGACTGAAGGCAGAAAGACCCACAAACAAGCAGCAGCTGAAGGCAGCTGCAGTAAAGGCCTGGCAAAGCATCTCGAGGGAGGAAACTCAGCATTTTGTCATGTCCATGGGTTCCAGACTTCAGGCAGTCATTGACTGCAAAGGATTTTCATCCAGTATTAAAGGCGATCCTTATGTTTGTCATGATGTTGGCTTGTTCCATTACTTATGAGCCACCAACAATGGGGGGGGGGGGGCTGTATGTCACTGGCTGTACTTCCTGAATGGTTGGTGCCCCACTTTTGTCAAACCCCTTGAATTACACCTGAAAGTCCTGACCTCGCTCCCATCTGGGTGTGTTTCCTTTCAACTTCAGTGTGGTGGTGTACAGAGGCCAAATGCCAACACAGTTATCCTTGTTCCAATATTTCTGGTCCTGACTGTATTTCCCCAGCTTTCAGAATAATTCTAAGACAGTTACATGTTCTTTGTAGTTAAAAGTACTGCAGAACTGTTTGAAATCATTGCAATTTATTTATGCATTTGTATCCATGTACATATGTATCCATCACATTATGCTATGCAAAGTGGCGAAAAAGAGTAAGAGAGTAAGAGTAAAAGAAATTAAAGCCAGGAGATGATGAGAGAAAAGAACAGGAAATCTAATTAAATCTAATTTACATCAACACCATACACTATATCTCTCCATACCTTTCTGTCCTTGAAAATCAGGTTCTCACACCTATTCATACATTGTCTCTTGCTTTTTAAATATCTTATCACTCTGTTTTTGAGGATCTCCTCAACAGTACTGAACCACAACTTTCTTCGTTTTTCTCTTCCTCTCAACCTGTTGATTCTTCCTTCATGTATTTGTTTTGCAACTTGATCTCTATTCAGTTTCCGGTCTATACGTAACCCATCACAATGTACTTCTTTCATACTAATCATTAATTTTTCCATTCAATCCACCTTCATTCAGCACCCATTCATTCTTTATTCTTTGGTAGCCTATTCTTCCTGCATTCAACTTACTCTTTTCCCTCGTTTTATTTTTTATTAATTAGGTAAAACAAACAACAAAAAAGAAAAGAAAGAAAAAAGAAAAAAAGGAAAGGAAAGGAAAGGAAAGGAAAGGAAAGGAAAGGAAAGGAAAGGAAAGGAAAGGAAAGGAAAGGAAAGGAAAGGGAAAAGGTAAAGGTAAAGGTAAAGGTAAAGGTAAAGGTAAAGGTAAAGGTAAAGGTAAAGGTAAAGGTAAAGGTAAAGGTAAAGGTAAAGGTAAAGGTAAAGGTAAAGGAATACATGTACAGAGTGTAGCAAAATCAGACCCATAGATAAAGTCAGACCTCAGAGACAATTTATTATATAATTTACATTAAATATTTGAAGTGGTTGCCATTTTTTTCTAAACACTTCCTTGCTCATTTAGTGCATGACTTTGAACATTCCTAAGTACAACATTTTCTCTGAAATTAATTAATAAAACTTATTAATTTTATTCTTAGAAACACAGTGTTGGAAGTGACCTTAGAAGTCACACAGGCCAGCTATTTGTTCAGTGCAGGATCTATTAGAGCATGCCTCACAGTTGATTATTCAGCCTCTGGTTGAAAATGTCTAGTGAAGAAGAACTCCAACTTTATGTGTTGGCCTGTTCCATTGGGTGATACCTCAAACAGTCAGGAAGTTCTTTCTGATGTCTACCTTGAACCTCCTTCCTTGTACTTTTAACTCATTGGTTCTAGTCCTGCCCTCTGGGACAACAGAAGATAAATTCATTCTTTCTGGGTGACAACCCATCAGATATTTGAAGAGTGCTATTATGTCTCTTTGCAGATACCTTTTTCATTGGCTAAACATATCCAGATCCTTTAACCATTCCTCGGAGTGTTTGGTTTCCACAACATTATCCAGGTTAGTAGCCCTCCTCTGAACTTACTCCAATTTGTCACTGTCTTTGTCAGGCTACTGGCACAGCCTGTAGCAGTTAACTCCAAGAACAAATCTGAGTTTTGATTAGTAAGGTCTATTTAGAAAAAGTGTGAAAGAATGAAGCAAAGAAATATGGTCTACCATTCTGTCACACATTGTTCCAACCATACAGATTGAACTTGTAGGTGTTAAGTTCAGACTCAGAAATAGTTAGGAATGAAACCAGTTAGGTTTTCACACACAGACACACAGACATACAAACCATTTCTCAGGCTGAGTAGGGGAGAGGATACTGAAACATGCTAAAGAACTGGCAGGAAGAGAACTGTAGCTGGAACTGGAGAGATGCAGATGATGATGGCTGTCAAGTTAAGATGGATTTTGACAGTTTGGGCTGCTGAAGGATCATCTGTTCTACAATAGTCCCAAGACCACTGAAAATTGACAGGTTTTTAGGTGAAGGGAAGATCATTGAAGATGGAGGAAAACTGGACTTCAAAAGATAATATCCACCCAGTGTAGATTTCCTAAGGCAAAAGAGGATCTGAAGATCAATGGTGTACTAGTCATGAGAAATTGCCAGCTAAGTTCATCTAAAGCCCTTGATTAACACTAAGAGGAATTTATTAATAGCTTTACATGCTTAGCTGTAATTTGTTAGGCACACATTGAAACTGTAGCAAAAGCATTATTTTGGAGGCAAGAAATAATTGATAAGTAGCAGCAAAACTGGAATCATAAAGTGTTTGAACTCAGTCTAACCTTTTCATATCAGTTAAGGGAGGAGAAAATTGATTTTTTTCCCCCTTTATTTGCTTTAGATACATGCTGTTTACAGAGCTTTGTAGTTGAAAACATCAAATGCTTAAAAAAACTGAAGCTTTTCCTTTTTTTAACCATTATAAATAATAATAGTTTAAAAAATGAACTGATTTACAAGATGGTTCTTGTGTGCTGTGGGTTTGACTCTCTCTCATTAAAATAATAACACAAGAAATCTGGGAAATACTGTAGGTTTCACTTCTCTTTCTTATGTGCTTTTTGTGTAAAGGGAAAGAGGCTTGTCTCTTCTGTGAAGGACAGGCAGACTCCACTTCTTAATTGCTTTGAAGACAGTTACTTATTCGTTTGAGAACCTAATGTATGGTCTGAGTGAATTTTAGCTGAAGCAAAAATAGCTGTGTTTGGGAATGTGACTTTCTCCATTTTATATATATGGAACTGAGAATTGGAAATCTCAAGAGAAACATAAAAGGAAGTTAGCTCCCTTCCTTCCTTCCTTCCTTCCTTCCTTCCTTCCTTCCTTCCTTCCTTCCTTCCTTCCTTCCTTCCTTCCTTTTCTCTATATGTAGTAGTAATCCAAAATTACTCAAAAGTACTGGAAAGAAATATGTCAAAACATCCAGAAAATTCTGAAAATAAAATTCTAATTAAAACTACAACTATGTTATTAGGTTTGATCCCAGAGAATATAAATGAAAAGCTTTACAATCTATTACAATATATGCTGACAGAATTAATTTGGGACAACAATGGAATAGGCAAACCTTGATGACAATATAAGATTGAGAAATTAAAATTGGAGAATATGTGGCAATGGAAAAAGGGAATGTATACAGGGTGTACCAACAGCCAGGCCCCATACACAATTTATTATATAAATTACATGAAATGTTTGAATTGGTTGCCATTTTCTTCTAAACACTTCCTTACTCATTTGACACATGACCTTTGAACATTCCTAAGTATTGTAACATTTTCTCTGAAAAAATATTAATTAATAAAACACATTATGATTGGTCTATTAGGCCTGGCTTTTGGTACACCCTATATAGTTATAATCCAAAAATGTTTTCCAAATTGAGTTGAATTTTGTAGCAGATTTACTTTTGATATATAATGTTATTTTGGACATTGAAACATACTCCCATTTAGCCATTTTTCTGCAGAAGGTATGTGCCAACTTTCCAATAGGAAGCATATACAGTGGTACCTCAAGTTACAAATTTAATCCGTTCCATGACTCTGGTTGCAACTCGAATTGGTTGCAACACGAGGCAAATTTTCCCATAAGGTTCAATGTAATTACCGTTAATCCGTTCTGGCGTGGAGGACAGGGAGGCGGCTATTGCTTGGAGGGAGAGTCAGGGGCGGAAAAATGGCTGCAGACCAAGTGTCAGGGGCGGAAAAATGGCTGCGGACCATGTGTCAGGGGTGGAAAAATTGCCGCGGACCACGTGTCGGGGCAGAAAATGGCCGCGGATGTGTCAGGGGCGGAAAATGGCCACAGACCACATGTCAGGGGCGGAAAATGGCCGCGGGCCATGTGTCACGGGAGGGAAAATGGCCGCGGATCCGGTTCGCAACTCGAGGTGGTTCGCAACACGAGGTAAATTTTTGGGGCCGGAGCTGGTCGTAACATGAAAAATTTGTAAGCAGAGGCGTTCGTAACTCAAGGTACCACTGTAGTATCCTTGCAGCAGTTCCATACAAAGCTAGTTCCATATACTTTCTCTGAATGTAAGGTCTAGCAATAGTTAACTTAAAAAATAGATTGCAAAAGAAATTCAGCTTTCAGAATTTGTTTCATTCTGTTATAAGTCACTTCCCCAAATTGTTGAGCTTTACAAACCCGCTACCAAATATGGAGAAACAATACAACATGATTGTTACATTTCCAACAATTTTTAGAAAATGTTTTAGCAATCAATAGTTGAATACTATACCAGCAGTAAAACATCTTGTACCAGTTTTCTCTAAGTATGCTGTTCGGTGTGAATTTGATGTTTTTTCCATTGAAATTCCCATTATTGAATATCAGTTACTGTATCTAAATTCTGCATCTGTTTAATCATACAGTTTTTAACTTGTTTGGTTTCTGAGTTATATTTGACCAACATAAGACCCAGGAAATGCTCCAGATTTTCTGTTGTAAGATTTTAAAACTCAGTCAAGTGTCTAAGTTTTCCTCCTCCTTCTTACTGTTCTTTTAAAGATACATTACTTATTCAAAGATATTGAAACCAGCTGGTTAATTCTGGCCATTCCAAAGAGAACATCTCAAAAGATTTAATCTTTGTTTATATATATGTGAATTGAGCCAAACCATTTTCCCCTTCCTCTGCTCAACATTTTTTTCAAGAACACATAATATTAAACAAACACTAATTCTGAAGGCAGGATCCTTAACTTGTAGAAAGCCAAATGCGAATGAGAAATAACGTCATACAGATAATTTGAAAAGAAAAAAGAAAAGAGAAAAAAGAAAAAAGAAAAGAAAAAAGAAACCAAGCCTTTAAATATGTCTGGTTTCATTATTTCTCTGAAGGTTAACTTATGTACTATGTAATAATATTGTGCTACAATTTATCTCAAAATGCCAAAGCTCTTTGTATCTCTAAAAAGCAAACTTAAAAGAAACCCTCTGTACATAAACAGCTTCTCTTGAGAAGATAACATGCTAAAAAGGAAAACCTTTGCTGCTGAATTCCACATTTTCAGGCTAATCTATCCATTATATTTCAAGAGGAAACTTTCATAGGTTTCTACTCAGGAAGAAAATATTCCCCAACTACATTTAAAGGAACATAACCCCTACTGTAACAGGACCCAGTAATTTTGGAAGTCCAATGGCACTATTTAATTTATTTATTAAAATAAATGCTTCTATATGTCTCCTTTATAAAGTGCTATGGCATTCAAAGTGTTATGGCATAAGTTTCATGCTATCTTATACAGTATAGCTTACTATTTGATAAATGTTTTTGAAAAGGAAGGCTCCTGTTTATAAAGGAACCTCAAGCCCTTATAAGCAACCCATGTGCCTTTAGTAATACTTCACTGCTGTATGCAAGTATGTGGGTGTGTTTGTAGATGGGTGGGTTGGTGGATCAGTCTACTGCTTTTTCTCTAATAGAGTGATGGACTCTGTTGTAACAAACCTAGTCTCTTCTTCAGAAGCCTCCTTATCCAGTTCACAAAAGTATTGTGAAACCGTTTTATTGTACGGTAGTGGAAAGAGGTGGGGGAGAAAAAAAACATCTAATAATAGGCTGTTTCTACACAAAGATTCGGCAGGTAAAAGTTTTGATTGAATTTTATCTTGATTTCATTAAATATTCATAAAGGCCAATTAGAAGAGCAGCTAAGTAGGCCACGAGGCCCCTTTCCATCATTCTGTCAAAGAGAGTGTCAGCGGCAACTATTTGCATCCGAACCCAGCAGTCAATATCTTCATTTAATCTTTATGTATTGTCCCTCTAAATCATACCCCCTCCCAGTGACTGGTTTTATAGCCAGATGAAGACAAGGGGAGGGGCAGGAAAACCTAATAATTCTGAAGGCAGGATCCTTAACTCGTAGAAAGCCAAATGCGAATGAGAAATAACGTCCTGAATCAAACCCTGGAATGAAAATCTTTTCTTTAATGACAAATGCCACTGGAGGAACACTGATTACCATGAAGAAAAACTGCTTAAAATTCATAATCAATCAAGCAAGTTTATTTTAACCTTTCATGACTAAACTGCTGGGTTACCATTTCATTTATTGATGATGCTTATCTTTTCTTCCAACCACTAATTTTAAAATTATAACTCTGAGAGAATACTCCATGTTGAGCTGCAATTATGGATTTCTCTGTGTATGTGTGTACCCACCCAGAGACATATCCACATGTACACATACTCACAACAGATGTACTGATGTTTACACTAAAAGGATCCCAGGATTGTAAAATATTTAAGGAAAACTTACATTATATTCTACAGATATTTTACACATATGGTCTATTAATATCATCTTTCTCTACAGCACTCTTGGCTTTGCTTTACAAAAGTAATGTCTTTTTTCCCTTTGAAAGCCACAATGTTGAATTTAATTTAAAAATCCAATCAACTTTCTCTGATAACTCAAACAATACCATTGCCATATGGAAGCCCTGTGACTTTCTAGTAACAGACACTACTGGAAAAGATATAAAGTTCTGACTATACTGATCATAAATATAATGAAGCAAAAAACACTGAATAAAGCACCAATGAATATGCATCGCAACTTCCTTAGGAGGGAAACGGAAAGATGGTATTTCAGTTTTGACCAGGCAGTATATGAAATTTGAATTTAAAAATGGTCACTTTTTTTAATGTATTGCAGATGGTGTACAAGTGTAAAGTAAGAGGTGAAAGACTAAACCAACATTAATATGAAAATATTAATGTTGGTTTAGTCTTTCACCTCTTACTTTACACTTGTACACCATCTGCAATACATTAAAAAAAGTGACCATTTTTAAATTCAAATTTAAAAAATGAAATAATGAAAACCTTTTTAGACACATGGCATGCAGCAATATTATGGTTGGTGATGGTATTCCATATCAAAGGTTACAATTTCCCTATCCCTGGTACAATAAAGTTATCAAATTACCAAGAGTAACACCTACATATTTATTAATCATTATGTATTATATACTTATTTGTTAAATCCCTATCCTGCCTTTCCTCTAGGAGCTCAAGGCAATGCACATAGCATTCCCTCTTCCAATTTTCCCCAACAAAATCCTGTGAGGTAGATTGGGCTGAGAAAGAGTAGCTGACCCAAAGTCACCTAGTGATTTTTATTTTTATGGATGGGGGTTTTATGGTATCTGGAACTCCATAGTCCTAGTCTAAAACTGTAAATGGTTATGTTATTAATGCATAACCCAAAAGCCTACGCAATTTTCTAGGCAAAAATACAATAAACAAACAAACAAACAAATATTTGGAAAGTCTTCTATGTAATGAAGCAGCTTTCAGTAATTCCAACTACTTCCTGTTGTCTACTGTGCTGATATGGATGACCAATAAGCAATAGAACCTCTAGATCTCCTCTTCCATCCAAATTTGATGAAGGAAGGAAAAGCCAGACATTATAAACAGAACCTGATTACACGGTGCCATTTCTATGACTATTCTGAGACAGTATGGTGTAGCAATGAAGATGCTGGATTGACACTGGGGAAACCCAGGTTCTAGTCTACTGTTGACCACAGAATCTCATTGGATGACTTTGGGCCAGGCATTCTCTCTCTGCCCAATCTTCATCACAGGGCTGTTGCTGTGGGTAAATAGGAGGAAAGGGCAATATGTGCATCATATTGAGCTCCTGTGTGAAAAGCAGGATGTAAGGCAAACAAATAAAGAATAAGTATCACTACTTCTGCTGTGACTTCCTTAAGTATTCAAGTATTCACACTGACACAATGAGTAGCCAGCTCTGAAGTTATTTTCCGTGCTGTTACTTATGTAACATTTTCCTAGTTTTGTGTTTGGGACACATCCCGCCAAACTATGCTTATTCCAGGAAAACTGGGATTTCTGTTCATCCTATGACACAAATTGTTGCTATTATCTATCTTTTATATCCCTTTTTTTAATTCCTTTTCACCAGTATTTGCTCTGGTTTATATAGCAGGGTCAATGGACGGCTGTCTCATTCTCAGCATACTTCAAGGAGTGGCACATATGTTGGGGCCTAAGGTTGCAGAGACCTTACCTAAGCAATCAGTAACAAGTAAAAATAAAGTTGTAACAACCATGAATTTGTTCTTGTTGTTTCAATTTTGTGGATTTTCTTTGAATAATTTAAAGATACATACTTATTTATAGAATTTAGAATTCTTACTACTGATTCATTAATTGAATTCTATATTTTCATAATATTGCAATCTTTGATTATTCTTATTTGTCTCTTAAGATTATAGATTATTAAAAAGATATATTACCATTTCATTGATTCAAATAATGTTTTCTTAACTAGATTCTGGGTCAAGATCACAAAGAGTGGGAGCCATATTACTTGCAACACCTGAACAGTATATACACAAAACGTGTGGCAGTGGAAGAACTTCTCCAGAGTATGAAACTTTAGGAGAAGTGAGGGGAAAAGAAAACTGGATGCTGAGTTTGCTGTTTTCTGACTGAAGTTGGAAAGGATTGTGCCAACCACATTTTTATTTTCTGTCTTGGCTTTCAGTCAAGCACATTAGTGTTACTAATCTTTTGTTGCCTTCCCCCCCCTCCCCCCCTTTCTCTTTTGACCCCTAAGAAAGTTTTCAAGGCCACTGCAGGTTTTTTTTCTTCCTGATGCCTTTGACTTTATGCAGAATTAAAGCTGATGCAGCCTTTAATTTAAAACAAAATGAGGGATTACAAAGATCTTCCTAAAACTAGAGATTGTTTGATGTAATTCTTGCATAGTGCCAGTTTGGGCTATGAGCAGGTTAGGCAGGTAAAGGTAAACATCAGTGTAGTAAGCTAGGAAATATCTGGAAGCACGTCAATCCTGAAATCTTATGCTTGCTTCCTCTAAGTAAATTTTTATATTTAGTGCTAACAGGAAAGTAGGTATGGGATTAGGTTTAAAACATAAATTCATGATTTTCATAGAAGCAGGATCCAACACTAGAGAAAGACACATTCTCTGTTACTTAAGCATATGTCTTATTGACATAGATTTTTGTATGACAGTTTTTAAAAGCACAGTTGAAAATAAAGTGGCAATACTAGGGCACTGCTCTGCAACATTGCTGCCTTTTAATCACACTGTGTTTCAGTGTGCTTCAGTCATCAATGAAATGTGTGTCTTGATTCTTCAGCTGAGACCTGAGGAAATTTAATCAATTAGATTCAGCCGCAAGGTTTCTTTCTTGTCTAACATGATGCCCACAGTGGATTCTGCCTTCCAATCTTGAGTGTCTTTTGCAAAGCAAATACGTACATCAACTTTTCTCTCTGACATACCGTTAAAGAGTTTTATATTCTCTCAATTCCAAAACATATTTTAGAAGACATCTTGGAACTGGATGCATCAAGATTTTTCATTGCAGTTTCAGGCAGAATTCTACTTCTGTAGCAATTTGTTCTGTTGTCCAGTTGGTAGATGTTCTTCTGGCCACTAGAGGCCACTATGACACCTGCCAAGGGTGAATGCACAGGTTCCAAGTGGCCTCCCTATTCAGTCCAACAAGGAAATAATGCTGTAATTAAGGGAAGGGGGCGGGGGGGGGGGGAACAGGAAAAGAAATGGCAGCTGAAGCAATTTCATTGTACCATTTATTATCTTTACAACAGCTGAGTAACCCAGCTCAATGGAAGATTCATTTTTATAAGGTTTGTATGTGAGTGTGTGCGCACATGTAAAATTTATTTTCTGCCACTTTTCCTTCCCTAAAAAAGCTGCCTCTTTCCATACAATGATGCAAAAGATATTGCGGACTAACATCATGATGAAACCAGAATTATTCCTACAGGATTTCCTGGACAAGGAATTAGAAAAGAAATATGGAAAATTAATATTGTATATGGTAGCTGTGGCAGATTATTGTATGCAAAAAGTTGGAAAAACAATGGAATACATATAGTGGAAGATTGAATTATAAAACTAACTGAACTTGCAGAAATGGCAAAGCTGACCAGTTTGGTCAGAGAAAAAAATGACAAGGATTTTTTTGAAAGACTGGGAACCTTATAGACTTTTTGTTGAAAGAAGACTGAATTGATGATTTGGGGATTTGGAGATTAAAAAGGAACAAAGAGGACTGGGAAAAGATTAAGATGATGATTATTCAATAGAAAGAAGGGCGGAAAGCATAATTGCATTTTTCTTTTCTTTTTTTTCATTCCCTTCCTTTTTCTCTTTTACTTATTTTCTTTTTTGTTTGTTTTGTTGTTTGTATACTTTTACTGTATTGAAAAATTATATCTATCTATCTACCTCTCTTTTTTTTTTTTTAAACAAGCTTAGATGGACAGTTATCAGAGTTCTATCCACATCATTCCAATTAGAGCTGTTCAGGGCCACCCTTATCTCAGAGTCTACCCTATGATAGTCCATGGGCTCCTTTCTCCAGATCATCTCTGGAGAGGGCTTGGATGAGAATATCCTCTAATATGTCCCATTCTCTCCTACTGAGCCATGGAGGGCTTATTTGACTGGGATAGCACAACTGTCTAGCTAGAACTCTGAATAGGAACAATTCATATTACAGTATAGTTATTAGTTCCAAGTCGAAAATTCTGGTTGACGAGAATCTGATATATTATACTTGGAGGCACCAGCGTATTGTAAAGGTTAGCAATGAAAACTCTTTGTTCTTAATAGAGACTGACAATTGACAACAGCATCACATTAAAACCCATTTCTCCAGACTACTTTAATTTGCAGGGTAGAGAGAAAATTCAGTGAATAAGCATTGCATAAAGTTAACTAGAATCATGCACTCACGTATTTTAGGTCTCATTCCATCCCACAGACTTTCTTCCTGAGAACTTTCTTAAAGTATTTCCCTAAACAGAAAAGTGCCATGGCTGGCAAGAAGATATTGTTTCAAGCAATAACTAAAGGCTTAAATGACATAGCAGCCTAGAATAGGGCTAGACAGACAAAAAAATCTATATGACCACTAGAATACCCAAAGAGAGTTTTTTATATTTCTTTACTGCTATCTAAAGATTATCTGAATTCTTATTGCCCAGGCATTGTATACCTAGCCTAGCACCAAAAGGGAATTTCAGAATAATAGCCTGGTACAACATGCACATGCCACCAAGTTTGCAGAAGTTTTTCCTCCTCTTCATTAATTTACACTTGGTGGCATTTTTCTTCATGATCATAACTAGGTTGCAATGGAAACACCCATTTTTCTTAGCAAATTGTTGTTTTTGCCAGCATCAAGGCCTACACTGAGAAGCTGACAATGAGCAATAATAAAGATTAGGCTAGGATAATGTATAATTAGATTGATGTGAATGGCAGGATTGCACAGAGCACATCTAACAGTATTAGTACAACTAAATGCGACATTTTTTTCCCTTTGGGATATGGTTTATAGTTGCTAATGGTAATCTAGTCAGGCATATTTGTTTTCAGCTGTCAACAATGAGCTCTGTAAATAAGAAATGTTTGTCTGAGTTTGGTTTCCCAACTAGGTAACATTTCCCAACTAGGTAACATCATCAGTATTGGGTAATGAAGATTTGCAAGTTAACTACCAAGGAGAAAACCACACCCACACTAAAACTGGCAGGGCAAGCTACTGTACATAAACAGGGAGCAAACCCCACACTCACTCACACTAAAGATGTTACTTAGCTGGGTAATGAAACCTCTGCAAGTTAACTACCAAGGAGAAAACTACACCCCCACCAACACTGGCAGGGCAAGCTACTGTATATAAACAAGCAGCAAAACGCACACTCAGTCTCACTGATGATGTTACCTAGTTGGTTAGTGTAACATCTGCAAGCAAACAACCAAGCTCAGAGAGCACCAAGGATTCCACAGTTCAACCCTGAGCTACATATATTCTCTTCTATTGGAAGAAATGTTTCCCTGAACTTGCCTGAATGTTCAAGTTTTCTGTGCAGATGATCCAAATTACAATAAATGACAATTCATGACTGATTACCAGAACATTACTTCTTTTATGTAGATAATTAATAACTAATCTCTCACCAATAAAAATAAGTCAGTACTGAGCAGGAGTCACCTTGTTAAATTAGGAGATATGAAAATCACATTTTTTTAAAATGCTATCTTTAGAGAAGTCTCCAAAGTGGAATCTAAAGTTACCTGGTAGACCACTGGCAAAGCCAATACATCATTAAAGTCTATTAAGATACCAAACTGAAGGATAAACTAATACAAAGTATTAACCAAGCATATGCATTATTTTTTCTTCCCCCTCTGTTGTTGACACGAAATATATAAAATGATGAACTCTGTACCAAACAAGCTGAGACATTTGCAAATACAAGGCATTTCCAAGCAAAAATGAAAATCTTTATTTGTTGGTTTAAAAGCAGGACCTAAAAACATTATGCAAATATTACCAAAATTCAGCTTTTTATCACATTCTTGTCTTATATATAGCCCAACAGATACATGGTGGGTTAAAATTATTTGACACCAAAACCAAAATTATGAGGGATGATAGACTCTGAAACAGTGTGATATGGATGCTAGTTTAGACCTTCTGTCTAAACACCTTCCTGGGTCTTGACAGAATGAAAACCATGAGGCATGCAATCAGAAGTATCCAGATTCTAAATCTGAGAGAAAATCTAATAGAACTAAAATGCTTACTCTATTACAGAATGAAACAGCTGGATGAGTTTCTAATATTATACATTTCAATTTTATATATATAAATTATATACAACTGGGAGCTATTTAAATGTCAAGAAGCAAGGACATGCAAATTATACATATCTATACTCACTGGCCAATATAATAGTTTTCAGTATTTGCTACAATAAAACTTCTATAAAGGGAAGGAGATATTTAATGTTTGCCTTTGTTTTTTTAATCTCACAATTTTTGTTGTAATAGCCTTGTATTTCTAAGGGAAGAATTTTGGACTGAACTAACTCCTTACTATTACTTCTGTAATTTCTTCTCCACAGTTTCTCCTTGGACATTTTTTATTCCAGTTACTTCAATAACAACCGTAGAATCAGCAGTATAGCCATCAAATCTGCGAAGCTCTTGCTCTTTGCCAGAATCTGCTTCAAAATAAGTCCTTGCTTTGACTCAAGAATCTGCTTTAATGGAATGATGTCAAATCTAAGCAACCCCTTGAAGCCCTATAAAATAATAAAACTGTAATGGTGGGAGTAATCAAATCCAGCTGCTTTGTGGTGTAAGCAAATACTCCAGTTTATACTCCTCATGCTTAATTTAGTTGTCTGTGTCTTCCAGATATTAGTTTTCCATAATCAATCTGTGCTGTGCTAGAGGTATATGGCGAAATATATTCAACAAAGCAAACACCGGCCTGATCAATTATGTGGAAAATGTGAGGCAAGTTATAGAGGATATGAAAATCTCTAAAATAACTACTGAGCTAATAGTCAAATTACAGGAGATACAAGCGAACCATGATTAGATCTCCTAATGCCTTCTTCTTTCATCCAAAATAGCAATGGAAACTGCTATTAGTTCACCATGGAAACAAGCAAGATACTTGCATTGTGCCCCACTTCCCTTCCATCATCCCAGAAGAGCTAATAGTACTTTCACAAGAACGATTTTGATTGGGGAAATAACACAGCAAGAAATGATTAAATGCACATTGATTATTCACATTTCTGTTCTTTAAATTCTTAGAGGCCATTTCTAAGGATGGAATCTCTTATGGGAGTGGATAAACAGGGTGAACATCTTCAAATCCTTTCACAGTACGAGAATTAAGAAGGAATACTGAAAAAAAAACTGTCCAAAATTGCAGTATTCTTTACTATAATTAGCAGTTTAATTGTAAACAGAAGAGTTTTAAAATGGAGCGTAAAGGACTAGAAATATCCCAATGGACCTGATTATGTATTCCATATTTGGTGATACAGAAGGAAAGGAATGGAGAATCTATGGTCCTCCTGATATTGTTGGACATCTTTTAAACAGCCCACAACCTATGAAAACAAAATATGTAATTTGGTCTTAGTTTTTAATCTTTTTAATATTCACAAATGTTGGGTGTAAACTATACATAAAACAGCTTGTAATGTAATCATACAGAGAAGCTTCTATGAAAATTCAGAGGGGAAATGTGGTGGGTGGTTTCCTTTCATAGTGCATTATGTGGCTGTGTTTCCTAGGCAATGAAACTTCCTATCCCTCTTTCATGTCATTCTGACACTGGAGCAGTCATTAGGAGCAGTTTGGGTTGCACTGCTTCCAAAAGAGTGTGCTCAAGATTTGGGAGTTCTCTTGGACTCATGGCTCCTGCTTAAACCACAGGTGGAAAGCACTGGCAGGGGAGCCTTTGCACAGCTTCATATGTGCATCAGTTACAGTCATATCTGTACCTAGATGCTCTGGCAATGATAGTTTACGTCCTGATCATCATCCAGCTAGATGACTACAATACACATTATGAAGGACTGCCCTTTGGAGATAATCCAGAAGTTGCTGTTGGCACAAAACATGATGACTAGTCTTCTGACAAGTCAATCCATCACTTAAGAATAACATCTATTTTACACTTGCTGCACTGTCAGTAGATCTCTACTGATAATTTATATTATTTGTATGCAGATTTTTTTTTAAAAAAAGAAAAAACCCACCCAGAGTCCATTTAGATTGGGGAGACTATAAACGTTGTTAAGTAAGTAAGCCAGTAAGTAAATAGTACATTTTCTTTTCTGTAATTGTTGGGGTTTTGGAGGTAGGTTGATAGAAATGGTCACCGCAGAATATCGAGGAGTTACCTTTTTATGGTCAGATGTGATAATAAAGTGTTATGTATTTTATATTATATAAAGGTTATGATGTTTTTATGATGTGTTTTGTTACTGTGACCTGCCTAGGCTCTTGTGATGGGCAGCATACAATACTGATTAAATAAATAAATAAATAAATAAATAAATAAATAATTGATGAGACATGCTGAGAAATTTGCATAAAGGCAATTCCAAGGCCCTCTCCCTCCCTCCCTCCCTCCCTCCCTCTATATAGATTTGTTGATTTAAAAGCAGAACCTAAAACTTTATGCAAATATTACCAAAGTCCATCTTTTTGTCAAATTCTTGGATTGAAATTATACTGTATTATTTAATCTGAGTTGCCCAACAAATAATAATAATAATTTATTAAATTTATTTGACCCCCGACTCCCAGCGACTCTGGGTGGTATACTGTATATATATGGGATGTTAAAATAATTTGACATCAAAATCATAATTATGAGGGATAATAGAAAAGTTTAGTAACAAAGTAATACTCTGAAACAGTGTGAGACAGACACTAGTTCTATCTTTTATCTAAATGCTTTCCTGGGTCTTGATAGAATGAAAATAGTAAGTAAATATCACTCTGTGATCCTTACTCAGGTGGATATTTGTCTAGGTCTTCCTGATCAAATCCAACAATTTAAATACGCAACCCTAACAGTGTATAACTGTTTTAAAAAAAAAATTAGGATTTTTTAGCTTTTTTATTTTTTAATGCTTGGTTTTTTATAACTTTTAATTGTATTTATGTTTTTAGTGTGTTGTAAGCCACCCAGAGTCCCCCACTGTGGGGAGATGGCCAGGGACAAGTTAAATAAATAAATAAAATAAATAAATAACTCTGTGCATGCATATATGTATGTTGTGTTGTATTCAATGGTATATATCCACAGCTGGCCCACTTAATTGAATAAAATTTACTTCCCAGTAAATGTGTTTAGGGTTGGAGCCCACATCCCTTAAGTTGTACCATGATGCCTTTGAAGAAGAAATTCTTTTCCATAAAAATATCTAAATCTGCAAATAAGGATTTCCTACAATAAAACAGGACTAAATTCTGACATTCTATTGCTATTCTGAGAGCTGTAGGATATTGGCCTATGCGGCCTATTACCTGTATCAATATCATCCCTCTATTCTTCCTGCCCTTCTTTTCCTTTTGCTGTCAATTATCCATGTCTGCCTGCTGCCCATCTGAGCAAGACAGGAGGACCCCTGTGCCCACCAGACTGTCTCATTCAGCAAACTCTCCAGGGCTACTGATTGTCATCTTTATTTATTACCCAACACTTGCTATATAGTGCTTGAGCCTGACAACCTAACTCCAAATCCTCCTGGCAAGGCGATAATTACTAGTATGTTGCAAACAGGGTAGAGAACCTGCTATGAGTTGTTACAAACAGAGACAAAGAGGGAGCCTTGCACTTTTCCGTGAATGTATAGTCAGGTGCTTGCAATTGGTAGTGATTAATGGGGAGGTTCATTCATTTTTAACAAGCTTTATCAAATGTAAAATATGCTTAGAAACACTTATATCAGCCAAGGATAGCATTTGTAACAATGTATAGCCAGGATAACTCTTTTAAAAAACAAAAATTGTGTTATTTTTATGTGTAGACATGGTTAATTTGGAAAAATGAAGATACTGAAACATTATCCTTACTTCACAGTTAGAACACAATTCTGGAGTGCCAGAATTCATAGCTTGCTTTTTCAGAAAATACTGAAGTCCACCATTATTGGCAGAGAAGGCAATTTTTGGAGCAATGCCAGTCAGAAACAGGAAGGAAGGAAGGAAATAAATTTGTTACAAGTGTGCAAGTATGCATTTCATACTGCACATAATGGTTCATATAAATAAGATTCTAAGGAATAAGGTTCCTTCACATAAAATTTTCTCTGCCCTCTCTCTCCTAAACCACTAGTTATCTATGTCCAATATTGTTGGAATTTGTTGGATACAAAGAATATTAAGTCACATCCATCTATTTAATCATTCTACTAAAATGGTTTAGGCTGGAGATAAACTTTCCACCTGAGAAACATTTATTAGCAACTAATTTCTTAGCGATATAAGGATGCACTTGTCAAATATGCCAGCTGAGATTAAACAACACAGAAGAAAACACAACATGCCAGCACAACAGTAGATTTGCTAGTGCTTCAAAAGATCTGTTGATGTCACTTCATCGTTGTAATGGGGAACATTTCACTAATGCCTTGTGGCTTTTTGGAAGGCCTCAAAGATACAGCTATGTCACTGGGCATAGGGGTCAGAATGTGTGGCAGAGCCTATGAGAGGGTTATGTAGGCGAATTTTGATGTCTGTTTATAGTTTTATCGTAGCTGCTGATTATGTATTTCTTGTTATGCTGTTGTTAGATTGTATTTTTTAATTGTTGTTAGCCACCCAGAGTCACAACAATGAGATGGGCGGCCATACAAGTTGAAATAAATAAATAATACATTTGCTGCACAGGCTAGCGCTTCTATACTGGAAAAGCACTGAAGTGACACCATTCATTCTTTTGCCTTCCTCTTTGTATTTTTTTTTTTTTTAATTATCTTGACACATTTCAAATTAGTTTCAGAGGAAGCTATGGAGCTGAGACTGCCTTGGTCAGCCTGTTGAATAATTTTTGTTCGGGAATCGTCAGAGAATGGTGGCTTTGTTGGTTTAATTGACCATGATATCTTTCAGGATGGCCTGAGAGATTTGGAAATAAAAGGCACTGCTTGGCAGTGAATCCATTTCTTTCACTCATATGGCATCACTTCCAGACATCTACTCCTCAGATGAGAGTTATTATATGTTGCCCATCAATGCCCCATTCTGTCTCCAATATCTACATAATATTTAATAGCTTTTTGATATCTACATGAAACCATTGAAGAAGATCATCAGGAACTTTGGATCTAGATAATATCAGTATGCTGATGACTCTGGCATTTATTTTTCTGTCACATCATCAGCTAATGGTGTGGTTTACCTGAATGTCGGCAGTTGACAGTGATTTAGATAAGAGATAATACTTTAAAACTAAATCAAGACAGAAGGGTTAATTGTTGGGATTCACAATTTCAGACAGCTGATAGGTCTTTCCATGCTGAGTGGAAATACACTCTTCAAAAGGGAGTAGATAAGAAGTAGGGAGATGCTTTTAGGTTCAAAACTCCTTTTAGTTTCCCAGACTGAGGAAACAACCTGAGGAACCTTGGATCAGCTTTGATAGATACGTTGATTGCATCCTTTCTTTCCAAAAACTAAAGGGAAAAATGAACTTAAAATTGTGATACAGATGCTGTTTGACTACTGCAATGTTTTCTATGTGGCGTTACCTTTGTTTCTATTGTGTAAAATTCAGTTGGTTCAAAATTCAGCAGCCAAATTGGCCTCTGGATTAGTTCAAAGAGACTATTTTACATCTGTGCATTTCACTGACAGCCAATTTGTTTCTGGGCAAAAATAATAATAAAAATATTGGCTATTATCTTCAAAGTCTATATGGATTAGGTCTAGGACTTGAGATTATCTCTTTTTTTAATATGATTCCCAAACTCATATTATTGATATAATCTGAGGAGGTTAGTCTATACTTGTTGCAAACTTCTCTTGTGGTGATTTAGGGTCAAACTATCTGTAACAGCTTCAGTTGCTTGTAACGTAGCTTCATTTCCCCTATTTCTGCATCATTACAGAATCATCTTTATTAAAAGGCTACTCCAAAATCCATATACATACACAGACACACATGCACACACCTACATATACATACATACATACATGCATACACATGCATGCATTTTTCCCTAGCAAATTTATTTTTGGATACAATTGTTTCTACCTGATTTACCTACAGTAGTAGAATGCATTTGTATGTATATTATTAAAATACTTCATTAATATATAATGAAGGCTATGTGCCCTTTTTTTGGATATACTCCTGTTGCTAATGCATTACGTGGGTTCTCCTCACTTCATTTTGTGTGTTATGATTTTTTTAAAAAGTCATTCTGAGCATTATATAGAGAGAGAGAAAGAGAGGGAAGGAGAGTTTCAAACTCATATCTGTATGGGTGCCCTAGGTTAGGGAAACTCATTGTCACATGTAGTGTAAGAGCAGGACCAGAGTATGGAGTGGAAAATAATCCCATAGGATGTGGGTTCACATCAATATGAATGGGTTGGCTCTCTCTGTATCTATATGGTGCAAGGCACTGTCCAAAGGAAGTTATGTGGCTATGCTACTTGTGTGGGATCTCCTTTTTTCCTTTCCTGGTAGGACTCAGAAACAGTGCTTGTGGATAGTGTATGAAGTAATCTGCAAGGACCACAGAAACTCATAGTAGTAGCAGCAGCAGTACTGCTGCCTGTGTTATAAGAGCTCATTCAATAGGGGCATTGGGTCATTGTTATGTGTGCTGTGATGTGATGCGAGAAGACATTCTTGAGGCGTGTCCCCTTTGACACAAGCTCTCTGTCTCTTTTCATGTTTGGTGGCATATGGACATCACTGCCAATGGTTGGTGGGCACTGGTAAGAGATTCATGGGTGGTGGGATGATATATTTGTGTTATTCTGCCGGTTTTACTTATGTGTAATAATAAATAATAAATGTTATTTATGGTCAAAGAACAAAAATTTGAATCTTTCTCCCACTTTTCCTAGCCTGAACATGCATAGCAGTACATTATCTCATCTCCATAGCAATTGGCTTAATCTCACTTCAGTTTGGCCTTTGGTAAGGCATGCTGATGTCAGTGCAACTTACAAATACATAACTATCCTGGTTTGAAACATAAATCGGAAAGTGTGTTAAAACAGGCCAATTTTCAAATGCTCACATTTCTAAAATAGTTAAAACTTAAGTGAAAAAAACAAAACAAAACAAAACGAAACAAAACGCCATTTTATTCTTTCCCTGTATAGAGAGAAAGAATCATTTATCCACTCTTGTAAATATTGACACCATCCTTACTCTTAGCAAAACGCTGTAATCTTTAACGATATTACATGCAGGATACAGAGAGTTTGGTTGGAATACAGTCAGACGGTTTGCTTAAAAACAAAAGAGAAACCTCATTAAAATCCAGCCTGGAAGACCTTGCTGCTGGATTTGTTTGCAGGGCTTTGCTTACGGTTTAATTCTATTGATTACACATTCCATTCCAAAGTGCCGTTTGCCTGAAGGAGCAGGTGGTGTTTGCTGTTTCCATTTAACCGATACATTAGCCATGCGGTGCACTGCATCAGTGGGCAGTATTAATCAATTTAGAGCAAGATGACAGAGAGAATCACTCATGCAGCAGAACTGTAAGGGGGAGAAAAAGGACAAAGGCAAGATATGATGACCAGTAATGAAGAACTTGAGAACAGTGGGAAAACTCTGGGGATTTGAGTAGCTAGTCCTTTCAGATGTCCTCCTTTTCTTTCAAAAGTCAGAAAGAAATATCTGCGGCATCCAGTGAGCATCCACACAGCAGGAGTCTCATGAAATTTTAAAGACACTGAAAAATGCTTGGATTTCCAAGGAAATTTGAGCAATGCCTTGGGTGCAGAGGGAGCCATACTTTTCTTTTTAAAACTGTGTATAAGTTCTCATGTGCTTTTTAAGGTAAATGGCACTGGTCACCTGGAATGAAAATCGTGGTATATCAAAATGGCCGCTTCTCCTCTGTAGACATTCTGTCAGGCCTAGAACTCCAAGATGCCATCTTGTGAGGAAAGAAAATGTGTTTCATTATAGGAGTTCATGATGTGTCCAGCGAGTTACTCTTCTTTCAGCAATGCCCATGGACTGTAGCTGTTTTACAAGATCATAAAGTCTGATGCGGTTATACAAAACAAAATAAGCATTTTTTGCAGTTATACTCTCATGTAGTGGTACTGTAAATTCCTATGGCAACTAATAAAATCTGATTGGTAATGGTGCAGCATGATGTCATGATGTTTAATAAATGATCCATGATTAAATGGAATTAGGTGGTGAATAAAAAACTTACTATGGCACTAATACAGCAGGAGAAAGGAGATTTTTGAGGATTCAATATATTTGTATTAAAAGTCAAACCTTACAAAAATTCAGTATTGCCCCAAACAAGCATATACTTCTTAGTACTATATTTAAGGCTTATTTTTGTCTATATTAGTGTTTGTTTTGATTATTTGCTAAATTATCTCATTTCAGTATAGTGAAGTGCCACAGTAAATGGGAGCTACACTGTAGAAATAAATAAATAAATAAATAAATAAATAAATAACATAATGTTTGAGTAGCCTGTCCAAACGATGTAATAGTCAAATGAATCAAGCACTTAATGAGAGCCAGGGAGTCATGATAAAATGGAGGGCCATGCTCTATAATTCAGCACAGTGAAGTCTGAACAGTTTTCATAGCTGCATTTTATAATGTATTTTTTTTCAATTAGAAACCATTTCCTAACCATATAACTGCCTTGGGAGTGTATGTGTTTTATGTGTGCATATGTATATGGGTGGGTGTAAGTATATGGGATATACCAAAAGTCAGGCCCATAGACAATGTATTATATAAATTACACTAAATGTCCAAATTGGTTGCCGTTTTCTTCTAAACATTTTCTTATTCGTTTGACACATGACCTTTGAACAGTCCTAAGCACAGTAACATTTTCTCTGAAAAAAATAAAAAATAAAACATACTGTGATTGGCCTATGGGGTCTGTCTTTTGGTACACCGTATGTGTGTGTCTGTGTGTGTGTCACTCTGTTATAAAACAAAGACAAACTCAACGGCTGGGATGCAGGTATGTCTGGAACAGAAATAGACTCATCATATATTTTTGTGTAGTCAGTGATGAATTTGGGAAAGCCTGAGGGCAGAATTTCCATTTAATTTGAGGGGGGAAAAAAGTAAACTGTTGTCTTTACATATAATTTAACACACACAAATATAATAGAATCCTGCGTGTTCTTTTGTTTTTTCTTGGTGATATGTAACCAGCTAGCCTAATTCTACCATATCAATGAGCAGAAAGGGCAGAAGACCATCCAGCTCAATAGAACTAGTTTATCATTAGTTGAAATAGTGAAGTAATACACATTACTTTCCAAAGAGGCCCACTAAGCTCAATAATTATTTAATTGCACCACTGTATAAAGTATTGGCGGGTGCAGCTGAGGTTCTACTGAGTACAATTAATATATAGGAAAGGATCATTTTTCTTCATCTCTCTTTCACTCGGTCATCACAAAATTCCCAAACTAAAATGCATAAAATCTAAAATATACAATAGAGATGCATTTTCAAAGACTGTAACTGCAAAAGCCATAGCTTAATAAAGCATACAAATCATGCATCGGTGGTTAAAAAGTCTATGAAATCAAAACATCTTCCTTGATGGTGAACAGAACTGTGTGAAGGGATCTAGTGAGCTTTATCTAATGATCCCATGAAATCAAAATTAAACCAGAGACAGTCAAAACAATAGCAAACAACCATTAAACGCTTTTATATAAAGACTTATTTCAGACTTATTTCAAAAGCCAACAAAAAGCACCCACCTCCAATAATCCAGATTGTCTGTCCCAAGTAGATACTGAAAAGCACTAGAGATAGTATAAAACCTTGAGGGACACTATATTATATCTCCTGTTTCTTGTATGTGTAATTGTGTTAATAGATACAAGATACAGAGTGTCAGTTGCAGCTACCAGATATATTGGTGCATATTTATAATTATTATAATTGCAGGGGTATTTTTTAAGGAGTGTCTTTTGCTACATTCACCTGTAGCACTGTGGAATCTCTACATGCTATGCAGACAAATATTCGCTGCCAGAAAAATATTCCAGGAATTCAATGCACGGTACCACAATCAAAATTCTGAACTTCATGAACTGTAGGCAATGAATTCCATTTTTCTTTTTTAATCTTACATTAAAACATGGATGAAACATCATATAGTTGTTATTACTTCATATTAAGGTTTCTTGATATTGTAGGGGTAAGAAAAATGTAATACCTACAGATAAACTTATGTTTTTTTAAAAAAAAAAAACTGATATACTCTGTTGCTGGAATTAATGTAATCAGTTCTTCTTTCCTTCAGGAAATAGGTGTGTCTGCAATAAATGTTTGCTTAAGGTCGATGTACTTGCAAGACATAAACATGAATAAACAATACAGGTTACTTCACTAAAACAATGATGGTTCATAATTTAAAAAACATTTAAGTTCCATGTTGGGATCCTTACATTCCCTTGTTATAAATAGTTACAATTAACAGACATAAAGTACATTGGGATGATTCCTATAATAAAGGCCAGGGAAGACAAACTCCAAGTGACTCTCAAAAGTATGCTTATGTATCCAACAATAGCCTCCAAAAACTTATCCAAAATGTATCTCTTTACAAACCATTTTCATGCACTACTACTGAGATGGAGCTCTTTCCTACTCAGTGTGTGTGTGTATAATCAGCGTGTGATAGGATTAATAATGGTTATAACTAGCCTAATGCACATAAAGGAAACACTGATTTCTCTTTCCAAATGAACAGGATATTTTTGACCCCAAAAAGGCACCAGAGAGTTTTACTTCCTACCTATGTTACTACCAATCTGTTAGAAGAAAGATGAAATACAGAAACACAAGTATACGAAAGGTACACATTACAGAAAAGATGATAAAAGAATTATGGAATAAAATATAAACATTACCTTTAACTGGACAAAATGTATACTTATGTGAGTTATGATAAAAATCTACAAAAAACTTATATTGTGATAACCTTCAGTGTAAAATGAAAGGCAACTAAAAGGAATGACATACTGCAGCTGGGTCCAAAGTATGGCCATAACATGCTGAAGATATGAACTTTTATCACAAGGACATGTAGGTATTTATCACAAGGTGTTTGTACCCTAACTATTAAGCCTATGGGCTGCCAACCTCAAGAGTAAAGGAAAATAAAAATCTTACAAATCTTTGAACCCAAATCAGAATAGCCCAAGAGAACAGAAAACTGGTACAATCCAGACCTCCTATATAGGTGCTGATAGCACTAAGCGAGAAGAGGAACCAAGGGACCCAGCAAAGATGGGGGAAGGGAATCAAGCTAAGCTTAGGCACCAAATACAAAGCTGAAAGCAGGGTTATAGTATATAATAAATCTGTACTAGAGTTACTTGAAGCTTGAAGCGTGAAGAGAGGTTACATTGGAAGAAAGCAAACAAATATTTTCACATTTGCCAGCAAGTGTCTTACATTGCTTAGTCTCATACTGGTTAGTACTGTAGAGAAAACCAGTCACTATTTCTCAGAGACTACTTTTTATGGCCTTTGCAAAAAAAAATAAATAAATTAGGAAGTTGAGTGGAAGGCTGGAGGGGTAAGAGACTGCACTGTAAGAAGTTTTAAATACCTTGGTTCAGTGTTTCAGGATTCAGAGTCATGGAAAACATACTGGACTTTGTGGTCCTATAGACTCAAACAAGATCTTCATCAACTTTAAAATTCTATCATTCAAAATTCTACCATTCAAAATGCATTCCTGCAACTCTGAAACTATTTATTTATTTAATAAATGTATATGGCTGCCCATCTCACTGATTGTGACTCTGGGCAGCATACAACCAACAATTAAAACAATATCACAGCTGTTAAAAAAAAACTTTAAAATATAAATAAAAACAAGATTGCGGGAGAAGAACATTCATCTCAACACAATTTGCTGCTAGATGTTTAGATCAGATGCTTTGGAGCATGGGTTTTTACCCCAATTACAAGAACAAGTACTGTACTTCCAAGTATTGTACTTGGAAATAGTGCAAGCTAAGTTCATAGCAGCAATGTTTTGACCACCATCTTGACATAACAAATCAGTCAGTTGAAGACTGAAGTGTGAGCTTGGTTGCTAATATTTAATTATAGGCCTATATGCCACTATTTCCCCACCAGTTTCAGTCATTTAAATGTCATTTTATCTTTGCTGGCTCTTTTGTTTTGTTTCTGATCCTAGATCATATAAACTGAATTGATTAAACAAAACCACAGCAGTTGCATTCATCTGAGTAAGATACGGGTTTTACAAGCTTGCTCTGTACTGTAGTAGATTTTCCTTTACATTGATCTGTGCCTCTATCAGTATTGTTGAATCATACTTATCAGTCCTAGCTCACATTTTTGAAGGCGATATATGATGGAAGTTGCAGTCATACAAGATGTAAAACATGTTTATCCAAGATCAGCAGCAAAGTTGCTTATTCTTCTCATAGAAATGTATCTCAAGATGAAGTGAAATAGATAAGGAGGGAGCTGTGAATATGTGTGCAACTGAGTATAGGTGTGCGTAGTGTCTATACATGCCCATTTATAATGCAGAGTGGGAATGTGAAGGAATATGTTGTCCTAATTCCATATTTGTAATAGAAAACAATCAACGTTTTCACTGATTCTTAAATGCTGATATTTCTCCAACAAGCTGGTGAAACACATAAATGCCAAAAGAGAAGATAAATAGAAAATATGTAAACATATGACAAAAGCCAAGAAATGGAATAAAAGTGAAAAATTGCAAGAGAAATAATTAATTAGATGAATGAATATATATAGTTGTGGCTGGATAGCATAGTGGTTAGAGTGCCTCCCTTTGATGTGGGAGACTGGAGTTTGAATCCCGGCTGGTACCTACCTTACCAGTAGGGGTCCTGGGGCAAAGACCCTCAAATGCTTCATCTACCTACCTCAGATATGGAAGTGGCATGAACTAAGAGAGTCATGCCAGCTTGGACGTTGCCTGGATTAACGAGGTCCGTGCCAGATGTTGGGGAACCAGGACAATCTGATGATTAGTGGGCTACTGGAATAAACCATACATGGACGAGACAAGAGAACCTGGAATTGATGGAATGCTACTACAAAAGTAGACCTAATGAGAAGGAATATATAAAACGTATGAGGGAACTATGCATGGACAGAAGACCTACATCCACACTAACAGAGTAACAGCTAGTTACCCAGTTAGATTTTCTGTCTAGAGGTTGTAGCTAATAAACACAGAAGAACTGAATTTGCATTGTCTCCTGGAGTTCTTTGGGCTAAACCTGACATCAATCTCCCCAGACTCTAACCTAGCTCCCAAGCCAGCCAGCCACAACACCGTGAATTCCTCAGGGAGATGCCAGCCTCATCCTCTTGAACTTCCCATCCTCCTCCGGTGAACTAAGAACACGCTTATCTCCCTGAGCCTGGCTTTCATAATTCCATTCCATCACAAAGACTCAGCTACTGAAAAAATACAAGGGCCTAACTCCATCTGAAGCTCTAGAGACTGCTAAACAAAGGCTCACAGCACTGGCTGCCAGGCTAAAGAGATACACTAGAGAAGCAGAGGCCAGGAAGATAAATGCCCTGTTCTCCAAAGAACCACCCAAGGTGTACTCCCAACTGCAGTGTAACAACACAGTAACAGCAGACACACCAACAGCAGAAACTGAACAGTACTGGAAGAACATATGGGAGAAAGAGAACATAACACCAGGTGCAAAGTGGCTGCAGGTTCTGAGAACAGACCACAGTACTCTCCCAGAACAGGAACCAGTCACCATCACAGTAGCAGACATCCAACAGCGAATCAAGAACATGGATTGCTGGACAGCATCTGGCCCAGACATGATCCACACCTACTGGCTAAAGAAACTAACAGCAGTGCATGAACGCCTAGCAACACAGATGAACCAGCTGCTAGCAGCAGGCTCCCACCCAGACTGGCTAACACAAGGAAGGTCAGTGCTGATCATAAAAGACTCCCACAAGGGAACAGCACCCTCCAACTACCAGCCAATAACCTGCCTCCCCACAACATGGAAAGCCCTATCAGGCATCATAGCTGCCAGGCTACAGGACAATATAGGCCAGTACATGAGCACAGCTCAGAAGAGCATTCAGAACAACACCAGAGTCTCAAAATACCAGTTGCTCATAGATAGAGCAGTCACCCGAGACCCAAGGTCTAGACATACCAATCTGAGCACAGCCTGGATTGACTACAGGAAAGCCTATGACTCCATGCCACACACATGGACCTGTGAATGCCTGGTGCTATACAAAATCAACAGGACACTAAGGATCTTCCTCAAGAACTCAATGGGACTGTGGAGGACAACATTGGAAGACAACTCGCACAAGTAGCCATCACGTGTGGTATATACCAAGCTGATGCACTGTCTCCACTGCTGTTCTGCATAGGCTTGAACCCTCTCAGCCAGATAGTAACATGGACTGGATATGAACACAAGTTCAAGAGTGGAACTATCATCAGCCACCTCCTCTACATGGATGGCATCAAGCTGTATGCTAAGAGTGAACAAGACATTGACTCACTAATCCACCTGACATGGATCTATAATGATGACATTGGGATGTCATTTGGACTGGAGAAGTGTGGCTGGATGGTACTAAAGAGAGGGAAGGTAGTTAAGACTGATGGGGTGGAATTACCAGTGGGCCACATAGTGTCAGGTTCAGCCCAAGAAACTCAGTGAGACAATTCAGGAACAGTTCAGTTACTTTATACTAGACAGAATCTCACCAGACTAACTCTAACCCCCCAATGACAGCAACTAAACATTCTGCATTCCTTAGGTTGGTGCCAGTCTACTTCTCTTTACTTTCACATGCTCTGGTTGAGGGCTGAGGAGATGCTTGGGATTCCTCTCCCCCTCCCTATGACCTTGGACCTCCATGCCATGATCCTCCTCGCTCATCACACATAGCAGACATACAGACCAGTTACAAGTACCTTGGTATCCCACAGTCACATGGGAACCACAATGAGGAGACAAGGAAGGCACCAACATCCCAGTACCACCAAAGGATAAGATAGGTCCTGAAGAGCCAGCTCAGTGGAAAGAACAAGGTCCATGCCATCAACATGTATGCCAATATAGTGAGCTGGCCAAAGGAGGACATGGAGGCTGCCGATGTGAAGACCCAGAAGCTCCTCACAATGTACAGAGGTTTCTACCTCAAGTCCAACACCCAAAGACTGTACACCAGCTGGAAAGAGGGTGAGTGGGGTTTGGTGAGTGTCAAAGCCACTGCCCTGGATGAAAACCAGAGCAACCAGGAGTACATCAGTAAAATGGCACCCAAAGATGAGCTGCTGAGAGAATGCCTGAGGCCGCAGCAGACATGAGAGGAAGTTCAAGCAGAGGAAGTGCCATGGCAACACAAGACCCTGCAGGGGATGTACCATTGACAGATAGCTGAGGTGGCTGACATTGGGAAATCCTATCAGTGGCTGGAAAGGACTGGACTAAAAGACAGCACTGAGGCACTGATCATAGCAGCACAAGGACAGGCACTAAGCACCAGATCCATAAAAGCAAGGGTCTACTGCACTAGACAAGACCCAAGGTGCAGACTGTGCAGAGACCCTTGGAGACAGTCCAACACATAGTGGCAGAGTGTAAGATGCAGGCAGAAACAGCATATACTGAACGGCACAACCAAGTAGTTGGCATTGTGTACAGGAACATCTGCACAGTTTATGGGCTAGACCCTCCCAAGTCCAGATGGGAGATTCCACAGAAGGTTGTGGAGAATAACAGGGCTAAGATCCTGTGGGACTTCTAGATCCAGACAGGCAGGCACTGGCCAATCAACCAGATGTTGTGGTAGTAGACAAGGACCAGAAGACAGCGGTGATGATAGATGTAGTGGCACCAAGTGACAGCAGCATGAAGAAGAAGAGTGTGAGAAGCTGGAGAAGGACCAGGGCCTGAAGGAGGAACTAGAGAGGATGTGGAAAGTAAAGGCCAAAGTTGTCCCAGTGGTGGTAGGAGCACTCGGGGCTGTGACTCCTAAGCTGGAAGAGTGCCTCCAACAAATCCCAGGAACAACATGAGAGTTCTCTGTCCAGAAGAGTGCAGTGCTAGGAACAGCTAAGATACTGTGCAGAACCCTCAAACTCCCAGGCCACTGGTAGAGGAACTGAGATTGAGGAAGACACATACCACCCATAGAGATGAGAGGGCATCTACTGTATCTCTCTCTCTCTCTCTCTCTCTCTATCTATCTATCTATGCATGCTTTAGTAATCTCCTCACTCATCATCTAATCTTTGAAAATATACATGGCTTTGTAAGACTGTTGGGATTTGTAACAGTAGAAAAGAATGGATTCTAATTAAGAGATTTATCAGTAGAATAGAACTTTGTCACAGGATAATGAACTCCTGCTGTGAGATAAATGCAGAAGCAAAACTCATGTGGTTTATGAAAGTAAATAGTGAGGTGTTGCCAAGATGTTTATATTCCAAGTGGGAAAATATTTTCCTAATAGCAGTATTTTTATTTCAAACCTTTCAATTGTTTGGAAGTTTGCTTACATTTTTTTACCCTGTGTGTTTCAAAATTCTTCCAGTAAAAGTATTTCTTAACAATCTTGGTTCTTATCTAATTCAAGTACCTTTTTTAGTACCCATTTTATCTTTTATATTTATATTTATATCTTCTAGTTTAGCTACTTAAATTTGGCAGCCACCTAGAGTACTCATCAGAATAGTGAGTATAAATCAAAGAAACAAATCTTTTGGTTTTGGCTGGAATATGGGAGATAGGTTCCATTCACTTCTACAGATGGGGTAGAACAATTTCTGATATAACATAAATAGTTCATATAGCGGTGTGGTCAATGCACAAGGAGTATTGTTAGAACATTAACTTCAGAAAAACTCAGTATAGAAAGGAGTGGGGCTGGATTTTATGTTTCTGCCAGTCTTTGATTTCCGCTATTTCTAACTTTTTTTAGTCATTCAGTGTTTGTCAGCTGCAATTACAAATTTCTGCCAGTCCCTGTTTATTACAAACAATTGAAAATGCTTTGACAGCTTGCCCCTGGAGCCTACATTATAATCTAACACTTGAACATTGCAGCAAATTCTGTATTCTCTCATACTGTAATTAACTTTAGACATTTGCCTTCATAAATTGGTATTCAAGAAAAGTGGAGCCATACTTTACAGAAATCTTTTAAAAAGAGACAGAGAGAAGGTAGACTTATAAAATGAATATCAACATCCCCGGCCAGTATCATCTTGACAGAGCTTTCTTCAATCACATGATTGCAAGCGGTTTAATGTCTCTGAAAGAGTACTTGTATGTTCCACGTGTTCTAGTATTTCTTACAACAATTGTTTAAAATGGGCCTAACCTGAATTGTGGGTTGAGAGGACTAATTACAAGATAGCTTCATGCTTGAGTAATTATTTAATCCTTATTTCTTGAAACTGGTTGTAATATAATCTAAAGAGTTAATAGATGAATCATATTTTGAAGAACATATGATGTTCTTCTCATATACAGTAGTTCATATGGTATACAAATTCTTTGAAAATTAGATATATATGGTTATTTCCATATACATATAGGCTAGGTTTGCTTAGCATGCTAAACCATGCTAAAATAGGATTGAATAATTTTTGGTTCAGGGGCCTTAGCTGTTGTTTTAGCTTGTTGTGTAACCATCTTACATGATATTGTTTATTGTGGGCGGCGGGATATTGAGTTTTCCCTGGAGTTTAAATAAAAATCTTTTTATTTGGCATCCTTGGGCATCAATAACCATACATAAACATATATACATACAATACATAACCTAAATATTTGTTTTTGTAGAGGAATATTTTAAATGCATAATTCCTTTCCAAATATAACTTTAAGGGTTTTTTTCTGCCTTAAGGTCAGTCTTGACTTTTGGTAGCTGCCTGGAGAAGTCCCTGCAGTTTTCCGGGAAACATTTTCTAAAATGTTTGCCATTGCCTCCTTCTTAGGGCTGAGAGAAAGAGTGACTGGCCCAAAATGACTCAGTTGACTTCTGTGCCTAAGGCAGGATTATCACTCACAGTCTCACAGTTTCTAGCCTAGTGCCTTTAACCCCTATCCCAAACTGGCTGTTTTCATATTATGATCTGCATATTCAGTGAACTTCTGTTAGGATAGCTTCTGCTTTCCTGATGTACACATGTTCACAAAACGACAAAACATGGAATTTCTTATAAAGTTGTGCATAAAATTAAGGAGATAATGAATGTACATAAGTTAGGTGGCAGACACCCTTGATATCTATGCATGTTTGCATCTATGCATGTACTGAAAGTGTTCTGGTCACCAAGCAGATAAGAACATCAAAATACTTGCTCTGGATAAAATTATTTCACAGCCATGTCTGAGGGCAATTATTGATTCATTAATACAGTTTAAATAGTTTATGTCTACATTTCTTTGGCATATTTCTTGGTTGAAAACTCCTGTTTAGTAAAAATAAAGAACAATATTGTTTAGATTTCATGTATTATTATTGCATGTTATTTGCTCTCATTAAGACATTTCAAATTGTGAGCTCCCTATGTGACCCATAAATCTGTCATTCAGAATGCCTGTCTCTATTCCATTGTCATCACAAGGTTATACAAAATCAGCTGCCCTGAGAAAACACGAGATTCTGACAGACTTTGCACACAGCAAGGCCTCCGTGACATCGTGGCGTCTGCCAGCTCCTTTCGTGCTTGATTAGCTCTTGGTTACCACAGTGATAATGTCTGGAGGCGCTGATTAATGTACAATAATGGTACATCTCACTGGAAAGATAAGCTTATAGAAGATCAATTAAACACTAGCAATTTCACAGACTACAAGTGGGAAGAAGATGGCTTGGAGCATTTTCTTGCAGGTATTTCTTTAATCAGTTTTTCTTTCCTGTTCTAGAATTTTCATGTAAAACAGCTAAAATTATACCAGAAGGAAGGAGGAATAAAATTCAAAAGAAGAGAAAGATGATGTTACCCTATTAAATTACAAGGTGAAATGAGATGAATAGCAGCTAAAATTTTGTTTAAGCCAGTCTTCTACAATGTCAATGATGGCTGGGAATTCTGGGAGTTGTAGGGCCCCAGACTGAGAATGCTTCTTTAAGCTGTAAAAAGAGTACAAATTCTACTTTTCTGATGGTAAGGGGTTTTTTTTTAGTATATGCTGTAAATATGTAGCTGACATGTGTGGTACATTAAAAAGCAACCCACAACACTGTTTCATGAAATTGAGCTGTTGCCAGGGCTACAAAAGGACGAAAGTTAATATAGAATTTCTGAAACTGAATTTTTCAGTTGGCCATTCAGAACAGAAGATTGTCTGCAGGAAAACATAGTTACCTTAGTGCAGTGGATTTCTTTAGTAATGGATTATAGCAGTAAGTTTAGCTGCAAGAAAAGTAGCAGAAATTTGCTCCTCTTCCCATTCCATTGACATAGGCCTCTTCTAGACTGAAGAGGCAACCTTTAGTTTTTCATGTGCAAAGACAGAATGAGGATCACATTTTAAATGAAATGATTTACTATATTGATGGTTAGAGAAAGTCAGCCTGTATGCTTTGTGAATCTTGAAGATTCATCTATTACTTCTATATGATGCTTTTAGCAAATTATGAAGTTAGTCTGGGCACATAGACAGTGCCCAGAAGGACTCCTTTTATAATGAGACATGTGGAGTAGTGCTAAAATGGATATGGGGACATAAAAGTATGGGATATAGTGTCAACAGTGATAGTTTGGTCAAAATTCCTGTAATCTATTAAATTGCTGTGGACTGTTTGTAGATGCCAATATATTATTGAATATTTGCAGACATTTATAAAAAGGAGAATATAATATTTCCTTCTCCCTCAAAATTATTAAGTGGAATCCAACCTCCGTATTGGCATATCAACATTAGAAATCCAGTTTTCCATCTTGCCCTTCTCTACATCATATTCAAGCTTCTCTAGTCAAAGCTTTTAACAGGGGTTCACAGCTAGATTTATCCATACTCTATTATTGCCCGAAGGCCAACCTTGGCATAAGGAAGTGGAAATTCATTTTATTCAGTTATACTGGCAATGTTGCTTTTTTTCACCCCTGGATTTCTTTTGAGATGAGATTCACTGCTTTAATATAGCAGAATATAAACACCTGATTACATTTAGTATGGTGAGTAATGCTTAACTAATAACTTAAACAATGCTTAATATAAACTTATTGTGGGGAATGAAGAATCCATGAAACTAACAGAAGTTTCAAAATGTTCAACCACCTGCTGGAATTCCTATGGGACATCCTAGTCCTAAAAACTCTTGTCCTATTATATCTGAACCAGCTTTTGTACATTCTAGTTGAAAGAGAACACTGAACTGTGGAACTGAATCAACATCTCATTTGAAGTTGTCTCCATCAATGTTTAATTTTCTAGAAAGGCAGAGTAGAAGGAAAGACATGCTGCTGTAAGACAACTATTGATATTGTTGAGCTTCTGAACCAAATAGTAGAAATGTATTCTATTATTTAAAGGGTTCCACAATTCTTTGCTGTTTTTTCCATAACAAACAAACACAGGTACTAAAGTGCTACTGTTAGGGTTAGATTTGTCAGCTAACCAGACCAGAGGGTGCTCCAGTTATAACAAACGGATTCAGTTTCCATTAGTATTTGAATCTCAGCAGATAACTCATGAAGTTACGAACAGGATCTAAGGAGTTATGTGTTTTCAGGTTAAAAAAACACTGCTTTATCATTATTATTTTGAAACAAAAAGAGAGGTGTAAAACTTGAGTCTAGAGAACTACAGTTAGATAAAATTACTGCCATCCTAAGAGAAATATGATAATTTAAAGCATATATCACAGCGCCAAAAGCTGAGGAAAGATTGTCCTAGCTGAACAGACAATAGGATAAGATTTGTCTCCAATAGTTTCTTGTTTAGGATATCACATTATGACACAAAGGGCATTATGGTGCCCTTGGTTAGTGACTGAAGGGTCCTCTGTTTCAATGCAAGGGGTGGAATATCATCTTCTCATGGAAGAAATATCTTGTAGAAGGTACATATTACATATTTTTATTGCAACCTAATTGCTATAAATTAAATGCATATGCCTGCTAAATATCAATTAGATGGTAAAAGCCAAAATAAATACACTGAATTGTTTCTCTTTCTTTATTATTTGCTTCCCATTAACTAAAAAAAAAATTCAACACTGTCTGTCTGTGCTTCCTAATGATTCTTCATCCAGATAGTAATAAGATTCCATAACATTAAAAAACAGTCTGTTTTTAATCATAAAATATAGAAATAAACATAAATGCTCAGTCATTTCAAAAGGTGTATTTTTAAAAAATGTCAGAAAAAAAACAAGGAATAAGGTAGGCCTAGTAAAGAGTTTTGCAACTTCAGAAGTGCTGGAGGTTTTTATTCAGTGGGGCTTTAATTTGTTTTCACAGCAGTTTGAACAAATTGAATTTGTTAATTAAAGTGGTGAAATGAAATGCTGAACATTATTGACTAGATGCTAATTACATTAGCAGAGATATGGAGGGAGGGAGGAGCTCTTCTTTTCAATAGCCAGGACAAATCATATTAAAAGAGACAAGTGATTGGTGTGAGACCAAATTCTGTGGGGAGAAAATGATTTACATATTGTGATCAAAATGTTTATCACTTGAGACTGTCATTGTACAATGCCAATGGAAACATGATTACTATAGTTTACTGCTGCACCTCTATCTGCTGCTTGGAACATTCATTGAGCAGAGATCATTACCTAATTAAATGTCATGATACATACTGTGCTAATCAACAGGGGCATTATTTTGAACTTGCTGTCAAAAAAACTGTAGCTTGCAGTCTAGCACTGAAAAAAATAAGGAATAGTAACAACTGGCTAGAAAGGCTCATGTGTTCTTTAATCTGGATTAAACTGAAAGAGCCAATACTGCTTTGCATTTGAGAGCAGTTTCTTTTTTTCATTTTTTGCAAACTATGCAACATGATAAAATAATAAAACACTGGTGCTAAGAATTAAATAGTAAGGATTATAACTGCATACACTTATCAGATTCGTAAAGGGGTTTATGCCATAAGGCACAGGAGATTTAAGTCATTCAGTGCTTTCCAAAGCTGGCAAAGAGAACTCGGTAGTGCAACTATATTGTATTTTTAATTATTGATTAATTATTGATAAATATGGGGTTAATGAAGCAACCCATATTTTTAAATATATATATATTATCTTTTTCTGATATTTAGTTGCAGTTGTTTGGACAACCTTTTTACAAAGTTGATGGAACTTACTCAATTCTGTCTAAATAATTTTACACTACAAAGTACATGTGCATAAAATCATTCCTGAATTATCATGGTTTCACTGCAAAATAAAAATTAATGTGAAAATTATTATGCCTCTACTTACAGCTGTTTTGGAGGCAACAACCTGTTATTTTTTATTCATCTAGTCAAATGAATTTTTGAAAGTTGCCCTATATTTTTTTATCTGAGTTCAGTTTGATTTCTGAGGCACGAAGTGCTTGAGTTGCCTATTCTGACCAAGATGTTCTTCTGTGGGGTTTAGATAGTATTGGGGTAGTTTCAAACTTCACTACCTGAGCACTCCCAGAAACAGGCGCTGGTAGAATACTACTTTGCAATATAGCAACGGAGCTATGAAATTAGAAAAGGCTTTATTTTATCTCCTGTTTTATTTCATTTATTTATTTACTTTCATCAGCTACATGAAACCTTAGAAGAAGTCATCCAGCATTCTAGCGTTGGGTTTCACTTATGTTGATGACACCCACTTCTTTTCTTTTTCAGCTAGTTTCAAGAGGCTATGCAAATGCTGAACCATTGGCTGGAAGCTATGATGATGATTCAAATGTAGGTAAACATTAGGCAAACCAGAGATACTGCATTTTCTGCAAAACCATGTTTGCAGCTTTGGGCAGTTATGGGCATTGTTTGCTTCTAGAGAATCAGATGACTGTTATGATCAAAACTGCTTTTTGCTCAGCTTTGTCTAGCAGGTCTTTCAAACCCAAAACTATTCACGCTGAATTTAAGCAATAGCAAAAACCTAATATTATGCAATAAGTGCTAAATTCTGGAAGGATGGATGGGTATATATACACATACATACATACATACACATACACACATAACATACACAAATCAAGAATTGTAGTACACATTAATTGATTTGAAGAGAAAGGATATTGTTCTCACCTTTATGTTCTCACATTATGTTTAAAGGAAAGAAGAGATTTATTGTTGAATTCTGAAGTGTATATTTCGCTTAGGAACTTGCAGCACACTACTATCTAGTTGCTGCATTCATCCAGTTTGTAAACACAAAAAAGCTACAAGCATAACCACAGAGTTAATCAATTAAAGGTTTTAAACACTCTCACGTGATGATACTTGATGGGGATGATCAAGGGAATAAAGACATAATATATATTTGCTTGTTACAAAGGGATTTATATTTTCTCCCTTCATAGCATCTTCATATTTTCTTCCCTAGCACTGGAATATCAATTTCTTTTCTTTTTGTTTTTGAAGTGCTATACATTCATGTCCCTAAAGAAATCTGGTCATATTGTAAATCAGAAAATGTGATATTCTGTAATTTGCTAATAAGATTACCAGCATCACTATATACTGTACTACTTCTTTGCTTAGAAGAAAAGAAATAAACAGCTAAAAAGAGTACATTTAATAGCCTTTATTCCACTGAAGGGGCACATTTTGACCATACTGTATGAGTATTTAATTTTAAAATATTTTATATAGTTTATAGTGTTATTATTTTGCTGATAAATATGAAGAGTTCTAGCACCTCTCTAAGGGGCTTGACTGTGGACTTATTCATATACAGATAGTATGGATTATTTATATAGCATTTCTAACATATGAATAAAATATTTCTTTTATCTTTTCATCCTCTATTTTTCAGACAAAGAACCAAAGCTGAAAAATAGCTGCTGGCCCAAAGCCTAGCAGAGTCTATCACTGATCTGGAATCAAAGTCCAAGAACTGTATCTCCATAACCAATACTGTATGACATGTGATACTGGCACTCAACTATGTTTTATGGATATCTTTGTCCTCGATAGGAACAAATAAACTTAGCACAAAAATGCCTTTACTGTAAATATTAGATTAAAATGGAGACAGTAAATCTTGTGTTTTAATCACATGTCCTCATCTTCATGTATGTACAGTAACACAGGTAAACTAACCAATAAGTAAGTTACCCTTAAGCTATGATGTGCTATGGCAATAATTATGAAAGGTAGCTGGAGAAAGAGTGAAATTCCACCAGATGTTATAGCATTCATATTCTACAAACTCTTTAACTTCTGATTCAAATTCTTCCTTGGGTTCTGCTATGATTGAGGAGTTCACATTTGAGAGCTGGATGCCAAAATGGCTTGGATTGTTCCCTACAAGTTACTGATGTGAAATTAGTTTGGTTCTTAGATAACAGACTATGTTTTTTTTATCAACAACCCTAAAGAAGTTAGTGACTGGGAATGGAGGATGCTGAGTCTTTATAGATTTCCTTGAGCCCATTTAGGGGTATCCATAGGTAGGGTGGAACGAAAGGCCAAGATGGTGGGTATGATCGTGAGAATGAAGCCCCACCTCTTTTAAAAGCAAGTGACATTGCACCATCTTGGCCTTTTCCCTCCTCTCCCCCACCCCCCACCCCCGGTTGTTCCTGAGTTCATTATAGAACAAAAATAAAAAGCAAAAGAAAACCTAGGTTTGCTTCAACTCTTTACAAAGACATAAAAACAGATGTGTTAAATAAAAATAGGAAAAGGTGAAATTCTGTTGCTAAGTTGGTGTTAAAATGTAAGAAGCTGATCTGCCATAAAATCACTTGTAAGTGGGGGATGGAGCTAGCTGAATTGGCAAACAAGTTTCGTATCTCTATGGAGATGCTGGCTCTGCCGACCAATTATCCCTGGACTTTCCAACTCACTGCCAAACACTTAGGAAAGAGTATAGAAGCTATTCCAACTCAAGAGTTCCTTCCTAAAACTTTGGTTTGAGAATAGAGTTGCATCTAATATCAAAGAAAAAAGGGGAAAGCAGAAAACTCTGATGGAGGGTTAGTTTTCTTGCTATGCATATCTAGTGAGAAATAGTATTATTTTTGTAAGTAAATGATCAATTAACTCTTTACTTCCATTTTATTAATGCAGCAATCTACTGCAGTAAGTGGTAAACATGAGGGATGTAAACAATGAGTTAAATATCTAATTGTTTATATCCCTCATGTTTACCGTATTTTTATGATGGATTTTCCAGTGTTCCAATGGAAAGATTTTATCTTGTCTGAAGATATAAATAAGATGATTAGATAGGTTTGACTGAGTGACCTGATTACTGAGAAAGAGATCTGCATATTTTGAAGGTCCCTAGCCTTCTTACCAAAGGATGGGAATGCCATTTTCAGTGGAAGATTGCTGATATGCATTTGCTATATGATTAAGCCTCAGGCTAGCATATTTTCCTGGAAAACAATAGACCTTTTTGGAGTTAAAGTATGGGATAAAGATTCATTGTGACATGCTTGGTCTCTTAGTAGCAGTGCAGAGACACTACCAACATCTAGAGCAACCACCCTGTCAGGATACTGTTTGTGCAAACATTTTAATAAAAGAAGGAAATGATAGAAATGAGGGTTACTGGGTATAGCAGGAATAAAATAATCTGCTTTGATTCTAAAAAACCCTCTTGCATTCTTGGATTCATTATATCCTCCTGAAAATACAGGAGGAGAGCCAACAGTTTATATTCTAATTTCAAATCTATTTCTGGATATAGGTGTAGAAAGAAATAACCAGCTATATTAAAAACCAAAAAGGGTATAGGTCTACCTTGCAAAGTTAGCACATATGAAAACCTCTAAGAAAACAGATGTTAAGATTTCTTTTTGTATGCTGTTCTAAATCAGTGTCCAGATAGATGAAGCACCTAGTTGACCTTAGATGATCTAGAACAGCTAAACAGGGTTGGAAATAACCAGGAAACACTTGTAAACTAAACTAAACCAGGAAGTCAGAAAGCATTGTGGAAGAAGGCTTAGCAAACCACTTCAGTGTTGCTGCCAAGAAAAGCTTCATGGACATCTCCAAGAAGTCACCAAGAGACTTTACATTTAAATCAATGCACAGGTGTACTCCTTTAGTCTACTATACTAAAAAAGTAAAAGATGTAACCTAAAACTACAGTAAACTGTCAATGTGCCTAAGCTGTAATTAATAGTGAAATTTTATGCATATTTACTTCAACGTAAATTTTACCCTGTCCAGTGGATTTTACTTCCTAGTAAGTATATATAGGATTGCAGCCTAATTTTAGCCCCTCCTCCCTAAAACTGGAAATTCGGCATATGGACAGCCAGCATACGGAACAATAACAAAACGGAAAACCAGAACAGATACTATACATTAATCCCTATTCTGTACGTGCCTCCACTGAAGACCATAATGACATAATTTAATTCTGTTTTTCTGTAACAGGAGCAATAAATCTAATTCAGGCAAGAAACTGGTATTCCATAGGCGCTGCATCTCTCCATTGAGAAAACAATTTTGAGATGATATACAGAAGGGGGGAAAAAAACAAACACGCAGGACCTACTTGAAAGCTATGGGTTTTAAAAATAAGGCATTAAGGATTTGCTACCTTCCTTTAAGGAAGGTTTGATTATATAAGCCATTTAATAAAGAGTTGAAAGTAGTCCATAATTTAAAGAGGCTGTGATATAAGCATGCTTTTTTTTTCTGGTTAAACTTATTTTCAAAAGGTATCAGGATTATAGCTAATGAAAGATAATAATGGCATCTTCTTAGTCAAGATTATTAATTTTTTACTAAAGGCACACCGACTGAATGTTCATGCCTGACTTATTCATGGTTAATTTAGCTTTGATTTACTCAATTAACACAATTGCCTGATTAGTATACTGTGCCAAGGCACAAACTAACCACATAGTTGGCACAACACTCTGATTCAAAATGTGAATGGCTAGTTTGTGGGATAGTTTTACGCTAACAAACCCAGCCAAAAAAAGAAAGCTAAAAAATCCAGTAATACTATATCAGACACGTACACTGTTAATTTGAGCTTTCAGACTCTTTGGTTCACATCCCCAAGTACAGCTAGAAAAGGCACTTTTCTAAAAACATTACAGAGCCCCTGCTAGTCATCTTAAACAATCCCAAGGTACCGAACTTGTACTTGAGCAAAATTCTTATGTTCACAATGCTATTTCATGTGCTTCATATGCTAGGATAGCTGCCAGCTATTAAATATTAAATAAAGTATTAAATAATATTAAATATAAACAGCATCCTCTACTTATTCTTTTTTATATCCATATTATGATGATGCTATTTGTTTTTCTTTAAAAAAAATCCACAGAAAAATATATTTAGACCAATAGGCACAGCTATTGTAAAAACTGGATAACAACAGAGGGTTTGTACTGTGAGACACCGCAAGAAGTTTTTTTTTTTTTCCATTAAGGAAGACCTCTTTGTAAAATGTCTTTATTCCCTGGACCACTTTCCATTCCTGGTATTCATTTTAATAAATGGCAGCATTCTTAGTAGGATCCATTTGCTTAAAATTCATATTATTGTCGATGTTAACAATTTCTTTAACCACAAATCTGTGCTTAAAATAAGAATCAACAGCAGGGCTGTAACTAACATCTACATTTAATTAATTTTCTAGATAAATGCTTGTCATCCTTTTACATTTTAGCAATTAATTTCAAGATAAGGACATTATTAAAATATTTTAAGAGTTGGAGGAAGTTCCTAAATTAAGATCTACCTGACTTTAAACCAGATCACTATTCTAAGGTTTGCTACAACTGAGTTTATTACCTGGTTCTTGTTGCTACCTTGTACAACAAATACACCACTTTTTACACTAATCTATATTGGTACTAGGAATTTATCTTGCCCTATGTACTGTGTCACACAGTGATCAACAGATGCTTATCAGAAGTTCAGAAAAATGGACAGGAGGCTAAGAGACCTGTTCCAGTGCTGTTCCCCAGCAGAGGCTATTAAAAGTATGCCTCCTTTATACAGCCATCAAGACAAGCAATTAGCAATAGCCCCATCCTCCTCAAATCTCACTAGTCCTCTTTTTAAAACCATCTAAATTGGTGGCAATCACAACCACCTAATTAACAGCCATTTCGCAATGATAGCAGTGAATTCCATAGTTTAACTAAGTGTTATGTACAGTAGTAGTTTCATTTATTGGTCTTTAATCTCTCTGCATTTCATTTCAATTGATGACTGCAAGGTCTAACATTGTAAAAGAGTAATTAAAAAAACCCTCTGTATCTGCATTTTCTACACCATATAAGATCTCATATAGTTCTATCATATTTCCCCTTAGACGCTTCCTTTCTAACCTAAAAACAAACAAACCTATATTTACCCATAGGAAAGCTATTATAGCCTCCAAAGCATTTGGTTGTCCTGTTCTATAGCTTTTGCAGATTTACAATATGTGAAAACAGGATGGAATAGACTTTAACTGAATTATCCATCTCACTCTGTACATATAATTGTGGATAGCCAGATTTTGTTCTAAATGTGGAATACCTTTGTGTTGCTGGCACAGAGATCAAAGCAGTTTTAAAGAAGTAGTATTAATTGGCTGTTTGGTTTGCTGTTCATATGTTAGGAGGCCTAAGGTTACTTCAAAGCTGATTTTATGTATAAACATTCATAGCAGTTAAAATGAAGTTTCTGCTTCCTCTTTCACACATGTCCACTATATAATATAGCTTATATTACAACTGCAACTGTATTTTTTTCAAAGCTGTAACTTTATACTGCAAGTGGTTATTGATAACGGTATTCCAGTGTAATAGAGGGAAACAAATGTAGTAGCAAAAAATAGTGAAATCAATGAAATGAAATTATGAAAATTACTGCACACTAATCCTAATACTTGGATTGCTTTAATTGTTAAGTATAAATAGATAATATTTCAGTAGCATTTAAAATTACACATACCAAAATATCCTTCATATTTTTTAAAAAATGAAATATTTAATATGTCCTTTGTGAGTCTGTTTTTCAACTGTTACATTTATCATGAGGAGGGTGAAGAATTGTTTTTTAGCATTTTCCAATTCACTGAATTTAAAGATACCAATAGGTGTTCTGTGCCACCTTTATCATCAATGTATCTGCCAAACTTTCTTTGGGCAAAGTTAATGAGGTACTGGGACTTTCTTATGGGAACATTAGCACCCTTAAGATCCAAAGATGAGCCTAATCTGTTAGTTCTGTGCAAGATACTGATCCAAACAACCCATTTCCATTGCTAGGCTAACACTGCTACTGAGATCCAAACTTATATTGCATGACAGGAATAATCTCCAGGAAATGTTTGATTGTTACATTCTCCAGGGCTTAAATCTTCTCAGAGCAACTTCTACAGCACCAAGGTTGCTGAAATTTGTTATTGTCTCAGTTGAGACATGAATACTTTGGAATGCAAGTCTATGTTATAAATCAAAAACCTTAGAACTCTTAGAAAATATTACTCCAAATCAAGTTGAAGACTTTCTTCATCAACAACTATTATGTAACACTTAGGAGGAGAGAAAATTAAAGGAAGGGTCCTACAGCTCAGTGTGACCTTTATTAATCCAATGTCTTTGCAATTCAATTGCAATGAATCATATTATGCAGATTCTTGCTTGCAGTACTTGAATTTTAAATGGACAGCTGCTAGGCTTGCAACTGGACAGCTCCTTCTAATTTGCTTGATCTGGCTTGATGCTAACATACGCTTTATAGATGATGAATGTGGATAAAATAATGCTCCTACAAAATCAAACCCTAAAGTTTACATTAAAATATAGTTCCATTATGGTATACTGTTCTTTATAAATGAGGCCTCCTTACAGTGCTTCCATTACTAAATCGTAGGAAAGACAAAGAGATCAAATCTGTTATTATGTCAGCCTCATAAAAGACTCTCTGAAGCTCAAAATTCTAGTAGAAATTGAAAATATGAATACCAGTTCCCTAATTTTAACTTTATTAGATTACTAAGCACAGAACTCAAATAGTCTGTAACAGGATTCCTTATAAATTGAAGACAATACTATTTCTCTAAGATTTCAGTATAGAAAAAAATCATTATGTAGAAAACATGGAACAAACAATTCGTCTTTCCCTAATTGTTTATAAATAGGTGAACTTCCTTGTCAATGTTAAGATATCTCAAGACTGTTTTGTTGGCAAAAATAATTCTTAACTGATGTTATTTACAGCAGTGTCTAATCTTAAATGTATGTGTAGTTATTTTCCATCCATTTTAGTAATTAATATCAGAGAAAAAATAGTTTGAAAAATTGCCAGGTTCGTGGTAAGTAGACTATGCATAAATGAATACTGATCTCTATTTATATGCATTTGCTGAATTGTAAAAATGCAGTAACAAAGCCAATACTGTAATATTGTATTTTCTGTTATTAAAGGTCAACCAGTTCATATGTACTTTTACAACTGTAAGCAATTATACGAGTAAAAATGTTTTGCTTTTTGGTTTTAATCATAAATGCAGAGGCTTTATACTACAATTGAGAAGATAATCCTATCCTCATTTACCTCCCAAGTAGATATGTGCAAGCTTGTGCCAGAAACTAACCTCTGAATGCAGTTAACTCCTCCATTGGATTCCAAATCTTTCATAATGAGGGCCTATGGTACTGTGGAAAGTTGGAAATTTCCCTTATCACACAATAAGTTTGATAGGGCAGTGGCTGGCTGCAGGGGCCACCCTCAGGCTTCATGCAAAAAAAAGCATTCTCAGCTCCTGAGAATACATATTAACATTACTGCCTGGAGTGGGATTCCTTGTGTTTTGAAAAGAGCAGTAACTTGTTTTCAGGAAAGCAAGTGCTACTATAGGCAAATATTAAGATTACTTTATAAGACCATAAAAGTTTCCGCTTGAAAATAACCCTTGGCACAACACTTTAATGCCAACCTCAGATATTGAATCCATAATGAAAGTCAGAAGTTAATTAAGAGCTGGTCTATAATTCCGGAACACATTTATATTCATATTGCAAGGGCTCTGATATTGCCTACTGACATGCAATAAAATCAACATTTTCTTCAGGGATATTTTCTGTAGGGTTGAGTTTCTTACCAGCTTTCTAGCATAACTGGAAATGCGCCCCTTAATAAGAAACAACTGGTTTCTGAGTTCTTAAGCTTCTTTTGGCATGTAAGAGTCCTCATTTTGACAGAGCTAACAACATATTTTTAATGCTGTCCTGAAATCTGTCTTGCAATATCTCAAGTTTTCCTCCACTATGTAAGAGGCTCCTGCTTTTCTACCATATTTCTTTCAAATTTCTCCTGTTCTTATTTTTGAACAGGAGGGTGCTACTACTAGTGTAACTACTTTCTGTACATTCTGTACATCTTCCCGTCACTCTGAAGCTTCCTTGGCCACACATAGTTCCCAGTCAGAAAAAGTCTCATGAAGTCTTTTTCTGGGCATTTAATTTAAGTATGGGAAGCCAAAGGAAGCTCTGGGGAGATGCTGGAGATATGATTATACAATGAATTATACACTGAAACTCACATCCTTGGCGAGCTCATAAGTGAAAAAGTTCACGAACACTACACTTCACCCTTGAGAATTTCATCTAACTTCTCTTTTCTTTTGAATAAATTTTGAAAGCTAATACTATTTCATCAAACTGAATGAGAATTGTAGAGCAACCCGGAACAATTTTTCTACACAACACTAATTATTTTGTGATACTGCAAGTGGTCTTGAATGCGCTTATGGTTTCGGCAGGACAATCTTGCCCCATCTGTCACTTCAGAAAACATTGAGTTAACAATATCTCTAATTGCTTGGATTCTTTGAGGTGCAAATCTATAACCCAATGACACAATTGCTAAAAGAAATTATTTACAATTCTATTTGATTTTTTCATATTGTTTTTACCCAGTAAATCACAGCAGAGTTACCCAGGAAAGTAGGAGTGGAATGGGTTGAAATACAATACAAATAATCTCATATGAAATTATGCCTATCATATATGATAGCTGCATGTGATTTCTTGTCCCCTATCTTTGCCTCTGCAGCTCATCCATGTGGAAAAACGTATTTCTATATATAAGCTGGAAACTCTTTATTAGTCTGACCAGGTATAATTCAGACCCTTATATGCTTTGTTGCATCATTAAATATTTAAATGAATAACTGCCTGCACTCAATATGACAAATTGAATCGGAAATGTTTACTTTTTCATTATGACTACTTTTATTCACCAGAATATAAAACTTAATACAATTAGAGCTTCATAGCGGATGGTGTCAGACAATTTCACTTCACCTCAACTAGCCATTGATTTATAAAATTGCAAATTGTAATTAGGCATATCACATCCAGTTGTTAGAGCCATTGTACTAAAAAAAAATGGCTCCAAAAATGGTTTAAACTTCTCAGGAAAATCTTGAAGAATTAAAAAAAAACACACCAAAATCTGGATAATGAAATATGCTTCCTAAACAGACTGCAATGAGAACAAAGTAGTTTCTGCTAGCTATATAGCTTGTATTTTTCTATTTAACAACGCTTTGAGTGTGCCAATTACCAATGAGTTAGTTGCAGACTTGATTATCTTCCGAATTTTCAAGAGCCCAGTTCCACTGATAAGAATCTTTGGTATATACAGTCTGGATCAGCCATTGCTGCTCCATCAACTGATATTGAGTTAAAAGGACAATAAATCCTATTTGGCAACCTGGTCTCCTAAAATAATGGAGAGCATTTGGCAGCAAAGGCTGAACTGTAATTCAAGCTCATCTCCTCTGACAACTGGAGAGGGACACACATGGCTGCAAAGCTCATTTTGGAGTTTGAAAGCCATTAAACATCTTTTGCTGGCTTTGACATCAAGTAGTGCAATGCCAGAACTTCAGTGCCAAGGGATACCCGAAGAGAAGGCATATGGTCTGACTTCAATTCTGCTGAAGAATTCAATCACATTTTAAAAAGAAAAAGAATGTATGTTTCTCTTTATTAAAATTGCCAGCTCATTTCAAAGGAAGGATGATGATATGCAAATATCACTTAATGTATGTGGTAATAAGCTACAGTAAACTACTACAGGCATTGAGGTCTATGTATCAAGCAAAAGCAGACTAGGGACATTTTCCAACAGCCCTCACAGTGTATTTCTAGCTCCTTGGGCTATATCTCCTTCTTAACTCCATCATGAAATAGTTTTGGTTCCCTGCATTTTTTTCTCCTTAGTATACACACAGGCACAGATGGGTTTAAATTGAGGACAGTGAGATAAATACTGTACCCTCACTAGGATAGGTTAGTTAGCCTTAGTTTACACTTTCTCAACTTAGTATCCTCCAGAAGTGCCGGAGTTGTAGTATAAGGTTAGGACTGTTACAACTGTTCAGCAAAAATAGAGACAGCCCTAGGCAGCAGGAAAGAGATACAGAGGATTTTTGCCTTTCACACCTAGTAGGTATCCAGATTTTTGTATCCCAGATCTGGTAACCCTAGGAAAGATCCTGGCAGATTCCAGTATAGGTGATAAGCAAAATCAGTAAAGTTGTAGAAGTCATTTGAAATGGCAAGTTTTACCTTTCAAAAATGAGCTTGAGGAGCATATTGCTAAATTGCAAAAAACAAAACCCCCAAAGAACAGAGATTTCTTGAAATGCATTAGAGGTTTAAAATAATAGACAAAATAATTGGAATGAAAGAAATACTGAAAAACAAAACTCAGTTATTTGCATTGGTTCATATATGGACATCCAAAGAGCTACATATATGGAGCTAAGAGGAAAAAAATACAATTTGACACTAAGTCATTATAAGATGTCCATATATACTTGTGTATGAGCCCATCCATGGATAAGCCAGCCCTCAAATTTTTAACCAAAATACCATGAAAAATGTGCCATCCATGAATAAGATGACCTTTGAAACTTTCATATGTTTTAATTTTCACAACTGGCTTATCCGTGGATCGTGCAGTTTTCATGATATTTTGGTTAAAAATTTGACGGTTGGCTTATGTGCGGATGGGCTTATCCACAAGTATATACAGTATATATGAGTGCTTTAGAAAAGGATCACCTTATATACTTGTGAATAAGCCCATCTATGGATAAGCCAAACCCAAATTTTGGGGTGTACTTTGGCACCTAAAATTCTCAGCTTATCTGTGTGTACATATATATGGTTGGTCGGTCGGTCGGTCGGTCTGTCTGTCTGTCTCTCTCTCCAGTTTGGTGTAGTGGTTAAGGCCCCAGGCTATAAACCAGGAGACCATAAGCTATAGTCCTGCTTCAGGCAGAAAGCCAGCTGAGTGACTTTGGGCCAGTCCCTCTCTTTCAGCCCTAGGAAAAAGGCAATGGCAAACCACTTCCAAAAAGCCTTGCCAAGAAAACTGCAGGGACTAATCCAGGCAGTCACTAGGAGTCCCACTATAATCTATCTATCTATCTATCTATCTATCTATCTATCTATCTATCTATCTATCTATCTCCCTCCCTCCCTCCCTCCCTCCCTCCCTCCCTCCCTCCCTCCTAAAGAACCTTAAGATACAGTTTGGCACTTGAGTTATGTGGCCCTAAAGGACTACATGATATGGAAGAAGATAGCCTATATCTTCTAGGCTATATATCTAATCTGCTGGTGTAGTACTGATAAGCAAAAAATAAGGTGAGATGGGCTATGTCATATTCCTCAGGGCTTGAATACAATCACAGCAATGGAGAAACTTTATTCCAACAACAAAGTGTGAAGAAAGAGTAAACCCGATAGAAAGGGGGAAAATTCTAGGAGCATGGCATCCCTACAATGTATTTTTCCACCCAGTTCAAAACCCAATTAGAGAAAAAACAAATATTTTCCAAGTAGGAAAATGGAGAATCACCAGAAAAGGCTGCAAAGGTATTTACATACTACAGTAAGCTCCCATAGCTGTCATTTTGCATTTCTCTAAGGAGAATTAGTATGAGCTGTTTTCTGCTTTAGACTAGGTACTATCGACTAAGAGACATCAGGAGCAAAGGCAGACATTTGGAGAACAGCTTAAATTCTTTGCAACATGTTGCCAGGCTCAATTGTAGACAGCAAAGTAGTAGTGATGGCACTTAGTCAAGTGAACTAATACCTCTGTCTTTCAAGACACTCTTTTCCTTAAGGTTCTTATAACTGCTTTCAAATGATACATTTGAAAGCCACCTGATGGGGGAAATGTAAATGGAAACTATTTCTTTACACATATAAATGTTGTAAAGTTTCATTTAAGGCTTCTCCAAATGCAGTTTCAAATGGTGAGAGAGATCAGGAGAGAGAAATTAGCTTTTTTGAACAATCCAGCCCCCGTCTCAGCCTAGAATCTCAAGGCTGAGCCATTTATCCCATTTATACAGAGAAAACATACATTTTGTATACATATTTATAATTACACATGATTTCTGAATGTTCATTAAATTCTCCCAGTGCATCCTTGCTTTTATCTCATGACTGTTGCCTAAAATGGGTCTTCACAAGACCATTTTACATTCACCAGAAGGGGAAGATGCTTGTGTCTATTTCAACTAGAAAATAGCTTCTTATTTAGTAAATGTTCTTACTTATAAGCTTAAATTTAATATCAGTATCATGTATGTGTAAATGTTTCTGAACACCACTAGTAATATGTATAGTAATTTATGTGCCTATACAATTACAGAATCTCTGAAGTGCTAAAGGAAAAACAAAAGATGAAAAACTCCAGATATTTTCTTTTGAATATCTGTATCAGTAGCCCAAGGTCACCTAAGTAATTTTATTATTCATTTATCCCCATCAAAAACACTACAGGTAGTCCTTGGTTAACAACTTCCTCATTCAGTGACTATTCAAACTTATGACAGCACTGAAAAAGTACATTTATGACTGATTCTTGAACTTATGGCCATTGCAGCATCCCCACAGTCACATGATCATGATTTGAGCACTTCACAACTGTGCACATTTATGACAGTTGCAGTATCCTGCGACCACATTATCACCATTGGCGACCTTCCCAATCGGCTTCCAATGAACAAAGTCAATGGGGAAGCTGGTAGTAAGTCACAACTTAACAACCGCAGGTGATTTGCTTAAAGACCACAGCAGAACTGGCACCGTAAGTCAGGCATGGTTACGTGACATTTCACTTAACAACCATGTCACTTAGTGACAGAGTTGCTAGTCCCAATTGCGGTTGTTAAGAAAGGACTACCTGTATTTGCCTGCCTTAAAGCTACCAAAAGCTTGCCCTATCTCTCTTCAGGCATTTCCTTTCCACTTCCTAGCTGCAAAGAAATCTACTTCAGTCCTATCAAATTAAAGGAATATCTATGCTGCCAACCACAAGTTAACTCATTAAGACATCTGAGCATAGGAACCAGAGATCACTTAGCTTCCTCTCCTTTATACCCTTTCCCACTTTTCTCCCAAATTCTCCCATCTCTTTTAACAACAAGTCACTGGAAAGGAGTCAGGCAAACTGAATCTCACTGAAAGTTTCATATACTTATGGGAAAATGTCAAGTTATGATGAAATATACCAGCAACAATTACTTTTCCCTCAAAATAAGGCTGTATTTATGTTCCATTTGTGGTGACATGCATAGGAATATTTATAACAGCAAAGAATAGAACTTTTTATCATTTTGCTTCCGTCTCATGGTTGCCCTGTATGGTAATACTGAAGTATGTAATTTGATATGTGTATCATTGCAGCCTAAAAAGCTGCAGTGATATACATTAATTTTTCATTTCTTGGTTGTAGATCTTGTAAAGCTCACATTTCATTTTCTCACATATAAGAATTTTTGAACTGGCTTGTGATCTAAAAGAATGACATACTTGGTACCCCCCCCACCACCACCACCACTGTGATAGTGTGAAATATTGCGGAAGCATTGTTTACTGGGATTATATCAAAGAATATAATTCTAGGTGTAATTGCTCCACTAATAAGGATAATGGACTTTTGGACCAATGGTCTAAGAAATCCAACAAATCTAGGAAAATCAAGTCAGCTTCGGAAAGCTTCTGATGCCTTCCAAAGCATCATGAGAATGGCACGCTCGATTTGGAGAATGGTGGTATGGCCTCCTTGCAAGGTTTCAGAAGCCCTCACAAGCCTTCCAAAGGCTTTCTGAAGCATTGTGAGAATGGCACAAGTGATTTGGAGAACAGTGAGTGCAGCCTTCTCACAAGGTTTCAGAAGGCCTAGAAACCTTTCAAAGCATCGTGGGAATGGCATGTGCTATTTGGAGAATGGCGCATGTTATTTGAAGAACTGTGTGAGAGGCCTGAGGAAGAAGGCCTAGCATGGCCAGCAGCTGCCTTACATAGGGCCAAGCCAGGGGTGCCTCATATTCAGCAGGAGGAAGTTGGCAAAGTTCAGCTGAGCATGGCAGGGCCTACAGAGGACAGAGCAACAGAGGCGTCTGGGGCTTTGTGCTGTGGTGCTGTGGTGGCTGGCTGTGGCATGGGCTTGAGGCAGCACTCTGTGGTGATGCTGGGGCTAAAGCAGAGGCCCGGGGGTTGGTGAGGCTGCTGAAGGTCCCAGGCCTCTACTTCAGCCCCAGCACCACTGCCAAGGAGTGCCACTGTACAGGGCAGCCAAAAAGGCAGAGATGGGGGGATATAGGCAGGTGGGGAGAGTTGAAGCACCCCTGCGTTCCTAAGTGCAGGCAGGCTGCCCAGACCTGAATTTTGATCACATGACCATGGGGGAGCTGCAACAGCTGTAACTTCGGGGACCAGTCATAAGTAGCATTCATTCAGCACACCATAACTTCAAATGGTCACTGAATGAATGGTCATTAAGTGAGGACTACCTGTAATCCTACTATGCAGGAAGGTGAAATTATATGTTTAGAATGTACATACAGGAAGGAAATGCAAGAACAGCAATAACCTGTGCTGTTGCTGGCACCACTTCTGATGGTCTTGGGTGAGAAATACTTTTAAGCATTATGACATTTTTTTCAATAATACCTAAATATGTATAAATATATATGGAACTGACAGTATAAAACTAAGTGAATCTTTGCAACATACCCAATCATTCATTTCATTCATTTATTCAATTTACAGTCATAGACCAAAATCAGAAAGAAAAATAAAAGGGAAACATGATTTTGTTTAAAAGCTGACTAAAAGGAAAAGACAGGAAGCAATTAGGATTTAAAAAAAAAAAAAAATCCAGGGGCTGAGTATTTCTCTTGCTGGATCAGAATTTGGCTTCTCATCTTAAAGGCAGCAAAGCAGATTTTGGCCATGGCCAGAGATATAAGATTGTACTGATCAGCCAGTAGTAGTTGAATATAAAAAAGGTCCGTTCATCCTGGGAAGGAAAAATGTTTAAAAGAGATCCCAAGTTAAAAAGTCTTGCCAACTGGAAGTTGGAGAAAAAAAATGGATTTCAACTACATTCAGAGTTGTCTAGTCATGACAAAGTTCTGATAAACAGAGAAATGTGCTATAACTCAAAGAGGCAGCAGAAGTTGATGCGAGACCTACAGCATTACCACCATTAAATGACATTGCACTTTGCGACTGTGAAGAAGAGATTTCATTACGACGTTCACTTGAACAGTAGTACTGAGATTAGGTTCTTCGGAATAAGTATATGTCTTAAACAGAATAAATCTATAGAAAATAAGTTTATATTTAGGACTTCAGCTCATAATGAATTTCATATATATAGCCTTCTGTCAAATGCTCAGAAATATTACTGCTTTTTTCCTGACAGGATTGAAAAATGCTATATTAAATACTCTTAGTGACACCCTCAAGAGGTATCCAGCCCAAATCTTGGTAATTTGAAACACTAAAATCAATATCACTTACTACAGGGCAAACATGCATACTGTAGGTTGATATTCTTCCTGCTGAGCTTTCTGAAATCTATTTCCTTTCCTTCTCTGTCCATCTCCCCCTTCCCTTCGCCTGTGTCCCACTGTGTTTATTCCTTTCCTAGTGCAAGTACCCTTATCTGATCTGGTCTTTCCTGCAACTGCTAACAGAAGAGGGAGATCTCTCAGTATGTGTGTGTGTGAGAGAGAGAGAGAGAGAGGGAGAGGGAGAGGGAGAGGGACATTTTGTTTGACAGAGAATGATTTTTCTGTGTATACGAAGACAAAAATCTATGAATCTTCTAAATGGGGTACCTTACATTACAGTTAGTTAATTTTAATCAATAGTTATTAACTCAATTAAATGAATTGACTCTTTCATCCCATTCATTCCCCTTTTTTGAAGTATAGCCTCTGGCTATTATATACTCAAGTAAAATCTTGATGTAGCCATCTTCAGATGCAACAGAAAATTTCTGTCCAAGCATCCCCCAGAATAGCTGACAGGTCCATTGCATCCAACTTAGTCCAGACAAGGCACTTGAATTCCTGTTTAATTGTGTTAATTTGCATCATCTATATTAATGTATGTCATTTACATAATGACATCATCAAGCAAATGGCACAAATTGAGGCAAATAACATACTTCTGGATTTAACAGACATGCAGGAATAATAGGCATTCCTCCCCCTGCCCCCCAGGTACTCTGTTTAATCAAGGTTTTACTGTATTTATAATGTTGATCCCATGATAGTCCAATTCAGTCCTGAAGCAGAATTTTGCTTTTTAAGAAGGACCCTTTCCTACATGTACAAGTTTTAGGACTAGCTTAGATATTTTTAGAGAAGTAGGTTCTTCCCAATTGTAATCTTTTCTACAGAGGCACTTGTTTAATAATGAGACTGTATCATCTGTACATTTTTCTGTCTCTCCTACCTTTCCTCCCATCTCCTTACACTTCTATAGATTAAAAAAATAACTGCAGCCTCAACTGAATATTAACAATTTCCTTTTTTAAAAACCTATATCCCAAATATCTTAAACTTTCACTGACGTGCTCATAGTTTTTCCCTCAGTTTGGTATAATTATTTGGTTGGAGCATGTTATGATTTTCAGTTAGAAATCTTTACATATATGTGTTTTATGCATATGTGCTTAATAGGATTCACAGATAGACAAGGATATAGATTTACAGTGTACAATTTATTTCAGTGCAGGTCAAACTATACAGTACTGAATAGGTGCTATACCATTATCCTAAGAATTGTTTGGAAGAGCTTAAGGGTCACAGCTGGCTCCACAGCCTTTGCTTTCACCTTTACTATGGCTATTGTGAATGTATCAAGACACAGCTCTAATGGGCCACAGCAAAAGGGGTAATAATAGGTACAATGGTATTGAGGGTTACTGCTGTTTCATAACAATAGAAGGATTTAGGTCCTATCTTTAGCATAAAATACTATCACTGACCTTGCCCCAGTGTGTATTTTTTAGCTTGCATTGCTGTGCAAGTGCATCAGCCTGTAGGAAAGTGAAATAAGGTTTTCAAAGTGATTTATGCATTAAGGGCTCAATCATGAATAATGCTGAATACATCCCTTGACTTTTATGAGATGTTTCAAATTTCACAGGTTCATGCATTTACTACAGTTCACTATGGTTAGTTATTAGAAATATTTGGTGAGATTAGCCTGCTAGGTCATTATGTAACAGTAATGCCTAGTATCTTTAAATAGAATCAGATCACCACTGAACAAGCCTTCTCTAGACACAGAGGATTAGGACAACTGCCATGTGGTTACAAATATTATATTTGGCGGCAAGAAGTTTGAGAAGCTGGTGAGAATATATATGTGAGTGTCTTGGAGGTTTACTAGTGGCCATTCTAGGAAAGGTTAAGCCCTGCTTAAAGGCAGCTTCTGGGAACTCAAGACCAGAGTGAATGAAAGAACAGGGAAATTTTACATAGGAGTTTGGCTAGGGGAGTCAGTGGGGAAGCTTGAAGCAAGGTGAATAGTGAGGGAAGCATCATTGTCATTGGCAAGGTGTATGTGATGTTTGTCTTTGTGCCTGAAGAGGTCCCAAACTACATCTGCTATAAATGCAACCTTGTTTCCTGACTGGAAGAGGAAGTGAAGGGGCTTGAGGAGAGAATTTCTACACTGCTATGTAACCAGGAAAATGAGAAGGACAGCTGAAGCTCTCCAGGAGGAGAGGAAAAATGAAGAGTATACCACAGAACATGGGGGGGGGGGGGGAACCAACCCTCCCTTTGGCTGAGGGAAACACAGAGAAGCATGTGACCCATAGAGGCAGAAGGATCAGGAAGCAACGTTACCAGTGGAGCTCAAGAGCTAGTACCAGGCTCACCTTCTAGAGGATGATCCACAGGCACCTAAGCAAACCTTGTCAGATAACATTGTGGAGGGCCCCATGGATTGAAGAAACCCAAAAGACACTTTGAGAAAAAAGGCCTGTCAAGGTGGTGGGCAATTCCCTGCTTGAAAGGAACTGAGGAAACAGTGTGTAGACCCTAGATGACATCATGAAACGAATCAATATCCAGAATGTGACAGAGAGGTTACTGAGAATATTTAAAATCACTTATGCTATTTTTTTTCCTTTTGATTTATGTGGAAATGAATAACCCTGCCAGAAGAGACCTTAAAAGAATATCTGGAAACTATAAAGCTTGGGCAAGAAAATGAAGGAACTAGGATCACAGGTAGCTTTTTCATCAGTCTTTCCCATTGAGAATCATAGTGCAAAAAGAGAAAACAGTACCTGAAAGTCGAACCACTGGCTACTCCAAGATGGGTTTGGATACTACGAAAAGGGCCTATGCTGTCTTCAGAAAGTTCTCTGGGAAGAGACAGGATGCATCCTATAAAAATTGGGACATGTTTATTAGGCACCTCTCCAATCTCATCAGGAGAGCATTAAACCAGAACAAAAGAGGCAAAAGACTAGAATTGAATATGCAGCCAAGGTCTAGGGAAAGAAAGCAGGATACAAAGGGAGAAACAGGAGGCCAGGATAGGGGTGCATAATTCTGCAGGACATCTCAACAGATGTCAGTAGGTAGTATTCAAAACCTCAGATGTTTCTGCACTAATGCAGAGTATGGGAAATAAACAAGGAGAACTAGAGACCTGTTCTGAAGACAAATATGATGTAATAGGCATCACTGAAATTTGGTGGGTTGATATTAATGATTAGCGCATAGCACTGGAAGCCCAAAATGAATTTTAAAAGAATAGACCCAACAGAAAGGGTTGAAGTATTGCACTGTATATAAAGAAAATACATACTTGCACTAAAATTCAGTGCATGAACATCCTGTTCAAAGTGTTTGAGTACAACAAAGGAAAAGTAAAAATAAAGAAACGTGATACATCACAGGAGTTTATCACAGATAGGCCATAAAGGAAGAAGGTACAGGTGAGGCTTTTCTGTGTTAGATGATCAGTCTTTCAAAGAGCCATGCGATAGTAATAATGGAAGATTTTGATTATGCTGAATTTTCTGGGAATCTACGTATCTCTGCCAAGAATCAGAGGTCCAACAAATTCTTGTCCTATCCTGCTGGCAACATCATTTTCCAGAAAGAGGATAAAAGAATAAAGGGGGTTGTTATCATGGACCTAATCCTTAGCAACAGGGAGGAATTTATTGAAGACAGTTTACCTTGGAGGAAAATTAAATGTTTTGAATTTTTAATATCTAGTGGAGAAGATTGAGAAAAGTCAGACCTAGGAGGGCGGAGCTGGCGTCGCGGCGATACGGCGGGCGATCCTGGGCTCCCAGGATCGCAGCCGATATCTCCTCCCCCGGACGGTCCCGATGGACCTAAGCCGTCCCGTAGAGATGGCGATCGCAAAGGGCGCGTCCCGCGGATCTCAGGGACGCCGCAAGTCCCAGATTGATCCCGGGAGAAGCTCTTGAAGCCGGCGGAGGAGAGGCAGCCAAAATGGCTGCGAAAGCTGGGACAGCTCCAAAGGAAGAAGGAAGAGAGGGGTGTCAACTGGGTGAGATGGACTTTTACTATTCAACTATTCTTAGAGAACACCTTAAGTAACTTAAAGAGATTTTTAAAAGTGAAGAAAAGTGGATTAAGCGGCGAGATTGAGCCTTATAAAAAAAGGGGGGGAATTTTTTTTTTCTTTTCAACTTTCCCTTTTTAGTGGAATTGGCAAGATGTTTTTCTCTTAAAAAAATATATTTTTAACTGGATTGGCTTTTTCTTTTTAATACTCAATAACTCTTTATCTTAAGCCTTTTTTTTGACTAAGATTTCTTTATTGTTATAAGAAATTTATACTTTTTGATTTTGAAATGGGGAAAGTGGAGTTAAGAGAAAGTAAATGAAAGAAAGGTGCACTGCCATCTAGAGGCCCGACATAGTGCTCTTTTTCTTCTATTGTGACGCATGCTCAAGGACTCTGTGCTTTCTAAAAAGATAGTGGGATGTGCATGTTTATACAGGTGCCATCCGTAACTATAAACAAGAAAGTGGAGTTGAAAGCGATTTTGAAAATATCAAGATGGAAAGTTTGAGCTAGTCACAAGAGCCCTGATTAGTGGCAGTCGCTCTTCTTTCTGCTAGAAGCTCTGCTTTGCTCTCCATTCCCCCCTCAGTTGGATTTTTTTTAAAGAGACTTAGTCTTTTCCCTCCTCTTCTTTTTTTTTTTCTCCTCTTGCTTTTTTTTTTTTTCTTATTTTTGGCAAGAACAAAGATAAAGAATCCTTTGACTCAATGAAGGTTTATCAAGATAATAAACTATACGAGAAACACAATGCAGAAAAAGATTTTTAAACTATTGAGGATGACTATAAAAAACTGGAAGAAGAGCTGCAGAAATTCCCGCAAAAAAAAAGAAAAAAAGATATTAAAGCTAAAATGGACTTAATTAAACATAAAACGGGATCAATGGAAAAGGAAGAAATAGTACAAGAAATCAGAAACATTAAACAGAATTATTGTGAGGCTTATAAACTGAGAATTAAAAGGGTTAATCAACTGATAAATGAAGAGGGACAGACTTGTTCTTGGCACTGAGGGTGAGAAAAAGATTATACAAGATTACAATGGAAAATCGTACTAAGAGAATGCACAAAAAGAAGAAGTAAAACAATATTGAAAGAAACTACTTCAGATGTTTAAAGAAAAAACGAGGGGAATACAACAATGATGGAACTGACAGAAGCTTCAAAAAGCAGAATGTTTGAAAGGACATTTATTATTGCTTTCTCTTATCCAATAATATAGAAAAAGGAATAAACAGCTAGATATTTTGGGATATTGAATGAAAAGGGTGAACTCAAAATTATGCAAGCGCTGGAATAAAGTATAAATCTGAGATATATAGTTAAAAATTGTATTTGATTGTAAATGTTTCAAGAGATTAGACTAAAATTTATACATGGTTGAATATAGTAACATATAGATTTTAAACTAGAGACATTCTTGTTGAAACATGTAGTGAAGAATCTGGTTAGAACTGTAACCCGGTTAGAACTGTAACTGATATTGTAACTGATACTGGTTAGAACTGTAACTTTTAAGAATGGGAAAAATTAAAAAGTACTTATGCAGGAGGAAGTTATTGAAAATTATGGAATGTGCAGAGATGAGTTAAACTGAGATTTGAAATTAGAGTAAGAAGATAAGTAATTTTATATGACACTGAGAAAATATAGTAATGTAATGGATTAGGAAATTTTATAATAGAAATTTGATATTAATTATTATATATATACACATATAATCGATAGATGAAAATGTATTACTAATCCTATTGAAAGTTAAAATTTCTTGTAATAAATGATTCTATAGATTAGCTATGAATGATTAATAATTGTTAATTGATAACTATACAAGTATATTTTGAATAGATGATATGAGAATTTAAGATTATGAAAGGGGCACCAACGAGTTGGTAACTGGTTGACACACGGTATAAAATGGAAGATGCTTTTTTTTATGCCTTTCTATGTTTTTGTTTGTTCATGTATGTTTTGTGTTTGTTGTAAAAATAAAAAAATATTTTTAAAAAAAAAAGAGAAAAGTCAGACCTACATATTAGATTTCAAAGAACTGATTTTTAACAACTTAGAAAGGAGATTGGATCCAATGGCTTAAAATCCTGAAGGAGAAAAGTATCCATGAAGGATGGAAAATCCTACAAAATGAGATACTAAAGGTAGAATTACAAACTATTCCTACAAGAAAAAAATGAGAGAAGTTTGAAGAGGCCAGCATGGATACATGCCAAATACTCTAAAATTCTGGAGAAAACAAGAGACATGTACAGGAAACAGAAGAAGGGAACATAACTAAAGAAAAAAAAAAGCAGTGTAATCAACTATAGGATCTGCGTCCATTAACAGTCTTCGACTGAGGTTTGAAGCTTGCTCTCTGCCACAACTTCTAGTGCTCTACTTGAGAGGTGCTGGCAACATCCCTTCGAATCCTGCCAGCTTTCTCTCAAGATACAGCCTTCCAGAGCACAGATGGGCAATCTTTCGGCTTCTCCTTTGTCCAGGGAAGTGCCATTTGCTCAGGTATAAACCCAGCTGCTAGCTAGATCCTCAGCATATCTTTGCCATTAGGCAAAGGTGCGTTAGCTCACCATTGTTCTGCCTAGAAGTTGGGGGGAATGATGTTCCAGAGGGCAGATGCCATGGCAGAAAACATCTCCTCCTTTTGTCAGATGACATTCCTTAGTGGATAGGATCCACGCAAGTCCTTTCTGCTGGATCTAATAAGATGGGTAGATGTGATGGGGGAGAGTAACCCAGTCCCATGCCACATAGGGCTTTATAGGTCATTACCAGCACCTGGAATTGAACCTGGAAGCAACTGGCAAGCAATGTAGCTCATGTAATGTGCACTGATCTAGGTGCACACATAATTGCCCACACTGCCACATTTTGCACCAGCTGAAGTTTCTGGATGGTCTTCAAGGACAGCCCCATGCAGAGCACATTACAGTAATGCATATGGGAGGTAACTAGAGTGTGAGTGACTGAGAGTAGGGCCTCCTGATCCAGGAATGGGTACAACTGGTACACAACTGGAAGTTGCACAAAGGCCCTCCTAGCCACAATTGCCACCTGCTCATTGAGCAGGAGTTGTGAATCCAGAAGGACCCCCAGATTGCACATGAGGTCTGTCTGGGGCAGTGCCATTCCATCCAGAACCAAAGATGGTAAATTACCAGATCCTGGTGGTCCCAAAGCCCAAAGCCACTCAGTCTTGCCAGGGTTGAGCTGAAGCCCATTGTTCCCCTTCCCAATCCTCACAGCCTCCAGGCACCAAGACAGGAAATCAACAGCATCACTTACTTCACTAGGGACAAAGATATACAACTGGGTATCATCAGCATACTAATGGCACCTCACTCCATTATTTACAGAGAAGAACTAAGGGGAGATAAGATAGCAATCTTCAAATATCTGAAGAACTCTCACATAGAAGAGAGACTGGACTTATTTTCTGGTGCCCCAAAGGGCAGATGAGAACCAATAGATTAAAACTATGAGGTAGTGGTTACATGCTAAATGTCAGGAAGAATTTTGTAACTATGCAAATGGTCAGCCAGTGGAACAGGGTGCTACATATATGAAGTGGTGATTCAGATACAGTTTGGATTTCATCTGTCAGAGATGTTCTACTGGATCCTACATTGAGCAGGGAATTGGACTAGATGACCTCTAAGTTATTTGAAGGAAAAAATATGCTTCAATAATATCCCAATAACATTAGCTTTAAAAAAATCAAAACCAATGCATGTAAGTATTTATATCCCTCTTACAAACAGCTCACTGATTGATACCAACAGGCTATCATACCCAAGAGTCTACCTTCAATAGATAAAATCTGGACATTGTTAAGGACGAGTATGACAATAGAATAGATATTCATATTTCAGTTTCCTGGCAATCATTTTAGTTTTCAGTGGCACAATGCCTTAGGATGCTTTTCACAAAAGGATTTATTCTTAGTTGAATTTAAGTTCTGTAGTTTAAAAAATGGGGAATCATATGCTGCCTGACATTGTAATGGGAAGCAATATGCCCACAAATACTTTCCATGACACCAACAGACTCCCTAGCCTTTCAGTCTTTTTCAGAATACATACATACATACATACATACATACATACATACATACATATAAATAAATAAAATAATATATTCTGAATAAAGTAAAATAAAATAAAATAAAATAAAGGAAGCTGGCATGCTACATAGGAAAGTGGCAGCCTTTAACTGTATGTGTAGATAATCCCTCAAATCCCACTGTAACTGAGTGCTTTGTAGCTTTTATCCAGCACCCATCTGTTTAGAAAAACAAGAAAAGGAAGGGTAAATTGCAGTTTCAGGATAGGATGACATGGAACAAGTTAAAAAAATTATGTTTTGGTAAAGAAGAACATACTGACCTCAACCAGCATGGTAATCATTAGTCCCAGCATCCATAGTTTGATTTCTGAATTCCAAGTGTGCCCATTGGCCTACCTCCAAAAGTTATGGTTCACAGAGGAACTAGCTGAAAGATTAAGATGTTGCAGAAAATATAGTATATATGAAGACAGAGCTACCAGGTCTGAACCGCAGGACTTCAGACAACCATGAGATGGTGGCAAAAACTCTTTGCTGCCATCTAGTAGTCATTTTGCAACCAAGATCTGGAACCCCTAATGAAACACAGTATTAGAGGGAAGGTGCTAGCTTTTGGAATAACACAAAACAGTCTCAAGTAATAAAAATTCCATTATTAACTCTTCCTTCCTTCCTTCCTTCCTTCCTTCCTTCCTTCCTTCCTTCCTTCCTTCCTTCCTTCCTTCCTTCCTTCCTTCCTTCCTTCCTTCCTCCCTCTCTCCCTCCCTCTCCCTCCCTCTCTCTCTCTCTCTCTCTCTCAAATTTATATGGCCACCCATCTCACAAAAAGTGACTATGGGATGCATTTCCCATTCCAGTTTCTATTTCTTAGTCATTAGCAATGTTGTTGTTTTTGTAGTAATTTAAACATATTACCTAGTAAGGGCAGTCTTCTCTAGTTGTAGAATTATGAAAAATAATAGAAGCCTTTATATTAATTATCTCCTCCCAATTAAAATGCATCATATCACTCTCTTAGCAACTTCAAGTCTAAGTAAAGTGCAATTTATTTAAACTCATACCAGACAGCTGTAATACATGTTTTGATTTTACATGACCAGCAAAAATAATGTATGTCAGAATATTTTGATAATACAACTAAAACACATGGCCTTTAAAATAAAATAGCAAAAGTTTCACAAGGTAGCTTTTGATTACATGCATATATATAATTCTTCAACAGTACATGGAAGTATTTATAGTTTCGTGGCTGGTCTTTAGCTTTATCTTTTTATCTTCTTGTTGGCCAATTATATAAAATTTAGAAGAATGCATTTTCACAAAGGTGTCCTTGGTTATTACAGGAAAAGCATTACATTTTGATATATGATATTACATTCAAAAGGTAGGGAAAATAAGTAATTTCATTGTGATCAGATTAATGTTATCAACACAGCAGGAAGTAGCAACAACCAAGCTTTTTTACACCTTTCCTTTCCCCCTCCACCCCCACCCCTTGAAAGTGATTAATTAAAAGAAAAAAAAAGTTAATCAAGATAAACTTCTGCACCTGGTGAGCATAGGACTGAAAGTTTATCATGTCTAAATATGTTTCTCATACATTTACTGCAAATTAGTTTTTGAAAGTGAATTTCAAGGTCTAGCGACTCCGAGGTTCACTAACTCAGTTTTCATTAAGTTTTCACAAATGATCTACTGTAGCATTATTCTTTTATAGTGCTACAGATTTAGGACCCACTATGAAAAGCAATTATGCTGTCAGAAAAGTGTATTTTGACTTATTAAAAAATTGAAAGGTTTCAGAAAACTATTTATTTTGGTTCTCATTGGATGTGCATGTTGACTGTATAGTGAAAGAAAGCATTTTCTGCAGCCCTTTTTTAGTGGTTGATTTGAATCATACCTCTGACAGGAACTTAGAAAGCACCTATTGACAAACATTTCAGAAGAAAAAAGTACCAAAACTGAGGCAAACACAAATTATGTTCCAAAAGTACTGTACAACACAAACTGATTGTTAAGTGGCCTGAACTCTCAAAGAGGAGCAATACTGCCACCAGAAATGTAAGCTAAGTTTTCTTAGAGTGTTTATGGAACAATTCCTGTTTTTGACAATGCCTGATAAACATTTGTCAGCAAAGTATCTATATTATAGATTGAGAGGTGGGATGTGAGCAAGGCAGGATCTTCTGTCTCAATCCGCAATTCTTTTCAACGTATGGGACGTTAGGAAGTAGACAGGGATCTCAGTAGTATGAGTCCTGCCACCTTTTGGGTTGGATCCATGCCTCTCCTGGCTCTCAGCAGGGTGGGCAGGGCATGTGTGGCTAGATTAGGGAGAGTGTTACACCACCACTATTGAAAGAGATAGTGGGGTACCATCTCATAAAATAATCACCTGCCAATTTAGCTACATTGTCATTAGTTATCTATTGGATTACTTTCATTGGGATCTGGATGGTAAAACTGTATCTCTCCTGGTCCTTTTGGACCTCTTGGCAGCATTTGATACTATTAACCATTGTATCCTTCTGGACTCCCTGCAAGGGGTGGGACTGGGAGGCACCATATTGTGATGGTTCCTCTCTGACCTGAATGGGTGGTTCCAATCAATAATCATGGGGGCGAAATGAGTGGCTGGTATACATGAAGCTGCCAAGAGAAGTTCTGTTGATTTGGGATGAGAGATCATCAATATGGTGACAATCAATACTCAGCTGTACATCACCATCCCAGGCCAAGCTGGAGATCCTATAGACAACTTGAACTGGTGGCTGGAGGTTGTTAGGATTTGGATGGAGAGAAATAAACTAACCAAGTTTAAGCAAGTTTAAACCCTAGCAAGACAGAACTGTTGTATACCTGTCAACATCAGGGATATTCATTAACATTGGCCATGGTAGTTTTGCTTCTTCTGAAACAACTGGTCTACAACTTGGACTCATGGCTGTGACATGATGAACAAATGGAGATTGTAGCCAGGGGACTTTGCCTAACTTCAGCTGGGGTACCAGTTGTGGCCTACCAGGTTCAAACCTGACAACCTAAGTAAGTTATTCAGAAGAGATTTTGCTGTCATCTCAGGTTGTATTTGTTTCAACTTTTACGATATTGGATTGTAGTAACTTTGGGCTTTGTGGCCCATGGTGCCTTGGCAATAACAACTCATGCCCTGATCATAAGGTACAATGTGCTCTACATGGGGGCTGCCTTTGAAGGTGACTCAAAAGCCACTTCTCTGATGAGTGAATGTCTTTATCACTCACTTAAATCAAATGGTTCTCACCTGCAGTGCCCAAAAGCCTTTCTTCTATTATATCTATTATAGATATGTTGATGGTATCTTTATTAACTGGACATATAGAAAGAAAATCTTATAAAGTTTCACAAACATCCTTCATACAGACTTTGGATCAATCCTAACAAGAATGAGTAGCTGTGGCTGTTTGGACCCCTGGGTTGGGGATGTTACCATCCTTGGTCTAGGATGGAGCTGCACTCCTCCATTCAAGACTGGTGCACAACTTGGCAGTCCTTCTGGACTTGCAACTACTGCTCAAAGAGCAGGTGGCAACTATGGCCAGGAGGGCCTTTGTACAGTTACATCTTGTGAACTAGTTGTACCCTTTCCTTGATCAAGACACCCTTCAGACAGCCACTCATGCCCTGGTCACCTCACAATTGGATTATTGCAATGGGATCTACCTGGAAGCTATAGCTGGTTCAAAATGCAGTGGTGCAGGCAGTAATGGGTGCCTCTCATTGTGACCATGTGTCACCACTGCTACACAAGCTGCATTGGCTGCCAATTGGCTTCTGAGTGCAATTCATGGTGCTGGTTATTACCTATAAAACCCTGTATGGCATAGGGCCTGGATATCTGATTGCTTGCCTCCAATTGTTTCTGCCTGCTCAGTATGTTCCAAAAGAGTAAGTGCACTCCAGGTCCCCTCCTTTAAACACTGCCATCTTCTGGGACCTAGAAAGTGTGCTTTCTCTGTTACAGCCCCCACCCTCTGGAACAGCATCCCCCCAAAGATAAGGATGATACCGTCTCTCCTGGGGTTCCACAAAACTTTGAAAACCTGGCTTTGGCCCTAGGCCTGGGGTTGATGTTTATTATTATACTATAGCTCCTGTTTTGTTTTGTTGATTTTGCTGTCTCTTAGATTATTTTAGTCTGGGCTGTCTGTTTGATTTAATGTTTTTAGCTGATTTTATGTTTTCTCTAGTTTTGTACAGAGTTGGGCGGCCAATAAATTTAAAAATCAATCAATCAATCAATCAAAGAACCAATGGAGGAACAGGAAAGAGCCTACAACACATAGGGCATTTTAAAGTCTTAAAAAAACAACAACAACAACCCTGCAAGGGATATCCCAGCCACTGCATACGTTAGAAGAAAATAAGTACAGTTCCTCAGGCCTTCTTTCTCTCTGTGTATTTGGTAGGGGATATAAAGCACTATTAATTATACATCGACCCATATTTCCTCCAGAATCCTGACCCAAAAATAATCTAAGTGAAATTCTTTTACATTAGTTCAAAGGATGCTTAAGGTTATCATGGGATTAGGAAGTTAATTATATGAGAAGAGACTGAAGGTTCTGGGTATTTGTACATTGAAAAAGATAATGTTGGGTGAGAAAGATATGATAGCACTCCACATCTATCAAAAGTTTTACAATATATAGAAAAATGCTTGAACCTGTTCTCTATTAACTCAGAATATAATATTATTTACCCATCAACCAATAATGACTGATAACCTTGTTTCCTAGAATAGTCTAGGAAATATGAAATATGAAGCAAATATGAAATAGTCTTCATGACAAACCAAAGTCTGTGCCAAGATGCTATTCACCCCATTTTTCTCACGATGTTAGTCAATTCCAACAAGATCAAGACGATGTGCTAATTGGACCCTAACTCTTCCTCTTTAAAAATAACATGCAATTTGCATTCCAGAAAAAAATGAGCCCAACTGCTGGATAACAGGGGGTCAAGTTGACATTTTGATGAATAAATAAGTAACAAGGGATCAAAGAGAATAGGAAAAAAACCCCTGGACTTGGCATTTTGACATTTTGCTTATGTACCATAATGATGAACATATTTTCTCTAAAAGATTAATGAACAGAACAAGTGACTGCCTTTTATTTTGAAAACAATTATTTCATTCATTATATTTTTCTTTCTTATTGATTTGCTTTTCCAAAGTTTTCATTGTTAATAACATTAGAATAAAATGAAGGAAAAGTGCTGGATAAATTATCTTGAGCATGATCTCCATTCTGACAGGGAATGTAACCACGAAAAAGGTAAGAGTGTGCCCTGTCAGGTTTTGTGATACAACTTAAATTCAGCACAAAACAAATTTGGGTTCAGTTGTGTTTCAAAACTATGACAGCAGGACGTGGAATAATAAGCTTAAGTGATTCCAGTTGAACATCATGAACTGTAACAACAGTTCAACAGTGAAAGGACAACAGGGACTGCAGTCAATTGCCCAGACTGCCTCTTTCAATTCCAGGACTCCAATAAAAAATTATTTTAACAAAAGACTTTTACTAATTGCCTTGAATGAGTTAAAATTGTGAGAGATTCACTGGCAAAAGATTGATGCAAAGTGAGGGCTGCTGAACTTCAACAGCTGACATGGGCTTCTGCAGGTGCAAAATCACAGATGGTTGCGTGTCATTATAGCTATTGAATTCACAAAACTTGCCAGGTTATAAAAAGTACCATATACGCAATATGCTAGAATAAGGACAGCTCTAGATTGCCCTCCTCCCCAAGTAAGTGTAATTTGACCATCAAAGTGAAGGGTAAGGAGAAAAAGTTGCCTTCCAAATATTTCATTCTGTTTATACTGAAAGAAAGTTATTTAAACAATCTTCTGATTTCACAAATGATAAACAGATCAGCTCACAATTTCTGTGCAAATAAATACATAAATGTTTATGGAAGGGCACTATTAAGATATAAAGATAACAAATATCAAGCTTGTAGCATTTTCTTCTAGAAAACCACCAGTGTATAGGATGGCTTAGTATTTCAACATGGCTTCTTACTATTTACTTGCTTCCAACTCTTCAGTGACCTGATGAACATCATTATGCCAAGCTTGTGTGTTGGTAATAGCTTCTTCTGAGTTACTGTAAGATCATGTTTGTATCATCAGTAATAGTATCTTATTTATTTGTTTCTTTAGCCAACTTCTAAAGCCATCCACTTGCCAACAACTGTAGGCAGCTTACAAGGATTAAAAGCAGTTAAACCAACATTTAAAAAACAATCATGCTGAGGAGGAAAAACTAAATCAGAAGCACCACACCTACCCCCAAATTAGCAGGATTGCTCACCCTCCCAGCCTAGGGCCTGCAGAAAAACACCAGGGCCGTACAGATATATTATTCCAAAGGGCAGTGTGGCAACATCTAGAAACCTTGTCTTTTGTTCGCCTCTTTTGATTTTTCTAAGCATCTGTCTTCTCCAGTTACTCTTGCCTTCACATGGTGTCCAAATATTAAGTTTTAGCTTGATTATAAAGGCTTTGAATAAGCAGTCTGGTTTTAATTTATCTAGTAAAAAATTATTAGTTCTTCTGGCTATCCAAGATACTGATTCCAGCATCACAAGTCAAAGGTATCAATATTTCTCCATTCAGCTTTTCTGATGTGTCAACTTTCACAGCGATATGTTGGGAAACCAATGGCCTCAATGAAACATACTGTACCTTTTTTGCCAGTGTTATGCATATGCACTTCCACTGTTTTGTCAAGTCAGCTATAGACTTTCTCCCAAATAGCAGATGTTTCATTATTTTACAGCTACAGTCTCCATCCTGGTAAATTTTGGAGCATAAGACAACTGTCTGTTACTACTTCAAGTTCTTCTCTGCCTATTTGCATTGGGCTGGCATTATCTGTTGACATAATCTTAGGCATTTTTGTCTAAATACTGAGCAATAGAGTAGTTTTTGCACTCTTTTTTTTTTTTTTACCTTCATTAAGAGGTTCCTTAAGTCTTCCTTGTTTCCAGTCAGCAAAGTGGAAATCAGCATATCTGAAATTGTTGATGTTTCTCCCAGAAATGTTAATTCCAGATAATAATGAATAAATACAAATAAGTATTCTACCAGAGAGAGAGAGAGAGAGGAGGAATGTGCATATTAGCTTTGATCTGATAGTTGATTTAATGATTTGATATGAGTGATGGTTTGAATGCTTAGGAGATGCTGATGACATTCAATTCTATCTCTCCTTTCCACTTGAATAACAAAAGGCTGTGAAAGTATTTGACAGTTGCCTAAATATAGTGATTGACTGAGGGCTAACAAACTCAAGCTGAATTCAGAAAAGACAGAGAAAATGTGGATAGAACCGGAGAAATGAAGAAGGTTGTCTATTTTGGAGAGAAATAAACAATACTTCTGAGGGAACAGGTAATTTTCTTTTTTTTCTTCTTTCTTTCTTTTTTTTTTGGTTGATTCCAGTCTATCAATAGAAGCAAACATTATTTTAATGGCAAGGAAGGTGTATGCTGAGCTTCAGCTAATGCATCAGCTACAATCCTACCTAGACTGCGTTAGCCTGATTTCAGTGACGCATCTCCTAATAATCTCACAAAATGTTTATGGCGGTGTGTTCTGTATGGGCCTATTCTTGAACATGGTTTGGAAGCTACACTAGTACAGACTATTAAGTGAGACTGATAATATAACACTGGTCCTGATAGCACTCCTTGTGAAGTATTGTATCCACTTTAAATGGCTGACATTAATCTGTAAAGCTCTTAATAGGTTAGTACATAAGTATGTAAAACATTGTTGACTCTAATACTGTCAAGTCTCACATAGGCATATCATAGAAGCAAGAACCATACAGATTTCAGAAAGGAGTCTTTAATGAGAGTCGGGATCTTGAAAATGGTAAAAGTAAGTCCCAAGTTGATTTATAATGAGGCAATTAAAGCAGAAAGATCTGGGCTATGCTGCATCTTCTCACACTAAGTGAACTCCCCTTCTCCAGCTGCTTCCCACAGTCTCTCACAAATACTCCCTACCCCATGTGCTGATTGGTTGGAAAGAGTCTTCTCACAGTCCCACTGATGGGTATGACGGGAAGTGCAATAGCCAGTAGTACAGCCTTTTTGGTGCCAGTCTCCCAAATCTCCCAAGGCATATACAACTAGCTCCCAACTCATTTTCAACAGCCATTAAAGATATGCCTAATCACTTACATATTCAGGAGTGTCTGTAGGGAGGAGATGAAAAAAGTCAAGATGACGGCTGCAACCATATGATCAAAGCCCTGTCATTTTTTTAAACAGTACTAGCTTTCCTTTAGTCTTAAGTTCTTACCTTGATAGTTTATTTTGTAATTTTCAACAGTTACACCCCAGGCAATGTAGGGGTAGGGGGTACCTTTGAGTCCATCTTGACTCCTGGCAACTGCTTGGACTAATGCCTCCAGTTTTCTTGGCAAGATTTTGGAAGCAGTTTGCCATTGCCTCCTTCCCAGGGCTGACAGAGAGTGACTGACCCAAGGTCACCCAGCTGGCTTTGTGCCTAAGGCGGGACTAGAATTCATGGTTTCCCAGTTTCTAGCCTGTGCCTTAACCACTACACCAAAGTGGCTCTATACAGGCAATATACCTGGCAATTAATTTTTAAAGTCACCATAGCCAAGTGGATAACAGATACATTTTAAACTGTTAATGCTACTGAATTAATGCTATTAATGCTACTGAAGTGACAAATTGTCTACATTGCAAGAAAATCAAAAAAGTTATAAGAACTTTATCTGAGAATAAGAATATCAGCAAGCACAGATTTTTAAAATTATTCTCACTTCTCCTACCAAGTGATTTATTGAAATTAAAATAGAGCACACATCAAGGACAAAGAAATATTGTAAAAATTATTGTGAGTTAGATGCTTTATAGAACAGCCATTAAAAATCTAGTCATGCAGAGGCTAAACTCTGGCCTTTTGTCCTGATCAGAATCTTTGAAAAATGGAGAAATCGATGCATATACAAATGACAATGTGATTCTCTTCAAATAGTTGCACAGAAATGATAGGAAAATGAATCACCTATATTTATTAATAGGTCTGAAACAGAGCTATTATGGTTCCCAACGAAACACATAAGCACAAATTACAATCCCTGTAGGTTAATCAGATATTGTAAAGCTAACCATTAGTTTTCTTTTTGGAAGTGATGTAAATCTCTAGGGATTCTTTACTTCTCCAGGCTGCCTAGTAATACTGTAACGCTTACAACATGCTGGGATTGGTGTATTCAATGAAGCAGCTTTTCTGAAGGACATATAGATTTAGATGTGCTACCTTAAGCACCATATCTATGGGCTAATTTTTAATCCTCACTTTTTTTTATTTCCACATAGGATGTCCTATATTGCTTGTAACTAAAAAATGGGATTATTCAAATTCAAAGTAAACTGATGCCCTTTCATAGAATGTTGATAAGTTTATTTGTTCTGGGAGCATTCATTTTGTTATTGTGGTTAGCAAGTATATCAAAAAACAAAAGAAAATAATATGGCTTCAATAATTAATAAATTAATAGGGTATCAACATATTTTGAACAATATGTTTTATTTTTAATATTTATTTTTAATTAAATTTAAATTTTACATGATGCTTAAACATTTTAACTTTCCCATAATTTCTGATACAGACTGTTACCAGGACTGTTATCTCGCCATTCCTCACAGAATAATGATTTGCTACTTTTCATTGTCTAGTAATGGATAATATCACAACCTTTCTCAAGCATTGCTACAGACCAGATCTTCTCATACCATCTATCCATTGAGATGCTATCTAGAGATTTGCTCTGTTCAGTAATAGTTTATTTTTTAAAATTTTAAAAAAAATTTTTTTTACTTTGCAGTGTTTTCTTCTGACCATGAAATATATGAGCCACCTAACTTTAGATAAAACTCATTTTTCTTTTTAGTTACATAAGGCGGTTTGTTAAAAACTTTCTTCCAAAAATCTGAAACTTTAACACATTCCCATCAAAGATTTTAAAAAATGTTCCTTTCAGTTTACAGAGTTATCAACCATTGAATATTTACAAGATATATCTGAGATTCTTATAAGAGTTTCATGCCACCAATGTAGGAGCTTAAGGTACACTTCCTATGTAGGAGCTATTAAGAATCCGTCATGCTGTTATAGAAATTAACAAGTATTATCTTCTCATTTTTTCCCTTAAATCTAGATCCCAAGCTTTTTTTACCCCTATGGTAGATTCACCAAAATCTATTTCATATATGATCTGATATAGTTTGGATATTAAACTTTAAGTTCTATGAAAAAAATGACATCAATTTTTCTAAATTAAATAAATGTCTATTTCCAATCCCCATCACTTTTTAATTTCATAATATGAAATTGATCTGACATCACAAAAGTCATGGCTCTTTCTTTCTTTCTTTCTTTCTTTCTTTCTTTCTTTCTTTCTTTCTTTCTTTCTTTCTTTCTTTCTTTCTTTCTTTTTCTTTCTTCTCAATATTATATTGTATTATTATTATAGAAACAACCCTGGACAGTGCACAAAACGGTATAAACAATAGAAACACCCAAATTGGAAAATAAAAATATTTAAAAACTATAGAAGAACTCATGGCATCCTGGTGCAGCACTTTCCCTGTAATGGTATGTGGGAATGATCTTGGGAGACAGGAGAAAGAGGCACAGACTGGATAACCAGCATGAAGAGATGTCTCAATCCACAGAAGGGGGGTGACATGGGAAGTGTTTCAGAAGGGTCCCTCCCTAGTTTTCCAGAAAGTAAAAGGAAAGGAGGGGAGAAATACTTTCAGTCTTGCAAGATTCTATTAATGTAGCCTTACAATAATGATAGAACTAGTACTGCCAGTTGTGCTTCTTGTCTGGACTACCTCACAGGGCTAACACTCCCATACGTCTACAAACCATCTTTCTGGGCTCCAGCTTCATCCTACCCCAATGCTTGTGGGAAGAACTAGCTCTTCAAAGCCTTCCAGAAGACAAGGAGGATGGGGGCAAGGGGGAGGGGCAGCTACAGAGAAGGCACATTTTCTAGGTCCCACTAGATGACAACTTTTAAGGGAAAGGACCTGGTGGGATGGGCAGATACCCTCAAGGAGAGGCAGACCTGAAAATAGCCTCGTCCCATGCCATTTAGGGCTTTAAAGGTGAAAACCAGCACCTTAACTACACCCAGAAACTGGAAGCCAGTCCAGCTCACACAGTAATGGTATAATAGGAGCAAAACATCATGTTCTAATTGTTGTTCAGCTTGCTCTAGAATGTATGGTACTGACTTTTTACAAACATCCTTTATTCTATAAAGGCCTTTTCCCCCATACTTTAATTTGTTTGGCTGTGATTTGATTGAAATTTGGATATATGATCCATGGCGTCAAGAGTTGTTTTCTCCACATTTGGTACATTACTTGTGCAAAATCATTATTGCATTCATTTGTTTTATGAAAAGGACAGGCTAAATTATTAACCAAGAACTGAGTATTTCCTACCTTCACCCATTGTTTTGTTGGATCTTCCATTATAAAAGGAATAATGTATTAACTGAGCTGTTTGATAATATATAATAAGGGAGGATGGTACATTGTACATTGATTTAAAGCAAAATAATACAATGGCTGGTGTGGGTCTTCCGGGCTGTGTGGCCGTGTTCTGGAAGTTTTGTTTCCTAACGTGTTTCGCCAGCACCTGTGACCGGCATCTTCAGAGTGCAGGAGCACAGACAGGAGCAGTTCTCTCTGTGCCCAGGGTGATGTGACCCTTTTGTGGGTAGTTATAGAGATCTGGGTGGGGGAAAGGGGGATTGGGGGGTTGGGTTACTGTGTGGCTGCTTGTTTTGGTGTCAGCATCTGTGTGTATCTTCCTGGGGATTAGGCAGGGTTTTTCTTCTATTGAATTGTTAACGAGGGGCTGCTGGGGGTGATTAGCAAGTTCATTGTGTGAACTGTTCACATGTCCTGGTGGTTGAGCTGAGTTCCTTGACCTTTTGCAGGCTGTATTTTTCAGGATTGGTAGCCAGGTTTTGTTGATTTTTAGACTCTCCTCTTTTTTATTGAAACTGTGCTGGTGTTTGTGAATCTCAATGGCTTCCCGGTATAGCCTGGTATAGTGGCTGTTGGTGTTGTCCAGTATCTCTGTGTTTTCAAATAGGATTTTGTGTCCAGTGTGCTTGAGAGCATGTTCAGCTACTGCAGATTTTTCTGGTTGCTGTAGTCTGCAGTGCCTTTTGTGTTCTTTTATCCTGGTATAGATGCTGTGTTTTGTGGTCCCGATGTATACTTGCCCACAACTGCATGGTATGCGGTATACTCCTGCGGCGGTGAGGGGATCCCTTTTGTCTTTTGCTGATTTTAGCACTTCTTGTACTTTTCTGGTGGGTCTGAAGATTGTTTGGAAATTGTGTTTTTCCATCAGTTTTCCCATGCGGTCTGTGACCCCTTTGATGTAGGGCAGAAATACTTTGTTGGTGGGTGGCTGTTTTTCTTCTTCAGTCGCATGTTGTTTTCTTGGTTTGATGGCTCTTTTTATTTCATTCTTGGAGTAGCCATTCGCTTGTAGGACCCAATTAAGGTCCCCCCCCCCTCAGATCTCTATAAATACCCACAAAAGGGTCACATCACCCTGGGCACAGAGAGAACTGCTCCTGTCTGTGCTCCTGCACTCTGAAGATGCCGGTCACAGGTGCTGGTGAAACGTTAGGAAACAAAACTTCCAGAACATGGCCACACAGCCCAGAAGACCCACACCAGCCATCGTATGCCAGCCGTGAAAGCCTTTGACAATACATCAAAATAATATAATTTGCTTTTGCTAGTTAACAATAATGTTATCAGAAATATCTATCAGAAGAGTTTCAATTTTGGGAATTACACCATCTTAAATGCTATATGGCCTAAAATATTAGAATATTTTTTGCTCCATCTTTCCATATCCTTTTGTATTTTTTTTCCAAACAGAACTGTAACTGTTACTTAATAGCTTATTTAAATTATTTGATATATTTCCTACATAAAGATCTTATATTCCAGGGTAGTTTATAAAATATTGGATTTTTTTTTTCTTATAAGGCAGAGTATCAACACAAACTATTGCATTTTTTTTTTCATATTGACTGTTAGACCAGTAACTCAAGCAAATTCTTGAAGTTCTTTTTTAAAAGGAAAAGACTGCTTAGAGAAGGCTATAATCATATCATCTGCAAATGAATCCAATAGGTAATGTTTCCCCTCTATATTAGTCCCTTGGATTTGATCATTCAGATGCAATACAACTTCTAACATTTCAATACCTAAGTTAAACAATAAAGAGGAAAGAGAACATCCCTGTTTGGCGTTACAATAAATTCCTTTGAGTTATAATTAATAGTTCTTATTTGTTCTCTTGTAGCCTGATAAATGTTATCATATTTTGGAATTATGCCAGAGACTAGCACTTGATAGAGCAGCCATGAAGGCCTTGGAAAAGATATTCAAATGCCATGATGTGTCTGTACCTACAAAGATCAGAATCATGCAAGCCATGGTATTCCCTATGAATCTCCATGGAAGTGGAAGTTGGCTTTAAAGAAGCAGGATAGGAAGAGTATTGACACCTTTGAACTTTGATGTTGGAGAAGAACATCATGGAAAAGTGCTTAACACTGGAATAATCTGGGGAATATCTTTAGCTGCCCTTAATGAGGATGAGGGGCTCTCAGCTCCTGAAGGGATATGAGATTTTGTGTTGTATTTATACTCCTCTACTGAAGGTTGCCATGTCTTGCTCTATGCCATTTCCTGTCTGTATTATGCCTTGCAATTAAGTTATTATTTTGCTTGGTTTGCTTAATAAACCCTTTCATCCTTTGCCTCATTTGTGTGGTCATTGCTTTCAAATTCACAAGCCTTCTGCCTACATTTTAGTATGGCAAAATACAGACTCTGAACTGACCAATATCAGTCTTTGACAGCAATCTGTATAAAAAGTTACAGATAAGGTTGTCTGCCAGTGATATTCCCTGTGTGTTTAACTGGATTGTATTACTGTTGGCAATCACTTAGTAGAAGCACCTGTATAATTGTGGAAGTCTACTTGCTGTGACAGGGGATCCCCATAAATGTTTGGGTTCTACTTTACAAATCAATATGTGTAAAGGAAAAGGGAAAAACTGTCTTCTCTATTCTTTTCTAATCACTCAAAGGTTTGTTGATCTAATTCAAATCTTAAGCATGAGAATACTTCACTTGGATTTCCCAGCAAATTACAGCTGATACTGTTATTCATACTCTATGAATATGTTAAAGTACATAATTTCATTTTTTGCTGTATTTAAAATATACTGGGTCAACTAGCTAGATAAATTAGTTATGATTATTTGCTGTTCCTGAAAGAAATGCAAAATTATCTTAACTCCATGCTCCTGCTCTGACTGAAGATGATGAAGACAATTTAATGATTTCTAATGTATACAAGTTCATAATCTTTACAAAGTGTATTTCCCCTAAAAGCCAATATTCACAATGAGTCAGGGCCCACCATTATACATATGGCAGGGCCATAAAATAGTTGAATCTGTACAAGAGATGATTTGCACAATAATTGGGTTTATGATAGCCACTTGAAATATGTGCGTATATAATATCCCTGCTCATGCACAGCCAATGATATGTGCAGAATTAATCTTTTTTGTCTGTCCCTGCAAACTTTTGTGCTGGCATGCAGAAATCTCGCCTTTGTCAGTAGTTGAAAAAGTCCAGCAATCCATGTCCAGGAACTCCAATGGACATGTCAATTGGTCCTTAATTTAACAGTATCAGCACCATTAAAATTATTCAGGGAGAACAATGCTATCAGATCAATTTCTCCAACTTTAAAATAATATGCTATTTTTTGCTTTGCCCCTTTCTATTTGATAAATGTCACAGCTTTTTCTCAAGTAGCTACGCAGCAGCAGGGGACCATTATCCTATGTTAATGAATGTTTAATATCACTGGCATACCAGTGGCATAGTGGTTAATTATTTTTTTAAACATTGATTCGGTATGCATATCAGACTCTGAATCAGAACATTTGGATTAAGACTGGGGAAGTAACTGGATATAAATCCTCTATCATTTAATTGATGACCAATCAAAATTATTATTTGGAACCTTTAGACAAAAATAGACAAACACAAGAGAAGATATTATCAGGCCACTGGAGTTTTTTTATCTGAACTGAACAGTATTTTTAACAAACTGCTTTATTGAAGATAATGCTATGTTTAAATTATAAACTGATTTGCTCTTTCATACCATCTGCCCACACAGAAACCAGAGAAAAGCTGGTTATGTTTCTTAAAAAACAAGAACTCTGTGTCTAAAACATACAAGGAAGGACTCACCCTGGACTGTTCTCTTGTCAGTTCTGATGCTTGTAATATTATATTACTGTGAACTTGTGCAGAAATATACCAATTAATAACTACAACCAACCTCCACATATTGGAGATTAATCTTCAGAAAGATTTTGATACTGAGATCTAGGGGGATCCACAGGTTGTGGTCATAAAAGTCAAGACGGTGTCATGAAAGCTCCACCTGGTTCCTAATGTGCATCATGACCACCATCTTGACTTTTTTGACCCACACTCTACAAACAACCCTGCTGGGATCTTTATTGCTAAAAATGCAGTCATCTGTTTTTCCGTTGCTAAAGAAGCAAAATATTAGTGTCAGTTGATGATTAGAGCTGCATATCAGCCAAATAAATAAATAAATAAATAAATAAATAAATAAATAAATAAATAAGACAGCAAACATAATAAAATCAATGTGGCACTGGGAAAACCATTTCTTTATACTACCATTAGGAGAATATCACGTGAAAGGAAACCTGAGAATGTAGATAAAAAAAAATTTTTTTGCACTAATGCACTAACTTTTTTGTATCAGCAAGACTCCTGATACAAAAGTCTGAGATGCTTTAAATGCATCCTTTGAATGATATTGACTAGAATAGAGGGTATATATTAACAGTGATTTTCCCCAAAATCTGATAATCTAGTCACCAACTAGAATGTCCACTCATGTTTTAGCTTTCCTGTAAAAGCTTCCTGCTTTTTCATCCTATAAAGTGGAAGACAAAAATATTATCAACACTTAAATGACTCACATGGTTAATCAGTGTAATTCAAAAAACTATGCACCAATTTTAATGACATTTTGGAAGCTTTGTCCTCTGTTACTGGTGTAACTTTCCTGAAATTCATTCATATCATATCCACCAGGCATTTATTTTTCCCATGGCTCAGGTTTTTCTGAATCAGAAATGAGTTTGATCATCAGTATTTTTGTAGTTTGACAATTTGGGTTAGACAACTTTTCTCAGGAAATGCCTTTGAAAGTGGGCAAAGCCTGCTCAATTCTAGTACACTATTTTATAGTAATTTCATGATGTGATTTGTTGCTCTGCATTGCTTGCTTATAGGGCTGTGGTATGTAAAGAAGAACACTCTAGTCCTGCTTGAAACAAAGTCAAAACTAAATCCTCCCCACTTATTTTTCATGAAACACAGAGATGAAGTTGAAAGAAGGAAAATCTGTTGGGTTTTTTTGATTACGCTACCTAAAGTGATAGTTTCATGTTCCTTTATGGTAATATTGCCCCTGTAGATTACAACATAGAAAGTTGTGGAGAACAGGAGTGTGCCATTTATATTAATAGCATAAAAAGAAATTAATGCAAATGACATTATTGGTATTACCATTGAAGGGTGATAATATTTGTGTGCTTACAGTATACGCCTTCAGATTGGGATTATCATTAAAATGCAGTCAGTCATGCAGAAATACTTTTCATTAAAAGATAAGAAATAAACACATGATGCTTAGGATTAAGTTAGTAAAAACTAAAATAGTCAAGTGCTCATTAACACACTTAGTGACAGGGTGGTAAGAGTTTCAAGGGCTGCATCTCAATTTTTCTTGGAAATGTGTACAAAATATTAAATTTGAAATGCATTAAGCTTGGAATGTTCCTCTTCACTCTAACAGTCCATTCTACTCCATTCTAAGTGTTGTTGCAAGTTCAGAATGATTTGTTCAACTCAAGTGTTCCAAAACTCAAAATGTTTTGCACAGCTTTATTTTGAAAATGACATGGGAAGCCAGTTAGAAGATAATATAAGTATGGAACAGATCAAAAGCCTGTTTCCATTGGAAGCAATCAGGAGTCTCTTCAGATATCTAACTGATAGAATAGCGATATCTACATATTGCTTCCAAATCAGTAGATTATTTATTTCCACCATGACTAATAATTACTGCTACTTCTTTTCTCCCTGTATTTGCACAATTGCCCTTTAATGTCTTCTAAATCAGATTAATTCTGAATTAAATTAAATGAATTCTTAATTAAATGAAAAAATACTTCCTTTTACTGTGTTGTGTCTTTCATGAATTAGCTTCATTGGATGTCTCCAAATTCCAGTTTAGGAACATGACACTGAATTCTAGTAATATAAGAATGGAGGAAAAAGGTTTTATTTATGTTCTCCATGCAATGCAAACTTTTACAAATCTCAAATATTTCACCTTATGAATGTTTAGGGGCAAGGAGTTTAGAGTTTTGTGTAAAGTAGGTTTCACAAATCTGATCAATGTTGCATCAGCACATGGATGACATTGCTATGCCTAGATTTAGTATTTCTCAAATATCCTCATTAATCCAGCTACCTAAATCTGTAAGCATTTGTGCATAAAGAGGATATTCTGTTCATTGACCACTTGCTGAGTCAGAAAGTACATGCAATACATAGGATACACAAAAGAGAAAGTGCCGATCACCTGCATCACTTTCAGTGGGTTTTTAATCTTCACTTTTAGGCTACAATCATGCATGTCATGTTGTTTTCATTATTTTTACAGAAGCAACTATGAATTCAGCAGTTCTTGGAATGCATTAAGTTAACTATAGAAAAGTGCTGTGTTTCAGAGTCAAATTCTGAAATACAGGCATTGCATGAAGATCTTAGCCTCCAGACAACATAACATTGTAGTTAATGATACATGCATACATATCTCAAACTATGATGATGTTGATAGGCATGTGTTCACTTCATGATATAAACACTGCCTTTTTGTACTGTATGTCACAATGTCTGATGCCAGTATCAGGCTGTTTGATGCAGTAACCCAAACTGATAAAAGGTACCCCTATCAGCCTTATCAGAATGGTGTCATTGGTCCTCCAGTGACAAAAATGAATCAAGAAGGCCCTCTACTTATGAACCTATGATGATATTTGTACTATTAGGATTTTGCAAGGGTCTATGACTTACAGTGCTGATTAGGGGGGAAAAAATAGACACCACTAAATACTTAGGGAAGCCTTCTGGATTTTTAAGAGTAACGATACTATGGCACAAGATGACCACCGTCAGACATCAGAAGAAAATTCAAAAGGCATTAATACAAAGATCCCTAAGTATACTGCAATACTTTCTTTCTACATGTTGTAGAACATTTCTACACATTTTCCAAGCAAGAAAATAAAATGTCATTTTGATTGTAGCTTTATCATGGGGGATTAGAAGAGTTATTATCTTGCACAGTCAAGATAATTTAACTTTAAGGTGATTGCAGAACTCTGTATAGACAGCTTCAAAAAAATTATTGAACTGGTTCAGTAACCATCCAGAATACATACATACATACATTCTTACAGTTTCTGATGTCATGCTTTCCATAGAGGAATATGTAATTAAAAAAAAAAAAAAAAGACAGACTACCAGCCTGGTTCAATGGTTGCAAACTATTTGAATGGAAGACATAAAGGAACTTACTTGGGTTAGGCTTGAGAATAGAAAGCTAAAAGTTTAAATATGAGTGGATATATGAGCACCATATGTTAAAACATCTAGATATCAGAATAGTTTTTTCCCTTGGGCCATTGTTCTGTTAAACACTACATGACTCGATATGTAGTGTTTAACTACATACGACAGTGGCTTCTTCCTTTGAAAAAGTTATTTTACTGTGTAGTGTTATTGTTTATTATTTTTCTGTTGCTATCCAAACGCACTGTTGATCTTGCTGTTCGTCACCGAAGACAAATTCCTTGTATATATTTTATACTTGGTCATTAAAGTATTTTGTATTTGTATTTGTATAAAAAAGACAAGAAAGCAATAGAGTAATTCCAGTATAGGACCATAGTCTGAAACCCCCCAATCTACTTCTCAACAGTGATCAGCCTGTTGCTATTCAGAACAACAAGTAAATTATCACACATCACTCTAGGCTGAGAACATCTCAGAACTGGAGGCTGTTCTTACTGCTGCCAATTGGGCTCTGCCTGCGCATCAACTAATCTATTGGAATTGCTACTCCACCTCCACGATGCTGGTAAGAAGCCAGAAGTTGGCTTTGGCAGGGAACTTTGAAGAAAATATGTCTTGGCAAGCAGGAGGAAAAACAAGTTTCCTGGAGGATTATCATTAGTCCATTGCATTACAGGTCTAGAAAGGCTTCAAACAGCTTTTCCTCCCACTCCTCAACCATTATGCACAAGTTTGGGGGTTGGAGCATATATTTTAATTGGCAGCCTGCTCCCCACCAACCATCACAACATGAGCAATATATGCATGATCATCTTCTCTCTGTTTTTCTTGACCATCGTTCAAGATGTATTCCTGACAAGACACCATCAATCCTGTACAAGATGTTAAACTGAATAACCATGTGGGAGCATGAATAAAAGCGATATGACCTATGTTTTAAGCATTTTGGCTTTTATAGGGAATAGGAGCTTAAGACCCTTTCCTAAGTACTAAAAATTTTTTAAAAGCTACAAGTCCTGGACTGTAACCTATGAGTTTGGTATAGCTGAGTAAAAGTGAATATCAGAGAAGACATAGGCAGTAATGCCTGAGAATTTCAATGGATCAGCATTTTAAAGCAAACCAATTTGATTTATACTTCTGCAAACTTAGCAATTTCAGTTCTTAGCCCCATCTCTCTCTCCCTCTCTCTCCAGTATCAGAATGCCTAAACAGTACTATTTTAGATTAAAAGCCATACAAAACTGTTTGAATTAATCTGAAAGCATGATTGGATAGATTTATGGATGAACATATACAACATCAACATGTACTGTAGTTTCCATCTCCAGCAGCAGCAGTGGCTTACTTACTTGCCACCAAGTAACTTTTTTTTCTGTTCTGTTTAATTAAATGAAGAAAGGCTTGAAAATACGTTTGTAATAAGGAAAATGGGGGCTTTTTGAACAGGAGATATTAAACATGACCATTGTATACTTGGTTTTAAAAACAAAATAGTATTTTACATGTTACAAGCAGGGGGCAGTACTTAGCCAACTTTGGCTACTCTTGGAAGCTACTCCGTGATGGCTTTGGATAGGACCTGGATTACAGACTATCTGGGAATTCCAAGGCTTTTGGCAAAACTGGGACATCAAAAGAATCCTAGAAAAAGGCAAAACCAACCCACTTTCTGCCAAGAAAACAACATGGATGCAGGCCCCAAGACTGAGGTCCACTTCAGGGTGTCCTACTCTTCCCTTACTGGTAGCACCCTTGTCATGGGTTACTGCAGATAGGTTTTATTTATCATCTATGGCTATGTAATTTTGCAACTAAATATTATTTTTTAACAGCTCTAAAGCACTAGGAAAAATTTATTAAGTAAACTGAAATTGAATTCTTTCCCACACTGCATCGGCTAGTACATACTATTCCTATCATGGATACTAGCTGACTTTCTAACACTTATAGACCTTCAAAGCAATTTGTGTGTGTGTCTGTGTGTGTGCGTGTATACAGAGAGGGAGACAGACAGACAGACAGACACACACACACAGAGCCCACATGATACAGTGGTTCAGGGTACATTTGCAGGGTACATTTGCATCAGGGAGGCCCAGGTTCAAGTCCAACCTGAGCTCACTAAGTGACTATGAGACCTGGCACTCTCTCAGTACAATCTGCTTCAAGGGTTGTTGTGGGGTAAAATAGGAGGAGGGACCATTGTGTATGCTATCTTTAGCTTCTGTAAGAAAGGCAGGATATAAACTAACAAACAAATCTTTTAAAAAAGTCTTCCAGATTTCTGATATGCAATTTACAATTAATCATGCACTGGTTCTAGTTCTTGTTTTGTGGCTCTCCCTGAAGACAAAAATACTAGTTTAGTATTTTTATTTTATATCCTTTACTAGTTGAACAGATTAAATGCAGGGGGGAAATCCCATACTTTTACAAATTGGCATAAACAATCTGGCTTTTAAAAAGGCATCCATAATTTTCAAATTCATTCAACGTTGGGAAGTATTTGTTGGGAACAAATGAAGCTATTGCAAAACTTTATCAGGCTATGAAATTTCAAAATCACAACATACTGAAAAGCAGTGAGGAGCAAGAATCAATTTAAAAAAAGAGTTATAACTTTCAGTTAAGGAGTGCATATTTGAAGGTCAAAACAAAGAGTATGAGAAATTAGATGAGCATCAATCCACTTTTGTTTGGGGATGTCCTTGGAGGTTTCTGTATAATTTATTCTCTCAAGGGAAATTTTGCTCAAGTGCAGCAATTCTTCATTTCATTTGTCCGATGGACTAAAAGATTCTCAGGTGAGGGGAAGATGTTTTAGACATCATTTACATAGTGCAGCATATGTTATTTTACTCATAAAGGATCAAATGCTGATAGCAGTGCCAGATCTGTGCATATCTGTATGTACACACATACATTTTTTATCTTACTAACTTAATGTGAGCAATAGCAGGAGTCAATAATCCTCTTTTAGAAGCAGTCTTGTTATTAAATGAAGTAAAACACAGTAAACCTTGAAATAACAGAACATTACAGAGCCACATTCAGTATCCAGATAAAGAAATAAGCATATTTCAACAGAATATAAACCAAAGAACATGCATGTTACTGATTAGAATCCTTGAGCTGTCTGACTTGCGGACTCAGATTTGCTGTTTGCAGCAGATATAATTGCACAGTATCAGTTGTTCTCAGGTCAGTTCAAAGTACCCTACATGGCTTCAGTTAGGTACCTGCAAGGCCTTCTCTCTGAAAAGTCACCTCATGGGTATCTGTAGGGTTCGCTTGCTGAGGATACTCACCCCATATGAGAAAAGAGGATAGGCTTTCTTGGTTGTAGTCCCCATACTCTGAAACACCTTACCCCCAAGGCACAGAATGTCCCATCCTCCAAGCCTTTAGGAAGCTACTTAAAACCTGACTCTTCTGTAGAGCATTTGGGCCCTAATGGTATGCAGGATGCCTAATAGATAATTATTTAATTGCACTTTGGTTTTGTAGTATTGCATTTTTGGCTGTCCGTAAGCTATTTTGAGGCCACAGAAGTAGGCAGTCTATAAATCTGTATAATAAATAAATAAGACAAAATTTGAAGAATTCTTACTTATTGTAACAGTCACACCAACCCAGTGATTTAGAATATACCAAGCAGTTTTCAAGTCAGATAGATGAGCTGTTTTAAAGAATTATATTTGATTGAAAGTTAGTCATATAAAGTCTTCTTTGGACAGAATATCTGGATTGTTTCCGTAAAATCTCTAGCACCTATATGCATTTCTGCAGCTGCTTAGAGTTTTGCTAGGTGACTTCTATATTGCATGAACCACACTTCAGGAAGTTGTAAGTAAGCAGATAGAAGTCAGTTTATACTATTAAGGACCTGCATGCTTACATAGGAGTTATAGTTTGCCATGGATCTGAGGGCTTCTTAATGCACTGCACATAAATGGAAGAGTCTTGGTGAAGTTGCAATCAGTATAATACAAACTAGTAGTAGAGTCTAGTGCTTTTCTCTCTGAAATACTATGTTTCCAAAGCTTTTCCAGGCTTCAGGGACTGAGATTGAGGATCAGCATCTGAAGATTATATGTGAATTTCCTTGTATGTTGAAAGAATGATAGAAAATTGAGGGTTCTCACTGCATAGCAGTACCCTTTACATGCACATCCACTATGATCTCCCTCTGCCAGATCCTTGGATTGTCCATAGGAAGGAGCCCTGTATGTCTAACAAGCTGCTGGCACAGATATCGAAGGTCGAATTGACAGGAAAGAAAAGGAAATAAGTGTTAGTCTTGTGTTCACAAGAGAAGCACTGAGTAAAGCAACAACAGCAGATGCCATCATATTTATTACCTCAGAATGTCTTTGAGTCCATTTATTGTGCCCTGGAGGCATTTGGGGATAATAAATATGGCTGCAAAATAGTTTTATAGCATGACAGTTAAATAATTCTAAGAGCATCTGAAACTAACAATTTAAAAGTTCCTCAGAAATTTGGTTATTACTGAAATGCTACTGAGATACCATGCTTAATATAAACGACAGAGTAATGGAAAGTTGACTCTCCCATTTTACTGAAGAATAATGAAACCAGGATTTAAATGCATAAACTACATGATGCTTAGAAGAAATTACATATAATTATACAAATCGTCATACAGATGTTTAGACTAAATTTGACTTTTGCTCTACCACAGAATAACCTTGTACTTTTTCAAGAAGGATAATCTTCCCATTTTTTAAATTAAAGTCTGAAAGCTAGCATTCCACCACATACCTATTTTGTCATTATTTCAGGCTAATCCTCAAATACAGGACAATAACAGTACTCAAATACAGAGCAATATATATTTAGCCTGCAGTGTATATAACCTGTCAGTGAACAAATGCACAACATAAAGTAAAGCCATGTAACCCAATTGAAACTGTTTGTATGGGAAGGTGATTTCCCTTGGGAACAGCCAGCACCAAGTAAGAAACTCAGCCTGTTAACTCTAACCTTTTCAAAGGGCAAAATAAATAAATAATAAAAATCAAAGGTAATCAAGGATTTTCCTTTAGAAAGGTATTCATAATTATATTTTCCACTTAAGAAGACTTTCAATGTTGGTACTACAAAAGGATTCTATGTAAAGAAACTTTATGCTTTATATAACTGGGTTCTATCCCCCAAGTCCTTTTGATATGCAAAGCACTCTTGACACAAGTTAAGCAATGATAGAGGAAAATTCCCTTTCAGAACTCAAAGATTCCTTTTTCAAAGTAGCGCATGGCAGTTTAGCCATATGTCTCTCATTAATAACAGAGATTTAAAAAAAGAAAAGAAAAGAAAAGAAAAGCAGGAAGATTCATTTTTTCATTCTAGAGTGATGATTGTTGCTTTTAAAATTCCATTAGTCCAAGTGCTTATCATACAATCAGTTAGATGCCACCTAACTCAATATAGCCTATGCTGCTCCACAAATATTCACCTTCAAGAGATTAATTCTATCTTTACTGTGAACCACCAAATTAAATCCAGCAATACCATTCAGATAACAATTGTGGCATAAGCTCAAAGCAAAAATTAAAAGTGCACACAAAGCAGAAATGTCAAGCAGATGAACCCAGTCACTATACAGTTCATCAAGTCACATGCATAATTCATTTATCCATTCATTCATTTTGTACCTTACCTATCTGCCCAGAAGACACTCAAGTATTATTAAAGCATTATTATTTGGAATATATTCATACGTAATCATTTTACACATGGGATACAGTAACACTGAAACAGTCCTGAAGGAGAAATGAATGTGTCCATGGCACAGGATTCAAGATATTCAAGGTTATTTCTGTAAATCAAATGAGATTACAGGTGACTACACATATCCATTATGATAAGAGAATTAGGTGATCCATAAAATATTTTCTTTTCTTTTTGCTCTGTCTCTTCCACATCAGGAAATACACTCCACAAGAAATACTGCAACACTATTTCATTGATATAGGTTATAATAACAATCCTCAAAGCCTGACATCATTTCCCTTTCCCTTCTCTTATACCAAAGAGAATTAAGGCAAGGCAACTTAAAGTTTTTTTCTCACATGATCTTGTTTTCCCAGACTGAGTTCACCTTTTGCCTGTGGTCTTCACATGACGCCTTTAAGGCCATCTTTGTGGTTTTCTACACCATCCCTTTTTATACATATGTGTATCTGTGACACAAATTGAATAAGGAAGTATTATGTATGCTGCCTTGAGCTCCCAAACGAAAAACAGGACATAAATCTAACAAATAAATACAGTGCATATTCTCATGTGTGCACACTGAGTAGAAATGCACAGACTTTCACACAAGACAATCAGTATTCTTCTCATACACAAAAGGGAGATGATGGCACTAGCATAGTTAATGCTGTTTGAATGAATTATATAAAGCAGCACCCAGTCACTGATCCATTCTATTCTGGAGGAAGGTATTGTGTTCTGTAACACCTCCAGAATGCTCAAAATTCTGTCAGTTGTGAGGTGGCTGAGAAGGCAACTTCTGACTATCAAAAGAAGACTGTCCAAGCTCATGCAATTTTCTTCTCTCATTCCACTCCCATAAACTTCCACTTACTCGGAGAAAGCAAAAATACTCCTATACAGTTTTATTTGAAATTAACTTTCTAAGCTTCTATGCATGTAGAATGGAGTTGGCAGCTGTCTGTCTGTTTTAGACAAACCATCCAAAGAAAGAGTTTAGTGGAAAAGAGAAAAACTCCCAGTCAGTGAAGCTAGAACCTGCTCATCGTGTGTGTAGTAGAAGATAGTTTTTGAACAATGGGAAACTCTAGAAATAAAAGCTACAGCAAAGTCTATATTCATGATGAAGGAGCAAGAAATGCAAGAATTCCAAAGCATTTAGTGTCTTAAAGTGCTATAGTATGGAAGCCAATACAAATTTATGAGGAGTTACATCTGCATTTAGTTTGTAACTGAAAACTGTAGAATAAAAAGAAGCCAATTCACCAAGTTGCCAGAGTTATCCATAAGGAATGCAGTCCTGATTTTAACATGATTTTCCACACCAAAGCAAAAGGAAAATTAAAACCCCTCTCCCCACACACATTTCCTACTATAAAAGTAAGTCCCTTAAGGAAAAAGAATTCACGCACTTTTCAGATAAAGAAACCATTTGTGTCTCTTTCTGTGTGTGCAGATGTTCAGTAAATAGGACAATTTGTGATATGGTTATTAATTCTGGAATTAGAATATTGAAAAGTTCAATTGTTAACTGGAAAGAGAAAAAGAAACCCTAACATAGTAGTTTAAAAACCAAACAAACTCAGTGGTCCGTTCATTGAAGAATGTGGTATATAGCTTATGTTCTTTTAATGTTATTTTATGATGCTGGCTTATAGAGAATCCAAAAAATATATACAGATGCATAAAAAACATTGTAAATTTTGATACAGATTGATTTAATCTATGCCTCCTGGATGAATCCACGCTGGTTAATTATCCATTAGCTTTGACATTTCTGAAAAGTGAGGCACAGTAAAAACAAATTGATCAAAATACATTTTAAAATGCATATTTTAACATAAAATACATTTAAAAATACACATATTGATAAGAAAAAATAAAATATGCAGTTAGGTATATAGCCAAATGCAAAAGTTTTTGAAAACTTTTTTTTAAGAGATCAGTGCAAATCTGGGATGAATGAATATATGGAAAAATATATACAAAAGTGACATGGATTGGAAATCTATATATAAAAAAATCATCTTGTTCTTATAGCTCAAAAGAATATGGTCAATAGCTTATTTCATTCATGGGATAAATCTGAAAGTTATTATGAACAAAATAGCAACCATACCCATAACGTAGTTGAAAAGAGTTGGGGGTGGCAAAAATTCTGCCACATAATTTTACAGCACAAAAGACATTCTGCAAATCTGGGACAGGATGCCAAAAGTAATGTAGTTTTCCTTTTTCCCGCTCAGCAGTGACTGAGCCATTCAGATAATTCAAAATAGGTGGCTGGCTATATAAATTTGATAAATAAATAAATAAATCTGGTCAAAAAATGGTTGGTTATCAATCACAGTTCCACTCTTGCTAATAGAAAATTTGATAGAGTAAGAGATAAGTGAAGTAGTGGTATCTTCAGCAGTCATACCTTCATTATGGTCACTGACCAGTATTTTGTACCAATTTCTGTAAAAAAAGTTACAAGATTCAGATTTAGATACATAGACTATATTTTCTTTCATCCACATGCCTTTCATCTACATCTCCTAGATAATTACTAGAAATAAAGAAAATGGTTCAAACTACAAAACACTATGGATACAAGCAGTAGAGTACTAAAACATTTACAGTCAGGACCAGAAATATTGGAACAAGGATACCCTCCACAATACTACAGAGAAGGTGTAACAGTACCTTCCCTTTTGCTCAGGGAACCAGCCCCTATGACATGGAGGAAACTGACTCTAATTCCTGTGTTCTTTCAATGTTCTTTCTATAGCAACATCCACCTTAGCCTTATAGCTCTGCTTGCTCACTGAAGTTCGACCTGTTCTGAGGACGTTTTCATCTGCTTTTTACAATGGACCCAGAACCCTAATATCTCTAGAAGCTGCAAAATTTCTTTCACTTGCCATGGCCTTATGCAGGAAATACTCTCCTAATACGAAGATCTTATAAATATGCACACTTTTCATATGTTTTCTGTACTGTTTTATGTTTTTATTCTTTCTTTTGCAGCTGTCTAGTCACTGACCATAATAAAGCAAATTTTATACACATGCATAAACACTACTCACTTACTTTAGTGATTTTGTAGTTTAGTAGTTTAGTATTTTATTCATGAAGTACTTTTATAATTTAGTCAATTAGTTTTAAGTATCTACAGTCAGGACCAGAAATATTGGAACAAGGATAACTGTTTTGGCATTTGGCCTCTGTACACCACCACATTGAAGTTGAAAGGAAACACACTCAGATGGGAGTGAAGTCAGGACTTTCAGCTGTAATTCAAGTGGTCTGACAAAAGTGGGGCACTAACCATTCAGGAAGTACAGCCAGTGGCATACACACACACCCACTGTAGTATTGTGGAGAGTAAGACATTAAAGCATGATAAGGAAAGAGCTCCACAGTGTGTTGGGCAGGTAACACTACATAGGTAATTTGCTGGCAAGAAGGCTTTCCTGTTTATATCTTGGCAGCATTGATTGCCTAGACCATCCTGCTCTATCAAACACCCACTGCCAGATAGCGGGTCTTGACAACTCCACAGCCAGGAGTGTTTAGTGCATGAAGTCATACTAGCATAGATGAATTCTGATTTTTAGAAAGAAAAATAATTATGACAGCCATGGAATCTCTGGAATAGTCAAGCTTGAGCCAGAAATAGAACCGGCATATGTGGACCCTAGATTCCAGCAGGAATATCTCAATTTCTAAATGGATTACTCAAAGATACTTGGAATACTGTTCTTAGGAATCTGGACTGGATGGTGTCTGATGGCTTTAAGTTATTATGTACACATACCTGAGAACCATATAACATCTGGAAGATGGATTTGGCTTTAAAGAGTTTTATAGCAGCAGATTTGTTCTTCCCTTCTTTGATGTGAAAGAAACCCAGGATGGCCTTAGACTGTTGTTGGCCTTATCAAAAATAGATTTAATTTGTATGGGTCAGATTCCAAAGGATTAGAATAGTATGCCAAGCCATTTGAAGGGTAAAGCCTGGTATAATTATTATTATCTGCCATTGATGGTTACAGCATGACCTTTCAAATAAATCAAGATTTTGATTTTAAAATAGTGTATTGTGAGCTTTTCTTTCTTACAGTAGTCTACTAGTAGTCCACCAGAGCCTATGGACTTCTTCTAAGGCCAACCTGAGAGAAGAAGAGAATGGCCACATCATCGGCATAAAGTTCAGCCAGCTGTCTATTATTAAGTTTAAGGAGTAGGATTCTACTTTGGTTAAATAAATATTGAAAAGAAGAGGGGCCAGAATATAGCCTTGTTTTACTCCTTTCTGAATTATAATATCAGCAGAGAGATGGCTGCTATTACCATATCTAACTATTGTATCTACACTTTTGTGCAACATCCTAATTAAGTATCCAATCTATGGGTGAATGAAACAACTTCCACCAGAGTCTTTCTCTATGGATGGAATCAATAGCGGATTTTAAATCATTAAAGGTGACATATAAGGAGAAGGGGTACACATCCATACATGCCTCTGCTAAGAACTGTAAGATAGTGGATTGATCCATAGTCAACTTGCCTTGTCTAAAGCCTATGTATTTAGCAAGAAATTTCTCCTGTTTTAGCCAATTCAGAAGCTTATACAGTAGAAGGTGTGCATTTAATTTGCTAGTATCACTTAGAAGACTGATTGGGCGAGGAATCTGTGCTGTTGTCTTTCTTACTAAGTGGGACAGTTATAGAATGATCAGATCATATCACTACTGGGGGCTTTTCCATTTTTAAAATTATTGATTAATTTAACAATTTCTAGATGAGAGACCATTGGCCAAAGGAAAATGCTGTTTAAAGGTGTGAGTTGAGGCAAAGAGCTAATGGAGAAGGACCTGTACAGCTTACTGTAAAATACATCCCATTTCTCAGACAAAACCTTAACTTCTGCCAAACTATCCTATTAGTTATGAAGCTTTCAATTATTTTCCAAAAAAGAATAGTATTTCTATTCATTGTGGCTAGGAAAAGTCAGTCCCAGTTGGTCTGTATAAAAGTTTGCTTCTTTTTATTAAATTTGTATAGCTTCTTTTGAGACCTGTTATGGTGGGACATTTACGAGATTTGTAAACTTTAAAGGATGCCACTAAATCTGTTCTGGCTTACATACAGTCCTAGTCAAATCAGGGTTTCTGCCGAGGATGAGAAGGGTTGCTCACAGGATTTTTTTAAAATTAATTTTTATTACTTTTTAATTAATCAGAAAAAGGAAAGAAAAAGAACGAAATACAAAGATAATAATGATGGAAATACATACATTGTCAAGGAGAGGCCACATAAGTGTTTTAACAAAAAAAACACATAAGTGTTTTAACAAAAAAGTGAAAAAATACAACAAAGGGAAAAAACATGTTAATTATAACAATGAACAATTACAATTCTAAATATACTTATCTAATGCTAGTATTATTCAAGTACGTATGTATTTCTAATACATTTATCTTTTATGTTTTTTAACTTACTGTATTTGTATAAATGAGACCCTATTTCATTATACTTGTCCATACAAAGCCTACATCTATAGGCAATCCACTCATAAGCGGCAAGTGCAATCAGATCTTCAATCCATTGAATAAATGGGGCCATACATTTATCTTTCCAATGCTGCAATATCAGTCTTTGGCCATAGTAAGGGCATGGAGAATCCATTTACATTGTCCAATTGTCAAGTTCCATGCACTAGGTATATAGTTCAAAAGAATATTATCCTCTGAAGATTTTAGCTTTCGTTAGCACAATTGCATTTATATAATCCACTACTTTCTCCCAAAACTTGGTAAGTATAGGACACTGTAGAATCATATGTTTTAAAGAAGCATTTTCCTTATTACATCTTCAAAAAAATACAGTTTTTGACAATCCTTTTCTATACAAATGTAGTAGAGTCCAATAAAATCTAAATATCATTTTTTGTTGTATAAGTCATAATTTGAGGTCTATTGACACTCTTGCTATAGAAGTTAAAATACTGTCCCATTGTCTAGGCAATATAGGAACCTCTAATTCTTTATTCCACTCATTTCTTAACATCTGCACATCAAATTAATTTATTGATAACAAATATCTATAAAAACTAGTAGTAGGTTTTTTAGTTTTAAAGGATTTAACCAGTTGTTCTAGTATCTCAGGTACCTTGGAAGCTGAAAATGCTGCTGATCCAAACAACGATATTAACAAATGTTGTAGCTGTAAATATTGCCATTGGGTTACATCTTATAGATGATAATTGCTCACAGGATGTTGATAAGTTGACAGTGAACTCTAAAGGTTAAGATACAATGTTGTAGCCTAAAATTCTGCAGAATTTGAGCTCTCCGTCAAGAGTTTATGTAGTTCATAGGACTGGTTGGGAACAATAAATAATTGTGTTGCTCCTGCAGGCCTTTTGGATCACCTAATCCTAGGCATGACTAAACCTATATCATTATCCTTATACCAGGTAGAATTATCCAAGAAAGCCATCAGAGGGCCAAGATCCAGATAACATAATAGCAGTGAATGAAAGCTGCTTGGCTGTTGGCCAACTTTAAATGAAACTACCAGATTAAAAAGGTTGCATGAGGTAAGACATGATCAATTGTACTAGACCTTTGCCCTTCCCCCCAAGGTCACCATCTGCTACACTATTTAGAATACAATTCAATTTCAGTGAATATAATGAAATACTATCTTGTTTCTGAAGTGCTTTCAAATGTTTTTAATAAATTTCAGATCTAAAAAATAAGTTATAAAAAACCAGTTATGTATAGATATTTTATACTTATCTAGTCACCTAAACATTGTGGAATATTGACATTGCAAAAGGGAATAAAACAAATTCAAATGTTCTTCACCATAAGGTATTAGTTTGACTGAAGGATATTTTCTAAGTGCAACTCCTATTAATTGCTATTAATTATTTCAGACTTAATATAAAAAGAAATACATAATGTAAGAAGAAATCATTCCAAGCGTCACTTCAGAGAAAACAAATTGACCAACATTCACTAAATACCTTGCGCAACTTATCAAACCACGATCTAGTCTACAGAGACTTGGTTCTTAAGGCATTCTGGAGAACAGTTAAAGCTTTCCCAAATGTTCTGCAGTTGTGGACCACTAAATAAGTATTCAAGAAATGCAGGAATCACCCAATTAAAACAAAAACAAAACTGGATCTGGATCTGGATCTGGATTAGCTTGCAAACTGCTCTTGTGTCACCTCAATGTTTCCTTGACGATAATAGTAAATTAAATTCATTTAAAAGTAAAACAAACAGTTAAGAATAAGTAAGCTGATGGATCATGCTTTCACCATCTCTTGATGATCATGCCTTCTTTGTGAACTTTTTGAAATATCAGATTTCCAATTTCTTTCATTCTCTTAAATCTACCTAGTAACAGGGCAATGCAATAATGGTGATATTGGCATCGGTTTCTCACCTCTTTCTTCTTTCAGGATATCTAAATAGAAGCTGTAGTAGTGGCATACCAGAGCAAGAATCTTTGAGAAATGTAATTTCCTTGTCTCCGTATTAATGGAAGGAAAGTGATGAGCAGGAAAAGAATTTCCTAGTTGTGAATGCTGAAGCTGGTGGTGACAACTTGTGATTTTCAGACTATATAGAACTGTTACATAAACACTGAGCAGGTGGCTTCCAATCTCAAGTTAGAAAGAAAAAAGTCAAACTGTCATTGACTCAGAAAGGTAGAATGAAAAGGCCTAGAATTTAAATTTGGAGCAAACATACAGTATATATAAAATGATTTATCTACTCATGTTATACTTGTGAGCTTCTATTGTAAGCAAGTTCTGAATATGGGGTGAAATGTCTGGATAGCTGAGAGTTACTACCATATCTGATATAAAGCCTGACATTGGTGCTGAGTTCCCTGAGATCTTCATCCATGTAAGACCATGAAAGGAAAAGAAGTAAGGGCTGAGACAGCAATGGTGGTGATGATTAGGAGCTATGGATCCAAAAGGAGATAAAACGAGTTCCAAACCAAAACCTAAAGGGTTTGAGCTTAACTGATATTAGCAGGACAATTTTCAAGCAGAGGTTCAAGCATGGTTCTTGATAATTAATTAATTAATCCTAATAAAACACAAATATCACCTTCCCCACTTACTTAAATCCAGTCAAACCCTTCATACATGAATGTATGCTGATAACTAATGAAGATTCTCTGGATAACTCTCCTATTGGCTTTCAAATAGAGGACATTTGACAAGTCAACTGAACTATATTTGTTAGATTTTTGTATTGTTCAAAGTCTGCCAGTTTATAAAAGTGGCTACTAAAACTAATGCTTCATAATCGCACTGAATATGAATTTTTCTTTAATTCAGCAGGAAAAAAGGAGACAGAGTTTGATAAAATAATCTGAATCAACCCAATTATTTCTATTTCTGAAATTATGATCAGGCAACTATTTTTCCATGTAGTAGTCAACGAAACAATTACTTTGTAATGTCCCACAGAAAAAATAAAGTTAATATATTTATATATATATGCTTTATATAGTTGTACAACAGAGGCTTGTATAGATTGACAGTAAACAACATAACATACAGTCCACTGATCATTATTCTATTCACCAAGTTTTCCTGCCATAAAACAAATCATAACAATCTGTGGTTAATTCTGCTTTCTCATTCTTAAAGAGCCATTAAACTCAAACTTTCTTGAGTATGGAACTTCAGCCATTTATTTTGTTCTATAACATTCAGAAAGCAAAATGGAAAAATTATCTACAAGCTTGATTTAGAATTCTGGAGTTGATTTTTTAAAAAATGGTTACTCGAAATACATTGGACTGGATCCTATGCAAATTTAGACCCCACTGAAATCAACAGGACAAATAATAAGCAAAAAAGAAAAGAGTCTGAAGAGACATGCTATATGACAAAGTCTGCTAAAAATTTGAAACCTTCTGAGAATAAGGATAAGTCCAGCTATTTTATCATCAGCATCACTGTCAAATGCTTGTTATTTCAAGGATCATTATAGCAAGAAAGATGTAATCACTTATGCCAATATGGTATATACAGATTCAGAAAATAGATTAAAGACACATCAAGAATTGCCCAATGAAGGCAGGAATTGACCATGATTAATGTACTTAAAAATTACTGGAAGAATAAAAAGGGATCTCAAGAAAGAGGACGGACCTCGAGAAAGATGGCAGATTTTGAAATACAGAATCAAGATCATCTATTGAAATGCATCTATAAATTGCCATTTAAATATGACACAGAGACAGAACAGATGCATAATAGTGAATGTCCCCCAACTGGTCAGATGTGGTTTGCTTCCAATGCACAAGCACTGAGAGAATTGTCACGGATACAGGAGATGGGAATGGCCCAGATATACATCAGAAACTTCAGGTATTTAGTTATTGCTCTTTCATTTACAACAGTTGACAAAGGAAGATTTCTACTTCCAGAAAAATTATTTTATTTTCAAAAACTGCTTAGAAGAATAAAGTAAAGAGTCTTGCTTATCTAAAACATTTATTTCTATAACCTGACTTAGAGTTGTAATTAAGCACTTTTCTTCCCGAAGGCACTACTTTATTTTAGAAAACTGGTTAAGCTGGGGCCTTGCTGATCCAACACAGTATGTTACTTCCAAAATCTTATTGTTCTATTATGCTAAAGCAGAAACCCAAGCAAAAATATTATGAAACCTCATTTATTTCTTCATATTATGCTGAGGAAATGAAAACTTTATTTTAAAACATGCACCTGTATGTATGCAATAACTCATAGTGGGGTCCTTCATGTAAACATATCATGTCAGAACCAGCCGGCATGGTACAAAAACAACATCAGAAAGGTTTAAGATTCTCCTAAGCACGTGAAACATGTTGTCCAATCCACACAAACCAGTGACAGAGCAGAATTCATACATCTACTTTTAAAGTTTTTTTCTCTCCTTTATCTGCAGCACAATTTGTCATTTATATGAATGACAGTTTGAATAAACTGGTAAGCAGAATGTTTCCAGACAGTGAAATAGCTAAGAAACATGCATGCAGAAACACAAAAGCCAATAATCTTATTCAGTGCATTCATTTGCTAAACATTATTCATTCAGTTACAAATATAATAGTAATAGTATATAGGAGATGAAAGAAGGGGTTGATGACTATGGAGAACTGCAGCTGGTAGCACGAGTCTGTAAGAATGGAGTCAGGAAGGCTTAAGCACAGAGTGAGATGAATAATAACTCTCAGGAAGTCCATATTTCCAAAGACAGTGCGTGTCAAACGAGCATATGAATGAAAGTCTACCAAGCTTGGAGGACAATTCTTTTCCTAGATTATTTGGCAAATTTCTGATGCTCAGAAGGCCTCAGGGGATATATTATAATAAAAAAAACATGAGATCTATTTATCTTCATGCTTATAAAAGCTTTGTCATTTCACTCAGCAACCACCATCTTAATACCACCGCAAGTCTATATTGTTGTTTCATGTCTAATTTCCATACAATTTCAGGAAGTATTTATTGATTTAATTGTAGTACTTCTCAGAGAGAGAGAGAGTAGAAACCCAAATGTGATAAGCCTGAAAATATACGTGCAAAATGATGATTGAGTTAGCAGTTTCTGAATAACCTTAGCATGACTTCTTTATATTTGTAATGTAGTAAACCCAACGGAATATTTTGCTTTTGAAAGCCACTTTATACACCAACAAACTTCCTCAACCACTGAAAATTTCAGATGAACCAGATAGCCAGTCCCTTTAAACTAGACATCAGCAACAAAATATTAAAATGATTTTATTATTCATAAGATATTGTAGGAAAATATTACATTGAGACAAACCAAGATTTTAAACAATTAGATTATATGTAAGGATCTGACAGACATGTTCCACAGTTATGACACAAAAGGGTAATTCTACTATTACTCCCATATTACAAAATATGCATGAAACAGAAGATATACAGGTAGGCTCTGGCATACAACCACTTGTTCAGCGACCATTCAAAGTTACAATGGCACTGAAAGAGGGGGTCTTATGATCTGTCCTCAGAATTCCGGCCATCGCAGTGTACCCATGGTCAGGTGACTGCGATCTGGGCACTTGGTGCCCAGCTCACGATTACAACATTGCAGTGAGCTATGTTCATGTGGTCATAATTTCCCGAGTTCCCTGCTAGTTTCCCACAAGCAAAGTCAATGGGGAAGTTGTTCCCGCTCCTGCTGCTTTTTCACCTGCCTGTGCTCCATAGCACTTGCCCATAGCCCCACCAGCCCCCCCCCCATAGCACTCATGTACCTACCAGCCTACTTGCCTGAGACTCCCACCTCTTTCCACTTAAAGACCTGTGCAGTCCTGGGTTTATAACTGCAACCAGGACTGCTGGAATTGCTGTCACTAAGTGATGTGGCCATGTGATATCACACTTTATGACCGCATCGCTTAGCGACAGAAATTCTGGTCCCAATTGCCACTGTAACCCAATGACAACCTGTAGCTGTGAGAACCAAGTTTCAAAAATCAGACTTGCAAGATTGATGTCAGTCCCACTAGGTAGACCAGACCAAAAAATCAACTCTACAGGAAGGGTAAAACTACTTTTACTGAGATTGGCTATAATAACAGAATCTTGCAAGTCTGATTGTGCTGTACCTCCTCCCCATTCTTGTACTTCAGTGAATTAGGGAGGCATCTCCTTAGCCACTTCCAAATGTAATCTTATTCTGGATTTTAAAAATGCAACAGGTTCTGCATCTCTATGAAGGTTATCTTCCTTATTGTCTACATGATATTAAAACCTTCAAATGTGTTGATTCCCAAGCAAGCTCCCATCCCATTTTGGGGTCCTGAGCACCTAGAGATAGCCCCAGTCAAAAATAGTTCTGAACACTAGCAGAATATTAGCTGCACATTTTTTTTCAATTCAAAATTAAAGGTAGAAATGGGAGATACCCACACTTAACCATTCCTCCCAAAACCCAAATCATGGATATTTTAAGCCAATTTTGGATCCTTTTTTGTGGGAATGGAACCAAGAGCCCCTGAGGACAAGACCTTCTCAAGCTGAACTCCTACAGTATTCTGTAAAAACTAAGAGGATAAGCTGCATTTTCTGGGCCCTTAAACACTCTTCAGCCCTATTTTGTCTATTGGTTGTTTTTACTGGGTGGGTCTTTAGTGTGTGTGTGTGTGTGTGTGTGTGTGTGTGTTTATTTTCTGTATTTTTCTTTTTCTTTAATTTTCCTGCAGTTACAGAAAACATTTTTTTAGGTATCTTAAAAGTGTGAATAATAAAGAATGGTAATTTTAAAAATATGACAGTATTCTCTTCTTTCAACTTGACATCAAATGAGAACATATCTCCAGAGATCTCTGCACCTCCATAGGAAATGCTACAATTTTAAGTTTTACAGTTCCACAGAACTGCTCTAGCATAACCTTGACCAAAGATATCCCACTGGCAACTAATACTGCTGAACGCTCCATTTTTTGTAATTAAACTCAAGAAGCCCGGACAAAACTCAGGAAAGGCAAGTCTACGTGTTCGTTATTTATATCTGTCTTCAGTACAATCAGAGTCTTATGGACTTGGGAGGTGGGGGAGGTCTTCTAAATCCACTAAATAAATTAATCCTATATTGATGAAGGGCACCACATGTAGGTATCTTTTACATAAAGCCATGTAAAATAAATCCAATTATGAAGAAGCACATAGCCTTTTGAACAAAATATTGGTGAACATAAAGAAAATGAAGGTGTTATCAGCAAAGCTTATGCTATATTTCTCATATAATAATTATGGAAACAAATTCATGCTATTCATGTTCCAATATCAGTATATTGCATGTGCTGCAAATTCATACCATTCAACATGTCTGTGTCATAGTTGGGCTTTTATGTGAAGTTCTATTGGCATTTGTATATATTTCATTAAGCAACTAAGCTACGTGTCATATCTGTGACAGTAGCAAATAAATATATAGATTCATTGTTCCATTAGCTGAGATGATTAATTGCTCTTCATGTTTCACCACTGAGATCCAGATATCCATAAGAAAACATTAGGAGTGGTAAATGTTACTACTACTCACCACACTAACTCCTAGAAGCTCTCTGCAGCAATACTCCATGTTCCTCTTCTCTAAGTTATCCAGATAATGTTGAAGACGAGTGTAAGTATAAGGGTAGCAGTAAGCAAACTGATATATGTCATCTTCTCGGTCAAAACAAAAAGCAAATGACATAACATAGCTCTTCCTGTGATCAGGGCAGCGGTAATAATACACATTTTTGGGTGGAAGTCTTTGCCTGAAAAATAAAATAAGACAAGCTAGCTATCAGGGAGAATATATATCAGAAAATACATGAATTACAATGCAACAATAAAGGCAAATGGAAACAAGATATTGGCATCCATAGATTCTGTGAGCTCAAACTTTGTGCAAATCCTTTGTTTATTTTGTGTATGTTATTAAGGAGGTTATTAATTAAAAAGAGACCATCAGACAAGGGCTATGTCATTTGGAAGAACTTATGCAGTCTATTCTTGGTAACGGCTTTGAAAATAAGTTCCTTTCTTTTCCCTCAAACACAAAGACCTTATAACATAAAGTCCTCTAATATATTCAAGTCTGCTACAAAGAGAAGGACATTCCCCACAGATCCATGATTTGATTTACCAGCCTTGTCTCATTGAAATTAATGTCATATAAGTGGATAGCTATGGAAAAAGCATGTCATAGTGTAAAAATGACTACAGAACAAGACCAAATATGTTCTAAACTATATCATATAGGCATGATGGAACCTCATGGGGATATTGGAAAATTCAACTCATTTAAGGCCAAATAAAAGAGTCTTCCAAAATTATCATGTTGCTTCATATCTTGCTAAATAAGTAGTTTAGAGGTACTTTATTAAATAGTTACAAAAAAAGAGAAAAGCGTACTATTTCTTGAAACAGTATGTTGAAACTATAGGGAAATCAATTATAGGATAATAGAAAAAAGTCACAGCAGGGAGATGAACAAAGGTATATTTTCCAAAAATGAAATTTGCATGAGAGAATCTTGTATTGGACAGCATATTTAAATTTGTACCAAAATTCATGATGATTATATATGGCAGTCTTGGGTGTATGAGTCAAAATTTAATTCTCTAGGCAAGCTGGTTGGAGGTATAAGCTTTCAACTTTTATCTGCCTGGACAGACTCCACAAGAGTCTTGGTAATCAAATACAACAAATTCTCCAGCCCTCTGGCAAAAGAATACTATTATCCTGTAGGCACTAGCTTATTCAATTAAGCAATATAATAAACAGGTCCTCTGTAATGGTTTTATCAGGAGTTCACTACTATCAGGCAATGATGGTGAAGAAAATATAATATGATTTGCAGAACACAGCAATACTAATGTCTTTTGCTGTAATGGTTCCAAGAAGCCAGGCAACTGCAGAAGATCAGTTTTGGCCTTTCATTGCTAATATGAAATGGAAACAAGAAACTTCCCATTGTAGAAAATGACATATTTTATAATTAGCTGCAGTTAACGACCATCCAAAGCAAAACTAAAATCTTCCTGACAAAATATAATAAAAGAGCCTGTGCAATGCTATTCAATGGAGATAAAATAAAATCCATTTCCCCTTGTTATTGCTCTGGCTCATCAACCCAAAAGGATGAAAGGGTTAATTATTTATTATACTGATGTAGTGCAGTCTAAGCATTCTGAAATTTTACAACCACTAATTCTCTCATTATTTTTTAGGATCATAGAGACAAAAGGATTGAGGAAATTAATTTTCTATTTGGGTAGTAGTAGTAATGTGTGAGTATGTGCAAGAGAAAGAGAGAGAGAAAGAGAAAGAGAGGAAAGGTCTGATATTTGAGACCAGAGTCCTATCCAGTCTACCATTCTGTTCTCACAGTAGCCAGCCAAATGCTCCTGGGGAGTTCATAAGCAAAGAGTACAATAGTTTCCCTTGATACTGGAAATATATTGAGTTATCACCATAACCTATGCTTTGAAAAAAAGGACAGGGGAAAAATCATTACCAATAAGCAGTAGATATGGATCAGATCAAAGCCCTATCCAGATAAACATTTTTTTCCCCTGTGGTGACTACCCAGATGCCTCTGAGGAGTCTAAAGACAGAATGTGAATGTAATTGCTGCCTCTGATACTTAAGTTATGACTAATCCTAACCAGCAATTAGCATTACACATTTAGTACTAGCAGGTTTGTAAAATACCTTGTTTTTCTTACCAAATTTTAGACCACTACCAAACTCAGTGTCAGTTCTATGTGGGAAACTTTGCCCAAAATGTCAGTATCACAGCAGGGGGAAGCCAGGACCTGGTACAATGGAAAATGTCCAAGGACACTATCAGTCAATCAGTGGGAAAGAGCAGGGAATCAATTTGCTCCTTCCATGGACCTGAAGCCACATCTGGTACTGCTGTTACCGTAATATACTATCAAATACTTCTAAGTGGACTTCAAATCAAACAGACTGGACCTCAACAAACATTAGAAGTTTAACTGCAACTTTATATTACCTCACTTCTAAAGCGATCTCTCACCCTCCTTTCACCATCCTCCCTTCCCCTCTCTACCAACAATGTCTGTGATGAAATAGGGTTGGGATGGAAAGTATTTTTCCATTCAGACACCAACAGCTGAGCCTGACTCAATGACAGTTCAATGAACTGTATGCCATGCATCTGATTAGATGTACGGCAAACTACAAAACTTATGCAATTGTACATCTGTTAGTCTTCAAGGTGCCACAAGACTATTTGTTGTTTCTATACTATTAGTTTGCTATCCAATGATTTCTACAGGAGGAAGGCCTATTCTCCCTTAAGAGATATAACCCCTATTCATAGAAAAGGCTCATTTTAAGAGATCTTCAGTCTCAATAAAACTGTAATGGAACTCTAGAGGGTTAATCTATTCTTACTATTGATTGTCAGAGCTAATCTGTTTCCAAGGCAAATAGGAGGGAGGGTACTACAATACCAACAAGATATCTTTACATACAGAAGCCTAATCAGATTGAGACTATCTATGAATTAAAAAAAGGAAAGAGGATAGAAAGATAGAGAAACAAAAGAGACAAGGCACACTAGTTATGGCCAGTGAAGTTTTTGATTAAACAAAGACATTGTTCAGTTCTTGCATTAACCTCTGTGTCCTAGACTTACCATTGTTTACTCTTTTCCTCTTTAAGTTCTATGCCTGCTGGAAAAGGACACACACACACTGTGGCAGCAGCTGCTTCTATTAATTTAAAGCTATTACAAAAATTAAAATTAAACCCAATTACTTTGGCTGGTTTATAGTTAGAGAATGGCTTAGTCTGATTGTTCCCTCTGGTTATGGACAAAATAATATTACTACCTATAGGCAGCTGCCAGTAGAATACTAATGTGTCTTAGGCCAGCAGGGACAGATTCAGAACTCAAAATTTAATTGTGCATTTCTGAGCTGAGACTTTACATAAAGCACACAGATACACAGACACACAGACACACAAACACTCCCATCTTGTCACAGACCTGTAAAAATGCCCAACCTTTTTATTCTAGCAGTTACACAGTCTGTGACAGCTAAAGTTAGAAAATCACACTGGAGAATATTTATTATGGCAGAAAATTTCCAGGAAGCATATGGCTAGAAATGCTCCGAGGTAACAGATACTACTCTATGACTACTTATTTAATCAGAAGAATTCCAACTTCTATAAGCATCTGACATTTCATTGATTTCAGACTATTGCTAGGGAGAGAGAGAGCAGTGTTTAGCATTTAATAAATTAGGTACCCTTATTTTGGCTATTTGGCTTGCAAAAATGCACACAAGTCATGCCAGCAGATTAGAAAGTTTGCCCACAGTTTTTCTTCCTTTTAATGAAGAACAACAAGCAAAGCAGCAGTTTCTTATCCAAACAATCGTATCTCCTGAATGGATTTTAATCATAAGGAATGTCGCTTTGCATGTTTTGCAGTACTTTTAAAATGCAACACAGCTGAAATTAATAAAGCTACACTGGTTTAGTAGCTTCTAATTTGGTAATCCAACATAGGATCAGGGATGAAAGATATAGATGGATCCATCCACCATTGCTTCCCAAGCCTTATTAGCTAAATAAGACAAAATGGGCTGAAGTTGTCTTCCTTTTTTTTTTTTAATTATACTCTTTCCAGGCTGCATAGCTGAGAAACCCAAGAATCAGGGCCTTTGTGAACTATGAAGCTATAGATCTCAGATCTAGTCACTGTTCATCCTAAAACATGCTCTGCTGGGGATCTTCCCATCACATCTGCAGTGGAGGGCTACATCCACCTAGTCCTTATCCCTTCCACTGGGCTAGTTCTGAGGTCCAATGGTTTGGAACAATTTTCTAAAGACTAATCCATGCAGCCCTGAGGATGCCTTTTCCTATTCTTGAGATGGGAGAAAAGTATATCAGCCTGAAAATTGATGTCTCAGCAATGTTGTTATTACTATGCCTTCAGAAAGAGGCCAGTGGATAGCTCTCTCTCTCTCTCTCTCTCTCTCTCTCTCTCTCTCTCTCTCTCTCTCTCATATGGTGGCAATGGTAGCCCTGATGGAGGTAGGAGCAGCAGCTTGGAAAAGGAATTCTGACTATGACATACTGCGAAGGAGTTTAGTCAAACTAGGAATTGGTATGGGAATGCCAGTCCCTGAAGCACCATTAGACGGTGAGGAAGAGGACAAGGAGGAGGAGATAGGCACTGTGAAACCTGACCTACCTGTAAAACCTCATTTGGCAATGGGTAGGGGACAAAGGGGGCAGTTCATTGACAGCTGGCTAAGGAAAGGAGGGAGAAAGAGGACTTCAAGACAGCAGCTTCAAAGCCCCATGTAAGCTCAATCCCCTTCATGTGTAGCCAAACTATGGGAGCCTCTGCTGGCATAAGTCACATCCAGGTGAGTTACCAGTATGCAATAGCAATAGTTCTTTCCTCTGCATTTCAACAGATCACCTTGAACTATCTCTAGCCTGTCTCAGCAGCAGGCCACCCCCAAGTCCAATGTAAGGACACATCTTCAACAAATAAGTAGGCCATCTCAGATCAAGGAGGTTGTATGGAGGGCCCCCAAAACAATCTAAGATGCAGCAAGGTGATGAGAAAAACTTCAGGTTTTGCCTGTCATTTTTAACTGCTTTGCTGTAGTCCTTTAATTTTTTCACTTTTAAAACATATGGCTTTAAAAAATATTTTAGCAGTTAATTCATTGACTGTAATAAGAAACAAAAAAAGGTGTCCTAACTTGAGTCAGACTATTAACCCATCCAGAACAATATCTAAGCACTGACTGATTGTGACTCTCCAGAGTTTCAGAAATGCATTTTTCCTCAATCTCTTTGGAGATGCTACCAAATTACTCTGAAACTTTTTTTGCACACAAAGCATCTACTACTATGAAACGGTAAAGATTTCTTGGTAAGTGGAATAATGAAATGTACACTTACATTGGTTGGTAATTAGAACAAACTGGTATATTACAAAACAAAACAAAACAAAACATGATGAAAGGATGCACTTCCAATCTAAGTACAACTGTAAGTCTGATTGGACTGGACAGTGTCCTCCACCACAGCTAAAGGCATTGTGGTAGCTTAGGGCATATAGGACACATAGTTCTCTCCTCCACCACTTTGCTGCTACTTAAGAGGAATGTCTCATTCTGCCTAATGGAAAGGCTTGCTTGCTTGCTTAGAATTTTGTTTATAACAGTAAAATCTAATACAAACTAAACTTAAAGAAACAGAAAGACAAAGTGAGTAAAAAAGCAAGGAAAAAGAGAGAAGAAAAAGAAAAGTAAGAATATACTAAAGAAAGAAAAAATAAATATATAAAGAAGTGGCTTCCAACTTGTTCCAATCACAACAAGTAATAAATTTAGTAACTCTTTATACTCTCTAAAGTTACAAACATTTATCTCTTCATCCCATATCCCATCTCTTATCTATAAACAAATCCACAAAGCATCATCTTTTCAGTCCTGGTGTCAGCAGAAAGTCCATAAATGGTAGCCAGAAGTAACAACATATCTTATTTTAACCTTGATTAAATAAACCAACTTTATATCACTTCCTTTTACTTCTAAGTCTTAATCTTTAGTTCATTCAAATATTGTTGTAGGATTTGATTTCTCTTCATTTCTTCTTTGTCCCATCTCACAGAGTTTTTCAAAGGCTTTAACAAGCCTCTTCTGTAAATCCAGTGAGAAAAAAATTATCCAGGTTACTCTCTTGGTTTCTCATTTGTATTTCCCTTTTAAATTTTAAAACCTCAGTCAATTTCTTTTGTAGATCCAGTGAAACATTCTTTTCTAAATCATTCTCTTGGCCTGTCAATTGTAAATCCACCTTCAATACCATCTCTATCTTGTCAGATAAAATTTGTTCTACATCTGACATTTCTTCAATAATATCTTTTGGACGTAATCTATTCATAGACACAGACATCATTACTGACACTGTTGATATTATGGATACTATTACATTCTTCAAAAGTTTCCTTTAGTATTTTTATTGTTAGAACATTTTGCATCATCTTGCAGGCCTGTATATCTTCCCTCTACCTAAAATCTTAGTTCCCTCTAGTGTCCAGTTTTTGAAATCATTAAATTATCTATGTTATGTCTTGTAAAAACCAAAACAGGATCTATTTCCCATGAGAAGCCGTTTGTACTTTATAATTAATTCCAAAATCTTATTGTAAAAGTTTCAATATTCTAATTTTATCTGGATCCTTAGTCCATTTATAACTTTCTAGAATCAAAATCTTGTTTAGCTTTTTGCTGTTTATTTCAGATTCTTTAAATTCTTAAATTTATGATTAAAATTTTCTTTTGTTCAGGATTAAGGGCAAACTCACCCAGCATTTTCAAACTTGTTATTCCAAAGGTCTCTAATAGCTTACGAATAGTTAATGAGCAATTTCTGAAAGTGATTAGAAAATGAGTTTGTGAACTTAGTGTCCTTTAAAAGTCTCCCTGCAGTTACAAGCAAAATAGCTAATCCCGTTTTCTCCCAGCACTAAAACCTGCAGAAAACTGCTGCCCTGCAGTCTCCTCTATCACATATGCAAAGGACAAATGCTACTAAGAATGATGGGTCAGATCTCATTGTTGAACCTAAGTCCCACAGATGTCCCTATGACAGATTCATTACACTTAAGCTTATGTTCCATTGATTTAGAGGGAACAAGTTACGCCTTCAAATTATTTTTATTTATTTATAATTGTGCTTAAGAACTGCCTTGGGAAGTAGTACAAAAATAATGCAAAAAGGAACATAGAATATATCTAGCTTAACAAGTCCAAATGAGAATTTGCATATTTCTTTTAATTCCCTATTATAGTTAATTCTTTCCATTCCAAAAGAATTATTTCAGAGTAATTCTAATCAGGAAAGTCATGTGCTTTATGATTTATCATAAACATAACTATCATCATTATCCGCCCATGGGTGTGTTCTCTGAGGAACATCAGATACAAAATAAATAGTAAATGAATCTGAACGCATTTGCAAGAATAGGAGGAAACTAAGTCTTCAAGCATCTTGACTGTTCCAGGATGTAATTAAAAAAAATCAGTTTATGCTAATATTCAATCATCATATACTCCTCATACATTACATGTATCATCATATGTCTTTTTCTCCAGATTTTTTCCCTTTTAACCAAAAGCTGCCTTCTGGGTCTGCATGATTTAAATTCCAGTCACGGGAAGCAAGAATGAGAGAGTGCTGTTACCCTCATTATTGTTTGTGGACTTCTCTAGACACCTAGTTGATTACCCAAACACTGGACTAGACAAGTCTTCAGTGTGATCCAGCAGCATCCCTGTTATATTTGTGTCCTTAGTTTAAGTTCCTAATTAAAAATTGCCTTGTTATTTAAACTTCTTGAAAGATGTTGTAGCTCTACATCATACATCATTTGAACTTTATTCCCTGTCTTTTCCTCCTTCACTCTTTTAAGCCATTCTTGACTACCATATATATATAGTACTAAGTTATCATAATCAAGTGCAATTTCTGGAGGAAACTGTATTTTGAGTATTTCTCATGGCACACGTGTGTGGCTAACTCTAGGCTTGCTCTCCTGTCTCTATGGTATACTGCCAGTACACAACAGGGTCAGCTTTAATAGCCTCTAAGCTTCAATTAGCCAAATAGACTTTTTTTTCCTTATCTCCCTTCCCCATCTGTTCATCTATTCCCATTCCCCTATTTTCTGCAAAAATAATATTTGAAATCCATGTGAACTTCATTTAGGCTCCTCTCAGGTATATCTCTGGCAAACAAGACTAACTGAGAAATCTCCCAAGATTGCAAAAAACTATGGCAATAATTTCATTATGCCTGAATTGTGGATGCTGATTTCACACACATCTGCATCAATATACTAGCATTGTGGGGATTTCTGTCATATAAAAAAATGTAATACAAAGATCAAAAACTATCTACTGTTTAAGGAAGTGCAGAGTATTAAAAAAAATCCTTATTTGTATGTACAGCGGTATTGTATTTTGTCTGATACAAATAGGCCAGTACCTTCAGAGGGATGCACTGCAGTATTATAACATTTAGAAAAAAATTACAATTTTTTTCCTCTATTAACAACTTTGAATTCTCATCATTTTCTTTTCAGAGATAAATGGCTTTGTGACAGGATTTCCTTCTGATTTTTTTTTCTCTGAGAACCCTGCTTTCTGAATTATGTATGACCTTAGAAACTCCCTGCTACCTTGTCTTTTTTGCCCTTTATCCCTGTCACTGCAATGGCTGTCTTTATTTTCTCAGATTCTTATGAATGTATATGCTGATTGAGGCATATTCTGGGGTTAAGCATATTAGCTTCATCGCTCAGGTTTTTGCCTGCACGTAATTTGAAATGTATGTGTACGACGGTGAGTCAAGATGGGAACTGATACAGACACACACATGGACAGCGCTTAAACAAATGAGGGAGTTTATTCTAACCACTAAGGTATTTATACTAATACAATAATGTGACCTAATATATACAAGTGAAAATAAAATTTACAACATTTAGTACGTACATACTGTAACTACATACACACCTTTATTCTCAACCTCTCAACTCTCTTTCCCTCACTTTCGCTTGTGCTTTATTTCGGCTTCTTCTACCCTTCCTTATCTCAGTCTGTGAGCTCTCCTGGCTGTCTTGCTGCCAAACAAAGCCTTTAATTCACACAATTTCAGCGTCCAGTATCTAAAACTCCTTGAACACGACACAGTCCATTCTCCTGGTTTCTCCACGTGTTCACAAGTGGCTCCAGGATTTTCTTGGGTCTCACTCCTTGTTTTAGGGTCAGAATCTCTGGGCTTTCAGGCTCTACTTCATTCCATGTTTCCCAAGTGGCATCCTCTCCAGCAGCATGTCCTGCAGCATCTGCAATACAGTGCCCCCCCCCCCTTTCTCTGGTCTTCCTGGCTCTTTTTATATTCTATATCCAGAACATATACGTGTCACTGTACAGGTACTTTCCATTTCCCCTTTTTTGCCTACATGCTTGAGGTCTTCTGCTAAATCCTCTGCTTTCCCTTCCCCCCGAAAAAGCCAGCATGACCTTGGGACAGACCCAACAGCTTTCCTTTTGCCAGGCGCTTCAACCTTCCACAGTATGAATCTCATAAGTTCATTCTTCGCTCTTTTGTTAGTCTTACTAACAAGATCTGATCAGTTAAGCTGGGATAAACCTTTGGGCCTAACCCAAATCCTGCAGTTAAGGAATTGTGCTTATTTTTATCTTTATAAATGAAGTTTCTTTTGCATGCTCTTAAAAGCAATGCTGCACTGATTGCGTCCTAAGGCTATTTGAAGCTTCCCAAGTCTAGGATTCTTTGGATTGTGGAGAAGTTGCTTGTCATGCCTGAAGGCTACGCCAGAAACTGTAGAAACAGCATATCCTGCTGCATCTTGGCCCAGAAGTAGCTGGGCCAACTGCAGAGCAGAATTCAAGAAAAACAGAGCTCTTTTCTACCATTAGCTTTCAGATGAAAAGCAGGGCAAGGGGGTGCTTTAAAAATAAAAAAGGGACATAATTTGCCGGAATGCTAGAGCACTGTAAGGGAAAGAAGTGCATCAGGGTTTGGGTTATTTATATATTTTTTAAACAATCTGGTTTATTGAAGTGCATTTAATGTACTTGTTTCCAAGATAAAATTTACAGTGTTAAAGCAGTGAAGGAATGACGAATACCATATTTCACAGGAATCAGTCCAAAATTTTCAAGTGACATGATCTGTCTGTATGATCTGATCAAATAGGGTCAATTCCCTCTAGGTCCCATCTACACAAGATTGTCACCTAATGGGAGCTTGGAATTTTCAATCACCCTTGGGTTTCAGGAGAACAGTTAAGACCTGATTGTTCAATCTAGCGCAGAAGAGAACATGTGATTGTAGGTGAGAATCTGGTGGACATATGACTTGGCATATTTGATGTTGATCAATTCTGTTTATATCATGGGTAGATTTATTATTTTATTTTATTTTATGCTAATATTGATTGTTAGCTGTCCACAGCCTTCAGGAATGGGTGGCATAAAACAACATAAATAAATGAATAATAGAATACTATAGTGTAAAAATAGGGAAGAACAGAAGGAAAGGAAAGGGAGAGAAGTAGAAAAACTGACAAACTGAAGAAGGATCAAGTGAGAATGGGAAAGAGAATGCTGAAAAATACATAACCTGTGTCAGATATCTCTCTAAGGCACAACAAAAAACCTCAGCTGTCTGGAAACTCTGTATATTCTGTAGCTGGCTAAAAGCAAAAACTTCAAGAAGTCAATACAGATAGCTGCTTTATATAAGACTGTTATATATACACAGAAAATCTGCCTACTGAAAAACACAGGAATTAAAACACAGGAATTACATAACAATTGTATCTGAGCCGAGAATGGTAATTTCCCACCTCATCAGCTTCAGCCCTTACAAGTTGGTTGCAATTTGTTCACCAGAAAATGTGCCATCCAATACTCAAAACTAGAATCTGGGCATCAGTGAAATATGATTGTAAGTTAAACATGTTTTAATCTCTTCTTCCACCCCTGTATCTATGATGTGATTGCAATGGTGCTTCTTAATTCAAGACTGATATACATCATTGATTCCAGTGTTCCACCTTCCTCCCATCTCCACCAAGAGAGCAACAAAAGTTTGTTTGATAATGATATCATCAACACAATGAAGGCCTGACCGCTGTAGCATGGTAGAGCTCCTGACACATGGTAGAGCTCTGTAGCATGGTAGAGCTCCTGAAGAGCATTTTGGAAGCAAATGTTTTCAGAGAATTATAAATCTGGAACAAAGTAGTTTAAGAGATGACTGTCCCATCTGAATGATTAAAAACTACTCCAAATTGCCCCATTCTGTGTTTGGTTCTGTAACAAAGAAGTGGTTAAGCTGATATGGAAATGAATGAGAATAATATAAAGAAAAAACCAACAAAAATAAATGACTTTAACAATGTCAAGAAAAGTAAGTTACTGCATGAATATTTCTAGATATATCCTGCTTTCCTGATTCAGTTTTCCCTGTAGCAGGTAAATAATCTCTTGCTCCATCAGATTCCCTTTCATAGAGTGTTACTACATTGCAGAAGGATACATGGATTCAATTACCTGCCATTCGTATACTTACTCACACTTTTTAATTTGGATGTTCCCACAGGCTTTTTTGCTCAGTATTGTACTTAATGTTTTTGCATTTCTCCTCCCCTTACAATTATGGTTACTTCTTATTCCCACAGCAATTAACAATTCTTTGTCACTAGCTTGCACAAAGGATGACCTTAATTATAAAGAGCATTTACATGAGAAATTGGTATTTGTTAATTTTTAAACAGTGGCCTCTTTATTCAGGCCTCAAATGGCAAATGATGAAAAGTTGCCATGTTTGCTCAATACATCTGTATTTTTTCAGTGAGAATGATTATGAATAGCAAAGCTATTTTTCTTCTTGCTTTAGAATTAAGTGAATAATGGATGGGAAGACGGAAGAAAAATATGATGGTGTGTAGCACTGCCTGTTTTGAGGCTTTTGATATTATAGCTAGTTATGCCATCAGCTAGGGAGGCCTGTTTTACTTTCAAAGATTTCAGGAGTGGAAAGGTAGAGAGAATGACAACAAAAACAACTAGACACAGCTCAGTATAGGATAAGCATGAGTTTGTGTGTTTGTTTGTTTGTTTATATTATGAATTTAGATCCCTATAAACTGTTTGGAAAGTCTGTATGAAGGGTTTAATGCAGTGTTTCTCAACCTCAGCAACTTTAAGAGGTCTGGACTCCCAGAATTCTCCAGTCAGTTCCTGAGATTGAGAAATGTATCTTAATGGGATTGGGCTAATTCTTACTGATTTAAGAAGATTAACCACTAATTATCTCCCATAGTTGATGACAACTGACAGTGTGAACAGCACAAAATATATGCTTTAAGGTTCTTCTCTAGATGTCCAGCAAATGTTTTTGGATCATTTTATCAATAAGTAACAATTGGCAACAATACTGAATGTTCATACCTATTTCATGTTACATTCCATTCTAACTGTAAATAATAAGACTATGCCACACCTCAACATGCACTAATAAAAATTACAATGGATGTTCCCTCATCAGGACTAACCAACATCTTGAATAGGTTTGAGTATGAGTTTTCTTTTTATCTTCACTTTTTTGTAAACTGCCTTAAAAAGACAAATAAGGCATTTGAAATTAATTTAATCAGCAATGTGCTTTCCCTGGAGTCCAAGGAAGAGAGAAAGGAGAACAATATGATCTAGTAATGCCTCTGATCCACGTCTACTGCCCATACCAAGTGGCGGCAGTCTCAACTATGTACACCAACTGGCTGATCTTGTCTGCATGTCCAAGCTAAGCAGGATCTGTCATTGTGGGTGACAAAATATCAGGGAACATCATTTCTGCAGGCTAGTTAAAGAAATGTAAAAAGAAAGCACTTTTGTACTTAGCCAGGAAAACTGCATGGATGTGGCCCTGGGGTCAAGAACAGACAAACTCAACTTGAAAGAAACTACTTTTCTTGTAAGCCTTGCTTTTCACATCGTAAAACTCAATTTGGCACTGAATATAATGAATATTAAATAAGAAGAACACAACACCTTCATTCTAGCATTCCAAGTGGGCCTGAATAGTTCTGAACTTTGAATTTATTTATTTATTTATGGATTTTGTTGGTGGTGGTGGTTTGTACATACTGCCATAGAAAATACATTCTGAGCCAGAGAATGGCAGGAAAAATAAGTGTCCTTATTGCACAAAATTGTCTCCATTGTAATGAATTACCCATTTGTGCTATAGAGCTTCATTGTGTTGCTATAATCTGCTTTTGAGAAGTCTCTATAGTACTTCAGGAAAGGTGTTCATTTCTTTTATGTAGGTAAAAATATCCAAATTGTGGTTCCATTGAAATTATTTGCACTTAAGCCCCAAAGAAGTTAGTGGAGCTTAGGTTCCTAACAGGTCTACAGTATATTATCAGAATAATGGGGGTGGGGGGGAAGGAGGTGTTTGTTTCCTACACACAATAACTATCTTCCATCCAATCTATCTTAATGGATAGATAGATAGATAGATAGATAGATAGATAGATAGATAGATAGATAGATAGATAGATAGATAATAGACAGGCAGACAATCAGATCCAAAAGGGGGACGCTTTTCTACAAATGGCCTGAAATCCAACAACTGCTTTTGTCAGGACAGTCCAAAGGAGCCTTTTGCATAATGTATCTTTCAAGATCTGCTAGCACAAAGTGTGCATAAATTGTACCATTAGCCTTTCTTTGCAGCCTACTCTCCCAATCCTAAGGAAGCAGAAATAAATCAGTTACAAACGTGTATTTTAAGGACCATGTGCATTCTTCTGGTCTATTTCCAAACTGTACTGATACAGTGATTCTATGATTAATACAGCATTTCAGTGTTGTTCTGAAGGTTTTTGAGAAAGATTCATAAATGTTTGTGTTTCACTAAATAAAAAGGCAGATGCAATGAAGGAAAAGTAACATATGGGATAAAAATGTAGAAGTAATGTTTTAAAAACTGTTATAGTACTACTATGTATTTCATCAACAGCGAGAGGACATTTGTCAATACACTTACAAAAAATGTTTGACAAAGTACTTGATGTATAATTCATACAACCATCAAGTGAAATACAGAAACATCTAAACTGTGGGCTGTAATATTTCAGTATGTGAAAGCTTCCCAAAACATACAAAATCCCATATTTGTTGCTGTTGTGAGCTACAAATGTGTATATCAAACTTTCCCTCCAGACATGTATTGTGACAGAATTTTCTTGAAATATTTTCTCAGTTAACTACCAAGATGGAATTTCAGTAACAACTACTTCTTTTTATTATGCTGTGTTGAGTTCCTGTCTACTGTGTTCATAATAAGATATCTATTATTTATTATTATTATTCTGAAGGCTAACATAAAGCACAAACATTGCATACATGTGTGTATACGCATATACTATTACTCTAATGGCTTTTTTCACAAAACAGGGAGCAACTACTAGACCTATGATTACAACCAGAAAAGTGGCAGAGGGGAAAATAAAATGGATGTGCAGCTATCATTTCTCTACTGCCTAGTTTAAAATCCTTCTCACTTCCCTTCACACACACAAACACCTATCTTTCTCTTTCTAGGTGTTTCAAATCATTATATATTATTACAAGGGGATCTAAGAGGATGTGTTTGAATAAGAGAAATGGTGACTCCTCTTGTATAGTAGTTCCAAACACTTATTTCCTGAATTGGTGAACACCATTTGGTTTCAAGTGCATATTTTATCAAGGCAAACATGCACTAAAAATTCTGTGGGGGTGAAGAAATCCAAAAATATATGATTTGGAATAATGAAAGTCTGTCAAGAGAGCATGCATGCAGCGGCAGTTAGGCTCCTGGCTCTTCGGCCCCCTTAAAGCCAGTGCTTAGTCCCACCACGCCTGCTCCTGCAACTTTCACAGAGTCAGCAATTTGCCAGGAGTCCAGCGGCATCCACCTGAGGGAGTCAAAAAGATCAAGAGGGTGGTTGCACTAGCATGATTGAAGCCCCATCCCTTTCCACACACACATCAACACACATATAAAAAGGGTGGGGCTTCATCTGTGCTGCTGCTACATTTTTTCACACACCCCTACATCTAGCTCACTGCAGACAGCCAAATATTCTCGCTGCTCCTTGATTGTCATAATTTTTTTTTTCCTTCTGCTTGTCTGTATGAGTTTCCAGTCCTTTGCACTGTTCCTGAAAATACTGGTTCCCATAAAATGCCCCTTATTCCCAAACTGCAGTTTACAAAGTGCCATATGGGAACAATGTAGAGATTGTGGGCCACATTTGTTTTCCACTGGGAAGACTTGTGTCCCAATAAGTTGCAATCAATAAGGCTCAGTCAGTCCTAGCATAAAAAGTGATCTGGCACACAGAGTGATCAGAATAATGTTTCATCAATCAAAATATATTTAGCTTGTTTTTTGTTCTTTATACAGTGTTCTGAAATGCCCAGTTAATAATAATAGCTTCTTCTCACAGTCCTTAGTCTGCTTTTTATAGTAATTATTTATATTTCTTTATTTATAAAATTGACTGCCTTAGTCCCAAGGAACTCTAGGCAGTTGTAGAGACCTCACTCTGCTAGTAATTTGTATGTGTTCGAACCAGTGTTAACTCCTAGTGACTGCCTGGACTAGTCCCTGCAGTTTCCTTGGCAGCATTTTCGGAAGTGGTTTGCCATTGCTTCCTTCCTGGGCTGGGAGAGAGTGACTGGCCCAAGGTCGCCCAGCTGACTTTATGCCTAAAGCAGGACTATGACACATGGCCTTCTGGTTTTTAGCTTGGTGCCTTGACCACTACACCAAGCTGGCTCTCCTGCTAGTAATTACTGCTCCTATGCTTTCTTGATTTTTCCTTCCCATGTAAAATATTGTTCCTTCTCCTTCTATTCACTGAATAGGATCATATTTCCCTTTCCTTGAGTTATAAACTGTATATCATTCATAAATACACAGTAAATAACACAATCAGTCACTTCTGATAGAGTTTGGAAATTATTCAATTTCACAGTATGGTTGCTTTTTCTACCTATGCAATGTAGTCTTTATAACTTTCAGATTATTCTGTTCTAGAATTCACAGGTTCTGTATTTGAGGATGAGAAACACAAATCTCATAATTGTGACTGGATGTTGTTATCCTTTGATGGTACTAACTTACTCCTTGTCTCCTTAGGAAGACAGAGGCTTCAGATTGAAGACAATGTGTTGTCTACTGTTAAGTGAAAGAATGCAAAGAATAAAGGAAAAAGGAAAACCAGATTTGGATTGACCAGAGTACAGTGTAGGAAAAAGAACAGAATAGTCTGAATGTGTTTATATATTACAAATGCAGCACTTCTCTGTCAATCACTGCTGTTTAATTGTATAATTTGGCCATTAATCTGGTTACAATAAAACCTTAACCATGTCTTGATTCTCTGGAGAAAACAGCTACAGTTGAATTATTGAACAGTCTTGGAATTTAGATCTACTGGGTACCTTTTCTCACCTGACTCTATTTCTGGAAGTTTCTCTGATTGTGGGAACTGCTTTTCCTCTTGACTACCTTCTATTCCTTTTAACTGTGCCCATCAATTTTGACAATACTGTACAGAATTATGTTGTTTGATACTATATCTGTTCCTATATTGTTGCTGGTTCTGATTTTCATTTTTGGTTATTCAATTAAATTTATACCTGAGATCCAGGATTCTATTCTGGCAAAGTATGCTCTCTGCAATGGTTACTAAAGTAGAATTTGTAGGCTACTTTTGATGCTTCATTTGATGCTTAGATTTTCTTGAAATCAGGCCAAAGAGAGTATACTTCCCTCTCCCCTCCCATCTAAGAGCTGTGATTTGTAACTGTTGGCCCATAATTAGTTAACCTAGGATACTTTTAAAGGCACAAATAGGAATTGTTCTATAATTAATAGAGCAAAGAACAGATTTTCCTATGCTAAAATTAACTTGAGCATTTTATTTCCTATTTACTAACCATTTTGTGTAAGTTCACGATTGCCCATACCTCTGGATCAGAAGCAAAAAGCATATTCACCACAAGGATTACAATTCATCATTCAGAATAGAAGTGTTTGCAGTTCATTATTACTTGGTCCAAATCTGTAATTTATCAGGGGAATCAATGGGTTATGGTATGTATAAAGATGGAAATATTTTAGTCCATAAAAGCACTTTGAGAATAGTTCACATGATTATATTATTGTGAGGCTCTTTTTCAAATTGGCTATACTGAGCTTCCTGATCCATAAATGTTCTACCGTATTAGACGACTGTATTAGACTCAGATTTCCTTCACATTCTGGCAAAAAAGAAGCTGTTGTGGGAATTGAAGAGATGAAGAAGATGGCTGGCAATGTTCTAGGATATATGGAATACCTGCAGGTTCCTCAGTGATGAGAGGTCACCAAAGTTGGAAGAGAACCATGCTTTAAGAGATGTCTGCCCAGTGCAGAGGGAGGGAGAAGAGGTTTCAAAGGCCAGCAAGTTGAAAGTTCTGCTAGCCAGGAGAGATCGCCAGCTAAGTTTATGTGAAGCCGTCCATTAATTCTAAGGGGAACTTAATTATGGCTGTGCACATGGCTAAATTTTAAATAGACACACATACTGACTTCAAAAGAAAGATTACTTTGCAGGCAGGAAAAAAAGTTAATTGCTAAACATCAGAATAATTAGAGTTATAAAGTGATTTACTGCTTTTATTGTATTTCAACCATTTTATGGAAGTAAATAAAAGGAGAAGGAAGGGGTAAACTGCAGAAGATTTAATTTTTTAAAAAATGCTTCATTCTCATGCTGCTTACAGAGCCATCTAGGTATAAAAGTCAAATGTTCAGAGAAACCAAGCCTTTTCTATCTTGCAGTGTTATGAAGGAAATAGATTGAATTGGTTCACAAGGAGGACCTTGCATGTTGCATTTTGTCAGTACACTTATGAGAAGCCACACACATATAGTAACATGCCCCCCTTCCCAAATGATGTCTGATTTAACTAATTCATTTAAAGGATCCAGCACCTCTGTCAGTTGTTTAGAGAATATTTCAGTTACTCCACACTGGGCCATCCACCCTACTACTGCTTTTACTATGGGGAATAATGGGACTGACATCATTCTGTCTATATGAATATAGAACAGTGCCTTCCTCAAGCTTTATTTTTACTGAAAGAAATTTCAAAGTTTATATTTCTTCAACATGGTGCACTAGATTCATTGTGCCATATGTCCCTTGGCCCAAAAGTCTGCTTATCTGAGCATGTGGCACACCTACTTTAAGCTCATATTTTCTGCATCTGTACTTGGTGCTCATAATAAAGCACTATCCTCGGCAATGAAAATCTCATGCCAGGGCCAGCAATAGTCTATTGGCAACAAACCAATCTTTGGAAGCTTCTATAGATAAATTGTGAAAATACAATGATATCAATTTTGAAGCACTCTGTAGAGCCATTGATTTGCAAAAATACTTTCCCTAACTTGGCAGATTCATCAGAACACAACACTGACTGCCCAATAAATGTTAATTGGTAATGCTATGTTTTGCAACATCTTTTACTTTTCAGACAGGTGCAAACTGACATAGGCATTTACATTTGTAGCATTCAATCATCATAGAAGGACATTCTGCCCTCTGTGTGTGTCCCTTCCAACTGCAAGTACATCTAAAGTTTGTCAGCTTCATTGGTGCAGATTGCCCTGATCATAAGGCAAAGCTTCTCTGACCAGCTTTCTCTCAGTTTTCTCTGTATGGGCTTCTTTGGCTGGCTGGGTTTTTTTTTTAACTATTTTCTACCACCCCATTAAGGTCCATTGTTCCTAAACCTGATTCACTATAGATTTTCTGATTATATGCATAGCTCTTCTGAGGTTAAAGCATTTTCCATCCCTTGATTTTAAGATAAAGCTTGGTTTAAAATGCCCCAAACCAATCTATCCCTCTTACTTTCCTTTCTGCCATCTGCAACCACCTGATACAGACCTCAGAAGATTCCCCAAAGTTCTGTGAAAGCAAGCCTTCTGACGTGTCAGATTTGTGGTGCACAAAATATTACTTTATCTGTTTCAGCAGCAGCTGAGGTAAAAGATTTAAAATTCACTCTGCCTATGTCTCCATGACATAAATAAGACAAGGTACTTGATTTTTTCCTTTTGAATTCAGTCAGGTTGTAGGATAACCTGTGCTTCCATTAACACCATCCAGTATGGCTGCTAAAATCAAACTTCTGATAATAAATTTTTCCCATACTAACAATAAAACAATAGGATTTAGGGTTTTAGATGGGATTTCTATTTACTCACAGGAATCTCTAAAGCTGCTAGGTGGTTCAGATATTGAACACCATGTTTGTTTTTTATAAAATGTACTAAGCCTTATAGTTGAAAAAAATTAGCTTATTTCCAGTTACAAAATTAAATAAACTCCTTACAGTCTACAGTCTGCTTACTCTAGTAAATATCATTCACCTGCTAACTCCTTCTGTTGTTTTTTTGGTTTTTCTTTGCCATATAAAATACTGTTTCTTCCTCCTTCTCCTATTCACTGAGTAGGATTTCACTTCATTTCTCCCTATAGGTTTGTGTAGATTTATTTATTTGTAAAAAATTATATCCTGCATCATTAAGAATAATATTAAAGTAGCAAAGTTAAGAAGCACAGAGGATAATATAGACCCTTGTGGAGTTGATACAGTTTCTAAGGCAGAATAGAAACCGCCAGAATCACATTATGGAACTGGCCATCCAAGTAGGAGTGGAACATGAGAAAATGACCTTACATCCCGTTTAATGATACTGAAAGATGCCAAGAAGTCCAAAAGAACCAGTAACGTGGCAGTAATGTGGCAAGTCCCCTTTCCTTTTGCCACAGTATGACTCAACTATTTCCTGTTCCAATCCGATCTAATCCCAATAATAAAGCAGACTGAAGAAAATCAAGAAAATCAGATCTAGAAAATCAGTAGAAATCTACTTCGTGAAACATCTTTCCAATATGAAATGCTGGAAATCAGCCTGTAATTGTTTTCATCTTTTGGATCCAGCTTTGGTTTCTTCAGAAGCAATCCAAATATTTTCTCTTTTAAAGAGGCTGATACTGAAGGAGGAATTCACAGCCTCCTGGACTTAGCTATATATCCCCTTCTATTGGCTTAATAAGCCATGAAGGGCAAAGATCAAGCATACAAAACCACTGTTTTTATCTTCAGCCTCAACAACTGAAATTTATCCAGTAAAAGTAGACCAGACCATGCTTTGGACTACTGGAAATGCCCTTAGTGCAGAATTTATCTTATGACAAATATAAATGACTTTATTTCAAAATACCTTGCAAGCTTGTCACAGTATGTTGTTAAGGTCCAACCTCCTCTCTAGTTTGAAATAGTCCCCTAATAATCTACAAACATTATTCTGGACAATATCTATTTATTAATTCAATTTATATTGCAACTTTCTACTTAAGATGACTAATGCAGACTATAAAACAACTACTGAAGATGACTAATATAGACTATAAAAAGAGAAGAAACATACATTAAAATTGGTATAAAGTTTTTAAAGGTGAACACCAACACTTCATGCTAGCAACCAGCACAGAAGTTTCAGTACAGGCATCACTGTTTCCTTCTATATTATCCCAGTTAGCAGCTCACACATTTTGTAGCTACAGCAGCTTTCCAACATTTTTCTAGAGTAGCTTTTTGCAACAGCACCAAGATTCAGTGGAGAGAGAAAAGAAAGCCAGATATGTAGGCTTGATAATGAAATCTCATATATGTTTATTCAAATTTGGCATTCATTTTCACTCCAAAAAGTTATTCCTCTACCACCAAAAGTTCAAGTAAGTTATGAATCCGTAATATATGAAAAATAAAAATGTAAAGTTACTATAAGCTAGGATGCTTATGAAATTCAACCTTCACTGAATTCTTTCAGCAAACAGTACAGTTTTAACAAATATATTTTATCTCATCTGGACCCAATTGTTCAGTTATGTGTGATTCTTCTCAATTCTGAAGATGTACAGTGGTACCTCGGTTCACGAACTTAATTCGTTCCACGATTCTGGTCGCGAACTGAATCAATTTTCCCCATGAAGTTCAATGTAAATCTGTCAATCCGTTCTGACCCCTGCGAACGTGGTCACCAACCAACTTTGGTCACCAACCAAATCAAATTTTCCCATAAGGTTCAATGTAAATAAGGTTAATCCGTTCTGAACCATATGTTGTTGTTTTTTAACCACAAAAATATGAAACAAAGTACAGTACAGTATAGTACAGTGTGAAGAGAGAGAACACTAACCTGCTTGAGGCGACTTCTGGCGTGGAGGACAGGAAGGTGGGTCGGGAGGCGGTTATTGTTTGGAGGGAGAGCTCCCCTCCATAAGGACATCAGGGAGATCTCCTTCAGGGGTTTCCTCTCTTCTTTGTCTCTTAGCTGCAGGCTCAGTTTTGGCAAAAAATCTGTCTAATGTCACTTGTTTTTTCCTGCACTGCATAACCCTCTGGAAATGAGAGACCATGTTATCGTTCATCAGATTCAACACTCTGTTCGTTACAGTTATGTTGGGTGGTGCTTCTCAAAGAAATCCATTTCTTTGGATTTCTGGCACTCATTCCATTTTTCCATAATGGATTTTATCACATCACTGCTAACCTCCTCCCTGTCTTCCTCTTCCTCAGTGGAATGCTCCTCAGTGGAATGCTCCTCAACAAGCGCCTTCTGCTGCTCACTCTGGAGTTCAGCAAGTTCTTCCATGGTCAGCTCCTCCTTATGGTCTTCAACAAGCTCCTCTATGTCTGCACCATCGACATCCAGACTCATACTCTTGCACATGGACACAGTCTCCTCCACTACCTCTGCATCAGACCCTTCAAAGTCACTTTCAGTGACACATTCTTGCCACAGTTTCCTCCAGGCTGAGTTTAAGGTCCGGTACATGACATCTTCCCAGGCTTTGTCAATGATGTTGATGCAGTGGAGGACACTCAAATGTTTCTTCCAGAATTCTTTCAGAGTCAAGGATGTCTCTTCAGTGACATTAAAACACCTGGTGAAGAGCACCTTTGTGTACAGCTTCTTGAAGTTGCAGAACACTTGCTGGTCCATGGGCTGCAGAAGAGGTGTCATGTTGTGGGGGAGGAACTTGACCTTTATGAAGTCATACTCAGCGTCCATATAATCCACCAAGGCTGAAGGGTATGCCAGGGCATTGTCCATCAGAAGAAGGCACCTTTCAGGCAGTTGGTTGTCAGAAAGATATTTTTTAACGGTGGGTGCGAACACCTCGTGCAGCCATTCCATGAACAATTGCCTTGTGACCCAAGCTTTCGCATTGGCCCTCCACATGACAGGCAGTCTGGCCTTGTTCACATTCTGTTCCTTGAATGTACGAGGGGTCTGGGAATGGTACACCAGTAGTGGCTTAATCTTCAGCTCGGCGCTTGCGTTCGCACACAGCAAAAGGGTCAATCTGTCCTTCATGGGCTTGTGCCCCGGCAGTGCCTTTTCCTCCTGCATGATATAGGTTCTGTTCGGCATCTTCTTCCACAAGAGCCCTGTTTCACTGCAGTTGAATAGTTGTTGAGCGACATATCCTTCTGCCTTCATGAATTCCGTGAATTCTTTCTTGTAGGCTTCTGCAGCGGCTTTGTCAGAACTGGAAGCTTCACCATGTCTTGTCACACTGTGTATGCCACTTCTCTTGCGGAATTTATCAAACCACCCTCTATTGGCCTTAAATTCTTCACTTGTTGCACTTGTAGAGGGTTTGGTTTTTTTTGCAGTAAATCACTATGCAATTTCCTGGCTTTTTCACAGATCATAGCTTCACTAACACTATCACCTGCCAGCTGTTTCTCATTCAACCACACTAACAAAAGTTTTTCCACCTCTTCCAGCATTTGTGTCCTCTGCTTGGTTAACATCGTTACTCCTTTTGCCACATCAGCTCCTTTGATGGCATCTTTATTCTTCAAAATAGTTGAGATTGTCGACTTTGCCATCTCGTACCCCGAGGCCAGATCAGTCACACAAATACCACACTCATGCTTTTCTACAATTTCCCTCTTCAATTCAATGGTTATTTTCTTCAAAACCTTCTTCTTACCATTCTTGCTCTGCATGTTCTTGTCACCTTCATTACCGCTCTGCACTTTCTTTGGAGCCATGCTGGATGTACTGTATGTACTAAAAAGCACACCAAAAAGCTTCACAGCAAGTGTCTGTCTGTGACCGCGATCTCGCCTAGAGGAAGCCACGACTACGTGTCAGAGCAAGGAAGATGGCCGCGGGTCATGTTCGTCACCTGATGCGGAGTTCGCAAACGGAAGCAAAATTTTGCGAACGCTGCTGTTCGCGAACTGAATTGTTCATGAACAGAAGCGTTCGTGAACTGAGGTATTATATATATTTATATAGAGTAAGAATAAACATTAAAGTAAAAAGAAACAGTTCTCTGTTGATAGGTAAAATTATTTTATTTTAGAAATGAAATTTTAAAAGGGATTCACAGAAATACAATTGTACAATTCTCTTCTTGACATTTTTCAAATATCATAGATTAGTTAAGATATTTACTGGCATAGGACTTGTTTTTTTTCCTTGCCTTGTAATAGGAGTGAATATATCCAATTCTATGAGGGTGTTCAAATTGGATGAACAGTGCTGATAGACCTTTCCTCCTCCCCCACTGAACTTTTATTACTGTGGTTTGAAACAAGCCCGTTTAAAATCTGGGTTATGAAACTAGATATTTATAGCATTGAAATATATAAAAATAAGTTTAGGAGAGGGCAAGAGCTCTGAGGGTATGCTATAGTCATTCCTGCCACAATAAATAATTGTTTATCATAAAGTGCAAATCCCAGATACTGTCCATATGTCATTTCTCTTTTGAGATGCTGGTGACCTTACCTAGTAAATAAGAATATTAGCAAATTGCTTTTCCAAATGCTAGATGTAGTAAGCATATCTGGACTTCAATCTTGTAACAATTTTATCATGATAAAACATTTGATATTAATTGCACTATACAAGTACAGATTTTTTTGCATAATTATATCTCATTGCAGCCATGCCTTCTGTTTGCCCACTCTCTGTTGCCAATTCTCTAGAATTATGACAATCATCATCTTAATGTACAATGCACCTACAAGCAAATCCAAGCAAATCAGGGAGTATTTTTAGTCTGGAAGCCTCATTTTGGTACAATACTTTCACTAACTTTAAATGAGTGTGTGCAGGCCTATGTAAAGGGCTAACTTTGTAAAGACCAAGTTTTATCGATTTTTTCCAAGCTAGTATCTTGTTCTTATCCTCAGGCTTCACACAGTTATCTTGTCGTTAATCAGAAATGCTAGTGGTCTTACCATTTCCCTTGTGAAATAAATATAATTTTACATATGTAACAAAAGCAATCAAATGTTGATTAATTTATTTTGATTTTTCAGCAATATGCTACCCAACAGTTTTATGTTATGCTATGTGACATTTTGCTATTGATTTTAATTATTCAGTTTAATTTACTTTATGCCAACACAAAGCTGTCTACTCTTACATGCCAAAAATGTTGCTGTAGTCTCTCCGAGGAATATAAAATGAGATAAATATATATGTTTCATTTATCACATGCTCCTTATTATTAAAAACTATTAGTACATTCACTTCCCATAAATGTCAACATTCTAGAACTTTATAACCAAATATACCAAACATACATATAGACATTGTGTTGGTGACAGATTTAAATACAAAACCTGATATTATGAAAGGTTATGGCATGAAACAATTTATATTTTTAGTTTTAATCTCTTCCTAATGTTTAGGAAAGATAGACCATATGTTCCCTTCTCTAAAATGCATGGATAGAAAAAGGATGTTGTATGTCTCTTACAATTCTGCTTTTTTAAAAAAGGAAATTCAAAGTAAGCATAACAATTCAGGACAACAGTCCCTTTTAGAAAGGAAACATGGTACTGTTCAGTTCCTTGCACAGTGCAGCCAGGAAGAATTGGAAAAGTGGAAAAAGACACAGGAGAAATTCCAAGTGATATTCTACAATTTGATTGTCAATTGGTTTCATCCACAGATTAATCCAACACACCTAGGTTTTAGTTTCTGGTTCCCCCTCTGTCAAAGTCCTGAGGTCTTTTTTCTTAGGTCATTTTTGAGTGTTCAGAAATGTTTTAATCTACATGTTCATGTTTTTTCACATACCTGGGACATTCATGCGGAATCATACTACTTATTTTCGGGTAGCACCTGTTTACAGCAACTACATAACACTTCATATTGTCTTATATGCATACTTAGAAATATTGTAAAGATTCACTTAACAATGATCATTTACTTCTGTCTGGTGAAGTAATATGGACATGATAGAAAAAAGAAAAAATATCTTTCTAAGGATAGATCTGTAAAAATACTTTCTTTACATGGCAAATGTTTTATTTATCTTCACTATTTGTCTCTTTAAAGATGTAATAGCTCCATTGCCAAAATAACATAGAAGAATATCATTACTGAATGAAAGGAAAAGGAAACAATACTGTGTAAATGAGAAAGGACAAATAAAGAAATAAAACCCCACACACTTACTTTGCCTCTGGTGCAATATCATTCGCTTGCTAATAGCAATCTATGATAGTGTTGTTTTTTTAAATGTTTAATTAGAGTGCTGTTTCTGCTTTATAGTAGCATTGCAGTGAAGTGTGCTAAGATCTCTTCCCATAGGCAGGTCTGGTGACTGTACAGCTCATCAGCTCATTTAGCCCTGGTGAGTAATGTCAGTTCAGGAAAAGAGAAAGGCTTCTGTCTTCAAACTTTCAATCTGCCTCCATTATCTGTGATCAAGGTGGAACCACAGGGGAGTGGAATTACTGGCAGGTCTAGGACAAGTGAAGAGGCAGTGAATCTATAAGACATATTAATCATCTTTTCCTTCGCTTTTCTGGCGCCAGCCTGTGCCTCCGACTCCCTGGCGCCAGGCAAATGGATTTGCTGTCCCCACAGGTACAAGCAAGTGCCTTTCAGGGGCAAGTCATCAGAATAATAATTACTGACACTGCTGAGATCAACCCAAGCCAATACAGAAGGGAAAAGAAAAATATTATGAGAATAATGGATTTCCTGAGTGAGTATATATAGCAGTAGGCTTTACAAGCATTATGCTCCAATTAAGAATGCCTTTAAAATGAGATGATCCTAACCATGTGCTGTGAAACAATGTTTACAGTATAGTTTGTATGGAGGACATGAATATTTAAGTTCTTTATCATCTTAAATAAAATACAGTTTGGCTATCTTCTAAGCTGAGATGGCAAAAAGAGCAATTCTGCATCATTTTATACTCCTTTTCTGCTTTCACGCAACTGATATTATTAAGAGCTTGACACAGATACTGGCTTTAGAGAGTGATGTTGGATTTAGGTTATCACCTTACGCACACTTACCAAAGACTGAGCCCTAGTGAATTCAATTCAGTTTACTCATGGGTAATCATATGCGGAACCAGTTTGATGTAGTGGTTAAAGCATCTGCTAGAAATCAGTAGACCGTGAGTTCTAGTCCTGCCTTAGGCACAAAGCCAGCTGGGTGACCTTGGGCCAGTCATTCTCTCTCACCCTAAGAAGCAGGCAATGCCAAGCCACTTCTGAAATCTTGCCAAAAAAAAAACTGCAGGGACTAGTCCTGGTAGTTGCCAGGAGCCCTCAATGACTTGAAGGCACCCCCCCCCCCCAAAGTCATATATAGATTGTACTGCACAATAACCTTTGCTTATACTTCAGCAAGTTGCATTCAGGCAAGCATTATTCATGTTTGCTTGGACGTTTGTCCAAAATAACATGTGAGATTCCACCTATACAATAGTAACAGTTTCCCTTAAAATAAGTCTTTAGGTATTATTATTTAGATGAACTTTTTTGTCATAATATCTTTAAAAACTCCCCAACACACAGCAACAGTCAAACAAGTGCACTTCATAGAACCAAATTTGTTAAGGGCTACATTTCTATGAGCTGTGATCTGAATCCTGCTCTTTGAACCAGCTCTTTATCAGGTGGAATGCATATCCTCTTCACAGAGAAGACTGAGCCAAAATATAAAATAGAGTAGTTTTGCTCATTCTTGTTTTACTTTTGCCATTTTCTCTGAGAAGCTACTACATAAATTCTTTTTTTTTTCTTTTATTCTGAACATATCTAAAGAATTCATTTCCTGGAGAAAATCTACTAAGTAGTCACTAAGAGTCATTACCAACTTGATGGCACATCGTCATCAATCAATCAAAAATTCCTTGTTTCTGTTCTTTGCTTCCTTCGCTATCCTCAGCTCATTCTCAGCTTTAGCTTTCTTGATAGTACCTCTACATATCCAGGCTATTTATATGTACTCTTCCTTGCTGCTCTGTCTCTTTCTACATCCTATATTTGAACATTTTATTTTCAAATTTTCATAAAGATAATCCTACTGCATGACCACAAGTCTTATAATATGAGATGTAACCCAAGGTATAAAATGCAAGTATTTTTTATCATTCAAAATACAGCTCAAAATCAATATAAATCTTATTTATTAGGCTGGTACAAATCTGGATCTACTGTGCCGCTACTCAGAGGTTCAGTATAATTGCTCCATGGTCTTCCTGTGCACAGAAATAACCAGATGACTCAGGTTTGCTGGAACAATTTGGGGGGAGGTATCTTGGCTTCAGGCATACCCCTGAAATCCAAGAAAATATCCCAATGCTCACTCGCTCATCCTGGCCAACCAGCAGCAAGACAAGCAGCAGGAAGCTCATCTTGTGCAAGCAGCAGCTTCTTTCATTCATAAACTCTGATTATGCCTTCTGGTGGAATGGGAAATGGCCACAGAAGAGAAGATCTATTCTCTTCTCCATTTCCTGAGAGATAGAGAGTTCTATTGCTTAGGAGTAATTAATTAACTTGGTTGACCTGGAAATCATTTTGCACATAAGGTAAGACCGCAATTAGGAATAAGAAGTGCTGGCATTTACTGAAATGCCCTTACAGAGATGCCCTTCCAAACATTAACTTCCAGCGTTTGGGGGTGGTGGTGGTAATTTTTGCCCAAGATTATTAATCTTAATCCATAACTCAAAAATATGTAAATTTATACAAATTAATGAGTCCTAGTATTTACTGTTGGAAATCCGACCACCCTCTTCGATCATGAATGTGCATTCTCAGAAGACATTTTTGTTGGGATAATCTTTTTTTACAGCTTTCAACAGTTCTAGATCTACACGGGTCTAACATTTATTAGGAGTGTCCAAGGCAGCTGTTATTTACCTTGATGAGGTATTTTGTTCCACAAAAGCAGCACCACTCACCTTTCTGAGGATACAGGTGATGCTACTTGCCTTGCCAACCCCAAAGACACTTATTTCAGCCTGAGGCCTCCTTGGCCAGTTTAATTTGCTGAAAGGAGCCTCAGAGTGATGCAGAACCAAGTAATTTTTATTGAATGAAAGGGTTGCTTCGCTTCACAAAATCTCTCGGAAGGGATGCTTTGCTTTACTTTGCATTTGCTTCACCCAAGGAAAACATTGCTTCGAAGATTTGCCTAGATCATTATTTATCAATTAAAATGGAGACAGTTTTGTGTAGGTTTTGTTTTCCTTTTTCTAATAGATAGTTTCTTACAGGGAAAACAAAATTGTAAGTTATTGTACAAAATTTTAAACCATAGTGTCGTGGTGGGCTAAGCCTGAAGGGGGAAATGTTGGAAATCTCAAACCTCTTCTCCCAGAATACCTCTGAGTATACCCTTCCTGGACCTGCCTTTCAGCCTTCATGGAGAAGCTTGGTAGCTACTGCTGGCTCCATCTATCTTCCAGGAGTCCTCCTTAATCCCAGTGCTGTGTGAGAGAGAGAGGACTCCCATAGCCTATGCACCTTATTGTCAAAAAAAGAAGATAAAGATGACATTCATTCTATAGCACTACCCCCTCAGGCCTGTAGCGTGAAGTAGGCAACTAGGGAAATCAGCCCCAGGTTCTTTTGAGAGAAAACAATTCTCACAAGTGATACATTTTAATTATATTATTTAAAAGAAAAAAGAAAAAAAGAGAATGCAAATATTCTTGATGGTTTTTGTAGTCACCCATAAAAGATAAAAAAGGAGATAAAAATACAGTTCTGTGGAATCACCAATGGGGAAAATAGAAAGTTGAAACCAAACAGACTGTAAAGTATTTGTTTTGTAAGACATGCAGTCACTGAGCTTGCACAGGAAAACTGAACATCAGAGAGGGCAGACAAATACATACAAATGAAGCATAAAACCTTAACATGGATTTCTTAATATACCTGTTGACCTATTTCTTAGAGACAAACAGATTTCCTGAAATAAAGAGCTCTTCCTTGCTTCCCTGGATTTCCTAATTTCCTGTAGTGATGCTACCTTTAAGCAAAGGTTCAAGAGGTGTTTACCTTTTTCTCTTTTGGATTTTAAAAATACAAAAAAAAAACCACAACTGTTTCTCTCCAAAAGGAGAGAGGCTTGGCTACACGCTTAGGTCCCTACCTCAGTCAGAAAGATGGTCCTTTACACCAGTGTTTCTCAACCTTGGCAACTTCAAGATGTGTGAACTTCAACTCTCGGAAATCCCAGCATGCTGGCTAGGGAATTCTGGGAGTTGAAGTCCACACATCTTGAAGTTGCTAAGGTTTTGTGAAACACTGCTTTAGACAGAAGGATGTTGATTCCATATCTGGAAAGTGGCTATTAATTTTGTGAAAGTGTGGTGGCAACAGAATACATATTAACCTTTGCATGTTAATATAAGAATATATTTCCCTTTTTCCAAGAGGTTTAGTTTAAAAATATGTGAAGTGTTTTATTGACATCATGAAAACTGATTTCAGCAGAAATAGTGCAGATGCACTGAGTGATAAGCAGTTGATTCCATTATAAATCTTAATAGTAAGATTTAACATGAAAAGGCATCTGGCACTGACTTGAATTTGAAATCCTGTATATTTTTAATTGTTGCAAGTACTGTTGAAGTACTGTATGTGATAAACATTCTTGTGGTAAAAGGCCAAACCATAAACTATAAATATAGATTTGGGCACTTCACTATCTATTGATTAATGTGCAAATCAGTGCTTTTAAACAATGCCAAAACAAAAGGTTATTTTAATAGGGGTGGGAGAGAGTACTATTCCAGTACTGAGTATGCACCTGTATTCAGGAGAAAGTCTGAGATACCTAAGAACAAGGTCTTTGCTAGAGTAAAGCTCTGCATGTTATGTTATATTACTAACCTTCAAAACCTGGAAGGATAAATATTATGGATTTGGGCTTCCCAAAAATTCTGGTTCAAAAGAAATAAATATTTGCAATATAATGAAAATGTATCAAAAAGTATTATCTCTCACTAGTTTTTCCAAATAGCAGATGATGACAATTAACTTTAATCAGTATCCAATATTTTTAAAATACATTCTGCAGTGTAATGTGTCACCTCTGGAAATGAGGGAAAAAGCTACTTTTCATTATCTTTCAATTGGCCCAATCAATCTAGAAACAAGAGCACCCCCCCCCCAAGTTTTATGTATTCTTTTTGCTGTTACATCTAAGAAAAAGGAAGAGAAATTTTGCTTAAACACAAAATCAAGAAAAAAACACACTTATACTTGCTATGGGGATAAACATCTGGGATAACAGCTACATTAATGAAATTAACTTCTGCTGTACGTTGCTTGTTACTTCCTTAAGCAGAATTTACAGTACCTTTTAGAACTGTTTTCACTATTTTATTCATCTGAATACTGGGTTGACAACTCATCTCTACATTAAAAAGCTGTATGTGTAAGCAGTACAAGAACATGGAGAGAACCAATTACGGCTCATGCATAAATAAATACAGATGGCCAGAATTATTCATTCTGTTTGTAAGATTCAAGAAAGTAGCAATGGCAGCTTAAAAAGGGCAGGGCTTAGTCAATAGGGAGAACAGCAGGATTAATTAATCTTCCAGATACAATTTCCCCCTCTTCCATATACACACTCTAGGGATACTATCTGAAATCAGATTAGGAGGCTATTTCCTCATAGTAGTTTTCATTCCCAAGTGCATATAAAAGTAGATGTTTCGGAAATATGCATACATTCTCCACAGGAAAAGAAGCATGAAATAAAAACAAGTGGGACCTGCAGTAAAATATTGCTTTACAGAGTGTTCCTGCTCAGTATTCCAACATTATCTGTGCCATCTTCTACACTATTCAGGTCTATTCCCCTTTTGACCAATGTTTTTACTCTCCTGTCCCACAACAGTAATTCTGCATTCTCACTTCAGAGAACAGGCTCTATTCTTGTTGAATTATTTTTAGGCCTCCTCCCTCCCCAAAAAAGGATTTCTTTCCCAAAAATATTTGTTTGGTGATTTCTACAAATCTCAGGGTCTCCAAAAGCTATGATACTTCCTTGTGTATAGATGGTAGCATATTAAAAACATATTGAAATAGGCTTCATCCAAACCCAATGGAAGGAACTTCCCACAAAACTTCAAAAATAGAGAGGATTAAATATTAAATTGCATTAAATTAAATATAATGCAAAAGTAGCTCTTAGAAGGAAAAAAGAGGTTGTTCCAATTATGTTCAGTCATCTTAGTCAACCCCATTGGCTTTTTCCACTGAGAAGGTATTTACCTGGATATGGGATAACAAGAACTACATTTTTTTAAACTGAGGGGTATTTTTGCTTTGTATTTAATTTCAGTAAAACATGTATTGAAATCATTTTGTATATATCAATAAAAAAGAGGTACCAGAATCAAGTCTGCCTGAAAAAAACATTAAAAATAGAAAGCTTGAAAGTAAGAGCATCACACTGATTATAATTTTTCTGTACAGGTAAGTTTACTATATACATGCTTAAAAGCATTCTTACCCTTTTTTTATGCAGACCTGAATTAAAACTTCATTATTGTTACCAGCTGCAAAAAATCCAGAATAGGTATTGTTAGATTTGCATTATTTTCATAGCAAGATTCATAGAATTTTTTTCCCAACACTGAAAAATAAAAGGTTTCTTGATATTATCTTTATTAACCAACTACATGCTTATGTACATCTATTTATATGTAAATACATTTCAGGTTCCCTATGGTAAACAGTGCAATGCTCAAAACTAAGCCAAAATGACTAGTCTCCTGGGGGGGGGGGGGTGGAAGGGAGGAGATCTGCATATCTATATAAAGATTTATTGGTTCCACATTAATAGAGTAAGTTGACAAGCAACAATCTCACGATACTTTGCAGAAATGACAGGTGTTCATGCCTACAGCAAAGTCTTACCCACACCTATCCACATATTTCATCCATATTTTCACCAATATCATATTTATTATCCCAAAGCATTGGTAATATGCCTAATTAAATCACTTTTAAAGAAATAGTAAAAGTAATGGGCAATTTTAATCAGTCTTATATAGACTGGGAAAATGCTGTTCTGGATATGAGCAAGAGACCACATTGCTAAATATTCTAAATGATTGTGCACCATACAGCTAGTCAAAGAGTCACTAAGGGGAAATGAAATACTGGATGTAATCCTAAATAGTGCCCAACAGACCTAAAAGTTATTGAACCAAATACTGATTGTAATATTATAACCTTGAACATGTGTGTAAATGGATGCTTATCAAGGAAGTTCAATTCTACACACCCCAATTTAAAAAGGACGTTGATAAACTGGAGCAAGTCCACAGAAGGGCAACCAAGATGGTTAAAGGACTGAAAACCAAGTCCTACGAGGAATGGTTAAAAGACCTAGGTATACTTAGCTTGCAGAAGAGAAGGTAGAGAGGGGACATGATAGCTGTCTTCAAATATCTAAAGGGCTGTCTCATTGTAGAGGGTTCAGACTTATTCTAACTTACTCCAGAGGACAAGATTAGAACTGATGGGATGAAATTTCAAGGATGCAGATATAGATTAGAATGAAGAGCCAGTGAGTGGCCCAGCTCTTCAGAATTTCTCTCTGGACAAGAAGAGGATTTGGGTTCACCGTTAACTGCTCCAGATAGTTGCTCCTCGCAAGACAGTGGTCTCTGGCAGGTTTAGAGACGAAGGAAAGCCATCTTTGCCTAAACCGTGGTCGGCGCCTTTATGGACACAGGATTTGCATACTTCCTTTTCTAATCACTTTTGGAAATTGCTTATTAACTGCTTTTCACTTATTAGGAACCTTTGGGATGACAGGTTTTATTGTACCAAGTGAGTTTCCTTCAATCCTTAGAGAAACAAGTTTTAAATATTATTTTAAGGACTTTAAAAAATTCTTCTTTTGGAATAAACAGCAAAAGGGTGATTAGAACTTTGATTCTGGAAAGTTACAAATGGACTAAGGGTCCAGATGGATTTGAAATAAGATTTTGAAATTAATTATCAGAATCTTTCCCATGGGAAAACACTGTTGTTTTGAATGTGTGTGTGTGCGTGTGTGTGAATGATAGGATGAGACTCTGAAGGTTGGACACTAGAGGGATTCAGAAGGAATTAAAGATTACAATTAAAGAAGAACACTTAAATTTGACTTAATAGTACAGAATGGAGCAAAATAACATTGGATGTACTGAAGGATATCTGTGAACAATGGACCCAGAAGTTAATTTTAAGGGTGTCTGCCATTATAGATAGTCTGTGTTTGGAAGATGTTATGGAACAGAAGCAAGTTTTACTAGATAGGACTGAGACTGATTTGAAAGTGGATTTTTAAATGATAGGCTACAGAAATAATGTGGAAGGAGATGCTACACTTGATATACAAATGAAACTGGCTGATGTCTCAATAATTAAAAGGGATATACAAATACCAAACCAAAAGAGTGATCTGGATAATTTTCTTATGTTGGATCTACAAAAGAGACTTGTTAAAGTTTTTGAAGAATTTTGTGAGACGGGACAAAGAAAAAATGAAAAGAAATCAGGTTCTAGAACATTATTTGAGGGGATTAAGGATCAAGATTGTTAAAGGTAAAAGGAAAGAATATAAAGTTGGTTTATTTGATCAAGATTAAAATAGTTATGTTGTTATTTCTGGTAAGCCTTAATGGAATTTTGCTGATCAGGACTGAATGATGAGGTTTTAAAGATTTATTTATAAATAAGATAAGAGATATGGGAGGAAGAGATCATTTGTTGTATTTTAAGAGAAGTTGATAAGTTACTAAAATTGTTTATACTTGTGATAAAGGGGGAAGTCATTTCTTTAATTCTTTATTTTCTTTCTTTACTATATTCTTATTTTTTCTTTCTTTTCTATTTTTCTATTTTTTTATTTTCTGCACCTTCTATTTTTTATTTTTATTCTTTATTTTTCTTAGTTTGCATTAGTTTTTATCTTTTTAATTGTAATGTTTAATAAAATTACTATTAAAAAAGTAAGAACTATCAGTCAGTGGAATAGGTTAGCACATGGAGAGATTTCTTGCCCTTCACTGGAGGTTTTCAAATAGAGGCTGGATAGTCATCTGTCAGAGATGGTGTAATGAATCCTGCAGTCTCCTGCCATTCACTATGGTTTAGTGAAGTTTTATAAAAATATTGCAAGTTAAAAAGGAAATTTTACTTTTAAAATTTGTTTCATTCAAGTATAAATCATTTTCCAGAAATGTTAAGCTTTAGAACAGACTCTTACTTTGCAGTAGCCTCATTTACATAACTGGTTTCAGTTTCTTCAAACAGGTAAGAAACAGAAACAAGGGGTAATACCTACAGATCTGATTGAATTTTAAAATATTACAACACAAAACCTGGAGCATTTACTCAGCCTCATTTAAATTTCAAATTGTTGGTGAAACATGACTCAGAAACCAAACAAGTTAAAGATTGTATGACTAAATGGATGTAGAATTTAGATGTAGTAACAGATATGCCATAATGGGAATTATACACCAGATATACTCAGATAAAACTGGTATGATCCAGTTCTGATCACTAAAACAGAAAAACCACAAAATGGTTGGAAACATAACCATCAGATTGGATTATTCTTTCATATTTGGTGACCAATCAGCACTTTAAAAGACAATATAGGGAAAAAAGTGCCTTTGTACATGCAAAAAAAAAAAGTTTTTCTCCTCTTTTTAAAATTGAAAAGTATACCCAGTATTTTCTGAAACAATTAACTTTGAATAGTGAATTGGGAAAATGCCATGCTAAATTCATAAATGGAAAATGTCTGAATTTTTATGAACTGCAAATGCTCTGTTTCAATCTATAATCAAAACCAAACGGAGCCACGATTGGAACAAAAAAAGTGTATAGATATATAACCTTGCCTTTATAGTCATGCGATGCAGCAAATATCCACATTTTAGCTTCAAGCAATAAAGCATACATATTACTGGCAGCAAGAAGTAAGACAAATAAAGCAATACTTTTTAAATGACTCTTGAAAGCCAAAAATAATCAGTGGCTTATTTCACCAGTACATTTCAGCCAGCTGTGCAAATTGAAAAAGGATGTGCAATTTTAATTAATTTCCAAATATAGCTATGTACTGCCCTTTATTGTACTGGATTTTTTTTTCTTCCTAGGGTTTTCCCCGCAGGTGCAGGGTCCACTTTTTTTCCCAGATCAATCGAACGTTGATCCATTGGATGCAACCAAAATAATAGCAAAACAACACTAAACTGAGAAAGAAAATTTTCATTTTTTTTCCCTAGAACCTAATCATTCGGGAATCTGTCAGTCCTCAAAGACGATATTCCATTACTAGTGTGTCAAAGCCAAAAAAGATTTTCACTGACAGCAAATGATGCCAGCGATACATAAAAAAGGACTTCAGGCACAGATAATATTAGAGAGAAGATAGGTTGATATGGGAATACCTAAACCCTAACATAACTATGAAGTCTTCTTAGCTGAGCAGAGAATGGAGATATAAAGCTGGATTACCCTGGTCCAGGAATAATTGCAGCTGGGATATCAGCCAGAGGTGCTAAAAGATATTCTATACCATGCTGGCCCCACATAAGTTGCTTAGCAATTATAGGGAACTACAACGAACCATAGTCCAACCAACTGTAGCAACTCAGATAGCCATTAATCAGAAAATTATGATGACTGTTATGTGCACCAGATTAATGCACAATAATTATCCTTTGAATGGGAAGTATAGTATGTGATTGTTAGCCTGGATGTATGAACTAAAGCTAATTGGTCTATGATTCAAGTTGAACTATGGTGAATTCTAGTAAGGGCAGATGGATGTATAATCACTGGCTGACTCTGTTTTTCTAACTTCGGTGATGCACAAGCAAGCCTCTTTTCTGTAAGCTCTAACAGAGAACAAAGAACAGTCTTTGTTTCAGAAGCAACTTATACAATAATAGATGCACCGTGCAGATAATTATTAGAAATACTCAGTATGATCAGCCACATATTTCTGTTAAAGTGCTACAGATATCTTTTCATGCCTCTGATCACAAGGTAAAATATAGTTGCACTGTAGCATGTGCTTCTTCCTATTTACATTTTTAATAATCAGTGTATTTTGAACTTCCTCTCACTACATTTGCATTAATGTCAGCATTATTTTGATTATGTCATTTGTATAAGAAAGACAAAACTGACAACATGTTTGTGATTCAAATAACTGGCGAGTAGTGGACAGGAATTGTCTATCCAGCATATAAAATAATGGCAGAGCAGTAGGTATATAATGTCCAAATAATAAAAGCTATTGAGATTCAGACTTTATTTATTAATGAATAGAGCTTTAAATGGCTCAGCCACCCCTGGGACTTGTTTAATGTTTAAGTCTCTTCTTCACTTAGAGTGACCATATGTTCTGCTTCACAAGGAGCAATCTTCTATTTGCAGACATTTTCTATTTGAAAGGCTGTCCAGTCCAATCTAGTTTAAAGATAGAAAATATATAAGGGAGAGAAAGAGACTTGGTTAACATTAAACACTAAGACATCAGAATTAGCAGGTATTTAATCTATCTCCCTATTTATTTTATTTATTATATTTAATTTAGGCTAATTATTTACTAGTATGACAGATCTCATTAAGAATTAATAAATGTAAATTATATCCTCTTTTGGTGATGCATTTCCTCATTTTGACTATGTTGAAATGACCACCCTATCTTTACTCTTTAAAAATAATTGTAATACAGTCTGAACAAATAGAATCATATTAAACATTTGCCCTGTCCAGTATTAATAATTCAATTCTATTAATGTTTTAAGGAATCACAAACCCTGCATTTACTAGATCTTTATCCTGCTTTTATTTTGTGCTATTCCAGACAGTGTACATCATGGTCCCTCCTCCTATTTTCCCCACAACAACCGTGAGTGGTGGTTTGGACTGAGAGTCACCCACCCGACAATAATATAGTATTTTTTTTAATATATTGGATTAACTCAGGAACATTTAAGAAGAGCTTTAAGAATGAGTAGTTTTCTTCCCAAATAGATCTTCCAAAATTTGAAAAGAATTAAAATTGTCACCCAACAATCCCTTGGGTGTTCAATTCTAATGTGTTCAGTGAATATTATTCCAAGTAAGTGTCATTTCCATGCATATCTACCTTGGAAGAAGCCTACTGACTGGAGTGGGAGCTTATGTCCAATTACACATGCACAGAATAACTCAATTCATATGATCATCCATATGCAATTCCCCCTTCATGGATCACTGCCTTGTCGTGGCGAAGGGGCTTGCGTAACTCAGTGAAGCCATGAGCTATACCGTGCAGGGCCACCCAAGACGGACAGGTCATGACAGAGAGTTCTGACAAAATGTGGTCCACTGGAGAAGGAAATGGCAACCCACTCCAGTATCCTTGCCAAGAAAACCCCATGGACAATGCTAAAAGGCTAAAAGATATGACGCCGGAAGATGAGCCCCTCAGGTCGGAAGGTGTCCAATATGCTACTGGGGAAGAGCGGAGGGCAATTCCAAGTAGCTCCAGAAAGAGTGAAGCGGCTGGGCCAAAGCCGAAAGGACGTTCAGCTGTGGATGTATCTGGAAGCGAAAAGAAGGTCCAATGCTGTAAAGAACAATATTGTATAGGTACCTGGAATGTAAGATCTATGAACCAAGGCAAGCTGGATGTGGTCAAACATGAGATGACAAGACTGAACATTGACATCTTGGGAATCAGCGAACTGAAATGGACGGGAATGGGTGAATTTAATTCGGGTGACCATTATATCTACTACTGTGGGCAAGAAACCCTTAGAAGAAATGGAGTTGCACTCATAGTCAATAAGAGAGTCGGAAAGGCAGTAATGGGGTACAACCTCAAAAACGACAGAACGATCTCAGTGCGTATCCAAGGCAAACCATTCAATATCACAGTCATCCAAGTCTATGCCCCAACCACTGATGCTGAAGAAGCTGAGGTTGACCGCTTCTATGAAGACCTACAACATCTTCTAGAACTAGCACCAAAAAAGATGTCCTTTTCATCATAGGGGATTGGAATGCTAAAGTAGGAAGTCAAGGAGTAATCGGAATAACAGGCAAGTTTGGCCTTGGAGTACAAAATGAAGCAGGGCAAAGGCTAATAGAGTTCTGTCAAGAGAACAAGCTATTCATAGCAAACACTCTTTTCCAACAACACAAGAGACGACTCTACACATGGACATCACCCGATGGTCAATACCGAAACCAGATTGATTATATACTTTGCAGCCAAAGATGGAGAAGCTCTATACTGACAGCAAAAACAAGACCAGGAGCTGACTGTGGCTCAGATCATGAGCTTCTTACTGCAAAATTTAGGCTTAAATTGAAGAATGTAGGGAAAACCACTAGACCACTCAGGTATGACTTAGATCGTATTCCTTGTGAGTACACAGTGAAGGTGATGAATAGATTTAGAGGATTAGATTTGGTAGACAGAGTGCCTGAAGAACTATGGACGGAGGTCCGTAACATTGTACAGGAGGCAGCAACTAAAACCATCCCAAAGAAAAAGAAATGCAAGAAAGCAAAATGGCTGTCTGATGAGGCTTTACAAATAGCTGTGGAAAGAAGGAATGTGAAAAGCAAGGGTGAAAGGAAAAGATATAAGCAACTGAATGCAGATTTCCAGAGAATAGCAAGGAGAGATAAGAAGGCCTTCTTAAAGGAACAATGCAAAGAAATCGAGGAAAACAATAAAATGGGGAAGACTAGAGATCTCTACAAGAAAATTGGAGATATGAAAGGAACGTTTAGTGCAAAGATGGGCATGATAAAGGACAAAAAAGGCAGGGACCTAACAGAAGCAGAAGAGATTAAGAAGAGGTGGCAAGAATACACAGAAGAACTATACAAGAAAGATCTTAATGTCCCCGATGTCCATACTGGTGTGGTCACTGACCTTGAGCCGGACATCCTAGAGAGTGAAGTCAAGTGGGCCTTAGGAAGCATTGCTAACAACAAAGCTAGTGGAGATGACAGTATTCCAGCTGAGTTATTTAAAATACTAAAAGATGATGGTGTTAAAGTGCTGCACTCAATATGCCAGCAAGTTTGGAAAACGCAACAGTGGCCACGGGATTGGAAAAGGTCAGTTTATGTTCCAATTCCAAAGAAGGGCAATGCCAAAGAATGCTCAAACTATCACACAATTGCACTCATTTCACATGCTAGCAAGGTTATGCTCAAAATCCTACAAGCTAGGCTTCAGCAATACATGAACCGAGAACTACCGGATGTACAAGCTGGGTTTCGAAGAGGCAGAGGAACTAGAGATCAAATCGCCAACATTTGCTGGATCATGGAGAAAGCACGAGAGTTCCAGAAAAATATCTACTTCTGCTTCATTGACTATGCAAAAGCCTTTGATTGTGTCGATCACAACAAACTGTGGCAAATTCTTAAAGAGATGGGAGTACCAGACCACCTTACCTGTCTCCTGAGAAATCTGTATGCGGGACAAGAAGCAACAGTTAGAACCAGTCATGGAACAACCAATTGGTTCAAAATAGGGAAAGGTGTACGACAAGGCTGTATACTGTCACCCTGCTTATTTAACCTATATGCAGAGTACATCATGAGAAATGCCAGGCTGGAAGAATCACAAGCCGGAATTAAGATTGCAGGGAAAATCATCAACAACCTCAGATATGCGGACGATACCACCCTAATGGCAGAAAGTGAAGAAGAACTAAAGAGCTTCTTGATGAGGGTGAAAGAGGAGAGTGCAAAAGCTGGCTTGAAACTCAACATTAAAAAAACTAAGATCATGGCATCTGGACCCATCAATTCCTGGCAAATAGAAGGGGTAGGAATGGAAGCAGTAACAGACTTCATTTATTTGGGCTCCAAGATCACCACAGACGGAGACTGCAGCCATGAAATTAAAAGACACTTGCTCTTTGGGAGGAAAGCTATGGGAAGCCTAGATAGCATATTAAAAAGCAGAGACGTCACCTTGCCGACAAAGATCCGCATAGTCAAAGCTATGGTTTTTCCAGTAGTAATGTATGGCTGTGAGAGCTGGACCATAAACAAGGCTGAGCGCCGAAGAATTGATGCCTTTGAACTGTGGTGCTGGAGAAGACTCTTAAGGGTCCCCTGGACTGCTAGGAGGTCAAACCAGTCAATCTTAAAGGAAATCAACCCTGATTGCTCATTGGAAGGATTGATAATGAAGCTCAAGCTCAGATACTTTGGTCACCTAATGTGAAGAGAGGACTCTTTGGAAAAGACCCTGATGCTGGGAAAGATTGAAGGCAAAAGGAGAAGAGGACAGCAGAGGATGAGATGGTTAGATAGCATCACTGAAGCAATGAGCATGAAACTGAGCAAACTCAGGGAGGCAGTGAAGGACAGGAAGGCCTGGCGCAATATGGTTCAAGGGGTCACGAAGAGTCGGACACGACTTAACGACTAAACAACAACAATGCAATTCCAGTATGAATTGCAGAGTAAAGGTCTCACTAATATCACTTTAAATCATTTTTAATCTTATTTTCTACATCTTTGGTCTAGATTTTTGTTTTGTTTTATTTTGTTTTGCTTATCCACTGCAGTTTGAAAAATAGATTACTTGCTGTTGTTTGAACTGGAATACAAATCTAATAAATGCAATTTCACATCAGGAATCTAAGAGACAGAGTTTGGTGTAGTGATTAAGATGCTGGACTAGAATCTGGGAGACCATACATTCTGATCCTCCCTTAGGCACAGTTGTTGGTTGGGTGACTCTCAGTCCAAACCACCTCTCAGAGTTGTTGTGGGGAAAAGAGGAGGAGGGACCATGATGTACACTGCCTGGAATAGCACAAAATAAAGGCAAGATAAACATCTAGTAAATAAATCAAAAAGCAAACAGTACAAGTCACATAGTAAAATGCCTTTCATGTCAAATTAATGCACTGCTAAGATTATGATTCTTAAAACTTTAAATGGTTGTTATCTGATGCATTTCCTTTGCTAAATTAATGTGGCACTTTTAATCTTAATAACAAGGGTAATGTTCTGTATGCTACAATACTGTGGAAAGATCTATTTGATAGCTAGTTTTCTGCATATTTTTATATGGAAATCACCCAAATTAAATTATCTCAAATAGAAAAAGAAATTTCAGCAGAATACTATTTTCAGTATAAATCATTATCCCCTCTAGTCATAATATAGGTACAGCAGTGTTTCTGTATTTATATTTTTTCATTAAACATAAAATGATTAATTCCAAAAGATAATTTACTTTTCCCCATCAAAATACCAACACGGAAATTAAATATTCCAGTGCTTAGAGATATTAAAGACTCATTTACTGAGAGAAGATTATTGTTTTGTGTGCATCATATTAAGTACATGCAGCTGGTATAGTTCTGCAGTATTTTTAATAGCTTATGTATAATTATTTGTCTTTTGCCAAGTTTAACAGAGCAAGGTTCTCTTTTCTCTCTCTCTCCACCCACCTACCCACACACACACAAGTTCACAGCTATTTCAGACATAAGTGGGTGCAAGATTGTATCCAAGAGGACTTGAAACAGTTTTCTAATTTGTTTGTATTTTACACAGAGCTAATCTTAAATCATCTAGATCTGATTTCTAGCTTACATATCTAGTTAAAATCAGAAGTATACATATTTAAATAAAGTTGGATTCCAAAAGAATTAATCCAAAATACATATTAAAGCAAACTATTATTAGAACAACTGAAGAGTAACAAAAGAACATGCAGACTTAACAGATTCCACAAACTCTTAATTAAGTAAAATCTATTAAAAGAGGAAGGAGGAAAAACCTATGAGTGCTATATACAGTAGTAGTAGTCGTATTTTTATTTGGTATGCATTTATACCTAAGTGCAGTACAAACACACCACATTCCATCTAATGCAAACAATATTATATGGAATGTGGAAATAATGAAATTATCTACACACATACAAATTGACCTTAACTGAAATAGAAGTGGTGTAAGGTTGCATCAAGAATATTGTTTAAGCTTAGTGGAAACAAGGACACAAATAACTGTTGGGTTCCCATTCTGGAAGTATAGGTTTTAGCTATAAAGTCAATTTTTCTCCACGTCTGTAAGATATATATTAATCCCTGAGTCAGTAGCAAATAGAAGATAGGTTAATTAGGCTATCTTTGTTGACAACTTTGGAGAGAGTTTGAGATGTTGCATTCAATAGTCAATAGAAACCAAGTGAAACCAAATGGTGGGAGGCCTTGCATACTCAGATAATACTATATCATTTTATGCATAGAACAGCCAGTTAGACAGATTAAAATCTGTTACTTTGGATTAGGCTTTTTAGTGCAATACAGCCATTCTGGTACACTTATCACTGTTGTGGAAGATAGATATACTGTTCAAGTATTAGGAGTAAATGGATTATAGGTGATCTGCTTCAAGGATATACCTTGTCTCACAGAGGTCCTCAAACTGGGTCATCATGGGGAAGTGGTTTGAAGAGACACATAAGTCAGGATGATCTCCTTTGTCTGGCCACTCTACCTCACAAATCTGAGTGAAGTACTGTGGTTGTATTGTCCCACTCATTAGAAGACTCACTAGACTTCACTTTATAGAGATGCTTTAGAAGAGCACTTTATACAGATAAGTGTCAAGGCAAAGGTATTGTTGGTCATGAAGTATCTCAGCTTGAACATGTGCCTTTTTTTCTGTAGCTCATTCTGTCCAAGAGGACCTCAATGGCTAGCCTCAATGGGCTGAGCCAGCCTGAGTTACTTCATTGCTCAAGGGAAAACTCCAATTTGCAGAGCTGTGACAATCACTTTTAGTGGCTACAAAAATCCAAGTCCTAAAGGTCATGAGGGCTGCTTGTAATAACATGAATACATGAACTTTGATGAGTCCTAATTCAAATAAATATTTCTTTAAATGTTTCTTTACAAAGATCTGCAATGATCCTTTGGATTCTGTAGACGCATTGCTTCAGGCATAGGAACTGAAAACCAATGTTCCTTCCAGACAAACAACGCAAGATGGTATATACAAAGGATGAAAAAACAAAAACCACTAACTTGCACAGACTTCTATGTCCATGCAGCAGACATATGCAATTAAGTCTGACACACAGCAGAAGTAACTGCCATATAAAACTATAAATTAATTTTGCTGATTTGTGTAAATGAATGTGCAGCTTTAGACAAAGCACCAAGGATCTCCATCTAGTAGTGTACTACACTGATAATACCACATTATCAGACTGTTTCTTTTTGATGGTTGGATTCCATTATTGAGTTGAAAGGGACCACTTAGGCCAATGAGTCCAATCCCCTCATTAGTGCAAAAACCAAAATTAAAGCATCCTCAGTAGATGCATGGGTAGACTCTGTCTGAACCTATCCAACCAAAGGAAGCCCACCACTCTCTGAGAATTGCTTTCATTGTCCAACTGCTTTTATTATTAGGAAGGTGTTTTTCCCCCAACATTCTATCAGAATGACATTAGAACTTCTTCCTGTGCCATTTTTATTCATTGCCAAATACCTATTCAAAACTTTTTATAAAATTCTCTGCAATAATATTGTATAAAATGCAGAAGTCAAGCACAAAAACAGCCAGTGTATATTACAACCAAGTCCATAAAAATGCCAAAGTAAATAACAAGAATATAACTAACTGAAAGCGATGTAAATCATACCTAATATGATGCTAGAAATAACTTACCTTTGTCTTTTTCACTAACGGCTTTGTATTGAAATAACAGATAACTGATTGCACAAGAGAAACTCAAATATTATTTATTCCTCACTGTTCAATTATATATAACAAGCTGCCCAATCTTGTAAGTCTTCCTCATCTGTCTTGAAGGACTAACAAGGAAGCTTGGCTATTCAAAGTATCTCCAAAAGAAGGAAGAATATGAGCAACATAAAACAATATTAGAAACAATTAATAGGAATTTGGGAAAAATATTTTTCATTATGATCCATATCAATTTGCTCTTCAGAATCAGAGGTCAGCATAACAGTTTGGTCTATCACTAACTCAGCTCATTCCTCCAGTCAGAGCTCCTGCATGCCATTGCCAGCATCAGTAGAGCCAGCTAAAGCTTAGTGTCAAACCTGACTCCACTATCCATATTACAAACCACTACACATTTTATTTGTGTCTTTTTTAAGAAATGCAACTGGATGAGGTTAACATTATGAATAAAGTTAGCATGAGCCATGTGCATACCCCTGCATATCAGAAATGAATTAGCTTCTCTTTTTCTAGTATGTACAGTTTTCAGAAATCATTTGCAGCAGAAACAGATTGACTTTCTGTTTTGCCCCCCATTCATCATAATACTGTAATCTAGATATTGAACATGTTTAGGCTAGCAATGCATGCTATCCATTTTGCCATCATGTGTTATAATACTGCACTAAAACACCAGCAGTATATAATCTTCTACAGTTCCAAAGATGGAAAGAAGAAGCTGTTTTAAAAAAGACACTGAAGCAAAGGGAAAACTCCATAGTCTTCATGCTTCTTCCAATAGCATTTTGCTTTGCTTCTTTTCAAAGTTTTTTTTTAATACCTAGCATCTATATCTCAATAAAAATGTGAATGTCACTTCAAAACAAAACCAACAATTATAAAAATATATTACTGGTAATAGTTGCTTATGTGTGTGGATCTTGAAGCTGGCAATACAACCTAGAAACATTTTAAAGTTTTGTTAGGGAACAATAATGGCAAATGTGTAAGCATAAATTTTCAATCTATAAACTCCATTATTGTGCACAATAGTTCCATTACTTGAAGCTTTTGCTCACACATTTAGAAAAGGCCCCCTCAATTCAGTCAATTAAATCTGGACATTTACGAGTATTCATATGAATGGATCAAGGACAGGAAATCAGACAATGGAAGCTACTCAATGCAAGGTTTTGTCCTACTAAGAGAAAGAACTTTCCCTTCAAGCCATCTGTTTCTCAGGGTTAAGGGAATTTGTGGTGTGACCTTCTATATTATTAGACCACGTACAGTACAATGGGCAAATACGTGTCATTCAATTAAATTACTGATAAACACAGCAGACATCTGCTCTAGTAAAGGTTACACTCTGCTTTACATATTTATGATGTGCTGATAATTAAATCAGATACTATCATAATAAGATTATACTGTGATATTGCAGTACCCCAAGTGTTTACTAATAATAGAAAATTACTTTGTCCTTATTTTACAGGATGGAACCCTGCAAGTGAAAAAGGTAGAATACACTGAATGAATTACCTTCTAGATAGACAAAATGCATGTAATCATTTTCATCTTTTAACCATAGTAGAAGTAATAGTAATATTCCCTCCCACAATATTGGTATTATGGAATATTGTAAAATATGCATGTATTGAATTTTTTAAAATGAACGTTAAATCATATTAAATGACTATCAATAAATTGAAAAAATGCACAATAAATATAACATACCAACTCAACTATAGGAAAAAATAATGTACTGTGTGCTTTGACATACATTTTTATCACTGTTCTATACAATTTCAAGTAAATCTCATAATTTCAGATATCATTAAAGCATACAGTCTTTAATTGTTGTCCATCAATTTGAATTTATGTCTTCTTTGACTGAATGCAATGTATATATAAGAAATACTCAAATTTTAATCTAAACCTAGCTCTGAAATCTTTTAGGATCTTTTTATTTATTGGATGACAGCATGTCTTTCTTTTTTATGGTTATGGAAATTAACTGCTGCAGCATCCACCATTAACTGCAACATCATCCCCCCAGAAGTTAGATTGGCCCCAACCCTGCTTACCTTCCGAAAAGCTCTAAGACATGGCTTTGTCATCATGCCTGGAGATCTGATTATGGTTCGGAGCCTGCTAGATGGTTATATTGATTGAGGCCTGACTTGTACTTGCCTGCTTATTATGTTTTATGGTTTTAATTTGCTTTTAATCTGTTTTTAATGGGGTTATTGTTTTTGTTGATATTTGTATTTTGTTTATTGGTAGGAGGAGTTGTTGTATCTCTGTGTGTGCTTGTTTTAATTATGTGAGCTACCCAGAGTCACAAATGTGAGATGGGTGGCTACACAAATTGAATGGAATGAATAAATAAACAAATAACAATTAAAACATAAATTTACTTAAACACACTTAAAAATATCCATTAGAGTCAATGTATTCTAGAATAGTTATTGATAATATAAATTAAAACAGTAAGAATGATCTTTTTCAATGCAGAGAAAGCTTTTGATAATTTGGAATGGCCTTTCATGTTTACAACTCTGAAGAAAATGAATTGTGGTTCCAACTTTTTCACATGGATACAGAGTATTTATAAAGGAAATAAGTCAAACTAATATTGAATGATTTTTTTTATCACAAAAATGTGCCATAATGAAAGGGACAAGACAGGGCTGCCCCTTTCTCCTTCCTTATTCTTATTGGCATTAGAATCATTAGCAAAGAAGATACACCAAGAAAAGAAGATTTCAGGAATTTCACAACTCAAAAACATAAACTGAAATTATTTGTCGATGATGTCACACTAACAATAATTCAGACAAAGGATTTTTTGGATTGACAACAGAATACATACAACAGTATAATTGGTGTCAGGATACTGGATCAATAAGGATTAAACTCAAATGTTAACTTGTAATTCAACAGAGGAAGAAAAGCAATATTCCTTCCAAATAATGGGGCATAATATCACTGCTAAAAAGGTTAGGTTCCTGGGAATTTATTTGACCAAACAATAAACACCTATTTAAAAATAATTACTTGTATTCATAGATATGGAAAAATATAATGGCAGATTTTTTTTAAGATGGAAATATTATCTCCATTATTAAAATTATCTTGATTAGGAAGAATTCAAGCCATTAAAATGAACATTCCACTAGCATTAAATATTCTCTTCAAAATAATTCCAATACAATTTGAGAATAAGGTATTAAATGACTGACAGAGACAAGTAACAAATTTTACATGGTCTAATCAAAGACTAAGCATTAAAATTAAGATACTACAGGATGCAAAGAATGAGGCAGTCTGGGAGCCCAAACATTATACTGTATTATCAAGACAGCTGTCTAACTAGTATTACAGTTTGGATTATATCAGCCCATGGTTGGGTTAGCTCTATTGAGGGAGCAAATGTGGAATGCACATATATCTTTGGACTGATACAAACAGAAAAGTAACTTGTAAGAGATTATGCAATAATAAGCAGCATATTAAAAATTTGAGATAAATACAGGACAAGTATCAGTCTAGATTCATTACCCCTTGGCTCATTACTTGAATATTCATTATCATGAAGAGGAAAACAGAAAGAAATGTGTTCAGTGGATAGGTAACAATTGAATAGATTACAATATTTGATTATTAATAAGACAAATATTTTGAAATTTTCTCTTTGAAGTGGACAGAGTCAGTTTCAATATCTTCAAATAAGCACTATCGTTTTAAAAGAATGCTAAAATGAGAAGGAATATTTAGAGACTTGACACAAAATTCAGAGCATTTGCTGAGACTTAATTTATAAATGGTTGGTGAAATGTGACTCAGAAACTGGACATGTTAAAGACTATATGGCTGAATGGATGCATAATTTAAATACAATAATTGATATGAAACAATGAGTATTCATACTGAATATTAGAGAAAACTGGTATATTATGTTTTACTGCTGATATGTTACTCTGTTATTGATTGCTTAAATGGACAATTTGTTCTCCAAAAATTATTGGAAATGCAATGACCAGGTTGAATTATATTTTCCATATTGTGGCAATGTTGTAGTGGTCAACAATTTTAGAAAACAATATTAAATAAATTTTAAAACCTTAATTTCCTTCCCAACCTGCTATTTTTAAATTAAATATTAATAAACTTTACATTCTCCCAAATTATACCAAACTAACTCTGTACATGATAACTGTTTAAATGATTCCTATGCTTCCTACGGGAATGTTTCCACAGTTCCTTCTATGGGAGAATGTCTAATTAAACTATGAGAGTATGCCTAAATGTCCAAAATAACTATGTATTTCAAAAGAAAATCTGACACAAAATTTCACTAAACATGGAAACCATTTTAATATCACATCCAAAATGTGGGTTTCTTGTAACATAAATCTTTAATTGCTTGGATAGAAATTACTGTAATTCTTAATATTTAAAACAATAAAGCAGTAATAAGTTATTCAAAACCAATGAAATATTGAACATTTTAACCTTATACATTCCTTTTTTAGTCACTTGATTTTTCCTTTTTTGCTGTTTGTTTTTTTTTTCTACTTTTGCTTAATAAAAACATAATAAGAAACAAAATTTTCACTGTATTTTTTTTCTTTCTCTCCTAATTAGAATAAGTTGAGAAAAAGTGTGATGTAGGGTTGTGATATAAGATATATAAAAAACTGTATAAATTGTGGAAATAAATAAATAGCTAGAAACAACATGAGGAAACATAGCTAGACTACTTGAAAGTCCTTTTCCTTGCCTCCTTCCTAAAAAAAAAAAAAAAAAAACTCAATGATTGACTGAGAACATGGTATCCTTAGAAACCACCTCCAAATTCACTCAAAGGCCTCCAACTTTTGTGCATGCTGGTTAACATTATTTTTGTCTTCTTAATATTTAATAAGGCTGTGCAGCATTTGGGGTTCAAAGGCAAATAAAATGCTTTGGATTCTGTGGGAGCACTCATGTAGCATCTAGGAAGAGTTCCTTAAAGCCACTGTATCTTTTCCAAGAATTGCACAGCTGCCCTAATAATTGACATTATTATAGTTTTTTCATTTTCTATATTTATACTTTCTAATCCAAAAAAAGCCCTTAAAAGATTTCACAAAGAGCAACTTGATGCATACCATTAAACTCCTACATTTAGTTCAGTTTTAGAATGCTGAGTCTCTGAAGTTCTAAGAGCTTCATATGTTTCCTATATATTTAGTTTACATAACTATTATTATTACTGCCCCAAAATATTACAAAAGTATAGTTGAGACTTTAATGTTGTTTTAATCTAATGTTTAATGTTTAATTTTATTATTTTAATTTTTTTATTAGCTATGTCTTATGTGCCATTGTAAAGTACAGTGAGACTACAGTGGTGAGTAAAAATCATCTTCATCATCTCTGTAATTCTCTGAAGTTGATCTTAATTCAAGATTACGGTTAATGTACTGGCTGTAGATTCTACAGGTGTATACAGAAGATCTACTGAAGTCATTGGGCTTACTCCTAGATAAGCAGAAAGGAGGATTTCAACTTCTGCAAAAAGTGTAATGGTTAAAATACGACTAGAATGTGTGACACACAGCTTTCATAAGAAGCAGAAACGACAGGATAATCATATAAAATAGTTGTCTCAGTGCTGATAATATATAGCAAGGGATTGGCAGTGTAGTAAAAATATTAAAGAAATAAAAGGAAATATGACTTAGCAAAACAATGTCTTCTTACTCAAAAGTCTCTGAAGCATTTTGTCAAATAGATACAGATATTGATGTGATATAGAGACAGATGTGTGAGTGTGAATATCTATATATATGCAGAGGCAAAGATATTTATACATACTTTGTCAGATTTATGTGCTTTTTTCATGAACCTGGAAGAAAAATGCCAATTAAGTTTTTACTCCAACATGTAATAAAGGAAGTTGAAACAATAGTCTTATTCTTAATTTAATTTCAGAGGAAGACAGCTTTGTCCTTTTAGAACAAAACTGCTACAGGTCATGTACGTGTGTGTGTATATATGAATAAATGTATGTGCGTGAATGAAGCTTCCTATTTAGTCCAGGTTTTGATGCATTTGACACTACTTAATCTACTCCAGCTAGCAGTGACTCTATAGAGGATTGTTCATTTATTTAAGGTTATTTAGAGAACATCCAGAATAGAAGCAAGCCAAAACAGAATATTCCCCCTATTTAAATAAACAATAAATCAATCATCACACTTAGAATAATAACAAAAAAGTTAAAAACAAAAGCAAAAATAAAAATGGATTAGTACCACTAATTAAGGCCTAAGGCCTGCTGAAATAGAACGATTATGAGGGCCTTCCTTTTTTTTTTTTTTTTAAGAACTTTATTAAATTTCAACAAAGAATAAAATACAGGAAAACAGGGGGAAAAAGGGAGAATGAAAAAAGAAGATCAGAAAAGAAAGGGAAATTTAGAGCACAGAAAAGGAAAAGAAAAAAAAAAGGATAACTTCTGACTTTCTTTCAAATACATACTACTTTCAGCTCTTACTCTAATGCAGTGTTGTCCAAACTTGGCCACTTTAAGATGAGTGGACTTCAACTCCCATGGTTGGCTGGGGAATTCTGGGAGTTGAAGTCCATTCGTCTTAAAGTGTCCAAGTTTGGACAACACTGCTCTAATGTATTATTATGAGGGCCTTCCTGAACACGAGGAAAGTAGGGGTCAATTGCACTTCTGGATTTCATATAAAGGCTTGCTGAAGAATTGAACTTGGCACTGCCTTGATGCAACACAGGTAGAATTCTGAATATCTCATTCCATAAAATCTTTTGAAAGGGATGCTTGAGAATGCACAGGAGCACTTGCAAACCAACTTTTTCCAAATTGTTAACGAAGCTGCAACTTCTTCCAGGCTCATACTGTGGCTTTGGAAGCTGCTTCTGCCATATGGAGACAGCCAGGGCCAGCTTCCAAAGCAGCCAAGCAAGCCTCAAAAAGGAGTTTTACAGAAAACAGTATTTTTACAAACAGCCTCTGCATATTTAGTCAATGAAAATTAACTAAATTTCTGTTAATTCAGTAAAGTTGACTCCCAAATAAGCATGCATAGGCTGTAGCCTTAATTCTATTAATTTTTTGGTTTATACAGTATTGATATAAACAAATAAATTTTGTATAATGAAAGCTGGAAATTATGCACACTTACTTGATGTCATAAATCTATTTTGAGAATGAAAGCTACTTGCTTCTCCATGTTAATAGGACAATAGCATAATCTTTAAACGCAGAAAGTTATGGTAACCTCAGGAATTTATTTGCAAAGGTTAGATTAGATGGAGCCAACAAATGAAGATTTACTCTAGTTCTGCCTAAATTTACGACAGATAGCAATTTAATAATTTGAGAAAACATGAAGAAACATAATTCTCCAAATGCTTCTAAAGTATGAGATACTTCAGCTTCCCTGCTGACTGTTATTAGACAAAGATAGATTTCCTTTGAAATCAGCACTGTGACCCAGTGCATTAGAGATTCAGAACATGACTGTGTGCTCAAGAACATTCCAAATAATTAACTAACATTAATTATATTATGAAGCAATTATTGTTGCAAAGAACATAGGGCTTTTTAAAACACTCATTTAGAAAGCAGTTTTGCTTGTAAACCAAGGGGTTGGAGGTCATGGTATAGCAGCAGTAGCAACTCACAAACATACAATCAGTCTAATGCCTATATGTTAAGTTGGGGATCCTGATGGACAAATTGGGGATCCCAATGCCAAATGGCCAGCTGCCCAGCAGGATCCCTACCTAAGATCCTGGACCTAATCTTACAGCTGATGTTGGAGTCTCCTTGACTTTTTGTGTTGGGTTATTTTAGCCCAGGAAAGCTCAGAAATTGATAGACTCCATGGTGATTCTGAACTTGTCCCAAGTAATCTCTAGTTTGACACATTCAGGGCTTTTTCCTCAGAGCAGTTGCTTGATGATTTGGATATGGAGGGCATTACACTTAGCCCATTTCTTGGTCCAGTTGAGACTGACAACTAAAATCTTCATGGGGCCTGTTAGAATGATCCATCCCAAATGTCTCATGAATCCATAGGAGTTCCGGTAGACACTTGATGAACTTCTAATTGAACTGGCAAGCAGTTCTGCTGATTGCCTGATTAGCCACTGGCTACAAGACGTAGCCTGGACTATCAGTGTGATTATTCCTGATTGAAATTCTTTATTTGCTGATCCCAAATAGCTCTTTAGATTACCAAGAAGCTCCAGGAATTGAAGCACTAGATACCTAGAGCACTGGTGGAGAAATATGAAAGGTGAATCTAATGTATAGGTATGACTTCAGGTTTGAGTCTATAAAGTAACTCACATTCACTAAAGTCTGGATTCTTCATGGATAGGTCTGAAGTGATGACTAGGATTGCATCTTTTCAGGACATCTTTTCATGACTCCTTTTATCCTGTAGACTCCAATGAAGTAGGCAAGGCACTCTCTAGGACGACCCTATATCTACTCTGTTCCTCTTCATTCTATCTAAAAGGGAGTTCAGATTAGTTGGGCATGATTTATTCCTGATAAACCCAAGCTGGCTCCTGTCAACCTATTAATTCTTTTCTAAATGCTTACAATGCTGACTGCTTAATAATCTGTTCTAGATTTTTGCCTGGTATCAACAACAAATTGAATAATCTGTAGTTACTGGGGTTCTCTTTCTTTCCCTTTTTGAGGATAGGAAGACCATTTGTCCTTCTTCAGTTCTCTGGCACCATGTATATCCTTCATGACTTCTCAAAGATCACAGAAAGGAGTTCCAAAATGACATCTGCAAGCTCCTTCAAAACTCTCAGATGTAATTAGCCTGTCTGGTCTAGGAGTTATAAACTTGTTCATGGTAGCCAGGTATTCCTTAACTATCTCTATATTTACCTTGAGTTGCTATTTCCTCCTTTTGCATGTTAGTTAGGGACAAAATATTTTTACATATTTGATACGTTTCAATAAGATTCTTTTCTAAAAATCTTTAAAATAATGGAGTATAAAAATAATACTTAAGTCCTGTTCAAACTTTAACTCAATTTTGAATGGGTTTTTCTTTTCCAGCCATATTTTGCTACAAACATATGTAGGATGGAAGAGCTCATATCCTTCAAACTCTAATATGTAAGCTTCCTTCCACATTGTTTAATTACCTTTACTACAACTTTCCCCAACCTGTTATTTGTAGGTGTTTGACCACCATAATATAACAAGTGTAGACATTAGCTGTGCAAGCTCATGACTATGGAAGTTGTACTCCAACATACTGAGAGATCATCAAGTTGGGCAAGGCTGCTTTGTATCAGTCCTACCGCCATATGACTAAATGCAAAAGGAATTAGAATGATTTATAAATTCAAAAATGAGTGACGATACAAGAGAGAGAGAGAGAATCTGAAATCTGATACCAGTACAAAGTGCAATATGGCAAAAATTATGGCAGATTCACCATGATTGTCTATTATCAGGATCTCTCTCTCTCTCTCTCTCTCTCTCACACACACACACACACACACACATTCCTATCCTATCCTATCCTATCCTATCCTATCCTATCCTATCCTATCCTATCCTCTCCTCTCCTCTCCTCTCCTCTCCTCTCCTCTCCTCTCCTATCCTATCCTATCCTATCGCTTTTTGCTTTTTGCTTTTTGCTGCTTTTCCCCCTCTGCTTGACACCCTCCTGGCAGCCATTAACCCTCACACATGTGTTCCATTTGTTAATAGGAACAACACTTAACCGAAATGTTAATAACAATAATGGATTCTGGACTCAGTCCTGTTTCCCTATTATTCTGTAGCTACTGTGGTGTTTTATAATTGGCCTCTCTGCAGGGAACCAATGGCTTCCTTCTCAGATGATTTCTCTATAAAGTCTCAGCTCTTGTTAACGGATCTTGATAAATAACTCCCAGTACTCTAGAATTCTTGCTTTCCAATCCTCTGAAAGAATTGGGAATTATACATCCGTAACTCTGTGTGTGTGTGTGTGTGTGTGTGTGTGTGTGTGTGTGTGAGAGAGAGAGAGAGAGAGAGAGAGAGAGAGAGAGAATTTGAGAATCAGCATGAAGAACAAATTGGCCCCTCTACCATCCTAGTCATGATATCCCTGAGTAGTTCTAATTTATTCCCAGTGTTGTCCAGTTAAAAGCTTATTGTGGCCTTATTATTTTGGAAAGAATAACACTGGCCATTGATGGGTTTTTAAACGAAGTTAGACTAAAGGGATGACAATATCACTGGTCTGAGATGGGCAGCTATATAAATTGAATAAATAAATAAATAAACTTTACTGTAAATCCAAGAACTGATGATGATTTCACCCATAATGCTAAAAAAGAGAGATTAACTGTGAGTATCATACCTGTCAGGCCTAGCCCAAAGAACTCCTGGAAACCATGCAGGTTCAATCAGCAAGGTTTATTTGCCAGCACCTATTTACAGAATCTTCTCAGAATGACTAGCAGTTCCCAGGCACAAGTCTCTACTATCTTCTGGAATGTTTAGGGATGCGCCAGCTTTCTCCGCTTATCTCCAGAGTGTTGCTCTGGAGACGAGAGCACCGTTTTCACCCCCCTTCCTCCATTCCAGTCCATCACAATACCCTACAGTGTATGTTTATCATAAAAGGTGATATTCATTAACAAGGTTGTATATAGCTGTAAAGGTTCATATTATGAGCTCCTAAAATATTTTTACTGTAAAAAACTCAATCCTAATGTCTGTTTCAGCAACATACATATATACCCAGTTATCAGAAATCCTTCTAAAATTTCTGGAGGGATAGCTACATTAGTCTTTTACAGCAAAAGCAACAAAGCATCTTAAGTTAATTTTTAAGGTGCTGCAAAATACATTGTCTCTTTTACAACTACTATACCAATTCTCTTTTTGTTTTTTATTTATTTATAATATTTATATACCACCCTATTCCATACAACTCCCAGTGGCTAAAATTATCAACTTTATTGTAGAAAGAGAGAGAGACAGAGAGCAAAACCAGCAAGATGTATACTGTTTTAAGAAGCTCTTTTGATACAGAAGTGAAAGCCAAACTCTTCTCTTTCTTCTTAAGGGCACTAAAGTAATGTTTATTTTTTTAAAAAAACTTTTAGCACACGTGGTTCAAATATTTGCAAAACACCACAGTTGCCCCAAAGTAAGTAAATTCGAACAGGAAAGGGAGGGGTGCAAATGAATGCTCATAAGACTGAGGTGTGCAAGTCCCTATTTTAAGATGCTCACCTCAATTTTGTTTTTGAATATTTTAATGGAGCACACTTTCTGAGTGTCTCTACTTAAACACTCACAACAGCCAAAATAATGTGAATTCAGAGAGAAGGAATTGACTCAAATTTGGTTTCTCATTGGTTCTAGACCCACAATACTGATTAACACATAGTGAGCAAGACCACAGGCATTATGTCACTTGTCCTTAATGCATGATTTCAGATCATGTGAAAACGTTTTTAATCTTTTCAATCCACAGTAAGTCACAGAAGTGTAATCTGATGCATAAGATGCTTATAGCATGAGTTTCTCATTGTTAAGAAAATGGAACTTCCCTGCTTAAGATGAAAAATAATTTGGTTAGTTCTTACCTATGAAAGAAAGGTAACTGTCTTGTAAAATTTACCTTTATTAATTTTTACACACTTTACATTTTGTTCTAGATATAACCTGACAATCTTTCTAATTATGGCCGTCAAATATAAATACAATAGCTGTTCATTTAAAAAAAAAACTTATTACTATAAAAGCTGATCAGAAATGCAGTTTGTTTCAAATTCATTTAAGACATGAGTCATTTTTTAATTTACCCAGAAATATCCCCCAACCTGGATAACAATTCCTAAGGCCATCAGTTCTGCTAAATTTCTGGCATAAGAACATTAAACATGTTCCTGACAGACTACTATAATTGTTTCTCAGCATTGTTTTCCTCCAAAATAATCATGATGGTTCAGCCCAGTTCTACGTTCTATAGGACTACAGTTGTAGAACCAGAGTCTGCAAGGTGGGCTCTGTGTGCCAAAAGATACCTTGTGCTCTTTGGTGGTATACAGAGATGATCTCTCAACCCTCACAAAGCCAGCAATTGCCAATAATGTTACCTCCTGGGCACTAGGAAGTGTCCATAAACAGCACAGGAATTTCAATCAGCATAATTGTTTTGTGCTCTAGGAAGGCAGAGTTCATCTCTTTGGAAATCCTAGGTTTATTATCCACAGATTGTTGTGATGATCAGACATTTGTAAACCAACTTCATGCAAGATTAACAGAACTGTTCCCTGATTTACATGGATTTTTGCAGCTTTCAAAATTATTTTCAATTAATCCATCATTAGGAAAAGCTTTTTGATTTTGTTTACTGTTTATTGTTGCTAAGTTATTTTATTTTTAATCTAAAACTCTATGGAGGTCAAGAAAAGAGAAATACTAATTGCATAGCACAGGAAAGTTTCTAACTTCTTGTTCAAGATGTAGCTATCCTTACAGGGGGATAAAAAATTGCATGGCCTGATACAAACTTGATTCATTATGAACTATTTTAATACTTTTGTTTACATAGAGAGACACTGATGCAAGATGAAATTGTTGCCTTGTCTTATAGCTTGGTTCATATTTAGATCTGGAATAACACGCCTTATGAAAGCCTACTTTGTACTTTGCCTGATTATAGATATTTTGTGTAGTCTTTATATGTATGTTATCCCATAAAATTGAGCCAAAATGAATCAGAGGCGTATTCCTATAGAGGCATATGCCATGTTAATATCAGAGAATTTCTAGGATTTCTCAATTTGAATGCAAAGTGGGGGGGGGAAGAGATTACAGTATACTTCTAATTCCTTGATGATGCTTGCTGGATAGACAAGCTTTTGTGAAGACACCCCTTCAATAGCCCCCAATAGCAGGGAAAGTGCTTTGAAGGCCCCTGTTATACCATGGACAGGTTCATGAACATAATATTACCATTACTGGTATTAGATTGTGGAAGGCCCTAAAATGGAATGTCATGAATTGGGAAAGGTAAATCCTGGACAGATTCAGATGTGCTGCTATTCAGGTATCCCAGTTTGTATCCAAAAGATGCATAGAGTTGCTATTTTTAGATGTCTACTTTTTACTGTTTGTGGATAAAATAGCTCCTGCTACAGATGTTCTATGCCCATCAAAGGTGATGAGATAAAGAATCTCCTACAGACAAGAAGATGGTTCAATTTCAGTTAACTAATAAAAATATGAAATGAATAAATTATGATGATAGTGATGATGATGCAGTGATATGAACAGCTTCTCCAAAAGCTGGTCAGGACAAATAACCTTAGTCACATTCTATGCTACACTCTTTTATAATGGTTTGTAATAAAGAAAAAAGAAAAAAAAAGGAAGAAGCAGATTACTGAGATTCTGATTTGTTTTAGAAGGAAAATAATCTCCATGGTATAGTCAGACATATTTGGAGCAAGAAATACAAATCAGTTCTATGCTTACCTATTTCTTCCAGAAAAAGAAATGGAAGAGCACCTATCCTCTCAAATGATATCCACCCAGATGTTTGTATGGTCCCCACCCTGACTTTATGTAGACAAGCCCATAAGATTATGTGAAGCCTTTTCAGACAGGGTTCAGACAAGGTTATGGCACCGAGATACCACTGGCCATACTTGTAGATGACCTCCAGAATACCCAAGATGGGGGTGGTGGACCCGTCCTGGCCCTCCTGTGTCTTTCAGCAGCTCTCAGTACCATCAATTCTTCGGGACTGTCTTAGGAGGTTAGGAGTGTGGGACACTGTTTCTTGTGGTTCTCCTCCTCCCCTCTGAGGCTGTTTCCAATCAATATTGATGGAGGGGAGGTCCAGCCTTAGGCCCTTTTTATGAGGGGTGCCTCAGGGTTTGGTTCTCTTTTCACTCCTATTTAACATCTACCCTAAACTGCTGGCTGAGGTCATTCACTGGCATGATGTGAAATATCTCCACCCCTGACTGGAAAAGTGATGCTTTTGAGATGCTTACCCAGTGCTGGGTGGCTGTGAGGGTTTGACCATTATTGTGCAAGCTGCACTAGCTTCTAGTGTGCTTTTGGATGCAATTCAAGTGCTGGTTATCATCTTTGAAGTCCTGCACAGCACAGGGAAAGATTACTTTCAAGGCTGCCACTCCCTGATTGTTTCTGGTTATCCCATCAGATCTGGCAGGAAGGGTATAGTCCAGGTCCCCTCTGTCAAACAGTGCCATCTGCTGTGACAGAGGAGACATGGCTTCTCTGTCACAGGGCCGGTCCTACACAACAGCCTACCTTCTAAGATTTGAGAGGCCTCAACCCACTTGGTCTTCTGGAATGCTGTGAAGACATGGCTTTTCCCCCAGGTTTGGGCCTGGATATTTGTTGAGCCCAATCTATATATCTGTCCCATAAGGTAGAGCAGACCACAGGAGGATTAGAATTATGCTTTATTGAGAGAGGCTAAAAGAAAAAGAATCTTGCAAGCCTAATTGTGGTTTACATTCCCCTCCTTATACCCGAGTGAATCAGGGAGGAGTCTGCCTGAGTCTCTTCTAAATGCTATTTTGCTTCCCAGGAGTTAAAGAATGATTAAGTTCTCTTTGCTTATGTAACAATTCTTGTATATTTCTGTCAATATTGCACTCTCTATAATAGGGGCATTTGTATTCAGTTTCTTATGATGCCTCAGTTGATGTATTATGGTTGTGTTTTATAGGATTAGTAGTAGTAGTAGTTTCTTGTGAGCCACCCAGAGTTATGCATTTAAGATGGGTGGCCACATAAATTTTCTAAATACGTCTACTAGAAACCATGAGAAATTTTCTATCTAGATAATTATCAGCCCCACTTGTTAAACTTGTAAGCAGTGCTTTTCTCATATATTACTAGTTTATCGGTATTACTAAACCAGATTAGCCTATTATGTCCAGAAGAAAAATATTTGAAAAGGCAGCCATGTTATGTGTATGCAAGTTTGCTTTACTTACTATATGAAATTTTAAAAAACACACACATCATGATAAAAAGACACCCTAATTGTCTGCATCTTGTGGACTTTAAAAGTGTCACAGCAATTTAGCCTTTAAAGGACTACATAAAATATTTTATCACATCTTTGCCTCAGTAACTTTAATAAACTATGTAGCCTTCAGGGACCAAGCTCCTTATAAATTAACTGCCTTCAACTTACTGAACAAGGGTCTTTATCTCCTGTCAGCTTAATTATGTGTTTAATTTTATTTTTTAACATTTTTAAAAAATGACCCACACAAGGAGAAGCCTAGATTGTTTAATTAAGCAAATGAATTTAGCTACATCTAGTGTGATGAGGCACTAATTTGTCATAGCAATGTTTTATTCAAACCTGAAATACCAGTGTATCCTTTCTTATCCTCCAACCCAATCCATATAAGTAAACTTTAAACTGGAGTGATAATTCTGGGTTTTAACTTCATTTCATGACCTAATTATTTGTAGTTTTCCTTATATATCCCAACAGAAAGAAATGCAAAGGAGGAGGAGGAGGAGGAGTATAATACATGCAGCTCATTATTCTTACTGTAAATGAAACAGTTGGGCCAGTCCTAGTATTAGGCAGAGTGGGACAATTGCCTCAGGTAGAAAATGCTGGAAAATGGGATAGACTGGTGACATGTTAGAAGAGATAATTCTGTATGTCACAAGTCTACATCTTCTAGTTTGCTACCTTTGGCTGTCATGAAGAATATCACCCTATCTCCAGTGTTCAAATTAGTCCTCAGGCAATAAAGTAGGTTGGCCAGTTCTGATAAAAAGTTTAATTTCTCATGCAGAGGTATCAATACATACACACACCAGCACAGATTGTTCAGGAATTATCTCCAATCTTTTTATCCATATGAGTCCATGAGGTAGCTTACCAAAAGTTAAATTTTGATTAAATTCAGTTTATTGGGAATCCAAATGTTGCTAAACAATTATACATCATCCTATGAAGACTTGAATATTTAAAATTGTTTATCCTTTAGATAATGGGCAAAATCCACAACTTGTAATGTACTGATGTTCTTTTATGTCCTACACCTAAATCCCAAGCAAACTGGGATGCAGTTAGTTTCAATTCCAACTCCAATTGCCTCCAAGTCAGATTCGTTTCCATAACTTCTGGACTGTGTAATGTCCTAGTCCCACATATACCTGGGCTTGGAGAGGCTCAGCTACCTTCTGATTGTGTCTGTACTGAAGAAATGAAAAGCCACAGGATAGTAAAGTAAAATTGCAGATTATAGACTTCAACAATGAGCTATAAATTCTGCTTCAGATCCAAAATGAAAGTTCCTTGACTGTATATAGACAAACAAAAATGAAAGTTTTTTTTCTTCATCTAGCATGGCACTCTCTAATTCTCTCAGCTTTTTCACAAGTAATATTCACCTTACTACCACAAACATCAGCATTCAGTTGGTCTGTTCATAATCACAAGGCAGAGAACCAATATGACAATCAATATGGTACTAAACAAGTTTCCAGTTTATCCCTTACTGTTATGAGATATAAGCAGCAAAGGATATCCTCATTTTGTCAGACTTCTGGTTGAAGAGATTCCAGAACTTCAGAAAAACAATCACTAAGAACATTTTTCTTACTGTAATGAAATACGATCCCAATCAGCAAAAAAAAAAAAAATCAATATCTTATGTGGCAAGGAAGAATCAGAAAGAACAGAAACAGAGGTTGCAAATAAACTAAATTTATGTTCTTTAAAAATCTCAGGCCAGTTTATAGAGCACAAACATTGCTCACCCAAGAGTTTTGCTACTTCTATTTATATTTAGCATGTTTGTGTTAGATAAATGCCAAAACTCAATTTATGATGAATTTATAATCTGCATTCTGATGGATTGGATGAAATAATTGGTAGAAGGTCTATTTACTAGTTTATAATACTATATCTAGTAGTTTGTGAAAATTATGTATAGTATAATTCTAAACCTCCAACACCAATGTTGATGATTAGAGGAGAGATATTCTAAAAATGTCCCTCTGCCAATTAAATCTGTAGGAAGAAGCTCTTCCATTACAGCAGAGGCCCCCACTATCTGCTATGACAGGATATAGCTTCAGAATTTATTTGGAAGAAACTATTCAGAACACACAGGAGCAAAAATGCAACATCTGTCTGTGACTTGTTAAAGCACCCAGGTCTGTTTGCAGGACAGGACAGCTGAATGAGAGCTTCACTCTAGCAGCTATACCATCCTTTTAAAAAAAATTAATTTCAATGTTTTATTATTAAAATGCTCTATTACAACTATAGGTTCAATGCTAACCATTAGTTCAATGGATTCAACCCTTTTCTGGAATATTATAGGAGGCTACCCCAGTGCAGATCCATCTCACTCCACATGCCACGGTCCCCCACTTTCAAATGCTTAACAAAACTCAGATAATTGTTTAGCCTCAGCTAAGACCTTTATTTGCATGTCTATCTGACTATATCCCAGAGTGAGCACATTAAGGCAAACACTGAATAGTGGTTCCAATTTGGATATCCATTTTTATTTGTATTAATAAATCAGCCCATGTTCCTAATGACTGGGACATGACTATCAACATCTTGATTTTTTTTTTTTGCTTTTAAAATAACAGAAAAAGAACAAAACAAATAAAAACAAAGATACATACATTATCAAAAAAGTTCATAACAAGTGCTTAAAAATAAGTGGAAAAATGCAACAGAAAAAAATAATAAAAATATAAAGCATAATTATATATTATTATTAACATCTTGATCTTTAAAGAAATTAAAAGGATGATCCTGTGAATCATCCTATCAATCCATAAGCCTCCTGAGTTAAGGTATCTGCTATACAAAACTGATAGAATCAAAGGAACATTTGGCCAAGCAACAAGCAAGATTTAAAGCAGAACATTCTACTGTGAACCATGCTTTGATTCTGTAACATATAGTTAAACAATATACTGATATTTTCTATAGGCAGCATTTACTGACTTTAAGTGTACCTGTGAATCGGTTGCTACAGAAATCTTATGGGGACACCTTAAGGTTGCTCCCTAGATAAACAGTCCTGCTTATGTTAAACCTGCTTCATTTTATAAGCTACAAGCAAACCCAAGCTTGCTAGTAAATGGAACCCACATACAACCAACATACAAATTTATAAAACGGGGCAAGCACATCTGTTTACTGGTCCCTTTGCTTTTCAACTTTTATAATGATAACTTTTTGTATGCTTGCACACTCAAATTTTACTTTCCACAAATAGCTGGAAAAAAGGTTACCAGTACTATTTTATGTTGATGTCTCTGCGAGTCTTTGACAGACTCCAATCTGCCTCAAGGGAGCCCTGTGGACCCTTTCTGCACTGATACTTGCTAAAAGGTCCAAGACAGGATCATCCAGAAATACTTACCATTCAGCAAGTAAAATGATTTGAATATCTGGAGACTATATACCATGGCTCAAGGAAGGAAAGGGCAAAGTTGAGAATACAATGCTGGTAACACAGAGCTCTGCGTTTAAAAAAAAAATTTTTTTTGGCTCAAAAGAAGGCAGTTTTGTGGTCTTTGCTATTAAACTAAGACTAAGTCATTAGTTTAACTTCTATACAGAGGTCAGTAAAGCCCATATCTCAGTTATTCCTCTCTAGAAACTGTGCAGTCTAAATGTGAGGGCAGTGCTTAGATACTCAAGTGTATCCCTAGTTTCACCACACAGCTGAAGATTGACTACCCAAGGTTGTCTGGTTGTCATGGTTGGCTGGTGATTTTAATCTTTGTGTAAACTTAATTTATGCCCAGTGGATCTAGCTCCCCTAATAATTCTTGATAAACTTTATTTAGCCTGAAAGAAAAACCTATTGGATAAAATGCCAATTTATTAGCTTTTCCAGAGCTTATGTTGCCTATGGGCCAAGATCAAGTTAGGGAGCTTCTTAAACTGCAAGTCTTAGACTTTGAATGACAAAATGAATTGGATTAGTATCTAACTATGTTAGGTCCTGGGCCTGAACATGTGTCTGCAGACAGCTAAATGCCTTAGCCCAAATTCCTTGTCTCCCCCTCACTTTTAGTCAGGAAGCCTGCTACTGCATGTAATATACCTAAATTTTGTGTGGTGGTATGTGGAATGCAACAACAGATAACAAGAAGATGCCAGGAAAATTGGCAATCCAGTTGTAGTACAAAACTTTTGTTGCCTTTATTTCTGCCTGTTTTCTTATATCCTACATTAGTGTTTGGAGTTCTTAATTTCTGTGAGATGTATTATGTTCCAAGCTAAAATAGTAACATTCTCTATCTATCTATGAACAGTAAAAAAAAGAAAAATGTAATTTTAGGCTGCATCAACAGAAATAATGTCTCTAAATCACAGGAAGTAACAATTATACTTATTCTATACTGGTCAGAACATATATTGAGTACTGTCTCCAGTTAACTGGGCACAACACTCAAGAAGGATTGAGAGAAACTATAAGAAGCTCAGAGAAGACCAATAAGTGCTATGAAGAGAATTGAAGAATTAGGAAATTAAACTTCAATAATAAGAATATAACAATGAATAGTTTATTTAGATCATTCTTACACATGTAACCCTGAGTATCCTCTCATTTTTCACTCATTAACTATAAATGCATATATCAGGACTGTTTATTTAATATCTTTTCCAATATTTTCTCTTTCCTTCTATAGCTGGAAGATTGACTGGATGGGTCCAGAGATTAGTTAATGTGTCACGACATGAGAGAATGATCCCTGTTCCCTTCAAAGAGGTTACTTGCTCAGGAGACCATTCCTGAACAAGAAAAGTCTTCACTGAACTCGGAATTGTGATAAATACAACTTTTGGGGGCAAAGTGCTTGAAAAGCTGGCTATATCACAACTGTAGATGTTTTCAGAAGGCTCTGATTATCTGAACCCATTCCAGTCCACATTCAAAATTGATTTTGGAACAGAATTGGCCTTATATTAGGTGAGAAATACAATTATGATGTTTCTCTTTGATCTCTCAACTCAACAACCTCCTCAATCAGCTCCATGAGACTGGACTATAATATAGAAATAATATGTTGCAGTACTTCTGGTGCAAGGATCAATTTTATTGAGTAGCACTAGAAGACTGTGCCTTGGCCCCTTGGGAAACAAGACTTCACTTAATTCCCAATGCTCTAACTTCCATATGAAGCTGCTGTCATTAAGGGGTTTACAATGAGATAGCTTATGACACGCAGCTTTATTTCTCTGTGACATCCAAGACAGGAATAATCAGTGGCTGGATGCAATGGTGGACCAGATGAAGAAGAACAGGCTGAAGCTGAACATTGGTAAGATTAGAGTTCTATGGGTAGGTGGCTCCAAGTCTAGGCCTCAGGTGGTTTACCTGACGTGAACAGGATAGAGATGACTGGGAATGCGATAGTTAGAGAAAGACTACAAATGACCTTCTGCCCATACTTTTATTTACATGGAGAAAGAAGAGAGCTTTTGACTTCATGCTGTTTCCTATTCTTAAAATTATTGTCGGTCACACAGTCAGCCAGATGTTTAGACTGGATTTGGCATTTTTACCCACCTATAAAGTCCTTCTCAAGCTAGGATAGGCAGTTGTTGTTTGATGGTTTGATGGTGTTAAAGGTATTGTCGCAGGATATAAGCTGTTTCAAGTAAAGCTGCATTTTGTAATTGACTGATGGTGATTTTGTCAATGCCGATGGCCTTCAAGTGGTGCTCTAGATGTTTTGGGATTGCACCTAAGGTTTCTATTACTGTTGGTACTATCTTTGCCTTCTTTTGCCACAGTCATTCTACTTCTATTTGCAGATCTTTATATTTTGTGATTTTCTCCAGTTCTTTCTCTTCTATTCTGCTGACTCCAGGTATTGCAATGTCCACTATCCAGACTTTTTTGTCTTTCTTATCAACAATTGTTAAGTCCAGGGTGTTGTGTGGCAGGTGCTTGTCTGTTTTAGCTTCTTCATTTTCTATTACCTTGTCCATTTTGTGGTCCCGCTAGTTCTTGCTTGCAGGCAAATGGCATTTTTTGCAGACATTCCAATGCACCATTGTTGCTACTTTGTCATGCTGTTGTTTGTAGTCAGTCTGTGCGATCTTCTTACAGCAGCTAACTAGGTGGTCCTCTGTTTCTTCAGCTTCTTTGCAGAGGGGGCATTTGCTGTCTGTCGCTGTCTTCTCAATTCTGGCTTTATATGCATTTGTTCTTAAGGCTTGGTTTTCTGCAGCTAGAATTAGCCCCTCTGTCTCTTTCTGGAACTTTCCTGCTCTTAGCCATTGCCAGATCTTGTTGTTATCTGCTTTGTCTGCTAGTGTGTGTGTGTGTGTGTGTGTGTGTGTACTAGCCATGTAATACTTTGCCTTGCCATATCTCTTTTCTATTCTTCATTTCGTCTTTTTTATAGGCCAGTTTGGTCTCTTTGGTATTCAGTAAGCCTTCATGGTGTACTAGCTTCAGTGCATCTTCTTCACTGTCAGTTAGTTAGTTAGCTAGCTAGCTAGCTAGTTAGTTATTAATTACATTTCTCCCCTGCCCATCTCCCCCCAGTGGGGGACTCTGGGCGGTTCACACAAAACATTAAACCATAAATTCATATAAATACATAAAACATAAAAATTTTAAAAACATTACTAAAAAAGAGGAAGAGAGTCCACGAAGATGAAGGACCTGGGGCTGAAGACAGCAGGCCTCTATGGGGCTAGCCATCCCCATGCTTGAAGTATTCCCTCCACACCCCAGGCCAAGTGGCAAAGGTCTTCAAAGCCCTCTGGAAGGCCAGGAGTGAGGGGGCCAATCTCACCTGTGGGGGCAGAATATTCCAGAAAGCGGGGGCTACCACAGAGAAGGCCCGCCTCCTGGACCCCGCTAATCAAACTTCTTTTACTGCGGGGGTCTGAAGCATGCCCTCTCTGTGTGATCAAGTGGGATGGGCTGAAGTCATGGAGAAGAGGTGGTCCCTTAGGTAACCTGGTCCCATGCCCTGTAGGGTTTTAAAGGTGATAACCAACACCTTGAATTGAACCCGGAAGCAGACTCGTACACCATGCAGCTTGCAGAGCAACAGCATTACATGGGCCCTTCTTGGGGCTCCAAAAATAGCCTGTGCAGTTGCATTCTGGACCAGCTGTAGCTTACGGATACTCTTCAAGGGTAGCCCCATGTACAGCACATTGCAGTAGTCTATCTGGGAGATAACAATGTTCGAAGGGCATCCCAATCCAGGAAAGGGCATAACTGATGCAAAGGCCCTCCTTGCCACAGCTGCCACCTGCTCTTCAAACAGGAGCCGTGAGTCTAGGAGGACCCCCAGATTACGCACTGGCTCTGTCTGGGGCAGTGCTACCCCATCCAGCACCAAATATGACAAAGTCCCATATACCAAGGAGCCATTAACCCACAGCCACTCCATCTTACCAGATATTCTTCCAATGCCCTTTTTTCTTCTTCAACTGTCTGGTGTACTTGCAACATTCCAAAGCCACCTATGCTCCTTGGTAGGTAGAGTCTGTCAATGATGCTACATGGATGAAGGGCATGATTCATTGTCATTATTTTTCTGGTCTTCCTATCCAGGGCTTTCAGTTCATCTTGAGTCCAGTCCACTATTCCTGCTGTATATCTAATGACTGGAATTGCCCAGGTGTTAATCACCTTGATGGTATTTCCTCCACTTAGTATGGACTTTAAGATCTTTTTCACTTTTCCTATGAATTCACTACTAATCTTCTTCTTGACTTCAGTGTGCTTGATGTTGTCAACCTGACAACATCAAGCATGGTATTTGTAGTGATCTTCTTCATCCAGATTTTTGATGTTATTTCCATAGGGCATCTTGATTCCATCAGTGTTGATTATTTTTCCCCTGTTGATGGTAAGGGTGGCACATTTGTCCAGTCCAAACTCCACTGCAATATCTTGGCTGTATATTTAGACAGTGTTGAGCAGCGATTCTACTTCAGATGGTGTTTTTCCATATAGCTTCAGATCACCCATGTAAAGGAGGTGGGATACCCTGGGAGATGTTTTTGATGTTTGATAGCCATGGCCTGACTTGTTCAGTATTGTAGACAGAGGATCAATACAATGACAAACATTAGTGGTGATAGTGAGTCTCCTTGAAAGATTCCTCTCTTGATGTTAACCTCTCCCAGTCTATCACCATTGACCAGCAACTGTACCTTCCACTGTGCCACTGATCTTTTCACAAAGCTTCTGATGTTTCTACTGACTCCTGTTATTTCTAGGCACTTGATTATCCAGTCATGTGGCAGGGAGTTGAATGCCTTCTGGTAATCAATCCAAGCTACATTCAGATTTGTCTTCCTTCTCTTACAGTTTTCCAAAATCATATTGTCATTATTACTGTCATTGTTATTATTATTGTTGTTATTATTATTATTGTCACAGATGCACTTAACTAGAAAGAAAATCCCACTGAATTTAGTAGGATTTGTTTCTGAGAAAACATACAAGGATTACTTGGCATATCACTCAGAACTTCATAGTGAGCCCTTTATATTTGGGTTCTTTATCCCCAGACTATTGACAAAATTTCCCCAAACTCCATTCTATCTTTGTCCTGTCAACTGATATAAAAATCTCAAAGATGGAATTTTTGAAGATAAAGACCTTAGCCTCAAGCAAGCTCACAGAAGATTAGAAGAATGATTAACAGAAAAGTAGTTTAAGGTAAAGATAAAAAAAATGACAGTTGTTGCCATTTTCTTGCCAGCCTAGTCACTTGCATTTGCTACTGTAGACCAAACAGTTGAAAAAAAAACTTGCAGAAGAGAAGGATAAATCAAATTCTAAGCTTCTGTTGCTTATTTTCAAAATACTGTACAAGTGTATTTCCTTCCTTCCTCATTCCCCAGAAATTTCTCATTAAAGTGATGTGGAAAATCAAATGTATAGATGTATAAAGAAATTTGCTGTTATATACAAAATATTTACACAGAAAAATGTGTAAAGAAGCTCAGAAAGTTCTTATTTCAATAAGAAGCTTAGAAAGTTCTTATTTTTTTACATGCTGTAACAATGTTTATTCTATTAGTTGAGCAGTGCTTCACATATCTACAGATCTATTTTGGAATGTTCCTAAATAAAGTAGAAAGCAAGATAGTCTGCAGTTTAAGCTTTTAAGTAGTTTGTTTGAGGTGTAAAATCAGAAATAAACACATAGGGGAAGAACAAAGTTTTCATATTATTTTGATGCTGTTTTCATATTATTTTGATGCTTTTTCTTGGTAAAAATTCAGTGATATAGTAACTAATTAGACCTGCTTAAGAACAAAGCTTTGATTTATTTGCTATCTGGATCTTTAAGCTGCAGTGGGTTTTCATTTGACATAAATGTCCTCTCATCCAAATGCTCTATACTGAATTTAGAAAACATTTTTTTTTAAAAAGTATGTTTAAGCTTAAACATAAGTAAGAAATATTCATACTGTTTCCGTGTACATATGTAGTGAATGGGGACAAAGCTCTGACTTACTACTTTCAGCCAAAGCAATTACATGTTTATGTAGTAGTAAATTTTCCTATATCAGGCTCTTTCAACCAGGAGTCAACAGTAATTTACAAATCTCCTGACAATTTAGCTCATCTTTTCAGGTTGACTTGGCAGCTGACTCACAGACAAGTCTTGGTTAGATAAGAATCTTTACTGCAAACTAGAATCATGCAAACAGATCACCTGGTAGCCCACTGCTAGTAAGAGTATGCAAATTACTTTTATACTTGTGGTAGTTTAAATTAGTTTCTTCTTCCCATCCTTCCCACAAACTGCTGGAATCTTGGCATAGTACCTAATAGTCTTGAAACCAAGTGGTTGTTGTATGTTTACATAACTGCCCATTCTGGCTGAGAATTACTGCCTCCCCTATCCACTCTTACATAAATCCAATTAAAATAGGATTATATCAACTGGATTTATGTCTACTTCTGACGATTGGAAGCAACATCCTAGGAAATAGTAACATGAATACTGTAGAATCTTAGTGTGTGCTGTTATACTGTTGTAGCATGTAACTAACTGTGGCTGATTTCAAAAAGCTAAGCAGGATTGGACTTAATTAGTACTTGAGTGGGAAGGCTATGAACTAGACCAGGAAGTTGAAAAAAATAGTTAGAAAGCGACAGTGGGAACTTTTTCCATACTGTCAAATGCCTCTCAAAAGGGAAAAAATATTTTATTATTTGAAAAAGTTAAAACACAATGTGATTTGACAAGAAACACATATTAGGAAAAAAGATGTAAAATATTTAAGTCACGAAAATCTGGGAGAGGAATTTATTTCAGCAGGATTTTTTAAAAAATGGAGTTGTTTTGTATATAAACCCATAACTATATCTAAAACTTATATTGACTGATGGTCATGGCAGATATGTTGGGTGTGGAAGTTACTCTGCAAGGGGCTAAGACTTTGATAGTGGGAATTTATGCCCCAAATGAAGATAAAACAGCATTTTACAAAGAATTTATGGATAAACTTTTATATATGAAAATTGGTGTCTCCTGTGGGATTGGAATGGAGTGGTTTCCCCACAAAAAGAACTTCTGAGAAAAATATTAAAATAACACAGGGTAAATTACCAAAGATTTTTTTTTTTAATTTAATGGATAATTTGGAGCTTGTTGATTCATGGAGATATAAAAATGGAGATTCAAAAGAATATACTTATAGATCTTTTTCAAGAATAGATATGATTTGGATTTCTAAGACTTTAGCTAATAATGTCTATAAAGTGGAGATATTACCAGACATTTTCAGATCCAGACCCAGGGGGTGCGAGATGGAATTTCAGGGGGTGCGACAATTTTATGCACTGATTTGAATGCTTATTTTTTTAAGTTCAGTTTGTTCACCTGCATTAGAAATTAGACTTCACCTTCAAATGTGATATTACTTTTGTAGGGGGTGTGAACATTAATCAAACATTTCCTAGTGGTGTGGGGCATAGAAAAGGTTGGGAACCACTATTTTAGGTGGAGATTGAATGAGATGTTATTACAAAAAGAAATGGTGGTGGATAAAGGTACAGAAATAAGGATGGTTTGGGATGCAGTAAAGCTTTTGTAAGTGGATATTTTATACAACGTAATAGTTTGTTTAAAAAGAAATGTAAGAGAAAATGCAAATGATTTTAAACGAGATTAAAAAAAGGAAGAAGAATTTAAAAAAATATCCAGGGATGATAACTATAACTAACCAAATTAAGCTTTTACAGAGTAAATTATCTATATTAACAATGAGTGAGATGGAAATAAAGATGAACTACGCAAAACGAAGAAATTTTCAATTTGCAAATAAACCAGAGAGATGGCTGGCATACAAGTTGCAAAAAGAAAAAGAAAGTGATGAAGTTACAAGAGAATACTGTAAAAACAGATAATGTGAATATGTGGAAAGTGTTTCATCAGTATTATACTACTTTATACAAGTTCAAGAAAATTCCTTGAAAAAAGTGGATGAATACTTGCACAAACAGAATTTACTGAAGATTACAGACAATCAGAGACAAATTTTGAATGGACCTATAATAATAAGGGAGCTATGTGAAGACTAAAAAGACTGAAACAGGAAAAGTACCTGGTCCAGATGGGTTGTGAGTCTCTTACTATAAAGGTTTTGAAGATCAGCTTTTACAACCTTTACAACAAACAATGAATATTATTTTGCAGAATGGAAAGATTCCTGATAGTTGGAAGGAGGCTAATATAACACTAATACCTAAAGAGGGACAAGATTTGACTTTAACAAGAAACTATCGACCAATAGCTTTACTGAATAATGATTACAAACTGTTTACCACGATTTTGACTGAAAGGATGAAAGGAGAATTGAGGTTCAAATCCACACCCAGACATGGAAGCTCACTGGTGGACTTTGAGCCAATTACATTGTCTTTGCCCACCCTGCCTCAAATAGTTGTTATGGGGAAAAAAATCACAGGAAGGAGTGCCAGGTATGCTGCCTTGAACTCCTGGAAGAAGCTAGGATATAGATCTGACAAATAATGAATCATCATAATGATATAAAGATTGTGTAAAGACCAACTTATGCTGCTCTTCCCAAAAGGCAAAGCTTTCCATTTAGGAATGGGGAGCTGAGATTACAAAGAATAAATGTGTAAACCTTCTCTTAACTGCCAAGAATCACATGACTGTAGCAGTCTGAAGATCTAATAGATGATTAAGATTACGATTGCAATCTTGATTCTGAACTACAAGCCTCATTTTCCTAGCAAAACGTTTCCTCAGAATATCACTTTCCATTGAAAGAGAGGTCTGACACTCCCACCTTTGCTGGAGTTTTATCTGTTATCTCATTCCTTTCACCAAGGGACTCTGTTTTTCCCTCCTTGGAGGAAAAAGAAGGAGCAGGCATCAAAAAGCAATGGGATGTGAGTGGAACTGTGTTTGGGAAATGTTCAAAGTAGGCTGCACTTGTTGAGTTTCTGTTACAACTTGCATCCCTGCTTGTCTTAGATATTGAAGCATTTTGTACTTACCATGAACTTTTATATGGCTTTTCAATATTTTTCTATATTTTTGTTGTGCCTGCACTTAATACGGTAGCACTATAGCTTTAAGAAAGCTATACAGGCTAACCTTTATTTTCCTTTTCAGCATCTCCTTTAATTTGATCAGCCAGTATGCATTTACAATGAAACAGATGGTATATGTTTAAAGGAGATGGTAAAGTTGAAAACGGAGACTCTGAAAGACATCTGTTCTCTCTGCACTAGGCTCTTCTCTCTAACAGCAACAAGACACTGTTAATGCTTCTGCACTACGCCACCCAGATTAAAGCACTTCTAATCATTTAGGTGCTTCAGAAGGTGAATCAAGGTGATATGTAAGTAGGGATAAAATAAACATGTTAATGTCTGTTACACTCAGAATGGCAGAGCAGAAGGCTATTCAGCAATAAAAATACTGTATGTCAGTTCTGAGGTGTGATATTCTGAGGAATGTTCCAGGTGACCATAGAATCTTCTCAAAAAAAGGGATCAAGCTGTCCTATCCTGATTTGGCAAGAAGAGCATTAGGCACCAGGCAGGCATCATGGACAACAAGTGAATGACTTGTTCCAGGAAAGTATGGGTGGCCTGGATTCTTTAATTTTTCCCAAACCTGTGCCTCTTCCTTGAGGTCTGTAAGGCCTGAAAGCTCAATGAGACAATCTGTGCCCCCAACAAACCTCAGTAGTCAAGTTTAGCCTTACCCTGATTCCACATACTTCAGTGGGTCAAATTCCAATGTACCACTTAAAAGCCAAGTGCAGAACTTATAGCCCTCCACTCGCAAAGTTCCACACCACAGGGCTAAAGAGAGATAACTGCTCCTTCTGCAGGGTTGTTGCCTGTACTATTACACTTACATGAGATCCACCTCAAAAAACTGGAAGAGAAACACAGCAGGTAAAAGAAGAGCCTTGCTAGCTTCTCTTGCATTTGAAAGACCTGTCACTGCCTTATTTCTCCTTTCCTTTGGGGCAAGAGGATGGGGGTGATAGATATCTGCAATAAGCTATGCCAGCTCCATCTGATGGTAAAACATGAGCTGCTTCTTCTAAATCACAGAGGAATTTGAGCTCCCTAGAGGCTACAATGCCAGTACAGTAACCTTATCTCTAACCTGCTTGATTTTGGAATCAGTGATAGAAGAACCTAGTCTTTGAATATTAGGTTATCATTTGATATACTAGTCATCAAGTTAAGAAACCACCAAATCATTGTGGGTTGTTTGCTCTTTTAGCAACTCCCAGACGAATACAGATTTACTATAGCATTAGATTGTACTATATTTCTAGGAAATTATTTTATTGGACACTATACTTCCTTCCTAGGACTAGGTTGTTATGATACACCTGCTTTTAATGAAATCCCCATGACTCCTTTCAAGCAAAGCATTCATTTAAGGAATGGGGGGGGGGGAACCCTGAAGGGAAGGGAAGGGAATTACTGTCTTTTCCACTCAGCTTTTCAACTCCATCACAATCACCCCCACTTTGTCCTCCCCCCCCCCCCCGGCAGGGTCCCAGTTCCTTATCTTTGGGGAAAACACAAACAGCTGAAGAATAAAAGCATCCAGAGGGAGACCTTTCAGGGAGGAAAAGACTATAGTGAGATGGTTAATCACTCCCTTTCCACTAGCTCCTTTCCAACTTCAGAGGGCTCCCCTTCAATGGACACCTTGCAAAGGTAAGAGATATTGATACATAAAATAATTTTAATGTAGATGTTTTTTCTTAGCCATATTAAAGCTGTTTGATTACATGACAATAGGCTGAATCCACTGTACTATTGTATAGTTAATATGAAAAATAACTTCCATAAATTATATGTTGATATTCTTTACACTTCAGTGTACTAATTATAGGAATGGGGAAATCTATTTCTGCCCATGTCATTTTTATATCTTTTCATTCCTAATTTCATGCCATTTTTTCATTAGCCTTCATTTCTTTAAAAAAAAAAAAACTACAAATAGATGCTTTAATGTGTGTTTAAATGTAAAATACTTCTTTTAAATAAGTATTTTGATACATTTAAATACTGAGAACTGCATTGCAGCATTTAAGAAAGACTGAAATACAGTGGACAGTTAATTTTTGAACTCAGAATTAATCCAAGAGGTACAGATCAGCTAATTACATATAGAAATTCACAAAAATTGCTCAAGCATCCCTAGATAGCCATAGTGCTGTTGGAGTAAAAATGTCTCCTCATGGATGCTTAGGTAATCTTGGCAATATGGCATAAAAATAACAGAAGGTAAGAATGATAGAAAATTGAGGATCATAGAACTATCTAACAGTATTAGTTCAACATTATTAATAAATTGATATAAGAATATAGAGGAAATGAATCATATCCAGATGCATAAAAAATAAAATTTCAGATACCACACAGCACCAACCAGATATTGAATTCTACATACATTCCCCCATTCAGAAATGTTACATGATAGGTTAGTAGTAATGATTTGCAGGTAGCTTCTAGAAGAATACTACTAGTCAGAATATACACACCAGAGCTTTTGAACCAAAAATACTTGATGGAATCTACCACATGTGATATTCTGAACCTGAACATATCTCCTTCCTACTGAAAGTTAACTTGAATCTTCAGAAAGCCAGCCTGGTCTAGTGGTGAAGGCACCAGACTAGAAAGCAGGAGACTGTGAGTTCTAGTCCCATCTTAGGCATGAAAGCCAACTGGGTGATTTTGGACTAGTCACTCTCTCTCAGCCCAACTCACCTCACAGGGTTGTTGTTGTGGGAAAAATAGGAGGAAGAAGGAGTATTAGGTATGTTTGCCACCTTGAGTTATTTATAAAAATAATAAAAGCGGGATAAAAAAATAATTTCATAAATTCCAAAACACAGTATCAGTTCTAGAAGTCATATTTAGGCTTCTCTAGGCAGGTAGGTATGTATTTATTCTAATTTATATAGCTACCCATCTCACAAAACAAGTGACTCTGGGCAGCATGCAACAAAGCTAAGACAATTAATAAATACCTAAAACAGTTAATATTACTATTATTAAAAACGTTAAAAACTATGTAAAACAAAGCTAAGACAAAGAGGAGGTAGGTGAAGTGATGTTAATAATAATGGAGTCACCTCACCAGTTCACCAGTCTGCCGGGGTCCTCAGGCCTGATGGCCCAACCAGGTCCTGAGGGACCTGTAAAAAATCAAAAGTGATGGAGCCAGCCTCACTTCAGGGGGGAGAATGGGCATCACAGCAGAAAAGGCCCACTGCCTAGGGCCCGCCAAATGTAGCTCCTTCGACAACGGAACACATAACATACCCTCTCTGCTGGATCTCAGATAACCCAGTCCTATGCCATGTGGGGCTTGAAAGGTCAACACCAGCACCTTTAATTGGTCCCAGAAACAAACTGGTAACCAGTGCAGCCCACGAAGCAGAGGTGTAATGTGAGTTTCCAGATACTCTTCAAAGGCAGCCCCATGTAAAGCGCATTACAATAGTTGAAATGGGAGGTGACCAAAGCATGAGTGACCGTGAGTAGGGCCTCTTGATCTAGGAATGGGCACAACTGGCACACAATATGAAGTTGTGCAAAGGCACTCCTAGCTACGACTGGCACCAGATCATCAAGCAGGAGTCAAGAGTCCAGGAGGACCCCCAGATTGCACATAGGGTCTCTTTGGGGTAGTGCGACCCCATCCAGCACCAAATGGCATAGTCCTAGAACCAGAGGACTCCAAAACCCAAAGCCTTGCCAGGGTTAAGTTGAAACCTGTTGTTCCCCATCCAGACCCTCACAGCCTCCAGACACCGGGATAAGACATCCATAGCATCACTTAATTCACCAGGAGTAAAGATGTACAATTGGGTATCATAAGTATACAGATGAAACCTCATGACGATGGATGAGCTCACCCAGCAGTCTCGTGTAGATGTTGAATAGGACAGGAGACAGCACCAACCTCTGTGGCACCCCACACAGTAGAAGCTGAGGGAGGGATCTCTCCTCTCCAATCACCACCAACTGGAGTCTACCCCATAGAAAGGAGGTGAACCAGAACAACACCATGCTGCCCACCCCTGATCCTCTGAGTTGATCCAGAAGGATACCATGGTCAATGGTATCAAAAGCCACAGAAAGGTCAAGTAAGGCAAGGATGGACACACAATCAGCATCCTGTCCAAAAGTATGACTGATGCTGTTTCCATTCCATACCCAGGTCTGAATCCTGACTGAAAAGGATCCAGATAATCCGCTTCATCCAAGGTCCTCTGAAGCTGTTGTACAACTACCTTCTCAATCACCTTCCCCAAAAAGGGGAGGTTGGATATTGCATAAAAACTGTCCAGTATCATGGGGTCCAGCAATGGCTTCTTGAGGAGGGGGTGAACCAAAGCCTCCTTACGAGGTAAAGGAACAACTCCCTCATCAAATAAAAATTCATCACCACCAGAACCCACTCATATGCCCTCCCCCCGGGCCGCTTTCACAAGCCAGGAGGAGCATGGAACTAAAGAGCAGGTGGTTGAGCTCACATTCTAAAGACCCTCTCCACTTCCTCAGGTCCAACAGTTTCAAAACCGTTCCCAGATAACCGGGCAAGACTCCACCCTAGGCACCTTCTCCAGACCTGCAACAAGGCTACTATCCAACTGCAAGCGAATCTGAGTGATTTTGTCCAACAGATGCTGAGCAAATTCCTCCACGCATCTCTGCAGAAGGTTTCCCAGGTCCCCTTTACCCAAGAGGGCTCATGTCACCCGAAACAGGGCTGTGGGACAGCAATCTGTAGATGCAATAAGGGCAGAGAAGTACTGCCATTTTGCTACCTTACCAAGGTAGGCCTTAATACCAGCTCTAACCTGTGTTTGGTTGAGTTTGTCCTTAGTTGAGCACCAGCAACAGTCTAGACATCTCTTCTCCTGTTTCTTCTCCCTCAGCTCCTCTGTAAAGCACAGGGAGTGACAGGATCCCCGAGAGGGGAGGTCGCATGGGTGTGATACGATCCAACGCCATGTTCCAAGCGGCAACCAATGGTTGCCAGATTGGACAGTGCAGCAAAGTGACAGGAACAACCCCCAGCTCCCTATGAAACCCACCCAGGTCCATCACTCGCTGGGGGTGGGCCAATTTAATGGGTCCAACCTCCCTGCAGTTGATAATGGCACTAGAGAATTCCATGATAATCAGGGCATGATCTGACCATGACAAGGGGGACAACAAAAGCTCCTCCAATTGTAGATCTCATAGTCATTGATCCAACAGGAACAGCAGATCTGGTGTGTTACCACTGTCCCATGTTGGACTCTGGATGACCTGGGATAGGCCCATGGCCTTCATGGTGGCCATCAACTCCTGAGCTGCCTCAGACCTCCCTCCCAGGGAAGTCAGATTGAAGTCCCCCCAAGACTATAAGTTTGGGAAATCCCACCACCAACCCAGAAATCCAGTTAAGGCACTCAGGCAGGGAAGGTGCTATGCAGCAGGCAGGCTGGTACAACAGCAACAATCCCAGCTGATCCCTGGAGCCCAACTTAATGAACAGGGTCTCACATTTGGTGACCTGCAGGACAGCACCCTTGAAAGCTGTAAGTGATTCTTGGATGACAATCACCACACCACCACTCGTTTTATACAAGTATAAAATAATATACCTGTAATGTTACTTACTTTTTCACATACCTGAGGGCAACCATATCAGAAACTTGACAGCTTCAGTTAGTTTGCCCCTCTCACCCATATCCAATTCCTTTTCCTGCCCTTTTTACTTACTTTCTCTGGGTTAAATTTGATACTAATGTGAGCATAACAGAACCTACCACCATTATTGTTCACCTTGCTTCTTTCTCTAGGGTCATGGGAGAAATACAAGAGCATTTAATATTTAGTTTCAGTGAGTAGAATCCTAAGGAATGAATGTAATGGCAATCATAGGCATCTGGTAGAACCCACAATGACATTGGAATAGTGCTATGTGTCATGACATCATGCAAATGACACAAATTATGTACCTACGTCATGACTCAAGTATGTATATTAATGTGCTGATATCATGATGCATGTGACATTATTTGCCCCTGGTACTCCCCTGCAGACATCTGTGGTGGCAACTGTGTTGTTGGTTTGGCATTTCCCACCTTCAAAGCTTAGAACAGTGGTATAGAACCTTGGCCTCCAAATGTTGCTGAACAACAGCTTCCAAAATTCTTAGCCAGCATGATAAGAATTGAGTAACATTAGGAAGACAACTACAAATTCTCCAAGAATAAGGACTGGATAAAAAGGAAAGACTCCTTCAATCAAGGCTGACATCTGCTGATTACATGGAGGTGTCTGTGTTGTCTTCTTGAAAACAATAGGGAAATGCCTTGCCATTGCCTTCTTTCTGGATGCTTTTTCAACTTCTCTGTCCAGCTTATAGGCTTGGGATTTGCTGGTGATCTCCTGTCCAAGTGCTAACGAGGACTGAAAGCACTTCTTTAATTCCAATTATTCCTCATAGCATTCCTGTCTAAGGTTCTATCTCGCCTCTCTTTTTAGCTACGCCCCCATACTGGCTATACTTTGAAAAAAGTTTGCTTAATTTGTATAAATTGTCATTTTCAGCTTCCAATTTATGATGATGTCCAGCATGAGTTTGGCAGATACCCATCCTTTAGATCCTTTTCAAATGCAAAGGACAAAGCTGGCAGTATATGCAAGGGCTGGGTTGAAAATAATCTAGGATGCCTGATCCTGCTCTTCTTTGACCTGTGGCTAATTGCTTGGAACATAATAGGGTTGAATAGGACAAATGCTTCCTTATTATGTGATATTATCACAAAACTAAATCTAATTATGAAAAATGCTACCTCCCCTTAATTGGAGCCTTATACAGGAAAATTAGTTCCTACTGCAAGCAGGATTGCAATTTCAATTGCAGTTACTGCTCAGATCACAAAACAGAAGAAATTGAAAAATCTCCCATTTTCACTTTAAAAAGTGTTCTGGAAATAACATTTGCTTGTCCCTGAAAGAAACTGCCACCTCCATATGCTAAGAGGGTAAACCAATGAATAATTGTGGCCATAGCAGTACCCTATTTGCCACTCAAGTGTCTCAAAGATGCAGTAGACAGAAAGGATGATGCAGTAGAGGATTCTCACAGGTGTAGTGAGATAAAAAAAAAATAAGCCATCATCATCTGGCAGCAAGTTAGACTTGTAGGTGTTGGGCTCTTTTCCAAGGAATGAACTTCAGCAGCCATAACCATGGTGATCCCTGACACCAGGCTTGGAATTTTTCAACAGTGAGTTTTTTTGTAGAAGGTATATATTTGTAGTATATTGATGCCTTTTCAAAGTGTACATTAATATGACAGTAACAATGTCTGCTTTCTTTCATCATGTTTAAGCCGTATTTTGATTTGATTGGTTGGCATAGCATCCTGAGGGGTATCAGTACACTGAACATACTTCCTAATTCATGAGATATGGGCCATAGTATGTTGGCTTGCAAAGTAGTCTCTACATGCTTGGAGTAAAACTGGGGTTTGGTTGCACTTGTGGCATACTGGCCAAAATGTGCCAAAACTGACCAATCCTATTTTTATCATAGCAGAGAATACTGCATAAAGCACAGATGCAACTATGGCTGGTAATCAGTCTCTACAGGAGCATCTAGTGATGTCCATACCATATGGAGGATTGCATCCTGTAATATAGGAAAAGTAAATGATAAAGAGCCTGAGCTAACAAATTAAATTAAAGAAAGAAAAATAGAGAAGTTGTGTGTCCATGAAATACAAGCCTATTCATACACATACACAGCAAAAGAATAAATGTAATATAAAAGCAAGAGTGATTTCATTGTCTGTGATAAATCAGTTGTGATTTGGGGGGGGGGGGGAATAAACAGCAAAAGGGTAATTAAAGCTTAGATTTTAGAAAGTTACAAATGGACACATATATTTGAAATAAGATTTTGGAATTAATTATAAAGAATCCTTCCTGGGGGAAAATGCTTTTGTTTTGATTTTTAAAAATAAAATAATAATAATAATAATAATTATTATTATTATTATTATTATTATTATTATTATTTTAAAATTGGACACTAGAGGGAACTAGAGGGAACTAATGATTACAATTAAAGGAGAAGAACACTTAAATTCAACTTACAATTACAGTATGAAGCAAAATATTTTAATATTGGACATACTGAAGGATATTTTTGAACAATGGACCCAGAAGTTAATTTTAATACCTCTAATATCTGCCTCTAATAGATAGACTTTGTCTAAAATATGTTATTGAAGAGGAACAAGTTCTACCTAACAAGATCAAAACTGAGTTGAAAGTGGATTTAAAAATGACAGGCTATAAGAATGTTATGGAAAAGGATGTTCCACTGGACATACAAAAGAAACCTGATGTCTTAATAATTAAAAGGGATATACAAACAATAAACCAAGAGAGTTACCTGGATAATTTTCCTATATGGGATTTACAAAAGAGGCTTGTTAAAGTTTTGAAGAATTTTGTGAGAAGGAACAAAGAAAAAATGAAAAGAAATAAAGTTCTACAACATTATTTGAAGGGACTAAAGGTTAAGATTGTTAGAAGTAAACAAAAAGAATATAAAGTTGATTTATTTGATCAAAGCTAAAAGAAACATGATACTATCTCTGGTAACCTTAATGGACTTTTGTTGACATCAGGACTGAAATGACGAGGTTTTATGGATTTGTTTATAAATAAGAGATAGTTTATGAGAAGAGATCATTTGTTGTATTTTAAGAGAAGGTGATAAGTTACTAAAATTGTTTATACTTGTTATGATGAAGTGGGAAGTCACTTCTTTATATATTTGGGGTTTTTTTTCCATACTATATTCTTATTTTTTCTTTTCTATTTTCCTCTTTCTTTCTTTCTTTCTTTCTTTCTTTCTTTCTTTCTTTCTTTCTTTCTTTCTTTCTTTCTTTCTTTCTTTCTTTCTTGCACCTGGTACTCTCTTTTTACTCTTCTATTTTTTCCAGTTTATATTAGTTTTTACTGCTGTAATTACAATCTTTAATAAAATTATTATTAAAAAAAAACAATCAGAGTTGCCTGCATGAAAGACACTAGGAAAGGACTCCTCAGAAAACTGCTGTGCAATTTCACTTTCCAGACTGAAGCCAGCTGGGTTCTTGAGCTACAGTTCCATTATGCCATTTCAGAGTGACAAGTTCTCTTTCATTAAAATTGTTATATGCTTTCAAACCATTATATTAAAGATCTTAGTATTGCAATTAAAAAGTTTGTTTTTAGACAACTGAAATTACATTAACAATTCATAAGAAAGATTTAAATGTATAAAGAAAAACGGGATCCAAGAAGAGAAAACAAAAAACTACAGGTAGTCCTCACTTAATGACCACAATTGGGACCAGAATTTAGGTCGCTAAGTGATGCAGTTATTAAGCAAATTATTGCGTGACCACTTTGCTTAGCAACCACAATTCCAGCACTCCCAGTGGACGGATTCCCAGGGAAGGGGTGTGGGGGTGCCTCAGGGGGGTGGGAGAGGCCCTGGAAGGCCTGGCACAGACCGTGTGTATGTTGGGGGGGGCGCTGCAGCGTGGTGCAAAGCCGCAGCCACTCCTGGAAGCTTCAGCTGCTCCAGCCCAGCCCAGAAGTGCTTACAACTGCAGGGGTGCTGCAACTCCCCACTACCTATCTCCCCTAACATCTATGCTCTTTTGGCCACCCTGCAGAGTGCCACTCATCAATGGCAGTGCTGGGGCTGGGGACGAAGTAGAGTCCCGAGGCCTTCAGCAGCCAGCTGCCACTGCCCCCAGGCCTCAACTTCAGCCCCAGTGCCTCCCTGCCACTGAGAAATGCCACCTCAAGCCCCACACTGCTGGCCTTCACCTTGCACTGTTCCCCAAGCCATGCTTCTTGTTCGTTCCCTAAAGCCGGCATCCCATTGCCCCATTCCTTCCCGAAGCCATGCATCCTATACCTTCTGCAGTTTTGGATGCATTCTGTAAGTTAGTCCATTTGAGATACCCTGGTTCAAAAACTGTTGCCCCATGACACACCATTTCGCCAAGTTGAAGATTACAGACTCGAGAATTATAGTAGTATATAGATATAACCAATGTGTTTTACAGCCCAATTTCTAAAATACAGGGTTATTTAGACTATGAAAACATATTAACTTAGTGTAGTTCTAGCTGAATTTTTAAAAACAATACTGCTGTGTTTTAAAAGTGAGCATGTACAGTGTAAGCATTTATTTACTTTTCATTACAACACTGCAAAATAATAAACCTGGGATGAATGCACACACGTGCGCACACACGCACACACATACACAGTTCTTTTTAAAGAATGGCTACATATCTTGGTCTTGATCTATGATCAACTTGCTCACAATGTAATATGCAAACTTCCTGAGGGAAATTTTGTTAACTGGAGGAAGATGACTGGCTATCAACAAAATATGCAATTTGTTTCATTTTAAATGTTTTACAGATATATTCCTTCAAACGCATATATATCCCTTCAAACATTTACAATGTTAGCATTACCTAGTTTCTGGGGTGGGGGGAGGGTTTCTGTTATTTCACCTAAAATTAGCCTCCAGTTTACTAACATGAAAATTATTGAGTTTTCATTTCATCTGTTCTCTATCTGATAAGAATTCTCTGTATCAAAATTAAAAGGATGACGCTGTGTCTTCTTCATCAATTAGAAATGCAGTCTGAAAGCTGAATGGCTTAATGGCTTAATACAATTAGTTTGCTATTTCCTCCTATGCTTCATCATAATCTAGTGTTGCTTCTGTATCACCTGTTATCCTCTTACATCGCTCCCAGCCTAGTTTTGCTTACATACAGCTTGATGAAATATTCTGAAGAATGAGCCCTAATAAAGATACAATTTACTAACATTTTTCCTATGGATCTATATGGTTTTGTTTTCATTTCTGAGCCATTTTCAGACAGGATTCAGGCCAGACTACAGCACTGAAACAGCATTGATCACACCAGTGGATGACCTGTGGAAGGTTCAGGATGGGGGTGGCGTATACATCCTACCCTCTAAAATTAGCCTCCAGTTTACTAACATAAAAATTATTGAGTTTTCATTTCATCTGTTCTCTATCTGATAAGAATTCTGTGTATCAAAATTAAAAGGATGACGCTGTGTCTTCTTCGTCAATTGGAAATGCAGTCTGAAAGCTGAATGGCCTAATCTCTCACAGTATTTAATACCACCAACCATGATACCCTTCTGGACCAGCTTTGGGACTGAGAGCCATGGGATGGTTTTGCAGTGGTTCTCCTCCTTCCTCTGTAGCTGGTTCCACTAGGTGTTGGTGGGTGGGAGAGACTGAGCCTTAAACCCCTGCAATGTGGGGTGCCTCAGGACGAGTCTCTCACCCCTCCTTTTCAACATCTACATGAGGCTGCTGGGGAGATCGTCTGGCAGTATGGGTTGCAATATCATCAGTATGCTGATGATATCCAGTTATACATCTTCACCCCTGGCCAACCAAGCAATGCTGTCCCAGTGTTGGTTCAGTGCCTGAAGTCTCTGCAGATCTGGGTGGGGAAGAATTGGCTCCAACACAAACTTAGTAAGGTGGAGTGGTTCTGGGCTTATGGTCCCCCTAGTTCCAGTGAGGTGTCATCTTTGACTCTAGCCAAGGTAGCACTCCTCCGGACAGAGCTGGTGCACAATTTATGGGTTCTACTGAACTTTGGGCTTGAGGAGCAGTTGGCATCCATGGCCAGGAGGGCCTTTGCACAGATTTATCTCTTGCACAAATTGTGCACATGCCTAGACTGGGAGTCACTCACACTCAGTGTGATTCACTTCTCAGTTGGATTAATGCAACACACTCCCTATCAGAAAAGTGGAAAAGAAAAGATATTGCATATATGTAAGGAATTTTTAGGAAAGGCAAAATACTTTAAGAAGCAAAATTCCACAGCAAGGATTGTCCACTGTCTACAATTGGAGCAGCCATTAAGAATAGGAAAAGCATCTTTATCAGGTACACCTTAATAGCGTGCCGCATATACTGCTGATTTCTCAAATCACTCCGGATCACAACTGTTACCTCACAGTAAGTTATTTGCATGTAGCACTTTCCATGTACTGAATAATTATTTTAATATACAGTAGATATATGCATGGACACATATACATACACTTACTGAACATCTTAAACTAATTTGCATTCTTTTTGTCTTAAACATTTTATAGGGGCAATACATGAAACCTTTTCACATCTCAGTATATCTTACCAGGTTGTGTGGATATTTTCTCTTAAAATTATTTTCTTCTTAAAGTTATTTTCACAATTTCTGCAAACACTGGGTTCCTTATGCATGCTGATACCACCCTCTTTTTCTTAGAACCTAAGTTTTGGATACATAGTTGTGTAATTTAAGAGCCATCAACCTTAACAAAGAAATATAAGGCTCTACATGTTGTTTTTGCAATGAAAGTTATCATGGCACATTGGCACAATTGGAGCCAAGGTGATGGAATCCCAAAAGTAAAGAAATAAGAACAGGCTCCCCCCACTCCAAAATCACTCATGTGGGAGTAGTGTTCCTATGACTATTACAGTTCTTCAGGAAAGAAAGAATGATTCAGGTAAGTCCCAAAGACAGAATAATCTCATTTAATAATTAGACAAATTAATCACAATAAATGTGTTTTCGATAATAATAATAATAATAATAAGCAGCTAGTTATTCCAAAGAAGAGAACACAGCTTTAATTGTTCAAAGACAAAACTGTCCCAACCTATTACTACTCTAATCATGATCAAAAGTTTTTTTACTTATATTTTGCTGGATTTGTTGTAACACTATAACAAGGACAAAGATGTTCCATGCACTTTAAATTAAAGCTTAAATACATAAACCTTAAACATATCGCTTAACTTATACTTTTGGCTACTGCAAAAAATTCTTTAGCTGCAAGAAACTTTATTTACTTTTGCTACCATTTTCTGACCAGCCACACTACTGAATGGATCACCCAGTGTAACAAAGTTTTACATCAGGTGCCTTTTGAAGTTTAGCTTTATCTATTTTGATTGTTGGTTTTATTTTAATCTTCATTGGTAACTGACTAACCCTTGTCTTAGAATTAACGCTTACTTCTGGTAGTAGAAGGCTCTCAGGAGCAGTAAAGAAGAGAAATGTAAGAATGGAAAAGACTATATAATGGACACCCTGTTCCCAGTCCATGTTCCTGTGGGTAGTATTAAGGAGATGATGACATGTTGAAAGCGAAACAGAAAAACAAAGATATAGGTGGGGGGAATTTGCAGAGAGCAGTATGCCTGAAAGATATTAGATAATAAAAAAATCAAATGATACAGCTAAAAGGATCATGTTACCACTAGGGATAGAAAAGGATTCGCACAATAGATTCTGTTGGGAGCTCTTTGGGGCATTCCTCTCCCAACAGACTTTGCTGTGGTACAGACACTGCATGCATTGAATACATACTAATTTTTCTCTTTCCTTAAATTAAACATGTACAAAGAAAAAAAGGTACTACTGAAAGTTACATAGATCAATGGTAGTTAATTTTAAAAAGAATGTGTATTACAATATTTTTTCTAAAAAAAAACAAACTAAAAAGTCAAGGAAAACAGGTGCTGGACCAGAATGCTACCATATTAAATTTTTCAATAAAATTTGCATAAGAACATAATTTAACATGACAAAAATGAATCTTGGGCCATGTGTTGCTACTTCTTCCTTCTATTTAAACTTCAGCTTCTGTGCTTTGTTCCTGATATGTCCGGGTGCTTCCAAATGGAGGACTCTAAGCACTAACTATCAAAAGACATTGTGCAGATTTGCACTTTTCTGGAAAGAAAAAAGGATGGATAGAGAAAGGAAGGATTGGGAAGGAATTATGTGAAAGATGGGATGTTTGCAAGTGGCAGCATCAGGATCCACTGTAAAATGCTATGATGGTCAAGGTGAATGTACAATAAAAGCACCCTCTAAATCAGTGTTTATCAAACTTGGCAACTTCAAGATGCTGGCTGGAGAATTCTGGAAGTTGAACACCACACATCTTAAAGTTGCCAAGTTTGAAAAACACTGCTCTAAATCAAAGTTCCTGTTAGCCCTTCAAGGCAGGCTAGGTCAAGAAACAGATTTCAGGGGTTGAGTGGAACTCTACTTTATTGATATAGGCTATAATAGCAGAATCTTGAAAGCCTGACTTCCCTCCCTTCCCTCCCTCTTAGGCCCCAGTGAATTAGGGTGGAGCCAATCTAAGTCTCTTTCTCATGCTTTCTCTGTTCCTGGGCTTAAAACATGCTTTTGTTTTCATAACCGTTTCTGCATATTTTTTTCAAGGTTATCTCTGGGGCTCTCCATACTTCCTTATTACTGGCTTCAGGAAACCCAATCTTCCTATTATGTCAACATTAGAGATTATAACCCAGGAATAGTTCAGGAATTCAGGTAGATATATACCCAAGAGGATCTAAATAGTTCATCTCCAAGAAACTCCTCAAGAACTGGGCAGATTACACTAACCAGAACAGCCATTTGGAATCCTATCTACAACATAGCATAGAATATTGCTAACAGAAATTCAAACAATAAGTCAAAGTACAGAGCTGTTACATTGTGAGGTAGGAAGAAGACATTAAAGGTACACTCAGATATGTTGCAGGAACAAAGCAGCAGAATTTGGAATCTCTGGATCCAATACAGGTACCTCCATCCTCTTGGGTCCCAGCCTTTCAAACAATGGCATGACCCCTCTCAGGAAACTACCTTCCATATACAGCATTTTGGAACATACAGAAATGTAGCCAAATCAGGATGTGCTGTCAAATCTCACTAATGGAAATGTATGCACTCATACTGCTTAAACCCTTCACATAAGGACTGGGTAATGCTGCAGATATTAAAATGTTTTAATAGACAAGAATCCCAATAGTTCTGCAGCTTAGGTATTGCCTTTCAGAAAAGGGATGAATGGACTGTCTCCAATCCAGTTTGAATCACTGTCTGACAGTTAATTGATTTGTTTTGATTCAGAAAAATCAGTGCAACTTGATATTTCACTTCGATGCATCAAATTAGGTCAATCTGATTTACCAAATTGATTTGGGAAAGCTGTCTAAATCTGACTTTCCAATCTGATTTGGAAAGTCAATTCACTTCAGAGATTTGACTGAAACAGTTTCAAACTAAAATTCCAAATTAAAGCTTTGCACAGCACTAGTACAGATATACAGTAACAGATACCTGCTATTCATGATGTAACTTTCACCCATGAGAGTGGTCTTGAGTAGCAAGAAGACATCCAATTTCTCTATAAAAAATTATTTGAGTATTTTTTTTAAACTCCACCTGCTGGTACATATGCAGCTGTAACTGAGCAATGATTTCTCTCTCTGTGTATTACTTTCACTACATTCTGCCTCGGACATGATGAATTCAGAGTCAAAATTTAAAATTGGATGCAAAAATCTGCAATATCTATACCACACTGTAACAATTCCACTAGAGGAAAGATTAAAAAAAAAAAAGTTTTGTGCTATTATTGCAAACAGAAGTGGTTTCTGTGAAATGTCAAACCCAATTTCATGATCAAGTATCACTTGCCTCTCTCAGCCCAGGCCAATGCACACTTATTGAAGTAGAACCTTTAAGACAGATGGACACTTATAGTTTGTCAAATATATTCCTGAATTCAGAACCCCTCAGGCTAGAAACCCCCATATTTCAAATAAATAACTCTCTCACGCATCCATGTTCCATCACTTCAAGAAATTCAAAAAAACAGCTACAGGAACAAAAATGACTCAAACTTTAGATGTCACAGAATACAGTAAGATACCAACTGTGTCTTTGCTTCCTGTGTTGGATGGTTCATTAGATTCATCACTAGGAGAGGACTTAGTGATAATGTCAGTTCTACTGTTCTTTGTTTTCCTCAAATCCACACCAGGAAATCAGACCAGAACTAATGAGTAAATTTGTCTCCTCAGTTGAGTGTCCTGGTGCTTATTACAGGTAAATGCATGCTTTAATGCAGGCTTTGGGTTTCAGGTATCTCTTTTACCATTTTAAAAGAGCCAGACCTTAGCACTGTTTTGTAAAATCAGATTATAAATTGTACTTTATAGTCTACTGAAACTAGTAATGACTTGAGGTTCACATTTCATTCTCTGTTATGAATATTGTGAGGTTCATGAATTGTTAGTCTGCACATTCAACAGCATAGTATTTTTACCATTAGGTTAAAAAGTAACGGTAACTGTTTCTGATCAATTATTTGGATTCTGTCTTACAATAAAAAAAGTATAGAAGAATGAGCAGAGTTCAAAATTGATACACACTTGAATAAGATATGTGTGTGAGAGAGTGAGATCACATATAGTACCTAAAGTTCTAGTGCATGAGAATGCATAAATTATTTATACTGTTTTTAAGCTAAATATTCCAGAGTTTGGGGCTGACAATTGTGAGTACAGGCTGCATATGATTTGTGTATTTAGTCTATTGACTAATATTATGAAATCCAGAGAATTCCAACTTTCATTTTTGCATCTATTTGTTTGAAAACACTAAGGAAACACTTAGTGCTTGCTGGAGTGCTGGCTGCATTTATAGTGCATACTTTGCATCTCACATTTTAAGAATTAACCAAAAAAGCTGTTTCAAGAAATAACAGTGTGTTGGATTATATGTATAACAAATTTCAACTTTCCAATATGTTGTTTAATTAAGAGGGAAAAAAACCACTTTGGTATTTTTCTGAATCAATAAATCAGCATGTTAGAAGTATAATATGTAAATAGTTGTAGAGGGATGCCTTACTGGATTAAGGAAACAGTAACTTCTGAAGGACTATTATGACATTTTTCATTAGAAATTCCCATTAATGTTTAATTATACAATATGAGGAGTGAAAGGAAGTGCCATTGTATAAAAACTGTACAGAACTCAAACCTGCAATGTAAACATTTGACTTTGTATTTATTTAAGAAAAAGTATACTTTTCCTTCCCACTGTGGTCATAAAGAATGCTTTAACATTTGATTTAGAATGAGAGCTCTAGGAAAGGGCTACCATTTCTAAGTTAAAAGTCCTTTAGAAAACTGGAAAGACATGGCCAGCAAGTGAAGACAGCTTGTTTGGACTGGTAATTAATCCATGTTACTATGATAATCTGAGAAACTGTTCTGGACAGAAAAATAAGAAGTTTAAAATAAGAATATCATGTCCAGGATGTATTAACCAAATTAAATATTTGGTACTTTTTGGCTTTGCTTAAGATATTATCACTAATTAAAACTGTTTTTGCATTATAGTAATCAATTCAACTCTTTGATTATGTTCCCAGGTAACTCTCTTTTCAATAGCTATTGTATAGAATATTAAAATCTTAGTTTAGGTATTCTTTATCTGAAGATATGTATTAGATAATATATCAGATAATTGTTAAAAAGAAGTATAAATGTTCTTATGTTAGGGACCATGAGATTTTCAGAGCACTACTTAGTGATAAGAATGCAGTGCTAATATTTTACAATGTTGAGAAATCCTTATTAAGTATAGGTGGGCTCTAAAAAACCACTCACCATCTATTATGCTTCCAAATGCCAGAAGGCCTCTTACCCCAAGCATATCTTGAATCAGGCTATTCTAGCCCAATCCTTTCACTTATATCCATGGCATTTTAGTAGATCTGCATCATACTTTCAGCACATACAACTCTTTCTTGATGAAGTGGATGTATCCAAATGAACAATCAATTTTTGGTGGCTAACAAAAGCCACAAATAAGTTGAAGTATAGCCACTCAAAAGAAAGGCTAACGAAACAAAACAAAAGTAAAACGTAAAATGTATAAGATATTTCACAGAACTCTTGTTGAAACTAAATTACATGGTTTGGGGTGATACTGTCTCTTCCTTCCTTCAGTTATCAACATTGGTACCCAACCTGTGCAGATTGTGCACTCATGACTTCTCTGTGTTTTCCATTTTCACAAAGGGCTGATTGCATGCTCAAAGGCTTTCCACGCAGAGATGTCTATGCATAAATTCTTGTGCATATGCTCTAAACAACACAATTCCATTTCACCCCCTCCAAATGCTGATTTCTATCCTATTTGACCATCTGCAGAGCTTTTGTGTAGCTGAGTCATGAGCTGCAGAGGATCTCTTTAAACAGGCAAACAGTACAAGAAAATCTCTATTTCCTGCACATTAACATCACTGTTTTAGTGTTTTTTTCACCCTGTACATAAGACTGCTTGAAAGTTTTGACAAGCTATATTTGTTTTATGTTAGCATTCATAAAAGGTGTGAATACGATTCTGAACTTTTCAGTACAAAGCAAATCCAAACAAAGGGAATACTCAAATTAAAGCTCTTTCTTTTTTCCAAGACACAGCAGCCTTTTCTAAGCTTTATTAGAAAATTATCATGCCAGCTGTCTCTTTTCCTTGACTGTTATTCACACAATATGCCTCTCTCTTGTTTCTTTTCAGCTTTGTACATGTATAATAATGAGTTTTTCTGGAATGGAAAACCCAGTGGAATATTAACATTGCAAAGAGCAATTCTTCTACTTAATTTCACCAAAGTGCATCACCATACAATACAGTGTTGTAAAAATGAATATCTAATAGGGACTCATTCACAGAAATTAAAGAAAAAGTTATTCTGAATATATAAGTCTTTCATATGTGTACTATGGCAATAATTAAAAAGTTAAATGTTTAAGCAAATAAGACTATTTTGCATGTAGTCTATACCTACCTGGAAGCATGACAAACTTAACTCAGTAAGACTTACTTCTAAATACCAACAAAGGATCATGCCATTAATGGATTGCATAAAAGAAAGTGAACTATATTCTCTTTTCATGAATCAAAATCTGTTTTAATTAAGAAATTTAAGCCAGTACATTTCCCTTGATTTAGAACAATAATATAAAAGCACCAGTACTTCTATGTCTTGAAATCAAAGAAATTATTACATCAGTTTCAGGGGTTAATATCACGTGTAACAAATCGTTTTAAGTAGGAAAATATCCCAATGAAAAGTATTTAGTATCACCAGTAATGAGATGCTAATTCCTATCCCTGCAGTTCCCTTGAAGAATAAGCAAATAAAGAAAAAAGGGCCATTCATACAATAATTTGACTCTTTCAGATACTGGAAGGCATTGGTAGCAGATCCTACTGTTACATTTTTATCTTAATGCAGGTATATTTGTACTACACAGAATTAATGAGCTCCAAGAGCAGTTCCACAATTAAAAGAATAAATCAATGTAATACAATTCAGAAATGTCAATATTTATTCAAAACAAACCAACCATGTATAGACTATGAAACTATTGTACTATGGATATCTAAGAATTCAGATGGAGATTAATATGAATTTTGGCCATGTCCACTCAAAATAAGAACAAATTGCTTACCCGTAGCTGCAATTCTTAAAGTAGTTATCTATGCATTGATAAAAATGGGCCCTTTTATGTACAGAGCATCATTTGGAATATTATTTAGCTGAGATTTTAGATGGGAAAATGTGTTGCATTGTGCATGGTTGTAACAGTTCCTTCCACCATCTTGTCAATTCTTTGATTCAACATATCAAACTTAGCACAAATTTCCATCAAGAGGGGAAAATGGTCTACCCAGGGATGAAAGAAAGTATATACAAATACAAAAATGACCACTTGAAGAACCTATGCTTCATAGAAGTGAGAATCAAGTTATACTTATAGCATATCCATCAACTGAAGATGGATAAGAAAACTACCCAACTGAAGGAGGCATCTGCTTGCATTTATGCTCCAAACTGGTAATAACAGAGATTGCAACCAAATATCTGTCCAAGAGTAAAAGCTGAAAAGGTTTGCCACTTAATCTAGTATACATCTTCTTAGTTCTCCTAAGTAGCCCCCTGAAGATCAGGCATCAACTCTTTAGAGCTTTGGACACACCCAATAGTACAATGGCACCAATGGAGAGTTCTCTCCATCCCATGCCAAATCCCTGCAGTGTGTTCTCTACTGATGTGGGGAGATGTCAAGAGTGTTATGAAGGGCTTGAAAGAGTAGAAGCTAGAACCTCTGAAAACTTGCCTCCTTGCACCACTATTGGAAAATCTTGACTCAGCATATAAACTGTGCCTACAATGTTAGTGGGAGAAAGATGTAACCAACAAAGCAACTGGAACTGAATGGTGTACATATATATGTATGCATTGCCCATCATAGCAATCATCATCACTATGTGGTTGAGCAATTGCTTAATATCTGTAACTATAGATGCCATGGTACAGAACTTTTAGCATGCAAAAGATACAAGAATACACTCCCATTCAATAAGAAAATTGTCCCAATGAACTGAATAATGTGAGCCAGGACAGTGGAGACTATTTATACATGGCTCCAGTGTGAGGAATTGACATAGCTTTGGCCATGTTAATAGTTGTCAAACCCCACATAGCTGAACAAGATCAAGGAAGCAAGAAGTACCCAGACTTCAGTAAGGTATCTTTATCACTAGCCTTGGGATAAATACAGAATTTATTTATCCCAAAAACTGTAAGAGGAAACTGTAAGAGGAATTTCCAATCCTCAATTACTATGAATACATTGTGAGGTTTCTTAGAATGATTTAAAACAACTTTTAAATTTCTTGCCACTTGGGCTAAGTTGCTGGTTATACAAGAAGCTGCCAATGGATTCACCTTCAATCTCTTGATTGTCTACTCCCTTCCAGTGCCTCCCCACGGTCTATCCACAATACAACAGTAAGAGGAAGGTAAAGGAAAATATGGGCTTGCTGCTTGGGGAAGCCATTGGGTTAATTTGTTTTTATGATAGAACTGGATTATGTTGAGAGGGAGAGGGAGAGGGAGAGGGAGGGAGGGAGGGAGGGAGAGAGAGAGAGGGAGGGAGGGAGGGAGGGAGGGAGGGAGGGAGAGAGAGAGAGAGAGAGAGAGATGCTTAAACCATACCTGCTTATATATCAGTTTTTGACATGCATGTTCATAAGCATGCTATTGCCTAATGTAAGTACAAGATCATAATCTTACAAAGACACACAGGTCATAACTTCCAGTAAGTTATAATTTGGTAAAATATTGGAAATATGTATTGTTCAATGTGCAGAGTCAGTATTTAGAACGAAAGTACCTAGTACCCTGTCCTGCCAGTTCTTATCCATGACCTGCCTTTCTCACTAGCCCCATTAGAAATAAGAACTTTTCTCCAATAAGACTTTAAAATAGATTTCTCTTTGGATTAGAGAGGCATTTTTTAGCAGGGAGGAATTTTGATGAAGGAACAAATAGTCCTCCCTCCTCCCATGAGGCTGTGAAACTAGCCGCAAAGTATCTCCCCTCCAACTGCAATGAAATTTAAAATATCCTCAACTGATTTTCAAGATAGAGTGATGTGTGTGAGAGAGTATGGAGGTGTATGTGCTAATGAAGGGTATTTTCAAGCTTAATTCTGAAAGCAGGGGAGATCACAGCAAGGGCAAGGGGGAAGTATTTGTGTGCCTGGTTAGAAAATGTATCATGGCCATGGGTAAGCATATCAGAGATTGTATACTTGCAGAGGTGTGATCTTACCGTCTGTTGAAATGTGTTCTCTGATGCAGTTACCCAAATCCAATTTTGCTGACAGCAAAATTTAACAAAATTTAAGTTCCTCACCTTGCTTTAGTGTATATTTGTGTTCTCATACAAGTCACTCTCATCAAAAACTGAAAGCTAAGATTTCAATGCCAGTCATTCATATTCAGCCATACTAACAGAATTCTTTTTAATGAAGTAATTAGAATTTACATCATTGCAGCACAAGCATGATAAATATAACCATAATGTAGAATTCTTAACCATACTGTTTATCACATCCACTGGAATACACAGAGCAATACTTATGAAAACAAACTTAGCTTGCATCTGTTGGCAAAGAGACCACAAAACAGTCACTCTTCAGTTCTCAAATGCCTTCTTAACAGACCAATAATTTCTGGATGTCATGAAAGAAGCCACTAAAACTGCACAACATATGGACAGTTTATACTGCAAAACAAATTGGAGGGTTAAAGAACTCTGCACATAACCTCTGGAAATCATTTTTACCCTTGAATGGTTTGCCATTACAGAATGATTGGAAATAGACATAGATATAAACCAATTTCAGTTTATGTAGATTCTTTCCTTTGAAGCACTGACTGCTACAAAAGTCTGAGTTTCTTCTGAAGAAAAAGAAAATACTTGTGTTTAGATGACTAAGCAGTCACATATTTTTGAACTAGTTAAAAATTCCATCACATTTCAGACCAGTATAGAGGAGAAAAATAGAAGGACACTGAATAAACCATTATCACAATCTCAGCAAAGAAGTTCAATTCAATGTTCACACTTAAAATGAAATCTAATTCTATAACTCTGTTTCAATAAGTGTCCTTCAAGAGCTTTTGCCGAGGATTTGTTATTCCCTGCTGCGTTTCCGCAAAGATTAGTTAAAATTGCAATTTAATTTCTATCACATTCCTCTCTCTTGGTATATCTGGTGTTCTTCTTTAGGAAACAGGCACATATACAGATCCTATCTGGACCTTTTTCAGTCAGGTTTCAGAGCTGGTTATAGCCCTGAGACCTCACAGGCTGCACTGAATTCTGAATGGGATTGCACTCTCCCAGACAGAGTTGGTTTGTAATTTGGGGGTCCTTCTGGACTCACAACTCCTGCTTAAGGTGTGGGTGGCAGTAATGGCTAGGAGCACCTCTCCACAAATCCATCTTGTGTGCCAATTGCACCCATTTCTGGACCAGGAGACCCTATTCACACCTGCTGTTTGTCTACTGTAATATGTTCTATGTGGAGCTGCCCTTGAAGAGCATTGGGAAAGCTACAACTGGCCCAGAATGCAGCAGCATGGGCAATATTGGGCATGTTAATGCATGCTAATGTAATACCACCCTTCCATGACCTGCACTGGCTTCCAGTGAGCTTCCAGGCACCATTCAAGGTGCTCACTGTCACCTATAAAGCTCCACACATTGTTTGTTTGTTTGTCCACCAAACTGGACAATCCATACAAGGCTTTATAACAGCCAGTACCTTGAACTGGGCCTGGAATTTTATCAATAGCTAATGCAGCCCTCACAAAGTAGGTGTTATTCTCCTGATCTGGCTACCAGCAGTCTGCAAGCCAGTACCTACAATCTGTGCAGCTGCAGCTTCCAGGTCATCTTCAAGGATAGTCCTATGTGAAACACACTGTAGCAATATAATTGAAAGATGACAAGGGGTGGAGGAGTGATACATCAGCAACCCCCTCCCCCAATTGCCCCTGGCACTCAATTTCACATAGAGGACCTCACATCCAGCCACCTGAGGAACAATGCATCCAGTTACTCCAGGTTTCTCATTGAACATTAATGCCACCCCTCCTCACCTACCCTGGGGTCAAGTCTGATGTACATAAGAAACCAGCTGGGCAAATTTCAGAAAGAGGCACCCTTTCATCCTCATCTAGTCAAATCTCAGTGATAAATGCCATGTCATAGAGGAACAAGGTTTTATTAGAGATGGACTTGGCATCCAACAGAATCTGCTTTAATCCATGGCCTCCAGTACCCAGGACCTTGAGTTGCAGCTGGTCGGCTGCAAGATTTCCTATTCTCCCTTCCCTGTTATGAACTATATCAAATTGTTCTAATTATAGTTCCCAGCATCACTTCAACAATCATGATTAAGAAAGAAAAAAGGACAATGCCTTCTGCCATGGCCTCAGCTTAAATAATAAGCTCTCCACAATTAACAAAAACTAACAGACAGATAAAAATTGTGATACCAAGAAGCTATTTTCATACCATTCATCTCAAAACCAGTTCTACTATATATAAAACTGAAATAAAGATATGAAACTAAAGGATATGTATAAAATCTTCAGTTTTTCAAAACAGAGGTTTTTAGACATATAACTTTGTACTGTAGATAAATTGCTTGGGCACTGCCCCCCTTACAGATCCATCAATACAATAGACAGTAGAACCACAAGAGGCAATAACAGTCATAAAATTTAATGTAAATAATGTACTACATGCAAAATATATACAAATATGAAGCAACAAAAATGAGAGGCATGTCCTCCTTCCCTAAATTATAGGACATCTTGGATCTATTTGATTTTAATTCTAAAACTATCTATCAAGCAAAAAGTTAAATTGATCTTAATGGAACTTTTGAGTAAATATATATTGAAGTGCCAGTAAAGATTAGATTGCCGTTTCAACAAGTTAAAAAGATACTGTTTTTGCTATCATTTTCTTTTCTTTCTCTCTTTCTTAATTGTCCTTACATAGTGCAAATTTCTCAGGGAAGATATAGTTTTTCTATAGTTTCACATCACCAAAACAGCTGGGAGAAAAATCAGCCAGGAAAAAAAAGGATACCTTGTTAATTCAGTAAATAGAAAAGGTACTTAGTAATTAAAAACGTAATTATCTTTATCAGAAAGAGAATTAACTATTAAGGCCCAAAGTTTCACCACAGGCCACATTCAGGAATAACCATAGAGTTAGATGAATTTGGTGCTGTCAGGAACTACTAATCGTTATTGGAAATAAAGCTGGATTAGACTTTCATAGAATCATCGATGGATATAGGTCTGCAAAGATAGTTTATGTTTTACATAGATCACCAGCCAGCCATATCATACTACCCACAGTGACCTGACAAACCTTATCCTGCAGGAAGTATTTTGCTTTCTGAGATGGCTCAGTAATCTTTATTTCACAGAAAGGCTACTTTTTTATGAACTAGGGCAAAAAAAGATTTTCAGTGATGTGTGTATATGTGTGTGTATGTGTGCATACTGAATTTTAAAGAGCGTGTGGTTGCCATTCTTCCTTTAATATGACCGTAGGAGATATTTCACATGTTCTACAGTACGCATTTACTGGAAGAGAAAGAGGGATACACATTTGAAGATAATTTGTTCAGAGAAACAAAGACTTGAACCACTGTGAGCCATTCCACACTAGTATGTCTATGTTTGTGCCTGCATATGCAAAATATTCCAAGTTCTAAATGTTCCACACTTTGGCCATTTTGAGTGTTCCTGGCTAAAAAAAAAAAAACCCACCACCCTGGAATTTTGTGCCAAACTTAGAATAAAATGAGACATCTTGTTCCATGTTGTTTTAAGCATTCTGATCCCATGATTGTTCCCCCCGCTTTCCCCTGAAAAAAGTCCTGCAGGCTATGGACACTTGAATTATATATCAGCCAATAAAATACTGCACACTCCATCCCTGCAGCTGTAGACTAGACTTAGTTGAGGGGAATTAAGGGGAAGAGCAATGAAGAGTCAGAGTCATTTTGGACACAGAAAAAAAAATACTGTCTGTCTGGTAGGTAAGTTACTGCTGTTTTAAAATTCTTTAGTATGGGGAAGTGTGTGGACTGGTTTTTCTTTATTCAGACACTGTACATGTATTACAAACTGGTTTGTTATGTTATTGAACGTCCTGTTTGCTAAATAGAAAACTATATTGGTTTATTCCTTGCTGCACTTTGCAAGCAAGACCATTCCCATGGGCAATTTTTCTGTAGGTTGCCTGGTTGATTGGTATAGCTTAGCATAGACTGTCATGGCATCTACTTTTGAGTTTTCATTCTTCTTTGCAGCAGAACATGAACTTTATTCAAACTCACTCAAACCATTCCAGTGGAACATTCCAAGTAGGACTATTCCTTCTGAAGTAAATAACTTTTTTCCTTCTGTTTCATGCATGCTCCTTAATAAGTTGCTAGTCATAGAGTAAGTTAGCCCAATCCTTTGTAAAATATGGTGGGTAATATCATTAATTTTCATACTGAACAGGAACCAGTATACTCCCTTGGACATTTTCAATAATCACACTATTTTCTTATATTCTTTCTATAAAGGCATTAATTCCTAGGAAAGGCCTTTAAGAATTTGAGATTTTATTTTCATATCCCAACATCTGCCTAAGCAGCTGTCATCTTACAACTGTTTTTTCTAGTGTCACAACTTTAACCAAGAGGAGACTGAACAAAAGAAAATATCCACTATGAACAGTGCTGAAAGCAACATTAATGTGTACAATGTTCTTCATTTAAAACCACAGTGAAGTTTGTGGAACCTGATATGAACAAGATTAAAAAACAATACTACCACTTTAACAGTCCATTCCCATCCATAAAGGCATTAAAAGGCATTTTCATTTTGCAGCATTAAAAGCACCGTTTATTTTTCCTTTCCTGACCCTAGAGTAAATACAGAGGAAACAAAAGTACTTTCAGCATGTGATAGAAAGCCGAAACTCTAATGGAACTTACATTTCAAAGTCACTAAAGTGCTTTTGAAAATGTTTCCTTGGTAGTTTGAATTAGACACTCATTGTTCTAGTCCAAATGGGGCTGTAACAGTTATTCATTGTAACTCTCCTTCCTCTCCTTGTTTTAATAGAATTCATCCCCTTTATGGAATAAAAATAAATCTTCACAGAAAACCAATCAAATGTGACAATGCTATCTGATTTTTCATAATTGCATATACATTCTGTATTTGAAGTTATAACAGTAAAGTAAGACTTGTTCACATGTCTCCTCAACATATCCATTTGAAACCTATTACAAACAGAAATGATTTTTCATGAGGGGAAGATTAAAGATGACCAGATTTAACTATACAGTCAAACAGCCAAAAACATAATTTCTCCTGAGAATGTTAAATAAGTTGTTATAATAGTTTACACCCTCAGCAAAAAAGCAAGTAAAAGATTTTGCATTTTTTTTAAGTATACAATCCAAGGAAAAAATTAAAAATAATCAGAAATTATATATAAAACACTTCCTAAAAAAAGAAAAGCTAAAAGTAAAACATTAAAATTGTCTTCAGTTTTATTAATAGTTAAAAGGATCTATTGTTTTCTTTTTTCTTTGTTAATGAATCAAGCAACCTGTGTGATACACTGAAGGAAGTTAACTCGCTCAGGGCTTTTCCCCCCTCAGGAATCCTTGGAAGTTTCAGACTGCAATCAAATACTACCTCATCATTCTACAGGACCTAATTTGCATATGTGTGATTTATTTTTCATGTTCTATCTATGTCTCCAACATCACATTAAGACAAGCCAGAGGGCAGATTAGCTTTTGGTGTGCTGGGAAGGGAGGACCTGATCCTTAATGGCCTGACCAGGACAAAAACAGTGACTTAATTAAACACACCAAATCACAGTTTAAACTATGGTTCCTTATCCTAAAACAAACTATGGCTTATTTAATGACTTACATTAGTATATTACACTTTCTAAGTTTCTGTAGTAACCATACAACTGTGTGCCAGAGAGGATAGCTAAATCGCCCTGCTTCTTTAAGCCAGTATTCCATCTACTTTTAAAGCAGGTTTCAAGTGATTCTTCCAAATCTTTCTTTTCCTTTATTTTTACAAAAAAGAAGATATGTAATGAGTTGATTGTGTGATTCCCTCCTTCCCCTTTGTCTTCAATACGCTCCTTATATGCCCATGAAGAGTGAAAAGAGAAAGAAGAAAGACACTGCACCAAATTCTTTGTGCAGAAGCCAGAAAGAGGAATTAACCATTAGGGAATCCCAGGATTGGGGTGACATGCTGTGCTAGGGGTGAGTTAAGCTAGCCTATAACAAACCATATTAACTACAGTCTGAGCTCTGCTTGAGGTTCAGACAACATGCCACAACTAACTACAATATGGCTTTGTCTGTCATGTAAATCAGCTTTTCCAAAAAATTAACAAATCAAATTATGCTAAGTAGAATGTGTGGGAACCACATAATTAATTATATTTATGGCATGATCATCTGCCATTTTTATTTTCCCTCTTCATTTTATTTACTATCTTGTCTCTTAAAGAGCTCTTAAGAACTTGAAAGTTTTCATGCAATATTTTCATCTTAGATAGTAATCTAATATGAATTTTAGATGAGTGATATATGAAAAATCAACTTAAAAAAATATATCCAGTAAAACTGGATCTTATGAAAACTTGAAGCAAAAAGACTAGTACATGTGACCCAATTTTTAAGTAGAGAATCATTACTAAATCATTAATACTATAGTTTGGAAAACTCAACAGTGGCCATGGGATTGGAAAAGGTCAGTTTACGTTCCAATTCCAAAGAAGGGCAATGCCAAAGAATGCTCAAACTATCACACAATTGCACTCATTTCACATGCTAGCAAGGTTATGCTCAAAATCCTACAAGCTAGGCTTCAGCAGTACGTGAACCGAGAACTACCAGATGTACAAGCTGGGTTTCGAAGAGGCAGAGGAACTAGAGATCAAATTGGCAGCATTCGCTGGATCATGGAGAAAGCACGAGAGTTCCAGAAAAACATCTACTTCTGCTTCATTGACTATGCAAAAGCCTTTGATTGTGTGGATCACAACAAACTGTGGCAAATTCTTAAAGAGATGGGGGTACCAGTCCATCTTACCTGTCTCCTGAGAAATCTATATGTGGGCCAAGAAGCAACAGTTACAATCGGTCACGGAACAACTGATTGGTTCAAAATAGGGAAAGGAATACGACAAGGCTGTATACTGTCACCCTGCTTATTTAACCTATATGCAGAGTACATCATGACAAATGCCAGGCTGGAAGAATCACAAGCCAGAATTAAGATTGCAGGGAGAAACATCAGCAACCTCAGATATGCAGGTGATACCACCCTAATGGCAGAAAGTGAAGAAGAACTAAAGAGCCGCTTGATGAGGGTGAAAGAGGAGAGTGCAAAAGCTGGCTTGAAATTCAACATTAAAAAAACTAAGATCGTGGCATCTGGACCCATTAATTCCTGGCAAATAGAAGGGGTAGAAATGGAAGCAGTAACAGACTTCATTTATTTGGGCTCCAAGATCACCGCAGACGGAGACTGCAGCCATGAAATTAAAAGACACTTGCTCCTTGGGAGGAAAGCTATGGCAAACCTAGATAGCATATTAAAAAGCAGAGATGTCACCTTGCCGACAAAGATCCGCATAATCAAAGCTATGGTTTTTCCAGTAGTAATGTATGGCTGTGAGAGCTGGACCATAAAGAAGGCTGAGCGCTGAAGAATGGATGCCTTTGAACTGTGGTGCTGGAGAAGACTCTTAAGGGTCCCCTGGACTGCTAGGAGGTCAAACCAGTCAATCTTAAAGGAAATCAACCCTGATTGCTCATTGGAAGGATTGATAATGAAGCTCAAGCTCAGATACTTTGGTCACCTAATACGAAGAGAGGACTCTTTGGAAAAGACCCTGATGCTGGGAAAGATTGAAGGCAAAAGGAGAAGAGGACGGCAGAGGATGAGATGGTTAGATAGCATCACTGAAGCAATGAGCATGAAACTGAGCAAACTCAGGGAGGCAGTGAAGGACAGGAAGGCCTGGTGCAATATGGTTCATGGGGTCACGAAGAGTTGGACACAACTTAACGACTGAACAACAACAAACAATTTTGAGATACTCAAGCAGGAATTAATTTTTTTTCAATAAAGTTTCAGTGATAGCTGAGGGTACATTTAAAATGCTACAGCTTAAAACCCATGTACTTTTTTCTTTTGTCTCCCAAGATAGAACTATTTCTGCACACCATATGAAATTATCTCTTTGATATCTGAAAAGGGACTGTAAAAAAGGCTCTCAAATCATGCTCAACTCCCAGTGACTCATTCTTGCAGGGGTTTGGGAGGTGTTTTTTTGGGGGGGCAGAGAAACAATTTAACATTGTCTTCTTCTACTTTTATTTTTATTTTTGTTTTTGTTTTACTTTCACTCTCACCAAAAGCCCTGGAATTTTCAGGTGTTCCTCCAAGTGCAGATCTTGCCTATTTTCTGAGACCAGGTAAGGTCAGCTACATTATGCCATCTCCTGAGGCAAGTGAAATGGTAATGATTTATTTTTAGAATTGTAATTTCCCTGAAACTCCAGCACTATATTGACTTCAAAGTCATAATGCAAGTTGTAAGTGTAGGAATCTATAAATCAATTGGGTTAAATTTCAATTAAAGTGGTTAAATCTCCAGAGCTAATCTGCACTTAGGTGGGTTTTTTTTTAACCAACTACCTAAACCTCCAAGAGCATTACATCAGGAACTTTTGTGTGTTCCAGGGCCTGATTTAGTATCCATCATTTTAAGCCATTTGTGTGGGTTAAGCACACAATTCCTTGCACTAGATTAGGAAACACATATAATATTTTAAAGAGACATTTGGTGACTTGTTATTCTACCATGTTCTATTGAGAACAGGTTAGGAATAAATCCTTATTTCCCTGGCCTTTTAAACAAAACAAAACAAAAATGAGATTGTGATTGGATTTACACATTGTACTACACCATGGTTTGTTTAACCATGGACTATTTATGTAACACACTAAACCAATAACAAACAAAAGCTTAATATAAAACCAACCAGCATTATTGGATTCTGACTCTCCATCTCTACAAAAAATGACTTGATGCTTGACAAATTCATGGTTGCAAACAAGCACCATGACACTTGGATAGTTCATTGTTCTTCACATATAACTCTGGATTGGAACCAATAAATGTCAATTATAATACCAAACATAACATAGAGAATATTAGATCTATATAATAAACTTTGCATCGCTTAATAATAACTACTTCAAGCTGAATCAAACAATTTGAAATCCTCCTCAAGAAAGAGTAGAAACCCTGATCTTGTTTCTGAATATCACTGGAATGATTTTCACCTAAGTCATTCTGATGAAATGAATAGAACCCATGAGAGTGCATATCAGTTACCCAATATTAGTTATTAGTAGGAAGACAGTACAGGCTATCCCCAAGTTATGTAAACTCTGATTTATGTAAATCTGACTTTACAGCAGGGGCAGAAAAATAGTGGCTGCCATTTTTGTACATGGAAAAATGGCTTACAGGAGTGTTCCTGGAATAAAACCTTTGCATACCCTGGGAACTGCCTGTACTCTTTGGGATGTTAGGATATGGAGTAAGTGACATAATAATCCTTGTATAAATAAATAAGTAAATTGTTCCTGTTTTCTTTCATATACCTACACACACACACACACACACAAATACATACATAAATATGATAAAGCTAAGAAGAAATTGATTTTCCCACCCTTTTCTCACCTTTGTCTTTTTTGTGTCATGAGTCAGAATCAGAATCATCTTTATTACGGTCACAGACCAGAACCACAAACAAAAGTATGTTAAAAATTCATTAAAGTGAATTAAAATACATTAAAATAAAATAAAACTAAACATAATAATATCTTTGCAGATCGGTGGGATCATCAATGGGCAGTCAACGTCTGCCTGATTTTACAAACAGTGTAACACAATTTAGCTATGTTCAAGGAAACTATATCATTCTGATCAGAGAGCAACAACCGCACATAAAAAGGATCAGAATATCCAGGATATTTTACCAAATGAGGAGTTATTAAATGGGTGTGTGAATCCTTATAGAAAATACAGTATAGCAGGACATGTACTGTAGTTTCAACAGCCCCTTGTCTACAGGGGGACAATCTCAGCTTGTATGGGACTTTTTTGTATCGGCCCTCCAAAACTGCTGTAGGAAGAACATTACAGCGTGCTAGAGTTAATGCCCTCCAAAGTTTGGGGATGGTTATGTAATTTAGGTATCTCGCTGGCTTATAAGAAAAGACTTGACTGCTCAAAAAAACATTCTTAGGAAGAGCAGACTGGTCCTGCTGGACTTCCAGGTCTTTGATATGCTGTTTGAATTCACGGAGTGCACGCTCATAACCCATCATTAGGAACGCCTCCCTAGAAAAGCCAAGATGTTGGAGTTTTTGTAGAATAGTCCTGGCCCATAGTGATTGATAATTATCCTTAATAAGGAAAGAATCCAAACCTGTAGGAAAAAATAGTTTCAGCCAATGTGCTACAATACAGATCCATGCACCTGTTTCAACTTTGGCAGCCCTGCCTCCCTCCTTAATACTACATTTGGAGTGCAGGGGGGTACCTGAAATATGGCCCTTAGGAATTTGGATTGAACCCTTTCCAGAGAAGTAAAGGAAGAATAAGGTCCTAGCTGGGCACCAAAGAGTAATTGTGTACGAGCCTTAGCTGAGTATAACTTCAGTGCTGCTGGTAAAGTGAAAGGATTGGATTGCAACCACTGTTTTTTGAGCATTTTGTATAACATAATTTTGGTGTGCACTGCATTTAGTGGAGCTATGAAAAACCATGCCCAAGTATTTAAAAGATTTGACTTGTTCAATATTCTGACCATTTATCCTCCAGGTGTGCAATTTAGGTCTCTTAACAAAAGTCAAAATCTTAGTCTTGCTATAGTTAATTTCGAATGCTTCCTCTGGGCAATATCTGGCCAGAGCACTCATGGCTCGTCTAAGTCCAATTTGTGTTTGTGATAGGAGTACTATGTCATCTGCATACAGCAAAGTTGCAATATGCCTGTTTGCCAATTTTGGGGGGTGATGTTCTAGTTGGTTTATTTTGGCCACCAATGGATTTATATACAAGTTAAACAGTAGGGGAACTAAAATACAGCCCTGCCTCACTCCTCTGTAAGTTGGAATTTCATTTGTGTGATGGCCTTGCATACTGCATCAAACTTTGATTCTAGAGTTCTGATAGAAATTATGCATGAGCAACAGCAACCGTCTATCAATGGTGGTATAGAGGAGCTTAGACCAAAGCCTTGCTCTGGGAACCAGATCGAATGCAGACCTAAAATCAATAAAAGCGGTGTATAGTGTTGAACCTGTTTGGGATGTGTATTTTTCGGCCAGATGTTGAAGTATAAGGGCATGTCCATAGAATGCCCAGACCTGAAGCCTGCTTGCTTATCTGCCAATATATGCTCTGAATCAATCCAGTCAACTAATGTTTTATATAGGTGTCTGGCATAGAGCTTACTTATTATGGTTAACAAGCTAATGGCCCTATAATTAGCAGGCAGGTCTCGGGTGCCCTTTTTATAAATAGGCACAATAATAGCTAGGCCCCAATCCTCTGGAATTTGTGCAGTGCGATCAATATAGGTAAACAGGGAAGCAAAAACAGGGGTCCACCATTCAAAATTATTACGTAGTATTTCGGGTGTAATAAAGTCATTGCCTGGAGCTTTACCAGGCTTTAGCTGATTTATAAGCCTCTTTATTTCAGCATTTGTAACAGGAGCCCAATTGGGGAGCAGATTAGCATTAAGATCTAAATCAATTGTATAGACCTCTTCTTGTGAATATAGTGCTCTAAAATGATCCTCCACACAGATGCAGGTAGAAGGTGAGGAAGTGAGAGAGGCCTGTCAATTGAATGGGAAGCTATCAAGTGCCAGAACAGAGTGGAATTTCTGGCTTGAGATGCTGTTATCAATTGCTGCGAGGAAGCCTTAGTAAATTCTCTTTTCTTGTTTTGTAAAAAATGTTTATATTGTTTCTTCAAGAGCATAAAGTCTTGGATGGAATGCTCAACTGGGTTGTCTTTATATAGCTTAAATTCCCTAATCAGTTTTCTTTTGGCCTCAAAACATTCTGCATCAAACCAGGGCTGGGAGGAATAAGTCCTACCCCCTGGATTTTCTCTTTTCCTTGATATCTGGGTGGAGATCACTGGCTGGAATAACTGAATCAATTGTGTAAATGTCTGTAGAGGAGAATCCCCAGACCTCTCTCTAACTATGGTGAGGTGCAATTGAAGAGCTGCTTCAAATAAAAGCAGCTGAGAGATTTGCTCACTAAGTTGCTGAGTCCATTTGGCATGGACCAGCCTTGGCTCTGAATCTAAATCCTGAATTGGGGTGGGTTCTGTTTCCAAAAAGCAATTGTCAAATGCTTTTATAACTGTAATACTTGGAAGATGGTCGCTGTCAGGTCGATTTTCTAGATAAAAGTTTTGTACAGAAGTAATCAAGTTCCATGAAATTAGAGTATAGTCAATCAGGGAAGGTCTTGAGCCGACCCAGTGGGAGAATTCACCAGGAAAATCACTAATGATAGCTCCATTTAATAAATATAAATTTAGTTTGTTAATTGTTTGTAATAGGCACAGCCCCTTGTAGTCTCCTTTAGAGTCTTTAGATTGCCAGATTAACAAAGGGGGAGTTGTGACTAGTTCTGGAGGGTACTGATGGAACTGAGTAAAGAGTGCCTTATCATTTGCCCCCGCCCTAGCATTTAGGTCACCAGAGACTATTACATTAGCTGAGGGATTATTTAGCATAAGAGTACTTATGTATGCTTCAAATCTAGTCCATAAGTTGTTAAATTGGGACCTGTTCTGAACAAGTGGAAGGTAAACATTAACCAATAATAATAGAACATTATTAAATTTTAATAGCACAGACATTGCATAGTGCTCCACTGGATCTAACTCTACAATGCCTGAATGTAGTTTAGTTGAGATTTGTATATTTAATCCACCACACAATCTGCCTCGTCCTGCTCCAGGGACTGCAGGTAGTGAAAAAGATTTATACCCACTTATATACAAGCTGTTGTCAAGCCAGGTTACTTGGAGTAGGAGTAGGTCGAATTCAGCAATGTAATTTATGAAGGCAGAGTCTTTGGATTTAGCATTCCAGCCTGCAATATTCCATGAGAGAATAGACAGGGATTGAGGAACATCCAAATGTCAATCTGAATTCCCAGAAGTGACCGTTGTCAAAGGCAAGTCCTGAAGGATGATGGAAACGCAGAACGCTTCATGTTGATTGTTGTTAGATTCAGCTATTGGAGAGAGAGGTATATGTTGGATATCAAAGAAGTCTACATCAATATCAGAGTTGGTAGTTCCAGAGATGGCATAAGGCCCAGGCCTCTGCCTCTGAGGAGTTGCCAGTTGCTGGGACAAAAGTTCTTCACCTTTGATGGTTTGATCTTCAGCATCCTCATCTAGCCCCCACAAGATTTTGTAAGCATTTTCTGGGAGATACACTTGGGAAGCCACACTGTTAGAAGATTTCAAAGATACATCTGGATCCATAGGCGACAAGAGGTTAACTTTTTCCTCAGAATCTGTGTACTTTGGGTTCTCTAATTGATGTAACAATTTGTAAATATTTCTGAGCTACATTTTTTTTGCACTGTATACAATGCATCTCCAAATATAACCCCAGTTTTTGGCATGAAAAAAATTATCTTTTTCTAATTCCTTCTCACATGAAATCTATGCTATTTTAAAGACAAAACTGGGATTCTCTATAGCAAGGTTATAGACATTTATTTAGACTAACTGCCTCAGATTCTAGTACATCCAATCCCATAAACTCAGAATTTGTTTACACACAAAGAGGAGAAATATGAAACCCATGAATTCCTTTTTTCCACCCATTTACTATACCTACTATTCATAATTAAGTGTAGAAGATTCCAGGAAATGATAATGCTCAGAGTTTTAAAAAAATTAAATTCCATTTTCCATATGGACAAAAGAGCTATTTTTCTTTCATATTTTACCAAGTTAAAACCTACCATGAACACACATATTATGCACATACAAGAAAACACAGAAACTTTTAATTAGAAGACTTTGCTGAAATGGCAAATAAACAAAGAAGAGAAGAATTTTCCTCTGATTAAAGCAAATTAATCCCTAGTGGATTCTTAAACCCAACCTTTTTTCCGACTTGCCCCCCTCAGAAAAAAATACCATTTTGTCTTCTGGTAAAGTGATTTTTAGACTTTGTCAATTACACACTGACAGAAAAAGTATTCCATCATGTTCATATCAGCTAGAGATAATAGTGAAATCTGACAGCTCTGGACATTTGGAAGTATTTATTTCTTAGCAGAGATACAAGAAACCCCAAATAAGGCCATTAAGTCCTCCTCTTCCTCACTGGGGACGTTTAAGCAAGAGTATGAAGGTATTTTGTCTCTCATCAACACTTTTAAAGGGTACAAGCTCCTCAAAGTAGGATCATAGAAAAGCAATTAAGAGAGGTCTGTTCAGAAAACTGCTGCATGGGCCAATATAAATAATTTTCAAATATTCAGAAATGAATAGAGCAATTTCAAGATAATTGGTAAATGGCTTAGCTTATGAGGGTGCAACTTGGCATGAGACAATGTAATCCAGCAATTTCTAAAAAAAACAAAACAAATATTTTGCCAAACATATAATGGAATCAAACCCCCATCCCTAAATTTTGTTCTCACTTTTTTTAAAAGGACATCGGTCTTATATGTCCCCAAAATAAGGAAACTGAAATATTTGACCTATAAGTTGTCAGATACATTTCAAACCCCCAAGTGAAATTTTAAGTGTCAGATTTTGAGTGCCACTTCTGAAAATGTTGATGTTATGATGATTCATCATATCATATAAAAATAATAGCTTCATGTAACATGAATGAGGTGCAATGAGTTTGGGGCCACATTCTCAGTAACTTCTTCCCACCTCTTGCTAAGCATAAGATTATGTCCATAAAACTTTGCCTAAATTGTGTTTATTATATCTGCACAATGTAACTACCTTTGATGTTAATGAAGATTTGTTTAAAACAAATCAAATACAGATCATATTGGATCTAATTTCCATCTCTGTGAATCTAAAATCTATCCAGTTTCTGTTTTTTAACTTTTTTGCTATTCTATTTCTAAAGTTTGATTACAAATGAAAGCAGCTTTGGAAAACAATTTTTTCCCCAAAATATGAGGATAACCAACTGTTTACTCTGTGATGGTTTAACTGCCAAGGCATGGCAACATGGGACATCTTCTCCCAGTTGATATTCCAGAGGGAGAAGGGAACTGAGGGTGGTGGGTGGAAGGACTGGCCTAAGGTAGACTAAGAGTCCCAGCCATGGAAAACCTTCAACTGTCAGAAAGTTAGTGCTATGAAAATAGTGCCAAGTATAGCATTGACAGATCTGCTGTAATATTCAGTTAGCCTTTTCATTTTAAGTTGTTTAATTAAAGTTATTTCATTTCTTTAAGTGTTTAAAAAGTGACTGGGCCATCCTATATCTTTTCCATGTTTCACCTAGTCGCATTACCTCAGAGTCACAATGAATTAAAGGAGAAAAAATAATAATTTCTAAACCAGGAAAGTATTTAATGCTGGCAGCAAGACAAAGATATCCTGTGGATATCTCAAAGACTTCATGGGATTTTGCTTTACTTCTGAAGAACAAGAAGACAAAAGAAAAGGAAACCCACTATCATAGGAAGGGCAGTTCTGTTAAATCATGTGCAATTCTAGTTCACCTAATAAATGCATTTTTATTTTTATTTTTCTTACCACCAACCTTTGCTTCTTTTTCATCTTATTTTTGTTACAGATTACAAGCAGACCCTGTTTGCATAATACAATGTGAACATCATAACCCAATTAATTGTGGGAATTGAAAAGGATTATTTTAGCCCCAAACAGCGTCAGAGTTGGAGCTAAACCAACTCAGTCATCTGTGTTGTGCCAAAAGGGTTCAGTGTGTTAATAATGTTAACAGAGATGTTCTTAAGTGACCTGGAAAAATGGGGCTGCTCTAGGAACTCTTTTTTGCTGCTTTTTTAGCCCTCTGCAGCTACTGTACATAGGGAAGGGCAGAGAAGAAGCAGAGAAAAGAGTGGGGTAGATAAGCCTCCTCTAATCCTGTCCACAGTAGACAAAAACAATTCATTCACATTTTAATTTTTTTTTATAACAAAAAAATTGCGGCAGGACGTGATAGCCTTCCAACTCTCTTGGTTGAAGATCAGAAGCAGTCAAAGATGGCTGTTCCCTCATTTGACATCTTGAATTGTGTGTATTGGCAGATGGGGATTAATATTTAGCTTGGTTGACCAGCCATGTAGTGTGAACATAGCGACAGTGTTTCTAATGTTTCCTGAAATTCCACATCAGTTTTCACTGGTTAAAACTCACTATAAAATTAACAGAAAAAATTATGAGATTACCCCTTGACCTTGAAATAATTTAAACCTAGCTCTGTTTAACAGAATTCAGGCTATTTTTACTGCTATTTAAAACATTGCTTTAGATTTCACAAGATGCTATTTAAACCAAAGAGGTTCATGGGAAGAAAAATACTCAAAAGTTTAAAAAGGAACATTTCCCACAAAGGTACAATTACCTATATAATCAACATTTCCTTTTGAATCGCATTTCTAACTGGATTCTTCAAAGTATCTTAAGAGGTTTGACAAAATCTGAACTATATTTTAGTATCTCAAGAGTTGAAAAACTATATGTTTTATTATTTATGTATTTGAATGTATTAGCTACCCAATTCCAATGGACTCTGAGTGGTGTACAAAATGAGAAAAAAACATAAAAACATCAAATCAGATGGACAGCCCAGACTAAAATAATCTTATAAAAGGCAAAATCAACAAAACAAAACAGGGGTCCTAGACAAATAATAAAACATCAACCACAGGCCTGGGACCAAAGCCAGGTTTTCAAAGCTTTCCAGAATCCTAGGAGAGGGGGCACCATCCTTATCTCTGAAGGGATGCTGTCCCAGAGAGTGGAGACCTTGACAGAGAAGGCACACCTCCTTGGTCCCACAAGATGACAATGTTTAATAGAGGGGACTTGGAGTGCACATACTCTGCCAGAACATAATAGGCAGGCAAAAACTACTGGAGACAAGTGGTTCTCAAATATCCAGGCCATATGCCATACAGGGCTTTATAGGTAATAACCAGCACATTGGAAGTCGACTGGCAGCCAATGCAGCTCACCAGGAGTGGTGACACATGGGCATACCAAAAGGCGCCCATTACTGCTCACATTTTGAACCAGCTATAGCTTCAAGGGCAGCCCCATGTAGACCACATTGAAATAATCCAATTGTGAGGTGACCAGGGCATGAGTAACTGTCTGAAGGGCCTCTGGCACAGAAGATGAACCTATGCAAAGATCCTCCTGGCCACAGCTGCCACCTGCTCTTTGAGCAGTAGCTGCAAGTCCAGAAGTACCCTCAAGTTGTACACTAATCTTGAATGGGGAAGTTCAGCCCCATCCAAGACCACTGATGGTAACATCTTCAACCTCAGGAGTCCAAACTGCCACAGCACTCGGTCTTATTTGGATTGAGCCAAAGTCTGTTCCATCCCATCCAGACCCAAACAGCCTCCAGACACTGGGTCAATACATCAACAGCTTCACCTGTGCTGCTCAGGGTTGAGATGTAGAGCTGGGTATAATCAGCATAGTGATGATACCGAATCCCAAACTGGCGGATGAACCAGTGGTTTCATGTAGATGTTGAACAAGAGAGAGGAGAGCATCAAGTCATGAGGCATCCCACACATGAAGGGCCACAGATGTGACCTTCCCTCCCCAATAAAATAATAATAAAACAATAAAAAATAATTATATATTTGTGTTTGTGTGTGTGTGTAATAAAAATAATACTAATCAGCAGAAACAAAGACATATACATTCCTATATTCAGAAGCTAGGTAAAATGTTGTCACAGACAAAGGAATGAAGCAAGAAACAGTGTAAACAGCAATTTAAGTTCATGCTTTGTAAAATAAATAAGAGATTAAAGCAGAAGGTCACAGAAGCAAATTTAATGCGACATGCACACCACACAGGTACTGGCATCATGTTACTGTTTTAAACATTAATTATACATTGATCAAGGAAACAATATTTACATATGGTTATTATATATACATATACATATACATATACATATACATATACATATACATATACATATACATATACATATACATATATATATACACACATACAGTGGGGCAAAAAAGTATTTAGTCAGCCACCAATTGTGCAAGTTCTCCCACTTAAAAAGATGAGAGAGGCCTGTAATTTTCATCATAGGTATACCTCAACTATGAGAGACAAAATGAGAAAAAAAATCCAGAAAATCACATTGTCTGATTTTTAAAGAATTTATTTGCAAATCATGGTGGAAAATAAGTATTGGGTCACCTACAAACAAGCAAGATGTCTGGCTTTCACAGACCTGTAACTACTTCTTTAAGAGGCTCCTCTATCCTCCACTCGTTACCTGTAGTAATGGCACCTGTTTGACCTTGTTATCAGTATAAAAGACACCTGTCCACAACCTCAAACAGTCACACTCCAAACTCCATTATGGCCAAGACCAAAGAGCTGTTGAAGGACACCAGAAACAAAATTGTAGACCTGCACCAGGCTGGGGAGACTGAATCTGCAATAGGCAAGCAGCTTGGTGTGAAGAAATCAACTGTGGGAGCAATAATTAGAAAATGGAAGACATACAAGACCACTGATAATCTCCCTCGATCTGGGGCTCCATGCAAGATCTCACCCCATGGGGTCAAAATGATCACAAGAACGGTGAGCAAAAATCCCAGAACCACATGGGGGGACCTAGTGAATGACCTGCAGAGAGCTGGGAGCAAAGTAACAAAGGCTACCATCAGTAACACACTATGCTGCCAGGGACTCAAATCCTGCAGTGCCAGATGTGTCCCCCTGCTTAAGCCAGTACATGTCTGGGCCTGTCTGAAGTTTGCTAGAGAGCATTTGGATGACCCAGAAGAGGATTAGGAGAATGTCATATGGTCAGATGAAACCAAAGTAGAACGTTTTGGTCTAAACTCAACTCATCGTGTTTGGAGGAGAGAGAATGCTGAGTTGCATCCAAAGAACACCATACCTACTGTGAAGCATGGGGATGGAAACATCATGCTTTGGGGCTGTTTTTCTGCAAAGGGACCAGGACGACTGATCCGTGTAAAGGAAAGAATGAATGGGGCCATGTAGCGTGAGATTTTGAGTGAACACCTCCTTCCATCAGCAAGGGCATTGAAGATGAAATGTGGCTGGGTCTTTCAGCATGACAATGATCCCAAACACACCGCCCGGGCAACGAAGGAGTGGCTTCGTAAGAAGCATTTCAAGGTCCTGGAGTGGCCTAGCCAGTCTCCAGATCTCAACCCCATGGAAAACCTTTGGAGGGAGTTGAAAGTCCATGTTGCCCAGCGACAGCCCCAAAACATCACTGCTCTAGAGGAGATCTGCATGGAGGAATGGGCCAAAATACCAGCACTAGTGTGTGAAAACCTTGTGAAGACTTACAGAAAACGTTTGACCTCTGTCATTGCCAATAAAGGATATATAACAAAGTATTGAGATGAACTTTTGATATTGACCAAATACTTATTTTCCACCATGATTTGCAAATAAATTCTTTAAAAATCAGACAAAAATCAGACATTCTGGATTTTTTTTCTCATTTTGTCTCTCATAGTTGAGGTATACCTATGATGAAAATTACAGGCCTCTCTCATCTTTTTAAGTGGGAGAACTTGCACAATTGGTGGCTGACTAAATACTTTTTTGCCCCACTGTATATATATATATATACACACATACACACATACACACACAGAGGGACAAGAAAATAGGAATGTCTGCAAAGAACTGTCCATTGCTAACACTGTTTATTTAAAAGCATATCTGGAGGCTGCAAACATATCCATCCTTACTTATGAATACACGTGAACAGAACTGCTCTGATATGGTTTATTTTTTTAAGAGAAACTAAAGTGCTAGAGACAATAGGCTCAAATGATTATTTACAACACTTTCAAGTTCTTTAGGATTTAGAGTTTAATCACTGCTTTATATATAGTGTTTCCAACTCAACAACAATATACACCTTCTCTCTTTTTCTTTCTTTTTCCTCCAAGTAAATATATTTATTTCAGAATATTAAGCCTATATTAAACAAGCTTAAATTTGTTCATAAATTAGAGTTTGTGAGCAGGCTAGGGAGACAGAGAGGTTTGTAGGAATGGTTGGACAACGAAAGAACACCTCGGCATCAAAACCATATTGACTCCCTGCCTCCTTATCATTATTTCCCCATATACTGCATTTGCTTTCTGATATGCAATAATTCTTCAGCTGATCAACAGAAACTGCATGTGTTTATATATAAACTTTATCTCAGTTCCAATTTTTAAAACAAACTTAATTCCTTATAAATATTAAGATGACTAATATGTAGTCTTTGCATAAAATGTGTCCCATGTTGCAGGATTTCAAAACCAGCCTGACTCACACTTTGAATAATTATATAGATTGTGTTGTTGCTGAGAAAATGAAATTATGCAGACATTTTTGAGAAACAGTAGTCGTGGGGATTGCATGAACAATACTTCAAATTCTGCTATTGCTGTAAAGTTTTAAATCCACATTTTAAAAGCTTTAATTAAAAAAAAAACTTCATAATGCAATAGTTTTATTCCTCAGCAACACAGTCTACTGAGAAAACACACTGGGTGCTCTGCCTACCACACCTAAACTGCTCTGACCTAATGTTTTTCTCTGCAAGGGGCTCTTTCTGAGTATTTTCCACAAATACAGTATGCAGGATTAAAAAATGATACCAAGAACAAAATCCCACATTATTTCTTTTCTCAGAATAAATAAATCTTGCTGATAAATTCACAAGAATTTTCAGTTCTGACATAAAGACTACTTCTAATCAATACCATGGCTGTCGTTACTTTACTTATTTTATAATGTATTATTTTAAATATAAATTACATCTTATCTTCCCACCAGATGGTCTCCCAGAGAGCATACAAAGAGTAGACTTTTTCAATGGTGGCACCTATTTGTATATTAAATTCTCAGTCAAGTTGACTTTAAATATTTGGCCCCAAACTTGTTTCAACTGGAAAAAAAATCCCTTCCCTTTTTGTTTAAACCTAATAAATCTGTTTTCTTTTCTTTGCTATCAGCAAACACCAGGGGTTGGCAGTATAGCCCCAGTGACATTCCAAGATGGTGTCAATGGACCTCAATAAAAAAAAATGTGTATATAAAACATTAACATTGTATTTTCAAAAAATAAATTGGATATTGGTGAATATTATAAAAAAATATTAAGCATGCTGCCTGGCCAACCCCTAGATGATCATGAAATCAGAAATTGGTAGTGTGACCCCCATAAAGCTCCTAAATGATTCTTACTAGAACCTGAAATTTACAAATCCTCATTATACACAAGCACAAAATCATTTCCACAAACATATTGTCCCATTTAAATCAAATGTAATCCAATTCTTTATTACAGGTTGGCAACCCAGATTAAATAAAACTTCCTAAATAAAACCTTCAGAGTAGAACTACAAAATAGAACATACAAAATAAAATAAGACATAGAAGACAAAAATATACAATTACGCCTGCACTATTTTGCTATCAGCAATAAACGAGTTTTACAAGATGTGAAAACAAACTTTGCAATGGCAAGAGTTACCTTGGAGTCCTTATCTGCTAGTAAAAATTGAAGATAAAATTCTTCAGTCCATCCCAGAAATGGAGTTAGAAGAGGCATTGGTAGCTCTTTGCATATGGCTCAACAGAAATTACAATATAACAGAACATGAGTTTGTGTTTCAATATTACATCTTTACAAGGGCTTCCGTATGTATCTTTCCACATACAAAATGTTATGGAATTTTCCTTCCAGCTCTGCTGATGGTATAGTACTGAAATGTAATAATATAAATGCTTGCCAAAAGTTATCACTTGTAAGTTGATTTAGGTACAGTGCTGCTCTGAAGTGTGCATTGCTATGGCCCAATTGTACCCTAGCTTAGAGTTTACTATATTCTGATTGTAATTCTATATTAAGGATCCTTCACTTAAGTATCGCCATTGCCTGATCTTGTCCCATAAGCATGACTATCTCCCTTGAAAAAACCAGTTTATATCATTTTTTCTCAATGTGGAGTTTCTAAGAGGAATCATACTTATTGATTAATGTTAGCTGTGTCAGACCTTGAAGTTGGAAATGAACTTTTAGCCAGTATTTCAATATACATAGTCATGCCCTTATTTCGACTTTTGTAAATCCAACCACTGGGCGACATTAGGCGTGCATTTTGCCACTTGGAATAGCCTTCTTAGGAATCTTAACTGTATCCTTTCCAACTTCTGATAATTAATTCCTGGGTTTAATTTGGCTCCATATAATAACTGGGATGGATTCAATATTCACCCATTCAGTTCAGATCTTGCATATTCATATTATACAAAACATTCATACTCTATTCATATATGTAGGCTACTCACTTATCATTTTTATAAACCTTTCTTGCCTTTAGTTCCTTACAAGAGTAATTTAAATGCAGAACAGTCAGAATGTTCATAAGCATTCTACTATATCTCCAGAGCAGTTCCAGTTTGCGAATGATGCTTCTATTTGACCAACTCCTACAAATTTCTAAAGTGATATCCATAATGTGGACCACCAGGAAAATTGTGGCATCCTCCTATACTGAAATATCCTTTTGGAGGTGCCAATTAACACAAGTCATGTTTGAATGAGATCAGAGAACAGATCCAAGACTGATGTTAGATCTATATCTGCCCAAGAATGCTGGATTGATGCCCTTTCCATGTAGATTGGTAGTATCTTTCCTCCTATCTCTCATATCACTGCTGCTCTAAAATCAGCTGAAAGACTGTATTTATGAGCTGGCAAAATTATCTTTATAAAAACAACAAAACTAATTTCTACAAATTACAATTTTTATTGATACCTAATATTTTTGAAAAATTACTTTTTTTCATTAAGGCAATCTGAACCCTTCAGTTAATACTAGAGCTACAAAGCATATGAATTAAGATTATTCCTGAAGGAAAGTACTGGGCTCTACTAACATTTGGCTCTTTTTGAGAATTCATTTCTCCCTTGTTTTCATGCTTCACACAGCGCCTACTCTCTTTGCTTTCTTCTTTACCATCTGCCTCCTTTCTCTGGGAGAAACTGCCAAGAACCTTGACTATGTCATCAACTGCCATCATGTAGAAGAAACTGCCATAAACACCTCCACACATCCCTGTGGTTTAACTGGAAGACAGTTTGGAATAAATATATTAAAGGACCACTATTTCCAAAAAGATCCTATTATCTTTTAAATAACTGTTGGAGGATGTAACTTTTGCCAACAAATATCAGTCATCCCACATATCTGGCAAAAATACTTTTATGATTTTTTTCTTATTTACTAGAGAAAAATTCCTAATATTACTAAATGCTAATTATACACATACCTAAGTTTTACAATTACTATATTTCAATTTGAAAGACTGTAATGTATTTCAATTTAATAATTTAGTTCAAGTATTTAATTTAATAGCAAATATAAATGTGAGTGTTACAGCCTTTAAATCGCTAACTCACATTATAATGCTCCCTTTTACTCATTCCCTGGCCTACCCACCTATCCTTGATGTTTTACTACTTCAGCAGGGCATAAGATGCAATCGCCCATCCTTCATTCTTTTTTTATCCTATCCAGAAGGTGAAATACTGCTTCATCAATAAGTATACAGAATCTTGGTATTCATTTATTTAATACAATTTAGAGGCTGCCCAGCTCCAGGTGACTCTGGTGGCTTATATTTAAAAAAAAAAATGATAAGAATTGTAGCATCCAGAAGGCCATGTCTATATAACAATAAAACTTCCCTATATGAGCTCAATCACCACTCTGGCCCAAGGCCTGGGAGATGAGATTCCTCTTCACTTCAGTATCTGACAACACCAGATTCCTTACATGTCCCAGAGATCACTGGGATATAGAACACCTAAGTTCACACATCTCACGAAGTCATTATGTGATTTGCTTAATTTAGATTTAGCAAAATGTGGTTTGTAAAGATGATGTTTGAATCCAGCCAATTCCAGCTTATTTCCTAAATCATAGTTTTAAAAAATCTGGTTTAGTGCAATGGGTATGAACCCCATCAATGAGAGCCACTTACTTACCCCTCCTGCTCCTCTAGGTTTTGCAGGTGCTAAAGCAGTATTTGGGCAAGTAAGAGGTGAAAAATGCAGCAGCCAATTAAGATGCTTGGGAGCTCAAAAACATGGGGCTTATCCTAAGAATAGATTTGGGAGAGCAAATACAAGGATTTGGATAATGTCTATAAGAAAAAGTTTAAAATATAGAAGAATGCTAATGCATTCCTAATATGCAATAGTCCTTCTAGCATTATACCATCCTTTTTTTTTTTGTCCTAATTACCATGAAGTTCTCAGAGGCAAATGGAGGCCCAATTGGCTGTCTTCATAATCTAGTCCACATATACAAGCCATATGTATGTATGTAAGTATGTATGTATGCATGTATTTCTCAAACTTGCATGCTGCCCAACTCCCAACGACTCTCGGTGGCTCACAACAACCAAAACAAGGAAACTGCAATAACACCAATTAAAAAGAAGGGGAAAAGATAAAAGATGGCAAGAATGACAGACTGGATGGGAATGAAGCCAGGGATCTCACTCTCACTCACCAAAGGCCTGGGTAAAGAGCCAGATCTTCACAGCCCTTCTAAACAACAGAAGAGTTGAGCCATCCAGATCTCAGGGGAACCTCATTCCAGAGAGCAGGTGCTGCTACAGAGAAGGAACACTTCCAGGGTCCTGATAGGTGACATGGTTTAACTGAAGGAACCTGGAGCACACCAACCCTGCCAGATTGAATCAGCCAGGCAGATACTATGGGAGTCAGGCAGTTCCTCAAGTAGCCAGGTCCTCTACCATGTAGTTAGTTGGTTCTTGCATTTTTCCTTTCTCATCCCCATATCTACTATTGAAGGTTACAAATCCCAAGGGATATATGGGAGAAGAATGACCCACCCAACTCTGAGTCAATAAGGAGTTTTGCGGGGGGAGGGTCATGGATATTACTGGCTTTCATCTCATTTTCCCATATACAATGACTATTAATCTCTATTGATCTCAAATAATGTTTTCTATGAGTGCAAAGGCAGAAGACATACATGCTAACCACTTGTAAATATATCAAGTCTGTTCACAAAAAAGAAACTCTGAAACAAGTAGTTTACAGCTAATCAAAATTCAAATGCTGTCAAAACAGCTCTGCCCTCTCCTAATCAATAAAACATGAAGGAATACAGGTCTTTATATCTATACTGCTTTTCTATAAATATATCAGATAAAATGCAAACAATAACGCACCTGATGTGAAGGGAAAACAAGTTTACTGACATATATAGGAATTAGCATCTACGTTACTCCACAGAAAACTCTCAAGCACCTAAGACACTACAGGAAAAAACACTACAACAAGAATATTGCAATAGATGTAATAGATGTCAAAGTAGAACTTGACTAGAAAGACAAATACTTATTTAACAGGCATTGTGCCAAATGAAATAAAAATGAGAAATGTTACTGATATTTTACCAAGACTACCCTGCAAATATAAAATAAAAATATAACTACACATACACACACATATGCACACTCATACACATGCATATGCATATGCATAGGAGGTGGTGCAAATTTCTTATCCAGGGCCCCAACTCCTAAAAGATTAAAGTCTTTAGGAATTGGAGTTGGGGCCCTGGATAACAAATGTATAATACCTCCATTTATTACTCACATTAATGGAATAATGACGCTTCTAAAATTGCCCTCTTTCTAGAGTGAAATCCAGCTAGCTACTTGCAGTTTAAAGAACTCATTTGGATTTGGCAAAAGAAAGATTACTATAATACCCTTTTATAGTTGCAGCAAACAATGGGTAGATTTTTTTTTTTTAATTCTCCTTTGGGAAGGGGGACCAGTATGAAATTGAGAAAGTAAGTAAAGCACAATATTCACATAATTTCACTTCCACCAGGAGCTCTGATTACTTTTGCAGATGCCTCTCGAATGACAGTCATAAATTCAATAGAATTTTAATAATCTGCTTCTAGACCAACAGAAAGCCTAACTCTGACTTCAGTCTACACTGAAAGGGTCAACAGTTTTAGGCAGCATTCTCTAGTATCTGCAGGAGTCATTGGTGGCATATGGGCCCCATCATATACTCAGCTATCTCATTATCATTTCAGCAATGATAATAGGACAAGCCGACCAATGAATAAACCAAACTATGTTTACTGAACCACTCACAGAACTCCTGTTATATTATTCTACCATTTTAGTTTCTGAGCTTATTTTGGGGTCTGAACAGAACTGCTCAGGAACAAGCTAAAACCTAGCTTGGATCTTGTGAGCTTGGAATATTGCAGTCACTGATGTTTGTCCTGATGATAACAATAGTGCATCACATCCCATGTATAGAAAGAAACACCCATTTCTGAAGCGAGTCATTATTACAGGGAGTTATCTATAGTTCCTTGCTCCTTTTTTGTTATTCAAAATGTAAAATGTCTGCTACTGCTGTTAAGATATTTATCTATTACAACAATTATTCCATAAGGAGAAGCTGCTATTCTACAGATGCAAATTAGAGTTTTCCATAGGATCTTTGTTGGGATAACTTAAATGATGAGTAGCCAGTTGTTGCTTTGAAAAGACAAGCACAACTTGAAATCTAATGTCTCCAATGAGACAAACGCTTGCTGAATATGAAGAGTTATAGCTATTCTCTACCTAGAGATAATATTTGCTGACTTTGGAAAACACATTTCCCACTGAACAAGTCAATTTTATTTCACTTTTTAAAATTTGCAAAACCTTGTAGAATCAAGGTAATGGCAATGCTCAGTAGATGTAGTCTATTGTGGTTTGTGCTATACAAAAAAATGAATGCTTAAGAAGAGGATTTCCATAATTCAGAAGTCCTGTTGCAATTACAAGTGTAGCCCAAACTTTTTCCAAAGTTCAAGACTAGCATATAATGAATTCACTACTAGGAAACTCTTTTTCCTAAGGTAAGCAAGCTACATTCATAAAAGAGAAATGGAAAGCTGGTGATGGGGAAGACTAGCATTGGTGATGAGAATACATGTTTATTGGTCAGTCTCAATACTGCCATGTTACAACACTGCACCAGGCGTTGCATTGGTTACCAGTATGTTTCCAAGTGCAATTAAAGATACTGGTTGCTTAGATACCCAGATGGCTCAGGGACTGGGTACCTAAGAGACTGACTTTTCCAGATATTCTGCCAAAAATGCCTGCTCAGGGTCTCCACCTCTCAGAAAGTGCAACAGAAGGAGGCCCAATGTATTCTATGTAAGGCTTCCCTATTGTGGAACAGTTTACCCTCCAAGGCTAGAATAGCCCTCACTCTTATGGCCTTCCAGAAAGTTGTAAAGCTTTGCAGGAGGGCTTTTTGAGATTGATTCTGGAGTCCCTGGTGTCAAAGTCAACTTACTGTATTATTATATTGTTTTATATTTTTACTATATTTATTATATTATCATTATAGCATTTTACCACATATACTATAAACTGCATAAAGTCTGACTGGATTGAGGTGGTGCATTCATGTCATAAATAAACAAATACTGCCGGTTTATTTCCTAAAAATGCATAGAAGCAACCTTGTTACCAGAGTAAATGATGTTATATTTTCCAGTTTACCTATATTTAATTAACCAAAATATTAATCTGTTTCTCTCATTTTACTGCATCACAGTGACAATGAGTATGGAAATAACCTTGGAAAAGGAATACATGTTTGGTTGCATATATATCATCCCAGCCCTGAAAGAGAAGAGGAGGTGGGAAACAAAGTCAAGATTATCCTGCCTTAGCAGCTTGTGATGCACTGTGTTAAAAATCTTTCCAAAGTTAATCAATACATGCCAACAAATCTAATAGAATTTTGGATAGAGTTAGTGAATGGCATGTAAAGGAGGCCTTAATACCTCTGTTATCCTAATCAGATCATGCTCTGGTTGCTTTTATGCTGATCACTGATCTGAACCTAAGTAAGGAGCAGAAAAGTTAAAACTGTCTGTCCGAAATACTTGAATGGGTCCAACTAAGGGACCAATATCTCTATGCAGATGTTAGGTAAAGATATGTAAAATTAGGGAAAAGTGAGACACTCTAACCCCAATGCATTTAACTATCAACTTATAGCAAGTGCATATCATTATAGCTGTCTTTCATAAAAGAGTATTTTGCCTGGATAAGTTTTATAAGTAAAAGTGGTATTTAAATAATATGTAAATAATACAGAATAGTCACAAGGTGAGGACCAATAATGGTTTGGGAATGTTTTCATGAGAGAGTCAATGTGTAAATACAATATTTTTCTATGACAAAAACACTGTTCATCTGTAAACTTTTTTATCAAATAAATGAAAGAAACTGCTCATTAACTATGCATACTTCGTTTCTAATTACTTACAGAATCATTTCTTCTGCAGGGATGTGTTTCTTTTTTTTTCCCAATTATTTTTATTTTTTATAATGTACAAATTGAGAAAACAAAAAGAAATTTTTTTACAAAGGTTAAAAGAGTTAAAGAAAAACAGTAGAAGAAATAATACAAACACAAACATTTATCAAAGCAACTTCCAACTTCCTTTGCAAAAGAGATATACAAAAAACTTTTCATACAACCTTATTTAACTTTATAATAAGATTTCTACTTTTCTGAATAGTCTGTAATTATAATGAATCATCAAACCCATATGTCACTATTCGATTATGTTCAATTTTGTACAAGAAATCAGTAAAAGGCTTCCAGTCCTTCTTAAATTTTTTCACTGTTTTTTCCTTTATGATCGCCATCAATGTTGCCATTCTCGCGAGTTTCAGCAATTTAACTATCCATTCCTCTACATAGGTAACGCCTGATCTTTCCAGTATTGAGCCAGGAGCATTCTTGCAGCCGTTGTCATGTAAAGAATTAGAGTCCCATGTTCTTTTTCTAAATGTGTATCCATCATCACCAATAAAAACATTTCTGGTTTCAAATGGATGTGCATTTTCAATTTTTTTTTTATAATTGTATGTATATCCACCCAATATTTTTTTACTTTTTTACAGGATGACCAAAGGTGATAAAAGGTTCTTCCTGTCTTCTGCATTTCCAACAAGCATTCAATATTCCTTTGTAAATTTTGGAGAGTTTAACTGGTGTCAGATACCATCTATACATCATCTTGTAAAAATTGTCTTTAAGATTATAGCATATTGTGAATTTGAGACCTTTTAACCACATATTTTCCCATTGTTCAATTTGGATATTATACTGGAAATTTTTTGCCCATTTTATCATGCAATCTTTTACTAATTCCTCTTCTGTTTCCAAAGTTAACAATTATTTATACATTTTAGTTAGAAGATGATCATCATTTGAACTCAATTCAGTCTCAAATGTAGTTTTATCCCTTTCGAATTCATATAGTTTCTTATCAACTTTGAATCTTTCTGATAATTGCATATATAAAAACCAGTGGCACTTGAAGCCTAATGAGGTCAAATTTTCTCTAGTTTTCAATCTGATATCCCTTTGATGATCCAACAGATCCCTATATCTTATCCAATTGTAATTCTGCATCGTCTCTGTTCTATGATACGCTTACTGTGGAGATAACCACAGAGGTAGCTTGGGATATTTCTAGATTTATATTTATTCCATATTCTTAGGATGGCCCATCTAATATAATGATTTCTGAAATCCACGTTGGCCTTAACCATATTATAACACAGATAGCCATGCCACCCAAATCTAAGTTTAATAGCCTTGTATCTCTTAATGTTAACCGTTCTTTTGCCCAAACTAAACAAGATGCTGCAAAATATAGTTTTAATTCAGTAGGATTAAACCTCCCCTCTCTTTTGCATCACACAGAATTTTAAATTTCACTCTAGATTTTTCCTTGCCAAATAAATTTTGATATCTCCTGCTGCCATTGTTTAAACAGTAGTTCCATAGTTAATACCAGTATTGCAGGGATGTGTTTCAATGTCCTGAAGGAAAAATCTATTTGTGGAGACAACAGGTAGCCATTTATTCTGTAGAAGCTATATAAATCAACTTAACTATGCTGTCTAAACAGGATATTGCTAGGCAGGATAACCACATATAAGTTTTTGTTGTTGTTCAGTCGTTAAGTCGTGTCCAACTCTTCGTGACCCCATGAACCATATCGCACCAGGCCTTCCTGCCCTTCACTGAGTTTGCTCAGTTTCATGCTCATTGCTTCAGTGATGCTATCTAACCATCTCATCCTCTGCCGTCCTCTTCTCCTTTTGCCTTCAATCTTTCCCAGCATCAGGGTCTTTTCCAAAGAGTCCTCTCTTCGCATTAGATGACCAAAGTATCTGACCTTGAGCTTCATTATTAATCCTTCCAATGAGCAATCGGGGTTGACCTTTAAGATGGACTGGTTTGACCTCCTAGCAGTCCAGGGGACTCTTAAGAGTCTTCTCCAGCACCACAGTTCAAAGGCATCAATTCATTGGCGCTCAGCCTTCTTTATGGTCCAGCTCTCACAGCCATACATTACTACTGGGAAAACCATTTTGACTATGCAGATCTCCTTTTGCCTTCAATCTTTCCCAGCATCAGGGTCTTTTCCAAAGAGTCCTCTCTTCGCATTAGGTGACCAAAGTATCTGAGCTTGAGCTTCATTATCAATCCTTCCAATGAGCAATCAGGGTTGATTTCCTTTAAGATTGACTGGTTTGACCTCCTAGCAGTCCAGGGGACTCTTAAGAGTCTTCTCCAGCACCACAGTTCAAAGGCATCAATTCTTCAACGCTCAGCCTTCTTTATGGTCCAGCTCTCACAGCCATACATTACTACTGGAAAAACCATAGCTTTGACTATGCAGATCTTTGTCGGCAAGCTGACGTCTCTGCTTTTTAATATGCTATCTAGGTTTGCCATAGCTTTCCTTCCAAGGAGCAAGCGTCTTTTAATTTCCTGGCTGCAGTCTCCGTCTGCGGTGATCTTGGACCCCAAATAAATGAAGTCTGTTACTGCTTCCATTTCCACCCCTTCTATTTGCCACAAATTGATGGATCCAGATGCCATGATCTTAGTTTTTTTAATGTTGGGTTTCAAGCCAGCTTTTGCACTCTCCTCTTTCACCCTCATCAAGAGGCTCTTTAGTTCTTCTTCACGTTCTGCCATTAGGGTGGTATCATCTGCATATCTGACGTTGCCTTCTTATCTCTCCTTGCTATTCTCTGGAAATTTGCATTCAGTTGCTTATATCTTTCCCTTTCACCCTTGCTTTTCACATTCCTTCTTTCCACAGCTACTTCTAAAGCCTCATCAGACAGCCATTTTCCTTTCTTGCATTTCTTTTTCTTTGGGATGGTTTTAGTTGCTGCTTCCTGTACAAGGTTACGGATCTCCATCCATAGTTCTTCAGGCACTCTGTCTACCAAATGTAATCCTCTAAATCTATTCATCACCTTCACTGTGTACTCAGAAGGAATATGATCTAAGTCATACCTGAGTGGTCTAGTGGTTTTCCCTACATTCTTCAATTTAAGCCTAAATTTTGCAGTAAGAAGCTCATGATCTGAGCCACAGTCAGCTCCTGGTCTTGTTTTTGCTGTCTCTATAGAGCTTTTCCATCTTTCGCTGCAAAGTACATAATCAATCTGGTTTTGGTATTGACCATCTGGTGATGTGCATGTGTAGAGTCGTCTCTTGTGTTGTTGGAAAAGAGTGTTTGCTATGAATAGCTTGTTCTCTTGACAGAACTCTATTAGCCTTTGCCCTGCTTCATTTTGTACTCCAAGGCCAAACTTGCCTGTTATTCCGATTACTCCTTGACTTCCTACTTTAGCATTCCAATCCCCTATGATGAAAAGGACATCTTTTTTGGTGCTAGTTCTAGAAGGTATTGTAGGTCTTCATAGAACCGGTCAAATTCAGCTTCTCCGGCATCAGTGGTTGGGGCATAGACTTGGATCACTGTGATGTTGAATGGTTTGCCTTGGATTCGCACTGAGATCATTCTGTCCTTTTTGAGGTTGTACCCCATTACTGCCTTTCCCACTCTCTTATTGACTATGAGGGCTACTCCATTTCTTCTAAGGGTTTCTTGCCCACAGTAGTAGATATAATGGTCACCTGAATTCAATTCACCCATTCCCGTCCATTTAAATTCGCTGATTCCCAAGATGTCGATGTTCAATCTTGTCATCTCATGTTTGACCACATACAGCTTGCCTTGGTTCATAGATCTTACATTCCAGGTACCTATACAATACTGTTCTTTACAGTATCGGACCTTCTTTTTGCTTCCAGATACATCCACAGCTGAACGTCCTTTTGGCTTTGGCCCAGCCGCCTCACTCTTTCTGGAGCTACTTGGAATTGCCCTTCGTTCTTCCCCAGTAGCATATTGGACACCTTCCGACCTGAGGGGCTCATCTTCCGGCGTCATATCTTTTAGCCTTTTAACATTGTCCATGGGGTTTTCTTGGCAAGAATACTGGAGTGGGTTGCCATTTCGTTCTCCAGTGGACCACATTTTGTCAGAACTCTCTGTCATGACCTGTCCGTCTTGGGTGGCCCTGCATGGTATAGCTTATGGGTTCACTGAGTTACGCAAGCCCCTTCACCACGACAAGGCAGTGATCCATGAAGGGGACATATAAGTTATTTTAAGCTTTTAAGTGGAAGAATGAGATATACTATAGTATACAAACACACATAAACAGAGATAAAATTACTATGGAAAGTCAATATTTTCTTAATATAATGGAGAATAACATTTCCAGTGCAAAGTTAAAATATGCATGAGGTGTCAATAATATATATTACATTCCACCAAGCACAATGGCCAAAAACTACTTTTATGTATTTATTCTATTTTCCTTACCCATGACTTTTGATTTTATTTTCATTTACAATGTTTGATATTCCCTGATACTTGATATAATGGTAACTAGTCTGATTAAGAGTGTGTTTCTACTACTTTTACTTACTTATACATACTGGAAAAATATGAAGAAGAAAATAAAATGAAAAGTGCCTATTGTTCATACAGAATTTCTGCCTGATTTATTTATTCTTTTCTAAAATATATTCTGGTATACATATTGTATGTCCAACTTGCAAATACATGTTACTGAACGAAAGAATGTCACTTTTAAATATACTGGGAAGGGCTGAGTTTTCACTCCCTAGTTTCAGGGTCTTTTTCACATGGTTTATATAGATTTATATTCTAATGTGGAACCACACCAAAAGAGTAACAAGGAGTATACAGTGAATTCTAAAGTTAATTGGGAAATATTAGGACATACTATAGGAACAGAGAGATCAGAAATTGACCCACATTTGTTTAACATATCTGTACTTAATTGGACTTGAAACAGTCTCATACAAGATTTGAAGAAACAAAGAAAAGAGAATAATATTTCACATACCTGCAGCTATAATAGCATAGTGATTTATATAACAGATCGGTAACATTTTCTCACAGGAGAATAAAAATAAATAAATTTGCTAACTGTATCTAATAGCCCAGTTAATAAAGCCATTTGATTCCCATTCCCAAAATAAACTAGCAAACCAGGCAATATGCTATGATCTACTTGTCCTGCTTTTTTTCTTGCCATGTGTAAAACAAGATCCCATGTCTACCACACAGTTTTATATATCATTTGAATTGCCCCATACAACCTTAGTCCAAAAAATGACTAACACTACCATGATCCATCCTTTATCAACAAAGCATTCAGTTGAGCTGACTATCCAGTGAAATGCTATGAAAATGTGGCAGGGAAATCACTCATCCTTGCTAGAGCCAAATACCAACACTGACTCGTTCACAAGGTCAGTCCATGCTATAAGAACAAACTCTGCTTTAGAAGGAAAACAGTGAAGTAGATATTTATTTATTATTAAATTTGTATGCTGCCCATCTCCCAAGACAAAATAAAGATTATCAGAGTTTAATTAACCCCACAAAGGAAAAAGGAATGATTCTAAAATATCACAGGCAAAGCTTTCTCCATAAAGACAATATTCACTGAGTGCTAACTTACCATTTAGGCCTGCTTGTGGATTTTACCATTGGAGCCATTCCATCTCGATAGAGGCTCTTCGTTTTACTGAAGTTGACAATATTGAAAATTACCCTCTGAAAGACACAACGTGAGAGGAGAATCTCAGCTGTATTGTAAATATTTATTTCACACAGGTAGCTAATGTTAAATCTCCATAATTGAATAATGCCTAGCTTAAAACACAAACAATAAGGCAATCATTTACAAAACCCCTCCAGGCCTGTGCTTCTACATTTAACAATTCCAGCATTCTTCTTAGAGTACTTTGGAATCTGCTTCTGATATTATATTTAAATTGTCTACCAGAGGACTGAAAAACTTTTTGTAGTAACTGAGCAATTACTTAGGATGACAATGGTTCCATGTAGGAATCTTTCAAATTGCCCAGGATTGTTAGAAAATTCTGTTGTAGTCTGCATTTGACAGTTGCTGTTTGTATTCCACTAGTAACCATTCCAGTGGGACACAGAAAGGGGGAGAAAGGGAATGAGAAGGAGAAAAGGATGTGAGCAAAACTACAAAAATAGAACATTTATTACTACTAAGCCTCTTGTGCATTTTTCACCAGAAAGAAGATATATTAAAGATAACTTATGGGAGCATGTTTCGAATCTACCACATAATGAAAATACTGGGTGGATGGGCCCAGCCCCTTCTCTCTAATAAAGCCTCACAGACTATGGCAAAAACAGCATAATGTTCTGATTCAAAACATGCATAATTATGCAGTTACTGAATACCTGAAATAAATTAAGAACACATTTGACTACTAATACATTTGAGCAAGTAATCATTAATAGGAATAATTTCCTAACAAGAAATGAGCAAATTCCTATTGTCTAGTAACAACTGCTAAATCAGAGGTATAACCATAAACATCAAAATGAAAGAATTGGCTAAGATGTGTCCTGGCTTATTTTGTATAGCAGGGAGAGTGTTGATTCCAGTGATTTTTCAGTGATCTCCAAACAGCCTTTCCATTCATGAAATGGTTAATTGGGATCTAACCAACTGTCTGGAAGAGAAAGGAATGTTATTTCTAATTATGATTATTTTTTTAATGAATTTTACCCTTCTTTTTGATCAAACTAGATTTCAGAGTAGCAGAGTAATATTTTCCATATTGTATAATGATTATGTATTTCTGGTGTTTACATTCCTAAAAATAGCAGTATGGCAATCTATGATATTTATAATCAATACTAAAATCAAATTGATTCCAACTGAGAATAGAAGCACTGGAGAAGAAGACTGCTGTTTTAATTTGGCTTATATTTGTAAATGCGCATTAAGTAACAGCAAAGGGGTTAGTTAAACTTCATGTTCTTCCTAAATAAATTGGATAGAGGGACAAGATTTTCACACCAGTGACTTTATTCTTTGGATACAATTATGCATTTTTTAAAAACAATTTTGAGAAAAGTTTCTAATTCTGCTAAGTGTGAAGTGACTAACAAAAGACAGCTGGCAGAGACTGAGAATAGTCCCATCTCAATCAAGTGTTCTCCCTCCTCTACTACTAATTTGGGTAAATGTAATCAACTAGGTAAAGCAGAGTGTGTGTATTTAAAATTGTATAATTCGACAATTTCCTCACTTTCATAGTACAGTTAGCAAAAATGCTGCAGTCCCTTCAATAAGCTATGTGCCACCTGAAATCCTTTCATAAAAGTGATTAACTTTATCAAACTATGCTACAGGATTAATGGAGCATAGAAACCTGAGGCACTTAAATATTAAACTATGGAATATTCTCAGTGGAAGTTAAAATCTGCTATGTAGCCCATCCAGTGAAGTGTGTAAAATGTAATAACTTCAGTACATACCTTAACCAGAAAACTATGCAGTCTGCTCACTAAAGTATACAAACATCTCTTGAGTGAAATAGTGCAATACAATGTTGTGATACAGTGAGCAAACAATTGCTGAACAAGTAAAGAAGCTTGCTGGTATATGTTTGTGTGCATGTACATATCTGTGTGCTGTTAATGTTCTTCTAAGATTGCTACTGGTTCTTTTGAAGTGTTTGTTCTAGGGCAGAACTTTCTGCTTGGCCCTTTGCTAGCATGAGCTACTCAGCACTTCCTGAGTGCAAGAATAGATGCCGTCATTCTCTTCCCACTGCCAGCCCATTGCAGATACACTTCAGGCTGGTGTTTTCCAGCTTTGATTCAAAATTGCTGTTCTCCGACCCAAGCTGTCTTAAGCTCATCAGACTGGATGGTCTCCACCGTTTCCTTCCATTCTAGTAGTAGACCCAGTTCTCACTGGCTGCACTGCTTGCACAATCCCACCCACCCCAGCAGCTGGTTGCTGCCTGTCCAGCCATTTCAACCTGGGCTGCCAGGCTACTATGTTCTCTGTTGGACAGCAGTTGCTGTCTTTTTATACTCCTGTGCTTTATCCAATGATTGTCCATTAAGTCAGTGAACTATGGTCAGCCTGAGAAACTCATACTCCTTAAATTTCGCATCGGGCACCCTTTTACTTTCTACTTAGATTGGGTGAAGCATGCTCCCCTTGCTTTCCCACAGTACTGAAAAGCTTCCCTTCTCTTCCCTTTATTTTTTAAACAACTTTAAGTTGCAGTGTAGGAATGATGCTACTTTGTTTTATGCCAGTTCTTCCTTGCTACAATATTTCCATGGACCTACAGAGAAATGTAGGAACGAAGGAACAACCTGTTCCCTATTGCTGTGATTATTTAATTCATGTTTCATACATTCACATATTGAAGTAGCCCTTATTTTCCCTATTAAATGTTAGAGTGTATGCAGAAACAGATGTTGTTAAACTTTTTAAAATTTTATGTATCAGGAAAGAGAAAGAATGAGAATACAGTAAAGAAATGAGTGACTTTCAGCCACTATTTATATGACCATCTCTGCATAATTTACCAAAACTTACCTTTTCGTAACTACACGTTTGTTAGACTCAAAAACATAAGAATGACAAAAAACAAGGAAAACCAAGTGATTCTCACCTAGAATTATCTTGTATTTTTATCTGAATACAGCATCTAAATGAACTATTATTTGGCTTAACATGCCTGCATAAGCTGACAACAACAATTACCACAATCAACAGCACTTATCAAAGATATTTTTGCAGTATCAAAACTAGTCTGGCAGTGAGCCAGGTGTGCTTGTTTCTATACATATCTGCATATTTCACACATAAATACACCTATTTGTGCTTCATTTGATGATAAAATGGAGCTGCAGGTGCACACTAACTCTAATTGGTTAACTCAACATCCTGCATTTCTTCTTAAATTAATAACAGCTATACAACATCGCTGCTTCCTTTCTCACCACACACTTTTTTTAGTTAATGATGAAAAAAAGTCCAAAGTGGGCTAAACTAATAATCCCCCATAATAAATAAGGCAAAGGTTTTTAAAAATATCATAGGCTGATTGAGCTCTGCAAATTCCAAAAAAAGAGGCATCTCATCTTATCAGATACCAAATTAAAATGACTGAAGAAGCTATGTGTTAACCTTTTGTATACTTTCTGGAATACATAACATGGGATGAGGTTTTGATTACTGTCTGCTAGCTGTGACCAGAAAGCTGTCTGCTTTCTGTGACCAGAATTTTGTATAATTTATGTTGCTATCTTGCATAAGCATGGAGAAGAATTGCAACTCAGTTGTGAAGCACAGGCTTTATATGCAGAAATTATAGAGTTCAACCTTTGAGATCTTCAAATATAAGACTATAAAACTCCTGTCTATAATCCTAAGAGACTATTACTACTAAGTGTATATCTACTAAAATAGATTAGCCAGTGGTCTGACTGACTGCTCTGGTTCACCAGAAATGCTGTTACTACTTGTGATACAATGTTGACTATACAAGAAACATTTCTCATTTCTGAACAAACTTTCCAATAAAGGCCTATAAAGGCCTTACGTTACATTTTCTAGTTTAAAAGTACTGACTATATTTAATGTCCAACATAGTTTTTGAGTTTAAATAGTTACAACATGTAGTACTCTCCTATCTGTTTACAAATATTAACCGCTCATCTACTATTAATGCAAGAAAATACATTATCAATTGTGGAGGGAATTCCTTGGACTCTTAGCTGATATGTTACCAGGAGCACCTGTGCCTTGTTATGTACAAGTTGCTAAAGCATGGCATTGCTACAAAACTCATTTAACAAAACAATAGAAAAGTAAAATGCACAGATTTTTCCATTATATGGACTTCCTATTCAATATGTTTTGAGAGAACAATCCTATAGATTTACTTCTAAGTCAATGTAGGATTACATTATAAGAGGAAGAAAATAGTATCATAGATACCAAAAGAATAAGATGAAGAACAATGGATATTTTCAGACCATTACCTTTTTAATTTCTACATATCAACTCACAAATCTACCTGATTTCCTTGAAGACATATACAACAGTCAAATGAAAACTGATGCCTCCAATATTATAAGTCACCAGCAGATGGTACTACTGATGTGCTAGAAGCTCTGACATGTTCTTTAGCATGTTATTTCACTTCAGTTGGTAAGAAGTTGCTATAAGAAAGCTATGTTGCTATTAGTTCCTGTCAGGTGCTTTAAGCAATGCACCATGATTGAATTTTTTACTGCCAAGGGGGTACCTCCAATTGAAATTTCTTGCTAATACAAGTTATTTATGGTGATGACTGTATTGATGTGAGTATTGTGTGTCACTGGGCCAAAAAATGTAAAGGTAGTGAACCAGGAAAAGCTGATTTGTGCAATCAAGAATAAAGTGGATGACCTGTGATAGCAACTGTTGAGTTTCACATGAGAAAGGTTGTGAACTGATTAAGGACAATTGGTGGATGATTCAATGGAAAACTGCTGTCAAGCCTGGCATTTCTCAGGAATGAATAGGTCACGATGCCCACTTTCACCATTGCTATTCATTCTCTCATTGGAAGTTTTGAGTACAGATATAAGACAAGATGAGAGGAATGCTGGAGTGAAGGTTAAAAAACAAGTATACAAACTAAGGGCATTTGCTAATGACTTCACTTTAATTTTGGAAAGCCCCATGGAAGGAATAGAAATATTATTGGAAAAATTAAAGGAATTTGGTGCATTGGCTAGATTTAAAATTAATAATGCAAAAATAAATATGTTAACAAAAAATATGAGGATGGAAGATCAAAAAGAATTGATAGCAAAAACCAGTGTTCAGATTGAGAAAAAAGTAAAATATCTAGGTATTACTATGACTAACATGAACTGTATGTTATTTCGAAATAATTATGTTAAGTTATGGAATGAAATTAAGAAAGATATGTTAAGATGGGAAGTTACAATTATCATTGTTGGGAAGAAGGTTGGACACTAGAGGGAACTAGAAGGAACTAATGATTACAATTAAAGGAGAAGAACAATTACATTTGACTTGCAAATATAGAATGAAGCAAAATATTTTAACACTGGACATATTGAAGGATATATTTTAACAATGGACCCAGAAGTTCCATCTTATCATGTTTTTTTAAAAAGAAATCAAACAAAAAGTACCAGGAATAGGACATTATAAAATGGAATTTGAGAGTGAATTGTGTACAAATGATGAACATGTGATTGCCAAAATGTATAAACTGTTGTTGAGATTTTAAGTGGAAGAAAAACAGGTTAAAGAGTTTATGATAAAATTGGCAAAATTATAACTTTGGTTATAACATTCAAATGGATCAATGGGAGAGTATGTGGTTAAAAGGTTTGAAATTCACACTGTTTTACAATTTAAAAGAGAATTTTTATAAAATGATGTATCATTGGTATATCTCACCAGAGAAGTTGTCTAAGATGTAAACAGGTACTTCTAATTATTGTTGGAAATGTGAAAATCATGAAGGGATATTTTATCATGCATGATAGACATGTAAAAAAGCAAAAAAATACTGGACACAAATAAATATGATAATGCAACAAATTTTAAAAATTAATATTCAGATAAAACCAGAACTTTTTGATTAGGACTTATGGATACCCAATTAGAAAGGACTCATAGATGATTGGTTTTATATACGGTAACTGCAGTGAGCTTACTATATGCACAAAAATGGAAAAACACGGAAGTACCCACAATGGAGAAGTGGACTATGAGGATGGCAGAATTTGCAAAAATGGCAAAATTGACTTCTTTGATTAGGGACAAAACAATAAGTACTTTTATAAAAGATTGGAAACCTTTTATGGACTTTTTGCTGAAAATGGACAAAAATGAATTGGTGATTTCTGGATTTGTTGATTAAAAAGGGTTGATTATTGGAAGAAGGGAAATATATAATGTAATTCTAAAGGGGGAGAAATGGAAAAGTATGTTTGTAAGTGTTGTGAAGAAGACTGGAAGTCGCTTCTTAACTTACTTTTTCCTTTTTCTTTCTTAACTGTATTGTTTCTAGCACTTTTCTTTTATCTTTTATCTTTTTCTACTTTCCTTTTAAATATTTTTTCTTGTTTATCTTTTAATTATGTAAAAACTCTCAATATAAGGAATTGATAGGTCACGTGATTGATGTTTTTCAATATCAGAACATATGTGCAAGATGCATTCTTCACATGCTGACAGCAGAGACAAAAGCCTCAAGAGTTTAAATTTGCTAGCAACTCTTGTTAGGCTATGAGAATGAAGATAAGGAATTTCTTCGAAGCATTCTGATAGCCAATGAAACACGGGCTCATCATTATGACCAAGAAACAAAGCATCAGTCCATGAAATATCATCACAAAACTTCACTTGCAGGAAAAAAAACAAAAAACAAAAAACAGGATTTGGCAGGAAAACTCATGGCTACAGTTTTTTGTGACACTGACGTTGTTATTTATATGGATTTCCCTTATATGGCGCCAGTACCAATTCAGAGCCACAACACTCAAAACTTTGAAACAATTATTAAGCAGAGTTCAGAAGCACAAGGAGGAACTGTTGCTGCAACATGCTAGGACTCATGCCTTACAAGCCCCTGAAGAGGCAATGGCAAAGTTGGATCTCACGGTTGGGCCCCTTCCACCATACAATCCAGAGGTGAAGAGGTGGAAAGGACTGTCAGGACCTGGTTGAAGAGACCAAGTGTGGAGTTCCTTTGTGATGGCTTTCAGTAGTTCATCCATTATTGGCAGAAGTGTGCAATGAATGGTGGTGATTATATGGAGAAATAAGGTTAACAAAAGAGCTCATTTGAAGGATTATTTTTCTGTTTCATTTGTTAAATATCCCTATTTAAAATCAATGTTTTGGAAGTGAAAGCATTACTTTTCATTCAACCCTTACATATTCAGATGTTTTGCTGAGCATTCTTATGTATTTTCAGAGGGGATTTTTAAAATATATTTTGGCGATAATTGCACAATGCTTAGTACAAAAAGTCTTAGTAAAAAAAAACACCCTCTCATAATGTTTATTTCCCTAATATATATTCTAGACCTTGGCAATAGACTTTGTGACATGGTATAAATATAGTCATACATTAAGTATAGTCATGCATTAAACTTCTGTTTCCACATAGAGACAGTCTCTCTGTTTAGGCATGCATATTCTTTTCGATCAATATTACAGCTGCAGGTGGATAGTAACAGCTGGCTGCTTTAGAATTTTGCTTGCACAAAACTGCTGATATTTTACATCCTCTAGCTGGGACTGATTCAAGTTTTCATGCTTAATGGTAAATATTATGCAGGGAGAAGCCACACTATAAAGTTTCATAAGAAATCGCCACTAATTCAAGTATTTAATGCTTCTTTGAAAAGTGGGTGCTCAGTAGGGTCCCATTTTTCATTTATTTATAAACAGAACATCTATTGTATAGAAGAGAGTTTCATTGAGGTCATTTTTTCCAGGCATAATACTGCTTGGTTAGATAAACACTTGATGCTGTGCTCCTTGACAGCTTCTAAAGCCAAAAGTATGACAAACATTTAATAACTTATTTCTAACATTTTCTGACAATTCCATTTACAGTATATAGAAGTCATGCTACTACATGTCAGTGTAGAAAATTGCTACAGAAAAACCCAAAGCAACCTTATAATTTTATAGACTGAGAATATATATATTCTCAATCTATAAAAATGTGGGGCTTAGCACATTGAATTTGCCAGGTAGAAGTGTTTACTATAAAATTTAATTAAATAAAAGCTATATAACACTTTATATTCTACATATATGGCACTTTATTGTTATAATTCTTAGGAGAAAAATTATATTTTCACTAACACTTTGCAGCAGTCTTTCTATAAAATCTCATTGATTTTTAATCAGTCAATAGTTCCCCTTTTGGTCTTTTTACTAAGAAATCAATGTTGTCATGGCAAGCTGACAATTATGATACATAAATCAAAGCAAGAAATCATAATTTAATATGCCTAATTGTGTCAGATTGTAACATGCATGGTACAATACTGTCATGCCTGATGTCATGTAGAACTGTTTAATCTATGAGTCTTGGAATTTACTCTTATTTTTTAATTCAACTCTATTCTTTGTGGTCCCAGAACAATTGGTGTTAACAGATTTGCTATTACCATTGCTACTTCCCAGTCTTGTCTGTTATTGTCACCACATCTGACAACTGCAAGGCAGCTGCAGTCTTCTTATTCACAATGTTAACACCATGATTGCATTGGTGGACCAACAAATACAATTGCACTTGATGACAAAGTGCTGCTTAGTTCTTTCCTCCTTATATCTCTGACTTTTAATAACAAATTCTTTCCTTCATTCAGCCAAGTTAAGTAGCCTCAAATTTAATCTAAGATGCACAAAAACATGTTCTACAGGTAATCTTTGGATTACAACAGCAATTGGGACCCAAATTTCCATCACTAAGCAATGCGGCCATAAAGTGTGACATCATGTGACCACATCACTTAGCGATGGCAATCCCGGCAGTCCTGGTTGCTGTTGTAACCCCAGGATTGCGCAGGTCATTAAGCAGGAAAAGGTGGGAGTCCCAGGCAACCAGACTGGCAGGTGAGAGCCACAGGTGAGAGCCGGGGGGGGGGGCTGCTGTAGGCAGGCACTCTGGCATGTGAGTGGGTCCCATGGGCAGGTGTTCTGGAGCCTGGGCAAGCAAAAAAGTGGCAGGAGCAACTTCCAACTTCCTGCCAGTTTTCCCATTGACTTTGCTTGTGGGAAGCTGGCAGGGAACATCGGAAATTGTGATCATGTGAATATAGCTCGCTGCAACATCATAATCATGAGCTGGGCACTGAGCACCCTGATCGTGATCACATGACCGTGGAGACATTGCAATGGCCAGAACTCCAAGGATCAGTCATAAGTCCACCTCATTCAGCACTGTTGTAACTTCGAACAATTGCTGAATAAGTGGTTGTAACCCAAGAACTACCTACATCTAGGGATATGGAAAGTGCTGCAAGAGTGAACCATTTTAATCTTGAAACCCTCCATCCTATGCACAAAATAGATCATGAGGAATCTGAGAGTTTTACTTCAGCCACAGAATAAAATAGTATGCTGTGTCATATTTGGAATCAAACACAACCTTTTGAACAATACTATTTTGAGGCTTCTATGCAGTACCTGCTATCTGGTCAGTTCTGTTAAGGAAGACATGTTATGGGTCCCATCTCAGGGAATGCTGTCATGAGAGGACAAAAGTCCTCAGTTATGGCTGTTCTTCTCTTGGCCACACTCTCAGTGAAAGGGCAATCACCATGATAAACAACAGAATGATAACCCATAACTCATGCCTATCCTGCCCCAGGCCAAACACACACAAACACATAGGAGAGGCAGCAGGGAACACATGCACACACAAGCAGGAAAGAAGTTCCAAAAGTCCAGCAAGCTTCCTTTAACAAAGTCTCAAAGTTTCCAAATCCAAAGCAGCAGGCAAAAAAGTAGTCTGGGTGAGGTCCAAGGTTCAAAATGTCACAGGAGGTTCATGAGCTGGTCTGGGGTCCAAAGTCAAAATCATGGGATTCAAGAGTCAATATTTGAGGCACACAGAATCTGGCTTAGCGAACAGTTGTTTCCAACAGAAAGGCTTGGGTTTGCTGCTCTACTTAAGGAGAACCAGTGCCAGTCTTGCTCATTATGGGAGGGCACAGATACTCTAGCTACTCTCTCCTCCATGTGGCGAGCCCTTGAGCTGAGGGAGGCAGCACCTCAGACTCATCTTCAGAGATCAATGGCAGCTGCTTCTGATGTACCCACCTCAACTGTCTATAGGTCCTCAGGTCGTGGTTCATCTAGTAACTGTGGAGCAGGCTACCATTGTCAGTCCCCTCATCTGAATCTAAGCTTGCTATGACAGTGCCTGAATAATTACTTGATGAAGGAACTTCTCTTCCTTCAGATGACCCTCCCTTTGCTGTACTTCCTTACTCTCTTACTGCAGGGAGATGGAGAGCTACCTCTTTACCCTACCTCTATAGGAGAGTTTCTCAACCTCAGTGTTGGCTACTAGCTAGGGAATTCTGGGAGTTGAAGTTCACACATCTTAAAGTTGCTGAGGTTGAAAAACCCTGCTCTAGAGCACTGGCAGTCACCTGCCCACTATCTACCATCTGGATATGGCCAATAGTGGGGAGGGAGTGCTCTCTCTTAGATTGCAGTCCCCAATTTAGCTAAGTCAGTTGTGGAGGTTGCACACCACATACAACATGCACTATATAGATGGAGGCAATGATGGTAGGCCAGCAATCTAAAGCCCACTTACAATAGACAACCACTTGCCATTTCATCCCGTTATCTAACAGTCCAGAAAGTAAAGCATTGTTTTTTAAAGATATTCTTTGCTTTGGAGAAGTTAGGCTTTATATATAGACTGGGAAAGAAAGTAGATAAATCAGGTAAATTTAAACTAGTACTTCAGGGTCTTTAAACTTGTGTATGAAGAACACACCCTTTCATGGATCACTGCCTTGTCATGGCAAAGGGGCTTGCATAACTCAATGAAGCCATGAGCTATGCCGTGCAGGACCACCCAAGACGGACAGGTCATGGTGGAGAGTTCTGACAAAATCTGGTCCACTGGAGAAGGAAATGGCAACCCACTTCAGTATCCTTGCCAAGAAAACCCCATGGACAACATCAAAAGGCTAAAACATATGACACCAGAAGATGAGCCCCTCAGGTCGGAATGTGTCCAATATGCTACTGGGGAAGAGTGAAGGGCAATCCCAAGTAGCTCCAGAAAGAGTGAAACAGCTGGGCCAAAGCCGAAAGGAAGTTCAGCTGGGGATGTATCTGGAAGCGAAAAGAAAATCCAATGCTGTAAAGAACAATATTGTATAGGTACCTGGAATGTAAGAACTATGAATCAAGGCAAGCTGGATGTGGTCAAACATGAGATGACAAGACTGAACATCAACATCTTGGGAATCAGTGAATTAAAATGGACGGGAATGGGTGAATTTAATTCAAGTAACCATTATATCTACTACTGTGGGCAAGAAACCCTTAGAAGAAATAGAGTAGCCCTCATAGTCAATAAGAGAGTGGGAAAGGTAGTAATGGGGTACAATCTCAAAAACAACAGAATGATCTCCTTTTCATCATAGGGGATTGGAATGCTAAAGTAGGAAGTCAAGAAATAATCAGAATAACAGGCAAGTTTGGCCTTGGAGTAGAAAATGAAGCAGGGCAAAGGCTAATAGAGTTTCGTCAAGAGAACAAGTTGGTCATAGCAAACGCTGTTTTCCAACAACACAAGAGATGACTCTACACATGGACAATACTACCAGATGGTCAATACTGAAACCAGATTGATTATGTATTTTGCAGCCAAAGATGGAGAAGTTCTGTACAGTTAGTAAAAACAACACTGGGAGGTGACTGTGGCTCATATCATGACCTTCGTATTGCAAAATTTAGGCTTAAACTGAACAACGTAGGGAAAACCACTAGACCATTCAGGTTCGACTTAAATCATATTCCTTGTGAGTACACAGTGAAAGTGATGAATAGATTTAGGGGATTAGATTTGGTAGACAGAGTGACTGAAGAACTATGGGTGGAGGTTCATAACACTGTACAGGAGGCAGCAACTAAAACCACCCCAAAGAAAAAGAAATGCAAGAAAGCAAAGTGGCTGTCTGATGGGGCTTTACAAATAGCTGTGGAAAGTAGGAACACAAAAAGCAAGGGTGAAAGGGAAAGATATAAGCAACTGAATGCAGATTTCCAGAGAATAGCAAGGAGAAATAAAAAGGCCTTCTTAAATGAACAATACAAAGAAATCGAGGAAAACAATAGAATGGGGAAGACTAGAGATCTCTTCAAGAAAATTGGAGATATCAAGGGAACGTTTTGTGCAAGGATGGGCATGATAAAGGACAAAAAAAGCAGGGACCTAACAGAAGCAGAAGAGATTAAGAAGAGGTGGCAAGAATACACAGAAGAACTATACAAGAAAGATCTTAATGTCCTTGATGTCCACGCTGGTGTGGTCACTGCACTTGGGCCAGACATCCTAGAGAGCGAAATCAAGTGGGCCTTAGGAAGCATTACTAACAATAAAGCTAGCAGAGATGACAGTATTCCAGCTGAGTTATTTAAAATACTAAAAGATTATGCTGTTAAAGTGCTGCACTCAATATGCCAGCAAGTTTGGAAAATGCAACAGTGGCCACGGGATTGGAAAAGGTCAGTTTATGTTCCAATTCCAAAGAAGGGCAATGCCAAAGAATGCTCAAACTATCACACAATTGCGCTCATTTCACATGCTAGCAAGGTTATGCTCAAAATCCTACAAGCTAGGCTTCAGCAATACGTGAACCGAAAACTACCAGATGTACAAGCTGGGTTTCGAAGAGGCAGAGGAACTAGAGATCAAATTGCCAACATTCGCTGGATCATGGAGAAAGCACGAGAGTTCCAGAAAAACATCTACTTCTGCTTCATTGACTATGCAAAAGCCTTCGATTGTGCAGATCACAACAAACTGTGGCAAATTCTTAAAGAGATGGGGTACCAGACCATCTTACCTGTCTCCTGAGAAATCTGTATGCGGGCCACAGAGCAACAGTTAGAATGAGTCATGGAACAACTGATTGGTTCAAAATAGGGAAAGGAGTACGACAAGGCTGTATACTGTCACCCTGCTTATTTAACCTATATGCAGAGTACATCATGAGAAATGCCAGGCTGGAAGAATCACAAGCTGGAATTAAGATTGCAGGGAAAATCATCAATAACCTCAGATATGCAGACGATACCACCCTAATGGCAGAAAGTGAAGAAGAACTAAAGGGCCTCTTGATGAGGGTGAAAGAGGAGAGTGGGAAAGCTGGCTTGAAACTCAACATTAAAAAAATTAAGATAATGGCATCTGGACTCATCAATTCCTGGCACATAGAAGGGGTAGAAATGGAAGCAGTAACAGACTTTATTTACTTGGGCTCCAAGATCACCACAGACAGAGATTGCAGCCAGGAAATTAAAAGACGCTTGCTCCTTGGGAGGAAAGCTATGGCAAACCTAGACAGCATATTAAAAAGCAGAGACGTCACCTTGCCGACAAAGATCTGCATAATCAAAGCTATGGTTTTTCCAGTAGCAATGTATAGCTGTGAGAGCTGGACCATAAAGAAGGCTGAGTGCCGAAGAATTGATGCCTTTGAACTGTGGTGCTGGAGATGACTCTTAAGAGTCCCTCGGACTGCTAGGAGGTCAAACCAAGGACAGGGAGGCCTAGCACGATATGGTTCATGGGGTCACGAAGAGTTGGGCATGACTTAATGACTCAACAAGAACAATAAATGAAAAACACAAGTACTATTTTAAAGACTGCAAATACAGTGTTGACTTGGATTAGTTTACAGAGTGTTTATATGTCTTCTGTACATGGAGGTGGGTCCTGGAGAAGGAAAGGTAAGCTTCAATCTGCATTTCAAATTAAAGTAAGCCTTCCATTTCAAAAGACATTCTCCACCCAATTCAGAAATTGTCCCTGTAAAGGACAATTAACTTGAAATGTTCCAATGAGGCTGTGCTCAAAATAAAACATGGTTTACATTTTATCTATAATTCTAGCTCCATCCTGACAGTGATTTAAAGGATTATTTCCTTTCACACTATCTGATCTGCCTTTCTAGCTGTTGACAAAAACATTAATGTTCAAATTCCTTGCTGTATCACAGTAAGCCTTAGCCAAAATTTTACTAATTCATTTCTATTGCATAATTACTATTTCTCTATTCACTTTTGATTGAATCCTTTAAATAAAAATACTGAACTAAAGGAGAAAAGCTGAAATGAATATTATCTACTCACAAAAGTAATCATACATTATTAATAATTTGACCACATTCCAACTTTTCAAAGAGCAGTAAGAGGAAAAGAATGAATTTGATCCTTACCTCACCAAGCTAGAGGGCTTTCTAAAATTACTTCCATCCTCTCAAATTAATTTTCATCTCACAAATCCAACCTGCTTAGAGAGTCAGGGAAAATGCAGCAAGTAGTGAGAGACAATATGCAGGGCATCTCCAATCTCCTTTCACTGGAAAGGGAGATCTGGCATTGCATCTGGATTACATATATCTTCATCATGCTATTCCCTTTCAGGATAAGCATCCAACAGGCATCACACAGGGATGGCTGTACATCTCAGCTCTCCAGACTCTTAATATCTTAATTCAGAAATTGACTTCATTGGTAGAAGGCTCATGGACACAATTCAGCAAGATTATCCTCTATATTGGGAATAAGAATGAAGTAATATATAAACATGTTTGTCCATTGCAATACACAGAAATTGAAGCCCTTCCTGTATAAGTCTATACTCCTGGGATGAAATTCTAGGGTTTTTTTCTCCTACCTTTTTGGGTAAATTGATGATCACTGTCTTGATGGGCTTGGAATGCATAAAAAAACTGTTCATACAAACTGAAAATAGACTTTATTTCTTTTCTTTTTTTTTAATGAAGATTAGGAATTTGGTCTCAAAGCTTCAAAAAGTAAAAAAAAACATACTTCACAGATGTTAATTATTTGTGCCTAGAGCTGCTCTGAGAATCTGTCAGTTTTTTATCTTTATTACTGCAACGTACAATGTATTTTCTATTATAGAGATGGCTAGGTTAAAAATGTTTTTCTCCTTTTTTCAATAATAAATATAAACCAAACTAAAACTGTTGTTACTTTGAAAATATAAAGTCCATGGTTGTCAACAATATTTTAGAAATGCAGCTGGAAGCTTACTGGAAGCCAGTGCAGCTCACATAGCAGTGGGGAGTATAATCCATTTAGAGTTAATGATGGAAAATCACTAGATCTGTGGGGGAAACCCACAGCCACTGAGTCTTCTCAGGGTTCAGCCAAAGCTAGTTCTTTCCCACCCAGATGCACACAACCTCCAGGCACTGGAGAGCATCTCAACAGCATCACTTGGATGGCCCAGGGAAGAGATATACAACTGAATACCACCAGAACACTGATAATACTTAACTGCATGCTGACAGATAACTTTGCCAGAAGAAAATCAGGTCCTGTGGTAGCGCACAAAGCCAGGGCCTAGGGCTGGACCTCTCCCCCAGCACAACTGGAACTGGCCTCAGAGGAAATAGGAGAACCACTGAAGAACAATACCTTCCACTCCGTACCCTCTCAACCAGCCTAAAAGGATACCATGATTAGTGGCAACAAAAAACACTGACAGATCAAGGATGGCCAGGATAGACACACTACCCCCATCATGGACTCATGAAAGGTCATCTACAAGTATAATAAATATTATCTAAGTGATATATCCCAGTTTGAAATCCTATTGCCACAGGTCCAGTAATATGCTTCCTCCAGAGCCCTTTGGAACTTCAGGCCTACCACCCACTCACCCAAAAAGGGAAGGTTGGAGACTGGGCAAACATTCTTCAGAAGGGTATACCACCATTTCCTTCAAGGCAGGTGGATCCCCTCACTCCTGCAATGAAGCATATACCACTGCTTGAACCCAGCCATGTGTCACCTTCCAGGAGGCCAACACCAATAGGAGGGACATAGATCTTATACACAGGTGGTAGGACTCAATATTGTAAGGACCTTATCCATTTTCTCAGGAGAACCCAGATCGAACTCTGCCACAGTCACCTCCACTACCAGCACAGCTGGAGTTTAACTCCGAGTAGATATGAGCAACTTTACCTATCAGAAGTTTGGGGTAATTCTCCCAACAACCCTGCAAGGGATCACTTGACCCCTCCTTATCCAGAAATGATCAAGTCACCCAAACAGGATTGCTAGGTGTCTATCTGCAGATACAATAAGGGCAGAGAAATAAGTACACACCACCCTTATTGCCCTTACTGCAGGCTGTTACCTGTGCTCAGTTGGACTTATTTTTCCTGCCTCCAGGCATCTCTTGTGCTACTTAATCTACTGAAACTCCTCTGAAAACCAGGGGGCCTTTGGGATCCATGCCCACAGCAAGTCCACACAGGCACAATGTAATCTAAGGCTGCAGTCGCAGCAGCGACTAAGGCTTCAATCAGACTGTGCACCAAAGCTTCAGGTATTACCCAACTGCCTCCTAGAAACCTACAGGGTCCATTAAGCACCTAGGGAGGACCATTTGAATACGTCCCTCCTCCTAGAAGGGGGAAGCAGTCATAGAAACCTCCAAAGATAATAGGAAGTGATCTATCCATGACAAGATGACAGATGACACAACATTCTCCAATTCCAGATCACATCACCACTGCCCCAAGAGGGGGGTAGAAAAAAAAACAGATCTAACTTGTGACCCCCACTGTGTGTCGACCCATTAATTATCTGAATCAGGTTCATGGTTGCCAGGGTGGCCATAAACACCCAAGCCATCTCCAATTCCAGGCCAAATGAAGGCAGGCTGAAATTCCCCAGCACTATAAACCTGGGGAACTACACCACTATTCTAGCCACAGAGTCAAGCAACTGTGACAGGGAAGTTGCTGTGTAGCAGAAAGAATGGTACACAAGCAGTAATCCCATCTGATCCCAATGGCTAAATTTTGCAAATAGGGTTTCACATCAGGTTGTCTATGGGGCAGTGTCCATGGAAGCCTCCAGAGTCTTCTGGATGACAATTTCACACCCCTACTCAGGAGTCTCAGCTGATACCATACCTGAAATTCAGCTGGGCACATTTCTGAGAGGGGAATCCCCCCACATACATCAAACTAGATCTCAGAAAGGCATGCCAAGTCAGCCTCTCATCCATGATGTAATCATGGATGAGGGATGCCTTATTACAGACTGACCAGGCAGAAGCAGGTGAAGCCCAGGGCCACTGAAGCTTGAATGACCAAGCCTCAGGGTAGAGCACAGGAATGGAATGCGGCACCTGTACTAGACACCAAGGCCACCTTTCTCAAGAGTGCTTCCTCTCTCCCCCCTTAACTCCCCATGCCCATTGCCACTATGTTGTCCCTGCCTGGTACTTCCTTACCTTTCATTCTCCTTGCCCCAAGTCAAAGAGCCTCATCCCACAATATAAAATATGAGATGCAATATCAGATGGTGGGAATATGTTTGTACAATCACCAGAGATCAGGCCTAACTCAGTACCTAACTCTCAATCCATCTTAATATGCAATGTAATTGCAAAGGCATCTGCATGATATTTTGCAATATTTGTTACACAAATAAAGGTAGCAGTTAGTAGAATAACAGACTGAACTATTATTTTCAAAGGTACATTATAGTTAACAAAGTGTGAGTATACATTTTAGTTTTTCAGAAAGAAATACAAATGCATCAATTTCAAGACTGAAGTATATCAAACACTGATACATGCAAAGCTCCAAAGAAACATTACGTTGTATAGACATTTTTACTATAACAAAGAACAACGCCAATTCAGTTGTCTTTGCTTTTTCACCCCTTGGGATGACCTTTCACAATAAGAATTGTCAGTGCCTTATTTATAATGGCAGATCTCAAGTATGATTCTGGCAGGTTTTGATCACTTTATGGCCCAAAAGCTTTCAAACACAGAAGAATCTGATGCCTATTTGGCATCCTGTTGTGTGTTTAAACCTCAAAAGCAACTTTAGGTCCCAGAAGTGAATTGCTGAAGTGGTGAAAACAAAACACAAATGTCACAAAATGATGAATATCTCATACAAAATATCTTTGTCAGAAAGATGACAACTCAACATTCCCTTAAAGGCATCTGTAACAAATTCATGCTCTGAAAATAAAATTTTGATTTACAAAGCTGAAAACAAACAAGTAAGAAATATCAATAATTCAGATTATTATTTGTTCATGAAACACACAAAGATGCACCAAAAGAATCAAATATCAATTATTTATATATACTCATTGTACTGTGACAGTAGCAGTTTAGAAGCTTACTCCTGGGTCACATTAGCATATGTAATAGAAGAGGTCACAAAAATGACAGGTTACTTTCATGAGAGTTGAATCTGTTTCTGAATTTTTGCAGGTGCTAACCTTATTTTTTTACTCCAATCGTGGTGTTTGTTGCCATCATTGATTATCAAGTCTGACAATTACAAAGCCAGTTCCTTTTATATATCTGTCATTTTTCCTAATCATAGTGAAGCTATCATTTAACAACCCTTGCATTGTTAGCATAACAAAATTACCGAGGGGGAAAAAAGCTAGCTCAGATAAGCATTGTTCCTACTCTGAATTAAGTCCATTTACACTGACAAACCTAATTTGCTACCCAGGAGTGTCACATAAATGAAGCCATACCTAGTTCCAATGATCATGTGTGATGTTCTAGCAAAATCACCCATAGTTAAGCACATACACATGTAAGGTCTGCACATATAACCCACACAAGATGTAGAAGAGCAAAGGAGACACTGAGCCTCCGGCTGAATGAATGCACATGAAAGACTAGGAGCCAATGTGACATCTCTCAGAGAAAAGCCCAGGAAGAGCCAAAACAAAATGTTAAAGTGGTTTGCATGCGCTGGACTGAATCATCTAGATAACACCCTTGCTATTGTCCAAAAATTATGCTTCATATATTGAGCTGCAGAACTGACCAGTGTTTCACAAAGAAAGCATTTCCATATAAGAAAAAGCATAAAAAGAATATGTTCCAGCATCTGTGTATTTGACCCATCTACACAACAAGAAATATAAAAGCATTCTAATATGATGAACTACAGAAGAAGTAAGCGCTTTTTCAGACCTGGCCCTACCGATATTCACAGTTGAAGAGGCAGTGGCCTCAAAGAGAAAGGACACACTTGGGACACAATAGTGGGAGTCTCCCAAATATTTCTTCTTTTTGAAAAGCAAAGCTGTGTATGCTATACAACTTGTCTTTAACCCTCTCAACTATCTTAGGTATGGCAGTAGATACCCTATTATCAGTAATGATGTAATAATTAATTTCCAAATTCCATTTGTTTCTGTATTAGAAACTGAGAGAAAGGTGCCATTTTATCCTGTTCCTCAATAGGTGAAAAAAATCTTGGACTGGCCTTGAGCATTTCCCTATATCAACATGCTTTAGAAGAAAGACTACAGGGTAGGAAGCAGTCTTGAGTTCACAGCTGGGTCACAGATGAACTTATTCCTGGCAGTAGCTGCTAGATACAGAAGGGCAGGCTAGGACTGTAGAAGTAGGGCACTGCCTTCAGATTAGCATTGCCTAATCCTGCCTAAGCATTGTCTTCTGCTAAAAGCTGTACATAGCACTTGAGGTTCTACATCATGGCAGAGGGTGAGGTAACCTTTGTCTCTTTCAATCTATATGATGGGCATTAGACTGCTAGGGTGAGTTGGGGATGACACAATTCACTAGCTAGATATGCCATCAGATTTTATTTTACTTTATGATTCTTTTCATAATTATTCTATTTTTTATTCTATTGGTTTTACTGCACACTACCCAGAGTCAGTTTGGAGTTGGGTGTTACCTGAATTGAATAAATGAAATTAAGTTAAACCTAGACAAATAGCCTAAAGAAACTTGCAAATTCCTAACCTCCACAAAAAATATTAAACCTTATTTTCTAATGTGAAATGTGAAATGTAAAATATTTTGCTCAATTTTCAGTCACATATCTCAGTTTTCAAGGGTACTGTAGAAATCAAATTGTGTTTTTTAAAATTTAAATGCAGAATTATGCCCTGGACTTGCATATTCATTTTTAAATTTATTCTCAGCTTTAAGAGAAATGTTGACTTGTGTTCCAATATAAACTTTTTTCCTCTACCTTAAAAGTGGGAGTTGATTTTACACTGGGATATATCCTTGAACATCTGCATCAACTATCATTTCAATATCTTGCTCCCTTGGGAAGAGATTACCTTATGCTGTATTTTGCATTTTCTTTCTCCCCTTGAAAACAGATGTGGGGGCTGAGCTGTAGGGAGTTCAAATATAGCTTTGTGCTTTGAATATGCGTACAGAATTTCACTCTACTATTTCAGTATTCAATGGGGATCATGTTACAAACAAGCTGAGATACTGAATACAGATAAATACCTTATCACCTGTCCTACAAAGCATGCCTATTAAGAATACAAGATAATAGAAGCAGTAAACCACCTTTTAAATCAAACAGATTAAAACACTTTCAGAAGTCACATACACATACAAATCCCATTTCTGAAAGTAAGCAAAAAGTATTTTAGCTGGTAATCATTTCATGTGTCCCTTACTATAGTTTCTTATAACCTTAATTAATAAGAGCTTAATTTTATCCTTTTATCCTTTTTACTGAAGATGAAACATTCTCAGGCTACTGTTTTTTAGAAATTTGTCTTGTTTTTTAAGTTTTAAAACATATATTCTAATTATTCATTCGTTCAATTATTCATGTCATATAAAAGATCTCCAGATGCTATACAGCATTAAAATGCCAAATACTCCTAGACTAGGACATGGCTAGTTCAGAACCAGCAAGTAAATGAGTTCTTTTCAAGGTCAAGCAGATTGTTGCCAGAGAGATGGAAGAGTAGGAAGTTCATGTTAAGTTAAAATAATGTCTCTCGTGTGTTGTTCCAAAGTCCAGTTCCAAAGTTACTGTTGGTTCAGTCTCTGCTGTACTGGTTAATTTTCCCTGTTCCTAGATTATTGTCATATAATCTCTTCAATATTCTTGAATTAATGCTTATAATCAGTATTACTTTTTTTCAGATACTTTCAGTCTATTTACATACCTTTTTGTTTAGCAAATTGTGTTGAATTTGGCTTGGGAATGTTAGAAGCTGCTCTGAACAAATCATTTTGTTATCCCCCCCACCCCAACATAACTTATTAGTGGTCCTTTCCAAACTGATATTTGCTGATCATTGTATCAAACAATACAGAATAACACTGTGTCTTGATGCAACATAGAAGCTATATTCATACAATTTGGGTGGTTCATCACACTGAAACTAAATATATAGGCTGGATTTGTAGAACAAGTTAGGATGTAATTTGGTGGACTGGTCAGAGTTCAATGTGTCAGAGAGTGCTTTTGATCATGCCATGATTTTTTTCCCTTGACTGAATAACTCGAATGTACTCTGTGTGTAGATAGCTTTTAACAGTTCTGTAATTATAGATAGTCCAGAATGTGGCTGCCCCGTTACATAAAACATATTTGAAATACCAATGCTAAAGGAAATTATTTGGTTGCCAGATTATTTTTTGACTCATATCCATGTAATTTTTCTTCATTGTATTATCCTCTCACTTCCATCGATTGTCTAAGGTCATATGGATGGACTGTAACCCATACTGATACTATAAAGTTTTGTGGGATATCCTCTATTCGCATATTTGTGCAAATACCCGTTATGTCAGTCTGTATGGCTGGGCATCAAGGTTTTTCTTCATTAAAATGTGGCATGAACACAGTAGATTTATATACTATTGGGAACTAAGTTTAATACAATAACTAGCTTAAAGTCTTAAACTCACAGATCATGGGCAATAATCAGTAGAGGTATGTGAAGGAGATGGACTCTCCCTTGTGACTTTGCTTTGTGCAGCAGAGGCAACGCACTCTGCCTTGTGAACCACTGAGTTGAAGCTAATGGCCTTGGCTCAAAAACAGTGGTGTCTGCTCATGTGCTACCTATGTGTGAAGAAGTATCTTTGGTTGGTTGAGGCAAAGTGCTAAGGATACAGAGAATACAGAGACAGAAGAAATAGTATATATCAAATAAGGGTGCAAAAAGATATTAGGGATTCAGTTGCTAATAGGTCTGGGGAAATTTGGAGTGTTTGTATAGAAACTGGTAAACTTAGAGGAAAAAAAAAAAGATAATGAAAACAAGGGTTATAAAGACAAATTCCACAGATACAGTAAATACAAAAAGTTTCCCTTTCAGTATATGTGCAGAGAATAAAAGATATAATGACTACAGGCAGCCCTGTAGATTTCTGAGCTTTGGGATCTAAATTTAATCAAGATAAAACTGATCTGTCCACAAAGAGTGAAGAAAATGTCTTTCCCAAACAATCAGTCCTCCTGGCAATGAAGGGAAGATCAACCGAAAGATTAACTATCAGGGCATTTCGAGTTATAGCATTTGGTTTAAAAGTAGAACTAAACGTACTTAAATGGTTAGAATTTTTCTCAGATAAATTTTCCATGGAGTCTGGGTTTCCAATACACTACTATACCATTGGGATCAGAGCTATTAGCTTATGCAGAGGATATGACTACAATTATGAATAATTCTGGCCCTAGAAACAGGAATTAAGTATTACAGTAGAACAGAGTAAGAATGTGTTCTTGGCTTTGTCTCAGTGTTTCATTTTGAGCAATGGAGGCAGTGGAGTCTGCATCATGAGAGGGTTATTAACTTTGATTAGTGGCCAATCATTAAAGAACCGAGCTTTTGCACAGAAACTAGCTTCTACTTAGCAAGGCAAAGTGACACAACACTCTGCTGCTTTGCTTCACAGTCCATTTTGAAGATCTACATAATCCTACGGAAAAGATAGCATTAGGTGACAACTATGAGAAACAATTCTGAAACCCAGGCAAATCTTGGGTCAATTGTGTACCAATCAATGTATTTAAGGAATCAGCATGAAAAAACAACAACTTGTATTTGGGATTATTTGATGCTTAAACAAAAAAAGAATTGTTAATGACCAAAATGATATACATGACCATTTATCAGAGTAAGAAAAGAATTCTACAATCCCCACTAGCTCTTTGTTTTGGGCAGTGCAAACTCCCCCCATTGATGCTAGCATGTTTCTTGAGGAAAAAAATTATTTGGGCATCTGTTACTCTCTCACTGTTGACAATTTCACTGTGGAACCCCTTTCCATAAGAAAATGCCTCCAGACAAATTCCTTCAAACAGAAGGCTGTTTAAGATCTTTTGAGTCAAAGTCTTTCTTGACTCAAAACTAATGTTAGTATGTGGATGGCTTTTTAAAACTGAATTTATCTTCCCCAAATACCCAGAGGAACTCTATGATATCATTTGCACCAAGCCAGGCAATCAAATTAATTTACAAGTTGAGAATGGATCCAATTTTTATGCCATGGTAAACAAAAGAATCAGAGCAAATCCTAAAACATCATTTCTTAGTGGCATCAAGTCTGATTCCAGTTAAACCAAAGAGGATACTGAACTCATGCACTGACAAGATAATATAAGGAATAGGGATTTGGGGGCTATTTATAATACATAAAATATCAACATATAACAATGTTTTATGCTCTGTGCACCCTCCCCCCATTATTCTGCTGGTATTTTTATAATTATGGGGCAAGAGGTTCTAAATCCAAATTAAAAATAAAGAGAGTATACCTTGACGTAAATTTAACCAAGAAGAAAATATAATATCAGGGGAGCCGTTTTTCCCCCCAAATTTTATTTACAAAAAGAAATGCAAAAAAACCCCTAAATACACTAAAAAAAAAAACATAGTTAACAAAACCATCTTTAAACTTAAAGGAAAACAATTAATAGAACCCCCGCAAAATAGAAAAATTTAAAAAAGCAACTTCAAACAAACTAAAAAGAGAGAAAAGGGGGGAAATCTACCTTATATGTTATATTTATCAATAGTCATTGGTTTACTAATAAATAAACCAATGACCTCGGGTTACAAATGCCTCTGTTAACGAACTTTTCGGGTTACGACCAGCTCCGGCCGCAAAAATTTATCTCGGTTTGCGAATTCCGCCTCGGGGTATGAGCAGGATACGTGGGCATTTTCCCACCCATGACATGGTCCGCGGCCATTTTTTCGCCCCTGACATGTGGTCGTAGGGAGGGGGACTCTCCCTCCAAGGAATAGCCGCCTCCCTGTCCTCCACGCCAGAACGGATTAATGGTAATTACATTGAACCTTATGGGGAAATTTGCTTCGGGGTGCGACCAATTCGGGGTACGACCAGAGTCACGGAACGAATTAAGTTCGTAAACCGAGGTTCCACTGTATACTATTATAATATGATCAGTACAAATTATTAATGTAAAGAATCACAAAATCTTTGCCATAGTAATAAATATTCCTTTATCCTTCATTAGAAAATATTGCCTTTTCCAAGCCATTTCTTAACATATTGAATAATATTACTTTTCCAATTTCTCAGTAGGACTCTTTTAGCTACCCTCCATGCTTGATACAACCATAATTCCTGATAAACAGTCAGATTCCAAAACTTTGATCTATAAATCAACATCACATTAACATCTTTAACATTTAAAGATTTTCACATAAATCTTATAAACAGTAAGACACTATTCCAAAACGATATCAGACATGACAATATCATATGGGTCAGTGAACTCATGCATTTTTTACACCTCCAGCATGGAAAATCAGATGTCCATTCTTTCAACTATATTATTTGGGGAGTCCGATACAGCCTAATTACAATTTTTTGTGAATCTCAGACCTGAGATATTTCAACATTTTTAAGGACATGAATCCATTGTTGGGGCATTATCAGAGATTCAGTTCTTTAGTCCTTCTTTGGAATATAATTTAATAGTAATAATTTATTAAATTTATGTGCCACCCAACTCACAGTGATTAAAACAGTTAAAAAAAAAGAACAACAGGGGGGAAAAAAGATACACAAAAACAGCACAAGACAACAACAATGGCAAAGAAAATGAACCCAGAAGAGAACAGAAAGGAAGAAAGGAGCATCAGTCATCCTTTCCAAAGGCCTGAGCAGAGAGCCAGGGCTTTAAGGGTGGGAGCCATTCGAATCTTGGGGGGGGGGGACTTCATTCCAGAGGGCAGGCACTGCTACAGAAAAGGCACATTTCTGAGGCCCCGATAGGTGATATTGTTTAATCAATGGAACCCAGAGTGCACCAACCCTGCCAGATTGAATTGATTGGGGAGATACTATAGAAGAATATGCCAGGAATGTCCACTTTAAAAATATTTTTGAGCTTTTGATAGAGATATATTGCAGGTTTTACTTCTATCATAGATTCCATTAAATAAGAGAGTATATCAGGTGCCTTTGAGGCAACCAATCATACTATTAATAATCACCTGTGATTTAGGAACGGAATAAATCATATCAAGATTAACATATAAAGAATTGTAGAAACCCAAAATAAATCAAAATCTGCTTCAGAAACTGCCAGGAGACCATATCAAAGGCTTTCTCAATGTCCAAAGAAGTATAGGTGCTGATTCTTGTCTATTTTGAATTAAAGCAAGAACATCCATTAAAAATCTGGTATGGTATGAAGCTTAACAGTCCTGAGTGCAGTATTCTATAGCTGGAAAAGAATTTCTTCAAACAGAGCAATAAGCTTTATATTATAATAGCATATATGTCATATGCTTTAACATTAGATACAAAAGAATGAGAAATCAAGGAATCTAGTTAAAAATAGTTTCCATGTACACAGGAAAGAAAAGGATTACCAAAATGCAAAATATCTACTAAATTGAGACATATAACAAATATAATTTATTCCAATCCACCGACTTCATATACAAATTTTGAAAAGAATTATGGTCTTATTCTGGAGAGTCTGTAGTTGGACCAAATCTACTTATTAGTGCTAAAAATTGATCACCCAAGTTGATAGTAAATGTTAATACCCTTCTCTGTCTGATATTTCTTCTTCAACAATCAACTCAGAAAATCAGCTAATTAAAATAGCAATACCTCTTGCTTGTTTAGAACTACCACAATATACCAATCTCACCCAAGATTTCTGTAAAAGATGTTTCTCTTTAGAGTTTCCTGCAAAACAAAAAGCAATTTTACTTCCATTTTTTTTCTAACATGGTTAAGATCTCTAAACACTTAGCAGAAAATCCCAGTCCTTTAACATTTTGTATTACAAAGGATATAACATTTTATATTATTAATAATAAGAGGAGTGAACAAAAAAAAGTATATACCATATCTATACCATATCATAATTGCATCCAAAAGATCATCTACATAGAAGTTAGAAAAACAGTAAAAATAACACTACTGTGATGATGTTAAAAATAAAGTCTTAAAGCCTAATTAGCAGTAATCAAACATTTCAGCATACCTCTATCTTTTCACCAATTAATAAACTAATAATGTGATTATATATGTTAATGTTGTCAATGTTACATAAACCAATGGGAAATAAAATAAAATAAAGAATAATGATACATTTTTACAAAGTCCAATTTAAAATAGGGAAAAGGGGGGGGGAAGCACAGCTGTAGAGGAGATCACAGTTCATAAATTTTCTCTATGCTCAAGGTCATACAAAGAAAATAAAAATGTATCATTAAGAGAAAAAGAAGAAAAAACAAGTCCCATCTGAAAACAAATAAATGTAATAGCAAAGTACTAAAATGAATAAAAATGAATCCTTTCAATAGGAGCTTAAAGAGTAAGATATTTTTCAGTCCCATGTCAGTTTATGAAATGATTTTTTGATACCATTTGATAATTTCAGATGAAAATGGCCCCAACTCTGATGAAGTATTGAAGTTTCTTTTCTCAAAAATATTTCTTGCATTAAATATTTTTCTGTATTGTTGGATTTCCTTTGTAAAATTAGGGAAGAATAATATGAGATTATTAATGTCCCCATTCTATTACACATGCAGAGCCAGCTGTTTAAATTTTTGTTTCTTATGGAAAACCTAAGGAAACCCACAATAAATGGCTTATCAATCTTGTGAAAAGGAGAAGTTGCCACCTTCTCAACATATAGCCTATTACCACCTGATACAGCCAATACTTCCTAAATTAAAGCTTTGATAAAGTGAGCTGACTGCCCTTTCTTAGTTTCCATCAGTACGTAGATTAGCCCAGCAAGAATGAGATTTCAGAAATGTCATTTTGTTCTGAACAGTCTTAACCACTTTTAGTAAATCAATTATAGATGAAACAATTGACCTCCCACAATCTTCCAACTGGGATACTGTGTTCTCTGCTGCATTCACTCTGGAAGTTATAGTATTAACAATGTCTTCTATAGCTTTTATATCTTCTCTCATCATGAGGAGGACAGCCTTCACATCTTTGTCAGCAGCTGCCTGAAGAAGACTGTGGTGGAACTTTCTTGGATACCATCCAAGCAGATGACAAACAAGCTCTCTTTCCAATAATCAAAACATACTGTCATCACCTGTTTCTACCTCCAGTAAGAGCAATTAACATAGCAAATAAACAACTATCAGAATATAAATTGTAGAGGAATGTCAGAGACTGCAAATAGCTATCTGACTATGGAACCACCTTGATTGAGTCAAACATGCTGATGGATTTTATCATTTTGTGACTTTTATTATTGTGATTGTTTACGAATTAATATTGCAATCTTCTCAATTAGAATATCTTAATCGCTATTCATCTATTGCTTTATTTTATATTTTAAAATATTTTGCACGTTGCCTATAACCTTTTGAAACACAAAATCATAAGAAAGAAATAGCTAATGTATGAAAAAGCAAATTTAAGGAGCAAATACACTCAAGAGGAAAATTATACCAAAAAACAATAGCAACATTACAATACATAAGAGATTTTAATTTTAATACTTAGAATAAAATTAACTCAACACAGTTAAATTTTCAATTTTTATAAATCCCAGAACTGCACTATGCTATATAATACATATTAATACAATATAATGCAATATAATACAGAAGCTATATAATACTGATTCTATGCCTTAATATAATGTGTATTATTTATTATGAGGCTGACAGAAAAGCACAAAAAATAAAATTGTATGGACAAATAGTTGTATGCAATAATATTTTTACAGAGGATATAACTCCAGTGACATTCTAATTTACTGCTTTTCTAGTATCATCATTGGTTTTTAAGAACTCTGAACATGCCATGTGCACATGCCAGTTTACTTAACAAATTAAGTAAAGGCAAATTAATAGTTAAGCTGAATATTTGGGATACCTTATTTCATTAAATAAATATAGGAAATCAAGAAGATAGTAATAAACATGGAAGGAGAAAACAAGATGGAGTGGCTCTGGGCTTCAGAAACCAACTGTCTCTGGGACAATGTAAGCTTCAGCTATGGACAGGGTTGTACTCCTCTAGAAATTACTGGTTGAAGATGCTGTTTGCCCAGCTTTGGCCGATACACCAGTTGCAACTGCAGAGTGGAAGGCATTGGCTACAATCTCTGATGCCCATGGTTTCCAAACTATGTGGTGCAGTATCTTGGGACACTGTGGCAAACTTACAGAGGCCCTGCAGAATATTTTAAATTTGGAACTATTTAATAAATGGAACTGTTAGGTATTTCTTTCGGCCTATGGACACCATGAAAATGTTTAAGAATCTCTGACTTATGCCTTTGTTACCTTGCAGCTGGTAACCAGGAACTCCCAGTATTGCCATCTAGCACCATTATTATGAGAGTTGTTAGTTGCTGGTTTATTTCCAGGTGCAAATGAAGGTGCTTGCAATCATTTAAAGTCTTGCCTGGCTTGGACCCTGGCTACCTCTGGGACCGCTTGCTTAAATAGAATCTGCCCACTCAAGAAATGCCTGTAGAGGATGCTTGATGAGACCCTCCACTCCTCACAAAGTGTAATAAAGGACTTGGAAGCAAAAATGGTTTGCAAGAGCTTTTCTCCTGTGGATTGCCCTCTTCTCAGATATATAAACCAGATCAGTCTTGGGGCCAATATTATTCACCATTTTTTTTAATGACTTAGATGATGGAATTGATTGGCTGCTTATCAAATTTGGAGATGAGACAGAATTGGGAGTTATTGCCAACACACAAGATGTCAGAATGAGACTGTAGCCTAATCTGGACAGTTTGGAAATCTCGGCTGAGAGCACAAGATGTTTTTTAACAGGGAAAAATGTGAAGCATTACATTTAGGGAGAAAAAATGTAGGTCATGCACATACAAGATGGGGGATTAATTGCTTGGGAATGGTACATACTATATGAGAAGTTTTTAAGAAGCTGGACTGCCACCTCTTACAGAAGGATTGGCTGTCCTGCACACTGCAGAGGGATGGACTTAATTATTCTTCTGGTCTCTTCCAAATCTACAGTTCAATGGTTCTATGATTCTTTGATCCTTACTTTTAATACTCAGGAAGCTTTTAAAAACATGGCCTTTTCAACTTGCATTTGGGGACTGAGTTGAAAGTGGATGGAGGTATTTGAGCATGACAGAAATATTTGTTGTTTAATGACACATGGCATTATGGTTTGTGCTCATAATAACTGTGATTTTTAAAATATTTTCAAATGAACATTTTAAGAACAATATATGAACAGAAAAGAAAAAAAAACAAGAAAAGGATAGAAGAATAAAATCAAGTGAATAAACAAGAGATTTACAAGTATCATAAAAGATATAATTTTAAAAATATTTTATTAAGTGATTATGGGTAAGTATATTATACTGTTTTTAAAAGGTGAAAATAGCCATTAAACTCTGAGCAGAATACAACTACAAAGGTACAAGAGACAGCACAGTATGAATCAAAAAATGAAATTATAAACTATGATAAATTCTGCCCATACTACTAGAGGTCTGCTCTAATTTAGGAGGTCCTGTAAAACTGAAATATTAAACTTTATGTAGAAAGAACCCAAATTTTGGATGTGGTGCAAATCCATATATAACATTTAATTTATGCAGTTTATTTAATAAACATTTAATTTAAGCACTGCTTGACTCCGAATCAGTTGTGAGCAGAATAAAACTAGAATACAATAATTATGGGGAAAAAATAAAAAAATAAACAAGAACAGATAGTGGATCCAGCAAACCACACCCATACACAATTCATCAGGGGTCCCAACCACCCTAACTCAAGGGCTAAGAGAACAACAAGGTCTTTAAGGCTTTCCAAAATGCCAGCATAGGGAATCTCACTCCAGAGGGCAGACACCCCCACACTGTAGTCTAAAAAATGGCTTGCACATTTTTAGAAAATCAATTATCCATTTGAACAATCAGGATTGGGGTAATATATTAACAATAGAACATCTTATACCAGTTTTCTGTAAGTATATTAATGTGTAAATTTAATATTCTTTTTCACTGAAATTACCATTGTTGCATATCTATTACAATATTTACCTTTTGCATCCTTTTAATCATATAATCTTTAACTTCTTCAGTTTCTGAGTCATATTTCACCAACAATTTATAAATAAGGCCCAGGAGATGCTCTGAACTATGTGTTATAAGATTTTCTAATTTAGTCAAGACTCTAAGTATTCCCCCTTGTTTCTGCAGGTTTTTTTAATATGATACTACTTACTTGAAGATATTAAATCAATCAGGTGGACTAAGTCACTGTGAAGTAAGAATCTCAAAAGATGTTATCTTTGTCTTATTAATAATCAAATTTTGCAATCTATATGAATTATCTCTCCACTCTTTGTGCTTTTCATGAAAATAAACATTTAATAGCAAAGCAAGAAGGAAAAATGCTAATTCTTTTTCTGTATTTATCCCAAACTTTCAATACATTGCTTATTATTTATCTCTTACACGTTTTTGTCTCTATTTCTATGAATCCAGATATTTCTACAACCCATCTCATAGTAATTGTTGATTGTATTTATATTTGATAATTTCTTAACTGATAGAATTCACAGAAATAGAGACAAAAACATGTAAGAGATAAATAATAAGCAGAACATCTCATTGTCCTCACGAAAAACTTATATACAGGTCAGGAAGCCATAGTACAGACAGAACATGCCAAAACAGACTGGCAAAGGAGTGCAACAAGGCTGAATACTCTCCTCTTCTTTATTCAACCTATATGCTGAATATATATTAAGGGAAGCTGGAGTGGAAGAAGATGAGCGTGGTTTTAAAATTGGAAGAAGAAATATGAATAACCTGCACCATGCTGATGACACTACCCTGATAGCTGAAAATGCAAAGGATCTGCAAGCCCTAGTAGTAAAAGTCAAAGAGCACATTTAAAAATGGGAGTAAAATTAAAGAAGATCAAAGTAATAACAACAGGTAGAACAGGTAGCCTTAGAATTGACAATGAAGATATTGAAGTGGTGGATAGCTTCTGCCTGTTAGGATCAACCATCAACAGTAAAGGAACAAGCAGTCAAGAAATATACTGCAGACTAACATTGGTACAGCAGCCATGAAGGCCCTGAAAAAGATATTCAAATGCTGTAATGCTTCTATACCTACAAAGTTCAGAATCATGTAAGTCATGGTATTCCCTGTAATGCTCTGTGGAAACTTTAAAGATACACGACAGGAAGAGTATTGACGCCTTTGAACTTTGGTGTTGGAGAAGATTCCTGAGAATATCATGGACAGCCAAAACCAAACCAATGGATCATCGAACAAATCAACCCAGACTTCTCACTCAATGCCCAAATGACCAGGCTCAAATTACCCTACTTCAGATCCATTATGAAGAGACACAGCTCTCTGGAAAAGGCTCTAATGCTGAGAAAGGTGGAAGGAAAGAGAAGAAGAGGACAACCAGCAGCAAGAATGATGGATTCAGTTACACTGGCGATGAGTGCACTGTTAGGAGACTCAAAAGAACAAGTTAGGAATAGATTGTCATGGAGAAAATCTATCTATGTGGTCACTAGGAGTCAAAAACAACTTGATGTCACCTAATCAATCAATCAATTTCTTAATTACTATATTGTTATATATTTGCATATTGTTGCTTGTAAATTGCTTACAGTCAAATTGCTGAACAGCATGAGACCACTCAATAAATAAATAATCTATAAGAGAATGTGAGTAAACCATCCACTCATTTCTCGTTTAAAGCATAGTGGCCTCCAAATGCTGTCCAGCTCATAATTGATCATGCAAGAGCAAAAGTGATTATAACCTTAAGATACTGACTGATTTATTCATACTATGTCCAGTGAGATCACTGTTTAATTTTTTTATTAATGGAGATCTGAGGTTGACATGGATAATCACATTAGAACTGAAATCAGATACTGTATGCTATTGTGCATTAACAGCTAAAGTTATCCTTACAAGCAAAAAAGAGGAAAAATATAGTAACAAGCTTTGTTGATTACTTTATTGAACCAATACGAATAAGTGGGGCTGTGACTGAATGCCACACTTTTTAAAAGGCTATATCAATTCATTACTATTACATTAGGAAATGAAAAGAAAATTAAGATTAGCTGTTCATTCTAATAATAAATGGAAAATTTTGTTAGTATGCACATTTATATAAATTTAATTGAATGATTAATTGGTAAAAGGGACATGATTAATCAGCTAAGCATTCTTCAGACAACTAGCAAATAAATATTTCTAGAATACATGGCATTATAGCATGGCCTAGAGTAACGAAGACATTGTAGCAAGTCCAGTAAAGTGGAACAGTGCAGAAGATACAGAAACAAAACAAACAAGAACGTGATCAGACACTTTAAGCAGGTCCCACTTTGTCATCTGAAAGTCAGTTCACTCAGCTTAGCAGCATTCAATTCTCAATAACATTTTGTTCTGGGTCTCTGTCAAGTTATTCTAGGCTGTGAAATTGTCAGACATGATGGATGACTATCATCCTTCTGCTATCTTTTTGCTTGTTCCTTAGAGATTTGCAGCTGCTGTCTGCAAGATTCTTTTCTTTGTTCCTTTTTTGCACAACATGCCAAAATGAACAACAGTAATTATGAAAGAGCCTACACTACAATTATTTTAGTACATAACTTTCTATAGACATCTGTAAAAGGCAGAATATTCAAGTTTGGTTAGTAATGATAGCTCTCCCTGCTTTTATACTAATGTTCACAGATATTTATTTGTATGTAATTTTCACATAAATCATTGCCTTTGATTCCTCAGTGTTTTTGCCTTTGCTATTCTATTATGCGCGCACACCCAATTATAAACTGGGTATCTATGTTTATATCTACATCTCTCTATCTCTATCCTTTACCCACCTGCCATTATTAACCTATATATTATCTGTAATACACTAGAAAGAGGAAAAAAAAACATTAGAAATAGGCTACTCTATTGACAACAAAAAAGCAAACATATATATTGCATGACTAAACAAATCATGCTTCTTGAAGTAAATACTGTTATGTTATAACCTAATGCTACAGCTTATGGTTAGGATAATGAATTACTATTTTTAGCTCTATACAGTATTATATTGCATGATTAGGCAGCATAGTGTATTGTAGATGTGGTGAACTACAAAGGTTAAAGCAAACCCAAAATATCTACAGGGCACTAGACTGCCTACTTTTGTCCAAAGCTACTTGAACGTAGGCTAGTGCAAATGACAGAACATTAAGTAAAAGACTGTCCAATAGTGATACTTTAGAGTTTATATGAAAAAATTACAAAGCATCAATCAGTAAAGAGATACTCCGTGAACTGGTTTTTTCTATTTTCACACAGAGAAATTATTTCACCCCAAACAATACATTTTGACAGGATGTATTCCCATACAAAATTGTGAACGGGAGGAACTAATTAGGAAGGGCCAGAGATCAGAATGGACAATATCTGGCCCTAGATCTATATGAAGACCCATTTGCATAGCATCCCAAGATCACAATGCTAAATTCAGTAGAAAACATTTCATTTTTTAAAATATATTTTTTTATGTTTTTCTCCCCAAAAATAAGAGTGGAAATGAAAAGATGAGACCACCTCTAAAAGACGAATCACTCTTATTTCCAACCATAAATACCACCATGGCCATTTTGCCACTAAATTTGAGTGGCACATCTTCAGGGTATTTGGGGGGAAGTAATTAATTAGAGGATGGAAGTGATTTGTCTCCCAAAAGCCACTTTCAACTTCATCTGCCCTTAAACCCCCCTCAAGATATATCCCCCTCAAAAGGGCTGAAAGGTTCGGGCCACATCCCCTGGTAACATCACTAGATGGTTTACTATAATCCTCCAGAAAGTCAGGAGCCAAGCTGGGGCCTCCAGCTGCTCAAAGTAGCCAACAAGTCTCTTAGAGCAATAGAATATTTTGTACAGAGAAGGTCCCAGACTTAATTCCTGCATCTTCATTTCAATTATTTTGATTAGGATAAGAAAGAATAGATGAAACAAAGTAGAAAGCTTGGTGATGATAAAGATTCAAACCTGGCTAAGACAAGTTTGGTCAGCAGGGTTCAAAACACTATTTTAATCTGTCAAACCTGACACTAGTCTGAGAAGACTATGCTGTTTGAAATGTTAGATTATTTCTCATTAAACTAATGATTTTCTAATGGTCCAGGAACATCAGCTGACTTTTTATAAAAGAGAGCTGATGATAGGAGATATTCTAATGCTTGAGAATCTCTCTCCAGCTTCTAGAATGCATGAATCAAACCATAAATTAACTTACACATGTTTTAGTATATTCTTCTAGGAACTACAATGGGATGTTAACCATTCCCTCTAATGCTTTTCAAGTCCTGTTACCATGGCTTTAAGCTGGAACAGAAGGTTATTTTGGGTATAGAAAAAAGAGGAAAAATTATAAGCAATATTTCAAAATGTGTGCTTATCCTAAGTTGTAGTTTGATCCTTAAACCATTAGAGTTTGAGAGAGTGACACTGAAGTTTGGTTGACATGACATAAAGATCTAGCCATCTCCTCTTCCAGTCAATTTGCTCACCTTTATGTACTGAGAATACACAACACAGTTCATCATCTGTTGGTCATTTTTTTAAACCAATTAAGCCATCACAAAGGAGATTAAAAAGCTATCACTTCCTTTCCTATTTAATGTTTTATTTTATTTTCTATAGAGGGAAATATTAAAAAAAATTAATACAATGAAATTGGAGTAAGCACCACTGTGGAGAGGTTTGAGAGGTCATACTCATACCACCTGTTTCTATTCCTTTTTCATCTCCCATGACCACAGAGATGGTGTGCCTAGAGACTTTGATATCACATGCTTTTCCAGGACTTATCTTGATCACAGATGTTAGGAGAAGCAATTAATCCTCTATAAGTAATTTGACAAAACAAGAAGAGTTAATTGACCCAGGGAACTTAGTTCTAAACTAGTCTGGGTCTTTGGGACTGTATCTAACTCATTCTGCATAACCTTCTTCTTCAGTTTGGAATCTGCATAACCCATTATCATCCTGCTACTTGATGCAGTTATGATGTGGTACCTTAATGTGGAAGTACAATTTGGCTAAATGTGGAATTGAGCAGACAATAATAACATTAGCAAATGCTAAAAAGAATTGTTCCCCAACGTCTAAATTTATTTATAATTTACTGCAGCCAAATCACATAATAAAAGGGAAAATGTCATTTTTCTCCCATATTCATGACCCGTGAAATCTGCCACAGATAGGTAGGAGGTAGGTGGGCATTCTATTTTCTACAAAACCCATATTTTCAGATAAATCTTTATATGAATTGTAAGTCCAACTATACAGACCCACAGTTATGTGTTCTTTTTGTTTGTATTTTATTTTACACAAGAACAGAAGATATACCCAAATCAAGATATAGGCATATAATTAATGTAAGTCTACTGTAGCAATAATAAAACTGTAAAAGGTCTTGGGTCAGATTACATTTTACAGACTTTTAAATATGTTTCTGATATTGACAGCTTTTCATTATGTTACTCCATATAACAAATTGATGCAAATTGATGTAAATTGATTCGATGACTCCTCTACTTTCCTCCATTTACAAGTCAGTTTTTCTAATACAGAAATGTCCCATGCTTTATTGTACCAACTTTCTGTTTAAATACCTTCAAATAACTTCCAAAATCTAGAGATAATAGCTCTAGCAGCAGATAATAAGTGTTATTAATTTTTTATGTTTAATAATTTATCTGTGTTTAAAAACAGATTCAATAAAGCCAACAGGGGGAGGTGAATTTAAGGATATTTATGTATTTCTATAAATATTTCATACCAAAACAGACAGAATTTGCTACACCTTTAACATACCCATCTAAATAGCTCCAAATATTAATAACTTTCCAATGTGTTTTATAGTTCCTTTCCCGTATTGTAGTAAGAAAATGAGAAACAAGAAATAGTGAAAATTAGCTAAAATGAGTAATCACTAGGGCTGTGCAAATCCTTCAAAAAAACCCTTTAGAACATGTAGGAGTCTGTACAAGGCGTATTTTGAAGGATTTGCCCAGTCCTAGTAATGACTCTAGAATTGTGTTGGCTTATTCAAGATGACAAAATAGGAAAATACACACTGATATGCCAGTGCTTTAGAATTTTGCTTTTCTGAGAAGACTAAAAGGATAAAAACTATGCATATGTTGCTCAGTTTCTTCCTGCACAATTTCTAATTATAGTTACAATGCAAAACAGCAAATGAAAAGTACTTTATGAAAATGAAGTAAAATTTACATATTTTGGTTAGTTACCAGAGCTGTTCAAGGGACTCTTTTGAGTTTACAGCAGGTTTTTAACGATACCACTCCCAATATCCAGGAAACTCTGGGAATGTTTTCTGATGCACAGAAGTTCAGCATGCTCAAGGCCTTGGATGTCCACAAGGGCTCTGTGGATCCCAACCATTCGGACTGCAGTTATCAAACAGAAACCAACTTTTTTTCTTGCTTATTTAACTTTCTTGATATTCGTCAAGCCCCTAGTAAAGTACAACCCAAAAAGAAAGGTTCATGAGCCTCATTAGTTAGATTTATTGTCAAGAAGAAAAGGAGCTAATATGCAGAATCTTGGAAACAGAATAACCCAAAACTCTAGCAATCACTTATTTGTGAATTCATTAAGGAAAGTTCTCAGAGACTAGTTTGAACCACTTTTTTCCAGAAGAGCTAACCATTCTTTTTTCCAGATATGACTGTCAAAATATATAAAGATTTTTACAAAGGCACCCCTTGAGTTTGCTAACAATTTGTGTATATTTCTGAGCTGAAAACTACTGAATTTGTTATCACATAATGATAAGGATTTATGCCACATTATCTAGGGAATAATTTTTTCACTAGGAGAAAAAAAAATTAAAATAACATTTAATCAAATATTCCCTTACCATTAATCATTTATAACTTATATTATCAGTAATTCTGTTTGGGTTTGCATTTAAATACAAGTGAGAACATTTCTACTTCCTCCTTTAATAAAGACTTGTTCTCATACTCATGATATTATAGTAGTATCACTATGACAACAATCTACTGCTTTAAAAATGCTTAGAAAGAGTGGATGAAAGTGATCTTATCCATTCAGGTCTGCTTACAAAAAATTATGGCAAATCAAAGGGAACCCAGAGAGACAAAACAGTAAACATAGAAAAGCCATACTCTTGGAAATTTCAATACTGATCATAATTAAAATTCACATTTCTGAATTTATCATAGTATATTTCTAAGGCTTGAAGTTGTACATCCAATTGAATGCTTAGTCATGCTAGTTCTAATGAAGTATATATGGGGGCAGAAGTGCATCCTATATGTACAATAAATGGCAACATGTTTACACTGAACTGTAATACTGTTAATTATATTTTCTAAGATACTGCATTTATGGCCACATTTTGCTTTAAACTTGAATCTGCAGCAGGAAGAGGAGGGGGGACAATTGTTAAATTAACTGTAATGGAGTTATAAGCATTATGATGATAGTATCAATTCAGCTAAATGCTGACATTCCAAAATGGATTAATGGCTTATCTTTACAAATCTACCATTTGCCCTTCCTACATAGAACTGTTCAGCAGATTTCATTCTATTGTTAGTGCCAGAAGAATTTTCCTATTGCCATAAAATGTTCTTTATCAGAAATAGCAGGAACAAGATTCTAAAATACAATGAGTTGGATTCACGGAAAAGTGAGTTCAGGATTGCTCATAGCTGGGGGTTTTCCAGCTACCATCAGAGTTCAGGACAGCTGCAGCTATAAATCTAATTTCTTCCTTAAAGTAAGTCATTCATTCTCTCCCACACATACAAATGCATGCATAAATATATATAGTTCCTGACCCACAAGTGCTGCAAGTTGGCAGCTGAAGAGGACATATATTTGTAGTGAGGTCTATAAGTTGTGAGTAACAGTGTTGGCAGCAACAGCATCATATGGATAGCCTGCAGTAAAAAGAGAGGTCAGTCCGTGGGCTACAGCAATGCCTCTGGCCAAAAAGGAGAAGGAGGCTGGCCAGCTGCACTGGGAAAAAATGGGTGGCCAGGCAAAGTGGTCTGAACACCAATGAACTGAGTGATCAGACCTTCAGCCACTGGTGAGGGACTTGGGTAGTGGGAGCAGGGTCAGGCCAGAGAATGATCTGAAAACTGATCTGAACCCTGCAGCAGCCAGAGCACATGGCTATTCCCATCTGGCCTTCTATAAACTCCATCCTAAAGAGGGGATAAATAATCATTAGCTGCTAGGACACTCTATGGGACTCTTGGCTGAGCTACTCACTCAGACTGTTTGGTTTCCAGACTTATTCAGCACTGACTTTTTGTTTTTTATGTCTGATGCCTATCAGACCTTGGGCAGCAAGTCAGGTAAGGTAGGAAATAGACCCCTTTCAGAAGAGATTCTTCAATCCAGGGTAGGGAATAAGCATGAGAAATAGAGTAAGTCTGTTTAATTAAATTAGGTATAAGTTGTATGGGGATGCGGTGGCGCAGTGGCTTAATGACACTGGAAGTTGCTGGCCAGAAATGGTCGACACTTCAGTGGTTCAAGCCCAGCTCCATGCGGCAGAATGAGCTTCTGTCTCATCCCTAGCTTCTGCCAACCCAGCAGCTTGAAAGCATCCACAAGTAGATAAATGGGTACTCTCACTCTGGTGGGAGGAAAAACACTGGTGGCACCTTGTACCGGAGACAGGACCAGTTGCTGGTAATGCGGAAGTCGCGTACGTCCGAAAAAGACACGAAGCAATGGAAATCCTGCCTTCCTGCATCCGCCAGCTGGGCTCCGCCCTAGGAAGGAGGAAATGGCAAACCGCTTCCAAAACACCTTGCCATGAAAACTGCAGGGACTCTTCCAGGCAGTCACCGCAGGATCAGTCACAACTGAGTGCAGATAAAAAAAAAAAAAAAAGCTGTGCAGGAAAATTATTTTGGCAGGCTTTGAAGATTCTGTTATATTACCCCACTAGCAATACAAATCTTTCCAGAAATCCAAGTGGTTCTTGTTTTCTGAAAGTACTCTCCATGATACCTATGAAAAAAACAGGATAACTACTTAGGATGGGTGGGTGGGTGAGTAAGGAGGGAAGGAAGGAAGGAAGGGGAAGGGGAAGGGGAAGGGGAGCAAGCAAGCAAGCAGCCACACTCAAGGTTAGATCTAATTAAGCATAATTCCTCAGAAAAGAATAGGGAGGAACAGCCTCTACTGAATCTTTTGGATATCTAGTTCCAATCAATTTTGAAGAGAAACATCTGTATTAAGGTTCATTTAATCATATAACAATGGCACAATAAGACTCTCAGACAATGAAAGGAGAAGACAAGACTACTAAATTCAAAAGCTTGAAGGAGAGGATATAGGACATTTCAACATATTGCAAGTAGGGGGACAACAAGCATTGATGATACAATGTAGACTAACCTCAGAAGAGGAGCAGCCTCTGTTGTTTATAAATTTAACAGTGCAATGAATTAAGTTTTCAGAGGGCCACAAACAATGATGCAGATTATAATAGCATTTAATAATATAACAAGAAGAAAATTGGAGATTCATTATGAGGAAAAGAGACATCAGAGGCTGTAACTGAAAATTCCCAGAGAAAAAAATGTTATGACCATTCATTCAACGATCATTTGAACTTAACAGTGGTGCTGAACGAGTGGTAATTATAACTGGTCCTCGTACTTACATCGGTTGCAGTGTCCCTGCAGTCATGTAATTGCAATCCGGGCGCTCGGCGCCTGACTCGCAATTACAATGTTTCAGTGTCCTGCAGTCACATGATCACCATTTGTGACCTTTTTTGCCAGCTTCCTACAAGCAAAGTCAATGGGGAAGCTGGCAGGAGGTCACAAATGGCAACCACATGATGTCCTCACTTACAAGCCATGCTGATTCACTTAGCAAAGACAACTGGAAATGCTGGAATATCCGTCACTAAGCAGTGTGCTCATGTGATGTCACGCTTTACAACCATATCATTTAGCAACAGAAATTCCAGTCCCAAATACCAATGTTAAGTGAGGACTACCTGTAGTTAACTAGACTGCTTACTCAGCATATTTGGGGTAAACAGTTACAAGAATAACAACTGGGGGAGGAGAAGGTATTTCACAGAAGATTAGAAGAAGATAAGTACAGTGTATGATCCAGTATATGGGACTATGACTACAACAGACATGCAAGAAATGGTTCATATTGGAATCAATAGTAGCAGACAATACAAGCCAATTATAACCCTTGACGTAAATATCCTAATCTCATGACTTACCCCACTGCATACTGGATCAGAAAGCTTAGTTCATCAGTGAATTACTGGTAAACAGCTTCAACTCAATTTCTTTGGAAGCTGAAGCTGAGGAAGGAAGGGGTAGATCCAAAGGAGGCCTTGGAGTTTTTGTCTCTGCAACGGTAAATGCAAGACTTGGAAGGCACTCCACATTTATACAGTATGATCTAGTGGTGGCTATTTATTTTAAACATAACACCTTATCAGATATTAATGTATTCTCACCTCCTATTACACCTTCTCACAGCTGAAGAAATTGTAGTCTGATTTTGAAACTTATTTATCAGATCTCTTTACTGCTTTTCCAGAAGTCTTCATGATGGTACACATAGATTTTAATGTTCAGACTCACACAGATGATGATTCCTTATATGCTAGGTCTCAGGACTGTCCACCTGTCCTTGACATTCTTCCTTTGAGCAGACTTTCAAAGGATAAGAAATCAAATTAAGTAACTAGTTTGCTTAATCTATATATCTTAAATGGTCCTATTGAAAGTGATAATCCAGTAAAATGTACTTTAAGGGCTGCCAACAAAAATGTGTTATTGATTATATTATTGTTCTGGGTAGTTTGCCTAGGTAGTTTTGTAACTAATCTTGAGGTTCCTCCTTAATTTAAGAGTGACCACCTTCCAGTGCTTCTGTGTTATAAATCTTGTACTGAACAGCCACATGTGGAGGATTGGAAGATTTCAAGAAAGCCTACGTTAAATGGTCCCACAGTTAGATCAAGTTATAAAAGAGCAGGTGTCTTCAGAGAGCATTCAGTATATCTGCCCCTGTCTTGTATGTGCAGAATCTGCCAGTCTAATTCTTGAAAATCATGATATATTAGGGCAGGAGATACAGAAACTACTAACTGGTAAGATTAATCATCAACAAAAACATTTCCTTCAAGACTTGGTATGGCTCAGATTATGTAAAAGCAAAAAAATTAAAAAGCACATATTGGAAATTACAAGAAACATAACACTAATATGAGTTAGTGCCATGATTCAATGTTGCTAATGAGAAATTTTGGTTATAAACAATTACTTAAATATAAGCAGTGTGTAGCTGTGGAAGACACCAGAGTATGCCAGATTCAAGCAGTTAAAAAGTAAGGATTCTGCTCTTTTCTGGCCCATTACAGAGGAACATCATAAAAATGAACTGTCTTATATGGATAGCTGTATTTCTAAGGAAGTTTGAGAGAGGCATTTTAAGGAATTGTGTAATGAGGGACCTATAGAACAAAATTTCCTTAGGTATTTATGGAGGATTTACAGGACTGGTCTCCAGTGATGATCAAATTGTCAAAAGCCAAATTTCCCAATCAAGATAAGGACCCCAGCAATGATGTAATTCCCCCCAACCTTATTAAGAACAATACAGCTTTGTGGGTGCATGTTCTGGTGGTGTTTTTTACTTTTGCAGATAAATATGTCCAAATCCCTAGAGATGTGGAGCTTGCAGTTATAGTCCCCACTTCTTAAAAAGGAAGAAGCAGTGACCCTGCTAATTACTGATCCATTAGCTTTCTTTATACTGTCAGCAAGTTCTATGCTAAGTATAAATATAAGAAGATGAGGGACTGGGTTGGAGAGCCTCCTTGAGAAGGACCCAGATGGTTTCAGGAGGGTCGCTCCGCTACAGATCAATATTAGGTCCTACAACATGTAACAAGGAAGTATTCCATCTGTTCCACCACTTCCCTTTTTGCATGTTTTATAAATTGTAAGGTAATATATGTTTCTATCTATTGCATTAAGCTGTGTGAAAAACTGGAAACTTCTGTAAGTGATCAATACCTGCTATTCTTAATATGAACCCTGCATGAAAATAGTAGGAGGTACCTCTCAAAGCCACGTAACTTAAAAGGTAATTAAGCAGAGTTTATTTTTATTTATTTATTTATTATTAAATTTGTATGCCACCCATCTCCCCCCAACAGATGACTCTGGATGTCTCATGATTAAAATCAGAAACCCCATCAACAATTAAAAATCCCCCCATAAATAGTTAAATAAATAATCCATTAAGCATGGCGTGGGAAGCCCCGGTGAGTCCCAGTACGGCGCGGCAAACCGTAATGGACTGTAGTCCATTAGAAAAGGTTCAGTCCAAGTTTCTACAATCAGCCTTCTAGGTACTATGGTATGTTACAAATTTTCCCTTGTTTCTGAAGGCTGGTCTGGTAAAAGTAGAGAGAGAATATGGATAAGTATACTTAACTACTAGTTAAAGCTATCCCATTCTCAGCTAAAGTAGTCTCTTTAAGAGGGGTGTCTGCAGGATATAGTAAAAAAAGTAAAGACAGTGGTCACAATGGTGAGATAAAAGCTCTGCCTGACCAACATTAAAATGGGCAGAGCTTTGATTGCATTGTCACAGCTGCCATCTTGACGTTTTTTTGACCATGCTGTGCAAGACACCTTGGCTAATAGCTTCAAATATGTATGGAAGAGGCCACTGACAACAAAATTAGCATCCTTATGGCTCTCTCTTTCCAATTTAACTTCCTTGTGATATGAAGAAGTCTATATCGTGTTGGAATAATGGATATTGGATCTATACCACAGGTTGATTCAATAGGGTTCTGAATCTTAATTTATAGTACCTAGTAGCACCGGTGAGGCAAACCACATGCAATTAGAACTTCCAAAACACTGAAAGGACTTCTTCACATTAATGCACTTTAATGCTTCCCCCCTCTGAATCCTAGTTAACTACTTTTGGCTTATTTGGGTAGCAATCAGACATTGAAACTTTTAGATTTTGTGACTGATTTTTTTCTTATGTATACATGGCACCACTCTGGATTAAAAATAATATTTTTTTCCTTTCAATTGATATGGGATATTCAATTAGATATTTGCTGAATCATAATTTTTATTACCTCTGCATGTTGAAGGGACTAGATTTGCCTTTTGTAGACAGTCATTTAAACCCATATACTATTTTGAACACTGCATTTTAGGACCATGTTTAATCCCACAATATCTTTATATTAATGCACTTTTTTCGAGTGATGCTTTCATTATTTCTATGCCTGGAGTCTGATTTTCCAAAATATTTTTATTTTATTATTTTATTTTTATCCTTGGGTTATAACATGCATAATAACCTCCTGCCACAGATATATTAGTTTCAATCTAGGTTACTTTCAGATGAACATTTATACTTAATTCACTCACACTTATACGGCACCCGCATATCATTAGTAGCCCACCACCCCCAGCATTGCTATTCATCTGTTTGCTAAATCAAAGCCACTGAGCATTGCTCAGAACTGCTGCTGTTCCCTCTCATGCAAGAGCAGACAAGCATCTAATGTCTGGAAGAAAAATTCTTATGCTCACATTGAGACTGAATGGGAGGAGGAGGCTGGTTATAACTAACAAGTGTACTATACTCAACTTGGGCTAGAGTAAGGATTGCATTGGCTTTTAATTAGTATACCAGGCCCAAGATTGCAAAAATGGATAGCATCATGACAAAAAATTAACTACTAATATTAATTACTTAATAAATTAATGCAATTAAATAACCTTCTAATATATTCATTCTTGAACAAAGACATATTATCCACATAGGACTGTGCTCTATATCTGGATGAAGCTTGAATTCCAAGGCAGAGCAGAGTAATTTAGAAAAAAAATCCTGTATTTTATCCAAAGAGGGATGGATGGCTCTAATGTGCCCTGTATGAATAAAACCCTCCATATGGCTCTATGCCTGATATGTTGTCCCAGAGTTCTCATGATAGCAGATTCATGGCCTAAAACATGAAAAATTTTTAGCATTTATGTAAACTATCATGGTGGGAAATAGGAGGAGGAGGAGAAATTGGTTCACTTATTAATAGGACTATCCTCAAATTAGAGTAAACCACAACATCCTGGGTGGAAAACCAGTTCACAAGGATAGAGCCTCTGAAATTGCATTACCCAGAAGAAAGACAAACATGAATTTAAGATGGGATCTCCTCAAAAGGCAGAGTAGATTAGGAAAAAAATAAACATCTAGTTTCCCCACCTTGTCAACATAAGGTTTCAAACCACTCCCTAAGATTTCTCGACCCACTTACTTGTTTAAATATGTGCATGTGACACATCTGTGTGTATGTGTACATCAGAAACTGCACTCTAGAAAAGGATCAGACAGGATCAAGGGAAGAAGGAAGGACTGTAAAATAAAACTGAAGTTCTATATTTATATAATTGATTCATCACCTGCCTATAGTGATAGTTTTATTCCACAAATAAATTACTTTATCTTATACATATCCTCCCTCCCTTCTATCAGAAACCACAAAAGAAGAAAACAGGGTAGTGATGGGTCAAGGAGAAGGACAGCTATGCTAGGAAAAAAATAAAAGAGAAAGGGAAGACTAAAAATGGATGGAGATCATATGAGGGAAAGAAGTTAACAGGGAAAGAAAGAAAAGAGAGGGAAACCTTGTTTAGGCACTACAGAAGGGATTAAGTTCAACAGGAAAGAAACTCCTCCCAAACAATAGCTCATCTTCAAAGGCAGCCTTTCTCTTCAGTAGCCATGTCTATAGCCCTTTGGATCTTCTGTCTATTCCTTTGTTTTCAACAACTTTTAACTTTATCAGCAAATGGAAACTAGCCATCCCAATTCAAAAAAAAATTTGGGGGGGGTAAATTAGGTAAATAATTTGACTGAACATGCAGAACTGGCTAGTGAGAATTCCACAAGGGCAGGATAGGGCAAGTTTCAGTCAAATATGGAATACAAATTACTATGGAGGGTTTGGGAATGTTAAGGAGATGATCTGAGCATGTGATTACTAGCATCCATAAGTGAAAACAAGACAATATGATATGCCTATAATAAGTCATCCTAGAGTCCAGCAACATCTGTAGCAGGGGGCTGGGGGAGATCGAAAAAAGCCAGATGGTGCACGGAATGTCATGATGCAAGCCCCACCTCTTTTATACATACATTGATATATAAATTTTGTACCCATCCCCCTGCAGATGCCACTGCTGGAATCATAAAAAGGATTGTGCTCAGACCTGGAAAATATGGAATTACTATTGCCATAAGGACAGCCAGCAAAAAAATTAAGATGAAGTTGACACGAGAGGTGCTGAATAAGCCTCCAGTCTGCCCCTTCTGAATATGCATGCAACATCAATGCATGAATAAAACCCTCCTTTTGCCATCTTGCTGATTCTGATATTCAGACATGTTGACAAGCAGTAAAATAAGAGGGCAAAGCAACATGCTAGAAACCAGGAGGTGATGGTGATGCGGGATAAGGGAAGATGACTGGCTAAGGAAGCAGATATTCTGTGGCAGTGGGAGACCAAGATGCTGCAGACTAAGTTGTCTGTGTCTTTTCTGAACTTGCATGTGGGAGAGATGAAAGCAAGAAATGAATATCCACCTCAAAATCTTCACTGAAATTAATGTTCTCTGACGTGATAATTGGCAGGTTTAAAGCACAACACTTTGTTGTTTCCTAAAGGTTCTGCCCCCCACCAGCTGCTCCTTAACTCAGCCTGAGCCACCTTCTGGAGAAATCATCATGCCTTGCCCACGGCCTCACACAGGTGCCTGTCAGAATTCATCCCAACAACATTTTTACAAAGAAATTCCTTTTAAAGTTATTAGCAAAATTGCGCAAGTAACAAAATTGTTTCTCCGCTGCAAGAGAAAGGAAAGAGTTCCGTAAGGACAGTGTATTTTGCAAGCACCAATATAAATCTAAATGAACACTTTCAGGTGTCAGTGATTAATTGTGTCTTCAATTCTCTTCTTATAGGTCTTTCTTCAGTTAATTTCGCTCTTCCAAAGTCAAAGGTGGAAGTCAAAGGTTGGAAGCTGTGCAAAGGTGCCAAAATTCCTGCTCATTTTGAATTACCTAGCCAAGGATGTGGGTAAAATAGTCTTGAAGGGGAATAATAGAAGAACCAACTGCATGTTCTCTCTACTTCAGGGAAACACATTAATTTCTGAATCCAAAAAAATCCAAATATTATTTTCAATACCACAGATGCATGTTACTAAAAAAAAGATTAACTAGAAAAATATTTTTAAATGACTGCTAACATGAAATGTGTCTCCCAGTTGTCCAAATAAAAATGGTACCATCTACTAATGTAGGGAGTTGGAGCTGCCCACTGGAGTTGGGCAGCCAATAAATTTAAATAGATAAATATTAATACGTAATAATAAATGGAACAAAGTAGATGTTTACATTACAAAACACTTTTTCTATGAAGGTTTGGAAAGTCAGCAGGAATTCCATTTGTACCTTATAGTATAAGAGCAATGCCACTTTCCGGAACACTTGTGGTATTCAGTTTGAAAATCAGTTAAAATCAGGAATAAGTGTGTGTAGAAATGTAGCTTTGTTCTTGGTAGCTGACTAAACAAAAATATTTTCCATATGAAAATGAAAACATATGATTAGATAGTGCCAAATACTGCATGTCTGCTCCTACAAGAAGAGACGTCTTATAAGAAATTAAAGTCTAAAATTAAGAAATAAGAAAATACCAGGTTTATCATTCCTCTAGTCATAAATGCATTTATAAATGGAAAAACACATCAAAACAGATTCCCTATTTCAGGCAGCAATGGATTTGTACTTTTTCTTCCCTTTACTAAACAGGGACCATCCAGCAGAGACAGGTATGTAAGTGAGATCTTTTAGCTAGAGAGAATTTTAAAATTACACCTCCCAGAAAAAATACAGGTAATCTTCACTTACCAACCATTTGTTCAGAGACTGTTTGAACTTTTTTTATATAGTAATTTTATTAAAAATTATAATTACAACAGTAAAAACTAATACAAACTAAAAAAAAAATGGTGGAAAAATAACAAAGAGAAGAAGGTGCATAAAAGAAAGGGGGGGAAAAGAAAGAGAAAAAGAAAGAAAAGTAAGAATATAGTAAAGAAAAAGAAAAGAAATATATAAAGAAGTAACCTCCCACCTTTATCACAAGTATAAAAATTTTAGTAACTTATCACCTCTTCTTAAAATACAATAAATGATCTCTTCTTCCCATATCCCAACTCTTATCTATTAACAAATCCATAAAGCATCATCATTATAGTCCTGGTGTCAGCAAAAGTCCATTAAGGGATACCAGAAATAATAACATATCTATTTTAACCTTGATCAAATAAACCAACTTTAAATTCCTTCCTTTTACTTCTAACATCTTAATCTGTAGTCCATTCAAATAATGTTGTAGAACTTGATTTCTTTTTATTTTTTCTTTGTCACTTCTCACAAGATTCTTCAAAATTTTAACAAGACTCTTTTGTAAATCCAATGTAGGAAAATTATCCAGGTCACTTTCTTGGTTTATTGTTTGTATATCCCTTTTACAGGTAATCCTTGACTTACAACCATTCATTCAGCGACCATTCAAAGTTATGACAGTGCTGAAAAAGGAGACGTACAACTGGTCCTTGAAGTTGTGACCGTCCCAGCACCCTTGCTGTCATGGGTGCTTGGCAACCCATTTGCACTTACGACCAGTTGCCAAGTGCCCTGCGATCACATGATTGCCATTTGCAACCTTCCATGCCAACTTCCCCAGAAAGTCAAGGGGGAAACCAGCAGAGAAGATCACAAGTCTCTTCCACCCATGCACCTTCCCTCAGCCCCTCTGTTCCTGCACCACACCAGCCACTTGCACAACCCTGCGCACCCTCTCCAACCTGTTCCCTCTCCCACCCAGCAGCAGCCACTTACCGTATTTTTCCGTCTATAAGACAATACTTTTTTCTAAAACCGTTACAATAAAAATTGAAGGGCATCTTATGCAAGGAAGTAAGCTGAGGAGAGAACCACGCAGTTGCGAAACTGCCCATACTTCGTCTCTGCAAACAAGCTTCCTCCAATCACGACCCTCCAATCATGAGTGAAACTGCCCATACTTTGTCTCTGCAAACAGGCTTCCTCCAATCATGAGCCTTATGTAACTGACATCAGCTGATGCAGAACAAACCAATTGGAACACATCCCGTTGGAGGTGGAGAGCGTGTAGGCAGTGCACAGATGCGACAGGGACCAGTAATGTCAGAGCATTCTGAGCCCATAAAGATGTCAGAAAATAAAGAAATAAATAAGTGAATGTCTTACTCTGCAAAATTCAAACTGAATGTAATCATTTATGCAAAACAGCATGGAAATAGAGCTGCAGAGAGACAGTTTGGACCTCCTCCCACTGAGTGTATCAGGTAAATGTTACCTAATTACTAAATAAAACTGTGTTCTGCTTTATCTTTAAAATATTGATTTCTTAATTTTGGGTTGGAAAAGTGGGGGTCATCTTATACATGGGGGCATCTTATTAACAGAAAAATACGGTACCTGCCTGCAGGCCTGGGACTTGCAACTTACTGCTGGCTTCCCTACTGACTTCTGTTGTGGGAAACTGGCAGGAAATTTCCTCACCTAACCACCATGGGATTCTCTTAAGAATGGCAACTGGGACTACAGGGATTGCCATTCTAAGTGATGTGGTAGTGCTTTACAACCGCATTGATTAGCGATGGAAATTCTGGTCCTAATTGCCATCATAAATTGAGTACTACCTGTGATTATTAAAACATCAGCCAGTTTCTTTTGTATGTCCAGTGTAACATCTTTTTCCATGTCATTCTTATAGCCTGTCATTTGTAAATCCAGTTTCAACTCAGTCTTGATCTCATGAGGTAAAACTTGTTCCTCTTCCATAACATCTTTTAGACACAGTCTCTCCATAGAGGCAGATATCTCTGTTGACACTATTAATATTAATTTCTGAGTCCATTTTTCAAAAATATCCTTCAATATGTCCAATGTGAGAGTATTTTTCTTCAATCTGTAATTGTAAGTCAAGTTTTCAGTGTCGTCATAGAGACTTGCGACCGGTCCTCGAAGTTGCAGCCATTGCAGCATCCCTGTGGTCATACAATCACAATTCAGGCAGTATCCCATGGTCACATGATTGCCATTTGCGAGCTTCACAGTCAGCTTCCAACAAGCCAAGTCAGTGGGGAAGCTGGCAGGAAATCGCAAGTCACCGTCATGTGATATTGTGCTTCATTAAGTGATTCACTTAAGAACCACAGCCGGAACTGACAAACTGCCATCGTAAGTCAGACACAGTCATGTGATTTTTCATTTTATGACCACATCACTTAGCAATGGAGTTGCCAGTCCCAACTGCAGTTGGTAAGTGAGGACTACCTGTATGGACTTCAAAATGGTGACATTTGTGCTTCAGAGAAAGTCTTGGATTTTACTTAGGACAATGGAAGTATTTCAATGGGAAAAGGCAATGAAGGAGGAAGTACCAATCATTTGGGAAATAGCATTCAATAGAGAAGCAGCATTTAAGCAATACTGAGGGATTCTCAATGAACACTCCCTGGGGGCTACCAGTAGAACAGCATGCCCAGTACTGTTTTTTAGGGGAGACAGCAGGTCCACTACCTGCTCTGTATGTGCCGTTTTGCCATGGAGAGGAGAAGACAGAGAATGTTTTGGAGAAGTAGGGGGAATCAGAAATGCCTGTGCCTTAATTTAACTGGGGGTCGGGAATTCTGAGGGGAAAAAAGGTGAAATGAGAAGCCAGTCTATATGTAACAATTTAAAAACAAATGAGAAAGAGAGAGAGAAAGAAAAAGAAAAAGAAGAAAAAGGGAAAGGGAAAGGGAAAGGAAGACTGAGAAGCCAATCTATATAAACAGAAAATAATCATCAGGAGGAGAATCAATGAAAGTAGGACTTACATACCTTTCCACTGCATGGTCCTAGTTTCTGAGGATAGATAATTAATGGGTTTCCAGAAGTTTGCAGAAAGAGAAAAGGAAAGGAATGGGTCCTTATCAATAGCTACTTGCCAATTCGGTTTGGCTAGGTCAGCACAATATACTCCTTAATTTCCTGAACCCATAGTCTTCCAGGAGCTGGAGACTTAGACTAATTCAGGCTATACAACTTTTAATCAATCAAGAGGTGCATTACATATTCTGGTGGCAATGAAACTATTTATGCGTAAAGCTTGGTTGAAATTTGTTTATGGAGCTCAGATAGGGCCCTGCAATAATACTGCATCTTTGGAGTCTTTACAATCCACATTTTTAAGAAATATATTTCAAGTACTCTGGGTGTCTCATACATGATCTTTCATTAAAAAGCTGGTCTAATTAGAATCGAAACTGTGATATGGATTAATATCCTAAATTATTGGTTAAAATTATCTTTATTTTTCTCTCTTCTAGATTGGTCTCTTTAATTTTAGCTGACAGTTTTACCACTCAGTGGAAAGGACTGGTTTTAGAAAAGTTGAATCATTATGGGTTTCACAAGAAGCTCTGTTAGCTTTGGGTTTTGATCAGGCTAAAGCAAAGCTAAGGTAGAATATTCTAGATACAAAGAGAGAAGACGTGCAAACCTGTTGGCCAAGAGGAATTTAAGTAATTAGTCTATTAAGTCTATTAGCTTCAAAGCAGGTAGATACTTAAGTCAAATTGAAATAGCAAAATATAGAATAACTATGACATTAGCATGTTTTAATGTGTTACCAACAGAAGGGAAATAGCACTAGAAGGGAAATAAAAGAACATTCCATATCAAGACTGATCATGTCTATGTTAAATGAGTCTTATTGAAATTGTAGCATTTTCTTTTATTCTTGTATATATTATACTATCTATCTATCTATCTATCTATCTATCTATCTATCTATCTATCTATCTATATAGTATTTTCACCCTTAGTTGTTACATAACTCTATTAACAGTTAATTTTCCAGGGTGCTCAGACTTATCCTATGTTCAATCCTGACTGTCAGATCAGTCACTTCATCTATCTGTAAATGTTTATAAATCTTGTTACATTGCTTATAGAATTTGTACAGAGTTGACTATCTAGTACTAATGTTTTATTTTATTGACACTGTCAGTTTTAGTACTTTTAATTATGTATATTTGTATACATTTGGTCTTGAACCATAATGAAGTACTAAACTTTAAACTAATTCAGTGTGTGGACCTTGGTATACTGTTCTCTTGTCTGTTCTGGACCCAGCTGATTGTGAGAAGCCAGTTAATTCTTTCAGGCCATTAAACTTAGCAGGGGCTGGTCCAAAGATCTGGGAAGGTTGCACTTGTATGGTCTAAGCAGCCTTTCTCAACCTTTTGACCCTGGAGGAACCCTTGAAATATTTTTCAGGCCTCGGGGAATCCCTGTGCATTCAGGCTCAAATATAGGCCAGAAGTTACAAATTTATTCATTTCATGTATAGGCCTGTATATGTGCATTAACAATGTTCCTAAACTAAAAATAAAGAATGAAGTTTATCTCTTTAATGTGAAACCTGTGCTTGTTTTTTGCTGCCCAAATACTCAATTCTGGGCCGAACTTGAGATAAACATACACAGATTTAATCTTCAACTGAAATAAGACAATTTCTGTCTTTGTTTTTTATACTTGTTAAATACGAAAAAGCTTACAAGAAGTTGAAAACTGCAGCAAAATGTTCAATGCCTTCCTATGAATTACCATAGGATACTCTTCTTTCACAGAAATCCAGAACCTGTCCATGGGCAGATCAGTGAATCCCATGTTCAGTGTATGATCAGACTGCAGCTCACAAAGTTCTTCCTGTTCCTTCAAAGTGAAAATCTCGGGCTGAGCAGAAGATGCAGAGAAAGGATCCTTCACCCAGTCATACATTTGTGTTGAAAGGGATGGAAAGTACTGATCAATTTTGTTCTGTGGTACTTCCTGGATATTTTCAGTTAGATTTGAAACTTTTTGGTATCCTTCCTCAGTCTCAAGCTGAAGCACCAGTGGAAACATTTCAATATTTCCTTTGCAACATGATCTTTCCAGACATTCAGTTTTCTTTTAAAACCAAGAATCTTGTCACTTGAAGTCAAACATTTTCTCCAATGCCTTGCAGAGACTTGTTCAGCTGGTTCATGTGACGAAAGGTGTCCATAAGTATGCTAGTTTCTGCAACCATTCTCCATCTTCAAAGCACTCAGCAAAATGTGGAATACTATTTTCTTGAAAATACTCTTGCAATTCTGCCTTCAGCTCAAACACCCTGTTGAGAACTCTTCTTCTGCTGAGCCACTGTATTTCTGTGTGTAACAGGAGACTTACGTGCTCTTTCTTCAGGTTTTCACACAGTTTTTAAAACATTATTGAGTGAACTTGTCTTTGTTTAACAAAGTTAACCATTTTTGTAGCATCATCCAGAACTTTTTTCATTTCATCTCCAAGAGTTTTTGACACCAACCTCTCTCTCTGAAAAAAAAGCAGCGTGTTGTGACATCAGGATTTATTTTCTTACAAGAGAAATGAAACTTCTCATGGAGCCAACCATTGATAGAGCATCTTCAGTACAGATGCCAACCCAGTTCCTCCAAGACAGACTTTTTGTTTCCAGATATAAAGACAAAACGTTAAATACATCTCGGCCTTTGCATTTTTCATGTAGTTCTTTGCAGCAGAAAAAGTTTTTCTGAATTTCACTATCATTTACAAATCTTACAAATGCCATAACATGACATTTATTGGTAAAATCTATTGACTCATCAACTTGGATAGCCGCTTTTCTTCAGTTTAGCACACAGAACCTCTTCAGCATCATGTGACATGTCATCAATACGCCGACATATTGTACTGTTTGACAGTGAAACCTTTTCAATTTCTTGTACTGCATCTGGTCCTAGCATTTTTCCCACTATTATTTTACATGCTGGCATGATTACTTTTTCACCCAAAGTGTGACTTTTCTTTTGCTGTGTAATAAATTCTGCTACTAAATAACTTGATCCTTGGGCTTTTTAAAGACTGTCATGTTATTAACAAAAGCTTTACTGTGTTTGTTCTGTGATTCCAACAGCCATTTAAAATAATCAGAACTTTTTCTTGTCATATGGCTGTGATTTGTAGTTAAATGACTTTTTAATTTTGCTGGAGCCATTGCTGTATTTGTAAGTTGTTTGCCACAGATGAGACACAACGGAATAGGACAACTTGTATCACCAGTCCATGTAAAACCCATTGATAAACAGCTTTCATTGTAAAGACAGACTTTTTTTTTTGTTTGAGTCTGTTGATGTACCAGTGCAGGGAAATGCCTAATTCTTTATTATCATTATCATCATTAAACTTAACCGTATTGTCCATTCTAGAATCCTCCTCCCTCACACCTCCTCTTCAAAAATCACCACACTGGACTCTCAGACATGACTGAATAAATGTGTACAAAATTTATTCAAAATAATGGGATAAAATAACTACAGGAAAACTGCAAGGAAAAGATGCAGGAAGGAGAGACTGATGACACAGACTAAGTTGGACAAGTCCATTAATTTCTTGAAAAATGCATTTCTCCCTCCCCTTCCTGCAATATATTCCTCCCTTCCTGCAATATAGCATTCACCTGTTATCAACAGTCTCCCCATCTCATCTCAACAATTAGAAATGGATTCAACCAAATAAACATAGTCCTACAGCACACTACCAGAGAGCTCAGAAAGAGTTGTAACTAGATTTTTGTTCAGTCTCTGCTCATCACTGCGAGAGCGCATTGCCCAAATTTGAAATAATTTTTTTAATAAATCATGACCTCCCAGGGAACCCCTAGTGACCTTTCACAGAACCCTAGGGTTCCATGGAACCCTGGTTGAGAAACCCTGATCTAAGGAGACAATGTACTGAAGGGGCTAAATTCAGCTCCTGAAAAGGCCAGCAAGCTCCTTAGGGCAGTAACTGCAAATCCATTGAATAAAAAACTCCAGCAGGGTTTGCCTGCTTTATGGCACACTGACCTAGCTGAAATCCAGTCCTTTAAGGAGATTTGACCTCCACTGGCTCAAAGAAATTCCCTGCAATAAGCTAAATCTTGCAAGAAAAGGAAGAGCTCAGACCTGGCTACCCTGCTGTTGCATCTTCCTTTTTAGTGACTCCAACTAAAATCTCAAACTGAAGATGATATCATCATCATCTGACAAAGAAGAGTTATTAAATTGTGGCTGCCCAGTGTAGGTTTGTAGGTGCAAAAGGTCACATGTACAAAAGTAAATGAAAGAAGATGCCTCATAAGCATTGCCTTGTACTAATCTCATGCATCAACCAATTATGAAGCCTTTTCCTCCTGTATAAGTCTGGATTTTAGGCATTAGATTCTTTCTGGACAACTTGAATAACGTTTTTGAATAAATTGGGAGCTTCGTTATACTTTGCAGAAATGATGGCTAAAAGGAAAAGAACCAAAGCTTGAAATGTTTAATATAATATAGAATTACAGAATTTTGTAAGGATATCAGAATATCAGCTCCACCTAAAATCATAATTACTATGTACAACTATTTCCTAAAGGATTTTTGCAGTTGAAATAATGGCATTTCTTAAATTTAATTTTATCAGTAATTATAGTTAAGTTTAGCATGTCATCTGACAAAAAAAAAAAACATAATTTTTATAGATTTTATATTTCCGTGAAAAAAAATCTACAATCCACAGGGAAAACAAGAGTTTCTAATTAAGGGGGGAAAGAAGCTTTCAACTGAATTATTTTTAATCCAACAGCTGTTCTTAGTACAACACATGAAAACTTTATGTATGTTGGTAATAAACATTTTACTTTATTATCCTAATCAACACACTTCTGTTGAAATAGCTGCTGAAAGAATACCATTTTATATATCTATATGGATGGAGATGAGAAAATTTTCAAACGTTTCACAAGGTACTCAGAGTGAAACTGAGTGATAAGCTGTAGAGGTAATGCCATCAAAAAGCTTTTGTATCTCAAGTTGGGTACAGGATTAACTAATCATTTTAGATTCCCAGAAATTAATATGGCTCTGGGCACTGGAAATGAATATTTTCTGAAGTGCTTTTTTCAACTAAGTTTTGGCCTATTCCTGCAGTCCTCGTAACACTTAGTTTGAAATAATGTATGTGCTTGGAATGTACAGCAATTAAGAGTGAGTGCACATTTGTATTTTATAAGACAAAACAGTCTCTGTGTTGTGTTAAACGTCTCCATAGACAAGACTTGTGTGACACCCTGGAGTCCATCCTATTGCTGTAAATGAGCACGGATCCTTGCAGCTGTAAGGATGAAAGCTGCCCATATTCTTATTAAAATAAAATCTATTCAACTTCTACAATTGTAGATCTCCACCCTGATTGCAGCTAATAAAACCCGTATCTTTGCAAACTGACAGTACCCCTATACCTGTCTATTCCACTGCTAAATAAGACCTTTTCAATCTCTCTTCCATCCTTCTCCTCAGGATCTGGTTGCACTTTTTCTCCTTCACTTATTCCTCAGTCCTCAGTCTTTATGGTTTCTTCCCCTTTCTCCTTCTTTTCTATGTTTTCCTATACTGTCCTTCTTACTTTCCTCTTTTGCTTGTCTTTTCCCACAACTATTGAAATGTCCTAGTGCATCTTGTTGTTCCTGTTGCCAGTTACAGAAACAGCTCCTGGGCCTTTCGTTACCTGCTATGTTGAAATGCTACCTAGCCATCCTTGAGGTGGCAGAAAACTATGCCAGCATGAAATCTATTGTCCCCATTGCTGATCCCTATCCTTCTTCTATTATCAATTTCCAATATATACCAGTCACATGACATCCTCATCCCTTCAAGATAATAGATGACAGAGTCTAAGAGATTTTACACACCTTGTGACTGCCCCTGGATGGTGTTGGTATCACTCTGACAAAGCTAAGCTGTCTTGTTCATGGGTGGTAGTTAGATGAAGGTAATGTCATGGCGATATGGACAAAAATAATGTTGCCTGGGCATGTTTGTGATGTGCTCATAAGCTAGTGGCATGCAATTCCCTTTTCTTGTCTTTTCTATAAGCCTTTCTGCTAACAGCCAGCATGATGTGAATCTCTATATCAAATAATCAGGATCTAGAGCAGAAAATTTCAGTGGCCATTCACATCCACCCTGTTGAACTCCCTAAACTGTTTTGCTTCCACTGTTGAGTTATATTTGTAATCTGGAATTTTGAAGCAATTTCTACATGAAATCAGCATATGTTTGCAATGCAGCTTTTTATCCAACTTTTGAAAACTTTGCTCAGTCCAAAATACAACTACCAGATGAATAACTAGGAACCACCACTGAAAACATATCTTGTCAGTTTTAAAAAAACAGCTACACTAGCTGCTACTTTGTTTCCAACTATAATTGAGGTCCAAATGTATGTTTTAAAAGACAATAGCTGTTCATCTGGAATATGAAGTAGGGATCCATATTTATTTGAATGCATGGATCCAAACTTTTATTCCATCCTATCTACTGCACCACAATGTTTTTGGCTACCTTTCGTAGCCCAGTATTATTAATGGGCATGAACTTGATATGAAAAATAGACATATGCTTTACAGCCTAACTGAATGTTAAACCAGAGAAGCAAAACAACAGTCCCCTGAAGATACCAACTGCACCACTTAAAAACCCTGATTTTTCCCATCTGTGCGGTTGTTAAGGAGGAAAGTTTAAGCCACCCATTTCACTACATAATATCCCAAATACTTCACAATGCAAAAAAAAAAAAAACTTACTTCCTGATATGATCAGTCAGGGCTCCAAAATAGGTCATAAACATAACACATAGCCTAGCGGTACAGGCTCTTCCTACTTTTGTCAGAATGACACAAACAGCATTGTGGTGTTATACTGCAATGTCCTCTTCTTTTTGGCATGTGTGCAAAGTCATAATGCACATAAAAGAGGGGTGGGGCTTGCATTATTCTGAACTCCTCATCCCCTATACACACCACTGATCTGGCCCAGATGGCTAGAAAAAGGTTGCCCACCTATATTAATTAGTGACACATATCCAGGTTTTTTTATTATTATTATTGTTATTGTTATTGTTATTATTGCCTTCAAGTCAGAGTCAACTCCTGGCAACTGCCTGGACTAGTCCCTGCAGTTTTCTTGGCAACATTTTCACAAGTGGTTTGCCATTGCCTTCTTGCTAGGGCTGAGAGAGAGTGACTGGCCCAAGGTCACACAGCTGGTTTTTTGCCTAAGGTGGGACTAGAACTCACGGCCTCCCAGTTTTGGCCCGGTGCCTTAACCACTACACCTAACTGGCTCATATCCAGTTTAGCTCTTAAAATACTTGTGCTTATCCTTAAATCCCTAAACAGCTTGGGACAGAGATGTCAAAGATTACCTCATCTTTCATTAATATAACCCTCTTCACAGTCCTTCCTCTACGAGTTAAGTGGTGATTTGATAGAACCCTCCTTATTAGTAGTATTCTGCATATGAATTGCCTTCTCCAGGGATGTTTATCTAATCATAGACTGATGCCTTTCTTGGCACCAGATGAAGCCTTTTCTTTTCTCATTTGTTTACACTCTGGAGTAATCTTAACTGGTTTAATACTGTGGATTATAAACTGTGCTACTGTTCTGATTTGTTTTAATATTTTACATCTTTTAAATTTAAAATTATTTTTACTTTAAACTTTAAAAAATTGTTTTGATATATCTTTTTATGGGATACTATTTAAATAATTGTCATGAACTGCAGACACAGCTTGTTAAACTAAAGCAGTGCTTCCCAAACCTGGGTAAATTGCCCAAAATTGGGTAAAAGTGGGGGGGGGGGAGGGTTGGGTAATGACGCACACACCAATTGAATAGGGGAAATGCTAATCCAGCCAGCTGCTATTTGCATCAACAAAATAATGTGTAGGTCTGACCAAGCATGAAAAGTGGCAACAGTGCCACTGTCAAATAATACTGTTAGTCGCCGAATTGAAATAATTGCTGGAGACATAAAGACAGAACTTATTCGCTGTACTAATTGGAGAGGTAAGTTTGCTATTCAACTGGATGAAACCATGGATGTCTCCAATTACTTGCAGTTGATGGTCTACGCCCATTATAAGTTTGAAAACATGATTGAACAAGATCTTCTGCTCTGCAAGCCTTTGAAAATGACCTGTAAAGGAATTGATATATTCAACGCTGTTCATGCATTTTTTAGTGAAGAAGTTTAACATGGGATTCCTGTATGGGAATTAATGATGATGGTGCTCCCGCAATGTTGGGTCTGCATTCAGGCTTTATAGTTCTTGCAAAGCAACACAATCCAAAAATTCTGTAAACATGTTGTATGATTCACCACCAAGCTCTGGCCATCAAAGGTCTTATTCCTGGACTAGAGGAAGTCATGAAAAAAGTCATTACCACAGTGAACTTCATCAAGGCAGGTGCTTTAAACATGAGACTCTTCAGATCGTTGTGTTCCAAAACTGATTCATTACATAAGAACCTTGTTTTCTATGCAGTGACCCGTTGGCTCTCAAGAGTGAATGGTCTAAATCTCTTTTGGGACCTGAGGACTGAAATTGAGATGTTTTTGGTTGAAAAAAAGCAGGTACTCGTTGAAAGAATTTCCAATAAGAAGTGGTTATCTCAGCTTAGTTATTTAGTCGATATTTTCTCCCACATGAATGCACTTAATCTGCAATTTCAAGGAAAATAGGATTTCTGCAAGTGAAAAAATAACAGTATTTCAAGAAAAGCTTGAGTACTGGCTAAAATAGGCAAAGCAACAAAAAATTGCATCCTTCCCCACCCTTTCTTTGTTCTTGGAGGATGCTGATGGGGTTGATTTCAATGAAATCAAGGATGACGTGATCGCCCACTTAACAAAACTATCTTTACATTTCAAGGAATACTTTCCTGAACTAGGAAGGTCTATGTATCAGTGGATTGTAAACCCATTTCTGTGTGACTTGACTGAAATCCGCAGTAGTGTTAATGGTTTTGCAGAGCAAATTATCAAGCTTAGGTCAAGCAGTCAGTGCAAAATGTTATTTGAAGAAAAGAAGGACCATTTGGAGTTTTTCTGGTTAATAATTCACAATGAATATCCTGTGGTAGCTGGGGAGGCCATGATGCAATTACTGCTGTTTCCAAGCACCTACATGTGTGAAGTAGGATTTTCCACTCTTGCCTTCGTAAAGAGCACAAAACGAAACTGTTTGCTGAATCCCAAATGCGATGTGAGGTGTGCTCTGTCTCCAATTGCTCCCAATTTTGTGGAACTAGTAAATAAGATAGAGCAGTGACATTTTTCTCATTACCTGGGGCCTGGGTGATGAAATATTCATGATAAATATTTACCTTTTTTTTTTTTTTTGGCTGCTAAAATGTTTAGAGATGTTTAAAATAAAAACATTGCATCAAACATATTGTTTGCTTCCTGTTTTTTTTACCGATCTCTCTTGATTTGTCATATATGTTTTTCTGTACAGTTAGTGTTTTACCTACATTGAGTAAAAAGGACTTTCTGATAAACGGTTTTGAGTAATGAAGGAAAAAGTTTGGGAAGCACTGAACTAAAGGGAAGCATAAGGACACTGAAAATAATAAAGGCAGATAGGAAGTTTTGCTGTCAGGCCATGGTTATGGAATATTTGCATGTTTTGTTGTGTGAATTCTATACATGCAAATTCTGTGACTTTCAGGACAGTGACAAAGTCTGCATGGCTAGCATCCACATTGAAGTATCAGTTTAAATACACACATTCATTGACTGCACAGGGATTCCATTTCATCTCAACTCAAATGTCATACCCAGAACTGTGATAATGTGAGAACTAGCATACTGTACACAAACCCACCAGCTCAATGGTGTGTGGTCCAAGTGGCAGATGGAGGAATCCCCCATAGCATAAAGCTGTTCGTTTCATTGCTGTTATGGCTATTTTATGTTATAGCTGCAAATAAACTACGCATTAGTGTAGTGAATAAAAATAAGAGTACTAATGGTGGACCCTTGGGAGTGGCATCTGCATCTGTTATCCAGTGAAAAAACATCATGCAAAATTTTGCCATCTACAAAATGGCAATCGTGCTATGTGAAGAATGTAAGTGCCCATGAACATGAACAACAGAGACCTACAGGTCCAAAGTGAAATCTGTTATTCACAGTACAGCAATCAAGATGACCAGGTACACCAAGGAAACACAAAGACTGGTAAGTGATGAAACAATTGTCTTATCAAATCAAAAGAAAACTGCTCTAGCTAGCCAAGACCTATCTAAGGATAAAATCTGGCTAGTTTTGTTAAAAAGCAAGACAAAATAAGGAATTATTGGAGCCCAAAAGCAACAGAATTAGAACAAGCAAGACAAAAAGGTAACTCAATAAAACTATTTCAGGACACGATATATGTATGTGTGTGTGTGTGTGTGTGCGTGTGTACACACACACACACACACAGCACCTATTAGCACCTATTACCCCAGATTTTTATTTATTTTATTTATTTTATTTATCATATTTATATAGATATAAATAATGGCAGGCTTCTATGCAACAAAAAAGAAAAGTCAGAACAGTGGGCAAAACATTTCAAGGAATGTCTAATCTACCCAGCTCCAGCAGCTTTGGATGCTAGTACTGTTAACTACAATTCAGAAAAGGAAAAATCAATATACTCTGTAGACAAAGGCTTGCCAAGACTGGACAAAATCCAAAAAGCCATTAGATGCTTGAAAAATCTGGAGGGCATCAGGATCTGATGAGCTGGGGCCTGAAATATATAAGACTACCATGGTATTTTTGGTAACTTAAGGGAAGCTGAAACTTTTCCCAAAGAATTGAAAATGGCAATTATTATCCTATTATCCAAGAAAGGAAACAAAACCTCCTGTAGTAAGTACAAAAGTATTTCTCTGCTGACTATTAGGTATAAAATAATGGAAATAATACTTTCCAATCACTTGCTATCTGAAAGAGTTAAAATAACTTAGTAAATCAAGCTCGATTTATTATTTATAGTTATTAGTTGCACTAATCAAATATTTGCAGTTCAACAACAATTGAAATTGTAGTTTTAGTTTTATCAAGAAACACATACTGTATAGCATTTATTGATTTCAAAGTAGCATTTGACAATATTTGAGCAGTGCTGCTGGCAGACAAAGTACCATCTAAAATATACTGAATCACCCAAGCCCTTCATCAGATTACAAACTGTTAGATTATAGCATATGGAAACCATAGTTAAGTCTTCTCCATTTAAACTGGAAATCAGCAGAGTGATATCTTTTCGCTAATTTTATTCAGTATATGCACAGATCTTATTTTGAGAAAAACACTGAATGAAAAGTCCAGTAGCATTGTTTCATATCTATCCAGTTCAATCATTACAGATTTAACTTTTGCTGACAATATGGCCATCCTAGCCAGTATTCACAAAGATCTGCAAGATATTTTAGCAAATGAAACTGGCAAAACAAGCCTTCAAATAAATGCCATTAAAACCAAACATCTCCATGCTTCATCTAATTCACCCAGGGCAGCAATGAAGATAGGAAATGAAATGATTGAAGTAGATTATTTTACATACTTCAAAAGTGAAATAAACAGAAGTTGTGGAACACAAGAAGTTTCATCTGAACTGAAATGAGCATCCAAAGTTTTCAATGTTCTTTCCAGCTTTTGAAAAGAAAAAGACATATGACATAGCTCCAAAGTCTGAATATACTGTCCAACTGCACATACGACCAACTTTTCTTTATGGTAGTGAGACCTGGACTACTAAAGCATCTAAAAACTAAAGGCTTTTGACTAACACTCCCAAGATTGCATCCTTGATATCAAAATTCTAATAATGATCTGAAATGAAGTCCACAGTAAGTGTAAAGTAGTGGCCATTTTGGACTTAATAAAAATCAGGTGATGGAAATGGATCAGCCATGTGTTGAGAATGCCTGACAAATGACTACCACAATTGGCTTTCACCAGCTTTAATAAACCTGCATGGAAATATCCCTGTGGTGGAGTTCACATTACAGTGAAAAGTCTCATTCAAAATGAAGCAGAAGATATTGCACTGAAGCCCCTAAATCTCAGTAGGAAAGAATACAGTAGAAACTGGCAAACTCACTGAACTAAAATCACATGCAGTGGAAACAAATAATAACATAAATGAGAGTACCTTCCATCCCATGACGTGCCCATACCCAATAGTCAGGTCTATTGACAGTAAGCAGCACACTCACCAAAAATATTAGAAACTCGACAATGTGTTCTGTGGTTTACAATGCCTGCAGTGAATGTGTAGGTCACTGTTTTATAGAATAGCATAATTATTGCAGGTCCTAGTTTAAAGTCACTGATATTGAAGTACAAAGAATAAAAGCAAAGTATGGGGTGGGAGCAAAAATCTGGCATTTCAGCTAGTCCTTCTTTAAATGGAGCTGAAAGTGTCTATTTCAAAGGATTGTGACACTCTCTTTGAAGTGATACTACAAAATTGCAATACTTAGAAGAAATGAAAATGTATTTAAAACTACTATAAAATGGTATGCTTCATGAAGAAAATGGTTTTTAAAATAAAAGAGCAACAAAAGAGCTGAAATTGAATAGAACTTTGATTAAGATAGATGCTGGGCAGATGTGTTATTGTCACCTATAAGCATAGATTTGATAAGAGGCCTCTCTTCAAAGGTACCTGAATAACATATAGAAGTTGTGTACAAAAGCAAGGATAGAGAGATAAACTAAAATAGTTCACACACCCCATTTATTTCACAGTACCTATTCACAAGAAAAGATGCAGTGAATTCACCCGGCTGTGATCTTTCCATCTGATCACGTTACCATCTTTTGCATGGATATTAATTCCACACATATTTATTTTAATGCTTTTGTAATTGGTGACATTTCTAAACACATGAAAGTCTTTTCAGAACCTTGAATTAAATGCACTAAAGTTGAGAAACATTTATTTTCCCATAACTCTGAGAAATGTTTATTTCCCCCGTTAGTGAGTAAAATATTAACTGGGAAAGGAATGAGGAAAGCAAAAAGAGATGTATTATTGTTAATAAAAAGCTATATAGAAAAAGTGTTTAAAATGACTCCCAGATTAATTTAGTGTGTATTAATGATGCATTCTATAAAACCAGCAGGATGTCAATTGTTATTTCAGTAAAACTGCTCATACCACTATGAACTTTCATGAACAAAATGGTGACAAAAATTTTCATTTGAAGAATAATAACTCGCCCCACTTCACTGACATATATCCTGCTGCTCACTGAAGGATAGCTAAAATAATTTCTAAAACTGGTAGAACTATTTGGCGAAGGCTGTTGTATTCTCCCTCTGGGAATCAGCCACAACATATACAGAGAAATAAATGCACATATTAGGATTCAGGAAGTTTTATACTTACTAGCAGCTCCTACATACAAAAGCAATGACGACAATTATGTTCTATTTTGCAGCATACATCCCACTTTAGGAAATAGACTGTGGTGTATAACAGAGGAGAGAAAACTCAGACAAATTTAGGATCTCTGTCAATAGTAAAGGGAACTTGTTTAGGGTAGCTGAAAAATGTTAGAAAGGATAGAAGCTATTCTACCTAACTCACACACATATGAAAATGTAATAAGCATTTCCTCCACCTTTTTGCCCAATTAGGCATAAAAAGGTAGAAGAGTAATAGACAAAGCACTTAAATTTGTAGTACCTGAATAAATATCTCCAGTTCATTGAGGAATCATTACTGAGCATTTTTAGTGCTATTTCTAGTCATACTATCTTACCCACGCTTAACAAACTTGCTACTTAAATTGTCACTGTATACTTTGTCAAGTGCTTTTTGAAATCAAGATATATTACACCTACAGTTTTCCCATAATCTACTAAAATTACCCCATTAAAAATTAGATTGGCAAGATTGGAATTAAGATAACATAGAAGCTAACATGTCATTTTTATTTTATTTATTTATTTATATATCAAATTTGTTACCGCCCATCTCGTTGAATCAACTCTGGGTGGTTTACAGCAGAGATAAAATTCATTTAAATACAATATAAAAACAATCCTAATAATAAATAGGTTCCAAGAAAGATGGAGAGTTGGTGAATAACTCAGGGAGTGTGATCAGGGTGCTAACCACCCCCAGGGATAGTTAGAGTTCATGTTGCCCCATGCACGCTGACAGAGCCAGGTCTTTTTGGAAAGTTGGGACAGTAGGGCCCGCTGCATTTCTGGGGGGAGAATATTCCAAAGGGTGGGGGCAACAGCAGAAAAGGCTATCCTCCTGGGCCCCACCAGCCAACATTCTCTTGCTGACAGGCTCCGCAACATGCCCTCTCTGCCTGACCAGGTGGGACAGATTGATATTTATTTATTTATTTCATTTATTTATACATAGACTTATCCCCGCCCATCTCCCCACAATGGGGGACTCTGGGCAGTTTACATCAAATTAAAACAAATAAATACATAATTAAAATTTATAAAAAGACAAACACATCTACACAAATGGAAAGAAGAGAAAAAATCCAAGACGCCGATGGAAGCCACACTAGGCCTCTAGGGGGCTAGCCAACCCCATTTCTGACAACCTTCCTCCCCGCCCCAGGCCAGATGGCAGAGCCAGGTCTTCAAATCCCTCTGAAAGGCCGGGAGTGAGGGGGCCTGTCTCACCTCCGGGGGCAAGATGTTCCAAAGGGTGGGGGCTACAGCAGAGAAGGCCCGCCTTCTGGGCCCTGCTAATCAGAGTTCTTTTGCCGAGGGGGTCTGGAGCATGCCCTCTCTGTGAGATTGGGTGGGACGGGTTGAAATCATGGGGGCGAGGCGGTCCCTCAGGTAGCCTGGCCCCATGCCATGTAGAGCTTTAAAGGTGATAACCAACACCTTGAATTGGACCCGGAAACTGGTACCCAATGCAGCTCACGGAGCAAAGGTGTTATATGGGTCCTTCTTCAGACCCCACAAAGAGCTCACGTGGCTACATTCTGGACCAGCTGAAGCTTCCGGATACTCTTCAAGGGTAGCCCCATGTACAGCACATTGCAGTAGTCTATCTGGGAGATAACAAGTGCATGAGTGACCGTTCGAAGGGCATCCCGATCCAGGAAGGGGCATAACTGGTGCACAACCCGAAGCTGTGCAAAAGCCCTCCTGGCTGCTCTTTGAGCAGGAGCCATGAGTCCAGGAGGACCCCCAAATTACGCACTGGGTCTGTCTGGGGCAGTGCTACCCCATCCAGCACCAACGATGACAATGTCCAAGATACAGAGGAGCCATTAACCCACAGCCACTCCGTCTTACCAGGGTTCAGCTGAAGCCTGTTGTTCCCCATCCAGACCCTCACAGCCTCCAGGCACCGCGAGAGGGCGGTCACGGCATCACTTACCTCACCAGGGATGGAGATATATAATTGAGTATCATCAGCATACTGATGATACCTCATCCCATGATGACGGATGATCTCACCCAGCGGTTTCATGTAGATGTTGAAAAGGAGCAGAGAGAGAACTGAACCCTGTGGCACCCCACAGAGGAGGGGCCGAGGATGGGAACTCTCGCTCCCTATCACCACCAACTGGGACTGGCCCTGAAGAAAGGAGGTGAACCAGCACAAAACTGTGCCGCCCACCCCCAAATCCCTGAGCTGTCCCAATAGGATACCGTGGTCGGCGGTATCGAAAGCCGCTGAGAGATCAAGGAGACCAAGGATGGCGCACTTCCACCATCTCGCTCCCGCCAGAGATCATCCATAAGTGCGACCAATGCAGTTTCCGTTGCATAACCGGGCCTGAAATCTGACTGATAAGGGTCCAGATAATCCGTTTCCTCCAGGACCCTTTGGAGCTGTGATGCCACCACTTTCTCAACCACCTTCCCCAAGAAAGGGAGGTGGGAGACTGGACAAAAATTGTCCAGTATGGTAGAATCCATGTAGGGCTGTAAAGGTGATAAATGACATCTTGAATTGGACCCAGAGGTAAACTGGCACCCAATGCAGCTCCCGTAGCAAAGGTGTTACATGTGCCATCCTAGGGGCACCTAATATCCACGCGGCTGCATTTTGTACCAGCTGTAGCTTCCGGATACTCTTCAAGGGTAGCCCCATGTAGACCACATTGCAATAGTCTAGCCGAGAGATGACCAGGGCATGAGTGACTGACCAGAGAGCCTCCTGTTCCAAGAAAGGGCGTAACTGGCACACCACATGAAGGTGGGCAAAGGCTCTCCTGGCCACGACTGCCACCTGCTCCTTGAGCAGGAATCTCAAGTTCAGGAGGACCCCCAGATTATGCACCAGGTCTGTTTGGGGCAGTGCAACCCTGTCCATATATATTATATATGTATATAATATATAGAAGTTAATATGTTATGGATTTTCTTTTTTGTATCCATTAAAATAATGTGTGGCATATTTTCTAGAAAAAGTAAATCAAGGAAGTAGATTTCTTGATCTGCTCACATAGAGTTTTCTGTCTTAAAAGCCAAAACTCTATGACAAAAATACATTAAAAAATGAATGGATTTTTCTTTCTCCCACCTTCTCCTTTATTGTTTCAACATACTGGGGGAAAATGTCTCATCTGGATAACTATGTCCCCTAATAGAGAGAAGGAGAATTAAATGTTCTTCCTTTTCTTCTTAATGTATTGTTATTTATGAAAAAAGTGATTATACCATTTGTATTATAGTATTCCATAATATATTAAATATTGCTTAAATTGGAAAACTACTGATCCATTTATTTGAATACATGAAACCACTTCAGAAGAAATCAATTTATATATCTATAGAGACAATACTTTGACTCATGATGGCTTGTCTTTCTTAACCTACTTGCCTGGAATCCTTTTAGGTGGATTTCTAGGGACTAAAGCTACTGTACAAGTATATTCTGGGTGTCCTTCAAACCTGGTCCCTGCAAGGGGGATAAGGTAACAAATGAAACACTCTTTGAAGCCATGATCATATGGCATTCCTTTTAGTTTCTAAACAGTAGTATATGAAATCACATATAACAGGTACATTTTTTCCTCTACTTTTAAAGATTCTACTTTTGTTTTAACACAAGCAAAAGTAAAAGATAATCTGCACAACCAGTAAGAGAGAGAATTTTGTTACTGCTTGTTGTTATCTAAATAATCACATTATAAAGTGTGATTATAGTAAGATACTTTCAATGCATTTTTTTCAGGAAATCTTGGTACATTATATATAATATAGATTATATATTAAATGGATAGGTAAAACCTAGCACCTAGCTAGGTATATCCTACTGATTTCAAGTCAAAACAGTATATGCTCTTACTTGTCCATATACCTGGAAAGAATGATGAAAGGAAGTGACTTTAGATTACCAATCTGTTAGACAAAGAGTAGGCATAATGATAGACAAAGAAGGGACACAGGGTAAATCTTTAACTCTATATCATCGCCCCATATCAGTAAATTATGAAGAGTCAGTGCCATTTAATTTGGCTTTCCAGCACCTAACATCATTGCTGTGAAGATAAAAGTATCTGAAGCTGAACAACTATTTATGCTGCAGTAATTCTAGACAAAAACCATAAATTTATAAACTGTCTGGGTTCATATATCATGCTAATCCATTCATCTGACATGTATTTCAAGCCCTGCAAGGTTGGTAAACTCAAGAAACAAAAACATTTTGGATTTCTGGAAAGAACTTTACTGCTAGCAGGGTAATGTAACAATCCTGAAAGCACATCAAAATAATCCTCCTGCTCAACTTATACTTAACTAAGTATTATCTACTTCCTCCAGTAGATAATAAGACTATACTGTTGAGCAATTTGTTTCAGAGAAAGTATCATATTAGACTATATTTCCATTTAAATAGCATAGTTTAGTAATTAAAGCAGAGTTGCTCTGAGTATCTTTCTTATGATTCCCTCCACCTTCCCTGAGCAGAGGTATCTCTTTTGCAATGGTCCTATTTCCTCATCACAATGCACGAACCCAATCTCTTGTGATTTTGTAAATGACATGTATAATCTAGCCACACACGTTTTATGCAGTAAGCCATGATTCGGCATCTGTATTTATTTGATTTAGGTGCTGCCTAACTCCCAAATGACTCGGCACATTTTTGCACTCTGTTGTGTTAAAACAGTAATGTTTCCTCCAGTAGATAATAAGACTATACTGTTGAGCAATTTGTTTCAGAGAAAGTATCATATTAGACTATATTTCCATTTAAATAGCATAGTTTAGTATAGTATTAAGTTTTAGAACTTAACTGATTTAATTAATATTGCCATGGAACATCTTGTGGAGTCAAATAGCCATTCTCAATTTTACAAAAGAAAAAGATTCCCAAATGTTTGTGTTATATCAGCTCTGAGAACTTTGAAGGAAAACTTTGCTTTAGTGTGGACTCAGGGGAGGCACCCCCTCAAAACTGCTTTGTTTTTCTTCTTCTTCAACCAGTTATTAAAGGAGGTAAGAGAATGTGGAAATTATCAGACCACTAAACTATTTTGTCATGCAAGCAAAGTTGTGCTTAAGATTTTATAATGGAGAAAGGAATGCCAAATGAATAGGCAGGTTTCAGAAAAGACAAGGGGACAATGAGATCAGACAACTAAGTAAACATGGATAATGCACTGACCAAGATAAATCAAGTTTATCTTTACTATATGGACTACAACATCTTTTTGGTTGCATAAATTATGCCAGAACATGGAATAAAATACTGTAACATTATGAATGTCCCAGAACACCTGATCATTCTTTTGCAGAATCTTTACAATGAAAAAATAGTCACCATAAGAACTAAATTTGGAGAAACAGCATAGTTCAAAATAAAAAAGGAAGTGATAAAGGGATGCATATTATCCTCATATTCTTGAACTTAAACAGCAAATACATGAACAGCAGGATCGCAAAAGATAACATTTGGAAACAAAGTTGGAGCTATTATAAAGATGTCAGAACGAATTCTAGAAACTATGCTCTGCACACTTTTCCTGCCTTGTTTTATGCTGTTATGCCTCAAGTTTTTGTTTTATTTCATTTGCTTTTTGTTTTATTGTTACTATTTGTTTCTTGATCATGAAGACAGACAAAGATAGATAGATAGATAGATAGATAGATAGATAGATAGATAGATAGATAGATAGATAGACAGATAATGTAATGAATATGCTAATAAAATGTGTAGTGCCATAATGCACTCTATTTCTTTATCTGCCATGATAACTATGCAAATTAGAAATCCAGCTGTATAAAATATGGAGAAAATGTACATAGAACAATAGACAAAGAAGTAAACATGTTTAGTAATCTAGTGCTCGAGAATAAGGCTCTAAACCTTTACAAGCACATTTGTCAATGCATTTGGGTTACAAAATTTCACACCACAGCCCATAACCTCCTTTTTTCTGCTGGTTCTGTGTCCCATTTTATGGGAATTCATTTTATGCAAGATCTGGGGAGGAAATGTAACCTACCATCAAGTGAGGGAGATGCTGTATCTTTGCACCACCAGACTGTTTTGTTAAACAGACTATCCAGTTTCCCATAACTCTTCTTAGGAAGGAAGAATATGTGGTTTGATCCGCTGGCCAGGATTAATGGAACACTGTTTATTACAGTGTGTAGACAGTGATGCTTAACACAAGGAACATATGAAGGAGATTACAGTAACAATAAATAACAGGGCCAAGGAAAACATTTTTACGGTGATAAAGAAGCAAGTCCCTAAATGCTGTATTCAGCTAGGGTTTAAAGTGTCCTATAGCAAATTCTAAGCCTTGGATCAATGCAATCATGGCAAATGTGTTATTTAAAAAGACTTGTGAAGAAATGGCAAGTGTACAGGTAGTTCCCAGGTTAAGAACGCCAGGTTTACAGACAACCCATAGTTAAGAACAGAGCCTACTGTACTAAAATTTGAGTTAAATACACAATTATTCGAGTTAAATACACAATGGTTCAAGTTAATTACACAATGCTACTTATACAATATTATACAATAATACTGTTCCAGCTTACATACAAATTTGACTTAAGGACAGACCTTGTGAACGGAACTCATTCTTAAACTGGGAACTACCTGAAATGAGTTTGCCCTTACAAGATTAGATGTTTTGCAGTCACAGCTACCTTTACAATGAGTCCCTGCCAGCAATCTTATCTTCAAGTGACAATAATACCTTCAACTGCCCCAGTCATATTTAGCATATGTTAAAGCCATGTCCCACTAATTTTAAACAGTAATGATCATGTTTAATAAATACATTAGTGGCATTATTCAACTGTTCATTTCCAAAGCAAGTGTGTATATTAAAAGCAATTCTGCAGCATCCCAATACTTTTAACTCCTACACATCCTATTTTAACAGTTTCATTTTCATTTCAAATTTCTTTGTGTTATAAAAAGCCAGCCAACATTTCGAGCTACAGCTCTACTTAAAACAAAGGGCAAAATGTGGCATAACTTGACACAAGTTATCAATCCACACAATTAAATATCTGTGTTATCTTTTATTTATATAAAGTATAAAGTACTTTTCATTTGATTTTCTGTCCCAGGTCTCTACTTAACATCTGAATATTCTAATTATAATTTGAGCTTTAGTGAGTAAAAGAGCCCCAGTAGACTATTGATGCCTGCTTATCACATCACTAATTCTCCTCTGTGTACTTATAAAGTCCCATTTGAACATGCTTTTAATATTTTTTAAAAAGGAAAGTAAAGAGTAAGAGCTTAATTAGAACTGTCTGAAAGTTAGTTTTATAACTTACAAATGAACAATCAAATGAAATCATGAATAACTAAAGATGGAACTTAAGAAAGGCAAATAGTAGATGAATATAACGAACAAGTCCAATCCAGAATTTTAGGCCAATATTAGAATCCCTAAAATCACTGTTGCTCTGAATTCCATGCACCTGCACTGCAACACAACCCATGGGCCAGTGGAGTTGCTGTATTCATGTGGAAAAGAGCTAAGGGGTAAGAGAACAACTAGGAAGAATTCCAAACTAGGTATAGAAATAAAATATGTAAAATAAAATCAAAGAAGGAGGAGAATGGAATTTTAGAAAGAAATTGCAACTTGGACCATGGTCTGCCTTTTCTGAGTGAGGTATGTATGTGAGGGAAAAAAATGATGGGATAGAATGAAATATAGTGATATTTACAGTTCTACATAAATGCTTAGCATCTAATTCAAGGTTTAATCTCCTGACTGATGCTCTCTGACAAAGGGACTCAGTTGATTTATTCTCATTTTACCCAAAGTTATATTGGATGATATGTTAATGCTTCACAGACTGCAGAGAACCTTATTTGTTTTTGCTGGCAGTAGCATCCCCCACAATTATTTGTCTCTTTATATTTATTTTTATAAATATCTTTTAGGATATCACCAAGAGGCAGAAGTAAAAGTGAAGGAAGCAATATTCCCCAATTTCTTCTTCCTCTACAGCATCCTCTGGAACAGTGATAAGAGCCACAGTTTACATGTTTAAACCCAAAGAATTTAACATTAACATTTTACAAATTTCCATACATTTATTTGGATACTGCCATAGTAAACAGATGCAAAGAAAAGAAAAAGATATAGCAATCTGACTTTGCAGATGTGTTAATAATATTTAAGAAGCATTCAGGTTTCCTGTTATTTTCTAACAAATAAAATCTGTACTGCATTCTTTAGAGCTTGAATTTTCTATAATAACAATTGTTACAATAAGGCACAAACAGCATAAAACTGTTATAACTGTTTCCAGTCTTCATGTCAAATGTAAACACAAAGAAAGTGATCTTGGATACACAAAATATGAAGCCAGTGTCAAAACTGACAGAAGCTACCATTAGTAGTTAATTCTAACAGATAGGAAATAAGCATGTTAGTGCTGAATCTTTTTAATATATATGTTTCTTTTTTAAAGCATTCATTATTCATTATAAAGCTGAAATAATTGAACAATGTAAAATAGTAAATTTAAATTTTAAGGAAATGGGAGACTCGATAAAAAGAGCTACAATTAGCAAATATATATGGTCCTATAACCCATCCATAGTTACGTTGCAGGAAACATACCACTTAGGATTGCTTAAGGATTTTTTAATTTTTTTTTTTGGCTGAATTTTAAAGTGGAGAGAGAGCGCTCGTGCATAGATTTTAAAGTAGAAATGATCCAGAACTATAAAGAGGGGAGATTTATCTTTCTTAAAGGAAAGTTTTTTAAAAAAACCTGTAATGCTAGCCTATATTTATGTCCCAAATCAAAATCAAATTGGTTTTATAAAGAATAAAAATAAAATGTTTGGAGAAATTTAGATGGGAAAATCTAATCTGGGGTGGGGTGGGGATTTAAATATTGTTGCAAACATACCAACAACCACTCATAAGAATAAAAGACAATCTAGTATTCAAGAAGCTAAAGACACTAATGCAAATGTACAGCCTTACAGATATTTGGGTGGCCATGAATTTATCATCAAAAGAATATACTTCTTATTCTGATAGGCATCAATTCTTTTCAAGAATAGATTACACTTGCCCCCCCCCCTTTAACAACTGATTGGAATTGTTCACTAAGGAAAGAGTAGATCCACTGTAGAATGATGCCTCTAACTCCCAAACCCTAAAAGCATTCAGAAGGGTCTTGAACACCCCTGAGAGTTCCAATACTGCCAGAAGAGTACAATTGCCTAATCTAGATCTTGACAAAAATCATCCAATGCCATCTCCATCCTATACCCAGGTCTAAAGCCAGATAATCCACTTCCTCTAGGGCACTCTATAATGAATTTCCACCACATCCTCCACAACCTTCTTTAAAATGGAAGATTAGAGACCATACAATAGTTGTCAAAATTGGCCAGATCCAGGGAAGGCTTCTCAAGGAGCAGGCATACCACAGCTTTCTTCAATGCTACATGAATTCCCCCATGAGCAATTGATTACCTCCCAAATCCATCCCATCATATTCCTGCTTACCTCCAAAGGAGCCAGGTGGGACATGGATCAAGACCACAGATGTCCTATCTACTTCATCAGAGTCCACCAGCCAAAACAAATCCCCAGTAGCATGGCCAGATGTCACCCCGTCACCACCCCTGACATCATTCATGAAGGGTCATGATTTTGGCAAATCTGAGCAACTTTATCAATAAAGTGCTGCTCATTCCTCCCTAAAGGAGAACTGGCAACCCTAAATAAGGCCACTGTCAGCAGACGTCAGGCCTCTGAGGTAGTCCAGACAAGAAGCACAAACCATGAGCACTAACACTACCATTCTTGTAAGGTTACAGTAACAGAATTTTGCAAGTCTGAAAGCACATCTCCCCTCCCTTCCTTTTACTTTCCAGGAAAACTAGGGAGGGTCCCTTATGAAACACGTCCCACACCTCCTTTCCTTCTGTGGGCTATTTTTTGCATGATGGTTGTCTAGGTTGCAGCTCTTCCTCCTGTCTCCCAAGGTCATTCTCATATCCCATTACAGCAGTTCACCAACACAATAAGGGCGGTGAAGTACAGGCATTTTGCCTCCTTTACTGCCACAGTCTAGGCTCAAACCTGGGCTTGTACCTCTGCTTGGTCAGAAACATTTTTTGTCTTTCTTCACCAATGCTCCAGTGTCGCTTCTGCTTTTTCATCTCCTGGAGCTCCTTGATAAACCACAACTAGGATCAGCGAACTCTGATAAATCACAACTCTCTGATTAGCAAACCAAGAAAGGTTGCATAGGAAAAATCACACTAAGAGCCTAGGTTACTTCCTGTTGACACAGGCTAACCTGGCAATCGATAGAACTGCCTATGAAATTACTGGGAAATTTGCTAAGTGACTGCCAGAATCCATCCAGATCTACTTGGTATCTGGGGCAGATGATCTGAATTGATCTATTCATCCCATGGAGATCCTGGGTAGCAGTCAATCTTAAACTTGAATGGCCAGCTAATAAGGTTGCACATATCCTTCAAAACAGGTGTTTTGAAACACATACTATTCTGGAAGCCACTCTCATTCATTTCTGCATGTATATGTATGCACAGCCACTTCACACTGCACATGAAGCAACTATGCAAGCCAGGAAAAAATCAGTCTGCTTTAACAATTCAAAAATAAGTGCTTCATGCACATTCTATTGTGTTCTAAAGCACCTCTTCTGAAGGATTTATCCTGCCCTACTTGCTAACCAGCTAACCACGCAATGGCCAGAACACATTTTATCTAGATTTGGAATGAGGAATACTGAAAATGTTACTACTATATCATCTGCTGCATTACTCCCAAAATCTAGAGGATCTGGACTCAAGGTATTCCAGATTGCCATTCTGGAATACCCAACATTTAGCTCTAAAAGGGCATCACATTAATGGAAAGGCACTTCTGCTTACACAAGGTAGCCCTTTCCCAATTCCATTGATTCCTCCACTCCACTGCATCCCTCTAATCCTCTCCTTTAATCCTCAGGAATGCTTTGTGAAGAGTAAAATTAGCCAGAACTTGATTACCTAGCATACTAGAGGCAAAATACATTTCCTCAAATACACTTGAATAATGCTTTGTTCAGAAGATAGTTGAGGTACAGGGACTAGTTGTTAATTAACAAAGGGACAGATTCCACTACCACAGTCCATTCATATGAAGCAATCAGGATTATCCATTCTTCTCCTCAAGAAGCTGCTGAATTAGTATTTTTAATTGATTACTGCCAGTGACTATTCTGTGGCTAGATTGTTTGTCCTGGAATAAAAAATGACATTGCATATTAATGCAGTATTAATTGTAAGATAGTGTATCAGAGTATAGTCTTCATGTCCCTAGAAGGTTGTTGTTGTTGTTGTTGTTGTTTTTAACAAAAAATGGATTATGGAACAAACAGGGAAGACAATGTGCAGGTGGCAAAATAGTGTTCTGCAAGGATTCAGTCAAGAGTTTTTCTCTACTTGGAAACAATCAGGCCTGAACCTGGCTCTTCGCAGGGAAGTCATGTGATTCAACCCAAAGCTACAGCTCACTGGATATGTCAGTGAAAAAAGTGAAAATGAGCAGTGGCAGTAAAAAGCAAATCTCATGGTAATACATTAGGAAAGCAATTAAAGCAAAATAACTAGTATTAACATTATTTTTTATAAATCTCAACAATATGTACAGCTGTCTCACCTTAAAAATAGATTGCTTTAGTTAATGCCAGGTTCCCTTGCTATCCTTGCTACATAAACCTGTGAACACGTCCAATTGATCTCAATATGTGACTTATAATCCTATAACTGTACACTTAGAAGTATTTAACTGCAAAGAATGAAACAAAGCAAAAATAAATAGAATATAAAACTGTATCCTCATGTATTTCATTGTTCTTTATTATTTAAAAGAGCTATTCTTTTCTTGCTTTTGTCAAAACAATAATGTAAAGTAACAGGTACTTTAACCTTAGGAATGTTTTGGAATATACCTTAGAAATATGTTTCAATATTCAGGTTAAATAATTCCTATTTCTGAACTACTTTACATAATATCTCAAAAGATTCTTTAATTCTTTACACAACCAGATAATGTAGAGAGCAGAAAGGAGTATCTGATCATTTGTATCTACGTATACTGTATTCTGATGGTAGCACCAAGAGATGATTTGTGGGAACCATTTGAATCTTCTTTTTTCCAAATTACATATTGGAGTAAAAACACAAAATCATACTTTATATTAGTCTTAATCTTTTCTAGCCCTCTCAAGATATTTTTTTTCCTACCAAATCTGAGAAATTTTTAATCTTTAAAAAAAATCAAAACACTTTAGTTCCATGAACAAGAATTCATGCCCCCCTTTGAATATGATTCTAGGGAAAGATTTTTTTTCCCCTAAATCTTTTAACTTTTTACCTCATTTCACTAAAGGATTACGCATCTATCCTTGTTCTTTACAAAAGACCTTTAATGGTGTGCTGTAGAGGTCTCTAATTAAGATTCAAAGCATAAAACTGTGCAAGAGCTGATAACCCACAAAACTTAACAGAGGTTCATTAACATTCAAATGCTTCCTCCATTTGGATCAAGATTGTAAGACTTTTCCACCTCAGTGGCAGACACTAATGATACTTGCAAATATGAGTAATGCCTTCATTGGTGAAAAATTAATGCACTACAATAATTTTTCTACCTGAGGTTAATGAACATGTCACATGCTGAAAATGAGTTGTTTGAAAGTAAATTACTATAATCTATATTTAGAAGACACTGCTTTTAAAAAGAAAGTCCATATTATATTTGATGACAGCTTTATCATGAATTCTGTTATTCACATAATGAGGCTTTAAATTGTGCTAATGTCACTAAGGATACTGGAGAAAAATTTTATTTTCCTAGAATATCCAATAATTCAAAGGATGAAGGCAAAGTCTATGCCCAGTTACCATAAACAATAATAAAGTAATAATTAAAGCTAACCCCCACCTCAATATTCTGAATTCTAACAGAAAAAGAGCCAAACTAAAAGCTTAGGAAAATATTTTCTTCAGTTGGGATCTTTTGGCTTTTTCCACACAGGCATTTCAAAACAGAGGACATAAATGCTTGTATAACATTTCTCTATAGAGGAGGCAGAAGAGGGTAAGAATGAGACTGAGGCTGTTTTGGATGTGGATTTAAAAATGACAAGTTATAAGAATGATATGGAAAAAGATGTTACACTGGATTTACAAATGAAGCCAGCTGATGTCTTAATAACTAAGAGGGATACATAAATAATAAACCAGAAGAGTGACTTGGATAACTTTCTTATCCTGAACTTACAAAAGAAATGTGTTAAACTTATGAAGGAGTTCCTGAGAAAAAAACAAAAACAAAATGAAAAAAAATCAACTTTTGAGACACTATTTAAAGGGATCAAAGATCAAGATTTTTAAAAGCAAAGGGAAAGAATATAAAGTTGGCTTATTTAATCAATGTTAAAACATATATGTTGTTATTTCTGATACCTCTTAATGGGTTTTTCTTGACTAGGACCGAATAACAAGGCTGTAAAGATTTGTTTATAGATAAGAGATAAGATATGGGAAGAAGGGGGGTTGTTGTATTTTCAGAGAAAGTGATTAAAGTAAAGGAATACAAAGTTGGTTTATTTGATTAAGGTTAATATATATATATATATATATATATATATATATACCGTATTTTTCCGACAATAAGACGCCCCCATGTACAAGACGCCCCCCACTTTTCTAGCCCAAAATTTAAAAATCAGTATTTTAAAGATAGTGCAGAACACATTTTTATTTACTAATTAGTTAACATTTACCTGATACACTCGGTGGGAGGAGGTCCAAACCGTCTCTCTGCAGCTCTATTTCCAGGCTCTTTTGCATAACTGATTACATTCAAGCACAAGTGAAACTGCCGATAGCTTGTCTCTGCAAACAGCCTTCCTCTAATTGGTTTGTTCAGCATCAGCTGACGTCAGTTACATCAGGCTCGTGATTGGAGGAAGTCTGTTTGGGAGACAAGCTATTTCACTCGTGATTGGAGGCTAGCAATAGGAAGAAGCCTCTCTGCAGAAACAAAGTTTGGCAGTTTTGCAACCGCGATTCTCGGCTGACTTCCTTGAATAAGACGCCCTTCAGTTTTTAGGGTAAGGATTTTAGAAAAAAGTATCGTCTTATAGTCGGAAAAATATGGTGTGTGTGTGTGTGTGTGTGTGTGTGTGTATATATATATATATATATATATATATATATATATATATATATAAAAATAAATATTTCTGGTAACTCTTAATGGACTTTTGCTGATTAGGATTGAATGACCAGGCTTTAAAATTTGTTTACAGATAAGAGATGAAATATGGGAAAAATAGATCTTTTGTTGTAATAATAGAGAAGGTGATAAATTCTGAAATTGTACTTGTCTTGGTGAAGGGGGAAGTCATTTCTTTATATTTCTTTTTTCTTTACTATTTACTTTTTTTTTTTCTTTTTTACATCTTTTTCTCTGCACTTTTTCTTTTTACTTTTATATTTTCCTTAGTTTGTATTAGTTTTTTTTAATCTTTGTATCTGTAAACTTCAATAAAAATTATTATTTTTAAAAAAGCTATGAATTTCCCTGGGGTTACATAGCTCTGCATGGTCCCAGAAGGTGCTGCTGCTATACAAGCCCAGGAAAAGGCATAGCTTCTTTAAGGATATGCTGAAGGTGTAGCGAGCACAACCACGTTCCATCGAAAGCATATCTTCTGTTTTGGGACCAAAGAGACTTGTATCTTTGCTGAATTTGCACAGCAAGCTAACGTACAAACAAACTACAAGGTAACCTATAAACCACAGTGTCTAGGTTTACACAACCCACTAAGCCTTCTGTTATGTTTCATTATATCACCTGCTCATTTCATCTTACTGCACCATTGACAAAATCTGCATTCAATTAAATTAAATAAGAAACTATGTATAATCTGACAACCATGTTAGGCCAGAACAATCTGACTTCATATCTTCATGTCTTTCTATTACAATATTTGTGTTCAAATTCTAGACAGTGAATTGGGGGGAAATTAACATGGAAAAAACATAAATCAACTTTTGGTTCTTCATCATAATGAAAATGCAATTTGAAGAAATAGTTAGAATATTATTAGAGAAGAAATTTGTTTTTTCCTATTAAAAAAAACACTGTGTATGTGATACACCCATAGAGAATAGCTTCCCCTTTCTCAGTCTTCAACCTAGTTATTGAATAATCACCTGGCCATGCAGTGAAAAGGTGGCCTTGGACCTTTAAAACAAGAAGAAAACAATTTCAGAAGATCAGTAACCTTGTTTTCTCCACATCCAGAATTTCAAACTAAGTTCTGTTCTTCTCCCTTTAATATTAATTCTAGTTGGCCATCACTGCTCCCACCAAAACGATGAATAATTGAACCAGATGAAGTATTTTGTTGGACATTAATCATGCTGCCTCTTCCAGAATGCAGTGGGGCTCACAGTCAGAAGTTTGGAACAGCAAGAAATATAAGAAATAAACTAAAACCATTTTTTTCTTAAAGGAAAATATTGTTTTTAAACCAGTGTAATAACTAAGATAACCTCTTCTAACTTCTTTGGATAGGGGTGAGGAAAATGAAAGGAGCAAACAGCTGAAAAAAAGGATCTTTTGTCAAGTTTTTTCTGTACTGCCCCAAAGACAAAAGATAGCAGTCTGATCATAAGGATCACTCTGATTTGAGGGGAGATTTGGAAATCATTGAATCCAAGACCACATCTACTTCCTTCCCTAGCTTCCTTTCTCACCAAAGTTTTTATAAGAAGAAGTTCCAATTGTCCGCCCCCCCCACACACACACACCTTTTTTCCTATCCCATTTGTTTTGGTATGTATAGAATTTTGTGCAACATATTAAATCAAGGACAGGACAAATTAGAAGCAGCCATTTAAATGATTTCAATAACTTAAAAAACAACAACAACCCATGCCACTCTGGATTATGGATTTACACTGAATCAGTATTTTAAAAAAGTATCACGGGCATAATTATTTTGTGTGAGTGTAGTGCACACAAACTGGCTCTGGTGGCTATGCAGATAATAATACATTGTAAATGCTTCTAGTCTCTATTTGTATTATTATCTCAGACACAAAGAAAGGGAAAAGAACAAAGGTGCAGGACTATGGTTTGAGTATTTTTTAATCCCAAAAACATGAGCCAATAGGGTAGTTCAAAGATTTAGAACTCAAATGGTCTGCTAGCTAAAATCTTGGGAAATGAAGATTACAACAGTCCAAGTAAGAAAATACTTAGTACAAGTTACTTTTTCAGAATTCTGTAAACCTACTCCACTCCATTCTCTCTATTCTTATCTTTTCCTCTCACCATCACCAGCATTCAGTGGCCTCTAAACATGCTTATCTGATGCTTTTTAAAAAGATACTCTGCTCCCTTAGATCTTCCTTCCTTTTCTGAATAAAAAATATGCTGATATTTCTTCACAGGCATGGGTAATACTGTTTGAGCCATATAAAAACCCACACTCAAAGAATGAGTTTACTTTTAATATTTGAAATATGGTTTCTCATTCTACCTTGTTTTAAAAGCGTAAGAATAATTTGAGCCCCACACCTATACAGTTTGGAATATAGAAAAAGGAAAAAGGAAAATGGGTTACTGTTATAGGGTGAGTACACATCCTCACATTAAACTCTGGGTGGTACGATTCAACCTCACTTAGCATTATTTTTAGAAAATAGACTTGCAATATACTATTACTTCTCTGCTGGAACATAAATGTACTTTTAATATGAGAATTCAATAGGGATTTGAAGCATGCCAGCATACAGGAGTTGTGAATACATTATATATACAAACAGAATTATTACACTGAGAATGCTACATTATAACCCAGTAGAACAATTAAATAATTCAAGAAGGCACCTATTGTATTATGGGACAACATGGAATAAAGATGATCCTTTAATATTCAAAAATTTAATAACAATTCACATCTCTTTTCTAACAATGGCCTAGTGATGCACCATTTCGGAATCCTGTGAAGGAAATACTCCTTTTTATTCCAATTTTCATGGAGCATTTATTAAAAATTCAGATGAACTCAATCAAAAGATACCAAGATTTAAATTTCAACCAAGTTACCTACATCATTCAGAGTACAGTAGTAGTAGTTGTTTTAAAATTACTCATTAATGTGAATAATTTCATTATAATTTTAGGGAAATGTATTTTAAATTAGGTACCATACACCATTGAAATAATATCACTTCAGATGTATTTGCTTTTTCTGCAGATTTCTCTTGTAGGAGTATGGTTCTTAGTTTTCTTTCTTGATGCTTTTTGTTTTCAATTTGATATAACAACTTTCTGGACAATAATTAGTTTTTATTCATGGGGGAGTTATAATGATACTTTGAAGCAGGATAATAAACACACAATAGAATGTTACTGCTCTTAAATGAGCTGCCTACACTGAGAAATGTTGTCACTCCACTTCGACAGATCAAGTAATAATGTTACCTATCATGGGAAAATATAAATGTACCAGTACAAGAATTATAGTGTGTGCATAAGCTTTCAGCATCATAAATGACACTTTTTCTTCCCTTTGAAAATCTTCCTAATTTATTCCATTGACTTAGAAACTGTCACTCCTTATTTTTAATAGACACATTTTCAACTTTTCATCAGATGTGGAATGCAGAATAAATTGATATAAAATGGAGACACTCTCAACCAAATTGTCATTATTCTAAATTATTACTTACGCTCAGGTTGCCTTCATTTAGTAAATAATTTCATTGTGTGTGTCTGTGTCTGTATGTCTCCACTCATTATATTCACAGGAGGCTATGGAAATTCAAAACAATACCTCCTGAATTTAATATGCAAGGAAAATGCTTAATAGAATCATTTGGAGGATAATTAAAGACCTACTGATACATTTTATGGAAGTATGAAATAAAGTGCAAAATGAATAGAACCAAATGGCAATATCTATAGGGTAACTACTAAGTCAAAGTGGGCATAATTGCTAATTTATACAAAGAAAATAACTAAGACTTCTCTGATGTATTATTAAGCAATGAAACTATAATTGTGTTCTTTTCATATAGAATTGATCCAAAGTCTGCTATATAATAAGTATGAAACCAGACTCAAGTTGAACAGGGATGCTTCATAGAGATTTTTATGGTTCTTCAATGTAAAGTGAGATTTCATCTGAAGTGATTAGAACAAACCCCCGAAAGCTTTGCACATATGAGGGCCACTCAGAAGTCAAGCTTCTTCTGCCAAAGTACCTCAGGACTTGAGGGTGGGGGGAGGTAAAGGCTGCCATATTTGGAAAACACTAGGAGAAGGTAGAAAGAAGAGAGTTATGTGACAAACGTTCAGATCAAAAGTGTGGATTATCAAGTACAGTACTCTAAGAAGTGCATCATGTTTTCTCCAGAATTCAACTCAGATTAGTATTAATGTGTTGTCCACTGAGCTACAATTAAATTTAATTCCTCAAAAATAATCCACTCAAATCAATAAAATACAATTGGCACTATAAACCACTAGACACAGTCTTCCTCAATCTGGCTCTATTGTTTCCCTTGCTATGATCCCAATATAGATTAGGCCCCTTCCCTTATCCTTATTTTAATTTTATCATTTCCCAAATAAAAACAAAAAAGTGTTAGGCTAGAAAATTGCCAGCAAAGTTGGCAGTGCAACAAAGCAAATTTTGAAGATACACATCACTAAGAAGGTTAGCATTGTAACCTCAACATTAAAATGATATGGCAGACCATGTCAGAGAAACTGAGGATGGTCATGTAAAGAGACAGGTGCCCAAAAAAGGGAAGAAGACCCTGTTCCTTTCTCAAAACTATCATAGCATTAGTATCACCACCTAATGTGACTTGAATAGAAACAGAAATGTTTTTAATTAGTTCTTATTGCAATAAATCCATTTAAAAAAGCAGTGACTCCCTGGCATTTGGCAAATGTCACTGTGCTTTCTGAAGCAAACTTGATTCCATAACTAGGAAGCCCTATATTACAGATATCCAGAAGAAATCAAATTCTGGTGTATATGAAGAACAGGTCCTTCTTTTCCTTTTCCTTTTTTTGATTTGATTTTTGCTTAGGTTTTTGGGGGTTTTTTTGGAATTGGCAGCCTAATTTAAACAATATGTCTGTTAAATTAACACATTATTGGCAAGAAAGTACAAAATTCAGAATCCAAAAGAAGAGTGAAAAACATGCATGCCTGTCTGGCTAAATAGTATTTGACTAAGCCACCTATTTACCTGCTTGCCTGTTCTGTTTCTAATGAAACAAATACTGAAAGTACATTCACACTAATTATTACCAGTCCATAGATATTTTGTATCTGATAATTTATTGGTGCATTCCAGGATCCTCGCCATTGCAAACTTGTTTCCTAAAAACATTTATCCAGAATTATTATTTTGTGTCTTGCACTCTGAGAGAAATGAACATGAATCATCAAAGTCTTTTATGTAAAATTCCTTCTGATTGGTTTCTTGTCCATATTTCTTGAGGAAAAATCCTTCCAGTTGCCCAATTCCCTCCTTTCCAAACCTTTGTTCATCATACTTCTTTACAGATATTACAATATCTTCGAATCTTTCTTAAAAATGTAAAGCCAAAACTAGACACAATATGCTAGAGAGAGTTTAATCAACAAAGAATATTTTGGAATATTCAGGAAGCCCTTCTCTCAGTCACTCATGCCCTGGTCATCTCCCGCATGGACTACTGCAATGTGCTTTATATGGATCTGCCCTTGAAAAGTATCTGGAAGCTGCAAGTGGTACAGAATGCAGCAACATGGGCAGTTTTGGGAGCCCCTAGGGTTGTGCCTATAAAACCTCTGTTGCATGAGCATTGGGTGCCAGTTTGCTTCTGGATCCAACTCAAGGTGTTGATTATGACCTTTAAAGCCCTTAATGGCATGGGCCCAGACTACCCGAGGAACTGCCTTGTCCTGGTTATATTGGCCCTTCCCACTTGGTCTGGCAGGAAGAGCATGTTGCCGATCCAGTCGGTTAGAGAATTTTGACTGGTGGGATCTAGGAGGAGAGCCTTTTCTGCCGTTGCCCATGCCCTGTAGAATATCTTGCCCCCTGAGGTGAGGTTGGCCCATTCTCTGGCCTTTCAGAAGACCCTTAAGGCCTGGCTCTGCCGACTAGCTTGGGGATCAAATGGGGGCTCCCAACATTGAGGGTGGCCTTGACGATGCTCTATCCTCTTTTAACTCTGTAGTCTTTTAATGTGTTTTGTAGTTTTTAAATGTTTTTATGTTTTTACTTGTGAGCTGCCTAGAGTCACTGATAGTGAGATGGGCAGCGTATAAATTTGATTTATAAATAAAGAAATAAAGAAATAAAATAAACTTGAATGGTTACTTCCTGTAATTTGAAAACATATTTGTTTTTTTTAACCTTAAACTGCAGTTGCTTCTTTAGCAGCCATATCACATTGTTGACTCATATTCAGGTTGTGATCAACTACATTTCCAAGATTCTTTTCACACTTCATTCTAACCAAGCCAAATTATCTGCTAATGCTTGTGCTTTTGACTTTGCCCTTAAGAACTTTTCATATATTTTTGCTAAATTCATTCTAATGTGTCAAATAACTTTGAATTTTGTTTCTGTCTTCTAAAGTATCAGCTACCTCATCCAATTTTTTATCATCTGCAAATTTCATAAGCATTCCCTCTAGTCTACCCAAGTCATTAATGAAAATGTTGAACTTTTCGAAAGGACTGTGTATCTGTGACCAAACCCTTTAGCACCTTGCTTTATACTTCACTCTGATTTGATGAGGAAATTAACAATCTATTAGTATGTATCTGAAGCCAGCTCTTGAGCCATCTAATAGACATGTCACCCAGCCCATATTAAACTAGTTTGATAATCAGAAGGGTTTTTGTAAAATGCTTTAAGTCAAGCTATTATGTCTAGGGCATGTCTGCCATCTGTTTAGGAAATTACGCAAACAAATAATGAAATATTTTTTTTCCCTGAAAGACTTGTTCATGATTAGAGCTGGACAGCATGTAAGATTTTATTCCAAAAACATGATTCAGAACGTCGTGGTGGAATATAGCACCTACCTGCAGTTCATTAAAGCAGTTGTGCCCTTCCCAAGATCTTCTCACATTCTGAAGCACTTTTGGAATTGAATCTGATGTGCTGTGTAGTCCTGTTCTTGCGAAATCCATGCTGACCTCTAGCAGTTACTGCATTACAGGTACTCCTTGTTTAGCAACTGCAATTGCAACCAGCAACTTGGTCGTTAAGCAAAGTGGTTGCTAAGTAAAAAATCACAGGACCACAACTGTGCTTACAATTTTACTTCAGCTTTCCTTTGCTTTACAGCATCAGAAGGATATAACCCGAAACAGCCAGGTGAGCCCAAATAGTGGGGAAGGTTTCCAGAACTTGACTCATGAGGAAGCTGGGTAAAAGGGCATCTTATAATCCTTTTTCCCTACTCCCCCACCCTTTGGAGTGCTCACCCTAGTGCTGGGATAATTAGCAAGAAGCGAATTGATGTTTGTATTTCATTGGAGAGGAAGAGATTGCAAGACAGTAAGTAGGCACACAATGGGGAATACAAATCAAGAGCAATGCGCTAGTGCCAGCTGTTTGCCTAGTGCATTCGCGACTGCAAGCCACAAGCCACTTAGGCAAACAAAAGCCTTTAGTGTGAAATTTAGGCTCCTGTCAGTGTCAGGCAGCATTGAGAGCCAGTGGAGGGTTCTAATCAACTAATTAAGGTCACAGAGATGAGCTTGTTAAATTATGGTTAGCACTTTTTAGGGATGCACTGCACTGCAGAGTAAAGTAGTTCAGGAAGAGATAGCTTGTTTAGGCAATCTCTCCACTCTGCAGAGGGGAAAAAGAAAAAAATGGGTCAGGCACAGAACAACACATACTGATTGTAACGGCGAACACACAACTGAGAGAGAGATGCTGCGAAGGTTGTAAATGTAGGCACTGGTCGCAAAGTTACTTTTTTATCACCATCAAAACTGCAAATGGTCACTGTCTGAGGCAGTTGCTAAACGAGGACTATCTGTATTTTTCAAGTGCTTACAAATCAATTCCTTTATGATCTGCTTTAGAATATTTTCATATCAATGCCAAGGACATAGGGACAACATTGCCCTATTCCAGTCACCTGGTATTTCACTCATGACACCACATCAGCTCTGTCAGAAAAATCCTTATTGCCCTTCTATCCTTATTTTCCAGTTCTCATCTCTCCATCTCTTCTCTTCCTACTGCTCTATAGATGAAAGTGTTTGCACATGTGTGGGTGTGTGCTTCTAGACATGTGTCCCAAAATAGTCTGGCTGACAGGTTGCAGAGAAGGAGGAAGAGCATGCTGAATGATGTTGCCAAATACATTTGTTGGCAAGAATGTACTTTCTTGTAAGCACATTGAAAGCATGCATTCTTGCTTTAATTTCCAGTTTATGGTTGAGGCATAATTTGGATATGAAATATGTTTATCTTTCAAGTTAATTTAGGAGTCCAATACTTGGGGTTGTTCAGCATGCCTCTACCCAATGTCCCTGTGCAGATATGCTTGTATCTAAGGAAAAGAGTTCTTGGATTTCTGCTAGCTCTCTCTCAATCTCTCTTTTAACTACTCCCCACACCCACCTCTTTTGTGGACAACGCTGAGCTCTCTTTCTTCATAGGAATATAAGTAATCAATATAAGTAAATCAACACAATCCATATTTTTTCTTTACCAAGGCTATTCCTACTGTGGGATGTTCTGTAACTTACACAATAGTGCAGAATTTACAAAATATTATTAGCTTAGTTACCATGAGCAAGCTAGTTGCATTCTCTCCCTCCTATCCCTTCCTTCAGTCCATAGCAAGGATGGGGAAAATTTCAACTGATGACCTACGGTCATGATTAATAAAGTATTAATTTTAATTTCTTTTTCCTTTCCTTATACCACACCTTTCCTCCTTGCCTGCAGTCTTTCAGCAGTGCTATTTTTTGGCCACAAACAATAGTAAACTTATGTCCAAATGCAGAGGGGCATGGGGTGAAGCAGTAAGAAGTATTCAAGAGGCACTAGAGCTCTTTTACCCTTCCAGATCTCTAATCTCATGGATCAGATCTGTGTGATTAGAGGCCTGGTACGTATACAGTTAGTTCCCCCTGCTTTACTGCCAGGGGTATCAACTACCAGGACTGGTAGGGGAGACAGAAGTGAGAAATATCTTTCTACCCATAGACAGCTGATCTTCTCCTGCTTTACTAAGTAGCCCCCACCAATCCTACAGATTAGCTTTCAACAATTAGGTTTAACAGATGGCTAAACCCATGAATCTAGCCATCTATCAAAACTCACATCCTTCCCAGTCCCAGCCTATCCCACATTAAGAACAGTGATTGGTGTTGCTTTTCCTGCCAGCAAGTTACACATGGCAGGAAGGGAAACAAAGCCATGGGAATCCAACAATCACTTTCTTTTACTTGTCCCACATTAAAACTCTAAGCCCAGCACTATTTGGCTATTGTATTACTGAGGTTGAATAAGGGCAGTGCAAAGTATCCTCGCATACTTCTCTAACATCTCAAGGAAGGGCAGAAATCACTTTAAATTAGCTGTGGAAAAAAGCTCTCAGTTTGGGGAAATACATCGTCCAATCACAAGAGACAATATTTCTAGATACTCTAAATCTAAGAGTGTGATAAATGTTGTCTAATCCAGGTCCAGACTGCTCACAAATGATGTTCTTCAAGTAGTTATTTTACATAAAGAAAAGATATTCCAAGTTTGATGTGCTTCAAGATATTCTAAATTACCCTTTTCCCTTAAGGAATGAAAGTTATAATTTGCTTTTATTCATTAATCTGTTATGGTCCATTTATTATAGTACTTTGTAACATTTCATTAAAAAGTGTCAACTGTGTGCCAATCTACAGAAACTGGAAAGATTTGTCTCTTAAATATAATATCAGAAAATCAAACCAAGCACAACAACTTGGGGAGATTATCTGTCAATGGCTACATGTGAAATCAATATACAATGTTCCAATCCACTCAGACACCAGAAACTTTTGGTACTGGGGCATGCATGCAGCTTACTTCCAGCTTATATCAGCCAAGAGGAAAACATGGGAGAGGGTAGTAGCAAATATGATACACTATCAGGGCAAAAGCAAACTGGTAATGAAACAAATGCTATTAACAACAGACTAACATCTTTGTCTTTCTTTATGCAGATGTATTACAGTAATACCTCGGTTCACAAACGCTTCTGTTCACAAACAATTCGGTTCGCGAACAGCAGTGTTCGCAAAATGTTGCTTCCGTTCACGAACTCCGCATCGGGTGACGAACATGACCCGCAGCCATCTTCCCTGCTCTGACAAGTGGTCATGGCTTCCTCTAGGCAAGATCGCGGACGTAGACAGACACTTGCTGTGAAGGTTTTTGGTGTCGCCTCAAGCAAGGTTAGTGTTCTCTCTCTTCATACTGTACTGTACTATACTTTGTTTCATATTTTTGTGGTTAAAAAAAAAATACATATGGTTCAGAACAGATTAACCTTATTTACATTGAACCTTATGGGAAAATTTGATTCGGTTGGCGACCAATTCAGTTGGCGACCACGTTCATAGGGATCAGAACGGTTGAACCTTATTTACGTTGAATCTTATGGGGAAATTTGATTCAGTTCGTGACCAGAATGTGCCACGAATTAAGTTCGTGAACCGAGGTACCACTGTACTTGATTTCTATAAGCACTTATCTAGAGATCCCCTCTTTTATTTTGTATAACATATCACCTTCAAGAAAACTTATGTACTATAGGTATGCTATTTGGTTGGGGCAAGCGGCAAGCTGAAACTTCTATGTGTGTTTGAAAGAAATAAACATCCTAATTTAGAAGACACATTTTACCAGTCAGTCAGTCATTTTATTTTGGTCATTGATCAGCAAATTACACTTTACCATTTTAGTAGACAGCAGGTTGAAGTGCCTATCCACAACTGAAACTGTGGATATGTGCCCCATAATTTCAATTTTGTCTTTTAATATCTGACCTGAGCTTTGCAAAGCATGACACACATGAACAATGAGTAGCACAAAAAGACAGACAACTAGAAACAACACTTAATAAAATAAAATAAAATCTGTTGTGTATATATCATTTAGGAATGTTTTCATTTTTATTTCCCCTTCCTTTCCACTTTTTAAAATGTATATAGATCTGTTTTACATTGCATGTTTTAATTTACTGCAATTTGACGTTATATTTTACAATACTTAAAAGTTTTTGATGTTTTAACACAGGGATGTACACACTCCATTTATGCTACAGCCAGAAGGCAAAAAAGCAGAGAATCTAACTGGTCAAGAGTTTATACCTGTGCTTCACTCTCTGCTGAAAGTGCTGCCTCATGTCACCAGGAGGATAATAAACAAGGACAGGATGGATATTTGTGGCAATTTTTCAAAAAGGGACTAAGCTTCAATGTAGAATATTATGTAATTTGCATACATATGCATACCACTACAACAAACTTCTCAATTTTGCATATTGCTTAGCAAAAGCATATTCTTAGCATATACTGCAACAGAAACAAAGTACACAGTAGTATTAAAAATATACAGGTAGCCCTCGAGTTAAATTCTGGCAATTGAGACCAGAATTTCCATTGCTAAGAGATGCAATTGTAAAGTGCGATGTCACATGACTGCATCCTTTAGTGACAGCAATCTTGCAGTCCCAATTGCCATCATAACCCCAGGACCATGCAGGCTGTTAAGCAAGAAACTCATGTGACCACAACATGGGAAGAGGCAGGAGTCTCAGGCAAGCAGGCTGGCAGGTGAAAGCTGCAAGTGAGAATTACAGGTGGGCAGTCAGGTGCTGCGGCAGGTGCGTGGCTGCTGGGGGGGGGGTGCCACAGCCAGGCACTAGGGAAGGCAGGCAGGTGCACAGGTGCCACGGGAAAGTGCCACAGGCAGGTACTATGGAGCACAGGCAGGTGGGTAGGTGCCGCAAGCTGGCAGGCAAAAAAGCAGCAGAAGCAGAAGCGACTTGCAACCTCCTGCTGGCTTCCCCATTGACTTTGCTTGTGGGAAGCTAGCAGGGAAAGTTGCAAATGGTGATAACGTGATCGCAGGATGTTGCAACTGTCATAATTGTGAACAGGTTGCCAAGCACCTGAATCATGATCACATGATCACAGCGACACTGTGACAGCCACAATTTTATGGACCAGTCATAGGTCCCCCTTGTTCAGCACTGTTATAACTTTGAACGGTCGCTGAACGAGTGGTCATAACCCAAGGACTACCTTTATCAGATATTAGGGCTCTGCAGTGCTTTAGATTCAATTCCAAAAAGATGCTTTGGAGTTTATGGGAGCACTAATATAGCACCACCAAGGTGCAACCCTTCAAGAGGCAGCTGGCATGCAATAATGGGAAAAGATACAGCAGCTTTAAAGAGTAACAGATAGACATGACATTTATTCTCTTATGTGCTCCAAAGTACCTTTTTTTTAATCGAATAGGAAGTGCTGTAGAGTTCTGTTGGACATTTCTTCACTACTCCACCCTTTCATAAGTTTCATAAATAGAAAGTTGCCGTATACTATTAAACCATCTTGCTTAATATTGATTTTCCCAGGAACAATTCAAGTCTTCAGCCTGGAGTCTTCCCAAAACCAATATAAATTGGAAAAGACCTTCTGCATGAATATCCACAGCATTTCCCTTCATCTTTGGTGAGCATTTTGTATAGAATAGCAGTAGAATGTGTCTTTTAACAGTGGGGATGAGAACAGATATACTTGGCCAGGGTTTAGAGTTCTCTTTACTTTCACAGTACTGCTCAACCATATTAATAAATATATATAACAGAACTTCAGACTTACTTAAATTAAAAACTTGCATATGTGGATTCCTTGGGGTTCTCTGAACTTGGTTGTTTTCTTGCAAACATTTTGTTAATGTAAAGAAAACATTACCTGAGCTACACATATTCGCTTTTATTGGTATTTGTATATGTGTTGTTTGAACTGCAGATTTTATGTGTCAATCCACATTTCATAATAACAATAACAATAACATCAATAATGAACTAGATTAAAATGAACAAATTGAGGTTTAAACAAGGGATGTTCCTGGTCAGGTATAGGGATTGTATTTGGATAGAATTGTATTTGGATGGACTCAGCCTCTCTTGGCCTAACCACTGTTGTAGATATTCATGTATTCTCTGGGCCTTAGGATAATTAGATTGCTAAGTAGGAGAAAGTGATGCCTGCAATGAACATGTAATACCTGCAACTGAAAAATCTGTCAATAGTTTACTAGGTACAATTTAAGGTATTGGTGTTGGTGATGATTCTGATCTTTAGTCAGACCAAATGACAGCACCTAACCAACCATGTCTGGTCTCAGAAAGTTAGACAGGATCAAACCCAGTTGCCATTTGAATGAGAGAACACCGGGAAATTCCAGGACTACAGATTAGACTGGGAAGTAAAAAAAAAAGGTAATGGCAAACAACGTTGTTCTTGCCAAGAAAACTACATTACAGTGTAGATACAATCACAAGATTGTATTGTGACTGTATCTACAATTTACAAGAAGTAAAGTTCAGCTGAAGGAAGTCTTTATTTTTACTGACAAGACAATGTACAGCACCCCAATTCCCATTATGAACCCACCGAACTGTTAAGAACTGCAAGAAAGGGCCTTTTGAAGATACCCCCATTGTCACAAACTTGCTTTCTGGCACACGATATTCTCCTACATTATCCCCTCTCTCTCAAGATTTAGAAAATCTATGAAGATCTATCTTTTTCACTAGGCTTTTAATTATGCAGGGCTGCATATTGGCTCCCTTCCTCTTTAATTTTTATATAAACTACATTGTAGAAGAATTTAATAATCCTTCCTTTTATGCTCCATCAATTGGAAGTAGAAATGTCACTATATTACTGTATGCAGATGACATGGTACTCATGTTGACTACATTAATTGGAATGAGAAGAATCCTGACAGAATTTGGCACTTATTCAAGGAAAGAATACTTAAAGATAAATTATTCCAAAACCAAGGTGGTGGTATTTGCTAAAAGACCAAAGAGACATAGATGAATGCTAGATGGCAAGGAGATAGAACAAGCAAGGTCATTTAAGTATTTGGGTATCCAGTTTACTGAAACACTACCATGGAAAATACATATAGCATCAGCAAGAACAACAGCCATGAGATCAATGAGAGCCATTTGCTCCTTCTATTCAAAAGGAGACTGGTTAGTACAGCCTGTGTTCAAGATCTTCCAGGGGAAAACAATCTCACAGTTGATATATGGGGCCCCAGTTTGGGGTTTCAGTAAGCTAGAACAATTAGAAGTGGTCCAGAATAAATTTGTGAGATTAATCTAAGCCTTACCCCCATGTATACCAGCAGCAATGTTGAGATTAGAAGTGGGCCTTGCATCTATTAATATAAGGGTAAAGAAAGCAATAATCTTATATTATAGGAGACTAGTCCTCATGCCCAATTTAACACTAATAGATGTGTGAATTTGTGTCTAAAACTAGTCTCACAATTATCACTAGATCAGGAACTGTTGAATGACATAAATCATCATACACTATTGAAGGACTACTTATTTTTTAAAAAAAATTGGACAAGATAAAGAGCAGGTATGTAAGCTTAAGCTGGCCATTTACAGTTCTTATGTCCCATTCCCTGAGACAAGCTTTCACAGAACTTCATTTTCAAATAATGCCAACAGCCTATTTGGATGGAAGATATAAAGGATTACCACTTCATTTATGCCTTTGTAATAATTCACAGATGGAAGATCTGATCCATTACTTATTACATTGCAAATTATATCAGGAACCTAGAGCTAGATTCATCATGCCTTTGTTAAACCAACTGAATCAATGTAGCTTAGAAGAAAAAAAATCTATTTTCTGCTGACTGATATAGATGAACATGTACCAAACCAAGTTGCATTGTTTGCAATGGCCGCAAGGAAGATATGAAAGCAGATGTCAGATAGTGCTGTTAATATTAGAGGGGATGTATTGAACTGATACCAATTGTAATTTTATATGAATTTTGCTAAAAAGTATGGTTGCAAATAAATGTATATACACTGAATTCAATGAGTTAAACATGCGCATTCATTTAACAGTAAAAATGGACACCTTTTGTGGTTTTAATCTGCTTTATTAGAAAGCCACTCTGATTTATCCGTACTTGCATGTAAGTGTCTTCATATAATTTATATATTAGGTAAAGTAATCTTCTATATATATAAGTAGCTAAAAACTTCTCCCATAATTTTCCTCTATTTATTGTATCAAAGGCAGATAAGTCAATAAATGCTGCATACAGGCATTTTGAGGGGCCATTCATTGATTTATGAATCAGATGTTGTAAAGTGAAACACTGATCTATAGTACTATGTCCCTTTCTGACGCCTGTCTGTTCTCCTATTATCTGCTTAGTATCCGCCCAATCGATCCATCTGTTTAAAAGATACCTTGTATATAACTTACACCCTCTGTCAATGAGACTTATGGGGCAAAAGTTAGCAGGGTTTGTGGAATCTCCCTTCTTAAATATTGGAATTACTACATTATTTTTCCAATCTACAGGGATTTGCCCAGTGGTATTGATGTAAGTAAACAAGGAGGCAAGCATAGGAGCCCACCAATCAGGGAATGCCTTAAAAATTTCTGGTAGTAATATATCCTCTCCTGGGGCTTTGCCAGCTGTCTGTTGTGAAATTACTCTTTTAACTTCTTCAACAGTTACTGGGAGCCATTTTAATGATGTTTTTAATATATCTGTACCGATTAACTGTTGGTTTGATATTCTAATATTGTCAAATTTATTTTTGAATTAAGCTATCCAAATTCAGGTGAAATCTGTGCTTCTATTATCACTTTTATTTCTCTCTGCCTTGGGAAACTAGTTCCCAGAATTCTGTATCATTATTTTTTAAACATGACAGTCTTAATTCTTGCCACTGGCTTTTATAGTAAACTTGTTTACTCCTCCTTAACAGCACTTGATATTTTCAGCGTTTATCCCTCACTGTCTCTACCCTGTCAAATGATTTATTTTTCTTAATTCGTCTAATCTAACCAGTTCCTTTCTTTCACATGTACATTCATGGTTAAACCACAAGGCTCTGATTTCAGTCATTTTCCCTTGCCATGGTTTACACACCAGAGGTTTAAGATGGCTCTTCCCTATATATGGTATTTGCATTTTCAGGTTTTTGAATAAGTGTGACCTTTTGCTGTAGCATTGTTGGACTACATAGCTCTGATCTTACAGCTTCAGCCAAGGGGGATGTCCACTTTAATTATTTCTGATTCTTTATAGTGCCTTCTATGTTATGACTCTCTTGTACTATGTTATTTCCACATATCCACATTAAGTCTAAGCTAAGTGGTATTTGATCACTCTCTGATGAATCTATAATATCAATACTGTATCTAATGGGATCAATGAGGGTGTTATGAATCAATGATAACTCCAACTCTGTGGCTGACTGATGTATAAGAACCCCCAGATTGATCCCACTGTGATCCATGTAAATTGACCATTTGTAATTTATACATTAATTTAAATAGTTCTAGTCCATGCTTATTCTGGATCTTATAGGGTGACATACAACCTAGAGGGAAAATGGCCTCCATTTCAAAAAAGTCTTTATCTTTTAATTTCAATGTTTCCAAACCTGGGCTGATTCTAACATTAAAATCTCCACAAATAATTACCGTATTTTTCCAACAATAAGATGCCCCCATGTACAAGACGACCCCCATTTTTCCAACCCAAAATTAAAAAATCAATATTTTAAAGATAGTGCAGAACACATTTTTATTTAGTAATTAGGTAACATTGACCTGATACACTTGGTGGGAGGAGGTCGAAACCATCTCTCTGCAGCTCTATTTCCAGGCTCTTTTGCATAACTGATTACATTCAAGCACGAGTGAAACTGCCGATAGCTTGTCTCTGCAAACAGCCTTCCTCTAATTGGTTTGTTCAGCATCAGCTGACGTCAGTTACATCAGGCTCGTGATTGGAGGAAGTCTGTTTGGGAGACAAGCTATTTCACTCGTGATTGGAGGCTAGCAATAGGAAGAAGCCTCTCTGCAGAAACAAAGTACTGTATTGCAGTTTTGCAACCGCGCGATTCTCGGCTGACTTCCTTGAATAAGACGCCCTTCAGTTTTTAGGGTAAGGATTTTAGAAAAAAGTATCGTCTTATAGTCGGAAAAATACGGTGAATCTGCACTTGTGGGATGATGTAACATATCAACTAATGCCTATTTCAGATTATCCCAATTTACCTGTTGTCTAGGTAGCACATAAATATTAATACATATTAACATTCTCCCTTTAGATTTCAGCCTCAGTATTTGAATTTCATCTATGTCATAATTTCCAGGATTAATTTCTATTCTCACATCAAGATGTACTGCGATTAGGCTCATTAAGCCACCTTTAGAATGCCCCAACTTTCAGTCCCTCTTGGCCCATTTATAAAAACACATACAGCCAGGTAATGCTATCATATTATTTCCCATCCACCAAGTTTCTTGGAGAAAAATCATATCATAATCTTGTAGAAAATCCCCATCTGTGCATTTACCTGCCCAACCAGCAATGTTCCAGGACGCACATTTAATTGTAGATGTCTTCATGTTAGTTTTTTGTCAGCTCTGTTGATTTATCTCATTTTGGATTTGGATCTGATGACTATTTTGTCTACTTCTGCAAAGTTATCATTGTGTTGGAGTATGACACATCTGTTGGCCTCTGGTCCTTTCTTCCCTTGAAGAATTTGAATCATCCTCTGGCCATTTGACTTGTTCTATTAAATTTAAAATTCCTTGAGTAACTTTGTAAACACAATTATTTTTAACCTTATGGATATTTGGTGTAAACTTGTATGCTGAATCCTGGGCTTCCTTGAAGGGTCTCGAGTTTGATTCTAATTCTGGTTGCTTTATTCTGTGCACTTCTGCAGTAGTCTTATAGACTCCTGCACTATTCATCTTCATTGTCTGATCCATCTCAGCTGGCAATGGATTTCATGATGCTCTGTGAATCACCGGCTGTTCCAGATTATGTCCATTTGTATAGCTCCCTTCATGATCATTAACAGTGTTTACTGTATGTTGCTTTGCCAGAGCTCTTTCTTTTGATAACACATGTGTTATGGGAGGTTTACTTCTGCACTAATTAGGCTTTTCCCCAGCTCGGTTCTTTCTATCAATCCACTACCCTTAGCCAGGTTGTTATGTTCAACATCCTCCACTTGTGATATATATGGAATCTCAGTTCTTTGTATTTCTGGTGTTAACTGATTCAGGTTGTTTTTATAAACTTCAGAGATTGTTTAGTTTTGAAAGTATCTCATTACCCCTATAGAAAATTTATTTTACACACTCTTTTTCTTCATCACCAAACTAGCCATTCCTGTACATTCAAGGCTATAAACTCAATGAATTGGTTTTAAATTTTATTAGTTGTCATTAATATTTGCCTAGAAAAAAGTTGAAATATATTTTAAGTAAAATGTATTATTGCTACCTACTGGAAGAAAAAAACAGGATATAAATCTAGTAAATGAATAATTTATTTGACTTCCATCAACTGTGAAGTGGCTTTTAGCTTCATTTTACAGCTTATCTCCTAGGCTTTGCTTTCTAAGTAATGCACAAAAAACATAAGTCTCTTAATTAACAGAATTAATTTTTACCCAAATTCTTGATAAAACACTAGTTTCAGGGCAACCAATAAACTATGCCTTTCAGATCCATGACCTGTGCTAAAAGAAAGGGAGAGGCTCTATTCAGAAGAAAGATAAAACTTCCAGCCTTGCTTCAAACTCTGTATATCTCATCACAAATACCTCTCATAATTAATAAAATGCTCTATTACATTTTCAACTCCCCTCCCCCTACATTTTCCATAAAATAGACCAAGATGGCTACTGTCCTTTTTTTTTTTTTGCAACATTTATAATAATTAACTTGATCAACATATATTGGCAAAATATTTCTTAATTGTTTAGAATTAAAGAATAAAATAATAAAGTTACAAATATGAAGTCATATGAAATATGTATCTCTTTCTGCATTTTATTTTTGGGAAGACTCACTACTGTCAATTACTGCTGTGCTAAAAGTCTGGATTCCCGAATGACTTTTATGGGGGAGCAATCAAGGGAAAACAAGGGAAAAGACAAAAGGAACAAGAAGTTTCCTTCTACAGCCAATACATACATTAATCATACATTTGCCAAAATCATTGAAAAGCAAACTCAGTCTTTTCTTACAAAATGGACAAAATACTAACTACAGTTTTGCCTTATATCTTGACTTATTAATGGGGTAAGGACTTGCTGTTTTTAAAAACGAAAGCTGGAAATGAGGGGATTATGACTCATTGGGGGAGTAACTAACCATTCCTTGTCTCCCCCTTACTGGAACCCTTACTGGAACAGTCTTTCAGTTCAATCAGTTTTGGAAATATGATGGTGGGAATAATTCTAATCCAAAAGCAGATTATCTGTCTAATATAAACACTTAGTTCTTAATCTGTTCTTTCTTCCAATTAGATATATTTGGAATCTGTATGATCTATGATTTCTCTTATTAAGAGGAATTATAATTTAAAATATGTTTTCCATCGAAAATGGAATGAAAAATAATGCTTCCTTTTACTCTGAATATTAATCATACAAAAGTAAATAACATCTATAACTTCTCTTATAAATACTACAAATCACACTTCAAAAGAAAATATTTAATGTCACCACTTAATATTTTGTTATTCCTTCTATAATAATTATTATTAATGGCCTTTTGATATACACAATATTTTGAACTAATGTTTCCATGATTTGAAACAACAGGGCTATCATTTCAGTTTCTAGCTACCTCAAAACTTAGTCAATGAGGATAACTCATTTTAAAACTCAAGAGTGGTTGAATAGAAAATATACTAATTTTGTTCTAAATTTAAAAAATAATTTTAGGTGGCAATTTATAGATCAGTCAGATTAATGTTGTTCCACTGATCTACAACCATCAATATATGGTACTATGAACATACATGATTTTTCCTTACAAGTAAGCAGTTATTTCATCACTATCAGTGATGCCAGTGGCATTAATTGTTAAAACAATTCAAGGTGCTGGTTTTAACCTTTAGACCTTCATGGCATGACACAAGGTTATCTAAGGGACCACTCTCCCCAATAACATCAGCCCATCCCATTAGATCTGGCAGAGAAGGCATGTTGCAGGTACCATCTGCCAGGGACCTATACTTGGTGGGTCCCAGGAGGTGAGTCTTCTCTGCTGTGGTGCCTGCACTGTGGAACATTCTTCCCTCTGAAGTCAGGTTAGCTCCATCCCTGTTATCATTCCAGAAGTCCCTCAAGACCTGGTTATATAACCAGGCCTGAGGATCCCAGGGAACTGGAGACATTATTAGATAACTCCATTGTGGTTGATCTTGTACTCTCCCCATGTGATTTGTATATTTTAATTTTTTATAGTTTTTTTCCATTTTTAATAATGACTTTTATAATTATTGCTTTTTATATATTTGTTGTTTTGATTGCTGTACACTGCCAAGAGTTGCTTCTTGTGAGATGGGCAGCCATATAAATGTGATTTTATAAATAAATAAAATAAAGCATAGGTTTTTGGATCTAACAACATGCTTTATATGCATTCTTTAGCATTAAAGAACAGTTAGGTCTTTCTCATACAGTATGCATTTTAAAAATATACTTTGTATTATTCAGATTAAGTTAAACATCTTTCTATATTTCAGCCCTTCATTATTAATTCACAATATAATTAGCTATTGAGGACTAATTAGAGAAATTCTTAAATGTTCTAAACATTTTTACTAGTTAGCAATATAATACTTTGATAACAGCCTAAACTTGTACTGCTCATCAACAATTCTAAGTACCTTCACTTTATAAATGAGACAAACAAGATCTATTTAACATACAAAAAACAATATTAGTAAAGGTTCAATATTGTGAATGTCAATTCAATATAAATATGCCCAATCTAGGAGCACTGACTGAATGAAATTTGAAAAGGAGCTTCTGTCTACTTTAGAAATGTTTTAGGAGATTGAGATCTTTAGATTTTGTAAAGTGCAGAGTGTCTCTCAGATTAAGGGGTTAATCACCTGATTGTTACTCAATGTACCATCCCATGAACTTTTATGAACAATTTTTTGATAAATTTCCCCCAATTTCCCTATGTAATTTAAGCCTAACTATATTGCTGAAACATTACCTATAATAGTTTTAAATTCTGATGTCTGTGAACACAGAAATCAACCTATAGAAATGAAATCAACAGTTTAAGAATTTAGCCTGATGAAATAAATTTACAGAAACAAGGTAAATCAATACAAATCTAGAGAGCTAAGATGTTGCTTTGGTGTATTCTGTTACTGGATACAATGTCTTAACCATTTCTTTCTTTTTATCAAATTAACAACTAAAAAATATTTTCCTTGCAAAAATAGCATTTGTTCCTAAACTCCGCAACTGAGCTGCACAATTGACTTTGGAAGTGCCTTAGATCAACAGTGCTACTGGCCCTTATAAGCTGACTTATTTTAACAGAGAGTTTTTCTTTGATTTATGCTTTATTGTGAACATTTTGTTTCTCAATAACTGTGTGCATGAATATTGTGTGGCAGGTTTGAAGAAAGAGGAGTAAAACAAAAAAAGCTATTTATTTAGGCTATTCACATTGCAATGGGAGTTATCTTTACTATTCAGAAGCTTAAGTAGAAATAAATGTAGTTACTCTGCCTTGTGATATAACAGCTGCTAAAGCACACTCCTCATTAGGCTTGAAGATGTTACAAACTCCTTGTGCAAGAATTTGGGCACCTATTTTAGAACAATATACATTTCTGACCATTCTGCATACTAGTGACTTCCATTTTATTATATATTTTTTTCAGTGAGAACAAGATATGAGCATTTTGAAACCCACCAGATATTCCATCACTAAATCAACTAAAATCTAAAGGGCCATTCTGCATTCAAACATCAAGAATTAGTATTCAAGGTAAGCAGAGTAATTATTTTTGTCAAAAATAATTGTTGCCATTACAACAAATAAATGCTTAACACAAAAAGCACATAGTATTTACGATATTGCAAGAATTCTACATGCTATCCAGATGCTATTACACAAAGCACATGACATACAAATGTACCAACAATCCATAAAGGTTTAACATTAAAATACTGAAAATAAATTTGAAAACAAAAACCTGACCTACTAATACCTTTATTAACACCAAACAAAATGTCACAAAATTATATATAAGCTTTTGTGTTCTACAGAACTTCATTTTCCAAGGACCAACAGTAGCCCGAACCATAATATATTCCCAGAGGCCATTTTGTCATTAGAGATAGAAGTAATATTCTGAGCCAGTGGACTGAAAAGTCAAAATATTGGAAAAGGAGGAAAGTAGAATAGGCAATGAACTAAGACACAGGATCTTGAAGAAAAGGTAAGTGACAGAGAAAAGGGTTTAAGGAAAGAGACTAAAAGAATTTAATTTTTCTACAGAGATATCCTCAAAAGTATTTTAATGGTAAGGAAATATAAGGGAAAAAAAAAAGGAATATAAATATATATTCCACTTCAAATAAAAAACATCTCATCTCATGTGAGATGACATGATATAAAGAGGGAAAAAATTAACATGGTAGCATATGGCTGGTAAAAGTATAGCAACTGTTCAAAAATAAAGAAAACCCCTACTATCAAGCCCTTTGACTGTCTTATAATTGGTTCTTAGGGAACAAATACCAATTTTGTATTCATTACACTACTAAGATATATTGCCACAGAAAGTAATGGAATTACAAGCCAAACCCTAGAAACTGGATTTTCTTTATCATGACCACCATCTCATCCCCACCCACCATCCCCATCCCCGGTGCTTTTCTTTTCCATACATCTCTCTTAGTCTCACATTTTCAGTAGCAGCAACTTGTTACAAGAGCTTGATATGGAATTTCTTTGTTGCTATACCAATTGATGACTTTCAATTATATATACTGGAATAGGCAAATTTTTAGCCTTGGTAGGCTCATTTTGAATTTTGACATTTCAACAGCACTTGAAAAGCAGAAAATGGTTTCAGTGGAAGTACGCCTTCCTGTTCATAAAATGACTACCATGATAGGCATGATTGGCTGCAAAACATCCAGTATCAAAAATAAAACTAAACATGATACCCATATTGCATGTTTTAATTCCCTATACCAACTTTTTTTTTCTGGGCAGGTAGACTGAAACAAGGCACTATCCCTACCTTTTGCTATCCCATACCTTTATTCTAAGAATATCTATGGGACTTATGTGGGGCCCAGCAGCTTCTTTGGGAAAAAAATATTATGATGTATGTCAATACATTGTTTTGCAATTGTAATGGTCTGTGAAAATGTCGAGAGACAGGAGGAGGAGAAGGAGCCACAGACTAGGCAACAGTCAGATAAGAGGCAGCTTAGCCTGCAGAAGGAATGGGGGATGGAAAACATCTCAGAAGGGACCCTCCCTAGTTTCTTGGGCTGTAAAGGTGAGGAGGAGAGATGTACTTTCAGACTTGTCAGATCCTGTTACTGTAATCTTACAATAAAGGTAGCGTTGGTGCTTCTTGTCTGGACTACGTCAAAGGGCTGACAGCAATGTACCACCTCTCTATATTGTTTTCATTAAAATAGTCTAAAACAAAATTAGTCAGGTGTGACAAGCCTGGTGAAAAAGGATGTGTCTGTGACTACTTTCATCCCCACAAATACCATACAGCTTATTTTTATGAACGGGAAGAGCCTTGCATAATTACTTTCTGATAGCTTTACTGTGAACTGGCAAGGAGGCACTTCTTTTCATTAATAATGGTTGATTCTTCAGATGTACATTTATACAACCATCTTCTGTATCCTTATCAGCCTGAGCACACACACAAATGTGTAGAGACACTGATGAATGCTATCAGACTCAGGCTGTTGAGGCTCAGTTCAAAAAAGATTCAATTTTATCAGCCCAAATTGTCCTGAAAGTCAGACTGAGTTGAAGACAGCTTTCTTTCAGCCTTTCCACCAGGTTTCCCCAATCATCAAAAATCTGCCTTCCAATGTTCCAGTCTCATTTTGATAAAGACCTTTGGCTGCCAGCAGGACAACTGTAATCCCTCTTCAAAGAGCTGTATCTCCCATGGGTCATCTGGGATGTATATACACAGAATGGAAGAAGCAGAAAAGTCAGGGGGACATGAGAAGCCTGTCTCTCCTTTGCCATGCACATGATAACTGCTCCACTAGTGATAACCAAACTTCTTTAACAGAAGGAAGTGATCTGGAGGGAAGGCCTAAAATATAAAGCATGTTATTCCTTTCATTTTAAATTAACTAAACCAGTAAGAAACTTGTAAAATGTCTCTGTCTCCCTCCCGCATTCACAAGAAACACGTGAATAGTAATGAAGCTTCCAAAAGGGCTAATTAAGTTTGAGAAAGCATCTATGGGTTGGGGGGAGGGGTCTCAAGATAAGTAATCAAACACTAGTTTTAAGTAGATGCAAGCTCCACAAAAGAGCCACTTTCCCCCCAAATTAAGCAACGGGAATATACATTTAACTTAATGAAGATTTCAAGTTGTTTTTCTGCATTTCTACAAGGACCAACAGCCAATAAAACTGGAATTTTAGAGACACAATTGAGATTACTCAGAGAGTTAATGAAAGAAAATGTCCTGGGAGCGTCAGGTGTAGATTTTAGCTAGGCTTTATTAGTTGTACTACATTCATCAAGTTAGAAAACAGTACATAATTGTTTATGATAAAAATGTACAGATTAGGAAAACAGATTCAGTTAAACTATTTTCAGAGTATCTCACAGCAGTAGGAAACACACCTCTACTAATGAAAGAAAAATATCAAATTCTGCAGTAAGAATTTGTGACAGAAATTTATCAACTGTGGAGTCCAATTTCTCTGAGCTCGGTTGTTTTCTTGCAGACGTTTGGTTACCCAACTAGGTTGTCAAATGCTGACAACCACCATCAAGACTACATCCCTAAGACAAGCTGAAAAAAGGAAAACAAATTCCAACAAGCTCAAGCTAAACCCCAGAAGCAAAGAGTACCTGAACCCGAATAGGTAGTCAACATGTCCAGCCATCCATAATGAAACGTCTGCAAGAAAACAACCAAGCTCAGAGAACACCAAGGACTCCACAGTTCAACCCTGAGCTATATATATATTCTCTTTTATTGGTACCACATATGGGCGTCAAACACTTCAGAAAGCACACAAATGGAGAAACCTCCACCAAGAAACAACTGTTCTTTCTACTTGAATGCCTATGACAGCATAACCTGCCCACCAGTGTCAGATACAAACCACCAACTGCACAGCTGGATGGAAGATAACTCAACAAAGCAGCCAGAAAATGATGCAACTAACAATCATGGATGCTCACCTCAGACTGAACAAATACCAGCACACCACAGACAACCTCAAGGAGTAATTGGAACAAACCATGACCCCAAACACACAAAAATGCTGAGTTGTTTGTGAAAAGGTCCTTTTAAATGTGTTACCCAGTGTTACTATGTGTATAATGCTCATTGAGATATTCAAAACTTAAAGAAAACATCTTATCCTCAATGAGGTCACTATGTGTCCAATTTCTTGTCCATCTCATGACTCAGACACGTAACTGGATTTTTTTGTCAGTGACCTGAGAGAGCATTTAAATTATTCTCCTGCATAACAGTCAGGAGACTATGAACCCTTTGAAACAACTGCATCCAACAACAGCCACAAAATGTTTATGCTGGAGGCAAACTCAGGTGACCAGGAGCTGTTTATTGTCTGTTTCTGGCTGATGTAGGAATAGCCCTCACCTCTGTTCCTGGTCAGTTCATCTGCTACATTTTGTGGCCTTTATTGGTTTAGCAAGCAGCTGAAATAGTTTAACAGTGGAAAGATGGACCAAGTCATTACCTCCTGAATGGAACATGGAGGAATCTGGAAGTTGGCATTTGTTGCCTGTATTTAAAAAAGAGAGAAAGGAGAGGGAAAACTATATCCTAGTTATATTCTAGGGTTAAAACTTATTGTAAGGTTCTGTTCCAGTGCCTGGAGGCTTTGCAAATTTTGATGGGGAGGAACCATCTCCAACTCAATCTTACCAGGACTGAATGGCTCTGGGTGTTTGGGCCATTCAGATCTGGGGATATTCCATCTTTGACTTTGGATGGGATAGCGCTTCCCCCTTCAAGGTTGGTAAGCAATCTGTGGGTCTTCCGGGACCCGCAGCTCCTACTTGAAGAGCAGGTGTCAGCTGTGGCCAGGAAGGCCTTTGCACAACTCCATCTGATGCACCAGTTGCATCCTTTCCTGGATTGGGGAGCCCTTCAGTCAGTCACTCGTGCCCCAGCAGCTTGACTAGTGCAATGCACTCTACATGGGGCTGTCCTTGAAGACCACCTAGAAGCTTCAACTGGTCCATAATGCAGTGGGATGAGCAGTAATTGGTATTCCTTGGTACGCCCATGTAACCCCTCTGCTTCGCAAGCTACACTGGTTGCTGGTTTGCTTCTGGGTGGATGCTGGTTGTTACCTATAAACCCCTACATGGCATAGGGCCTGGTTACTAGAGGAACTACCTGCTCCCATAGCATCTGCCCACCCGATTTCAACCTGTAGGGTTGGCATGCCCACAGTTCCTTCAATTAAACAATGTCATCTATTGGAACCCCTGAAGTGTGCCTTCTCTGTATCACTGCTTGCCCTCTGGAACAAGGTTTCCCCCGAGATACAGATGGCCCCCACTTTGTTGTTTAGAAGAGCTGTGAAGACCCCTCACTTCATCATGATTGCCATCTTTCATTTTTATCTTTTATCTTTTATTGATTTAATTATCATTTTATTGTTGTGAGCTGCCCAGAATCGTTGAGAGTTGAGCTGCTTACAAGTTTAATAAATTACTATTATTACTTATGACTGAGGTCCCTTGGTGACTCCAGTCTTTCTTTTAAAAAAAAGAAACTTTACTTAGTCACAATGTGACTTTGGGCTAGTTGGCCCAACCTATCTCACATGGCTGTTGTGGGGAAAAAATTGAAGAAGATGCTTATTTATATCACATTTTGCTTGTGAATGAAAGTTGAGATATAAATCTAATAAATGAATAACATTTCCTAAAGTAATAGAGGAGTTAAATGTAGAAATATTATGAGCTTTCAGTGAATTCATCTGGTATGTTCTCAAAATTACAGATATTGTCTATGTTACTGTATCCAACCTAGTGAATCCAATCATAGTTATGAGCTTGTTCTGATTTACATACAGGTCCCAGTCAAAAAAAGTCTGAGTGAGGGCATCTGTTAAAGATCTGTTCTAGAAAAGCAATGTAATATATTACATTTCCAAATTCAGTTTTTAAAAAAGCCTTGCTGAGACCTAAGTAAAGGCTAGGTCTTAGCAAGGCAAAGTCAAATGAATTTTGTCAGATTTCTTAGATAAGATGGATCAAGCAAAGCAGAGATCACATTCGAGAGAGCCAGTTAAATGAAACAGAGTATAGATTCAGACCAGATAAGGTAAAATAAGATAAAATAAAATAACTGAAGTAGATAGAGATCTGGATAGCTCTGAATGGAATCAAGCTACTTAAAGGAACGTTGAGCTTTGTCTCAAGTTGATGAGTGGAGCCAACTGTTTTAGGAGCAATGGACTCCAACTGGATACGACTGAATTCTACTGTGGGTTCAAACTGGAGACCTCCAAGTCTGATAGGAAAAGCAACTGCTGAAGTGCTTGCATCATGAGCTCCTGCAGTACTGGAACTGCTGAGATAGTGGGATATGTCAGGATGTTTCTGTCATATATACCTTTGAATTCTTCATAGAAAGAGGAATGTGGGTTACGTTACATCAAATTAGTTTCTCCTCTTATCTATATAATTGAAATGGAAAATTAAGTTAAGAATGGGTACATACTACATATGGGAATGCACTGTCAACTCCACAGCTACTCTTTACCTTTCCTTTGTGAGATACTATTTGACTGTACGCATTAAAGTTTGGTAGAGTATGACAATTAAGCCAAACTAGGGCTGACTGAGTTGGACTCAATCTCAAGAATAACCTTGACAGATGCATATGGAGCAATTTACTTTGAAAATTATAAAATATATTTTGGCAGCTTGTTCTACCTCCTATAATTAGGGGATTTTTTTCTAAAAATGCCTGCTTTTCTGCCATTAGAAAAACCATAGTAGAGCACAGCCTTTCTCAACCTTTTGACCCTGGAGGAACCCTTGAAATATTGGGGAACCCCTCACATTCAGGCTCAAATATAGGCCAGAAGTTACAAAATTATATATTTGCTCCATGTGTAGACCTGTATTAACAGTGTTCTTAAACTAAAAATAAAGAATGAAACTTATCTCTTTAATGTGAAACATGTGCTTGTCTTTTGCTACACAAATACTCAATTCTGGCCAAACTTGAGTTTTGGAGATCAGTTGTGGGAAATTTTTGGCCTTTGCAGGTAGTGTTTTTTTGGGCTTTTTTGGGCTACTTTTAAGGGCATGTCCAGTTTTTGAGTGATATATCAAACTATCATGAATGATAACTGCAAAATGTATCGCAGGGACAGAGATGATGGCGGCACACAAAGTCAGGTTGGCTGGCCTCCTCCCCTCTCCCTGCACCACCAGCACCTCGTTTCCCAAATCCAGCTTCTCCTTTCTTGCCCCCCACTTTCCACCTCCTCTCCCAAGGACCCCTTTGCAAAACTAGAGGGGGGTTGGTGCCTTGCAACCTCCAATACCCCTCCCCTTAATATTTGGACTCAACCTTTCCTGAAATCTTGGCATCCTGATGCCAAAGCCTTCACCACCACCACCACCGCCGCTTTTTCCTTTCCCTGCCTCCTTTCCCTGCCTCCTTCTCCCCCACACACATCTTTGTGGGTGGCTCCTGCTTCCACTGGGGCCCGGGCCAGCCCAGCCCTGGATCTCCTGCACCTGCCCTGTGACAGAGTCCCCTGGGCTCCTGCTCCTGCAGAAAGTGCGCCTGCAGAAAGGCAGGCACGCGACAGCACAGAAGCCCCAGCAGCATCTTTGTCTCGTGCTCTCTCACAACCTGCTGCTCTTCTCTCTTCTCTCACTTCCCTGCTTGCATGCACGTGTGCAATTCCTGCCTCCGCCTGGGGTCTGCGCACGCTCCAGTGGGCCAGCCCAGTGTTGGAGGGTTTTTCTTCGGTCTCTTTTTTTAAAAAAATAAACCATTTCCCAGGGAAACCCTAGTGACCTCTTGTGGAAACCTTGGTTCCCGTGGAACCCAGGTTGAAAAACCCTGGTTTAGCATCTTTTAAATAAAGATAAGGAGCAAGTTCTTCTTCTTGCTCTATTTCCTCTTGTTTCTCCTTTAAGTATTTCAATATTATATTACAATAAGCTGAGCATAATCTTGAGTAATTTCATTTTACTTCTGGACATCACATTTAAAGAGGGACAGTTATAAATTGAGAATAGTTATATTCTAAATGCTGAGGCTGAAGACATCAAATATAGACACATTTTAAAGAAAAATGGTCATTAAAGAGAAAAACAATGTGTATTGTGCCCAAATATTATCAGACAAATTCTGATGATCCTTGGAATCACTTATATTTGGCTGAACGAATGAAAGAAATTCAAGTTAAAATGGAAATCAAGTTAGATTAGAAAAGACCACCCAACTATTTTTCCCAGAATACTTTAATATTTCAAGAAAGTAAAAGCAATTCTACCTCTTACAGATTTAATTTTAATTCTGATCAGGCAAAAATTAACTTTATTGTAATATATAACAGTAATCTTTTCTTATTTTAACCCGCTACAAAGAAGAAAATACTTTGCCACATATAAGATAAAGGAAAAATGTGTTTTGACAGTTCTCTAATGTGCTAAACTAACACTTATCAAAGATACTTTAATCTGTAACGACATTATGCCAACACCATATTACATTCTGAGAAGGAGAAAAAATGTTTATGTACTTCATAATCTTTGAAGACTACCACCTTTATAGGTAAAGAGTGAAGATATAACTACAGATGAGAAAAATATGGTCTGTGGTATAGCATCAGATATTTTAAATTGTATTAATGGGCTTGGGGAAAAGTATATTATTTACGGAATTGTATGACTTGTAAAATTGGCTGTATGCTCTTATTATTATTGCAATGAAAAATCTATTGGATTATTATATATATTTAAGTGAACATTTCTGCTCCAAGGATCTTGTAGTTTTAATAAATAGAATGCAAAAAAACAAATAATGACCTAGAATGAAAGAGAAGATTACAATATAATAAATAAAACATTTAGAAAGAAAGATGCAATATTAAGCGGAAGCTTGTGGCAAATGTTCCTTTTTAAAAAAAAATGTTTTGTTATTATTGATAATATCAAACTTCCTGACAAAAACCTTCTTTTCTGACCTTATAATTCAAAATGTTCTCATTTCTTCATAATACAAGATGACTTTATGCAACTCTGTAACCAATCATATTATAAGAATCATAAACATCAGATATCACAATCACATGACCACAAGGACACTACAACAGCTGGAACTACAAGGACTCAACATAAATACCATTCGTTCAGTGCCGTCATAACTTTGAACAGTTGCTGAATGGTCATAACTCAAGGACTACCTGTATATGGTCACCTTGTGATTGGACTACTGCAATGTGCTCTTCAGGGGGCCAGCCTTGCAGACTACTCAAAAGCTGCAGCCTGTAGCAAACCCAACCAGGCCTTGGAAAGAAAGTGCAATGGACTTTATTGTGGATCTCCCAGAGAGTAAAAAGAAAACAGTGATATGGACAGTAACAGATCTGTTTTCCAAACAAACACATTTTATACCTTGCAAGGCAATTCCATCAGCCCCAGAATTGGCAGCTTTGTTTATTCAACACAAATACAGATTTCATGGATGTCCTGAAAGGGTGATCAGTGACAGGGGGGGTCCAGTTCACTTCTAAATTCTGGAGGGAAGTGAAAGAAGACAGAGACAGAGGAAGATTGAAGGCCAGGAAGAAGACGTGTTATTGGGGTTAGGAATGCACAAGGTCACACCTCTGTGAGAACCAAAAGTGGTGCTTAGAATGAGGGGGGGACTACGGGGGTAAAAGTAGAGGGAAAATTATGCAGGCTTTAGTTTTAGCAATGCTTTGCTTAGAGCTTCATGTATCCTCCAATAAATGAAATCTTTTCTGAATCTACTTTGGATTTCAAGAGATTTGTCTGTATTGGGGTTTGAACATTGTAGACCTGACAACAGAGTTCTTTGCCTCTACAGATTAGGCATAGAGAAAATAACAAGTGAATGGAGAATGGACCCATAAATCAAGAAATCCACTTAGGGATTCTTACTGAAGTGTTTTCCAAAATTTGAAACAAAACATTGCACTCATCATTGTAATTTGCAGTAAAGGTTACTATTACAGTTTATACAACAGTATTTTATGACACACTATAAATCACTAAAACAAGCCTTTTATTATGACCCTTCAAAATCTGTGGCATAACTGATATTCAGATTTGTATTTTGCAACCTACTGGATTTGACCATGAAGCATAACAAATGTCAAGAATCACAGATTCAAGATTTTAATATTTTAATTATAATAAATAGGTTAACTTTATCATTACAATGCATTGTTTTTAAAGCTGAAAGCAATATTATGAGCTTGACAGCAGATAGCAATCTTATAAAAAATCAGTAAGTAGGATTAAAAAGCTATAGCAATCAATATGCCACCAAAAAAGTGAAAGAATTTAAGAATGACACAAGAAATCACATTAGAAATACACAGGCAAAACAGCCTCAATAAGATCTTAAGTTTGCGTCTTTCTTCTTCCACCTTATATATTACAGATAGTCCTCACTTAACTACCACAATTGGGACCAGCAACTCCATTGTTAAGCAACACGGTCATTAAGTGAAACCTCACATGACTGTGCCCAGTTCTGGTGAGGTCATTAAGTGAATCACCCATGATCATTAAGCGCAACATCATATGACCACAAGTTGCAACTTACTGCCAGCTTCCACATTTAATTTTCTTATCAGAAGCCTGCTATGAAGGTCACAGATGGTGAGTAAATGTGTGCCGGTTGCAAGGAATTTGATCTTGCAAGCGCATTTTGATTCTAAACTCAATATCGAAAATGTGGATATAATAGTCCTTAAAGAAATGCCAGTAAGGATTTTAAGGAAGAGAAAAGAATATGCCTTCTTGACAAATGTTTTGAAAAAAAATAAAATCCCCTTTCACTGGGAAAAACTGGAAGGGATAAGTTTCTCCTATCTTCAACAAATATTTAAATTAACTTTGATCCCTAAGGCTAAGGAATTTTTAGCTAGATTTGGAACTAACTTGGAACAGGATACATCTGGAATTAAGCAAATGAATGTTGTTACATATGGGGAAGAGACGGCTCTCATTTCCAAAGACTGTGGTGAATCATCTGCATAAAGATGGCTTTCAAGTGTCTTACATGGAATATAAATGGGGCAAATGCTCCACAGAAAAGAAAAAGTTTTTCACTATTTGAACAAATTGAAATATGATGTAATTTGCTTACAAGAAACATATATAAAGAAGAAAGATATAAAGTATTTGATAAACAAGAATTTGGGACAAGACCATGGTAGATATGTAGCAGTTGAAGTGGAGATATACGGACTTAAAATGATTGTTGTGGGAATATATGCTCCGAACAATGATAAGAGCAAATTTTTTATGCAGCTTTTGAATGAATTGTCAGCTTTCTCGTACCAAAGTTGGTGTTTGATGGGAGATTGAAATGGAGTTGCTTCACCATTGATTGATAAAACATCTGAAAAGCAAATTAAAACTAAGCAAGGAAAATTACCAAAGTCTTTTTTTGATTTAAAAGATAATTTGGCATTGGTGGATTCATGGAGATATAAAAATGGATTGGCAAAAGACTACTACTTTTTATTCAGAGAGACATAAATCTTTTTCAAGAATTGATATGATATGGGTTTCAATGGACTTGGTAAATAAAATTTCTACAGTGGATATTTTACCAAAGACTTTTTCTGATCATAATACTATAAGTATGATAATTAAAAAATTTTCTAGATCTTTTAGGTAGAGATTGAATGAATCTATTTTGCAGAAAGAAAAGGTTGTAGAGGACTATAAGAGGAAACTAAAGGACTTTTTTGAGATTAATTTAGATAAAGATGTAGATTTAAAAACAGTGTAGAATACCAATAGAGCAGTTATGAGGGGAAATTCTATTTACCAAAATTGTAATTATATTGTTTACCAACTTAAGTTACTATACTAAGTTTCAATGTTGATGGTGAAAGAAATTAAAATGAAATTAAGATATGCTAAACATTTTGAATTTGCTAATAAACCAGGAAGATGGCTAGCATACAAATTAAGGAAAGAGAGAGAAAAGAAAATTATTTTTAAAATTCAAGAAGGAAATGTGGAACTATTGGATAATGAAAAGATTAAAAAAGCATTTCATAACTTCTTTTCCAATTTATATAAAAAACAAGAAATCTCTTTGGAAAAGGTTGATGAATATTTGAATATTTGAATAAGCAAAATTTACCAAAACTTTCAGAGTCACAGAAATCAATATTGAACAGTCCTATAACTACCTTTGAAATAGCTGAAGCTATAAAGAGAACTAAATTGGGAAAAGCACCAGGACCTGATGGACTATCTGCAATATATTATAAATGCTTTGAAGATGAGATTCTTTTTTTTTAATCCACACTCAATCGTTACCAATTCTGCGGCGACTGCCTGGACGAGTCCCTGCAGTTTTCAAGGCAAGGTGTTTTCAGAAGTGGTTTGCCAGTGCCTCCTTCCTAGAGCAGAGCCCAGCTGGCGGGCGCAGGAGGCAGGGTTTTTCGGGTGTGCACAGCTTCCGTGTTACTGGCGACTGCTCCCTTCTCCCGTGCAAGCACCGCCAGCATTTTTCCTCCCACCGGGGTGAGAGTACCCATTTATCTACTCATGTAAGTTTTTGAGCTGCTGGGTTGGCAGGTGCTGGGGAGGAAGCAGGAGCTCACTCTGCTGCGCAGAGCCGAGCTCGAACCGCTGAAGTGTCGACCATTTCTGGCCGGCAACTTTCAGCATCATTAAGCCGCTGCACCACCGCATCCCCCTTTTACCTTCTTTTACCTTTTAAAATATATTTTACCTTTTAAAAGACTGATGAATATTTTGCTATGTGCAGCAATGCCAGATTCATGGATGGAAGCCAATATTGCGCTTTTACCTAAAGAAGGACAGGATCCTCTTCTAATTAAGAATTATAGACCAATTTCATTGTTGAATAATGATTATAAAATATTTGTTTCAGGGTTGGCAGAAAGGTTAAAAAAAAATCTTACAGGAATTTATTCATCATGACCAATGTGAATTTCTGCCTAAAAGACAATTAAAAGATAATGTCAGAGTTGTGCTGGATATTATAGAATACCTACAATATCATAATGAATGTCAGATGGCTCTTATTTTTTTGGATGCAGAGAAAGCTTTTGACAATTTGAATTGGAGGTTTATGTTTAAAGTTTTGGAAAGCATGGACTTTGGAGAACATTTTATACAGGGAATAAAGTCAATTTACATGCCTCAGAAGGCTAGTATTATTGTGAATGAAGAATTAACTGAACCATGTCATATACAAAAAAGAACAAGACATTGCCCTTTATCGCCTTTGTTCTTTATTTTGGTTCTCAAAGTTTTTAATAGGGATATTAGAAGGGACAAACAAATAAAGGGCTTAAAGATCAAACAAGAGATTTTTAAACTGGGGGCTTTTGCTGATGACTTAGTTTTGATACTACAGGATCCTCTGGAATCTGCCGAGCATCTGATGAAGAAACTGAAGGAATTTGATTCACTGGCGGGTTTTAAAGTAAATAAACAAAAAACAAAAATGTTAATTAAAAATATGACCCTGTCAGGGTATTACCCTGGAGTAAAGAATTTCTCAGTGAGAATATGCACTTGACAGAGCACAGCTTGACTGTGTTTGCAACCCCTGCAACCCGCCCACAGCACACACCTATAGGGTGTGTCAGCATGACACAGCACAAACCACTGTATATAAAAAAGTGCACCATGGGTTATAATGTAGCTGGTGATAGGAGTTGTGGCTGGTGTTGGAGTTCTGGGAAGTAATTAGGGATTTGCAGGTTGGTATACATTCTGTATATATTGTACAGTAAACGTCTGTGTGCAAGTTTTCTACATTGGACTGTGGACAGTTTATTTTGTCTCACTCATGGAGCACCACTGCGTGGAGTGTACGCTGCACACCCTGACAGACCCTGCCTAATCAAGATCTGCTGATGAGTAAGACGGGCTTCAGGGCTGAAAAAAAGGTGAGATATCTGGGGGTGATTTTGTCAACCAAAAATAGTGGGTTGTTCCAGAATAACTATGGTAAAATTTGGAATGAAGTGAAAGAAGATTTGTTAAGATGGGAAAAATTACAACTGTCTCTCATGGGGAGAATCTCTGTGATTAAAATGAACGTTTTGCCTAGAATGTTGTTTCTTTTCCAGACTATACAGATTTTATCATTTAAAAAATGGCAGAGAGATATCTCTAAGTTCATTTGGCAAGGTAAAAAACCAAGAATTAAATATAAATTGTTACAAGATGCCAAGGAACAAGGAGGTTTGGGTCTGCCTAATTTAAAGTTGTATTTTGATGCTTATTGTTTGCTTTAGATGAAGGATTGGATAACCCTGGAGAATAAAAAATTATTATAACTTGAAGGTCATGAATTAAGATTCGGGTGGCATACTTATTTGTGATATGATGAACTTAAAGTTCATAAGGATTTTAAAAACCATTATATTAGGAATCCCTTACTGGGAATCTGGAATAAATATAAGGTAAGATTGTCTCCTAATGTACCTTTGTGGTTGTCACCTCAGGAACCATTTACTAGAAGAGAAAATGTCGGAGAAATGAAGTGGTTAAAATATAAAGACTTGTTAAATTTTGAGGAGGGTGAACCAAATTTCAAAACAAGAGAACAGTTAGAGTTAGGAAGTTTTATATGTCATTGGTTTACTCATATGCAATTGTTTGAACGTTTGAAGCTGGATAAAAAGAATTATAGATTTGCTAATGAAACATCTTATTTTGAGCTTTAACTTTGTACAAATGATGAACATGTTATTGCTAAAATGTATAAGATGTTGTTACAGATGAATCTACAGCTTCCTGAGGTGACAACCACAAAGGTACATTAGGAGACAATCTTACCTTATATTTATTCCAGATTCTCAGTAAGGGATTCCTAATATAATGGTTTTTAAAATCCTTATGAACTTTAAGTTTATCATACCTGTAGAAAATCTACAGATGAACAAGTCAAGGAATATAAGATCAAATGGGCTAAAAACTTTGGATACAATATTATGTTGGAACAATGGGAAAATATGTGGAACAAAGGTTTGAAATTTATGTTGAATTATAATTTAAAATTTTTATAAAATGATGTATCGTTGGTACTTAACTCCTGATAAGTTATCAAAAATGTATGATGGTGTAACAAATGTTTGTTGGAAATGTTTGCAGGGTGAAGGAACCTTTTATCATCTTTGGTGGACCTGTGAAAAGGCTATAAAATTTTGGGATCAGATATGTACTGCTATTCAAAAGATTCTTAAAGTGAGCATTAAAAAAAATCCAGAATTGTTTTTATTGGGTTTGATGGAGAAAGATGGAGAAACAACATGGAACTTTGCTTTTGTATATGATCTCAGCTGCAAGACAGTTATATGAGCAAAGATGGAAGGATTCACAAATACCTACAGTGGAAGAATGGATCATTAAACTAATGGACTTGGTTCAAATGGCAAAGTTAACAGCATTAATAAGAGATAATACTGTTTCTAAATTTGTCTCCTCATGGTAACCTTTCTTAAATTATATGCTTGTGTGGGAAAAAAATGAGGCGTTTTAATGATTAGATGGTTTGCGTTGATAGAAATAATGTCAATTTGGATTAATTAGTGGTAAGAGATTAACTTTCTTTTAATTTGTATCTATATCTATATTGGAGATAGTCGGAAGTCACTTTCTGTTTTATCTTTCTGTCTATTTTCATATATTTTAGTTTTTGTCTTTTTTCTTTTAGTTCTATTGTCTTTCTTTGCTATACTCTGTTTTGTATTTTAATTGTACTTTCTATATATTATAATAAAAGTTTTATATAAATGCGTGCCAGTTGCCAAGCATTCGAATCACGATCATGCAACCATTGTAAGTGCAAGGACCAGTTGTAAACCTACTTTTTCAGTGCCGTCATAAGTTTGAATGGTCGCTAAATAGAGCAGCCATTAACTGAGGACTACCTGTACCTTGATTTTTCTAAACTACTCTACTTTGTCAACGCACCAATAAAGTGCCTAAAGCCCTATTCAACAAATGCAGTAGAACAGGTATCCAGGTATTTCTGATAAAACTACACTAAAGAATTAGCAGCTGAATGACAAATATCAAAAGGGATGAAGAAACAATAGGAAATATAGCAAAGGTAGCAACATTCAGCCATTGCATGCCACTGAGAACATTTTTACATAGATCAGATATGGGATCTAATTTTTGTTTCATAATTTATGTTGATTTTATTAAATATGTATAATGTACATAAAGATTATATGATATGTAAAGTAGAATTATCTATTTAGTAAGCAGGATCCTACAAATAATACAATAATGATTCTATATGCATTTTGAAGATTTATTGAGCGGTGAGATTTCCTACTCATTGTTACAATATTGTCAAACTTTTATCAACAACCAGTGTAGTTATTCTGCAAAATTCCAAAAGACACAGAAGTTTTTTTTTCCTCATAATTCTCACTCATCTTACTTTAGTATGTTAGTTCTAATACCTGTAAATCCAGTGATTAGGCCTAGTGTAGAAGATTACACTATAAATTAATTCTGCGACATGAAGAGTATCTTCTTCGTTCAGCTCCATAGTGATCCAGTACAGGTACTGAAGATACAGTTTAAAAATCAGGATCAAACTATTGTTTTTTAAATTCCTCTTTCCTATGCAAAATTTGTGATGGAAACATTTCAATATAATTTAAACTAATAGACAGAAACATTAAAAAGCTAGAAGTGAGGGGTTTTAATATCAATTAATATAACTGAGACATGTATTATATATGCATAAAGAGAATGCATAAACTACAATTTAAAACTAATGAGCACCACTGACTCTATTATTAAAAATAAAACATTAAAAAATGATAAAGCCCAAAATATTTTTTATAATTGCTTATATAAAAATAGTTTTAGACTTACTAGCTAAAGAGAGAACTATTAAGTATAAACAATTCTTCTAAGTTAAAACTTCCATATGCAATATGTTATATCCATAATCTACCAACAAAAAATGTGATTGCAACATTACACCAAGTACAAACCAGTTTCTTTTTGTAACAATATTCACAAATGGTGACTAATTTAAGTGTATTGTGTTTAAGTGATAATGCAGCCATAGATATAGCTTGTCTCTGAAAGTACCTATTGATATGTAAAGCAAAGACATTAGCCATGTAATTAGCCTACAACATAATGATCCTCCTTCATTTAATCATTTCTGTTCCAACTGCCCAAACAATAGTAATATTTCACAATGTTTTCACCTGAAATAGCTGGTGATATAATCATACTGTGAGATTCTTATATAAAGCTCTTACAGGTAGTGTATATCATGCTGAGAAAATTAGTTTAAGCAGAAGAAACTGAGTAAAATTCTAACAATCTTCTAAGGATATTTGTTAAAAGAGTGTTGTTACTTTGATTTAACTCTAAAATACGTCCTTTATAAAAAAAAACTTCAGTTCCATAAAATTATTTAAGGATCCTAAAAGACTTATTTATTACTATTTCACACTTCTTATGAATGTTTATGCTTTGCTGCAAGCCAATAGTAATTTCCCAATTATTTGTAAGTTGTACTTTGAAAACAAGTATTTTGGAACAATGCATGTTTTTTTTAAAAAATAGCAGGGTTGTGGGATGATTTCTTTCATATTTAGAGAAGTGGGAGAAATTACTTCATTTCCCTTTTTTCAAAAAAATTACCTAAATCACCATGAATGCTCTATATGATCTGGAAAATAACCATAAGAAATGTTATATAAGGAGAAAGAATGTAAAAATATGCACCCACAGCAATTTTGATTTTCAACATCTACCATCTGCTGCAAAACACTCAGGTTGTTGACATAATCTGCATCAAAAGTACACAATGCATTCACATCCCCAACCACTACAACTATACATTCACCACAAGCATTTCTTATACATTTCTCCATAAATACATTAAACAACCAAGGGTGTATCACACATTCATGTTTTACTCACTGTTCACTATCTCTAAACTTCACAATTGTTCTCATGCATGCTTCAATCAGTTTATTACAGTCATAGACCAGTACAACTAAAAATGCACATAACATGCCTACTTAAAAATCTTTGATATAATAATATCAAGTAAAATCTATATCATAATTATAATTTGGCCGCCTAAATGTTATTTATACATGAAGTCAAACGCCCTATCCTATAGTGTAATCTCATGCATGCTTTACTTCCATAATGTACTGTTTGTTTGTTTTGTTTATCAATTTATATGGTCCCTTAATGAGCTTTATTTACTACTATAAAATTCAGCAACTAATCTTTAAGTTCATACCTGCACAAAACTTTCAAGCCTATCATCTGCTTTCTCTAAATCAACAAAGACAAAATAAACTTTCTTTCATACATTTCTCAATAAACTGCTGAATGGCAAAATTCAGGTTTACAGAGTTCCTGGTCAGCACTGCACCTGCCAGATTTTGCTATTGCCACCTCTTGTACACTTTCAATCAGAGTCTAGCATCTTCCCAGGCACATTTAACAAATGTGCCTGGGATTTCCCCTGTAAATTTTGCATTCACATGTTACCTTTTCCTTTGCATAAAGGAAGAATAATGCCATTTTTCCAGTTGTCAGGTGCAGATTAGCCTTCAGACCTATATTGAATAAGTCACGCAGTTGCTTCTTGAGCAAACTACATTCACAATTAAACATTTCTCCAGTTATATCATCTATTCCCATAGCTTTACTTTTTTTTTACACTCTCATAGTACTTCCTTTTCAACATTTTTTTTTTTTTTTGTGGGAGGAAACACTAACATTTATAGCATTAGTTTGAATTTCACTCTAACATATCATTTCCCTACAGATCTCTAAAATATTCCTTCCAGAAGTCCTTCACACTTCAACTTCCTCCCAAATAATTTCATCACTTCTATTTTAATCCCATTCACTCCATCCGAGACTTCTTGTTTAGCTCTTTTCACCCACTTTTATTTCTATAAAAATCACTTTATGTTTTCTGTCTTTTGTCATCTTAATTGTTCCTTGATCTCCTTAACTATATTCTTTGCAACTATCTTTTTTTCTATATATGCATTATATAATATATTCCTCGTCTCATCTTTTGCAGCATTCTCATTTGTACTTTTTCTCATACGAGCCTCTTTCACTTCACTGTACTGTTACACATCCTTTTTCATAGTTTTCATTGACATAACTCCACATGCTTCTGTGACTCTTTGTAACATAATTCTTTTTACTGTCTTCTAAAGATTTCCACATTCTCTTTCTTTACATCTACTTTCCAATTATTCTAATTCATCTTCTATTACTTTTTCATTCAGGACTCATACTTTCTGTTCCTACAATCATTCTGTTTTCAATCTTGTTTCTTTCACTTCCTTCCATTTCTTACATGTCAGTGTTTCCCTAAGATCTAGTTATGATCAATGATCTGTCCCACATTCAGAATGTCATGTTCTTGTATCTTTCATTGTTCCACGCAATCTTATACCAAAAGCTATTAAATTAATTGGATTTATATTTATTCCTTTGCCATGTATACATACATATTAATAGACTAATGCTTAAGCCATGTATTGAAATAAACAAAACTTTTCTAAACTCATCAAATTCATCAAATGCAACTATCACCAGCCAATGGGCTCCTACTTCCATCTGCACTCACAAGTACCTAGATGATACCAATCCACAATTTTTGATATAAATTTCAGCCTTTTCATGAAAAATTAAATCTACACCTTCAGTTGCCTGGATGTATTCATAAACTTTACTTCATAAGATCAAACTACTTCCATTCATATCTATTTCATCCTTTCCCCTTTTTCTTAGTTTCAATAGGTTCATGCAACATATCTATTTTTCTTTCTTTTGTTTCATTTATTAATTTGTGCTGTCTATTTACTCTTCTTACATTCCAAGTCACAATCTTTCACATGGCACGGTGATCAGCAGATAGACCCACAGGTACTGATCTCCACCACTAATCACAGTTCTGGTAAGTTGAGACTTTCACATAATACTTTCTGATAAAATAGAAAATATATAGAAAAGATTACTAATCTTAGTCATACCTGAGCCACATGCACTTCTTAACAGTAAGAACTGCATAAATCACTTTGGGCATATTTGTTGGTATATCACAAACACAACCAAAGCCCAGTTTTAATCCAAGCATACTCATGCTAATTTATGCAAACTAGGATCTCTAACATAGAGACTACCTTGTATGCCAACATACTGCTGCCTATGCCCCACTATATAGGAGTTATATGCAGTATACTCAGTATACTAACACACAGTGAGGATGCAATTCTTAAAAAAGATTATTTGCATGGACTGTACAACTGATTTTAACTAGTTTTGTGCTAACAAACAATATATTACCATTACTTGACATGCAATTTAACCTTTATCATTTTATATAGATATTTCTGCTGCATAGATATCCACCCACAAAGTATATATTAAAGGCTGTATTTTTAACCATTTTGTTGGTTCTAATTTTGCTCTGCTTCACTCTTGTACTTTCATGCATTTTTATTCATATTCTATTTTGCCTGCACACTAAAAGAATATAAAGCTTGACATATGACTCAGTCATTTGTCACTGAATATGATGTCTTTTGATAAACTCTTTAACAGTATAATGTCATTTACCAAAAAGAATCTCAGAAGAAATTTCCTGTGAGTGTTCTATTAAAACTATATGCATGTAGTTCTTTCCAGAAGAAAGGTAGTTTAGAATAATTAATAACACAAAGTATAAAACATAAAACTAAATAAAGTATCACAATCAGAGCTAAAGCTTAAATCAATATAATTAAAATCAGAAGTATCAAGAGGTTACTTTAACCTCTTTCCTAATATAGATTTCTAATACTAATAAGTATCAAGAGGTTACTTTAACCTCTTTCCTAATATAGATTTCGTCTACAGCAGTGATTCTCAACCTTTTTGAAGCTGCTGCCCCCCTAAGGAGCAGAAAATTTTTCAACGCCACCCTTTGTGAAAATCCTGTAATTTAGGGTATGGGGAGCAGGGGGAGTTACTGAATTATAAAAGGCAAAAATTTTAAGTAATTTTTTTCAGTAGACTTACACACCAAATTTGTTCCATTTAACTCGATACTTTTGCCCTGGAAGGTAATTGCATTCCTTTTATTAAAATTAAAATGACTAATGCAAAAGAAATGCTTAAATGCTCTTTTATGTAAATACGTTTATTTCAAAATGCTGTAAATACGTTTATTTATTTTTTTGATGCTCTTTTTTAAAAATTTTTAATTTTTAATTTTTTAAATTTTTTTTGCAAATGCTTTTTTAATGTTTAAAAATTCTTTATTCTTAATTAGATAATTAAAAAAACAGCAAAAAAATACGCTAAAAGAGTAATATCAATGAAACATGCTTGATTATGTCAGTGGTTGTGCTGACGGTGGATGGTTGTGCTTGATGGTTCAGAGCCAGTTTCTGAATGTTCGGTTCAATATTGTTAGAGAGATGAAGGCGCAAGTCCCCTCTTTCCACGATTTGGAGTCGACTTCTCTTTTTTATAATTAGATCAGTCACAGCACTGAATCCTCGCTCGACAAGGTAGGAGGAAGGGAAGGCAATTAAAAAAATTTTGACAATAGTCCACAGCCCTGGGTAGAGGCGATTGATGTTACTTTGAAGCCAAAATTCTGTGAGACGATCACCATTCTGGAACCTGACTTTCAAAGTTTCATTAGTTGAAAGTTCAGCCAATTCCTCCTGAATCTGAACCTCTGCTGTCTCAATATTCATAAAAGGGTTCATGACCCATTGAGGGACTTCCAGAGACAAAATATCCTCATAACCCTCAGAAAAGTCCTTGTGCAAAGACTCAAGGTGTTGACAGTAAACTTGTCAGTGAAATCGAAGGGGATTTCACTGCTCTTATGTAGATCCAACAAGATTGGAAATTGGCTGAACTCGTTGCGACCAAAATTCTGCTTCCACAAAGTGAGTTTTTTTAGGAAGGCAGAAATAACAGATTTTGTTGTGATCAAATTGAGCTCTTCACCTTGAAGCTGCAAATTAATTCCATGGAATTTTGCGAATAAATCGGCCATGTAAGCAACATCAATCTTAAATTGTAGCAATCTGTCTCTCAGAGCTACATCTTTCTCTTCGAGGAACTCAAGTACAGAGTCGAAAAGATTCCAGAACGTATTGAGGCAGGCGCCTTTGGAAAGCCAGCGAACCTCGGTGTGTAGAAGCAAGCGATTGAATTCTTCATCGTTGTCCTTACACAGCTGCCCGAATAATCGATCGTTGAGAGCATTACTGCAAATTTTGTTCACAGCAGAGATGACATATTGTAATGACTGATGCAAACCGTCGCTGAGGTTTTTTGCAACTAAATGCTGTCTATGAATCACGCAGTGAACAGCTAAAATACCTGGTACCTCTTTCTTCAAAAGGGCGATGAACCCACGATGACGACCCACCATTGCAGGAGCTCCATCGGTGGCAACAGATATAATGTTCGCAAGAGGAATATTTTTCTCTTTGAAATAATCTTTGACAGCATTAAAAATAGATTCACCTTTAGTATCTGCAATCAAGCTTCTTGCAAAAAGCATCTCTTGAATAATTTTTCCTTCCTTCACAAACCGGACGTACGCTAACAATAAAGCCTCATTAGTACTTGGCAAGGTTGATTCATCAACCTGAAGAGAAAATTCAGTGGGTATCAAAAGTTTGCATAAGGAAGCTTCAACATCTTCAGCCATCTCATCAATTCGTCGTCACACTGTATCATTGCTTAATGGGACATTTTTTATAACATTGGATGCAGCTAGATGGTGTAAAACCATTTCTAAAACTTCCTTGACAGCCGGCAGTATCAACTCTTCGCCGATGGTATGAGCTTTCCCCGATTTAGCAATTAATTTTGATATATTATAAGAGGCTATCAAACCATCGTCACATTTTTTTGATGAGGTTGCTAGTAAGCCTGAGACAGACGGTGCCTTCAGAAACTTGTCCCTGATGTTCGTGAAAAACGACAAATCTTTATTTTGTTTGTCAGGATGAATTTTTTGCAGATGCTCCTGCAAACAAGACGGTTTCATTGCCTCATTAGATAGCACTTTGTTACAAAGTAAACACATGGGTAGTTGTGAGTTCAAGTACGTGGAACTGTATTGACGACACTTCTTTTTATTAACCGACATCATTGGCAGCTGCAAAATATGATGAGGGAAAGATAACTATTTCTCAAAATTAATAATTCACGACCACGATAAAGAACTAATAAGCGCACTTACCTAGCCGACTGGCCAAATAAACAATGAAAGTAAATCGAAACTGAGGGGAAAAAACAGAAATGAAGCGAACGAAAAGCAACTCAAGAAACACGGGTCAAATCAAACATTCATATTGAAAGGACGCTCAATGCACGCACTGAGATTAATCGCGCAGGAAGACAACTGACGCATGCGCTGCGATTAATCACATGGGAAAACAGCTGACACATGCGCTGTGCTGGTTGGGATCGGAGAAGAATCGTAGTGTCGAGTTCTTCAAGGTCATCCTACCTAGAATACAAATTCGTCTCACCATTCTTAGAAGTGCGTGAGGGCAGCCGTCGCGTAAGTTCGTTTCATTGCTGGTACAAATGGTGTAAACTGGATAGTCGATTTAATAAATTTTGGGGGGAGTTTTAAAATTAAGTTCAAATGCCAAAACATGTTCATCGCCCCTCTACCGCCCAAAACATGCTCACCGCCCCCCTACCACCCAAAACAAGTTCACCGCCCCTTAGCATCCTCCCACCGCCCCCCGGGGGTCGGTACCGCCCCCGTTGAGAACCAATGGTCTACAGGTAGTCCTCATTTAACAACCCTAATTGAGACTGGAATTTCCATTGCTAAGCAAAGTGGTCATTAGGCGAAATATCATGTGACTGCACTGCCTAGTGACAGCAGTTTCAGTAGTCCCAGCTGCGGTCATTAGAAGTGGACCTCACGCTTCTCCTGCCCTGCAAGAACTGCTGGCTCTGTCCCACTGCCTCCTGCCCAGCCAGGCCCAGAGAGCCCCCTTCAAAAGGAGCTCGCCAGGCCCAGTCAAAGAGGAGGCAGCAGGACGGAACCAGAGGGGGCAGTGTGACAGCCGTAACTTCAAAGATTGGTCATAACTACCATTTGTTCAGTACCATCATACTTCAGTCACTGAACAAATGGTTGTTAAGCGAGGACTACCTGTATCAAGCGTAGAGAGTAAGGAAGATGACCTTAATACAAATATTCAGGAACCATTACCTACACAAAAGGGGCTGAAACATTTTTTAAGTCCAGAACTACAAGATAACATTCAGAATAGATCAGGCATACATCTCACTGGAGTACAAGGAGGAGGAGGAAGTACAGCAGAATCAGACTTGCAAGATTCTGTTATATAACCAATCTTAATAAAAAGTAGTTGTAGCCTCCCTGTGGATTTCATTTCCTGGTCTGGTCTATCTAGTGGGCTAACATCAGGCCACCTCTACAAGTTGGGAAGGTTTAACCTAAAGACAGCATAGAAAATAGCTAGCTAAGATATTTCCTATAAGAACTGCAGTGCAATGGCATCTTTATCTGTTTAGCTAAATGTGCAATACTGGATACTGTTTAATAACAATGAACAGGTTTCTTAAGCAGGAATTTCACCACTGTCTCATTTTAAGGCATTTCTTCTTTCTGAAAGGTGGTGCTATCTCCTAGTACCTTTATAAACCAAGCCATGTAAAGATTTTATATGCAATTAGTAGAGCAAATGGGCATTAAGAACCTTATCTGCTTCATCAAAATATAAGCACTAGGAGAGACAATTCTTACTGTATAGTGTGCTGAATACCTCAGGTATATTACTTTCAAAAATGGATTCAAACCCTGCATGAATCTACAATTTCATCTATAAAGATGTACACAAAGTACTCACAATGGAACTTAGATTATACTAATGCAACTGCCAGGGTCTCCAAGGGCTCCAAAAAGTTTGATAATTAGGCTTTACAATGATGCCTGTCATGTGCAATCAAATCTGTCCCTAAACCCTTACTAAGCCTTCATGCTTCATCACCCCAAAACTTTCTACATATCACATAGCACAGTGGGCTTTAATATTTAGGATCAAACACCTGAGAAATATCCTAAATTCATGTATCCTGGTAGACAGCAAGGAAGCCAGTACAGTAATACAATTCTGTCTTCCTATAACCATTCAGAGTAGCACACATACCTTCAGAAATAGAGGAGAAGCCTGGAAAGTAACACCAAATCCTTATGGAATTAGTCACCAGGAAATTTGGGATCTATGTGTATAGCTGTTTCCTTTATAAATATCAGGCTTAAAGATATAATAAATAATAACAGCATCAGGATAAGGACAATTTTGTATATAAAAGAGGTTATAGTGTCAAAGAAACTAGAAACCTTAAAAAAAATAATCACAATATAGGTCCTAGAAATAATGTATTGCTACAGATATGCTAGTGACTCTCTAAACAAAATGAATTCTCTTTAATGGTGAGCAAAATCAAGGAAGAGAAAGTTTTGAAATAATAGGTAATAGGTAATTCCAATTATCCTCATATATTCTAGCCATGGTAAAGAAATCAAATTTCTATATACGCTAAACAAGTCTGCTCTACTAGACTCATGTTCTCCAAGTCATTGATAGTTCAGGTTAAAGTACATGGTATAACTGGCTGATACAACTTTAGGTTCCTGAATAGTTGCAGAAATCTGCCTTCCCAATTCAATCCTGCATGGTTGGCGCACTCTGGGTTCCTTCGATTAAACAATGTCATCTATCAGGACCCCGGAAGCATGCCTTCTCTGTAGAAGCACCTGCCCTATGGAATGAGGTTCCCCCATAAATCCAGATGGCCTCCTCTCTGCTGTTATTTAGAAGAGCCATTAAGACCTGGCTCTTCACCCAGGCTCTTCAGAGATCCCTCACTTCATCGCTCTTGCCATTTTTTATCTTTTTTATCTTTTATTGATTTGATTGTAATTTCTTTGATTTTTGGAGCCACCCAGTCATTGAGAGTTGGGCATCATATTAATTTAAATTATTATTATTGTTGGTCACATAGACAGCCAGTTGTTTAGACTGGATCTGGCATTTTTATCCACCTATCGAGTCTTTCTCAAGGACCTGGGATAGGCAGATGTTGTTGTTTGATGGTGTTAAAGGTATCGTCACAGGATATAAGCTATTCTAAGTAACGCTGCCTTTTGCAATTGACTGATGGTGATTTTGTCAATGCTGATGGTCTTCAACTGCTCCAGATGTTTTGGGATTGCACTCAAGGCATCTATTACTATTGGTTCTATCTTTGCTTTCTTTTGCCACAGTCAAAAACACTGTTCTATTTCTATTTGCAGGTCTTCATATTTTGGGATTTTCTCCAGTTCTTTCTCTTCTACTCTGCTGTCTCCAGGTATTGCAATGTCCACTATCAAGACTTTTTTGTCTTTCTTATCAACAATTGTTAAGTCTGGGTTGTTGTGTGGCTTGGCTGAATTCTGAAGTCCCAGAGCACTTTAGCTTCTTCATTTTCTATTACGTGGTCTGTTTTGTAGTCCCACCGGTTCTTGCTTGCAGGCATATGGTATTTCTTGCAGATATTCCATGCACCATTGTTGCTACTTTGGCATGCCATTGTTTGTAGTCAATCTGTGTGATCTTCTTGCAGCAGCTAAGAAGGTGGTCCACTGTTTCTTAAGCTTCTTTGCAGAGGCGGCATTTGCTGTCTGTTGCTGTCATTTCTGGCTTTATATGCATTTGTTCTTAAAGCTTGGTCTTGTGCAGCCAGAATTAGCCCCTCTGTCTCTTTCTTTAACTTCCCTGCTCTTAGTCATTGCCAGGTCTTCTTGTTATCTGCTTTGCCTGCTAGTTTTTTTTGTGCACTGGCAATGTAATAGTTTGCCTTGCCATGTCTCTTTTCTGTCCTTCATCTGGTCTTTCTTATAGGCCAGTTTGGTTTCTTTGGTATTCAGTAAGCCTTCATGGTGCATCTTCTTTGCTATCCTTCAGATATTCTTCCAATGGCCTTTTTTCTTTTTCCACTCTCTAGTGTACTTGCAACATTCCATGCTCACCAATGCTCCTTAGTAAGTAAAGGCTGTCAATGTCACTGCATGGATGAAGGGCGTGATTCATTGTCATTATTTTTTCTTCTTCCTACCCAGGGCTTTTAGTTCAGCTTGAGTCCAGTCCACTATTCCTGCTGTGTATCTAATGACTGGAATTGCCCAGGTACTAATCAGCTTGATGGTATTTCCTCCACTGAGTTTGGACTTTAAGGTTTTCTTCACTCTTCTGATGTATTCACTTCTTCTTGACTTCAGTGTACTTGTTGCTGTCAGCCTGAAAGATGCCCAGGTATTTGTAGATTCTTGATGTTATTTCCATTGGGCATCTTGATTCCTTCAGTTTTCACTATTTTTCCACTGTTGATGGTCATGGTGGCAGATTTGTTCAGTCCAAACTCCATTGCAGTATCTTGGCTGTATTTGGACAGTGTAGAGCAGTGATTCCATTTCAGATGGTGTTTTTCTGATCTTCAAATCAGAAGCAGATTCATAATTCTACCTTCCATTTAGAGCAACAGAGTAGGACTGCAGCTTTAAAGTTGGCTAGAATTTGGAACAGAGCAAATTAGAGCCACCTGCTTTGCCTAAGGTATATGAAAATATCTTTTGAAGTATCCCAGTGCATCTCAGAATTTGGTTTAGTGGAGTTATTTCTACTGCATCATAAAAAGTATGTTGAAACAGAAAGTCAAGAGAATAATATATCTTGAATGCTTGAGGGTTATCTAAAATCACAGTAATAGAAGCTCAGCTAGAATGTATACATCATGTCAGAAAACACATCCCAAAGTCCAAGAAATCAGTAATATAATCATCCTGTCAAGGTAGCTATTAGAGTAAGAGCTGCAGAAAATGGAAATGTTGCTGAAATGACAAAAACAAACTGTTCCATAAATTTGCACAAAACAAATGCAAGAAGACAGTAACACATTTTTTCAGGGTTATATTACTAGTATAATTAAGACCAGCAATTAAAACATTTTTCATATATCAGAAGCAAGGAACTGGCTAAGAAGGCAGTTGGATCGATGGATGACAAATGAATTAAAGGTATACCAAAAAAAGCTAAGGAAAAGCTGAATGGATTTGTATATTCCAGAAGCTGTAAGGACAATACCTGCATCTCTACTATTTTCAAGAGAGGACTTTGAAAAGATGAAGCAAATATTGGGAAGGGGGAGGGGGGATAAGTTTTATACCATATTGATAAACTGAAAACATATAACCCTGCCCAAATGGTATTCATCTTAAAGAACTGAAGATATGAAACTGTCTTCTAACAAAAATACAAAATGTGGCCCTAAAAAGAGTCTCCAACCTAGAGAATGGGAAAATGGCCCAAGTAACAGAGTTAATAATATTTATTTAAAATGGAATTTAGGACAGAAACAGGAAAGTACAGATCTGTAGCTAAATGTCTCTTCTTGGTAAATTGATGGTGTTACTAAATATCAAATTAGGAAACACTTTGAATAAGTCTTACTAAAGGTGCATTAGCATGGCTTCTATACCAATAACCCAATACCAATTGCTAGGTAATAGAAGCAAGAGGATGCTTATGTTATATGGCCACTGTAGACAGAAAAAAATGGACCTGATAGGACTAATTCATCATACCTCTTCTTTTGTTCCATGCCATGTTCATTTGTTAATGGCCTTAGAACAGTAATACTGAAAGAAAAAGTGGCAGACTAAATAAATAATAATTGTTTTTGCTGTAAACATTTATTTATATTTTACTTTGAATTGTAAGACATCTTGAGTGCCCTATGAGTAGAAAGGTGAGGTATACACTGAAATAATATAAATCATTAAATAATCATGACCTAATGGAAATTATTATTTTCAGAAACAAAGTAATCTAGGACATGTAATACAGCTATATATAGCAGGAAAGAAAATAACTAACAGAGTGTGATGAAAGTGCTAAATTAGGTTTTCTAAAAGTAAAGTAACTGTTCCTTAAAAATTCAGATTTTGAAACGCAACATCTACACAGGACCAATGAAGAATTATTTACTGTAGTACTTACAACTGCTTATGATTTTGTATCATTATAGAGTTTGTAACTGTAAAGTAGAACATAAACATTTTAAAAGTAATACATTAAACTGAAATAGAATTAGAGCAATCTATCATGTACTATCTGAAGAGTAAAACTAAAAAAAAAAAGATTATACAATATTGTCAATAACAATCCTTTGACAGCAGAAATTTGTACTCAGATTAAATTTTAAAATTTTACATAATTCTAGTATCTAAAGCACCTAGTCAATTTAGCTGATCTCAAAAAGCTACACAGATCTGGCTAGTATGTTGATGAAAGACCACAAGGAAATAAAGATACTGTGAATTAAATTGGGAAGTTGGAAAACAACATGGACATGTCTATAAACTGACTAAAAGTCAAACTGGACATAAAGGAGAGGAATATTAGAGATTAAAATAATGCACAACACTAGTAATTAATGTTGCTGCAGCTCTTCCTCTTTTTCATTCAAAATCACTATATTTGGACTAGATAATGATGTGAACAATCATATCCAGAATGAGTGCCAGAGAAAACTCCTTTTTAAAACCAGATTTTTCTACTTCCATTTTTCCATTTTTTTAAAAAAAAAATTGCACTGCTACTATTAAACTTTACTTTTACGATGTTTAAAACATTTGTTAATGAACAAATAATTCTGTGGCGATGAAAAACAAGACATACTTGACAATGTCAGATGAATATGTTTTAAAATATTCCTCCTCTCCCTTGTGCGGTGGGGGGTATGGCGGGCCCCTTAAGTGGAAGGCCTGGAGGGGGGGAGGTGGACCTCGGGCAGTTTAGGGCGGCATTCAGGTGGTGATGGGCAAGGGGCGGTATGGCGGGAGCCAGAGGGCAGGCCGTTTCAGGGGAAGACGCCCCCGATGCGTTATACCGGTGGCGTGTTCCGGCCCTCAGAGCTCAAGCCCAGACCCTGGTCAGCAGGCCTACAGAGGCCCGAGCTTTCGTCTGTTGCTGCTGAACGCCAGGTCAGTCAATAATAAGGCCCCCTTATTTACGACCTTATTGGGGAGGAGCAGGCTGACCTGGCATGTATCACCGAGACCTGGCTGGCACCAGAGGGGGGAGTAGCCCTCTCGGGATTGTGTCCAGCTGGGTTTAGGGTGTGGCACCAGCCGAGACCCCAGGGCAGGGGAGGGGGAGTGGCAGTAGTCATCAGGGAATCCCTATTGGCCTTCAGGGGCCCTGCTCCACAAGTTGCTGGATGTGAGACCCTGTTCCTGAGGTTGGGCACACGGGATCAGTTGGGAGTGCTGCTGGTGTACCAGCCTCCCTGCTGCATAGCAGCCTCCCTGCCTGAACTGCTGGAGGCCATCTCGGGGTTGGCAGTGGAGTTCCCCAGACTTATGGTCTTGGGGGACTTTAATCTGCCATCCCTGGGGTTGGCCTCAGAGGCGGCTCGGGAGTTCATGGCTACCATGGCAGCCATGGGCCTATCCCAGGTCATCGATGGCCCGACTCGGGACAGTGGTCACACTCCAGACATGGTTTTCTTGTCGGAGCAGTGGCAGCGTGATCTGGTAGGGGATTTTACATTATCCCCTGTCATGGTCAGATCACTCCCTGGTGGCGGCAGGATTCTCCTATGCTGCCCCCCTCCGCAGGGATGCGGGACCTATTCGAACGGTCCGCCCCCGGCGACTGATGGACCCGGATGGGTTCCAAAGGGAGCTGGGGGTTGTTCCTGAGGACTTGCTGCACGGCCCAGCGGAGGCTCTGGCCGCAGCCTGGAATAAGGAGGCGGCTGGGGCCTTGGACAGGATCGCACCTGTGCATCCTCTCTTGGCCCATCACTCCCGGCGCTCCCCGTGGTTCACGGAGGAGTTGAGGGAGCTGAAAAGGGCTAAGAGACGGCTAGAGCGTCGCTGGCGGAAAACCCGGGACGAATCAGACCGAACACAGGTTAGAGCGGCTATTAAGGCCTACCTAGTGGTGGTAAGGGCGGCGAAACGTCAATATTTCTCCACTCTTATTGCATCCTCAGAGTGTCGCCCTGCAGCCCTGTTTAGGGTCACCCAAGCCCTCCTGGGAAAAGGGGGGGCGACTACTTGCAGGGTCGTGCAGAGGAATTTGCTGAACACCTGATGGATAAAATTGCTCAGATCCGTTCTCAGTTGGAAGCCAAGCGTGGAGTAGGTCCAGAAGAGTTGACCAGGGAGCGTTCTTGCCCAGTTATCTAGGAGCGGTTTGATCCTGTTGTCCCTGAGGAAGTGGACAGGGTCCTCAGGGCTGTCAGCACGACCACCTGTGATTTAGATCCGTGTCCCTCCTGGTTGGTTAGATCCACCAAGGAGGTGACTCTAGGGTGGGTCCTGGCGGTGGTTAATTCATCCTTGCAGGAGGGGGTGTTCCCGAAGCCTTTCAAAGAGGCTTTGGTTCGCCCTCTCCTCAAGAAACCGTCGCTAGACCCCACCCTTCTGGACAATTTTCGTCCAGTCTCCCATCTCCCCTTTTTAGGGAAGGTGGTAGAAAAGGTGGTCGCACGGCAGCTTCAGAGGATCCTGGAGGAAACGGATTATCTGGACCCCTATCAGTCAGGATTCAGGCCTGGTTATGGGACAGAAACAGCATTGGTCGCACTTTTAGATGATCTCTGGCGAGAGCAGGATGGGGGTAGTGCATCCATCCTTGCTCTTCTTGATCTCTCGGCGGCTTTCGATACCATCGACCATGGTATCCTTTTGGGTTGGCTGCAGGAGTAGGGGTTGGGTGGCACAATGCTGTGCTAGTTCAGCTCCTTTCTCCAAGGCCGAACCCAATCGGTGTTGATAGGGAGCAAGAAGTCCAGCCCCCGGCCCCTACTGTGTGGGGTGCCACAGGGGGCAGTGCTTTCACCGCTCCTATTTAATATCTACATGAAGCCGCTGGGCGAGATCATCCAGCGCCATGGAGTGAGGTATCATCAGTATGCTGATGATACCCAACTATACATCTCTATCCCTGGTGCCTTAAGTGATGCTGTGACTACCCTTTCGTGGTGCCTGGAGGCTGTGGGGGCCTGGATGGGGGACAACAGGCTTCAGCTGAACCCTGGTAAGACGGAGTGGCTGTGGATACGGGGAGCCTCAAGATCTAGGACTTTGTCATCTTTGGTTCTGGACGGGGTTGCACTACCCCAGACAGACCCGGTGCATAATTTGGGGGTTCTCCTGGACTCACGACTCCTGTTTGAAGAGCAGGTGGCAGTCGTGGCCAGGAGGGCCTTTGCACGACTTCGTGTCGTGCGGCAGTTGCGCCCCTTCCTGGATCAGGGGGACCTCCGCAGTGTCACTCATGCCCTGGACACCTCTGGGTTGGACTACTGTAATGCGCTTTACATGGGGCTACCCTTGAAGAGTATCCGGAAGCTACAGCTGGTGCAGAGTGCGGCAGCACGGACAGTTCTTAATGCCCCTAGGAGGGCACATATAACACCACTGTTGCGCGAGCTGCATTGGTTACCAGTTTGTTTCCGGGTCCAATTCAAGGTGTTGGTTATCACCTTTAAAGCCCTTCATGGCATGGGACCAGGTTATCTGAGGAACCGCCTCGCCCTGGTCACTTCAGCCCGTCCCACTCGGTCCAGCAGAAAGGGCAGGTTGCAGACCCCACCGGTCAGGGAATTTCGATTGGTGGGGTCTAGGCAGAGAGCCTTTTCTGCTGTAGCGCCCGCCCTATGGAACATCCTGCCTCCTGAGGTCCGGTGTGCCCCCTCCCTCATGGCCTTCAGGAAAGGTATTAAATCCTGGTTTTGGCAGAAGGCCTGGGGGCCAGAGGGGGGCTCGCACCTGTGGAGATGGCTGGTGGGATGATGGGTTGCCCCCCCCCCAGCATCTTACAGATCTTTATAGGGCCAAAATTAGAGGAGGTTTTTTACAGTATTTTAATATGTTTTTAAATTATTTATAGTTTTTAGCCATCTTGGAGAGAATTGTATTTCTTTGTTTTTATTGTGAGCCACCCAGAGTCACCCATGGGGGAGATGGGTGGCATACAAGCCGAATAAATAAATAAATAAATAAATAAATAAATAAAATTGTTACAGCGACAACCACTAAAATAATCTTAATTAATCTAACAACTATACATATTCAACAACTGATCTATCAGAATTATATATTACATTGAATTCATTAACTACAAAAGACTACACCCATATGTAAATTTTATTTCCATGTTTGATGAGAACTTCTGTATTTACCTATATTCAGATAATTCATTTTCTAACACTAAGTCCAGAGCATTAACCTGCAAAACAGAAGAGGGCATAAAGGAAATCAGAGGCAATAGGGAGGGAATTAAGGAAACAATAGTCCCAAAAGTCACTGGGAGTCATGCAGTGTAAAAGTTTAATAAATAAATAAATAAATTCAAAAGCAGGAAAAATAGGCAAAGATTTAGATAGATTTGGAGACAATGAGTGAACATTGCTGAGGAAAATTTATTATGGTACTTTTTATTGCATTCTCTTCTGGAGTTTATTTTTTTCATTCTATTTTTAAATAGTGCTTAGTTGCACTTTAGAACCAATTGTAATTGGTTTTCAATGTAATATTGGAATCCATTTTGTGGACCTTTCTGGGTGAAAAAGAAGAATATGGATTATATGTTATTTGTAAACTCTTTATACTTAATATATTCTGTCTCTGAAATATCTTCCCCATCACATAACCACACTTGTTCTGCTCTCCTGAAATATAATATTTCAAGCTGTCCCCAAAATTGTAATAATTTCTATGTAAATATGTAAGAAACTCTAAACGGCAAGTATACTAATGTAGTGGGTCACTGAATTTTTTTGTAAAAACCATAATAAACATTAATCTCTCATTATAGACTAAGCAATGAAGGTGCAAAGCATTAAAATGATTTCTCCCCCATTTTTGTTAATAGCACTTCATTTTTCTTCATATAGTACTTCTTTCCCAAGTATTATTAAACAGAAAATGTGGGGAAATGATTCTATCTTCAGAAAAAAAAATATTATGCAGATAGGTCTCAATTAATACTAATAAAAGGAATTTCAGTAACCAAAGGATATAGAAACATTATCTATTTTAAATATTTATTTGTCCCATCGATGGATGAGATATATTAAAGAAGGCTAAAAAGAAAAATATAACAGCTACAATATTTTCAGTGATGGAATCGTTTTGAAAGACCAGATCCGAGAACTTAATTTTTTGATTCTTTAGAAACATGCTAGAATGGCATAATCTTCCCTCAGAAAAAGTAATTTGAGAAGAATAGCTACATATATAGTAAACGAGTTACATTGTTTTCAAGGTAACTACATGCTAATTCTTATGGCAATTTAGTAGAAATTAATTTGGTATTTTTAGTATACAGTACTGAGGTTCCTATACAAAATGAAAGCCTTATTTATTTATTTTATATTTCACATTTGTCACCACCCATCTCACTGGAAGTGACTCTGGGCGATTTACAGCAAAAGAATAAATATTAATTTAAATACAGTATAACAATATTCCTCCATAATAAATATCTTCCAAGATATTGATGGTGAACTAAAAATTATTAGGCTTCAGGAGAGTCTTCAAGGCGCCAGCCACCCCCAGGGTTGGTTATATCTCTTTTCGTCCTATGCAAGTCAGCAGAGCCAGGTCTTCAGTTCTTTCAGGAAATCTGGGGCGGCGGGCTGCCTCACCTCTGGGGGGAGAATATTCCATAGGGTAGGGGCAATAGCAGAGAAGGCTCTCCTCCTATGCCCTGCCAGTTGACATTCTCTTGCCAACAGGGTTTGCAACATACCCTCTCTGCCTGACCGGGTGGGACAGGTTGATGTGATGGGGGTGAGACAGTCCCTCAGGTAACCTGGACCCAATTTAATCCAACATTTTCCTACAAGTGCCAACCAACTGCTTCTGGGAAGTCCAAAAGTTGAAAATAACATCAACCTCCCTGCAAACTTTAGGGCTGTTCAAATCCTTCAGAAGTAATACTTCAGAATAGGTAGGATTATATGGGTAGAAGTACCTTTTTTTAATTGGCAAAGCAATCATGTCTTTTTCCAGAAATATACAAATACTTGTGAAGCTATTTGGAAATCTGGGAGTTGGACAGCTTCCAAATCTAATGATTGATAGATAGATAGATAGATAGATAGATAGATAGATAGATAGATAGATAGATAGATAGATAGATTTTTGTGAACTCTTTTGAACTTTTTGTGAAAATTTTGTGAACCCTCTTGAATTTTCAATATTTCTGCATAAACATGACCTAAAACATGATCTGTCCTCCATACAAGTCCTAAAACTAGATAAAGAGAACCCCATTAAACAAATGAGTCAAAAAAATTTACTCGTTTATTTATTGAGGAAAATGATCCAAAGCTACTTATTTCTGTGTGGCAAAAGTATGTGAATCTTTGCTTTCAGTAACTGGTTTGCCCACTTTGGGCAGTAATAACTGCAATGTTTCCAATAATTGTTGATCAGTCTTGCACATCAGCTTGGAAATATTTTAGCCCATTCCTCCTTACAGAACAGCTTCAACTCAGGGATGTTGGTGGGCTTCCTCACATGAACTGCATGCTTCAAAGCTGTCCACAACACTTCTATAGGATTAAGGTCAGAACTTTGAGTTGGCCATTCCAAAACATTAACTTTCTTCTGCTTTAACCATTCTTTGGTCTACAGATTATGGAAGTTTTTCCATGGACTCATATGGGTATCGCCGCTTGCCCAGAAAACACCCTTGATTCAAACACCTTTGTCCATATATTTATTTAAACTTTAAAAACACTCTAAATGGTGAATGACATGGCACTTCTTTTTACAGAAACCATTTGTGCTGCTTTACACACGCCATTTGTGCTGCTTATTATATGAATATCATATGAATATCATATCATATGAAGCACAAAGAGTCAGATACAACTTAATGACTGAACAACAACATCAATCATATGAAGCAAAGCTTTTGCTCCTTCCTATTTACTCAAATAGGGGATGCCACAGGAGGTGTATGTTAATCAGCAGAAGCATTAGGCTCTTTATAAGACAGCTCTGCAGAGCCTTTCTTTTGCCCTATTAATAAATGGGAAACCCGGCATTACCAGTAACTTCAGCTGAAGTAATAGGAAAATGATGTGTGAAAAATATCACAAAATTCTGAATCATTGTAGGCCATAAATGAATATGGTTTTAAATCAAGAGTACTGATGTTTATTTAACATCTGAAATGTTTTATTTACATCAAGATGCATGTTATAAGTCCCCTAAAAATTGTAGACAAAATTCTGCTGAAAGAAGAACTCCTATCCACCTATGCTAGAAGAATCAGTTGATTATTTAATCTTGAGAATTTATTTAACAGATTATTTAATCCTGTGCATTTATACCTATGGTATAAATGGATTGGACTCATTATCATTGACTTTAAGTTGGTGGTTATGATTTCAGTTATCACTTCAGCCTCAGATAGACTTTCTTCATAAAAATCAGCAAATTTAGATTATTATAAAAAATCAATTGAATCTTTGCCGAGCAATCTATTCTGAATCCTTATTATGTAGATAGGCAGGAACAGGTTAAAAAATCAGAGGAACCAGTTTCATTGTAAAACCAAGCAACTGTCTGCTTACATAATGAATCTTCCCTTTAACACAGATATTAAATCCTATTGAACAAGGGAAGAGGACTGAATAAATTGAATGGAACTGAAGAAACTGTATCTGAATATAGGCTGAGGAAACTGCATTTGCAATTATTTATGCAACTGCATCACTTGGCATATATAAAATATGTATGAAGAAGAGAATGTAATCCAGAAATATAGGTACATTCCAGTGTACCACTAATGCAGTCCTCCAGTATTTGAGCGGGATTATAAACAGAACTTCCTCACAATCAACTGCAGATTTTCATCTAATTTCAGAGATCTCCACTTGGTACAACTGAAGTCCAGTTAGTCTCACTATTCTTATTAGCTTCTGATTGAACAGGAATTTGACTCAGAATTTTCCATATTCTAGTTAACTAAGTCATATAATAAGTAAATTGCTAAACAATATGAAATCAGTTTAATAGGACAATGCTGACTAACTCACTGAGTTTTAAGAGGATTTGTTTTCAGATATTTGTATATGGGATTGCAGCTTAAATGAGTCATATTTATGACGAAAATGGAATGTGACAGAAGCAAAAATAATTGAGTGCTTCTCCACAAGTAAAATGTGGACTATGATGGGAAAGCTGTAAAGAATTACAAGCCTGAGGCAACATGAAGTGTCAACAAGACAGAACATCCTTGATACAACTGCAGCCATACCTTTCGGCTAATTACTAGACAGTCCCATGTCAAAAACAATTTACTGGGATAGTTGAATTAAAAAGTGCTTCAACTTTTTGCATTCCCTATTTGCATGTTAACAAAACTAGTCTTAAACTATATGGTTTGTGCCTTTTTCCAAGAGAAAAGGAGGACAATATGTTTCTACATCTCATAGATTTCACATAGGCCATCAGTAAAAGATGGAAGAAAAAATGGTAAAACTTTTACAAAGAAATATATCTGTAAGAACTCAATAGCAATATTTAGACAAGAATATGGTACATACAGAAGTTTGTTTAGAACGTCTTTTCTTTAAAATCTAGATTGAATATTTTTATAGCTTGAGAAATACATAGGCACACATACCGACAGACAGCCTGATCCATGTTTACTCTGAAGTTGCTGTTCTTATTTCAAGGAACTTACTCTAAAGTAAATGTGCTTAGAATTATCTCAGAGACAAAATAAATATCTCAAATGAAGTATGGAGCTTGGTTTGTGGTTGTTTAAATTTTAAAAATCAGTAATTAATGCAAAGTTGCAACATTCTGCTAAATTAATAAGTAATAATTGGAGAGATAACGTATTTTTAAGGTGAAATAAAAGTTCAAACCATTGTATCTCTATATTTGTACCGCAAAAATTAGATAACACATTATTAACACCTAAAGTAGGGCAAGAAGCTACTTTGAGTTATACTTCAGTTCCTAATGATGTTATGAGACACTGTGAACAAGAACTTCTGAAAATATGTTTGCTGAATGAACAAATAAATCTAAATATAGTGCTAAGACTTAAGTTAAATATACACTTGCAATTTGCAATATACTTACTAGAATGTAGACATACAGGAAAAAACATTTGCAGATAAAAATGAACTCTGAATACATAGAAATATCATATTTCTGGGAATAAGTTTATTTTATTTATAGAATTCAAACTGTGAACTCCAGAACATGTATATGAAATATTATTCACTCTAACATAATAAGCAGGATTTCACTTACTGTAAATGTTGCTCAAGTGGTTTCCTGGGGAGTTCCAAATATAGCAAATTATCTGCCCCTACTCTAGCAGACGTTATGATGTTACTCAAGCTGACATAAAATTGTTAAAAATATTTCTTATTCCTCTTATGGCAATATAAAAAGTACAAGAAATAATGCTAGAATGCTCTTGAAAAATCTGAACACTTTTCCTTGTAACAGTCAACTAGCTTGGACATGTTGATAATCAATAAAAAGGAATAGGAGAAGATTCGACAGAAAAAGCCTTTTCTCTCCCCCTGAAAATTACTGGAGAATGACCACAGCTAACCTTTTAAATCTGGAAACAGCTAAGTACTGAGAGCTTCAGTTTCTACAGACACGCAACAGTGGCAGCAGAGAGGTTGAATATAACAACACTGGATTTTTGGATGTTTCTTAACTCTGATATGAAATATCTCTACCCCCTTAACTATGGGGATGCTAATTCTGGGATTGCTGGAACAAAATGGTAAAACATCTGCAGAAGTGAGCAATACAGAGACCTGATCTCTTAGATTAATGGAGTCAAGGACATTGAATGAATGCAGCTTGCTGCTGGCTTATTTTCAGCCTATGAAATCAATAGGAAGACCAGGACAGAGAATATAGACTCCATTCACTCACACATAGCAGTAAGCATATACCATGGTTTACAAGCCACAGCAGCTAAAACCAAACAATCCAAATTACACTTTAGCACAACGTGTCACCCAGCCAATACTTGAAATGCTCATCTATATGCATTAGCTATTTATAATTTTGGGAGCATAACTATAAGAAACCTACAGATGAGCAGTTCCCATGCTTAATATGCCAGGCTACCTGCATACTGAAAAGAAATGAGAAATACAATACAGGTTCCCACAATTCAGCTATCTGCCTGACTCTATTGGGCAGAAATGTATTTCCATAATTTGTCTATTTTCTTGCAGACATTGATTTTTCTAATATTCCAAAATTATCTGTAACACTGTTCCAGATGTCTCCATTTTATTTTTACAAAATTAATAGCTGGAAAGAAAATAAATTCCAAAACTTCTCAAAGAAAGTTTTTTTAAAAAATAGCTTGAAACTACAAAACCTACCTATTAGCATGCTATCTCTATCAGTTATATTGAGAGGGATGAGCAAAACTAGTGGCAAACAGATTAAAAGCTTAATCTCTAAATTCCAAGACTTCTGCCAACAAAAAGACTTCCAATCATGCTTGAAAGTATATATTCCTATGAGAAATCACATAAAATACAATTATCACAATCTTTGGGGACAACAGATTCAGGATTCTCCACAATTCAAAGGGCAAATTTAGAAAAGGAGGTATCTGTTGCTTCCCAGCCATAATCATCTGGGCCCAAACCTTCTAGCTCATAATAGTCCTGAGGGTAAACTCCTTATTAACTTTTCTGAACCCTGGAAATTTTTTTATTTGGTGATAAATAAGAACAAATCCCTATATTAAACTCAATTAAAAACAGTTAAGACAACAAAGCTGTTTTTGATTAGTGTACATAAATATTAAATATGTGTTTACATCCCATTAATGAGCAATGACCATATTAAGGAAGACATATTAAGAGAACTCATCCTTCCAGCACAGAAACTATTCTGGTAAAATGGTCATTAATGAAAATAATACTACTTTAAAATATTTCAAAACAGAAAAAAAAGTGTTGAATTTATCATTCATGCAGAAAAATGGATGTTTTAGCATAACATGTAAAATATGATGCTAGACAGCTACATAAAATTATTTCATTGGCCTTATTACCTTAATATTTATTTATTCCTTTTTAATGCCTACAGAATACATAGCCTTATAGTCTTTCCAAGAAGAAAAATATTTTACATTTAGATAGAATTTATCTCAGCACCATATATCTGGATATATATTTAAAATGGTGCTGAAACAGGTTCCTAAAATATCATCTGAATGTAAGAAAAATAGTCTATTTTCTCAGAAACAATCAAAAGTCTCTAACCACATTTGTGTGACAAACAAGGCATGGCTTAACATTAATCCTAGTTAAGGCACTCACCAAATAAATAGATCCAGATGACGCAGCAAATTACAGCTGCCCATGTTGCTTGTTTGTTTGCAAACAACCTCCACTTGAAAATACTCTTGAGAATTAATGGCAACTTAAATATAAACTAACCATTAGTCAGAGTTCAGAGGATATGCTAAGCAGTGGCTGATGTTGCTTACTCAAGAACAAAATATAGTCACAAATTATGGTTAGGGGAGATTCTGTGACCACAATGTGACCATATTGCTAGGTTTGGATAAAATAATAAATCAAACTATATTACAACTTAATACAAAGATGTAGAATCTAGTGCCCCAGGAACACATGAATGCACATTTTTGTGGGCTTCCCAGTTTCAACATATCAAATTTAGCAGCATAGTATTAATACTTATCTATGTGGCATATCCAGATACAGCAATTCATTCTTATTTCTTCATTTATTTAGTAATTAACATTAATAGTTATTAATACAACATATTAGAATGTTCAGAACAATACTTTAAATTGAATTAGTAATATTACCTCCATAATGCAGAATAGTCCAAAATGGAAACATCATTATTTGACTTGTGGAGGACTAATTTTTATGCCTTAGAAATAAATCGTATATTCTGTTAGCTTAAGCATTAAGAGGCATGTAACTCAGTGCTGTCACACTGGAATGGAGACAGATAACCAAAATCAGACAGCTGTCCTTCCTTCTTTCAAACTGGGAATGGAATGGTGTAAAAGGACGAGGATTCAATCAACAATGTTGTTTATTGTACATGCTGCTATTATTTAAAAGGATAGAATCCTACTAGTGTGAAAAATAACAGGGAGGTCATTCCAACAGTTTATCAAAAGCATTCCAGTGTAAGGGACATATCGTAATTTGTAATATTCCTTTTATCTTTCTTTGTATTGTATAACAAACCAAATGTATATAATCTGTAGCCTTGCTTTGCTCAGGGCTCTTCTGCAGTTCTTCATCAAGGAGCCTAGTGATCACTGCATTTTGCATGCCAATAAAAGTATTCTTTGTTGCATCTACAGTATCTCCAATCACTTTGGTTTCTTATCTAAAGCAGTTACTTCAAGAAACAGAAATTGTTTCTCACGTCATACTATTGCTATATACTGATATAGAGCTAAGGTGATATATCAGGGCTAAGGTGAAATCTAAGCACTACAATATCATTTATCTACATAATTCCTGCAGCATGGAGGGAGGGAGACGCAGCAAACTGAAATACAAACTGAAAATCAGTTGTATCTCTACAGTACTTAATGTTCACAAGTACAATGAAATGTAGAGTGTATACTCAAGAACAACACAATGTCATCACAACTTGTCTCCTGTTTGATTTAACTGGGTTTCTGGTATGTATGTGTATGGCATTTCCTCTCCCAGGTGTGTATTGCAGCACCATATTCTTTGTCCAAAATTTAATAAGACAAACTTCTTCAGAAATCATTGTGGATTTTTGATATTATGCAAATGCTTAAAATATTTTTATTTTACATATATATCTACTAAAATGAGACTATTTTTAGAAAAGAAATCCTCTTGAATAGGTTTTCTATTATCTTTGTAGAAAGATCTCTTCATGCTCTAATCTATCATTTTTACATAGAATTTCTTTCAAAACTATTATCCATGGAAAAAAGAAGCTTGTTTTCTGTATATAAATAAGTTTTTAATTTTTCTTTAAATCTATATATCTGACCCTTGAAGATAAAAAGACATCACTTTTAAAGAAAATTACATATAGGAACTAAAGCATTCAATTCTCCCATTCTTGAAATATTATTTGGATTCAAATCTTAGATTTTCAATCTTAAATTGACATAACAGTATAGAAGGGTGTGACCATAGTTTCATACCACACACCAAAAATACTAAAGGAACACTTTTATTTAAATACCTACAATAAGTTAAGTAATACAGTATACAATAATAAAACTACACTACCACTCCTCTCATCTATAAAAAATAAAAAGCACCGTTTTTGGAATAGGTGCTACACCTGCCATCCATGTTTTTAAAATACACTAAAATAGACACCAAATGATAATCTGGTAAATTACAGATTACATTAAATCTACTAAGTACATTTAGCAGCAAATCCCAGCAGGTTTCCATAACCTTCATAGCAAATATTTTATTTCCAGAAAAAAAAAAATAGCACCGAATCCATTTTTCTTGAAGTTTGTGTTTAAGAAACTCTGAGTCCAGTAGTTCTGAGAGAGTACATATATGGAAGCTATTTCTCCATTTATAAATCCTAGTTTAACTGGACAAGCACACACAACTTTAGTAGAAGGCAGTCTAGGCCAGCAGTGTACTGTTCAGATTGCTCTCATTCAGTTTTAAGATGCTTCTGATTTGCATTAGTAAATATCAACAGATTTAGATAAAGACAAGGATACAAGAAATTAGATTTCCATGAATATAATCAAACATGATATTTAACTGAGTCTCATTTTTCCCTCATTAAATTATAGAACGATAGAGTTAGAAGGGCCACTTAGACCAACAAGTCCAGTCCCCTGATCAATACAGGAACCCAAATTAAAGCATCCAAGGCAGATGGTTGTCTACCTTCTGCCTGATCACTTCCAATGGAGAGAAGTCAACCACCACTGTAATTGTCAGACTGTTCTTACTGTTGGGATTTTTTTCTAATATTCATTTCTTTATGCATTTATTTATTAAATTATTCCTGCCATCGTGAAACTCCCAGGTTTACAGTAATTAAGCAAAACAAGTGTTGAATGTCCACGTTCAGTGCAACATTAAGGGCAGTCCAATGTGTCCCCTCTGAAGTTAGTTAACTAGCCAGCTTACAAGAACTGCATTAGCAACTGAGCTGCATGAGGAGAAGGGACTGGAACATCCAGGTGTTCCCTTCCTGCTTCTCCTTCTCCCATTGCTTCTTTTGCAGTTGGTTGTTCTTGAGGAGAAAAGGAGGAAGTAGTGAAGAATAATTTATATTGCAGGCTCTGCCAGAGGGATGGGGGAGGTTCTTCCTTGCCATCCAGCCACTGGCTATTATATAAGCAGAAAAACATTGAGGGCAGGATGAAGGAGTGACACCAAAGAATGTTACTTTATTGGGGGTGCTGCTCCGGAGAAACGGTGATGATATGAGAGTCAGGCTTATGTATATGAGAGTTTCTCCTCTTTATTCTGAAGACGAGTACAGGCTATGTGAGGGCACTCCCAAGTGAAAGTTGGGAGATTCTTAAAGATGGAAGAAATTCAGCCCTGCTCTAATAAAACCTAAACTAGCAGGAGTAGTAGTGTTTGGCTGCTGTCTTTGGATTCATATCGGAAAGATTTGATGAGTAGCAAGAAAAAAATAAGTTTTTTTGTCTGTGCCAGTATGCAGGAAGTGGGAGTTGCCCCTGGAGAGAAGGGGCACAATTTAGATGATCATCAGAGGATGTCAATGACTGCAGATCATCATCTTTTTTAGTCCCTCCTCCATGTATTAGGTACTTAGTGATATGGCTTTTGATTCTCTTACGCTGGTGATATTGATGCTAAAGGCCAGATCAGTTCAGAATAAGGCTTCATTCATTCATAACTTGATCGTGAATTAAGGAAACAACTTCATGTTATTACTGAAACCTGGATAGATTTGGTGATGTGGATTTGACCTAGCTCTATCCACTTGGTTTCTCAATGCAGCATCAACCTCCTATTCAAGCATTGAAGCATCACATGTTCTCCAATATTTGAAGTGGTACTTTAAGGGCTTTCCTGTACTGTCTGAGCATCTCTGTAGATGCATAGACATTTCCATTAAGACAGTCCCTGAAGTAATAGAATAAGCAAGCTAGGATAAATTGACAACCAGTAATAGTTATTTTTTTTTTCTGCTCCTGAAAAAGACCCTTGAGTCCAAAATGCATCAGGCCATACAATATCATTTAGGTACTTTTGGGTCAAGTTCTGTTTGTTTATGCCTTTTGTGCCTTGTGTCTGATTCCTAGCTATTCAGCACATTTTTCTAGTCAAGCCAGAATTGCTTTCTGCTTAAGATTTAAGCTTGACAAAAGAATGCAAGGCAGTTCCCAGTTCTACTGCAGATATACTAGATGATCTGCTATAAATTATTTGAAAGAACATGGAGACATCTAGCAATTTATGTGTCTTTCTGTGTCTCACCATTCATCACTACAATATGACTGGATACAGAACTCTCTGTGAAGTCTCATCTTGTGATAACCATAGTTTTTTCTAATGCTATATTTTTATTAGAATTTTCAAATGTACACACACTTCACTCTTTCCTTCCAGAAGATACAGAAAAATGGAAGAAAAAATGTGGATGATCAGGTAAGAGATAATTGTGCTTGGAAGAGAAGGAAATAGTAAATCAGGAACAAAACTAAATAAAGATGAGGATAGAGGATGAAATAACTGGTCACAGAAGGAAAGAAGAGAGAAAACCCCAATTTGGGCATTACAAAGGGATTAAAATTCAGCAGCCAAACAGCAAGATCAATTGTGCATTGTAATGCACTGTTTTCTACATTTATTCTTTTAAGAGATTTATACCATATTTGGATACAGCTTGGACTATAAATTTTAATCTTTGGCGATTACTGAATATTGGACTCAGGTGTTTTTTGTTTTGTTTTGCAAATGAGAGTTCTTCACAACTTCAAAAAGTCAGATATCTGTAAATTTTATTGAAAAAGACAATATTTAATTTCTTTCAGTATTTTCTCAGTATGATTTTTGGTAAGTAAACTGTTTCCTATAATTCTAACATTCTTAATTAGCCCAGTAATGTGAAAACTTTAGTCAAAGTTTCAAGATTCACTATGAAGATCCCACTAAAGAATGTATTATAAATAATTGTAGTAGTTTCTAGCAGAAATTAGAACTGATAGATTAATGAAGCATCTGAAAAACAATCTGAACAGACTGCAATGACAGCTAAAGTATATTATACTCACCACAAAATAAAGAAACCAGTGCTTCAGAATAAATGGAATCCAACTCACTGGCAGCCATAAATATATGGCTTAAGATCTATAGTTTTGCATAATTTCATAATCCATTATTTGAGAGCAGATTGAAAACCAATAAAACTGTCCAATACCAGGGCTTGCATTCTCACTCAACTTTCACTGAGCACTAAAATAACTTATTTGGAAGGCTGTGATTCATTTGCTTCTGGGCTATGTTTGAAAGCCTATTTAATTAGTGATATTTATATTCCTCCTCTTAAAGCTCAATTAAAGAAGTCTGGGTAAAATTTAACATTATGTATTTTGATGTATAAAAAAAATGCAGGAAGCATTCTTGTTTATTGCAGGAGATCAAATGCCAGAACGGACCTAATGATCATATACTGGAAACAAAATTCCCATTAGTAATGGAATTCAATGAGGAGAATAAATGTTTCCTTCATAGGAAATCCAAGTATCTATATCTGCACTTTGCAGTTTCTGCCTGGCTCAGTTATAATAGACTGGACTGGAAATCCTGGATGGAATAGTTGCTGGAGGCTATCGTGATTTCATTTTTTTAACTATTGCAGTTCAACTATGATGGACTATTGTTTGGTTTTCAAATTAGCTTTCCATCTAGTTCACTTCTTCCATTTTGGTCTAAGAACTTATAGTGACCATCATCACATCCTGTATTGATACCACAGGTGTTAATGTAAATAACAGAAACACTTTTACTTAATTTTAAAATAGAAGAAACACTGAGGCAAATACAATATGTCAACACATTTAACCAATAGGCTTTTAAGTTTAAATATATTCTAATAGTTCAGCTGTGATCTAGTGTTTTTGGAACAAACACTTTATTAGGAAATTATACAAGGAACTAATTGATTCCCTCCAGATATCCTTAATATTGAAGCTTGATTTTATTTGTAGGAATCTAGGTAAAAAAAAAATGGTAGTACCCACAATTTAATGTAGAGTACACTTATTTGTTTGCTTATTTTAAAAAATCACCCATTCCTATGTCATGACTAAGGCAGTTTGTAAACATACTGTACAAAAATGGTCACTGAGAGACTTCTATCATATTTATAGGAAATTTGGATGGGGGATAATTTTCCTCTTACATCTGCAGAATGTAAGCCCTTACTATCTCACAAAACACATAAAAATGAAGTTGACTCATGGTCATTGCTTCTGAAGAACTCTGTATATAAAGACTCTAGAAACTTTTGGTAGTTGTTGCCAGGAGTCCTCTGATCCTACTCTCAAGCTCAGAACTTCTATATTCCAGCTAAAGTGTGACAGAATCATTTTAGAAGTATCTTTAAAGGTCCAAATTGACACACTCTGAACATTCTGAACTTGCTCCACTCCTGGTATATATGTGTATGGCTATTTTATATTCTTTTACTATGGGTAAGTTGTAGTACAGATTAATTCATGTATTGTTATGCCATTCCCTGTATTATTGTACTATCTTGCTTTGCAGGCATTGCAGGTAACAAAGCAGGAGGAGGAGCAAGGAACATTTATCATGACATCATTTACTACAGATATCCATGTTTATGTATTGTGCTAATAGAAAGTTGCTAATCCTATTGATTGAAGTTTAAGGTTGTAGTTCCTAAATGTAAAAACTTAACCATATGCATGCTTTTCTGTGTTTAGCTATGGTTAATTTAAATTTTTAAAATACAAACATGTGTGCTACTACTCAGAGTTTTTCCTCTAAAGACAGTTGATACATTGCTAAACAATGATTGGTTTTTTTTTTTTAAACCTATTATGGCAGGCCAAGTTCATGACGGAAAAGGTACAGTATATTCTCATGTGTATTAAGATGACTCTTCCAAGTTTACAATGGGAGAAGTGCCTTTTTCTCCTGTTACTGTTTATCATGAGCTGCACTGAAATGAATCCAGCTGGTTACCGTTGAGGCTTCTTAATGAGCTCAGGGCTATAATGGAAGAAGTGTGAAGTGCATTCACACACATTAGCAGTATGCCTCTCTCAAACCTATAGTCAAAGAAAAGTATACTTATTTATTTGTTGCTGTTGTTCATAGTCTGTGTTGAAGTAAATCCAAGTCTTATTGCTTGCTTTCAGCTGCACTCAATACAGTTTTGTAGTGCAGAAAATGTGCTTTTAATTCAATCATTTCCTATGAGAATTTTAAAAACATTTTAAATTTCTTTGTGGGGAGAAAGCTCTTGGGAAATCTTTCTGTAGTTGAGTGTAGGAATACTTCACATGGAATACTACCCCATATATTTTTGTGACCCTATGGCAAAAGCAAGGAAATAGGGACTTACTTTAATTTTCCATTGTTTTCTGCAGCAGAACACTTTAAATGTTTTAAGTGTTTGTTCTACCAGAACTCAAAGCACCCAAGGCACTTCTAGTTTTGTTCTGTTGAAACACATGACACTGACGTTGAGTGGGATTGTTCTGTCCCAAGCTCAGACAGGATGCTTTTATTGTTTCATTCACAATCTACTCTATTCTGATTTCCCTTCTGATGTTGCATTTGCAGATTTGCCAAAATGGAACCCTATTATGGCAAAAGATGTTCTTTCACTAATCTATCAGCTCAAGATGGGGGAGGCATCTGGGATTGATTACAACCCCACTGAGCTTATTTAATTAAATCAACATTGGTGGACTCCACCATTAGTCTCTCTATTCGCTAATTTATAGTTCTGGTATAATTTTCTCCAATTGGAAGAATACAACTCTAGTGCCAGTTAACAAAAAAAGGTCAACTCAGTTATCCAGGAAAATATAGAATCATTAGTCTGCGGTCTGTTATGGGGAAACTTCATGCCAGGTTCTCAAGTATTCCTCTCTGACTTTTGTAGGCTTATTTACTGATTTCCAAGTGGCATTTAGAAGGAATCTTTCCACCTCTGATCTGTCCTTGCTGATTTTCTGCCTTACTGAAAAAACAGGAACTATGATGGAGAAACAAACAAACAAAAAAACCCTTCATTCCTAGAGTCAAGCTATGGCCAAAACTAGTCCTGTGTTTAACAAAGTTATGTGCTCCTATTTCAAAATATTCCTGAAAATTATTATTTGGATGGGCACTGACATTTATGAAAAGTAGTAGCTTGTTTTATGCAGATAATGCAATTATTACAGTAGTATAGATTTTTAAAAAAGGATGTTTTGATTTGATGAAAGTTTGAGCAAACCTCCTGCTTGAGGAGCAGGAGGCCCTATTGCTTCTAAAAGTGGAAATCACTTGGGGGGTTTTTGCAGAAGGGGGGGGAAACAATTTCTGTAGGTAATCTCTCCTGTGCTTGGCACTGCTCTGGGGAGGGGGGAGGTATGTGTCAAGCACATCAAATAAACAGGACATAAAATTATTGGTCATGGGGGGGCAGAAAACCCCTATATAGAAACATGAAAGACAGAAATTATAGCCAAATACCCTTTCAATGATAAGGCATAAATACTGAATTCTAGTATGTAAATGAAACAAACTAACATACATGTTGAATATAGCAAGAAAATGGATTCCACTTGCATAAACAGGAAGGAAATGCTCAAAGGCCACAATTTAGTATGTTACATAATCCCAGAACAGAGGATTTTCAGGAAGCTTCAGCTACTTGCTAAATCAACAAGCCAGAATTTACTGAGGCTGAACACACTACACCAATAGCTGAAGCATGAACACAGTTGGGTGACAAATGTGACCCTGATCCCTGAAACAAGCCATTGCTGGAATAGAGAAAATAATGCCAGATGAAGCAGGTCTGCACACCAAGACTGTTACAACTACCCAGGGATCACAAAAGTGCATCAGCTGTATGAAATCTTTTTACCTTAAAGAGCAAGCAAAACAATGAAATAGTGCAAACATCACTTCAAAACAAACAAAAAAAACTACCTAAAAAAAGCTGTGTAGCTGAAAGAAAGAAAACACTAATTTAAAAAAATAGCATCTTAGTCTACACATATTTTTCTTAAACTAGTTTAGACTTAAGCTGCCATAAACATCTTAAACAAACCAACAAAAAAGAAGAAGCAGCAGCAGCAGCAGCTTAACAGTTAAGCAAAAATGTGCCCAGAACCAGAACTCTATGATCAGACTGTAAGATAGAGTCTTGGATGCTTGTTTCTCTGCTTCATGGCATTCTCGGAGGTCTCCTCTTTGACACTGGAACTTTGAACAGAATAGTAGTGGAAAAGATGTGCTGTGGGTAGGACATAGGAGTATTGTGAGATCACGGATCTATCACATTTCTCCTAGTTCTCCCATTTCTACCACCCTGCAAGCAATCTATGGCAACTGGGGAGCTGTTTAACCATTTCCAGGTCAAAAGCCATAATTACAACTGAGTGTTATGCCAGGAACCACATTTCAAAAATGGGTAAGTCTGGTCAAAAAATTGACTTGAACTGAAATAACTGTTTTCAGCATAGAATTAAGTTGACTAAATTCATTAAGTTAAGGGAATACGAAAATTGATTTTAAAGTTTGTAACTCCATTGCTGTAAATTATGTATTAAATAGCTTTATCATCATACATTTACTGGATTAACACATTGACCTAAAGTATGGTTTATTCATAGTTTATACAGAAAATGTTAAGCCAAAACTAAACATTACAACATGATACATCAATCCAGGAACTCTCTCATATACAAACATCCAAACATTCTCATAATCATACACACATGCATTATGAAGAGGTTCTCCCCCCACATCCACCCTTCAACTCACCCTTGTTTGTAGATCTCTGTTTTGCTGCAATGGAGAATCTGGAGTTTTAATAAGCATTGTTAGGGTGGGAAGGTACAAAACTAAGTTCAAACCATCATTCAGTGATTTCTGTCTTGCCCATACTAATTGTGTACCTGCAAGCCAATGACACTGGGAAATGGCAGGAGAAAACTACTGTTTTCCTTGCTATCTGGCAACTGCAATCAGAAGTCTGAAGTGTGCACTCCTTTATTAGACATTGTCTCCTCATCTTCATTACTTCACCCAAGGAGCTGTAGCTCTTCTAAAACTCCATGGAAGCTATTTGGTTGATTGAATTCTGCTAGCTGAATCCAGAAATCAAGATGTGTGCTCAGATTCCAGAAATAGGAAGCTGTTTGAAGCAGGAAGCACTGGGAATTTTTTTCTTCTTTCTTGCCAGTGCAAATCAGATGGGCAAGGAGAAAGAAAATGTTGTGAAAGGGACAGGGATGTTTGGAGCATTTCTTTCTGAGCAATGCAAACTGCATTTGTGGTAGAGAAAAGAGGGCAACAAAGGATAATGGTCAAATGAGAATTGGGATCAGTTACATTGTATGCAGGTGGCATATAATTAATTACATCCAGAAAACACATGAGTGGCAGGAGAGATCTCTGGAAAGAGAAGGGCAAGAGGAGAAAGCCAAGCAGTGGATAGGGTTAGGTAAGGTTGGATAGGCTGGCTGGCTGGGCAGCAGTCACTGAAGGCCAGAGAATTCTGGTAGTCACTCATTCTTTACTGTTGGAATGCCAAAACAGTAAATTAATTCCTTCCTCCTGGTTTCAATGGAAGGAAATTCTGTTAGGAAAACAGAGAGGAAAGAAAGTTGCTTCAAATTGAAAAATATTAAAACTCTGGTATGTCTTTCTGAACACACAATAATGTAATATTTTTAGTCTTGTGTCAGTATACATTAGCCATAATTAAAGGAGAAAATAAACCGAGGGTTTCTACTGTATCACTATTTTAGAAAGGCCCTCCAACTGGTAGGAAAATAAAGCCATCAGTATTGCAATTAAATTCAGTTACTATTTCCCATCTGTGTAAAATACAGTAAGAACAAGCACATTTTTGCACTTTTTTTTAGCTTCATTAAGCTGAATCTTTTTTTAAAATTAATTTATCTAATACCATCAAGGGTAGCATTTGTTTTGCAACCCACCATGTCAAAAATTATACTCCCAAAGCTAAAAAATCATGTTAATACTAGAATCTCTGAACAATCCTTTACACATAAAAACTTAATTATGACTCTGTAATTAAAATGTATCATTTAGCAGATTTACTTTTTTCCCCATTTTAGACAGTAATCAGTTGTCCAATGGAAAAATGAATTCAGTGATATATTTGGGGAAAATGGTATACAAAAAATAATGCAAACTGTGTTATCAGGTTGTCTGTTATAGTTCTGAATGAGAAGAAATGTACATTTTAAAAATTGCATATAGAAATGCTTAATTTTTAGCATTGACTTTTTATCCCCAAATTTCCAAGAAGTTTATGCGTGCATTCATTTATTTGCTACACCAGTTAGTACCTCTGTAAAGAAGCCATGTCTTTTCCTGGCCTCACACCACAGCCATCTAGTCCCAGGAAGATATGGTTTTGAGGTAAGGAGATGCTAACAAGATGTAACAAGGTTGTCACACCCTGTCACCACCTCCTTAATGCCTCTTTAACTCAAATGTGTACATTCTTAGCACCTACCACCTTTTAAAGTAATATTTCATATAATAGTCAATTTGTTTTTCCAAAGCTTTGTTGTTCGCATTTTTAAAATCACAAGTAATGAATAATTGATTGTTGTTTTTGGATTTGCATCATCATATTCTGATTCAAGAAAGAGGCATACTGAAAAATAATGGGCAATACATAACTCTGTTGGTCATAATAATAAACCATGTTTTTCTCATTGGAAAAAGCCTGGGGAACCCTGACTTATATGTGTCTCCTCTTCAGGTGCAGATATGAGGGGAAAATTTTACTTCAGTTTTATATTTATCAGTTTTTCATATCAACTTGCTTGGATGAGGCCAAACTGTTTATTATGTTCTTTCAATAATTGTAGATAAGATTAATCACAGACTGGAATTCAGGTAACACATCAAAATATAATTAATCTAAAATGGAATTGGAAGTTTCTGACCTCCACCTTGCAACTCTTTCATTAAGCAAATGATCTATTATGTGATCAACTAAATACCTTCTCTCTGCTATTTAGAAGATTACAATAGTTAGATTAATGATCACAGAGGTAAGCTCTGTGCTTTTAGAAGGAAAAGAGCATATCTTGGGACCCTCAAAAACCTGAAAAAGGCATTGTTCAGTCTAAATTGGGCTAGATGCAAAAGACAGGGAAATAAGGCTGATATTTCATATTAAATCAGATGGTGTTCATTTCTAGGCCACCTTGGCAGATGAATAATAAATAGAAATCCCTGGAATTTATTTATCTGCTTGTTTTGTCTAGAATGGAAAAGTCTAAAACCCTTTCTCTGCAAACAAACCAAATATTACTTTGCAATTTCAAAAAGTAGCAAGAGTTGAGATATCAAAATATGAAGTTAAGAGGTTTTAAGTAGAAATAGTCTCATGAAATGTTAAATAATTTAGCAAATTATTTAGGTAAAGGATGATATGCAACAGAAAGTTATACATCGTTTCGTTTGGAAATCTAAAAGCAGTTATTTGTTCTTTTAAGCGATTATCAGTTTTGAAAGAAAGAAAATGAGGCAAAAAAGTAATTTATCAAGGATCCTTTTATCATTCTGAAGTGAGAAAGTCTCTATATACTCTGCTACATGCATGAACAATCACCTCTCAAGAAACTGGAAGGTGATAGTGTGGTTGATAGGGTATAACTGAAACAATATATGAGACAGTATTTTGATATTTGTATGTAGTAGCCTTGCCTAAACCTCATTTCATAGCTGTTGTAAGAACATGGTGTGGCTGAATAGAAGTTTCCTTGAACAATTATGTATAAGTTGGGTTATATAATTCAACTCATTTTGATTTTCAGTGAATATAGAATACAAATGAAATAAAATTTACACAATTATATTTAACAGAGCCAAAAATTGATATAAAGCATTGTGGTAAAATTACTACTACAAATAACAATACAGTAACAAATAAAATCTGTAAACTAAATAGGTTTAGAAAATAATCAGGGGCATATTAAGGCCAGCTTGATGCCCTAAGTGCATCCTAATAATGGTGCCCCTCGACAGAAGCTAAACTTTGACACCATAAAATAAAAACAAATGTGATATCTGATAGTACCTTCAAACCAAACTTTTAAACTTTAGTCACTCATAATGCTAAAGAAAATGTTTTTTAACAATGCAGATGAAAGTCAAACATGGCAGACAAGGACAATTATAAAAAATCAGACTAGTTGAGTGTGGTAGTGAAAGAGTTAAGGGCATGATAGCTAGGGGGAAAAATTCTGTGGTGTTCCCCTCCTCCCTTGGTGCCCTAAGCACATGCTTATTTTTCTTAATAGTTAATCCAGGGCTGAAATAGTTGGTGGCAACTGAGAAGAGAAAAAAGAAACAAAAGCAAACAAAAAGAATGAACAGGGACATTAAGAGTCAAAGGAAAGTGAATTAAGGCTATTTAAAGTAGTACAAAAGCACATAGGAAAGTTAAACACACCAAAAATAAATGAAGAACGTAAAATAATGGCCAACTTCAGGTCAGATATTTATGGATCTGTATGGCTGAACTTCAGCAGCAGTTAACATCACTGAATGTTCTATGAATATTGTCTCTTTGAAAAAGCTAAATAAATACTAATTGAGAAAACTCCTAAGAAAATAAGTTAAAGGGAAAATTATAAATCTCAACCATTAATCTTACTGAAATTGCCTTCCCACCCCCACAAGATCACAAATGTTAGAAGTTGAGCTGCTCCATCACCTCAAGGTCAATGTGGGACAGCAATTCTGTGAAGATAAAATTATACTGAAAGGCAAAAGCAGTGGTTTATATCATTTGCTTCCTGAGTAAGTGAAGAAATCCAGAAGAAGGAGGATAGATTACTTTGGGCCCAGCAAGACCTTTCTACTTTCTTGCATTCCATTCTTGGTATGCCTAAATGCTCTCTGCCTCTTATATTTGGAGACTAGATTTCTCTCTATCAAAAGCAAATGCCCCAAATGTAAGGACATTATCTTTTTTTCATATCAAAATTTACCATAGGTTTTAACTGATAATATACTTACTCCTCCTGTATTGTTACAGATCTTAGCAGCTATTTGGACAAGTTGCCCTCTTTATCAAAGTAAATTATTAAATTTCCTTTAAAGGCTAAAATGTAGGGATACACTTGCAGTATTATGCAGATACTGGTTCCAAATAATTAAAAATAAAGACACTTTTGTATATTATGCCTTAATTCCCAACTGTCTGGAGAGCAAAGGAAGACAAGTGTTTTGCATGTAATCCTTTTGTCTAGTGCAATCTTTTATATTTAAATGGCACATTCAAATGTATTAATTGATTTAGAGTCAAAATTAAGAGGAAAATGATAATGGAATGAAATGATTTCAAACCTAAAATACCCAAATAAATCATTAAAGACTGATGGTCTTGCTGCAAATCAGCACATAGTTTAATGTGTTCTTTGCCCACCTAGAAAGAAATGTGTATTTTCTCCATTTTCAAAGCACAGATCCCTTTAACAATTGTGAGGGCAAAACAGCCTACTAACTGGCACCTGCAAAATTTATGTTGGAATCTTCGGAGTTTCTACCACATCAAAGAAAATGATCCTCCAATTCATTCAGGAACGAGATAAAATTGCCAAGAGTCAACTTTTCCATTAAATTTTCCCTTATGACCAGATAGGCAAAAGATACTCTAAATCACCTAGTGTTCTATTTTTCTCTTTGGTTGGTTTCTGGTTTTAAAAAAAGGAAATATGTACATTTTTAATTAGCAAACTGAGAAGTAAAAAATTAGCTAAATCAACCTTGACAATGTATTTACAACTAGATAACTGTTTAAACTTAGCTTGGATAACAATCATTAAACAAAAACTGTTTGTATCCAATAATTGCAATTGGCATCAATTTGAATCGACCAATCCAGTTTTTGATGTAACAGCCAAAATCCAACATAGAAGCATCAAGGTTCAATAACTAAAGGATGTCTGCAGGCAGATAGATTTTGAGTAACTTTCTTTTTCTGAAACAGCTGAGATGACATTAGAATAAATGCAGATTATTCTGTCACTTCATCTAGGGATATAACCTGCTTTAGACATTTCTTAAATATGAGCCTTCACTATCTTTTTTAATTACTTTGCGTGACAAAGAAATCCAGGGCACTAAAAAGCTTTGCACACAATTTTAAAACCTACAGTTAGCTTAATAAAGATATTGCCCTAATAAGGATCAAAATGAATATGTTAAACTACATCTGACTTTCACAATGTTGCAATCTGGCTGTCTCTTTCCAACAGTTAAGGCCATGGCCTTGAAGAAATAGGAATACTACAGAGAAATGTCCTCAAAGTCAGCTGCAATTATTCACATTGCTCTAGACTCTGATCAAGCAGTATATAATTAAACCATTGGTCTCTTGCTTAAAGAGGTTACTTTACTAGTTTCACATTTGAAGGATTCCAGCCCAGAAATTCCTATTGTTGGTTGCTGAACTAGGAAAGCTTTTTACTATGTTCAGATACTCTGAAGAATCTTCAGAGACCACAATAAGTTAAATTTTACATGAATGTCTATCTAATGAAAAAATCAGATTTAGCAATATTTTTAACAAGTAAAGTGTACAGCTACCTGAGAATATTACTTGACCATAAAAAATAATGTCTTCTTAGAAAACCTATCCAAACCTGTTGAATGACTCAGTTTAATATATTTTTTAATGTGGTTTGGAATACATTATAATTTAAATAGAAAATTATATTTGGTTTTTAAAAATGAACCCAACATGAAAGTGCTGAATATTTCATAAAATAAATTATTCTACTACACACTAACCCAAAGCAGTGTTTTCCATATTAACTTCTTATGAAAACACAAACCTTTAGTCATTATGTCTGCAAAATCTTGATCTATCACTAGATAGCAGCAAAATGTTAGCCTTTTTTATATCTCTTTCCTGCCATCTTGTGATCATGTGAATTAAACATTTCTAGTGAATTCAACATTTTTGTATTTCTATAACAAATCTACATTTCTACATTTCAACCCTTTGTTTCTACCCTGTGTTTTATAATATAATGAAAGTGGCATTATAAAAGTTCTTAAAACAACACGATCCTTATATTCACTAATCAAGGCTTGAAACTGTATATTAATCAGTTCCTAAAACATATCTTTCAAAGACCAGACTAAGAATAATTTTATAGTTCTGTTTTACAATTGCCTTACCTCTGAAAATAACTTATTGATTAGAGATACTCACTGGAATAATAATGTAGTTTGTTTGTGTTAGAAAACGATTGTGTATAAATTTAGTTTGTATTCAACACACTCCCAGTCAATCCCTATATCCAGATCAGAGCAAGAACATCCAGCACTATGTTCAGCTAGCAAAAAATATAGCTGGATGTTAATCTATCTTGTAATATTAGCAAACAGAAACAGTTAACTGACAAAAAAAATGGGACAAAAGGCAAATAAAAGCAGACAGAAACATAAGCAATAGGCAAGAGATAAAAGGGCAGAGGTATGTTGTAAGTATATCTAAAGATGCAGGCCTTTCCAGAGCCACCCTGGAAAGCTAGTGTAGCTATGAGTAATTAGCCCAAGCTCATCCCAACAGGAGGGCCTTTGGTTATTCCATCTTGAACCCTTTTACATAACAGTAGCAGAATAGAGACAGGACACTAGGTGAACCTTCCTCCATTCTGCACCATGAAAGAAACAATATGGTAGACATGGATGATGTATCTAACAGTTTGCTTTTGCTATAGTGTGTTGCATGAACTAAGCCACTGTGGTTTGTATGCCATGGTTTAGGGCTTAGTGTGTTGCTTGTTCAATGGATCATGGCTTAACATGTTACATAAAACAAGCCATTAATTGCTGACTGTTGTATCCAATCATTCCAGAAAGATAAATTTTCTTTCCAAGGCTACACTATCCAAAAATAATTCTGTATCTAAAAAGAGGATAGCTTTTAATAAAGAGAAACCACAATTAACATAAAATATAAAGACATACAACAAGAACTGGGTTCGATCTGTGATTATTATTGGATCCACATTCTGAGTTGCTGTGATCTGAGTCGCTGGATCTGTGATTATTGTTAACGGAGTAACTGAAAGAAATGGCAAATGAACCAGGGATGGGGTGGAGTGATGATAGTGGAGGCCTCAGAATGATTCCCTATTTAAGCCTTAAAAGCAGCCAAGGAAAGAATAGTGTAGGAGTAGCTGATAAGGGTGAAATGTCAAAGAGAGGGAAAATATATTTTGAATAGTTACAATATACTCAACACCATTGTAAAGAATTTTGTAGATAGTATTTGAGACAGGTATTATTGGCTAAAAAGGTGTCAAAATGCAATAGAAGAAAACTCTTATTTTAAAACAAAAAGAATCAGGCTGGTTTCATCAGTGACTACATGAAAGCTTATCATTCAGCAAATGGACAACAGAAAGAAAATAATAACAGTACCTTCATTAATCATTTGCTACAATATGCCAAGTTTAAATAAATAATTTAAAAATATGGGTTTTTTTAGATAAATCAATTTCAAAACAAAAAGACAGTTCTGCAGAATATGATGAAATAGTTAGAATTTCCCCCCACAAAAAATCCACAAAAATCGATACCTCTATGGACCCAACAGTTTTCTCCACAAACTACAGAACATTTTGCTCTGATATAATTGTTTGAATGACCTGATAGGATATTAATTTGATTATCTGAGAAAGCAAGAAATAAAAATAGGCCAGTGTATCTGTACATGTAGAAAGCAAAATATGGAAAATAGCAAGATATGATTCTTACCTGTAAGAAAAATAAGCCCCATCTTCTCAGTTCTCCATATGTTAAGATTTTAGTCTTTTGTATACTTTGTTTGCTATTATACATACTACAGAGCATACATGGAAGTATAAGGTTAAATAGCTTCATTGTGCTTGCTAACCCATAGTCAAAATTATAACTATTCATTTTGTTTATTTAAACAAGAAATGTACCACCTGAAGTTAAACTTGAGAAGACCATCATTAATTGAACTGTTAAGATGGAACAGAGAAAAGAGCACATTAAACATCTTTCTGAATCAAACCAAAGTTCCACCTGGGCATGCTTCCTATTTCTAATAATGGCCATTCAGATATTTCTGAAAAGGTCAGAGCAGACTATAAAGATATAGAATTAGGTTAGGGTCCCAGGCTGTTTTTATCCAAAACTGGTTTCACTTAATTATCATTCCAATAATAATGGAAAGAGGACAAAAGATTTGTCCAAAGCCATTTTAAAGCCATCTAAGCCTATGGTCAACACTACCACCTTGTGGAAATGAATTCCATAAAGTGTTTGTTATATGAATAAATATTTATTTTGTCTAAGATGGATTTACTTTCTAATACTTTCATTAAGTAACCATAAACTTTAGTAGTAAAGAAAATACAAAAAGTTTTACTTCTCTATCTTCAACACACAATACATAATTTAAAAAACAAGATAGGGAAGTCCTCCTCTTCTGATTTGATGTGAGAGGAGGTATTATTTATTCTTCTGCTAAGGGTTCTCCCCTAAAAAGAGGTGCCACAGGTCAAGTTGAACCATGTGGAACACACTTCTGTCCAGCTGGGAATTTCTAAAGCCTTCTGGAAGGTTTTTCCATTCAGTGGATCTCTAGGGAAATAATACAAGGAAAAGCAGTTTCCTTCTTGAAGGCTAGAATTCAGAACTGAAGATACAGTTCGGGGAGACACTGAAGAAGTAGGGATATACAGAGAACACAAACATAGCTGTCCTTTCTGAAACTGAAATTTTCTGCCAGAGTTAGCAAAATCAGGGGACAGATCAGAAGTAAACTAAAGAGGTCTCAATAGCAGAGTAGATAAAATCTGAATGTGAAAATGAAATCAAAGACACAAAGCAGAATCAAAGAAGCCATATTCCAAATAACAGAGCAAACAGTAGTGCAGATTTGAAATTCAACAGAAGAGCTGAAAAATCAATGTAACACAACACAGTCTGGTGAGATTTACAATGATGCTTCCAGTAAAATGAGTCTCAATAAGAAGCTTTTATAAACAGTTTTTCTGGTCACTCAAGTTTTCTCAAATCAAAGATCATCTTAAAGCTTTGTTTATTTTATTTTATTTTATTTATTTTCGTGTGTTGGTTTTTGAGGGGGTGAAAGCTGCACCACTGGTTTTCTACACACAGCTTTTTGTGTTCACAGAGAAGCAGGACACTCCAATATTCTTTTTCCTGGATCAGATGCAGGATGGTTTAAGATGGTACTTACTTCATGATTAGATGTTCTTAATTCATATGGTGATACCTCCCAATCTTCTTCCTCTAAAAGGAAACTATCAACTAATTAAGGAACTAACTGTATTACTATGCATGTGATGAAGGTTTCAGTATAAGAAATTATTTTTAAACAATATAAATAGTAAGATACAAAAATGAGTTTTAGAAAATGGGAAACAGGAAAAATATGCAAAGGCAACAATCACATACAATATAATTACAGATAAAATTGATGAAGTCAGGCTAACTAAGCTAGCTACATATCTGCTTGAACAGAATCTTAGGTTTCAGAACATATGCAGTTTTTTTACAGAAAGGATAGCTTGAAAGAGTGGATTCCTGCTTATATACAGTATTATTATATAAGGCACTCTTGTTTTTCTTATTTTGGGAGAAATAACCTTAGAATATTTTAGAAACTGATATAAGTAAAAGCAACTTACAGAAGTATTGCTGCTATTTTATTCAGTGAAGTGACATACCCCATTTCTGATGTCAAGAATCTATCCAGCAAATAAAAAAAAATACTTACTGGCTGAACCTAGCGACTCTAAACTTCAATGAGAAAGTACAGAGAAGTGATGGTAGTAATTAGAATGTGGTTCAGGTACTGAAGGATGTTGAGACCCCAGCTACAGGATTGGAGTGTCTGCAGAGATGTAGTGCTGATCCACTTCCCTGATAAAAGATGGTGGCAGCTGCAGACCACAAACTGGGGAGCACAGTACAAGATATTCAGAAGCTACTAGAGGCCTAGCAACAGCGGGAGGAATATGCTAAATTTCCAACTCCACTTGGACCAGGAGTTTGTCTCCCAGGCCCTGAAGACCTGGTTAATTCCCACCACTGGAGGTCTGAGCAGCTTGAGACTGGCAGTTGCCATTTTATGTTTTCCCACTTTTCTTTATGTATGAACTTCCTTGCCGACAGGACCTCCAAAGAAATGATTAAGTTGGCTGCAAGAAGTCATGGTTGGTGGCAGCTGATAGAGGACTGGCTTGGAAATATGACTTCTCCAGTTCAACTTTGTTACAGGGACTTTTTGTTACACTGAGATCACTCCAAAAGAGGTTTTGGAGAAATGTGGCTCCCTGCAACTTATTCTTCTGATATAATCTGAAACAGTATGGAAGCTGGATTCCATCAACATGAAAGCCCTGATTTCATGAGATCAGAAATTTCATTGTTTGGGACTTTGGATGGGGACCAGGTAAGCTATACTATGAGTGAGAACAACAGCTGGGTGCCTAGGAATTCAATTTAGTGTGAGAGAGTAAAGAAGATGGAAATATACAGGAACCGTTATCTAGGCAAAAGAGGCTGAAACATTTATTTTTAAAGTCCAGAGATAAGTTCCAGAAGCAATTCAGGCAGAATGCCTCCCTACTTCACTGGATTATAAGGATTATATAAAGCACAATCAGACTTGCAAGATTTTATTATTATACCCAATCTCAATAAAAGAAGTTTTAACCTTCCTATGTAGTTGTTTTCCTGATCTGGTCTACCCAGTAGGGCTTATATTTAATGAGTGACCTCTAGTTTTAGTGAGAGTAGGGCAGAGTGGCAATTGGGTCAGAAACTAGATGTGTGTGTATAGTGTGGATGGTTGCAGGGTTGAGATAGCTGAAGGGCTGAGCTAGCCCAAAGTCACTTAGCTGACTTGTGATTTGACTGTAATTTTATGCTAGAGGATGGAGGGCTTTTCAGGTTAGGGAGCTGGTGTATAAGGCAGGGGGGCAGGGGGTGTTGTGAGAATGGGATTATGGTTGTGATAAGGCAGGAGGTTAGGAACAAGTGTTTCATATCTTCAAACAATCCGCCTTCCAGCCTTCCCCTTCCCAAAAGCCAGGCTTCCAAATACTTGAAGCCCAGGAGCTTTGGTTATTCCTTTCAAATGCCAGTTATGTCTGCAATAAAACTATCTTCATCCACAATCTAATCATAGATGAAAAGGCAGACCTCACTTGTATCACTGAAACTTGAGGAGGGGAGTGTCTCCCTCTTGGAAATCTGGCTGCCTGAATTTCAGGTTTGGCACCAGCCATGGTCACAAGGTAAGGTAGGAGGAGTTAGCTGTTGTCATTTGTAAGACTCTGCTGCCAGAGAGGTGCTACGCTGCAGATAACAGAATGTGAGAGCTTATTTGTACATCTGTATCTGAAAGACCAGTAGGGTTAGCTGATTGTGTACCAGTCCTCCTGTAGCCCAGAAGCATCCCTGCCAGGGTTGCTCAACCTATTGCTGGCGTAGTAGTAGATTTCCCCAAAAAGGTAGTACTCAGGGACTTCAACCTGCCTTCCCTTGGCAAAGGAATGAAGCAGCCCAGGTGTTCATAGTCCACTCTGATAATCATAGAATTGATTCAGCTTTTGAGAGCCTAACATATATGAAAGGTCACACACTACTTTTGGTTTCTGAATTGGGGCAGACACAACTTCAATGCCAGGATGGGTTCCAATAACAAAGCAATCCCACTTTAATGCCCCATACTTATATTCATCCATTTCCCACTTATTTGACTTGTGTAGCTCCAAAGACAAGGATATTAATATAGGGGACAACTTGGCACAAGATTGGCACAACTGTCTATCAGTTTTGATTTCTCTGGCTCAATTCCTGGGGACTCAGAGGAAGAGCTCACTTTCTGGAAAAGAAAAGTAGCCAGTACACTTGATAATATGTTAATTACTAGCAATTTGATCACTTGCTGCATAAACTTTTGTGTTTCTTTCTTCCCTGATAATGACCACCTCCCACTACAAGACTCTTTTACCCTTCCATTAAAAACCATTTAGGCTTTCACCCTAAATGTCTTGGAAATTTCAACAACTGAGAATTTTTTCCATCCCAGGTGCTCATGCAAGCTAGAACCTGTTTATACTGAATTCCTTTTTTCTTTCATAATAATTTTATTAGGGTTTTACATAATTAAAAGCTAATACAAAAGCAACTGAAGATCAAGTCTTAAGAAGAAGAAAAAGGAATTCAAAGTGAACTTATTTGACCACGGTTAAATTGCATAAGTTTTGTTTTTGTGTTGCTATTACTGGAATCCTTTTTCTGACCAAGACTGCAAGATGATGCAAAAAAATTTTTATACGGGGATGAATCTTTTATTTCCTATTTGTTAGAGAAAGTGAGGGGTTAGTATGTAAAAGAGACCTATTGGATCTAGTTTAAAATATGTTACTATTGTTGATATTTTTTATGCTTATGATGATAATTTTTTAATGATTTACTTATTAGAGAAAGTTATAAGTCAAAATGTAAAATAGATTTAGTTGTCTAAGCTTAAAACATGGGTTACTATTACTGGCACTCTTAATGCTTTTGCTGTGTAAGACTGATCAATGATTTTTTAATATAATTTGGTTATTGTTTAGTGATGAGAAATGGGAAGAAGAGTTTCTTTTTCTGTAATATCAGAGAAGGTGTTAAGTTACTGTAAACGCTAATACTTGTCTGGAGTGAAGGGGAAGTCACTTTTTATATGTCTTACTTTTTCCTTTACCTTTTTATCTTTCTTATTCTGTTTTTTTTGTTTGTTTGTTTGTATATCTTTTCTAATTCTGTACTGAATTCCTAAATTCATCCAGAGTCCATTAACTGAAATAGGCTATGATTGAACCCAGTGCAACACCGACCATTTTGTATAATTTCCAAGATAGCATTAGATCAGTGTAGGAATACATAAAGCCTACTTCTGAGCCAGTACAAAGACCCTGTAATGGACTGTGAGAATAACCTTGCGAGACAGGAAGGAGGAGCTACAGCCTAGGCAACAGTCAGACGAGATATCTCAGCCCACAGAAGGAATGGGGATGGAGAAAGCATCTCAGAAGGGACCCTCCCTAGTTCTCAAGAAAGTAAAGGCAAGGGAGGGAAGAAGTGCTTTCAGTCTTGCAAGACTGATGTCAGCCCTTCAAGGTAGTCCAGACAAGAAACCAAAACCATGAGTACTAACACTGCTTTTATTGTAAAGGTACAGTAACAGAATCTTGCAAGTCTGAAAGCACTTCAGGCAGGTCATCCATCAACATGGGGTTTGACATTGCTGGCTCAAGGATACATTGTACCTCTAGGTCACGTTGACTGATGGCGCCACCTCCTGCTGATGCAAAGATTTGCATTTTTAGAATATTTTGGAAGAAGGGGTGGTATAGGCACCCCCTAAGCTTTGGTGTCCTAGGTCTTAGCCTAAAGCCAGGCCTGGATTCGGTCTCATCAGTATGCTGATGATACTCAGTTGTACATTTTCCTTCCTCTTACAACTCCTTGCTTAAGGATCTACACTGGTTGCCAGTTGGTTTCAAGGTGCTGGTTGTCATCTGTGTGGCTCCAAACCTTGTTATCTGAGGGATCATCTACTCCCATTTTCTGTCTGACCAGACTGAATAGGGTCAACCCCCTCCAGGTAACATCCTGTCATGATTTCCATCTAAAAGAGCTTTAGAAGAAGACTTTTTAATAGCTGTCTCCTTGGAACTCGCTTCCTGCAGAGATTCAGCCAGCTACCCTTCAGAAAGTTATTAAGACCTACAGTACTTGGTCCACATAGCACAGAAAGAGGGAATGCTTTGATTGATAGTGGGGTTACAAGAGCATGATTGTTGCATTTTTTTGGTTTTATTTTGATTAATCCTTTTATGTGTTTTTGTGTCTTCTTTTTTATCAAAGTTTTTTTTTATTTTATAATAAGATTGTTCATCACCTGGGGTCTTCCAGGATTGAGCACTATATTAATTTAATTCATTGAACAGTAACACCACTGAAACATACAGCAATTTCCTTCCATCTTCTTTCTACTTTACATCAGGATAAATACTTAGAAAGCATGGGGGGGGGAGGTTAATGGCTGCGCACAATGATGATATTTAACCTTCTGTCTCTAGCCAGTCTTGATGAAAATTGCCCTCCTTGATGGAATTACATTTAAAATGAAGTCTTTGTTTGCATGTACACATTGCTTGCAAATACACATACGTGCTTATATGCAAACATCTTTTCTAAGACTAAAAGTAGTATTGGGTAACATATTTTGTTAGTGCTTCACTGAGAAAGGAAATGGTAAATCTTGTCCAAATAGGGGCCCCTCAATAGCTATTGATTTCTTTTAAGAAAATAATATATTTTATAATTATTCATTATAATACATACATTAATCCCTTCCATTAGTAATTCAATGGAGGAGCAGAGAATCCTTTAATGCAAAAGGATTACGTCTGCTGACTGTATTCATGATAAATATGACACAGTCTGGGGTAAACAAAACTCTGCTGGCAACACATGATCACAAATCTGTCAGTCAAACAGTGAACTTACTCATCTCTGGATGGTAAAACTTTTTTCTTTAAAAAAAACCTGAAGATAGATCTGTGATGATTCAGTCAAGGTTGAGCCACTATGGATAACATCAGGGGGTATTACCATACCCCACCCCTTCGACTGCCCTCATACCTTCTTCTGTAATCACAGGGAATGAAAAGTAAAACAAAGGCAACCAGTAGTTCTTATGGTGGTCCATTTTTGCAGGCCTGCTTTAGGATTTTGCCTCTGTTCCTGCAGCTAGCTTACAATGCTAACCTTCTACCAACCTCTCATTTCTGTTCAGATGACATGGCTGACTACTGAAAGTTAGCTCAGCCCCAAATAGCATCAGGGCTGCTTAGGGCTAAAATTAACTCTTTATCCCCAATAATGACAGGCTGTAACTGTTTGCGAACTCATCTCATGACCCAATTAGGTGTATCGTGCAGACAGGACCAAATGTATTGGGATTTTTACTTGGTTGTTTATTTTGTTCTGTTTTGTTGTTACAAACAAATAGCAGATGGAGAAGAAGAGAGAACCCTTGCATTTTTTAAAACTTACTAACTGTGAAGCACAACAAAGAAGCACAACTCCAGCTGTCTGGAGGAAAACTCCTGAAAAATGTGCTGGGTACAGCGCTGCTACAGAGAAGATCCCTCCATCCACTTTTGGGAGAGAAACTAAAAGCCCAGGTATATTAAGCACAAATATGAGTGTTACATATTGCAGACCATTATAAGAAGATATAAGAATATTTATAATGTATAAGAAGTTTCTCATCTTCTCTTTTCTGCTATATGAGTTGTAAATGTTGAGAATGATTAATACGATCCAAACTTTTATTTATATAGCTATAATATGATCCTAATTTGTTTTGTCTCTATCTTGGGAATTCTGTCCTGTGAACTACAACCCCCTAACTAAAATTATTGCTTTCTATTCTGTTCCTCTATAATCTACTGTTCCAATGAAAGTAAGGAACAATTTTTAACCTTTCAGTAAGAGGACATAACCCAGTAATTAACTATTCTTCCCCCCCGCCCATCTCTTTATAAAAGCAAAAACAGTGAAGACTTTGCCAAAGAAGCCATAATTTACATGTTCAGGGGAAAAGAAACCAGGAAGAAAAACATTGTAAAACAGTGCAATTTTATTTAAATTAGTTCAAGACTTCAACATGGTTGCCTTCTTTATTCAAGCAAGGATCACCATTTAATCAGCTAAAGTAGAGTTGCCACAATCCAGCCCCTAAATAAGGATAATTTGCATAACACACAAATAAATTGAGCTAATTATGGTGGTTAATTTGCATAATTTTTAACAAACACTTCAGCTTTGTTCCTTCTTTAAATAAAAAGTGATGCACATGGGACAAGAAAATTTTCTAGCCTTCCATCCACGCTGATGAGGTCTAAATTGACTACCTACATAAGTAAAGAGATCTTAGGGTCACAGTTATACCTCAGCATAGCAATGAAATGGCAAAATCCATTATTAGAATATATTAAGAAATAACTAGATATATTTTCAAGTATTATGCTGTCATTATATAAATATATAGTGTAATCATGTTGTAAATTTTGTAACAGAGAACCCAGAACTTAAAAAGATGGAAGACAATCAAGACTACTATCCTATGCAATTCTTTTGGAGTAAACTCAATAGGGCTTACTTCTGATCAAGCATTGATAAGTTTGTGCTACTACCTATCTGGATAGATATGCTTGTCATGTTTTCGGAAGAACTGAGCAAAGCTATGTTCCAGTTGGGGTAAAGGCCAATTCCAGGGCAGTTCAAGACAATTCAGGACAGATTTTTACTCAGTTAAAGCAGGACAGACTCTTGTCAGATCAGTTCAAAACCCTGTGCAAAACTGCAGTTTACCTTTATAAAATGCCTTGGGAGGAAGAGAAAATATTAGACTATGTGATCAATAGATCTGTCCTCAATTCAGAGTCTACCTTGTAATCAGACCACTATTGATTTCCCCCAATCACAAACTTCTGGATGTGTGATGAGATCATGGGAATACTGTATGCCTCCTAGGCACTGATTCAGCAGTATAGGGGGCTAACCAGAGAGATTACGGATGAGCAAGGTTGGCATGCATTTCAGTCAAACTGCAAAAACAAAGAATTATAGAATGCTGAAGAATTTGTTCGAGCAAGGAGCTGATATGGACACCCTCCCCCCCGCAAAAAAAGATATAGTATGAAATGCATTGCACTATGATACATTGTGCTAGACTTGAATTAAGGAATCTATTAGGGAGACACTAGTGTTGCTGGCACCAGAAGGGATGCCCAGGAGAGCACAAAGATGGAGCTCTTGGAAAATAATATCAATCCTGCCCTCCCTCCAAATATAATGAACCAGCTTGTTCCATCTTTGTCTAGAGACTTAAAACAGGCATTGCACAGTCATGTGGTAGAAAAGGCATTTATATTCTCAAGTTGAGCCTATATCTATTGAGTTTCTCTAAGAAATTCTGGACAAATTCTGGACCAAAAAACCTGAAAGGGAGTTTTATGGCCCTGACTAATTTCTTAGTTAAAAACAGAGGAAATAAATGCACCTCTCTGAAGGGGGTGGGGTTTTTTTATGCTACAGGGAGAAATCCTTCCAGTAAAGACAGAGTTCCATTTTCCTAAATCACACTCTGGAGCCTGAAATGAGAGGAAGGACAGGTCAGGTGTTAGAAACATGCAGCTGCTGAACTGACTTTGAAAATGGCCATTTCCACAGTAATGCACCATTGACATACGATTGCCATTTGTCGCTGGCACACAAGTAAGTTGACTGGGGAAGGCCAGATGTTAGGGGATGAAGAAATTCCACTTGTGGAAGAAAGTGGTTAAAAATCTCATGCCTGATCCCTTTATCATCTTCTTCCTTTTTTTTCCCTCCCACATAGCTGAAAGATCCATAGTTTCCTATCAGCAAATGGCTGAAGAAATTAGTTTGGTTTGCTTTTTTAAAGATCTAGGTAGGATCCAGCGATGATTTCTTGAGGAAGGGACGAACCAATGCTTCCTTAAGGAGAGGAGGAACAACCCCCTCACTTAAGAAGGAATTCATCACCATCAGAACCCACCCATATGACACCCCCACCCCCGGGCAGCTTTAGCCAGCCAGGAGGGGCATGAATCTAAAGAGCAGGTGGCTGAGCTCACATTCCTAAGGACCCTGTCCACTTCCTCAGGTCCAACAGGTTTAAACCAATCCCAGATAACAGGGCAGGAATCTGCCCTGGGCATCTCCCTAAGACCTGCAGCAAGGCCAGTGTCCAACTGAGTACAAATTCAAGTAATTTTGTCTGACAGATGCTGAGCAAATCCTTCTGCATGGCCTCGTAGGAGGATCTCTGAGGCCCTCTACCCAAAAGGCCATGGGTCACCCAAAACAAGGCTGCAGGACACCTATCTGTGGATGCAATAAAGGCAGAGAAGTATTACTGCTTTGTCACCCTTACTGCCACAAGGTAGACTTTAATAACAGCTCTAACGGTGTTTGGTCAAGCTTGTCCTTCATTGAGCTCCAGTGGCACTCTTGTCTCTTCTCCCATTTCATCTGCCTCAACTCTTCCATGAACCATGGAGAAAGACAGGATCCATGAGAGGGGAGAGGTCACTTAGGCACAATCTGTTCCAAAGCCTCGCAGTCCTCTTGTTCCAAGTGGCCACCAGGGCTTCAGATGGACTGTGCAGCATACCAGCAGGAACAACCCCCAACTGCCTCTTAAACCCAACAGAATCCCAACTGATCCCTAGAGCCCAACTTAATGAACAGGGTTGCACATCCAGCAACCTGTGGAGCAGTGCCCCTGAAAGTCTTAAAAGGCTCTCGGATGGTGATTGCCACACAACCACCCTTGCCCTGAGGTTTTAGCTGATGCCACACCCAAAACCCAGGTGGGCACATTTCTGAAAGGAGAACCCCACTTCCGGTCCCAGGCAGATCTCAATAATACATGCCAGATCAGCCCTCTCATCCGTGATTAAATCACAAATGAGGGAGGCCTTATTACAGGCTAATCTGGCATTTAGTAACAACAGCCAGAAGCAGGGCCTCTGAAGGTCTGACCAGCCACAGGGGTTCAGGGATAGTGATTGCCACACAACCACCCCTGCCCTGAGGTTTTAGCTGATGCCACACCCGAAACCCAGGTGGGCACATTTCCAAAAGGAGAACCCCAGCAACTTGTAAGACACCAGGCCCATGTTCCCCAAAAACAACCCACTCCCAGTCTCCCACCATATCTATCCATGCCCATTACTGCTGTAATGTTCTGACCCACCCCAACTCCACCCAAGGCCCCAACATCCCCCATCCAACCCCCCTGGTTCCCAAGGCTGGGGATCTCCATCTGTCCTCATCAACCATCCTGAGGAGGGGAAGCTGAGTCCCCTGAGGCACTTCAGCCTTCACTCTCAGTGCCATCAAGTGCATCTATAACCAGCTCCACCACTCTCATAACATAGGCAAACCAGACCAACCCTAACCAATCCCCCCCAACCAGCTCTCATCCAGGGAAAAGAGGTCAGTCCAATCCCCACCAGAATCACTTAGTCCACAGCCAAGACCACCTATCCAGAAAAAGAGGGATTGCATTAAGGATGGATTCAGCATCTAATTGGAGTTTGCACCACCACAAGTAGAGTTGAGGACCTTACCTACCTTTCTTATATAGCTAGTATTCCTTTCAAAGTCCTGCCTGCTCTGTGAAATTCAGACTTAGCCTGACCTGATTATATTAAAATAAAACAAAAGGCAACTTTATAATAGGGGGAGGAATACATGTGCCAAGTTTGACAAAACACAGATTAGAGTGCATTTCTGAGCTTATCATTTGTTAGTGATGGTAGTAAAGACAAATTTACAATCTGGCCTAGAGAGAAAGAGATGATATGATCACAGCATGTTTACTATCAATGTGGTAAGTTTGCAATGGGCTTTATCTTCAAAGTAACATCTTGGGTTTCACAATACAATTTGAGGCATCCAGAATACCACCTTCTTCTATTGGTTAGTACTCAGGAATTGCCAATTTTTAGTAATTGAGGCTTGAAGATGTGGACAAAGTACTTGTTCAAATCTGAGAATTACTAGTCTGCCCAGCTCTTGCCCTTCTTGGTTTGATATACCACTTATATTCCCTCTCTCCACAAAAAATAAGAGATTTACTTCAAGAAACCATACTATAGAAAATGTATCAGAAAGTTCAAAAATGGATGGATTTGTAACAATTGCATTTTATATTGCCTCAAACAAGGATTTACATGTCTTTTTTTTTTCAATTACATCAGTTTAAACGGAGGGAGGGAGGGAGGGAGGGAAGGAGGCCATTTAGTTTAATACAGCTACATTAAAATGGGCAATCCCAGTCATGCTTTTAAAATACAATTACGTACTAAAAAGACTGATTTTCTCCATGACATATTCTGCATGCAGTATCCAACTTAAAATCTAAAGCTTGATAGGACCAGAGTACTTTTTAAGAAAATAAAAGTGAAAGCATTCAAACTTGTTCAAATTTTAATTAAGCAAACCATTAGATCAGTTAAATATAAAAGAAAGTATAAAATATTAAGGTAAAATATGTATTAGTGTGAGATTTGCATTTTTATGAAGTATGAATCACAACGAAATGAAAATGCTTCTAAATTTCAGTTAACTCTTCTTTTAAAAAATCTTGTTTCCATGGCAATGCCAGCAGTAAGTTTGCATGAGATGTAAGATATGGATTTTTTTTTCCTTTTATAAAACAATTTAGCTGAGAAGTGGCAGCACCATGGCCTCTTTTCAATTTTCTAATATGCCTGAAAGGCACAAAAATAAGGCAACAGAAGTCACAGAGGAAAAAAATGCAGTTGAGTCCTTCCTTTTATTTTTCATTTTGTGGTATGTAAACATTCACATTTAAATGCAAACATTTCTCCGACATTCTAAATTGTCAGAGAGAGGTCTTGTCTCTTCAATATGTACTTGCGTAGTTCAATTAAGGAAGCTTTTATCAACATTAAACCTCAGTATGGGGATCGTTTCTTGCAAAACGGATGACTATAACATAAGCACTCAAACCTTTTTCTTTTTTTTTTCAACCTAGAACTAAGAAGAATCGCTCAATTCTCTAATGAGTAATCAGAGATTGAGGTTTATAGGCTACAAAATCTTGTTGTAGCAAAAGAAAAAAAAAGATAGAAACCTAACACCCAAATCAATACTGTATCACTCTCTCCACAGGCAAGAGATGCTGGGTCAGGAAAATCATGAAAAATTCATAGCAAAGATAGTCAAGTCATCCATAAAGCAGAAAAAATAATGCTGTATCTAAAGATCCCTTGAGCAATCGAAGACACTTTACAGATTTCACCGTGGATAAGTGCTGGTTTGTTTCATCGATGTGCCTTAATACTGTTCCTATCTTATTTCTGACAGTAAATGAGGATGTTTTGATCTATATTTACTATCTTTCTTTTTTCCTATATTCACTTCTCAGCTTCTGTATTAGTTGCTCATGGGACAATTCCGAGTAACTGCTTTTAGCCAAAAAAGGGAATAACTCATCAGTGAGGAAGTTCTTCTCTGTAGAATTAAGCTATTGCTATATTCCTCTGTAGCAGAAGCTTCCTTACAACAGTCAAGAAGCCCTATTCCAGTATGGGATTTAATTTGTCACACCCACCCACCCAGCCTTTCTCCCTGATGAACTCCGTGTTCTGAACCATGAAGAAAGATCATAACATAGTTCACAGAATGGTTTTAGGGCAACAGGAAATCTGCTACAGCTAATAATCTATAGAGATAATTAGACCCAGTTTTGGATTCTTCCCTTTTACTATTAAACTTAGGTATATTTACTAATTCCCTATCGTTAGCTCACAGAAAAATAATCTTACTGTAAATAAAGCCCACAAAAATGAATAGAAATTTTATGAATTAGCAAAATGCTAATAATTACAACATTATCGAAAAGAACAGCTGTCTTCTGCTGTAATTGAGTTTTGAGGTAGCTTATAAATTAACAAATTATAAATTAACAAATTTATAAGGGTTTGTGAATTACATCCAACTTCCTCAAACTCGCTGTTCATTTGAAGTGGATATTGATCCACAAAAGCTTAAGTATTTCAAAGTTAATGTAAAATTAAGGTGATAAATCACAGTTCTGTTCAATTCAATGAAATACCTAAAAAGAGGCATGAAGTTAGTTATTATTAGGATTTATTAAAAAATAAAAGTATTTTCTGAGCTTAGAACAATAACACTATTTAAAGCATTACAATATTTAATTTTATTTTTATAACAATTTACTATAAAGGCAAAAGATTTAAGTCTACATGACTTTAAGGAAGGTACTTGGTGAGCACTGCTTCCCATACTGGAATGAGTCCAATTGTTCAGCTCTAACTTCCTATATTCCTTCATTACCCTTATCTATAGGTCTTGTTTCTTAAAGGGTCCTATCCATTCATACTGTATCCTATCTGACACTCAAGGCAGTCATTCAAGAGAGTTTAGGAGAGATGAGAAAGTTCCAGTTATCGTATTGGTAATCAATTTGTTTAACAGTGGACATAGACCAAAAATATTTCCCTACTAACTGCAATTTTAAAAAAAATAATGAAAGTATTAGCATTATTAATGAAAGATAATGATATTACAAAAACCTTATCCAAACAAAGTACTTATACAAGTTCATATCCTGGCAATTGCAGTAAAATTCAAAGAATGCTAGTAGCAGATCAGATGGCATACAACTAGTCCTAAGGAGTTACTATAACTGTGTGATTAGGCTCAGCCATTACTATGAGTAATTTAAAATAGAAATTTAAAATTAGACCATCTGAAAAGAAATTTAAAAAGCAGCTAGAAAATCTGTCTTGAATATAACCTATGATCAACATTTCTATAATGTTTTCTACAATGTTCTCTTTCCTTTTCCATTTTGCTTTGCTTTTATCATAGTATCATTCTCTGACTGAATATTTTTGAACAGCAACACAAAGGGTTAGTGAGGAGTGAAAAACTAAAAATGATTATTCTTCTAGCACTTCTGGTTATTCAGAAGCAGCAAAACAACATTCAATGCAGTTGCTAGTAAGAAACCTATGTGCCAGCCTCTACTTTGCCAAAAAAGAACATAGCAACAGAAGTCTATTCCATTTTCAGGATGGCAGACAAGCAATATTAATTGGAAAGAATATTATAAGAAGAAAGAAACAGAAAGTAAGAGAAACTGTAAATGCTTCACAGTGCACAGTGCAGCATTTTTTTTTATATACTGGATACGTCCTGAGAAGTGTTAAGTGTGGCTTATTTATGAAATATGTTACAAGTTCCTAAATAGAAACTAAATTAAATGCATCACATCACTGATAATTATGATAATCACAATATAGTATTATTTTTGTTTATAAGAATTCACTTCTGACAGACACATGTCATCATACTGGAAATTAGATACACCTGACTATTTATATTCTATTCATCAGAGATCTGACTTACAATCAGAAATACAAAATATGCTTGTTATCTTTTTAATAAGTTGGCAGTTGAGATGTTCTTACAAATATTAACAATTGAGCATATAAATTTAACACAATGCTATCTATATCTATCCATATTAATTATATTCTTTAGACTAAAATTTGTTATGGCAGTAACAGATTAGATCATATTCCTTCCCTTTTTCTGCAAAAAAAAAAGATTAACCAAATAAATCTAGTGTGATTAAAAACAGGAGAATCTAATTGTCATTCTAAAAACCAGAAACCATATGGTATGTAATATGTGTGTGTGTGTGTGTGTTTATTTATATTTCAAATTTAGACATTGCCCATCTCACAAGGAAGTATATATGCACAAACACACACAGATACACATACGCATGAACTTTTAGTATATGAAATAAGACCTGATTCACAGAGGATTCAAAATTGAGTACTTTCTTAATAGTCAGATAACGAAAATTGTTTTATACATGTTTAAAGAAAAATTGAAACAGACACCATATTTAATATTTATACAGCAGACTATAGATATGCCATGCATCAGAAGTCTCCTTTCACATAATTTTAAAATGTCTAAATTTAAAAGCAGCATTTGTTAATGCATACACACAAAACAAAAGCATAAACTTTTGTTGATGCATAATACAATCATTTACATTGCTTCTACATGTCCTTCCTTATGCAGAAACCTTTCTCCCTTTATATAAAGGGATATCAACTTGATCAAGGAATGGTAGACTGCAGTGAATGAAGGAAAAAAAACCCTTTGCATAGGTAGTAAAAGTAACATTAAAAGTTGTAAATGCAACTTTTACTTTCATGTGCTTTTTTTTCCAATTCTGCACCAACCTCACTCTCCAGTCCTTGTGAAAACATGCAATAATTTCTATAGAAATGATAAAACAGTAGCAATCCATAGTTCCTTATCCTTTGTACTCTTTGGATATTCTTCCTTTCTGTACATGTGTTTACTTCTTATGCTTGACCTAACACAGAAACCTCACCTTAGGACTTCCTCTGTGACCCCATTATTTTCTGGAAGGAGCAATCTAGTAATCCATATATGGAAAAAATGCTCTAGTAAAAAAGGACCATTTCATTGCACCTATCGCTATCTAGGAATCCCTATGTATAATTGACAAATTCCGCTGTAATCCTCCATTGATTAAATTTTGAGGAAATTCCTTGAGGACTGATACATGATTTATATATCTAATTCAGAATCATGGCTCTTCTAAAAAGCACATCTAGGGGTGAACCATGCTAAGATGGTCCTTGAACTCTGTCTGGGGGCTATTGTTGTAGGGAGAGATTTTTGCCAGGGTAAACATCAAATCTTGCTTCCACACTTCCCCTCATTGCTCAAGACAATATCAGAAGTAAAAATTCAGTTCTTGCATGAGTGATAGCATATTGCAGTGAGACAAATCATTCTAGAAACTAGTCCAGATACACCATCAAATAACCAAACAAGCACATGAAATTTTATTTTGTACAGCAGTCAGCTTATAAGCAACAGTAAATTCCCTTGGGTCAAGCTCAGCTCCTGGTGGACTGCATGAACATGTCCATCACAGATAAGAAAAATGTAGTAACTGCATTCTTCATGCCATAACAACAACAATGCATCTAACATAAATATGTATATTATATCAAAGTAATTTAGTTCAAGTTATTTAAATCACACAGTATCTAGGCCAATTGTTCATTTTTTTATATTTGATGTGCAATTATGTATACACAGACACACACACATGGCCTTTAAGCAGGTGTGGCATGAATTCTATTGTAACTTTAATGTTGTTAAAGAGGATTTTGAACACAATATATATTATTTAATAATCTTAAATCATTTTCAACTATTTTATAACTTGTTCAGAATAAAGAAACCTCAAAAGTTCTTATGACACAATTCAATTAATGTAAAACATATATGTGTTATTGCAATAATTTGAAATATTTCTTTAATATATCTAGAGTGCAGAGTCTGTGGATTCCCAAGCTGAGATACTGTTAAAACCTGATTACATTCATTCATGTACAATTCATTTTAACGGAAATTTGAGAGATGAAAAAAAGAGATTACATGAAGACATATTACAAAAACAGAGTTCACAAATCAAAATTAATAGTGAATCCATTATTTTTCATGTACGCAACCACCAAAACAAATATCCTGTGAACTCTGAATATATACTATATCTCTTCATATCTCAGTGTCAAGGAGACAAGTTCTCCTTCATTTCACAGCTGTATAATTTGATCATTGTTGACTAAGGCACAAAACAGGAGAATGGAACCAATCATATACCATCAGAAGTTTTGATAACATATTCATTTTTTTTCTTCTAACATTAGTAGGATAATCATAAAATATGATATTACAATATGAGTGTGTGAAGGTAGTTTGCATGTAAGATAGAAATGGGGAATGGCATACTTGTAAAACAATTCATTTTAATCAGTAAATATTAATTAAATTAATATTCATTTATTTTATTCCTCTGATCCTATATTATTTTAGTGCTGTGCTCTGCACTCATTTGGAGTGCAGTTTCTGACAGACCTCCATCAACATACAAATCCACACATGAACATGTGTCACATTTACAATAAATATACACATTTATTGTAAGGGTGGGTAAAAAGAGCATTGCATGGGACTTTCCTTGCATTTATATTTTTTTACCCCTAACTAATCTTCTGTTTGCTGAGGGTCATCATAAATTTAGTATTATCTTACTTTTGATTAAATGTAGTACATCAGGTACTTAAAAGCCTATGGATAGTAAGGAGAAAGATACAGTCTATACAAAGATTGGTACTTTATTTATACATTAAAGAAATCTCCATTTAAAAAATAGGAATAGAAATGTTATAAGAATAGGAAAATTATCCATGGAGAATTTCTGACAATACCTATCATTAAGGCAATTTAAGAAGGAATTTAAGAAGGAAAAAATGAAAAAATAGAAATAAGCATCTCTCTTGAAAGCAACACAACCAGCAATCTATTTGCAACTATGATTTATACAAGCTAAGAAAACAAGTCCTTAATTGCATAGACTGAATGATGTATGCATTTCATAAAAAACTAAGATTTTCACACCTCACATAAGTACCATTCTTCTTCCCTCCAACAAGAATTCTTCAGTTTTTAAGAAGCTCACAACAAAACAATGAGATCTACCCATTATGTCCAAAGCTAGCCAACTCATCATTTTTTTGGTTGAACTTCATTATAATATGAAAGGAGATAACTATAAAAAAGGTTTTTTTAAGTATGGAGTGCTGATATGCTAAATGATACTTTCTCTAAGATAAAGGACTTTGTATACAAAGAAGGCAGAACACTCATTGATTTATTTTATGTTCTTTTCCATTATTGAAAACTTCTTATTCTGATAATATATATTTTCTGATCAAATCCCTATATGATTCTTTTCTTACTATTTGTAGTTCCTTAGGAACCATATAAAGTAAACAATGGTTCATCAAATTGTAATGATTTGGCTCTTGTTAGTTCAGATAAAAGAAGACTTAACAGGGTATGTATCATACAGTATCCTTAATTTCACACGCTAGCAAAATAATGCTTAGGATCATCTAATGCAGATTTGAGCCCTACATGGGAAAAGATATGCCAGATATTCAAGTAAAGCTTAAGGAACATGAGACATTATTGCTGATGCACACTGGATAACTGAGAAAGCTAAAGAATACAAAACAGAAGTCACTGTATGCTTCTTTGATTATAGAACGGCCTTTGATTATGTCAACCACATCAAGCTGTGGAATGTTCTCAGAAAAATGGGAATCCCAGAACACTTCATTGTCCTCATGAGAAACTTATATATGTGTCAGGAAGCCATAGTAAGGGCAGAACATGGTGAAACAGACTGGCTCCAGGTTGGCAAATGAATGTGACAAAACTGTATACTCTTGCCTTATTTATTCAACTTATATGTTGAATATATATTAAGGGAAGCTGGGTTGGAAAAAGATGAGTGTGGTTTTAAAACTGGAGGAAGAAAAATCAATTACCTGCACTATGCTGACGACACTACCTCTGATAGCTGAAAATGCAAAGGTATCTGCAAGCTCTAGTAATAAAAGTCAAAGAGCACAGTGAAAAAAATAGGGCTAAAATTAAATATAAATAAGACCAAATTAATGACAGCAGGTAAAACAACCAACCTTAAAATTGACAGTGAAAATATTAAAGTGGTGGATAGCTTCTACCTTTCCGGATCAACCATCAACAGTAAAGGAACAAGCAGTCAGCAAATACGCCACACACTAGCGCTTAGTAGAACAGCCATGAAGGCCTTGGAAAAAATATTCAAATGTCATGATGTCTCTGTACTACAAAGATCAGAATTGTGCAAACCATGGTTTTCCCTGTGACACTCTATGGAAGCAAAAGTTGGACTCTGAAGAAGAACGACAGGAAGAGTATTTATGCTTTTGAACTTTGGTGTTGGAGAAGATTCCTGAGAATACCATGGACAGCCAAGAAAACAAAACCAAAAAGAAAAAAGAAAAAGGATCATCAAACAAATCAATTCAGACTTTTCACTTGAGGCACAAATGACAAAGCTCAAATTATCCTACTTGGGACACATTATGCAAAGATCTAACTCTCTGGAAAAGGCTTTAATGCTGGGAAAGGTAGAAGGAAAGAGAAGAAGAGTATGACCAGCAGCACGATGGATGGACTCAGTTACAGTGGCAATGAATGTACTGGAAGACCTGAAAGAACAGGTTAGGGACAGATCATCATGGAGAAAATCTACCTGTGTGATCACTAAGGGTTGACAATGACTTGATGACACCTAATTAAAATTTTAAAAAATCAGTTCAGATACAATTTTTCCCTTCTGCATAATTCTTATGCTCTGCATCTACCCTTCACATGCTTTGAAAAAAGACTATGCTACAAGAAAGTTGCATCCAGCTATCTAAAAGTCTTGATATTTTATTTTTAAAAATTAAGATAAATATTTAGCATAAAATAGTGTAAACAGAGAAAAAAATCTGTAAATACATTGTTTAGAGTTTATAGGAAGATTTGTGGAAGACTGTATTTCATCTTTAACAAAATGGTTGTTTGGGTGCGCCAATGAAATACTGCTTCTAAATTTTAAAATCCTAACTCAATAAAGCAGAATAAGAAAGACTCCTGAAAAGAAATTCAAATGAATTCAGTACATTCCACACACTTTGTGTAAATAAGAATATCTATTAATTATGGGGTAATCAACATGGAAACTATATTTCTATATAAATGAACAACTAAAAGACAAAAACTAATTAAAAGAATATGCAAAGTACATATACCAAATTCTTTTCGAGTATAGTAAAGAAAACACTCAACAGAACATTTTTTTCTCCTGGGTAATAAATGTTAAGCAAACAGAGGGATTAAGAGTAGAAACCGCTTTGTAAGAAACTAAGAATAATAAGCTAATAATAGGATAGTTTAGGCTTTCAAATAGTTCTTCTGCCAAAGTAATCCAGCCAATCATATGAAGGAAAGACTTTTCTCAACTTAATATACACAATCTTATTAAACAAATATACTATAACACAGCTATATTAAACAACCAGCAAATTAACCAGTTACCTAGTTTACAAATCATTTGTTACTTCTCTAACAATAATACATTTAAATCTGCATGTAAATGGTGCTCACCTGAGATTCTTTTACATTTTCAACTGTGAAGTTGAACCAAACTCGAAAACGTGGATTACATGTGTCTGGTCTGATGAAGAGATCATATTCAAATTCAGTAATATGGTCCACACGTCCAAGGTTCCCTAGAAACATTTGTAAATCAAATTGTGAGGTTATGGTTTCCACAAAATCCCTCTATGGTAATATAATGGTTAGTCAACTAGCTTACCAAAAGGCCTAATAAAAATGTATCGACAAAGCTAACCCAAATGTACTAGCTGACTATATGAGCACATTTCATTTTCTAAAATACAGTAAATGTGTGTCTGTAGTTTTAGGGCAGATAACCCACTTCATGACTTTAGCTGTCCAGCAATTTTGTATTTGAAACTGAAAGGCACTTCCTATAGTTACTTTAGCAGGAAAATGACAACAATAAAAAGTTGTTACTGGTTCATTTTTTGAACAAAGGATATTCTTTCATAAATGGATATGTGATTGATAAAATAAAAGCCAAGGCAGGACAACTTGGACCAACGTATCTCTGTATCTGTGCTTTTAGTATTACTACTACTATAATTAATAATAATAATAACAACAACAACAACCACAAAACAGACAAAGTAATAGAAAATGAAGAAGCTAAAGTACTCTGGGACTTTACAATTCAAACAGACAAGCATTTGCCACAACACCCCCGACTTAACAATTGTTGATAAGAAAGACAAAAAAGTCTGGATAGTGGACATTGCAATACCTGGAGTCAGAATAGAAGAGAAAGAACTGGAAAAAATCACAAAATATAAAGACCTGCAAATAGAAGTAGAACAACTATGGCAAAAGAAAGCAAAGATAGTACCAGTAGATATAGGTGCCATAGGTGCAATCCCAAAACATCTGGAGCACCACTTGAACACCATCAGCATTGAAAAAATCACCATCAGTCAATTGCAAAAGGCAACTTTACTTGGAACAGCTTATATCCTGCAACAATACCTTTAACACCATCAAACATCTGCCTATCCCAGGTCCTTGGGAAGGACTCAATAGGTGGATAAAAATGCCAAATCCAGTCTAAACATCTGGCTGACTATGCAACCAATCATCATCATCATCATCATCATCATCATCATCATCATCTTTCTTCCAGTAGTCCTGCAGCTGCTGGCCCTGGTTGCTCAGCCAACAGTTCTGAGTCTTATAGCCCACCTGTCACCAGATGTCCAGGAATTAGAGCACCTAGCACAGTCCTTGTTGACCAGGCAATGACCAATCCGGTATAGGTTTCTGTAAATTACGTCTCACCATTATGGGAGAGACACTCTTTCTCTGGCTCCTCTGATGACACCAATCCAGTATGGTTGAACCTCTGGTATAGCTCTCATCCACTTCAGAGCATGCAAGCCCTACAACCATATCAAAGTAGTGTCTCACTGGGGGTATAAATGGCATGCCACATTAAGTTTTTAGAATGCCTGGCAATAAACTAAAATGGGAAATGCTTTATAACCTGATTTAAAATTGGTCCAATAACTCAGAATATAATGGGAATCAGGTGGGAAAAAAAAATAGCAAAGTTTCTGGCTTCATATAAGGTTGAAATGTGTAAAAAAAAAAAAAAAAAAAAAACAGGATGGAAGAGTAAGTAAAAACCAACAAATTGCCCTGTTCCATAAACTATAGATGCTTGACTTATGGAGCTTCCCAGTGCTCACTCAGACAAGTTTAATGATTGCACAGTTCCTTTTCTCCAAACTCTTGATTTTATTACAATTTCCCCAGAGCCTTAATAATCCCCTTTTGGTTCCTCAGCTGCTATTAGATTGACCTTTTATTATTCAGTCACCCAACCTCATATATAGAATTTTATGGATGGGAGAGAAAGTCAACTGACACTTCTCTATTTACAATTTCCCCTGTTCCCCCCACCCCACCTCAAATCTTTTTCCATTGCTTCTTCCATTCTTTTTCTTATTAGGGAAAGAAAGTAGCACAATATCATTCATTGATAGTACTAGGATTTTCCAGTTTGGAAGCACTTTGAATCTTCTTGTATTATTAGTATACATGTTTCTGTCAAAAACAGACAAACTAAAAACAGATTCCACACAAATGCAGAATCCTGGAATATACCCTCAGTAGTAGCAGAATGTCTGAGAAATGACATTTATATGTCCAGAATGTGTTAGGTCATTTCAAATTCTAAATTATATAATAAAAACTTGAGCAACATAATTATAATAAAGGGTTTTTTTCAGCATTCAAAAATGGGGATCAGTAGAACATTTCCAATCTGAAATGTTTTAAACATTAAATGCTCTATTTTGAATTTGAAATGGGTTGTTCTGATCATTACAGAAGTCCTTGATTTTCAAACAAGTATTTTAAGTCAAAACAGGTCCATTTCAAACTTGAAATGCTTTTAAAATAATCAGCACAATCCAGAAATGTTTTGAATTAAAATGGTTTGTACACCCCTGGTACAAAATTCACAGACACCTGCATAGTCACAAGGCACTACTTGAGGCACAAAGTTTTAAAGTAATTTTTAAATGAAATACTCTTCAATTTACACTGGGATTTTAAACTTTTTGTCTGTCTCATTTCACATTAGTTATAATGAGACCTTAGTAAAGGTACTAAAATCATAGCAAAAAGCCAGTACAGTTTTCAGCCCATGCGTTCTTAAGATACATATGTGAATGCATCTGAAAAGTTTTTTTTTTTAAAAAAATCATGTTATACTTTAGAGAAGTAAATATAAGATGTCTTAATCTTCTAATATAATGAAAATGTGATGGATAGCATGAGCAGGGAAGATTCTGGAATGGAGCTTCAAGGTTGTCAGGAGGGGGGAGAGACATTCCAGGGCAAGCACCTCCTCAGCCCGCAACAAGACTGTGGGAAAACGAAGAGGATGAGGCTGGCTCCTCCCTAGAGCCTCGCGGAGTATATTCTATAGAAGCTGTAGATAAGTTTGGTCTGGCGAGATTCTGTCTATTAGGTACAACCTAATAAAGTATCTGAACTGTACTGGATGACCTCATTGTAGTTCTTGGGCTGAACCTGACAGAAAAATCATTATTTTAAAGGGTTTCTAAGGTGATTTTTAAATAAATATTTAGCTGTTGAATATTATCTCCTTTCACAAAGCAGTCATATTAATTTTTATAAAAAATAATAGAGGTTGACTTTTAGCATTATTCACTCATCAGTTGCTGCTCATGTTTACATTAGCTTTCTATGTAAGACTAATGTTTTGTTCCAAGTATAATTATAAACTAATGTAAAAGTGGATGTCATTAGAAATATGTATATCAACAAAAGAAAATAAAAAATGCTTCAATTTTATCTCTCAATATATTTTCAACACATCATAAAATATTAAAATAAATAAGAAAGATTGCATTTCAGGAACAACAAAATCCTGTTTCAATTAAATGCTAATTGGAGTTTCTATACGTGCCAAACAATTCCCATAAAAAATGCAAAAAAAAAAAATAGATACATTAAGCAATCTTAAAATCTTCTTAAAACACACATTGTGCTTTTCTACAGAGAATTTTAAAATGAAAAATAGTCCTTGAGGGTCTTAGACAAGCCTCAGGCAATATAAAGGAAAAGGTCAAATACACTGCTAAAAAGGACTGTTATCTTCAGAACAACAACTTATCAGCCAGCTTGCAGCCCTGCTTATTTACAGTTATTGGTCCCAGAGGAAGTGCACTTCAACACAGGCCACGATTACTTTGTAATGAGTTTGCCAGAAATGGTAAAGGAAACTAATTTGTAACAATATGCTGTCCCTTATATACAAACTTTTACAGACCCTTTTTTTTTTTTTTTTTTTTGTCCAGCAATGAATAACTAACTTTGGTCTCTCAATAAGCAGTGAAAACAGAATTGCATTTAAAAGACCAACTTGCAGTCACGAATGTGCTGAAATATCAGTAATTATCTCTCTCAGCTACCCATTACACTATTCATGACGATGATCAATTCCCCTGTGGTGGTTACACAGAATAGACATTTCAAAGGATGATTTGCACATGTAAATTAACACCATTTGGAAGAAAATAGGTTGCACCTGTCACAGATTAGTAATGAAAGGTCAGATGCCCTCTTTTCTACTTAAAACACCCAAGTATTATGTGCCTTGCTTGTATAATATAATTCTGGGTTGACTAAATATAGAATAGTAAGCACCACGATGAACAAAACTATATAAAAAATTAAACCTTAACTAAAAGGTCTCAGGAATCTATTCCTCAAAATAAATAGCTGTAACCAGAACACTGTCAAATAATTTTTCAAAAGTATTATTTTTCTCAATATATTGCCAGTTCTCACTTTTTTACCCAAGCAATAAAAATATCAACAAAGAGGCAACAGAAAATCATTACTAACTATATACAAACTTTGAAAAAAAACATAATCTATGCTTTCAAATATACTTAACATTTATTGAACTTTAATTTATATTAAATAAACAATTTGTATACTAGATTTTTCACTGAAGATAATACAACAGAAAGTTATTTCAGAGATCTATAGCTGGATTCAAAGGACCCTTCTTGGAGAGCCTGTCTCTCTTGAATACCAATCAATTTTTATTTGTATTTGATAATATAAAAAACTACATAAAACAAAGAAAATCAAATATATATTTTATACAACAGATACAGCAAGAGTGCTGCCCCTGAAAATGGTTTATACATGCTTAAAGTAAATATTTTTAAAAAACATAACCACTGTTAATTTTTCAATCATACCCTCTTCCATGAGTGCCACATATTTTTGATGCACGCTATATACTTCCTATGCTGGCTCAAAACTGCTCATTCAGGCACAAAGAGGCAGTTTTACAGCATGTTGGCTGATTTCTTTTCTGTTTTTCTCTGGCCCAGGTGATTTATGCCTTGGTAGGATAGAAGTATGTTCTGAAGGACACACCACTATACAAGGAATTGGTCCTGTGGAAACTGATATTTTTCCTTATTTGTCTTGTCCCATAACTGTTTTGGGAATCTGACAGATTAATTTTCTCATCCATCTCATCGCATCTTATATGTGAGGGGTCCCCATCTTTGGAACAGTTTACCACTCGATATCCAGTTCTCCATATTATTGGGCTTTCAAAGGCCTGAAAAGACACGGTTATTTAAGAAGGCATTTTGGGATGCGGAGGTTTAGTCTATCTCACAGAATAATGCTGTCACAGTTAGTGGGGTGTCTATGTGTTGGATTTCTTACCTTTATTTTAACCTTTGCGGTGCTGCAAGCCACTTAGAGCCTGTTAGAATTTAGCAGCATAGAAGCCGTAGAAAGTAGCCAAGTAAATAAATATCATAAATGTGTTATGCAATTACTTTGACTCACCCTAAAGTTTGTGTTTTGCACCCAATTAGGAGGTAGAAGATATAAAGATAGGTATTGGAGATTTCTGTTTGCACTCAACATGAGCCAAGAAAGATACTCCACTCACCTACCAGAAACACATCCATGACTGTCAGAGGTTTTCAGTGACTGAAATGACATAAGTCTGCTTTTCTATTATAATGTATGCTCAATAATGTGTAATATGCTTAAAGATAATCTTAATGGCCTTGCATTGTCATTATCTGGAAACTATTAAGAACCTGCCTGCACAGCTGCTAGTACATGGCAATATTAATGGAACGGGAGAATATAAGAAGAAGGCTTGTGAGGAAAATAAGATTCTTAATTCTGGAATAGTGAGCTTGAGACAGTGGTCAAATTTCTAAGCAGAAATATAAGAAATACAGCTAGAAAAGCAGAATTGGCTTGGATGAAACTTTTTGGGTATGGAGGTAAAACTGTATGCCAACAGTATATACATGTGATAGAACATAGGATTACATGAGGTCACCCAGAGATAATGTAGAGTAGTAGAAACATGAGTTTATATTTGATGAAGTCAACCAAAAACCTCTCTCTTGCACCTTAGTGCTCTACTTGGATGCTTAAGATGGAAGGTTTTCCAGTTTGCTGGGTCGAAAACACTTAAAATCATGCAATTTATGCCTTTATGGCATTAAAAAAATATATATTGGTGATTCTTTTGATAGTAGATCACAGTTTCCACATGTTATTTTAAATGGACCACTTTGGTAGCTCTCATTTACTCATTCCAACTGAAAATGCTATCAGGTTAATGTGATATTCTTCACACCCTTCATCTTGCGTAAATCCCTGATATTTTTTTAAGGTGACATTTAAAAACATACTAATATATTTTGGTCCTTTCTTATGATTAGACTGTTTTCAAGTGAATAGCCTTTCCCTGTTATTTCGCTTTACCAAATATATAAGCATTTTTTTATTTCAATGTATTTCAAGTTTTGTAGCAAATTAAACATTAATCTTTCTCTGCAAATGTCAAGTGATATTTAAATGTTTTCCTGGCAGATAAATGATTATTAATATTAATGCAATGAAATTACAGTTTTGTCCTTTCTTTGATATTTACAAAAATACTAAGAATGTCAAAATAGTTCTTAAGAAAAATAAGTTATTGGTTTACTATCAAGTCCCTATTAGCATGAGAAGGAAAAAGCAAATCTTAGAACATATATTCATTACATGGGGGGGGCGGGGGGGCAGGGGGAGGGGTGAAATTAAGTTTTCTATAATTTGTATTTGTATATATAATTTTCATAGGACAAAACTGTAGTTTAACTTCAGATTTATTTTGGAAAATCAAATGTGGTTAGTAATATCAGTGATCATTTCCACTGTCATAATTAATTGCATTAAATGAGAATAAACTGATCAACAATATATATTGGCAAGGCATAAATTAAAACTATCCAGACTTCATATAGATTTCTACAAAATACCTAGAAATATATGAAGATTAAAGTCCTATAGTCAAATCTAACTTTGAAAATTTATTTTATCTGCCTTTCACCCACTGTTTCACCCTTTTGATAGGCTAGATTTATTTCCATATTTTATGACCCTATAAAACCAATTGGCTGTTTAGGTACAAAGGAGTCCTGTACAACACAGGAAGGCAAATTATTATGAAAGTAATATTATTTTTCTAAAAGTAGAGATAAAATTAACTTAAACTAATCTAGTTTTAAATAATTCCTCTGAACATGAGTCACAAATAAATCACTTAGTAGTACTTATGAAAAAAGGACCATATTATAATTTCCTATACAGGTAACCTTTGCTTACCGACTGTTCATTCAGCAAATGTTCAAAGTTACGACAGCACTGAAAAAGGAGGTTTACAACCACCCCTCAAACATGCAGCCATTGCAGCATCCCTGTGGTCATGTGATTGCGATTCAGGTGCTTGGCAACTGGTGCACATTTACAATAGTCACTGTGTCCCACAGTCATGTGATCACCATTTGCAACCTTCACAGCCAGCTTCCAACAAGCAAAGTCAATGGGGAAGCTAGCAAGAAGTCACAAGTCGCAGTCAGTGATGTCACATTCTTTTTATATATATATATATATAATAACTTTATTAAATTTTAAGAAAAAACGATAAAAACAATAAAAACTTACAAGAACTAATATTAGGAAAAGAAGAAAAAGAAAGTTGAAAAGAGAGAAAATAGTAAAGATTAAAGGTGTAAAGGAGAAAAAAGAAAAGAAAGAATTGACTTCCGACCCTTCTCACAACAGATATAAGTAACAACATACATGCAACTCTTACTCTAACAACTTCCATTATTTTTATTAATCCATATTATTTCTAATCATAAAACAAAACTTCATTTTTTTCAGTAACTCGCAAAAAGTTCAAAAAAGGTTTCCAGATAGTATCAAAATTACACAATTTCTTATCACAAATCAACACCAACAATTTCGCCATCTCTGCTACTTCACCAACCATTCTTTCACTGTAAGTAATATCTTGTCTTTCCACCTCTGTGCATGAGTCTTGCTGCTGTTATCATACAGAAAAATAAAGTTCCATGAGTTTTTTTCCAACTGTCTGTCCATCAAATGTAAAAGGACAGTCTCTGGTTTTGACTGTATATTGATCTTTAAAATCTTTTGTACACAGATATGAATCTCAGTCCAGATTTTTTTTAGCATTTTTACAAGTCCACCAAAGATGGTAAAATGTTCCTTCATATTGTTCACATGTTGTTCACATTTCCAACATACATTCGACATACCTTTATACATTTTAGATAATTTTTCTGGTGACATATACTAGCAATACATCATTTTGTAAAAATTTTCTTTTAAATTAAAAGAATGTCACATTCCTGATGACCGTGATTCATGACTGCAGCCAGAACTGATGTCATAAGTTGGGTGTAGTCACATGTTTCACTTTACAATCGTGTTGCTTAGCAACAGAGTTGCTGGTCCCAATTGTGGTTGGTAAGTGAGGACCATCTGTATTTCCTAGGCACATTTACTTAGAAATAGGTTTATTGCATTTAATTAAGCTCACTCTCAATTATTATTTAGCACTGGATACAATATTGTGATGATGATGATGATGATGATGATGATGATGATGATGATGATGACAATGATGATAGATTATTTTTTGTTGCACAGTTAGCCAAATGTTTACACCGAATTTGGCATTTTTATCCACCTATCGAATCCTTTCCAAGAACCTGGGATAGGAGATGCTGTTTGATGGTATTAAAGGTATCATCACAGGATATAAGCTGTTCCAAGTAAAGCTGCCTTTTGCAACTGACTGATGGTGATTTTGTCAATGCCGACTGTGTCCAAGTGGTGCTCCAGATGTTTTGAGATTGCACCCAAGGTGCCTATTACTATTGATACTATCTTTACTTTCTTTTGCCATAGTCATTCTATTTCTATTCGCAGGTCTTTGTATTTTGTGATTTTCTCCAGGTATTTCTCTTCTCTTCTGCTGTCTCCAGGTATTGCAATGTCTACTATCCAGACTATTTTGTCCTTCTTATCAACAGTTGTTAAGTCTGAGGTGTTGTGTGGCAGGTGCTTGTCTGTTTGAATCCTAAAGTCCCAGAGCACTTTAGCTTCTTCATTTTCTATAACGTTGTCTGTTTTGTGATCCCACCAGTTCTTGCTTGCAGGCAAATGATATTTTTTGCAGATATTCCAATACACCATTATTGCTACTTTGTCATGCTGTTATTTGTAATCAGTCCAGGCAATCTTCTTGCAGCAGCTAACTAGGTGGTCCACTGCTTTTTCAGATTCTTTGCAGAGGGGGCATTTGCTGTCTATTGATGACTTCTCAATTCTGGCTTTGTATTCATTTGTCCTTAAGGCTTGCTCTTCTGCAACCAGAATCAGCCCCTCTGTCTCTTTCTTCAACTTTCCTACTCTTAGCCATTGCCAGGTCTTCTTGTTATCTGCTTTGCCTGCTAGTTTTTCTTTTTTTTTTAATGTACTGGCCATGTAATATTTCACCTTGCCATGTCTCTTTTCTATTCTTCATTTGGTCTTTCTTATAGGCCAGTTTAGTATCTTTGGTATTCAGTAAGCCTTCGTGGTATACTAGCTTCAGTGCATCTTCTTCACTGTCCTTCAGATAGTCTTCAAATGCCCTTTTTTCTTCTTCCATTGTCTGGTGTACTTGCAACATTCCATGCCCACCTATGCTCCTTGGTAAATAGAGTCTGTCAACATCACTGCGTGTATGAAGGGCATGATTGTCATTATTTTTCTGGTCTTCCTATCCAGGGCTTCTAGTTCTGCTGCATCCAGTCCACTATTTCAGCTGTGTATCTAATGGCTGGAATTGCCCAGGTGTTAATTGCCTTGATGATATTTTCTCCACTGAGTTTGGACTTTAAGATCTTCTTCACTCTCATGATGTATTCACTACTAACTTTCTCCTTGACTTCAGTGTGCTTGATGTCAGCTTGAAGGATACCTAGGTATTTGCAGTGATCTTCTTCATCCAGACTCCTGATGTTATTTTCCAATTCTTCCAATATTGTTCAGTTTCCGCTGTTGGTGGCTCTGATGTTACTGTGTGGTTGCACTGCAGTTGGGAGTACACCTTGGATGGTTCTTTGGAGAACAAGGCATTTATCTTTTTGTCCTTTGCTTCTCTAGTGTATCTCCTTAGCCTGGTAACCAGTGCTGTGAACCTTTGTTCAGCAGTCTCTAGGGCTTCAGATGGAGTCAGGCCCTTGTATTTTTTCAGTAGCCGACTCTTATCCTTAATCTCTACACCCTTCTGTAATTCCACCAGCTAACTAACTTCTTTCTGAGTTGCCCTGATCTTAACCTCCAACCTCATTTTATGGAAGGATATGTACTGCTGTTCTTCTTGATTGTGTAGCCAAGTATCTCCAGGATTACAGCGGCTGTAGCATATACCAGTTCATTGGTTTGAGGTATGAGGTATGGTTTGAAGTATGGTGCTAGTAGGGGTTGTCATGAAGACTCTACTGGCATTTTCTAGCATACTACCTGATGGTACTTCTCCACTGCGCCTTAGTAATCAGTCTCAAGGGTTGACTGTAGCTAGTTTATCCATGATCGTATGCCTCATATTAACTGCTGTGCTCTGTAATGGAGGGGGTGGCAGTGACATTCCAGCATCAGGTGTTGGCTGCACATCCAATTGTTTTTCTGGGCTTCGAGTCCAGGATGTAATGTATAGTTGGTATATCTCAAGTTGTGAGAGCAGCTTCCTCTTCACTATGTTGAAGTGTTGGGTAACTATCTGTTTCTCAGTTAGTGTGAATATAGGTCTTCTGTCCATCCTTAGTTCCCTCATACGTTTCATATATCCCCTCTCATTAGGTCTACTGTTGTAGTAGCATTCCATCAATTCCAGGCTCTCTTGTCTCATCCATGTATGGTTTGTTATATAGTTTTTACTAAGAATTTTGATTATAATAATAAAATCTAATACAAACTAGGCTTAAAGAGATTAGAAAAGAATAAAAAGTATAAGAAAAAAGAAAGAAGAAAAAGAAAATAATAAAAAGAAATATATGAAGTGACTTCCAACCTTCATCGCAAGTAAAAATTTAGTGACTCTTCACCCCCTCTAAGGTTACAAACATTAATCTCTTCATCCTATATCCTATCTCTTATTTATAAATGAATCCATAAAACATCATCTTTTCAGTCCTGGTGTCAGCAGAAAGTCCATAAAGGGTTACCAGAAATAACAACATATCTTGTTTTAACCTTGATAAAATAAACCAACTTTATATTCTTTCCTTTTACTTCTAGCAGTCTTAATCTTTAGTTCATTCAAATATTGTCATAGGATTTGATTTCTCTTCATTTCTTCTTTGTCCCATCGCACAGAGTTCTTCAAGGCTTTAACAAGACTCTTTTGCAAATCCAATAAGAAAAAATTATCCAGGTCACCCTACTCAAGTAGCTGTTTTTATGTTCTTATCTCGATTGCCTATCCTGAGACCTGAGCAGAGACAATTGGGAATAACATTCTACTTGGAAGTGGGTATTTACTCACCAATAGTCCAGTTTCTCCTCTCAGCACTGATCAATGTCACCTATATCTAAGTAAGGCTAAGAAATTCTATTGAAAATCCTTCCGACTGAGAGTCATCAAATTTTGGAACAGCTTCTGTGACAACCTGACATTTTGCCTTAACTGAAAGCCTTGTCTGATCTTTTAAAAAACATTGACCTATGCCAGGACATATTTCTTGCTGCTCAATCTTTTGAACTGTGGTTGTCAATGCTAAACTTTTTTTCTCGGCTTCCCTAGATTTTGGGTATACTTTTGTTTAGCAAATTTGCTGTAAGGACTTTTTGCTGGATTTTCATCCTTGGGTATTTGATTTTAACTCTTGCCTGACTGAAACTGTGGTCAAAATAATTAACTGTAGCATCTAAATTAGAAAAGAATTGGGGGGTTTTTTAACCTAAAGCGCTTTACAAATAAGTCACAACAGGTAGCTATTGACTCCAATAACCATTTATAGGGGTAAATGGCACAAAGCCCTGAACCACCCAAGACAGTTCTGTCAGATGGCTGTGTGGATACAATTATGCTAATGAAAAAAGCATTCTGTTGATTTCAGTTGGAGATATTCGAATGTCTCCCTACACTGAAAACAATGAGATTTAAAAGTGCTTAACAATGTTAGACTATGACCCATGTTTTTATAATACCATATAATTTATAGATATGAAATATAATGGATTGAATCCATGCCTCTGGAAATAGAGTTAGAAACTGACTGTCTCACCCTATTTCCTCCAGCCAAGAATCTTCCAAAAGATTGTATGTATGTATGTATGTATATTTCAAATTTGTCACCGCCCATCTCACTGCAGAGTGGCTCTGGGCGATGTTATGGGAGATTAGCTGTGGTCCAGAGGGCAAAGGAGAAATAAATAGAGATGGGATTCATTTGGACAACTCTAGGATCTGGCAGAATCAGTTACTAAATATTTTTAGTACAAGTGTAAATTGCATAATCAAACTGATCATGAAGAATTCTGATAAACAGAGTTATGTGCATAATTCTGTGACTTGGATTGAGAACTGAATTAGATGAAGAGGCTGTATGCCTTTTAGTAACAATTGCTTTAAAACATTACTAAACTATTGCCTTCATGCCCTGTTTACTGGCTTCCTGGATACATCAAGCTGTGTCCTGTGGGAAACAGAATGTTGGACTAAGTAAATCTTTGCTTTTCTGTAATCCAACCAAACCCCTTTGTTGTTCTTGCTTGAGCCAGAAATACTTCTTTAATGCTGCCTACAAAATTGGATGGACATAATCACCAAATGTTGAGCTCAAGTAAGAGTGACATCACTTTTTATGAAATTTGAAAGCTTTAGGTAATTTATAAATGTCATTTTTGAAAAAGTTCATAAAAACAATAAATGAAGAAAATATGTGCATGTGATTTGTTATTTTATTCAGGAAGAATATGGAAACAAAATTTCAATTGTCACTCAGTAAACCATTCTACTATTAATCTCCATATTTGATGGATTCAAACTCAAGGGTTGGGTATATATGTTGGGAACTAGTGAGGTGGTAGTGAGGCGTTGCCTATAACACTGAATCATCTCTGCTAGTCTGTTAATAGTAATGTTCTTAATAGTAGAATGCTTTAATATTATTTAAGGTTTTTTCTTATTGTACTCTGCCCAGAGTCATGTTGAAAGTGGGTATAGGACTGAGGCATGTTCACATGTTGACCACCTGGACATTCCTCATTTATCAGTTAAGAGAACAGCCTCGTCACCAGTTTACACAGAGGCCAAAAGTAATAGACAGAAAGTTTCCAGCTTGGCAGCCTGGGAGATAAATTGGATTCTGGAGGGAAAGCAATCAATTTGCAGGGATTTCTGTCATGTTTTCTTATTTATTAAAAGAAACTTTGGGAGAATCTTGCTCTCTACTGAAGACCTTGACAGTATTAGAGTGGGTGGGCTAGGGCTGAAGACATCAGTTGTGGTGGCTGAGAAGAGGCAAAGAAGGAAGGAAGGGAAGGCATTGGGAAGATCAGGGGAATGTATAGCAATGGGATATGCCATGCTGGGACCCTGATCCTTACTGTTGTAAGAAACGGTTGTAATAAAGAACAGATACACAGGCTAGCATAATAAAACTTCAGTTTAACAGACTAATGAGGAGTCTGTTAAAGCAGAATGTTTGTTAAATGAGTGAAATTTTATGTGTGCATATTTGCCATATTATATGCATGTGTAAAATAGAAACTGGATTTTATGTATTTTACTCATTACATACATGTATAAAATGAGGAGGAAGAATTAGTCCAATGCATTCAGAGTCTGATAAACTGAAGTCTATTTCTCAATATTTAGATATTTAAAGTAGGGGACATAAGTGTTTCAAATAAATAAAAATATCGCCCATTGACAAATGGAAGACATCTCAACGTCCCATAAGAAAATTGTATTTATAGGTTCAAATATTGAGGTTAAATCCATATCTCAGGTTTCACTAAAGTATCTACTATATACCCAATGATGATCAGAACTCATAACTCCAATTATCAGAAATTTGAATCTCCCCCACAACATCACTGCTTTTCCTTTCAGTGATCAATTTTTGGATGTATCAAGGCCAGTGGCAAAATTTCTATATGTAACTTTAGCTTTTTAAAATTGGCTATTGCTTTCCTCACAATTTTGATTATATTTGGTTTTCAAGTAATTTTCATGTATGCATTTTAACTGTTATATATGTTTTAATATTTGTTGGTTTGGTCTCAGACAGTAAATTAATAAATAATAATATGAACTGCCCATCAAGCAACTCCTCCAGCCCCATCTCTCAATTCATTTAAACTTATTCTTTTATTTTTATTTTTTTTTCCCCTGCAGGCTATATTTCCTACAGAAAAGGCAAAAGAAAGTGCCAGGGCAAAAAACATAAGGATGTCAGAACATATAAAACTCGAAATTTTAACCATGTGGCAAACGCAGTTGACATTCTGTTCTCGATTCTTAGAAACTAGTATCAGTTCTTATATACTGGGTAGAGAGAGAAGACCTAATTGTTTAGGTTATAGTTCTATGGTCACCAAGATATTCCAGGAGCAATTAATAGACATTTCTCATTCTAAGAGCAGTCAGAGAGAGGGAGAGAGAGAGAAAGAACAAGCTTAAGGGAGGAACACCCAATTCATATGCTTCTTATAGTCCTTGCAGAAGAGACAAGAACCTAACCTCTTCATTGGTATGAGGAAAAGCAGAAAGAGGATGGTTCTGTGGACTATCCTATGAAGTTCCAGAAGAGCAGCATTCAAAGCATACACAACCACATATGTGTCCCTGTTGATTTTAACAGGATAATTTATCACATAGATTTTTTTTTTCTACTTTCAGGATAGTGACATCAAGTCCTTACCAAAGAAGATTAAGATTATTCAATTAATCACATATATTATGGAATCAATCACTCCTACCAGTGTCTCAGTTAAGAAATACCAATAGGAACTATGGGAAATATAAATATTGAGGGATTATAGGAGATATACATGCCTCAACCTCTCTTTATGATCTAAATAAGTGACCCACAGTTTAGGATGTTGTATTGATGTTATTAATTTTTTTTAAATATTACTCGTTTTTCCTATCAAAAGCTACTGCTTCTGATAGTTTTAACAAAATCATACAAAATCTCACAAATGTAGACCCTTGTATAGATACAGGGTAATACATTTACATAAGCATACTTTATCAGTGATGCTGTAGTACAGAGAATCAGGTATTATTCATGCCAGAATTTTGAATTGTGTGTTTCAATCAGTCAAGGTATCAAGAAGTTGGTATTTCTCCTTGCTGAATGATAATTTGTACACAAATGCAGGTAGAGACTTTGTAATACTTTGATTTGAATTCAGAAACATCAAGTGCTTGAATTTTTGAATGGGAAGCATATAAACCTTATATCCAAGGTCGAATTATTGCTTATGCATCATATAAAAATAAAATTAAAAATAAAAGGGAAAATAATTTGAAAGATGAATTGAAACATTTATGGGAACAGATGGTTAGATACCCATCTACTACCTTGTACAGAGAAATACAGAAGAAAAAACATGAATTAAATACCATAATATCACAGCAGACAGAATTCATATTAACAGGTTTATGACAGAGATATTGGGAAAATGGCAAAAGACCTGGCAAAATTTCAGCTAATCGCTTAAAGCAAAAGAAAGATAAGGCAATTATTTCACGTATTAGGGGTGAAAGATGAAATATATAAAACTATTTATAGATCTTTTGGTGCGAAACCTCTGTCAATTGTATGAGATACTTGATAAGGGATTATTATCAGAGGTATTTATTCAGGCTTATATTACAATTATACCAAAACCAGGTAAAGACCATGCTCACTGTGCTAATTATTGTCCAATTTCACTGATTAATGTTCATACAAAGATCTTAACAGCAGTGCTAGCAAGTGATACCATTTGTTACTAAGAATGATAAAGCAGGGTTTATAAAAACTAGACAAGCAGCAGACAACACTAGGTTAGTTGTAAATTTACTAGACTTGAATAAAAAGACCAATTTGTAGTTTTATCCTTAGATGCTGAAAAAGCTTTTGACAAAATACAGTGGAACCTCGGGTTACGAACGCTTCTGTTAACGAACTTTTAGGGTTACGACCAGCTCTGGCCACAAAATTTTGCTTCGGTTTGCGAACTCCGCCTCGCAGCCATTTTCCCTCCCGTGACATGGTCCATGGCCATTTTTCCACCCGACACATGGTCCGCGGCCATTTTCCGCCCGACACATGGTCCGAGGCCATTTTTCCGCCCCTGACACGTGGACTGCGGCCATTTTTCCGCCCGACACGTGGTCCGCGGCCATTTTTCCGCCCCGACACGTGGTCCGCGGCCATTTTTCCGCCTCTGACACGTGGTCCGCGGCCATTTTCCGCCCTGACACGTGGTCCGTGGCCATTTTTCCGCCCTGACACGTGGTCCGTGGCCATTTTTCCGCCCCTGACACGTGGCCTGCGGTCATTTTTCCGCCTCTGACACGTGGTCCGTGGCCATTTTCCGCCCGACATGTGGTCTGTGGCCATTTTTCCGCCCCGACACGTGGACTGCGGCCATTTTTCCGCCCGACACGTGGTCCGCGGCCATTTTTCCGCCCCGACACGTGGTCCGCGGCCATTTTTCCGCCTCTGACACGTGGTCCGCGGCCATTTTTCCGCCTCTGACACGTGGTCCGCGGCCATTTTCCGCCTGACACGTGGTCCGTGGCCATTTTTCCGCCCCTGACACGTGGTCCGTGGCCATTTTTCCGCCCCTGACACGTGGCCTGCGGTCATTTTTCCGCCCTGACACGTGGTCCGTGGCCATTTTTCCGCCCCTGACACGTGGTCCGTGGCCATTTTTCCGCCCCTGACACGTGGCCTGCGGTCATTTTTCCGCCTCTGACACGTGGTCCGTGGCCATTTTCCGCCCGACATGTGGTCCGCGGCCATTTTTCCGCCCCGACACGTGGTCCGCGGCCATTTTTCCGCCTCTGACACGTGGTCCGCGGCCATTTTCCGCCCTGACACGTGGTCCGTGGCCATTTTTCCGCCCCTGACATGTGGTCCGTGGCCATTTTTCCGCCCCTGACACGTGGTCCGCGGCCATTTTTCCGCCTCTGACACGTGGTCCGTGGCCATTTTCCGCCCGACATGTGGTCTGTGGCCATTTTTCCGCCCCTGACACGTGGTCCATGGCCATTTTTCCGCCCCTGACACGTGACCTGCGGCCATTTTTCCGCCCCTGACACGTGGTCCGCGGCCATTTTCCGCCCCTGACACGTGGTCGTAGGGAGGGGGACTCTCCCTCCAAGCAATAGCCACCTCCCTGTCCTCCACGCCAGAACAGATTAACGGTAATTACGCTGAACCTTATGGGGAAATTTCCTTCGGGTTGCGACCAATTCGGGTTGCAACCAGAGTCACGGAACGAATTAAGTTCGTAAACCGAGGTTCCACTGTATATAAACAGTACATGTTTGCTGTACAAAACAGGTTTGGATTTCCTTTGAAATTTATAAAATTGATTAAGATGCTGTATGAACCACCCATATCTAAAGTAAAGGTTAATGATATTTTTTCTGCTACTTTCCCATTATTTAGAGGATCTTTCATGTTTTCATGGAATCCTTAGCTTGTGCTATTAAACATAGGGAGATTTACAGAGATAGTACATAATTCAGTTGAACATAAATTGGCTTTATTTGCAGATGATATCCTTCTGTTTATTTCTAAACCTCATACTATGCAAATGATAGATGCCTTTAGTAAAATAGCAGGATATTCTATTAACTGGTCCAAATCAGAATTGATGCCAGTAGATGAAAATTTGGTTACCCATTTAAGGAATATCAATGCCGTATTTGTACCAAATGCATTAAATATTTAGTTATGTGTATACCAAAAGATGTAACTCAGTTAGCAACATGTAATATAAATAAAATATATAAAGAGGTTTCTTCAGATATAGATAGATGGGAGTCATTAAACCTCACCCTTTGGGGAAAGGTGAATATTCTCAAAATGAATATTATTCCCAGATTAATTTATATTCTGAGAGGAATTCCTGTTCAAATATCTGGAAAATATTTACAGAAAATAAATTCTTTGTTTAGAAAATTTTTATGGTGTTCTTCAATTCTGAGAATATCTTTACAGAAAATGCAATTACCAATTAATGAGGGAGGATTCGGTTTTCCGAATCTGGAGCTATATCATCAGCCTTACCTATTGTCAAGTATTAAATACTGGAAACCAACAACTGGTGTTAATTTTCCAATTTGGGCCATCTTGAAATATACATATATAGACCTTTGGATGGATGGACGGCATTAGGATCTAAATACAATAGAACTCTAGTATCTCAGGAAACAATTATGTCAGTTAGCAAGCCATGGAATGTAATAGTCTAATAAAAAAAAAAAAGATCAAATCCTTTTTCTCATGCTAAACTGATTTTATGGGGAAATCCAACTTTAAAAATTGGGAAAAAGATGGTGATATGGAAAAATTGGATGGAAGTGGGGATATTGACTTTGGATCAATTGATAGATGATAAAGATGAATGTTTAACATATGCTGTGTTAAGAGATAAATATCATCTACCAGATGTAACCCAATGGCAATATTAACAGCTACAACATTTGTAAACAACATTGTTTGGACCAGCAGCATTTTCAGCTTCTGAGACACCTAAGATATTAGAACCACTTGTTAAATCCTTTAAAACTAAAAAAAACTATTAGCTTTTATAGATATTTGTTATCAATAAATAAATTTGACATGCAGATGTTAAGAGATGAGTGGAATACAGAATTAGAAGTTTCTGTATTGCCTAGACAATGGGAGAGTGTCTTAACTTCTATAGCAAGAGTGTCAATGGACCTTAAACTACAACTTATACAACAAAAAATAATATTTAGAATTGGATTCCATTATGTTTGTATAGAAAAGGACTGAATAAGACAGCATTTTGTTGAAGATGTAACAATGATAATGCTTCTTTAAAACATATGTTTTTGCTATGTCCTATACTTACTAAGTTTTGAGAGAAAGCAGTGGATCATATAAATGTGACTGTGCAACACAAACTAAATGTTTCAGAGGATAATAGTCTCTTGAATTACATACCTAGTACATGGAATTTGACAATTGGACAACATAAATGGATTCTCTGTGCCCTTACCATGGCTAAAAGACTGATATTGCAACACTGGAAAGATAAATGTATGGCCCCATTCCCTCAATGGATTGAAGACCTGATTACACTTGCCACCTATGAGCAGATTGCCTATAGACATAGATTTTAGATGGACAAGTATAATGAAATATGGGACTCATTTATACAAAATACAGTAGCTTAGGAAAAAGATTGATAGTTATATAATTGTATTAGAAATAAATACAGATATACTTACATACTATTTGCATTAGATAAATATATATAGAATTGTAACAGTTTATTGTTGTAATGGTATACTATACATTTTCTTTTTTATTATTTATTTCTGTTCTATTTTTTCCACTTATTTTTTTAAGCATCTGAAAAAAAAAAACATAAGCATGCTTTATCAGTGATGTGTAGAAGAGAGAATCAAGAATTATTCATGCCAGAGCTAGAAGCCTTTTTCTCACAAAGTAATTTGCCAGTCCAGGTTTTTATAGAAAGGGAGAATAAAAATCTCTGCTGCCTGTATAATAAAACTCAACAAAAAGCTATTACACAAGGGGAAAACTGAAAACTCTAACTTGGATGTAGTCTACCATCCAAGGAAATTATATCAGTTGAAAAAGAGATAAAGAGTTTTATCTCCAGTATGAAGAGCAATTCCTTAACAGCAGTGCCAGGCTTGTTACAATAGACTTTGAGTATGCGAAGGGAGACATCTGGCCTGGATATCTTTCTCCAGGAATTCAGTAGCAACTGATTTGTTCTTTTGCAGTAATGATGCTCCCTATACTTTCTTTCAAGGATATCCTGATGCTGCTCAGTTATCCTGATGCTGCCCTGTCCCTTATAGACATTTAAGGTTTTTATTCTGTGGAGGTTGACACACACTTAGAGCTATTCTCCCCCTGTGCTCATCATTACTCCTGCTTTAAGCCCTGCTACATCTTTTAAGACATTTGTTTAGTACAGTACTACTATAGCTCCTAACTACTTCCTTGTTTCAGTCAGTAGGATGAAGGGAAAGCCCTATGCCCTCCCCTGCGTCACATATTCAGACAGATCTTATAATGTCTGTTCTATGTTTTTCATCAGAATAACAGAAAAGTATCACATCTGTGTTTAGAATTAGTTAAAATCTTTCCTTCCTTTGATAATTATAGGGCTGGGCTCCAAGAACATATGAAATATGAATTAAAAAATAAGCAACTGTACCATTAAAAAAAGTAAGCTGTTTATCCACAACACTGTTGAAACTAATCAGATGGATTACTATTTACTGTTAGTGTACACACACCCAGACACATACTGCCTCACTGCTTATTTATGTGAAAGTCCACAGAAGCCACAAACAAGAATTATGTAGTTGCTTGTAAATAAACTCCATAAGGTTTAAATACTACAGCAGATGTAAGGAACTGTAGGAGGTATGCCCACAGATATCTCCCTTGGTGCCCTCCAGACTACACTTTAATTTTGTTGTTGATTTAAATAAATACATGAAAAGCTGGCATACTGCAAATAAGTAACACCTCTAACATTATCTTCATTTCAAATATGCCTCTAACTCCCACATGGGACTCAGAGACATTGTTTGAAAATAAAAATGGTTTGTGTTTTGTTCTGAGTTCTGAATAGTCAAAATTAGACTCAGAACAGTCACACCTCTAATGTTTTGTTCTGAGCTCAGAACATTTTCCACACCTCTAATGAATGTATGTGTGTCTGTTTCTCTCTCTCTTGAACCTTTATTACCCATGTAAGTAAGATACTATTACAGTCTATCAGAATTTATTTTAAAATATATTTTTACAATTCATTAAAATATCTGCATCCATTTTCACTTGAAACTTTTCTTAAGATTTCTGTAAGTTTTTTGTTTTTTGTTTTGCAAGGGGGAGCATTATGTAGCATTTTCATTAAAGAAATATAGACTTCATCCATTCCCATAAAACAGTGGGACATATTTCTTATAAGAAATATATATTTGTTATCCTAATAAAGATACTATTCTGAGAATGTTAAATATTATCTAATGGGCCAAAGTTACCACAAATATTTTATAAGTAGAAAAATTCACATTCACATTTTATTTTCCTTGTACTTTATGCTAATAATTAATATTTTCCACAAAATCAACTTCTTCAGCAAATTAACACATAAAAAGACTGATTGTGGACACCTACCTTGGGTTTTATTTTTTTTCTCCTCTGCTTTCTGTGATTATTTTTTGTTTTTGATATTGTTCTGATTTTCTTATTATGTATTTTGTTTTGGATGCTGTATGCCATCCAGTGTCTTTAGAATGGGGGGTTATATGTACAGTGGAACCTCGGTTTACGAACTTAATTCGTTCCGTGACTCTGGTCGCACCCCGAATTGGTCGCACCCCGAAGGAAATTTCCCCATAACGTTCAATGTAATTACTGTTAATCCGTTCTGGCGTGGAGGACAGGGAGGCGGCTATTGCTTGGAGAGAGAGTCCCCCTCCCTACGATGTGTCAGGGGCGGAAAAATGGCCGCAGACCACGTGTCAGGGGTGGAAAAATGGCCGCGGGCCACGTGTCAGGGGCGGAAAATGGCCACGGGCCACGTGTCAGGGGCAGAAAATGGCCGCGGACCACGTGTCAGGGGCGGAAAAATGGCCGCGTACCGTGTCACGGGAGGGAAAATGGCCGCGTATCCTGTTCGTACCCCGAGGCGGAGTTCGCAAACCAAGGTAAATTTTTGCGGCCGGAGCTGGTTGTAACCCGAAAAGCTCGTTAACAGAGGCGTTCGTAACCCGAGGTACCACTGTATTATAAATAAATAGTCTTAATCATTCTTGCTTTATATATAGAATATAAGAATAAATAGAATAAATAGAATTTGCATATTTTGAACCAGTAAATCCTAATATATCTGGGATCAATTGCCCTCATTATGGTGCTTCATCATTCCCATTAATTACGTTGCTTTCTTCAATGTACAAAAGAAACTCTATAGTTAGTGATTCTTGAGAAAGTATATCGTGAACCAAAGCAGAAATCTATTTCTGAATCTACTTAGCTTAACTACACAAGCACAACCTCTCTGTTTTAGCAAAAGTTATGTTGTTTGTTTTGCATTAATACTCCTGACTTGCCTCAGCTATTTTCACACAATTTGGACAACAACTTTATGGATTCAGAGAAATACACATCTTTACCATTCTTAAATATGACCTAAACTTTAGGCTATTTTTTTCCTCTTGGGACTGCAGTTTAGGCCGCTAAAGTGTATTCTCCCCCAAGTCCACCCCATGTATTTGAGCTCTGAATACATGGAACAGAGCCCTGGCACTATTTCTGAAAAAGAAAAGCATCTGTAGGAAACTATTTTATTTTATTTTATTTTATTTTATTTTATTTTATTTATCAAATTTGTCACCGCCCATCTCATGAAACGACTCTTTGTGGTTTACAAGAAGATAAAAAGTCATTAAAATACAACATAAAAACAATCCTAAAAATAAATAGGTTTCAAGAAGATGGAAAATTGGCAATTAATTCCAAGAAGCATCATCAGAGGGCTAACCACCCCCAGGGATGGGTAGAGCCCATATCACCCCGTGACAGAGCCAGGAAACTATATTTGAAATAAGGATAGGGGTCAGTGGGCAATGTTTTTGCTCCTTTGTCCTACCTCTCACTGTATTTGGCCCCTCAGATGATTAATCAATTTCATTATAATTTAAAGATAAAGATAAAATAAAGATCTACATTAACTTTATGATATGTACTACCTTGTAAATTAAAAAGTATGTTTTAGGGGCAATATCCACATTTGCTATTATAAACATATTAAAATGCTCAAGTATTCTTAATCACTTTATTATTATATCTATAAATATTAGGGGGTGATTAAAGGTTATTTTAAAGCTCACAAGCTGGAGAAAAATTATCACAGATAAAGTAAAACTGACATTCAGACGTGGACATTTTAAGAGGGAAAAATGACTTGTCCATTCGTCTCTAGTATGATTTTAGTATTTTGTAATATTATATTAATCAACTAATGGTAAAATTATGCAAATAAAATGGGTTCCAGAGGGAGCTGGGGGTTCTTCCTGCTGGTCTGCTGCACAGTTCATACAAAGCCTTGGTCACTGCCTGGAATAAAGGGGCAGCTGAGGCTTTGGATAGGATTGTGCCTATGCGACCTCTCCCCTCTCAAGGATCCCATCACTCCCTGTGGTTTATGGAGAGTTTGAGGGAAATGAAACAAGAGAGATATCTGGAGCATTGCTAGCGCTCACCTAGGGACAAATTCAACCAAACACAGGTTAGTCACTATTAAGGCCTACCTTGTGGCGATAAGGGTGGTGAAATAACAGTATTCTCCACCCATATTTGCATTTGCAGATTGCTGCTCCACAGCCCTGTTTCAGGTGATATGAGCCCTCTTGGATAAAGGTGGCCCAGAGAACTTTTTGCAGGGTTGCGCAGAGGAATTTGCTCAGCACCTGTCAGATAAAATCACTCAGATTCGTTCAGTTGGATGCTGGCTTTGTTGCAGGTCTGGGGTGGATGCCTTGCCCAGGGTGGAGTCTTGCCCAGTTATCTGCGAATGGTTTGAACTTGTTGGACCTGAGGAAGCAGACAGAGTCCTTAGGACTGTGAACTTGGCCACCTGCTCCTTAGATCCATGCCCTCATGACTCATGAAAGCGGCCCGGGGGGGTGTTGTGTGGGTGGGTTCTAGCGATGGTGAATTCTTCTCTGTGTGAGGGGGTTGTTCTTTCGCCTCTTAAGGAGGCTTTGATTTGCCACCTCAAAAAGCCATTGCTAGACCCCATGATACTGGACAATTTTCATCCAGTATCCAACCTCCCTTTTTTGAGGAAAGTGATTGAGAGGATGGTTGCACAGCAGCTTCAGAGGACCTTGGATGAAGCAGATTATCTAGATCCTTTTCAGTCAGGGTTCAGACCTGGGTATGGTATGGAAATGGCATTGGTCATGCTTCTGGATGATCTCTGGCATGGGTGGGATGGTGGTTGTGCATCAATCCTTGCCTTACTTGACCTCTCAGCGGCTTTCAATACTATCAATCATGGTATCTTTCTGGACCGACTCAGAGGATTGGGGGTGGATGGCACAGTGTGTGCTGGTTCACCTCCTTTTTACAGGGTTGGTTCCAGTCGGTGGTGATTGGGGAGGAAAGATCTCATCCTCGGCCCCTGCTATGTGGGGTGCTGCAGGGGTCAGTGCTCTCTCTTCTATTTAACATCTACATGAGATCATTGGGTGAACTCATCTATCACCATGGGATGAAGTATCCATAAGCTAATGTCACTCAATTGTATATCTCTGCTCCTGGCAAATTAAGCGATGCTGTGGCCGTCCTATCCCAGTGGCTGTGGGGATCTGGATGGAGAACAACAGGCTTCAACTGAACCCTGGCAGGACTGAGTGGCTTTAAGTTTTGAGCCCTTCTGGTTCTAGGACTTTACCATCTTTGGTACTGAATGGGGTTGCACTGCCCCAAACAGACCCTGTGTGCAAGCTGAGGGTCCTCCTGGACTCACAACTCCTGCTCAATGAGCAGGTGGCAGTCGTGGCTAGGAGGGCCTTTGCACACCTTCATATTGTGTGCCAATTGCACCCGTTCCTGGATCAGGGGACCTATTTACAGTCACTCATGCCTACTGCAATGTGTTCTACATGGGGCTGCCCTTGAAGAGTACCCGGAAATTTCAGCTGGTGCAAAGTGCGGTGGCATAAACAGTTATGTGTGTTTCTGGTACAGCTTGATTCGCAAGTTGCATTGGTTACCAGTTTGTTTCTGGGCCCATGGAATTCAAGGTGCTAGTGTTGACCTTTAAAGCCCTTCATGTCATGGGACTGGGTTATTTGAGGGACCGCCTCTCCCTGATTTCATCTGCCCATCCTACCAGATCCAGCAGAGAGGGCATGTTATGGACCTCTCTGCTGGAGCTTCATTTGGTGAGCCCTACATGGCAGGACTTTTCTGCTGTGGCGCCCGCACTTTGGAATCTTTTCCCGAGGTGAGATTGGCCTCATCACTGTTGAGCTTCTGGAGGTTCCTCAAGGCCTGGTTATTCCAGCGGGCCTGGGGACCCCAGGGGACAGGTGAGCTAGTGAGGTGGCTCCATTATTTTTAATATCCCTTCGTCTGTTATTTTTTTGTTTTAGTTGGTTTTTATCTTTTAATGTATTTATTGTTTTAGCCTTGTTGTATGCCACCCAGAGTCGCTTGCTTGAGTCACAGAGTCAGTGGCTATATAAACTGTATAAATAAATACATAAATAATAAAATCAACTCAATGTTTCTTATTGGTAGGAGTCAGCATAATTATTCCAAACAATATAATTTAATGGTGTTTTCCAAAAAGGCTATGACTAATAGGAGAATCAGATATCAGATCAAAAAGATGGAGAATGTCTACACATAGAATGAATCCAATGGAGACAGGTGCATAGGACCTTCTAATCCTGAGAATCGAAACAGGAAAAGTTTTCATTGGAAAGAACTTCCTCTTGTATTCCTGTTGAATGGAAGTAAAACATCATCTTATATACTTGTTCAAAATTAATTCCTAGTTTTGCAGTAACAGAAAAAATGATTATTTGTTACTCAAAGAGCCCCATAAAGTCAAAAGTTTATCTTTTAAAAATATAGGCTTATTCTCAACATATATTGCTTTATGTAATGAATAATGTAAACATTTTCTGACTAAATTTAAAACCTAGTAGCTATCTCCAATTAATCTGATAACTAGCAATCTACTTACCACTTTCAAAGCAGGCATCAAATACAAGATGACCTTTTTTTGCCTGTCCATAGTAACCTGGAGGAACAGCAGTATATTTGCTTAAGTTTCCTGTAATAATTTCATCAATTCCTATGTCGCTACCTGTTGGAATAACAATAAGGAAGATAATTAGATATAACTGGGAACTCAGTATAAAATAAAATAAACTGGTTCTCTTTATTAATGATTTGCAAAGGTGGCAAAACCTAATACTCATACTTTTCAAGAATACTATTTGAAAATTACTCCTTCCATAATGATGAGATCGAAGAACAAAATTTATCTGACAACGTTAATGTTCAACACTTCCACTAATAATTGACTTGATTTTATACTTTATATGGGATCTCATCTATCTGTGTGAGTTGTATCAGTATTTGAGAGAGCCAAACTGTATTTGAGGCAAAGAAATCCACAGCTTCCTCTTATAAGGCAATTTCAGAATACATGATATATTTCTTGGAACTATACAATATACTAAGGTATTGAACAAATCAGCCAAAAATCAACTGAGTTGATGGTGGCATAGTATCATAACAGCAGAACAGCAGAGCTCCTATCAAGATATTTTCAAAGCATTAGTGCATTCATATAATAAATCTATAGTAATTGTCACTACTGTTCTAGAGCAGGGAATGGGCCTAAGTGTTCATGATCCAGAGTAAAGTCTTATATAATTACAATAGAAAATTAAAATGTTATTAAACATATATAACATACCTTACTTTACAGTGCTATACAACTAACCATGTTGTAATTACTCATTGCCATCATATAAATTAAATTTAGCTTGGTTGCTTTTGATTTTTAAAAAAATATATACTGTTAATATCAATTCCAAAATTCTCTAAAGTTTACATTTAATTGAAATCAATGGTATTTAAATGAAGAAATTAGATATGCAATCCTACTTATTCCTGCCCAGTGGTAATTCTCATTGGGCATGTTTTGTATTTGGAAAAAAAGGAATTGTGCTATTAGTTGAATCATAGATATACTTAAAACCACAACTGATCTGAATGGACTTTACATCTGAGTACACATGTAAAGGATTATACTGTTAACTTGTTTTTATGTTAATGAAATTATTATTGCTTAATTATATAACACTCTTCTGTTGAGGGATCCCAGTGTAATGTACAAAAAGTATGAAAGTAATCTTCTGCAAAAACAATTTTATAAAGGGTACCAAAACACTTATCATAAAGCAAACAATATGAAAGTACAACAATTTACAACAGAATTCAGATACAAAGCAGCATAAAAGGCAGTATAGTCCTACAATGGTTGCTTCCAGAAATGGCTCAGATGGGCCCAAAATCACTGTTAAGTTGGATATACCTATAAATCTAAATTGTAAATAAATGAAAAATGAATAGGTGAATAAATATATCTTCATTTGTTGTATAAATCAAAACTGGATTGGGGGCCATCTGTACTGCTCTGGGAAAGAGTTCCAAAATTGGGGCAGCACTTCAGAAAAGTCTCTACTTCAGTGCTACAATATCAGTTTTTTGGCATAGTAAGGGCACAGAGAATGCATTTACACTGTCCAGATGTCAAATCCCATGTACTATGTATACAGTTCAAAAGAATATTATCCTTTGAAAAATTTAGCTTTTGTCACACAATCATATTTATATATGATCAGGAGGCTCTGCTCACAGTCACGCATGCCCTAATCACCTCCAGATTGGACTACTGTAATGAGCTCTACATGGGGCTGCCCTTGAAGAGTATCCAGAAGCTTCAACTGGTGCAGAATGCAGTGGCACAGGCAGTTTTGTGTGCTCCTAGAACAGCACATATTACACCTCGCTTCACGAGTTGCACTGGCTGCCGGTTTGCTTCCGGGTCCAATTCAAGGTGCTGCTTTTGATCTTTAAAGCTCTTCATGGCATGGGGCTGAGTTATTTGAGGCACTGCCTCTCCCCAATTATATCAGCCCTCCCATTAGATCAGGCACAGACGGTATGCCATATGTTTCATCGGCCAGGGACTTGCATTTGGTGGGACCCAGGAGGCAGGCCTTCTCTACCATGATTCCCACCTTGTGGAACATTCTCCCTCCCAAAGTTATGTTCACTCCTTCCTTGCTGTTGTTTGGAAACCAGAGACATTCTTAGAAGGCTCCACTGTAATTGATATTCTGTTCTCTCCATGAGGTTTGTATTTTTAAAATCTAAATTTTTAAAAATTTTGATGTTTTTAATAATCTTTTTATCTTTTTATGTTTGTTTTTATCTACTTGTTATTTTATTTAATTGTTGTATGTCACCCAGAGTCACTTTGTGTGAGATGGGTGGCTATATAAATGTGACATATAAACAAAATAAAATATAGTCCAGTACCTTCTCCCAAAACTCAGTAAGTATAGTCCCATTTATTCAATGATTTGAAGACCTGATTGTGCTTGCCCCTTATCAGTGGATGGCCTACAGATGCAGACTTTGTATAGACAAGTATAATGAAATATAGGATTAATTTATACAAAACACAGTAGATTTTTAAAAAACATGATAATCGTATATATCTATTAGAAATATATATGTACGTGAATATTTGTATTAGTTAAGCATATACAGAATTGAAATTGTTTATTGTTATAATGATATATTAACTCCTTTTTTTCTCTTTGTTGTATTTTTTCACTTTTTTTGTTAAATCACTTTTATGTATTTTTTCCTTTTTTTTTGTAATCAAAAATTTAAAAAAATAAATAAGGAAAGTCTCTACTCCCAGATAATGCAACGTAAGTCACATCTACCAAAGGGCCTCCAGAGCTATCTTAGCACTTGGGTTGGTTATTAAAAGAGGCAATCTTTTTAATACTACAATGCAATACTTTTTTCAAAAAATTATGTAGTATTCTAGTTCCAAATGATTATAAGTAGCTCTTGAGAAGTATTTGCAGTACTTTGCAAAAGGTAAATCGAATTATTTCAATATTCTTAAAGTATGTGAATTAATAATATATTTGAATGGACCGATATTTAAACTGGAAAGCAATATATTAAGAACCTGTAAATTACTCTAAAGAAAAAACAAACAAGCAAAAGTAGTGAACTATTTTTTAAATAAATAACTTTAGAAGTACAATCTTTAACTGGTCCCTCAGCAAAGTATATAGGTAGTCCTCGAGTTACAACCATTCATTCGGTGACTGTTTTAAGTTACGGCAGTGCTGAACAAATGGTACTTATGCCTGGTTCCCAAAGTAATGGCCATTACAGTGCTCCAGCGGTCAGGTGATCAAAATTTGGGTACTTGGCAGCCCGCCTGCACCTACGACCACAGGGGCGCTTCAACTCTCCCCACCCGCCTATCTCTCCCCCACCTCTGCCCTTTCGGCTGCCCTGCCCAGTGACACTCCTCGGTGGCAGCAGTGGCACTGGGGCTGAAGTAGAGACCCAGGGCCTTCAGTAGTCTCAGCCACCCGCCACTGCCACTGCCACTCTCCAAATCACACATGCCATTCCTACAATGCTTCAGAAGGCCTCAGAAACTTTCCAAAGGCTTTCTGAAGCATTGCAAGAACAGCACACACTATTTGGAGAACAGCCTGTGCTACCTGGAGAACAGCACAAGTGGCCTTGGGAAGAAGGCCTGGCACAGCCAGCAGCTGCCTCACATAAGGCCAGGCCAGGCATGCCCTATCAGCAGCTGGAGGAAGACAGTGAAGGTCAGCTGGTGGCGGCAGGTCCAGCGAGCCCAGGGCAGCAAGGCCAGCAGGCTGGCAGGGCAAGCAGAACGCAGGGTGGCAAGGCTGGCAGACCAAGAGGGCCAGCAGGATGAGCAGAGCTTAAGCCAGCAAGGCCGGCAGAGGCAGCAGAGTACAAGACAGCCAAAAGGAGGGGGGGGGAGGAGATAGGCAGGTGGAGGGAGTTGAAGAGGAAGCAGCCCCTTACCTTACCAAGGCTCGGGGCTGGGAGAGGCCAAGCTGGGAATAGCTTGGATCAGAGTTGGTCCTTGCCTAACGACCAGTGGCATTTGGTTAATGATGGCAACAGGGAGTGCCGGGATTGTTATTGCTAAGCGATCCAGTCATATAATATCATGCTTTACAACCATATCACTTAGCAATGGAAATTCCAGTCCTGATTACCATTATAATTCAAGGATTACCTGTACAGTTCTTTCAAAAAGGATCTTTTAAAAATGTATGCTTATTAAAGGACAGTTGATGAATTAGTGTTTAAAATTAAATCGATAATATTTAGCTTTTTAGAAATAAATTTAGCTCTCTATAACTTTCAACATTTAACAAATATATAACAAGGATGATTAGCATAAGAAAACACTTAATGTATATTTTTATATTGAAAACTTTTTCACACAAATGTATTAAGATTAATATTGCTCATAAATGATAAAAATACCTTATTAGTTAAAACTGACCTCTGTATAATAAAAAGTATACATATCTTGAAGCAAATGATCTTAGTAAACGTAAATTATAATAATTTACTAGTGATGCAGAGCAAATGGAGAGGAATAAAAGCAGGGCTATCTCACTGCTTCTGCTAAGAGACCAGCTGCCTTTGGCCCTCTCTCAATCTGAACTGTTTCTCCCAGCTGGTTATTATGTAAACTGTAATTTACAGAACAGGCAACTGGGTTTGTTCTTTTTTCATACTCCCATTCCCTTGTCCCTGTGAGTTATATTTTTCAGAAGACAGAGACTATCACTTTACTGATTTATATAAGTTCCTCTCCAGGCCATTTTTGTTAAAGAGTGAGCTAAATACACTGAAAACAAATAAATACTGTCATGATGATTTTCATTAGAAATCCAGATTCTACACAACCTAGTAAATCCTATAATTATTATATTAACACTTGGATTAGGATATTACAATGTGATATTTGTCTGGATTTAGGCAAAATAAAAAACCTAACAATTACATGAACTTATGAAGTTGTCTTGTAAGGGCCATTTTACAGAACATTTAATAACTACAGTCTAATTCTTAGTTGGCAATACAGAGCCAATGGGCATTGAATGCTCCTAGAATCTCACCTGCCTAAAGCTCAGTTAGATTCTCTGTCCTCCTGATTTTACTTTTTTTTAATTTAAAAATTATTTTGGATACTTTGCAAGCAGTAAATCTCCATCTCCAGCAACTCTTCTCTACATCTCCCCAGTGTATCTCCAGAGCGCATATGGCTTAAGAACATACTCCAGAAAGGAAAGAAAAGCAAGAGAACAGAGACCAGAAGGTCAAGGTTCAGCCTGCAGCCACTCACCAAACACTCTAAAAAGAAAAAAAGAAAAAGAATGGCTGGGTAATCTTAGATATGGGCTATAGAGATGTACTACACCATCACTTCTGAAATTGGTGATAGAATTGGAATCATTGTAAAACATTATCTCTCAGGCCTATTTCTGCCAGATAATCCACAGGAATATCTTATTCAATGGTGTTCCATTGAGTAGTCTATCAGAAGCAAATGGTACAAACATATCCTCTTTGCTAGCTCTCAGTGTAAATTATCTTCTGTAATGTTAAAGGAGCGTCTCCTCACATTTCCAGTAGTTTTTATTAATAATCTACCTTCAGGAATATGAAAATGATTAAAAGCTTTTCAGAATGGGCATCCAAACTGGCTTCTTCAGCTTTTCTTGGTCCTTGAAATAAAAAATATTTTTTGTGACTCATAATAGTACTACTGGATGTTTCTACTCAGTTGCAATAATAACAGCAAAGTACAATTTATCTGCTTTTCTCATATTTTCTGGTATATGAAAATATAGGCTGTATCTCATGTTTGATCAAATTCATTCTAAGTCTTCTTCCACAATTACTCTATCAGCTTTGCTGATTTATTGCCCAGTTGGCTCTATGAGAAAGTAGTGGACACTCCAGAGCAATTGAACAAACAAAGAAATAGCAACACATATTACATACATCCCAAAAATATATTTGTAAAAAGGCACTAATTTTTTACAGAGACACCTGCCTCTGTTAAAAGTTAAAGGTGCAAATCTTATGTACATTGAATACAAGATTAGAGAAAACATTTTTAAGAGTACATGCTGGCAATAATTTCTTTTGAATGCAGTGGGGCTTACTGCTACAGACACAGAAGGGACTGTAGGGTTCCCAGTTAGAGCTCTAGAAATCTATAGATGTGGCTCACATATTGTACTAAGCCATGGCTTGCCATAAGCTATATTTTATAAACCACACCACACACAAGTACAAAACCAAGCAAACCACATTTGTGCAGTGCATGAGTTTGGCTGAACTATGGTTAATTAATAATTATACACAGGACCTTCAGGAAATACTGAGAAATCAACTCCACTTGATCAATGTTAGTACAGATATGATTAGGGGCACTTTCATACCAATTGACCCAAAATCAGCATTAAACCCTAGTTTTCCCATATCCTCCTCAAAAGCTGTGTTCAAAAGCTGAAGTTTTATGGGAAAATGGGAAATATGTCATTTCAAGGAGGGAAATGTGAAGATTTGTTGGCTTGTAACTGCTGTAAAGATTGAGAGTCGCTTCTTTATGTATTTTTCTTTTCTTGTTTCTATTTGCATTTTCTCTCATACTTGTCTCACTTTCTCACTTCACTTTTTTTTCTTTAATTGCACTTTATATTACATTTATCTTTTATATCTGAAAAAATGTTTAATAAAAATCATTATAATAAAAGCTGAGGTTTCATATTTTTCTCATTCTATGCAAGGTTACCTGAAATCAAAGCAAACCTGGTCTTTTCTTCTACCATAGCAAATCTGCAAAGCTTCTGGGCAATTTGTTTTTCCATTGATGGAAACTCTTGTTTACCCCACCTTCTGGGCTCTGTACTTCATTAGCTGGTTCCAAGTTCTCCAGATAATAGGAAGATATTTCTCCCTTTGTCTCAACCAAAACAACTTGCAACCATGGTTTGAGGTATTGGGAAAATGCCTAGTTGGGAAAATGCTGATATGTTTTCCTTTCATCTTTACCATTTTGAAGAGAATGTTAAATGCATGAGGAAAGGCTACTTTGCAATTAGAAACCTTCCTCATACCAACTGCTCAGATTTCGTTTACAAAAGACCAGACAAATATACAGCGTGAACTAAAATGTGGCAGGGTGCAAGGTATTTTCTTTCCCTTTTACGTACATGGAGAGTGAGGGATTTTTTACTCTCCTCTTGGTCAGCTGGAAGTGAGCATTGCTCATGAAGTTCCCTGCTGCTTTTCAGTGTTTTGAGGTGAGCCAAAATGAAGATGAATACAGGTAAGCTTCATATAGTACTGCTTTATGAAGAACTGAGAAACAGAAACAGTAGTATGGACTGTAATGATGAATATGAAGGCAGAATAACAGATGTCAGAATAGAATGACAACCCCAGAAGTGAAATGACAGAAGTAGTAGTCAGATAATGGCCTAATGAAAACAGAATGCTGGAATGAGGTTCAGAGCCGCTGAGACTATAGTGATATTCAGAATGAGAGGCTGTTGTGTAGAAATGCCAGCACCTGCCTGTAAAGTGACAATTTCAGATTAGGCTGGACTTTGGAAATAAAATGTTGCACCTAAAAATTCAGCACTGGTCTTGGAGTTATTTCTACACTCACTGAATACAAGAAATTATATTAAAATGATAAGACTAATATTGATATTTATATATATTTCTTACATTAGATTTAATTAACAGTGAAATAAAGATGCATTTACCAATGTTAACCTCAATGTGTATTTAATAATAAAAATTAACATTAAAATTAATCATCTTCTGCTTAGATACTTATTCCATATTATCAATTTCTTCCAGATGTACTTCAGATAAACCTTTATTATGCTATTCTCCTAACTCATTCATGACATTTTATTTGGGGGGAAAATGGGGGGTGCACGTTATCCTACTCCATGCGTAAACCTTGTTTTCCCACCACTTTTTTTCCATCTTTTTTCTTTCCAGAAAGGAAAGGTAGAATTGCTGCAGAATATATTTTGATTAGCAGTAATTAAGACCCTTTGTCTGAAAGCACTGAGGACTTCATATTGTCTAACTATGATTCCAACCCCAGGCTAGTCATTTTACTCATATTAATCCCAAATTTCGATGGCCTTTTTCAGTCCCTCAGGGTCTAGCATGACTACTACTATCATTTTTCCCTTTCAGCGCTGCTTAGGTTATGTTAGGTTATTCATTCAGATATCTAAGCCACTTTTATGAATATATTCAGCAGACAAAATATGTTTCATTTCATTTTGATCCCCATGCCTTGTTTCACTCTCCTTCACTCTCCAGATACCACTCCTTGCTTTTATCTGTTGTTATTTCAAGGTCCTCAAAAGCTCCCTTCCTTCCAAACGACATTTCCTTTGTGAGGGGCTTTAGCTACCAGTATGCACTAATATACCTGGAAGTATAAGGGCTTTTTCCCCCTCAAGCCAAAGAGGCCTGCTCTTCCTTTACACTATAAATAGACTCCTTTCTGACCTACACGCCCAGCAAAGGGACTGCTGTATTTATGTCCGAAGAAATAACGCTTGTTTGTCTTACAGCAACAGTATTTGCACAGAATATAAGGTCATTCCTTACCAAACACTCAGAAGCTGAACTGCCTTCTGATACCTATTCTGAAAGCCATTCCTTCCCCCACCCATAAACGTCTATTCCCCTCCCCTCCAAAGACCCCAGGCAATTCTCCCAATTCTCGCCCCCTCCCCCGAGAGCTACTGCAATTACTAACCCGATTCTGCTGTCGTGCTTCTCTCCGCCATGTTTGTTTTCATCCCTGTTTTCTCTCCCCCTCCCAGCACTAGACGCTGCTGGAACGTCACCATGGCAACCTACGTCACAGCCTGGGAAGTTCCTTATTCCCTCTCCTGAATGCGAATGGTTTGTATCAGGATTAAAAGTGTTAAGGATTGTGCAAACCGCTCTGGCTCATTTCAGGTGATCCTACTGTAGCCTAGTATTCCTAGCTTCATGTTAAGCGAAATGTAACTGACTGAAAAATATTGATATAAAAGGATTAAACCATGGACATTGCAAAGCTGTAGATGGATAACTGGCATTTTTATTCAAAAGTAAAATCAATTAATTAAAGTGAGGATGCACCCGGAAGTGGGCCCCGATGAATTAAGTGATAATTATGCCCAAATAAAAACGCATGGGGCCTGGGTACTGTTTCTTTTAAGTAAAAGTTAATGCTATGAGAAGGAGCTACCTCTACCTAAAAAATATATACAGTAGGCTTATAAAATTGAACGTATATGCAGAAACGTTTTGTAGTCTTAGCTATTCCTTCATGGAATAAACAGGACATGGGAGAGAGAGAGAGAGCAAAGGCAAAAGCCTAAATTTCATCTTGTTTTATTTAGACTAACTGAAGGCTAGCTTCACACCCTAAAAAAAAAAAAATTCTCTACATTGTTAAAGTTTTCTTCAGAATGGATTATTTTCTCCTGCTCTGTTGGGATGGGGACTGGGAGGAGAAGTGAGGGATGTTGGCTTCCTTTGCCAATGGCTTGTTTTCCATGTGTGTGTGTGTGTGTGTGCACATGTATGTTTTGCACAACTTGTCTGTAAATGGTTTAATATCATTTGGCTAACTTCTAATAATTATAAGGTGGCTGGCTTGAAATTGTTTGATTCCTGTATGGCTTTTTCAAATTCACTTAATGGGTTCTAGGCTGCAGGTGGGGGGAGCAAGGAAGCAGAAGAAGTTGTCCTCTAATTTGTCCTAGATAGGGGGTTTCAACCAAGCCTGTCTCACACGAGCATAAAGGAGGAGTGGCTTTACTGCGGCCTAGCTTTGCTGCTTTGTGTGGGCGGGGCTTGGAGCCCGCCTTGGAGTCCCGTGAGGGAAATGTTTCCCTCATTTCCTTCTCTTCTCCTCGTGGCTCTCCATGAGATAGGAATGAATCCTCTCTCCTCCTCAGGGTTTTTTGAATTAACATTTTATAACCCCAACAGTGTGCACATGTATGTTTTGCACAACGTGTCTGCAAATGGTTTAATATCATTTGGCTAACTTCTAATAATTATAAGGTGGCTGGCTTGTCTCTGGCTTAATTTTTGGATGGCTTGATGATTCCTGTATGGCTTTTTCAAATTCACTTAATGGGTTCTGGGCTGCAGGTATGGGGAGCGAGGGAGCGGAAGAAGTTGTCCTCTAATTTGTCCTAGATCGCTGTTTGTCAGCCTTGGCAACTTTAAGGTGTGTGGACTTCAACTCCCACAATTCCCCAGCAGCATGCCCTAGATGAACCAACCCTGTATGAAAAGGCCTTTTGGCCTTGAGCACTTCCTCCAATTCTTATGCAGATATATGCAGTGCTGCCATATGTTTGGGGTGGTGGTGGTCAGTGAGGCCTTTTGATAGGATTGCATGCCTGAATTAACCAGTACATTTTTTTCTCATTTCCCATGGAGCTCATCTTCTAATTTCAGTCATCTTCTTTTCAAGGTATTTCCTTGGATTGTATTGGGTTGCATGTGTTACACAACAGATGGGCACATAAGGAGCCAGTAAACTGTAGTCATCTATAATGCCAAGAAAGTAATTTGACATCCTCCAGAAAATATATATATTGTACAGAACTTCAAGCAATGGGCAACAAAAAAAATGGCACTTTAATGTGGTGCTGCAATTATAAATGCCCTTGTGATTCATGCCAACCCCCCTTTCAGGACAACCAGCTGCTGGATTGCAACCAGCATGTGTAGCAGTGAGTTTGCTTCTTCCAACTCAGGCCAGCACTAGGAAGAGTAAGTTCTCCAGACCTCCTCACCTGAGAGTAACTGACACCATTTTCTTTTCCATTGCCTCTCCAAATGTCATAGCTTTTAGCGACGGTAAGCTATCCACTCAGGTGATAGGGTAAAAGGGACACAGTACTAGTAATGATGGTAGGTGGCAGTGATAGGATCCCCATAGGTATACATTCATTAAATAGTCTGATATGTAACCTTGTGGATTTGTTATTACCCTCATATGGAGAGTCAGGAGACCATCTGAAACAGTGGGAGTTGCAAGGGTAAGTGCTGCTGAGTTTCTACATTCAGTATACCTTCCTTCTGCAACCTCTGTTGCTGTCTTAGGCTGCAGTGATCAGGGGAGGAGTACTATCAGAAGAATTTGCTGGAACCAGGAGTTGACCATGTATTGGGTTTTTTTTTTTTTTTTTTTTGCAGTTCAATATGACTTTCAGCTGCAACAGTTGCTATATCATTATCACTGGTTGACATGAGAGAGCAAGATGTGGTTGAGGGGATTGCACTCTTATTTCTTATCTTCAGAATCTAAAGCCTCATGCGGATAGACAGAGAAGAGAGGTGGGTGGGGTGGCATCACAGTATGGGCCTTAACTCTTCTTGTCTGCTTTGCTGTAGGATAATAATTTCAGTAGGGAGTACACATAGCAAATCCTTTCCAAGGTGCAAGCATGAGTCTTTTAATTTCCTGGTACCAGCAGTTTACAATGATGTGGCCATTGTGTTGGTCAAACTGACAAGCAGGGCATTCATTGTGGAATACCACAGGCCTAAAGTTTCTAGGTCCTTACCAGCATCCACCAAGTTTCACAGCATTCTTCCTGTTTGTTTATTGTTTTGTTTATGCAATGATCCTGGGATTGTATGTGACCAGAGTCTTCATCGTCCCCTCCAAATATGGACATCCAAAACTTCTTTGGCAAAAGAAAAAACAAGACAGAACAGCAAGCAAGCAGCCTCATCCTGAGGAGGAAGTGAGTAGTAGCAGTAGTGCCTACTCATCCATGAAGCCAGAGGGGCAGTTACTGGGGGTCCTACCCAGGAATAACTGATCCCCATGGACAACAATGACACTGACTCTGTTGCCCTTCCATCAAACATAGTCCTCACCAAGGATCAAAGACAGGACTTGCTGGAGCATCCCTTTGTATTCTGTACCTATTATGATTTCTGACTGGTATATCTGGCACACAGGCCTTTTGTCTGCTGTCATTGGGATAGTACATGTCATGGCTCTGTTACTCCAGTGTCAGCCCTTTGAGATAGGCCAGGTCAGGAAACAGGTTTCATAAGGATTATTGGAACTCTATTGTTGCAGAATATAATAATCTTGAAAGTCTGACAGAAATTGGTATAAAGGGAAAGGGGAGAGACAAAGACCATCAAGGCAGGGCACTTTTGAGTTTCTTTGTCCCTCCCTCTTTTCTTTCAGGGTAAACAGTTATTTACATAACAGCTGTCAAATACTTTCTTCAAGGCCATCTCCATCTAAAGGATGCATTGTACAAATGTTATGTTCTTTTTTTTTCACAGATGGTCTCTCATGATAAACAGGAAGCATGAAGCAAAACAAAAAGCAATGAGATTCAACCACTTCTACAGGGTCATCCAGAGGCATGCTACAGCTTCCTGGCACAGAGCAGAATATCATGTGTCTTGTTGGCAGCAGTATAAAAAAGCAGGTTGCCAAGAACCATGCAAAGCTATCATGTATCCTGGCCAGCATTGTCTTATGCAAAACTTGTGACATGACTCTCTGTGGTGGCAGTAGTACTTCTGAGAATGTCAAGGCCCTCTCTGAGTTCCAAGTTGATACAGTCAAATACTGGAGGAGCACTTGGTGAAAGCACTGGGTAATGCTCAATATACATCTGTCCCTGTGGAGTGTCCCTCAGCTTATCTTCATCTGCAAGCAGGTGCTCCAGGATCAGATAGTTGAGGTCACTAGTAACACAGTATAGTGATACCACATTAGGTGTGTGGTTTTTGGACACTGACAGAGGAAGGTACATCGCCAGCGATGAGTTCCTCAGTTTTGTCTCCATGCTCCATATTGTCTCCATGCTGCAACAAGATATTCATAGCATTGCAACTTCCATTCCTCAAGCATGTCTAAAGTTTATCCTCAATATGGGTAAAGCATTGGGACAGGAATATAATGGCTGCACAACTATGACTAGGAAGCAGAGTGAGGTGCAGATAATTATAAGACATGAGTCCCCCAAAGCTGAATTTGCTCATTGTGTGGCACATCAACTCAAATTTGTGGTACATAGTCTGAATGCCTTACCCCAAGTAAGGAATGCCATTGGCATTGTTTGGATAATTATATCCTTCTAAGAAAATGCAAACAGGAGATAGTTCCAAGCTAGAGGCAGGTTGGTTATGCTGTTGATGTGCCTATTGTGATCTGAACAAAGCAGACATCACAGATGGAAAGGGATATTCCTCCAGGAAAGGGGTAAGACTGAAGAAGACCAGGACATAAACATGGAATTACCTAATTGATGAGCAGCAAGAACAAAGTCCCAGCAAAACAGTAGCTACTGAGATGCATAATTGTTTTCCTGTTCTCTACAATAATTCCTGCTGCTGCAGTCTGTCATGCACTGCTGGCAGCAGAGCACATCTGACACCAGGAGGGTCAGGATGTAACTCATAGGTGCATTGTGTGCAAATACATTAATAATGTAACCCTTTAAGCCTTCTACATCCTGGGCTCTGCCCACCTTATTCATCTTCACTAAGGACTCTTTCAGCTGGCACTGCAGTACTACTTGTGAAGTGATGATCAAGGAAAGAAATTGTGACAGCCATGACAGCTTGAGTCAGATACCATTGTTTCAATACTTCTGCAACAGCACCTGCTTTCAACCACCTTTGTTGCAAAAGTTGAGATGGAGCGAGGAAGTAGTCCAATCAGAAAGTGCAATGACAGGACTGTAAAGTGTGCTTTTTGTTGTGCCAAGGTTCTCTGGTGACCTCATGGGATTAGTGACACAGCTAATGTTGCCCCTGGCCCTGGGACATAAAGGCTGGAAGCAGAGACTCTCTTCTCAGGATTGTTGAAGCAGTGGTGTAGCAGGACCCCTGGCTACTTTGTTTCTTTTACATGAGAACGTGACCTTGGTCACTTTGCAGCCCTGCTTTTTTGCAAGTCCTGGCAGACCACTACAAAAAAGGAGAAAGTGAGGAGGGAGCAGCATAACCTTGTGGGCAAAGAGGTAGGCAATTGGATATCAGTAGGTGCTGCAATGTAAAGATGCTGATGCAGTCATGCTGTCCATCACCCAAAGAATACAAAGATGGGTGGAAGGATTGAAAATGTATATATACAGAGCAGTTCTACACTTGGTAAGATGATTTACTGTCCCATTGAATTCAAGGACAGGGAAGAGGATCAACACAAAGGGATCAAATAGGCCCTTAATGTACTTCCTAATAAAAAATGAAGAGTCTGAAGTATGTTAGAAGGTTGGGGCATGTAGACATTTTTATATATTAAGACATTTAGATGTTTAAACATTTATCTTTATATATTGTATAATATGAAGTAAAAGCAGGCCTAGCAAAATGCCAATATTCCCTTTCCTGTATGTATGGTTGACTGTACTTTAGATTATCAAAAGGTTGCATTCTTGAGGATGAGACCTTTAACACTTTTCAAAATCTCAAGGATGTGTTAATTGCTGACATGGTTTGCCTCTTCCTGACTGGAAAGGCGGCAGCTCATGTAAGCAGATAAACTGTCTTGACCTGATAGTCTCTTCTTGTTCAGATGACCCCTCACAAAGAAAGATAAGCAGTCCTGACCTTGTTTCTTAGGGATGTATGTTTACATATGGCTGTTAACACTCAAGGTGATAGAAATTAGTTTACATACAGAAAGGAAGAACCTTATTTGGCATCAGAGAAAGGGGTCCTGGGTAAGAGGAGGAGTATGGATCAAGGTAACTGGCTTTGATTGGATCAGAAAGTCATGACATCTTAACGTAGGTTTGAATGTAACAGAAGGTATATAAGGTACTGTGGGGAGGGGGGCCCAGCGCGGCTGCCCACCTAACTGCCTGCTGTCATTGCTTCTGCAGTTGGGTGAAGAATAAATCTCCTAACTTCATGCAATTCGTCAGTGTCTTTATTCCTGGCTCAGAAACGGACTTGGTAAGATAACTTTTTCTTCCAACAAGTATATGTGTGGCTTTAAATATCTGAAACGTGCCAAGAGTAAACTTGGCTAATGAAGCTGTGAGAACTAAGAAAGAATGTAGCTTCTTTGGTTGTGAGTTTTCTTAGGGGTTTGACACCACACATGGGGAACAGTTGAGTGAAACTAGAACATTGGTCAGTCTGCATGCACAATGACAAGAATCCAGCCTGGATTTGCAATGGGTCAGAGATAGAGGTAACAGACATGGCTGACCATTAACTGGTCAAATGTAAGTCTCTGACAATCTCTTAGTGAATGGCTGGTGGCAAGGCAAGTAGGTGTCATGAGAAGTTACACTTTATCTTTTACATACGTATCTACCCACTTCAAACTGTTTCCCACAAACCTTGCCTTGTTCACTCCCCCAAGTACAGTAATAATTGTGAACATTCAAAACATTATTTCTTTAAAAAAATAAGAATGTCAAAAAGTTCCAAGATTTAATTGCCAAGTCTTCCTATCATATAAATACCCCTTATGTAACATTGAAATAGCCTATATAAGAAGATACATGGACAGATAAGAGGATTAACATATAGCTGAGTTGTCTCTAGAGACCAGTTGTTCATACATTGTCTACAAGTGTCACTGGGCTGGGTTTATTCCCCCCACGGACACCTGGCTTCTGGAATTCTCCTCAGACCTTTTACCAGCAGTGGCCATAAGAAGGGTTATTATTTTCTTCTGTGAAGAAGCAATGTGTTCCATCTGTGTTTCTGCTCTCCCTTTGTGTTTTATATTTCATATTTCACTTTGGGTCATGTGGCCAGGAAGGAGAATGTAGGGAGGCTTAACAATCAGCAACATTCTATGCTAGGATGCATTGAGAACATTTTTCTGGAATGCTTTTACCAGAGACTCTGACCAGATCTGGCACGTTTGCCAGCTTCTTCCACCATACCTGTCAGTTTGCCAGCAGTTATCTGAAGGACAGAGTCCCAATTTCTTACTAACAATCCATTGGGTTGGAAAGAATAAAAATGCTTCTTTGCAAGTAAATTGCCCACTTTTGTACATACCCATGGAAATTTTCTGTTACCTCTGAAAGGGAAATGAGAAAAGATAGGTAAAGGTAAGGCATGAAGCGAATGTGAAAATGGTAAAATTGTTGTGTTTTCTAATTCCAGAATTCCAGTGTAAAATTAAAAGTTCTGAGTGCAGGTGTAGGTAACACATGCTGTTAAGAACTGTGGTGTTCAAGAGAATAAGCAGGGGAAGGGAGGGAAGAGAGGGAGGATTGATCAGCAGTCAAAGCTGTTCCCCCAAATTTATGAAAACAAAGCTCTGTGGATCTTCCCCTTTTCTTTCTCATTTTCTTCCTGTATAGAGTATTCCTATTAAGTTGGAGAAAAAACATAAAGAGAAAAAAGGAATGATAAATAAGTGGTAACAATGTCATCTGGATGCCCTGTAAACTTATTATGAATCATGGGCAAAATCCATCTGAAGGCAGACTTATTCCTGAGTAATTACATATACTAGTAGTTTCTTGCATGGTATTATACTGTAAGGATAAATAAGAATTTGAGAAGTGCTCCTTGTTTGTATACTAGGCTTTTAATTGTGACATTTTTTTATTGATTGTCTTATTTACTGTATGAGTGATAGGTTATAATTTCCCTTCCATTCCCATTTTGGTATTGCTTTCCATCTTTGAGTTAACAATAAGTCAATATTATTTGTATTTAATTTTGCAATTTGAAAGTCACCAAGTCCATTTTGGATAGAGAAAAATATTTCAATAAATCACAATAATAATTGCATTCATATGGTGTAGAATTTTGTTCAATGGGACACACATACTCCTTATCATTTCAGTTTCCTTTCAAGTCCTCAGTAACAATTCCACATAGTAGTGCCATCCATATTAATCAATGAAATAATATGTAAGTACATGAATATACCCATATCAATATCCATGAACATTTTCAATATTTAAAGAAATATATAACTTAAACTTTAAGAAAAGAGAGTAGTGCAACTTCAATACTTTTTAAAAGCTTCTCAAACATATATTTAAAATATGCATACTAATATTATAAAAGTAATATGGAACTATTACAAAAATATTAACAAATAGTTTTTAGATCTCATTGTCTATGTACAAGAAAAAAACCTGGAATATATCTAAATGATATAATAATTCTTACATCTGTAAATTATTCACTGTATTCTAAAAGCTCTGTGAAATTTTAGCTAAGGATCTGAGCCTACACTTCATGCTGTATTAGAAAGCAATGACAGTAAATTTTATATATTATTTTAGGATTATTACTGCAAGTGGAATAAGCTGTCAATTGGAGATATATTGGATCCATTCTATTCATATCCATCTGTTTCAGAGGTTGCAAGGTTGTTATTGTTGGATCACTGAAACTAGACAAAGAAACAGGGCGGTCTGTGGGAGGAGTAATACCAATTACATGTTCAGGTAGAGGCAATGCTATATAACAAAACAAATGTGCATACGATGAAATCTCAGACCCTTAGCAATTGATTAGAAACATCACAGCATTAATTCAAGTACTGTATAGACAACAGCTTTCTCTGAAAACAAGTAATGTAAGTTGTTATTCTAATACTAATTTTAAGGAAGTATCCATTTTGTTTCTTTTTATGTGAAAAGCATATATAACTAAATCTATTTAGTTTATATTAAATAAATATTCCTTCCAAACTATTAATATGATCTATTCAAGGATAATCATAAAAATGTTATATGATTTTAATAGGTTAATTTGAGTTTTGAAGCTTGATGTGGGATTCATTCATTCAATTTTAATTAATCTGCAATAATAACTTTGTCATAATATATTTACACTGTGTTAATAAAGGGAATTATGTAGCAATCCTCTAATTGTTTGTTTCTGGAATAATTCAAACAATATTAGGTGGGTCTGTTACAAAAACAATAGCCTTTAAGGACACATTCTTGCATTATAAGCCCAAAACTAATTACTGTAGATTGTGATTTTCAAATTTTTCCTTTGAAATATTCCCATTTACTTCAAAAGAACTACTCTAAAGTAAACATTTGTGAAGACTGTGATTTCAAATTTAAAATCAGAATTAAGTTATGATGGCATAACTGGATTTGTAGCACATTTTGTTGGGAAAAAAGTTTCATTAAGTTCAGTGGATTTTAGCCCCAAATATTTATGCACTCTGTTGCAAATAATTATCAAGTTACATTATATTATAAGTAAATATGAAAGCTGTACATTTTGCCAAAGTAATATAGTATATTGCAGAATAATCCCATTAGATAAGTTTACAGCTCCACAGAATCACTTATGCTATAAATATATATGAAACTATGGAATAATTGGATATATGGCTGTTATTATTTTGTAATTGAGAGAAAATTTAGAATACTTTGAAATATCAATAGAAATTACTGAAATATAAACATATCTATCTCATGCACAAAGAATGAGTAGATATGTACTACTTATTCTAAAAATGCACATATTTCAGATGTAAAGATCTGAAATCTAAGACCTATATGTTTGATTTTTATTATTAAAACTACTTGTAGCTTTTCCTCAGGTCAGTATATCTGGGTAACAGATCATTAATTAGAAGCTGATATTCCTTTTACCTGCTTTTCAACAAGTTTGATGCTACATTGTGGTAAAATTATCTTCTATGAAATTCCTAGTCATTCTGATTTTCTTTTGCTAGTATTTTTGTTTTAAAAAGAACCACTAGAGTTTTTCAATCATCAAGGAAAACTATGTATACATAAGATGCAATCTTCTCTTCATAATGGCTGGATATTTTTAGATAGGTTTGAACATCAATTATATTTTGCTTGCATTTGTAAAATTATGTTCTATAAAATTCCTAGTGATTCTGATTTTCTTTTGCTAGTATTTTTTTTTTTAAAAGGAACCACTACAGTTTTTCAATCAGCAAGGAAAACTATGTATACATAAGATACAATCTTTTCTTCACAATGGCTGGATATTTTTAGATAGGTTTGAACATCTATGATATTTTGCTTGCATTTATTTTAGGTAACCACAACTGTATATTCAATCTGTTTTTGTATCTCCACAGTTAATAATCATGTATATATTAATGATTGTGAATTACAAATGTGTTTGCTTTTTAGTACTTTCTGTATGGTATATATTGGAAATTCTTTTCATAATGTACATTTTTTAAAACTCTTTAATACATTTAGATTAAATTTTGCCAGGAAGATAAATTGTCCATATGCCAATATAAGAAACAGATGGATTTTCACTCTGTACATAAGCAGTGAAATTTACATTCATAGGGATGAAAAAAATAAATTCTTCAAGGGAAGTTCAATCCCTGGTGACTTCATGGATCACCACTGTAGGGTTTTTTTGGTAGAATACATTTCTTACTACTTTCTTCTGGGAATTTCTTCCAACTTCCTGGTCTAGCTAGTGGTCTAGGATTTCCTTTTGGTTTCCCATCCAACTACAAATCAGGGCCAACCTTGCTTAGCTCTCTCTCAACCCTAGAAATAAGACAGTGGCCAATCAATTCTGAAAATGTTGCCTAGAAAATGGCATAAAACTGCCAGGAGTCAAGACTGGCTTAAAGGCATCATCATCATCATCATCATCCCCCATTGAGGCACTACCTTGACATGGTTGTGGAGCTTGCATGTTCTGAGGAGGTTGAGAGCTATGCCAGAGGTTCAACCATACTGGACAGGTCTCATCAGAGGAGCCAGACAAAGAGTGTCTCTCCCGTAAACAATATGGTGAGACGTAATTTACAGAAACCTATACTGGATCAGTCATCACCCAGGTCAACAAGGACCACGCTAGGTGTTCTAGTTCCTGGACATCTGGTGACAAGTGGGCTATGGGACTCAGGACTGTTGACTGAGCAACCAGGGCCAGCAGCTGCAGGACTACTGGAAGAAAAGTTGTTTAGTGATCACAAATATACGAAGACTGAAAACAAAGAAATAATGATCTGCTATTACAAATAGAGTCTGAGGATATCTGAAAAGAATGCAGGAATACAGGAAAGAAAGAACAACATCCAGAATCAGAAATAACGGAACAGAGGCTAGCAGATCAATGTTGATTTATAATATGAAATAAAGTATTCACAGAACTAGAATTTGAAAAACTGCAAAGGTCTACCCAGGGCAGAAGTAGCCCGAAGCCTTGCCAGAAGTAGCTCAGACTGTAGAGGCAAACCAGGGGGAGTTGGCAGTAAAGAAAGCCAACGTAATTATTGAATCATTTTGATTCCCAAACAAAGCACCCTCTCCTCTGCCTTCTCCTCAGAAAGAACAAAGCCGTCTAACTAAAAAATGAGAGGAATTGAAACAAAGAATAACTGAGCATCTAGAACAGCACAAAAAGAACAGAATAAGGTTGCCTGCATTGAAGCTTGTTACAAAGAAACATCCAGGACAAGTATTAAAAGATGGCAATAGTGTAATATTAAATATAAGCATCAGCTCACTGCAAGAAACAAACCAATTAATGTACAATACGGCTGCAGTTATAACTGAATACCTTGGATGCAAAATCAACAAACAAGAAAAAAAGCCAAACAGTGCACCACCAAAATGGAAGATCAGGTTGGAAAATGCTAAGATCAGATGCAAGCAAGCTAGAACAGATGAAAGAAAAGAACATGAAGAACAAGAAGACCAAAGAATACCTGATCAAAAAATATCACCTAGAAACAAGGAAGATCAAAGAAGCAATACCACTACAAAGAAACTGAAGTGGAGCACTTAGCCGCTGCAAGAAGATTGCACAGACTGACTACAAACAGCAGCATGACAAAGTAGCAACAGTGGTGCATTGGAATATCTGCAAGAAATACCATTTGCCTTCAAGCAAGAACTAGTGGGACCACAAAACAGACAAGTAGCATAAAATGAAGAAGCTAAAGTGCTTGGGGACTTTAGAATTCAAACAGACATGCATCTGCCACATAACACCCCAGACTTAACAATTTTTGAAAAGAAAGACAAAGTCTGGATAGTGGACATTGCAATACCTGGAAACAGCAGAATAGAATAAAAAGAACTGGATAAAGTCACAAAATACAAAGACCTGCAAATAGAAGTAGAATGACCATGGCAAAAGAGAGCAAAGATAGTACCAATAGTAATAGGCACCTTGGGTGCAATTCCAAAACATCTGGAGTACCACTTGAAGACCATCGGCATTGACAAAGTCACCATCAGTCAATTGCAAAAGGCTTCTTTACTTGGAACAGCTTACATCCTGCGACAATACCTTTAACACCATCAAACAACATCTGCCTATCCCAGGTCCTTGGGGAGGACTCGATAGATGCTTAAAAATGCCAAATCCAGTCTAAACAACTGTGTAACCAACCATAATAATAAAAATGCTAGGTATGGGTAAAAGCCATAACTTTGTTCCAGTGCAGAACAAAAAGAGTATCAGTGGCACTACAAAGTATGGAAGCACCATACTTACATAGTGCTCCCTCACAACAGAATAACACAAATAGCAATAATGTATGTGGGTGGTAAAGACTTATAAGTATTAAATAAGGAGATTCTTTTCAATATGTATATGGGGCTAAAGGGAAGGGAAAATAAAATTAGATTGTCTACACATCAATGGCAAAATAAATTGTATTGCAGCAAGTAATTGTATTGCAGTACATTATATCTTCACATAATCAGTTACAGGATTACAAGTAAATCAGCTTAAATTATTTGAATTTGTATGTATATGTTAGTGTTTATCATTATCACAGAAAAGATGACTCTACTGAAATACTGAAATAATCTTAAATTCCTTTTCGTGTTTTTCAAAATTTACAAATAAAGTTATTTCACTTACTATACATGGACACTGATAATTCAGCTTTTAAAGTTTAAATAAAGGATATTTCTGCTATGAAACAATTATCGTTCATTTTTACAAATTCACATAGTTAACAAAAATCACACCAGCATCTGGTAATTGTAAATGCTAAGAGTGGTTTTTAAAGAATATTAAAATACCATTAAGTGTCTTTTCTTAGTATATTAGACCCTTCAGTATACTCCCTAGTAGTTGCTGGGAGAGTTGTAAATTAATCTCTAATACTTCCATTGTCTAAACGATTACACTATTTAATTCTGAGTGTTAACACAAAATGTCAAGGTAAAGGAAGAAGAGAAGGGGGGGGGGAACAACCAAAGAGGTTTCACCCCAATGGCCTCAAAAAAGGGAATTATGAGAGTTTTTATTAAATATTTTCCCTTCCAGAAATTGTTAAATATCCTGAATAGAACTGAAAACTCTTTTTTAAACTAATCTTTTCTTTTGTTTACTAAGCTGTTAAAGAAAATTATGAGTTTATATTTCTAAATTTGTATCTTTTACTAACTTGTTTTATACTGCAGCCATGTAGAGAAAACAAACTGAAATGTGCTTGATGCCACTCAACCCTTACAAATTTATCTGAAAGTGAGTCCAACATTTTTCAGTGGCCTCTGTTACACTCAAGTATGTGAGTATCGGGCTTTAGTGTCAGGTAGAAATTATTCAAGCTCCTACTTTTAAAAGCTCTCAAAATATTTTCTTTTAAAGACTTTTCCACACTGCAGCCTCTGTTTGACTGCAGTAGGTAAACTAACTGGAAATGAAGGTGCCTTAAGGATATCAACCCCTTTTATTGATTTTGTCCAGACTCTGCTTACCAGAGCTCCTGACTGGTGGATTGCCCTGTCTCTGTGCTCCCCCCATTGTGCAAGGACTGCAAGCCCCTATTGCTTTCCTATACACAGGTGGGCCTTTGAGGACCTCGGTGTCAACAATCTCATACCAGGGTTATCTATTGGCTGGCATGTGACCCCTCAGCTTCCAGTCAACAGAAGGCATGTACAGTATATGAGGGTCTTTCTTATTGATTCCCTGTGTTCTACACCCTTCAGCTTGCTTTTCTAGCCCCTGCACTGATACCCACTTTTTTTCCTTGCAGACTCATCACACAACTAACAAATCCCCAGGGGGTGGCAGCTGTTGTTTTGCTTGAATTACATTTTTTTTTCATCTAGCTCAAAAGGTTTGAATAAAACCACTACCAACAAAACCTACCGTGCTAGACAAAGAAACCCTTTTAAGGACTTCAGGAGCTTGTATTTACGGATTGTTAAATTTTGAGAATAGCTCTTCCTCACAAGCCGTGACCCGTTAGAGGTCCCCAGAGGAAAATCCTCCAATGTTGGATTCCCCCCTCCCCGTCTCTTAGAAGGTAAATAAGAGGAATGAGTCTGCAGTAGGAAAGAAAAAGCTTGAGCACATTACATGATTGTTCACAAGCTTGTCCTACTAAGATCACTACGGCTTGACCTGGTGAAAAAAAACACCCTTGCAATCCTATATACATATATTCATCAGTAAATAGAACTGATTTAAAGAGAGGTTGTTCTCAAGTAAGTCGATTCAGGACTGTAATACCAGCCTTTCTTTCTCTGCACTGACACACGTGGCCCTGCAGAAAAATTCCCACAACCACATTAGAGTTAGGGGTTTTACTTATTGCACCTGTCCCATCCTAGGCCCTCTGCCAAATACTATAGTTACAATCACCCCTCCTGCTATGGTTGCAAATCTCCTACATTAGGAATACACTCGGTCAATATCACCGCGGCAGGACTTCCCAGTTCCGCCTAAGAGTTACATGCTACAAATAGGCCATTTTTCCTCCCTGCAACACTCTTCAGGTGAAAACTGCCATCCCCAAAGCTCACTTTTTAACATACTTGAAGGGGGCAATAATAACACTTTCTACCACTTTCGCCCCATGACCCTCCTTGAACGCAGGCTAACTTTCCCACTTTCCTTCCTAGGCCAGACAAATGATGTGCTCCGATTGACCAAACCCCTCCCCCCCATAACATTGTGCAATCCCTAGCTTGAATATATGGATTACATGTCAACTTTCAGAAAGTTCGGTAGCCTTCCTGCGGGTATTCTGTCTTGCTCAGACATTATTACAGTGGATTGGATTCCACTGACCTAAGCTACCTTCTCAAATTAACCTCTACCTGGGGGGGGGGAGTAAGTGTTTCCTTTAACTTTGTATACATTCTCTTTATTGTCCAAAACAAACAATAAAGGGCAAAGCATCAGCCACCCCTCCCTGTCTAGTGCAGTAAGGCCAATTTTGTCAGGGACCGAATGCAGCTAGAATTTCTTCCATATTCTGCATAATATTTGCAGATTATGGTAGCTGTTTTGTAATATTGCTGGACTATTTTGATTTTTCTGTTGGACACTCTATCAAACCCAACAACTCGTGTATAAAAGCATTCGGAATATTTATTTTCCTATTTGAGAATTGGCTCTGATCATGCATATCTCTTTTGCTGTCTTAAGCCTACTTTCTCTGCCAAATTTTAAGAAATATGTATTTGACAATTATGTTCAGCATTTTATCAGTGTTTCCCTTTTTTCCCAAAATGGTTAATTTTTCTCCTAAAAATGACTAATGCAAGAGAGAAAGTAATCAGAAAAATGAAATGGGATAAGGAAATGTGTCAAAGAACTATTGTTTACTCACATGTGCATATTGGGAACACAAAACTGTTGACTTTTTCTTTTTTTACTGAGGTTATCAATGCTGTAATTCAACTCTATACGAGTCTACTCATATTCCCATATATGTTCAAGAATCTCCTTTCTGACCATCCTTTGATAAATTTTCAAAAGAGATGTTTTAGAAAGAATGAGGCCACTTAGCAGCTTAAGCTGTTAGGTCTCTTATGACTTACACAGTAAGATTTCCTTCTGCGTGAATCTACTAACATGAGTACGTTGCTGAATTCCTGATGTTCATACCCTGTGCATTAAAATGAGTGAATATTTAATTGGCAGGAAACCGACTCTGTCAACTGTGACTTGTGTTTAGGACTACAGCCTTTTAATGTGTCCCCGCTTCTGAAGAAAGTGGAAGCATTCTTTGGAATCTTTATAGGGCATATTCTGCAGTCAAGTATAAAAACCTTTGTGAAAAGGTCAAAAATGGTTTCATATTGTCTTTGTGAAGTTTTTCTTTCCTATTTCCATTTTTCTTTACAATTACATTGAGAATTGCTCTTTTTCATCCTTGGATTTTAATTTTTTTAATGAATAACAAAGCTGAATCCAAATATTTAGTTCTTTTTGAAGTTTTAGTTTAAATTCTGAAGTCTGAAGTCTCCATCTCTCCTCTCAAACTTGGTCTTATTTTTTAAAAATTGTAAACTCTTAATTTTTGTTTTTTAAATTTTCACTGCCCAGAGTATTGGACAGTGAAAGGAAGGCACATATTCAAACTGCCATTCAGCCATAAAATAGTTTGTGTTTACATTATTCCTTGAACCATGGTGAAGTTAACCATGGCTACACAATTCAGTTTTCTGGACTCACAGAACACACTGGACCATAAATTTTGCAGTACCTGATTTGCACAACATGATGTGTTAAAATACAGGCAGCTAGTTTAGTAGATCATACAGACACAGATGTTTTCTTAGTGACTTTGAGCTGATCACTATTTGTCCATCTAGCTTACTTCATAAGGCTGTGGTAAAGATAAAATGCAAGGAGAAAACAACCATATATGCTGCCTTGAACTCTTGGGCAAAAGATTGAGTGATCAATGTAAGTAAGGAAGCAAGCCTTTAAAAATCAATTAAGAGTTTCCCCAAAAGATAAATCTGTAACTTTTTGCTGTCCATCAGTCTAATTTATGAAATGTACAAGCACAGAAGATATTAATCATCAACTTTAGATTAACTTCCATGGTAATGCAATTATAGAAACTATCAATTTATAGTAAGGTATTATAAAAAATATATTTTTAAAATGCTCACTTTATAGCATGTCTAAAGCAACGTGCAAACCAAGTAGATATAGTGACCCTTTAGAAAGTTAATTACAGCCTTTGATTTAGATTTGATAGTATTGTATCTAGTCTACTTGTCCAGTTTAATTGGTATTACATTTATTGTGCTAATATTTCATTTTTAAGAACATGTATATTATGCAATGACACCAGTCTAAAAGCAGAAAAGCTTATCAGCTCAAGCAACACTGACTGGATTTAGGCACTACAGACTATCTTGGAGAAGGAAAAAAATGGAGAAGTCCATTTTGGTGCCCCTTTTGGCTAATATAACATTAGATAGACTTCCATTTCTAAAAACAGAAAAACATCCGTTCTGTTGAACTGTTTTTCTATATTATGTGTTTTACTTTACAGATTATTTCATTTCAAAGTTCTTTTAATACTTGTTTATACTGTATTGTTGTCACTACTTGAAGTGACAACTGGAGATTAATTAATACATTTAAGTAGTATGACTATAAAGTTAACAATTCATTTTTTTCTCAAAATTCAGGATTCTTTGATGACAAAGCAGTTTGTATACAGTTTATATGTGCAGCTTTAGTATGGAGAGTCAAGATTAAGATAATTTATTGTGCAGAATTTTAAAAATTTTCTTAAAAGAATAAATTTTTGAATGATGGCTTATCTGTTTCCCATTGACACAAGGTGAAGGAGAAAAGTAAGTTACATGTTTTCTCATTACCACTTCTTATACTGGAATAAATTAATGTTATAATGACACTGAATCAGCTTATATAGCTGGTTATCATACAAATAATTTCATTCATGCATGTGCGCATAGTGACATACATTTATCTTGCTTTAAGGAGCAGAATTCTGATTTGGGTAGATTAGCATGCATAACAGTACTTTAGCAAAATAACTGTTAGAAAACAGATACCTAAAGTGGATGACTTTCCCAATATGGATGCGATTTTAAAAATATTGGCTACAGTCCTTGAAACTCTTGTTCTTCATCAAGTTGAAATAAATTTGATATCAGTGTTTTAGCTAATAACTACCTCTCCCTTAATTATCAAGAGCAGTAGTTTCAACATTTCATACATATGAGGTTTGAACCATTCATGAATTTTTGTTTCATTTGAGGTAGGGTTGCCTATCCTGCAATTCAAGACTTTTTGAGCAGACTCCTTCTCAGCTCAATTAGTTTTTGCTGGGACAGCTTAAGATAAAAATAATTGAGTTTTAAAATTTGTCTTTTATTTTGAACATTTCTGCTTCAGCTCTGTCTGCTTTCTTGTCCCATGCACGTGGCTCTCCAAAGGAATCCACTCCTGAGATTGATGTCATTCAAAAGCCACTTCTTGATTTCCATATTGCCGTTAGGCCTCTAGGCATTGGTAGGAATTGCAATTCTCAGGCTGAATAGAGTTCTATTTTGTCTAGCAAGTTGCTGTGAGCCCAGCCTCTGTGGTATAGGGAATAGTTTATGACATAGCATGTCATATGAACCCTACCATTTGTGGTTTATTCAATGTGTGATATAGGAAATTGTCAATATTCTGCTGCAATCATGTTCTAAAAACAATAGCTTTCTCTTTTTTGAATAGTGGAGAAATTCAGATTCATTAACTTCCAATTTTTAAAGGGATAGTTTATGATTTGATTTATATCTTGATTTTCCTCTACTTAAGAGCACTGAAAAAACAGCTAACACTTAAAAATGTAATTAAAAACAATTCAGAATTATGTCAAAATTCAGGAATACTGAATAGGGGTGGTTCATTACAGCTAGGCCATTTTTTTTCTTAGATTAGAATAGGTGGGTAGAAATAAGGGGAAAATAAATAAATAAATAAATAAAAAGAAAAGAAAAGAGTCTGAAAATGTTCAGCTTCCACAGAGATTTACTTTGATGACTGGAGATAGCAAAAGGATTTTGTGTCCTATTAAGGAGTGCCGTTTTCCATCTTAACCATCCAGAGGGCCTCAGGACCTGGTGATATGTGAGAAACATTGTTGGAATGGAGAGATGATACCACCCACCAGTAAATTAGCTACTGCTGTCATTCGTTAGTATCTTCCTTTGCCTGACATTGCATTGCCAAAAATGCTGTCTCACTTCCACAACCTTGAGATAAAGCTCTAAGTAATGAAACATTTTCAACACAGTTTGAGTTTAAACTTTGATTTGAGAATATAATAAAGCCTGAAATCACTGTTTTTCCTGGATCATTTGTATTAATCAAAGTTTCACAGATTTGGATGTTGCAAGAAATATGCATTATTCATGTAGTGGGGAAAAGTAGCTTGCTATTGCATCTGAATCAAACTGGGTTTGTATTTTTGTAAAGGTACATACATAATTCTGAATGTTTATATTCTTTTTGTGAAGCAGTTTATCTGAACATTGAAACCTTCATGCTATATATCATTTTCAGTTCTTATATATCCTGGAGCAATAACTAAATTAAAGTTTTAGACTAATACCTTCAATTATAGATTTTACTTTGAAAAGCTAGTTGTTCATGGCTGTCAATTTATTATGCTAAATCATAGTTTGATTTGTTTGATTTTACCATTAACACAGAAGTGTGATGGAATGGAATTATGAAGGCCAGACTCAGGGAGAGAAGCATCCTCTTTCGTCTCCGGAAGGGAGGGGAAGATATAAGAGGATGAGGCTGGCACCTCCCTGAGGAATTCACTCAGTGTTTACTGGCTGACCCTGGGAACTAGTTTCAGTCTGGGAAGATTCTTGTAAAGATTATAGCTAATAAACATTGCTGAACTGAATCTGCATGGTCTCCTGGAGTTCCTTGGGCTAGGTCTGACATCAATCTTCCCAGACTCAAACTAGTTCCCAGGGTCAGCCAGTAAACACCAAGTGAAGAGGCTACATCCTCTTATCTCTTCCCCTCCCTTCTGGAGACGAAAGAGGATGCTTCTCTCCCTGAGTCTGGCCTTCATAATTCCATTCCATCACATCAGAAACCTTGGTGAAAAGGTAGGTCTTCAGTAGATATGTAAAGTATAGAATAGCAGGCATTCCTTCAATATCAGGGAAGAGGAGCATTCCAAAGAACACATGCATCACTGAGAAGGTTCATCCATGAGAATGACATGACAGTCCACAATTTGTGATACTCATGATATGATCTACCTGGGTAAATTACTAGGTATCCGGAAGCTAATAGATATCTGATCTGGCAGCTGATTGATAAGTTGTGTAGTTGCTTCAACAAAAATGTAACATGCATAAGGAAGTACTCAGCAATCTGGCCACCACATTTTCACAGCTGCAGCTTTTGGACCACATAGAATGCATTATAGTAATGCAAAAGCAAGTTTACCAGTACATGGGCAATCGTAGCTAACCTATTCCATCCTGACCAAGAATGATTTTGATGACATTTGTTTAAAATTCCTGATTACTGGGGTTTGTATAGAGGTTAAAAAGTATTGGAGATAAGACAGCTGTCAGGGTGCAAAGGCATAGTCACCTCTAAAACTAATCCTGAAAGTAGAAACAATCAAAGAACAGTGTCTCTAGTTTCTGTCTTGCGGAAATGATTTCAGATTTTTTTTTTTTTATCTGCGCTCAGTTGTTACTAACTCTGCAGTGACTGCTTGGACGGGTCCTTGCAGTTTTCAAGGCAATTGTTTCGGAAGTGGTTTGCCAGAGCCTCCTTCCTAGAGCAGAGCCCAGCTGGTGAGCGCAGGAGGCGGGGTTTCCGTTGCTTCGCGCCCTTTTCAGGCGCACGCGGTTTTTCGCGCTTACCGGCAACTGCTCCAGACTCTTTTTTTGCAAGGCGCCACCAGCATTTTTCCTCCCACCAGAGTGAGAGTACCCATTTATCTACTCACGTGAGTTTTCGAACTGTAGGGTTTACAGGAACTGGGGAGGAAACAGGAGCTCACCCTGCTAACGCGAAGGCTGGACTCGAACCGCTGAAGCATCAACCATTTCTGGCCGGCAACTTTCAGCGTCATTAAGCCGCTGCGCCACCGCGTCCCCATGAAATGAAATTAAAATTGAAAATGAAAGTAGAAACAATCAAAGAACAGTGTCTCTAGTTTCTGTCTTGCGGAAATGATTTAAGATACCATAGTCAAAAGTATTAACAGTTGTTAAAAGAATCAGCAGTATTTTTCCTGCAGGAGGTTAGCCTTCTGAGTAACTTGAGATTGATTCAGTCCCGATACCAGATCTGAAATGCATCAATATAATTGGCTTGTGCAGTGGTAGAGATACTACCCTTTTTAATACCTTGCCTAAAAAGGGAGTATTTGTAACTGGGCAGTAGTTGTCAAAATCTCTAGATCTAGAGATTTTCTTTAGGGATTTGTTAAAGATTATGCTACCATTCCATCATGCAAAGATCAGTGCCTGCCCTCTGCTATCAAATAAACCATCATGGTGTGGATGGAAAGAGTATGTTACAAGCTGGACAGCTACAAACATCTCACTAGTATCAATCATTATCATCATCATCCATGCTACTGGACTACTTGGATCATGTGTAAAAAGCAATATGCAAATCACTTATTTAAAACATTTGTACACCCATGCTGCAGCAACTTATTTATTTGCTGAGATTTGTATAGTGCTCCAACTTAGACTACTACAAGCTTACACTACAGCTTACAGCAAAAATGCAATATTATAGTGTGAACATCATCTAATACTAAAAGTGTAATAATCTGCTCAGTCTCACCATGGGTGTTGTACCACTTACGTTCTCACTGTCTATTTTATTCCTGTAAGCCTCAGAAAACTGGAGCACTTGGAAGCAGTCACATTAATAACTCATTCTGTCTCACTATTCCATAGTTCAGCTAGGGTCTCAACAAGATCACCAGCTCTGGTTTTTGAAAAATCCCTCACAGCATTAAAGAACATGTTGGATTCTGTAAGCCTCCGGGGACTTAATGAGTCTTCTACCACTATACCGGGGGGGGGGGGTTAATTACCATGAAACCAAATCTCATCTGAGGGAATCTGATTAAGACTCTGAGGAATCTCATACCCAATATGCAGACCACCCCCCTCAACTGACCAAAGCAAAATCTAAAAACTGGGGCATTGTCCCCTGATTCAGGTCTCAACAGAACAGGGATGGAAGTTAATACTTCCCCACTCCTGAGAAAACTCCTATCTCATGTAGGAGTATCAAACCAAGTAGCTCACATTCATCCGCTTAAAGGCCCTGGGTCCATACACCCGGCTAAGACAAAATCAAGCCACATTTATGCGGGAACCCAACTAGCATTGGAAAATCTTCTGAAATGAATATACATGAATTTCCTAATGCTTTGCTTTATCCTTTTTGACATTTTTATTCATTAGTCTTGTGTAATTCTTTCTGTTCCAATTTAAATGTAGGATCAGGAAATGTAGGATCTTGGAAGAAAAAAATAGAAATTATACAATTTAGGTATATTTAATATCAGTTCTGCATCCTCCTCAGCTTCTAAGGGGTTCTTAAGAGAAGGAAACTGAAAGGGAAACAGTAAGTGGACTGATATTTAACACATCCATTCCTCACTATTGCTACTGCAAAGATAAAGGCCCAAGAAACAAAACATGGAAAAGATTAAATAGTCTCTTTTCTATACTACATCAGTGATGCAAATTGTTTATTTTTTGAGTGGAGAAATGGCATGTATGTGAACCACAGAACTTCACAGGTAGTTTGTCATGTTGTTGAGACTAATTTTGTGGAACACTGGTCACACAAGACAGTTGTATGTGAACTGGAAAATAAATTTTGTTTCATTTACAAAGCAAATGTATTATGGCTCAGTAGTTCAACCAGACCATTCTGGGCAGGTCACAGTCCAGAAACCATGAACATTTTGATTGCCAGTCTGCCAGCCAATCTTCCCAGCAATTTCTATCCCCTTGCTTTGCCTGAGCTGTAGCTGGGCAGTAGTTGAATTCAAGCAGGCTTGGATTCAAGCATGGCATATGCAACCAGCCCCACCCCTTATCCCATTGTTTCTAGTACATTCTTTCCCCTTACCCATCATGCTTAAGTTGAAGCACAGCACACTCAGTTGGCTCATTCAGCCTTCTCCTTGTTCTTCCAATAGTTTTGTTCTTCTTAGCCTCCACTGCTACACTTGAATTTCAGCCTGGCATATCTGTCTGGCTGACCCTCCCCCATCTTCCCAGACCCTTCATTTCCATTTCACTGTTGCACACTGCGGCCACTTCGCTGGCTTCTACCCGGTATCTCCCACCTTGAGATACCACTGCACAGAACATTGTGCCTAGTCAAAACCCAGAGGCTTTAATCCTGGCACAGACTATTTGAGACAGTCGGTTCCATGCATGAAATGGCCTGTGCTCAGACTGCTTTGCATCCCCTACTCACAAGTTAGCTGCAGAGGTATTGACAGTCATGCTACCTTTTCCTTCAGCACATCCTTGTGAAAAGTGTCTTTATATCATTCATTACAGTCAATTGAAATAGACTTTCTATAGCAAATCTCACTCCAGACTTTGATAAATTATGCTGACATGTGTAAACTCAAAATATCCTACAAAGACTTATAAGCACTGTATTAAGTATAAAATACAAAATATTATTAAAACATGCTTTATTTCCATATATATTCCTCATTTATATAAATAAAAGTGATTTTATGTTCTGTGGTTTTAAAAGGTTTAAGAAACACTTTAGACCTATGCCTCTCAGCACTGGACTTCCTTCAATCTTTAATATAAAAATACATGAGATAATTACAGTATGTCCATTTGTACCATTTTTCATATGTATTGATTTATTTATTCTCAATTATTATTCTATAAAAGCTAACTTAGTTCTTGGTACACCTGTAGCCAGAACTGTATCATCTACACACAAAAGGTGAAGTATTGGGGGATCTTCAGGGATTATAGATGTATAAAATTGTTTAGAAAAAGAAGACCTACAAGGATTTAATATACCCAATGAGAATAGAGTGCTGACTGAATGATTGATTTGGGGGTGGAGAGAATATGTTGGCAAGAAATGTGTGGAGAGAATTCTGAACAGCAGCTCTCTTGGCAGTTTTCTGTTGAACCTCCTTGCTTTTTCAGCTGGGATTTTACTTTGGAAATGTATTTAGGAGCTAAACAAATTGAATTTTGATGAATCACAAAATTAGACATTCTTTAAAGTTGGCTAATTTCTGTTTTAAAAAATCCCTTTATTTTGTAGAACTCCAATATTGGCATCATTACCAATTGAAGATCCTTCAAAGATAAAAATGGCTTTTTAACCTAGTACAGTGGGATAATAGGTCTTCTAGTGTTACACTTTCTGAAACAATGCTAAAAATAAAGCACTTCTAGTTTATTAGATGAGTTTAAAGGTCTCTTATTGTTCAGTGTCAGAAGAACAATTAAGTTTTATCTGAGTAGAACAGAATGTCTCTAGACAAAGGTAACAAAGCATGCCTTGATACTATTAAGAGAGAGTGCTTGTTTTGAAGAAACCTTGTAAAATATGAGGAACATTGCCAGAAAAAAGCATAAATCTATTTCAGTAATGTGATTGCTCAAAAGAAGTTAGTAATATTTAACAGTGCTGAATTTTGGAGTGGCATTGTCAGTTGGTTTCTAGTTTTCTGGAAGTAAAGACGCTAATTGTCTAAATTGCTAGCAAATTCACTGTTCGACGTTTCATAAGCTTTTAAGTTCCTAGTTTACATCTTACAAAGTGTAACCTTTTTATGGTAATGGAGGCAGAATAGAAATAAGAAAAAGAGCTCTGGAATTCCCCTTTCTGGGGAGCCTTTCCCCAATTTCAAAAAGTCTCTAATGCTATTTTGATTGTGCAGTAATTTTTTTCTCAAGTAATTTTTCTATTAACTTTTATATATAATGTTGGTTTTGATAGGGTGTTTTTAAGTGTATGTGATACTCTTCGAAATTCAATTAAATCATATTTTAGTATTTTAAGTATGTAAGGGATCCTGAGAAATGTTTATCAAACAAAATTATAGAATACGCTATCTTATGACAAGATGGTATTATTCTAAGGACTGTAACATTCATCCTTGGCAGGCATCTTATTAAATAAAAAAAAAACATTCTAGTCACATCCTCTGTTACATAATATGAGCCCCATTGTTTATATGAGTTTTTTAGCAGAAAGAGACAAATAGGAACATTTCAATATTTTGTTTCTGTCAATGAGTAGTTAAGTTTCACTGGTATTTTTAAGTACTTCAATATAGGGAAGTTAAACTGCATAAATTGTATTATTTGTCAGTACTTCTCAACTGGTGGGACGCAGATTCCTGATCGGTTGCAGAAATAGTCTAGCTGAGACACCAAGTAAAGTTAAATAATTAAGAAGTCCTTAAAACCTACTGTAAATAGAGGAATGGAATGCCTGCAAATATAGAATTGTACTTGAAAAAAGTTTTTTGTTTTTGTTTTTTGCTTCTGTCATGGGGAAACCCAGACTTTTATGAAAGGTTGAGCACCGCTGTGGTATAGCCGGTGCTTTCTTTTTCAGGCAGATTGCCATCCTTAGCAGAGTTTGTTAAGAGCTGCTCTGCAACCAATTTGACAAATGGAAAAACTATGCATAAGAACTATCGGAATAGGCTTTTTTTTTTTTTTTGGCAAGCGCTTTGCTACATGGAAAAGTATGTTTTAGCTGTTTGCTGAAACAACACAACAGTTGTTTGTTGGCAACTATGCATGTGCCTTAGGAAAAAAAACTCATGCCATTGGGTAGAGAGGTTTATCTTTGCTGTTCGTACAGCATTTGTAGCCTCTGTTGTTGAAGTGTATCCATCATTTCCTTTTGGCTCAGTTCTCTGATTATTTGTGCAAGCAGGCCATGCTGGAAAAAGTATGTTTGCTTGGTTCATTTATTTTTTGCAGGAATTTTAAAAAGTTTATAATTTTAAACATTTCTCCCTTGGTAATTTCTCTGTAATTTGGGTGATAGCATATCAGTTCATGGCATGGTTATTTACTCTGCATACAATTTCATGTGTTTTAAAGCAGCAGGAGATCAAGTATTGCATACTAAAAAACTAGAATTTAGAATTGTAAGAGTTGTGCAGGGTTTTATTTGATTTTACCTCAAAGCAGTATTTTGGTGACTATTTTGGTACAATTTATTTGATCGCTGGTACAAATAAGCTCTCCTTCAGGACAGACATAAAGAAAGTTGAATTCTCCTCAGAAGATACAATAATAACCACCTATTTGGATTGCTTAAATTCATGTAGGATAAGGCTGTCTATTATTGTTAATTATGAATAACATGAGGATCAGAAGCTGGAGAACATAAGCAGTATGCTGCTGTAGCATTTGCACTCTGCTTGTAGACTATTCATTGCCAGCTGATTAACCATTCTAGAAAATATTAGTCTTTGTTCTGACCCCAGAAGACAGTTTATAATACAGGGGAATCTCACTTTAATGGACTAATTAGGAGAGGAGTGTTTGCTATTGAGGTTTGTCAGAATATGGCATTACAAAATTTATGCCACATGTATAACCTTACACAAAAAGGGAAAATACATCAATTTATGTAATTTGCATGATGCCGTATGCAAATGGCATGCATTAAATTGTTGTGAATGACATAAAGGGAAATGTGGTCAATTCTATGCAAAAGTCCATCAAGGTCCAATAAAATGAGTTCTCTCTGTATGTTAAAAATGAGAATGCTGCTCTTTTGACAGAAATCTGTTCTAGTCATATTCTACTGGGTAGTATACCATATGGTGGCACATCAGTGGGCTGTTATTGTTTGGCTATGATGGCCTTTCAATTCGTTTTCTTAAATATGCGATTTCAGTCTGCCTACCTCCACACTATTTTGGATATATTATAAAGCAGTTCTCTTAACAAGCAGGAAAATGGAGACATTTTCCATAATTGCATTCCAGCAACAGTGTTGTGTTTTTAATGTATCACTTCAAAGTTTGTTGTTGAAGATAAGTACAAAATTGAAGAAAGAGGGTATATGTTTATTCCTCTGAATGAAAAGATTGATGCAGGTTTATTTTAAATGTGACTGATCATAGTAATACAGGCAGTATATAGTTCACATAAAGAAACAGAAAATGATTGGGATCTTACTTTTATTTCAATAAACACAGGTCATTGTTCACTCAAATCAGATTCTGACTCAAGTGAAACTGTAGTAGATCTGTATTTCCATCATCATATCACACCATCATACTCCCATTATTTTTATATTGGGGATTGGAATTTAGAGATTTTTTTTTATAAAATTCATCTTCAAATGCTGCTGAGTAACATTAAGCAGTATATAGGTAAGGGAAGAGAAGACATAGATTAAAACTAGATAAATTTCATAGGAACAGAAACCAGCCAGCAGAAATAAATGGACAGTTTTAAAAGGAAGGAAAAAGAAATACTGCACCAGCCTCAGACCTATATTAGGATTAGCACTATTTAATTCCTGAATATATTATGTAGGACCAGTGGTAAGAAATATCATGGTCAAGTTTGCATATGTCACCAAATGACTCAGGGGAATGAAACTAACACAGATAATGAGGACTCCTAGGTGAACCTTTCCCAGAGTCACTCAATAAAAACCAGAAGTAGACATCTCCTCAGACCCATTTCTGCAGCCTTCAAATCCTATTGAACCATCTACTCCTCTAGTTTTCAACAATAGATTTTTTTTTCCCTTTGTCCATTAAAATAACAGAATAAGGATGTTTAAGACTTAATGGGAGAGATTGATAACTCATTTATAAGTCTGGCTGCCTTGAGATGGTATCATAGTAATATGACTTTAAAATTAAATTGGAGGAGTGGTCTGATAATATTAGCTGTACTAGCTGAATGGTAAGCTCCACTTTCAAAGGTGATATTCCTTTGAATTCCACAAGAATATTTGCTGGAGAGCTCGGCAACATGGGATGTGCTATTGGCAGAACTTTCCTTGAGATTCCCAGAAGAAACTTGCTAGCCAGAGTTGGAAACAAAATACTATAACAGAGCTTTGCTTATTGTTTATAAGTAATCCTTCTTGAAATCATAACAGAAATCTTCTGAATCTAGTTACTGATTGAGTACAGTATGCATCAATGTTAGGTACATGTGACAGATTCTTTGCATATGATTATTAAAATAGTAGCAATGAAGCACTCAGACAATTGGTTCAGTTTGCTACAGTGACATTGAACCAAATCTTAATAAGCAATACAGTGTGTTTGAAGGAGAAATAGCAGAGGGAAGGAAAGGTAAAAACAGGTAGAGAAGAAACCAAACAGAAATTAAGCCCAAAATATCTAATAAGAAAAAGAGAAGTACAGCTATAATTTAGCAGATTCATTTAAATTAATATGTACAGTAGTTCTAAGTTGAATTAGCTTTGTGGAAGAATGTCTGCCTTTGACAGCATGTAGTGTGAGAGACTTTGATGCATGAACATGAAAGAGGTGTTACTGTCTTCGAATTTTTTAAGACCATTGAACTGTATTCACATATGACATATAATAACTGTGTGACTTGCTTTGTTTTGGCTTACCATGTTCTGTGAACCCAATCATTGTGATTTGTAAACTATGATTTATGGCTTAGCTTGTGGTGCAAACCCAATCAGTTGTAACATAAATCATGCTTAAATAACCATTTGAGCCCAGTACATGATCAGATATTTAAGTGACATTGATTGCTTATGATTAAAAACTGAAAAACAAAAACAAACTTACAATGACTTAATTACTTGAACTTCTAAGGTTCCTTTTGTAAGTTTGTCCTTGTTTTCAGTAATCATACTTAAATGCATGTAGTATAATTTCAAACTATTTTTAAAATCTCACTAATTAATTTGCATTTGATTAATGTGCAGCATTTACATAATGATTTGGCATACTTCAGTGCTACATTGAGGTAGACATCTACTGAATTGGACTAGAAACTGTTACCATTGCAGAGAAGGAGAGATGCAGGTACTGTATATCAGTGTGTCTTATCATAACTGGGAGTTTATACTTAGCAGACCATATACCTGCTTCTGATTAAAATTTGTATTTGCTTGATTCTTTTAATGTGTTACTAGCTGCCTAAGGAAAAATGTTTTGAAGTTAACGTATAACAGTTAACTCCAACTTGATGGCCCTTAATCAAATCAGTATCTCAGATTCCAGTTAGAGGCCTGCTTTGCCAGATGACCCTACTTGTAATGCTTTCAGACCATATGTAGCTACCATCACCACCTTTTTTGTTGACACTGAAAACCCATAGATCACATAACCAAAATATAGCTTGAAAAAATGCAAATTTTGATATGTGTAGTTCCCTCCCTCCCCCCCCTTTTTTTTTTTTTTGACAAACTAGAATAAAACCTATGCTTCTTTTTAACCCCCACACTAAAAATTTGGAAAATCAAGCTGAAAAAATTGTAGTACGTGTCCTCGTAGAAGTTACCCACCCTTGCCTTTGATTGAGAAATCATTCAGTGGAATAAAAACTCGTACTATAGATTGTGCACTGGTAAATATATAACTATTTTCCAGTATACAGGAGCCCTATTAAGCCTCTGACATCTTTCAAATTCATTATTTGACATAAGAATGAATTTCTGTGCACAAAACAGAAGAAAAATATTGTACCAGGAAAGAATAGTTCCCCATGAGAACAGTGGGTGCCAAAGATACTTCATTTTTTATATTAGTGCCACAAAAGTCAGTATGCTGATAACCTCCTACTATCCAATCTACAGAGGAAGGAAAGTATTTTTAATTTTAAAAAAAACCTAAAGTTCTCATAACTTATAATGGAATCAACTGTTAAGAACATGGTTTTTGCAGCCTAATTGCTACAGCAAAGAGTGACAGAACTGATTTGCTTTGCTTGCTCAGCAGTGGATTCACTTCCGCATAACCTATGAACGGCATAATAGTTCCAAAAATATACTATTGTGCCTGCAAAGCTCAATAACAAGCCAGCATAGTTTCTGCATTTGCAGCCTGAAAGCTCAACAATATATCTGTAATATGCATGCATTGCACAGTGCACACTTTTGTAGCCAACCTGACAAAAAAAAGTGCAGAATAGCATTACTTACCAGGAGCAAAGAATGTAAAGACATCAGTAAGCTTGCCTACTTGGCAGGTAGCACTCTTATGTTCAAAAGGCTTCTCAAACTCTAAACATGTGTTTAACTGGCTCTCCCTCTCAACTAGCTCCAGGCAGCTGGGAAAGAACTTATGCCTCCAGTTTTATTCGTTACCGTTTCTTCAAGTCTCTGTGGCTTGGAGGAATTTGAAAGAAAACAAGTTGATTGGATGCGGAAACACACAACAAAAGAACAAAATGCCACTGTTTTGTTCTGAGCTCAGGATAAGCAGAGTGTTTTTCTTCTAAGCTTGGAACACTTAAAATGGCCTTTTCAAGCTTGTTAAGTTTTGCACACCCCTATCTTGAAGCTTTTGTCATAAACCTGGGTTCTCTCCTATTCCCTACTGAAACTGAAGCTAAGTGTACATTCTTTTACCACCCCCTTTGTTCCCTTTGTTGTTGCCACTCTGTCAAACGTTAAGTTTCAAGCTCCTTGAGGCAGGGACCTTATATTTTGTGAAGTGCTACGCTTAGTAACAATGTGACAGTGCTGTAATACAGCATTTATTAGTAATGATAGTAATATACCATTTCTCTAGTCTTTTGCATTACGTTTACAGTCTCCTTGAATTCGCATACTGTAATATGGCCTTGCTGTTCCACACAGTGGTATTATTTTCTGCCAGCTGCTGCAACCTGAAAGGATTTGTTGTTGTTGTTTCATTTGGGATCACAAAGTACATAGAAAAAATGATAACTAAATTGTTTTTATCTGAGTCTTAAATTAATATCATTTAGCCTTCTGCTATCAGTTTAACCCATGACTGTAAATGCCAAGTAAGAATTTGGAAGTAGCATTAAAAAAGATTGGACGCCCAGTGGAAGAGTACAATGTTATGCATGCCTACTCAGTAGTAAACCTTCTTGAATTCTATAGGGCTTACCCCGAGGCAATAATGGATATGATTGTATTCTAAATAATTTTTAAATGCCATGTATTTTCTGAGGAGGTCATGATTATATTTTAACAATATAAGAGGTAAACGATTGCATGCTACTTCTTCATTTCTAACAACACTTTGTCTTTTACGTGTCTGAAGAATCACAGCTTTATCCTATTCAACAGAAATCTCAAGATGTTCATTTTGAATCATTCCACGCTGCCCACCTGGCGGTTAGAGAGTGAACTGTTACTTTAAAGAATAGTTTAAGTAACAACCATGTTTGGGGCAGCAGGCTATTCTAGCAAAGAGAGCAGTACATGTTACAGGAGTGAGTCTATTCCGTATGCTAAGAGGGAAAATGCAGCTCACTGACTAGATGTTTTAATGTGTTAACTCCAGGGAGAAAACATTGTTGTATGCAGGAAAATTGACATCCCCTGTGCAGATAGAGGACCGGACTTGCAAAGGATTCTCTTTCTGTTTCTCTAAAACCAAAATCTGTGGCAAGATGTTTGAAATCACCAGGACGCTTAGTGCTGCTTTGTTAAATAATGAGGTAATATTTTGTCACATCTTCTGGGCAGTATTTTGCTTTGCTTTGCTTTGCTTTTTTTTTTTCTTCCTTCTCCATTTGCTTAGAAAGGATTCCATCCTCAAACTGAGATTTAAAAGAAAAGAACAAAAAAAAAATAGATATCCTTCGCTTTATTTTTAAGTACACTCCCTTCAATCATTTTGGATAACAGGATTGTCTTTTATTTGTGGTTTTAATCAGCTGCTGTTGCCTAGGACATTATACCACGTAAGGCACAGAGTAGGTAGTTATTAACGCTGAATTGGCTTCAAGTGTAGTCCATCTGGGCTGTGTATGAGAAAGCTTGCTGGCGGTTCCTGATGTTAAGATACCCGCAATCTTTGGGATGTATGCATGGTGGAGAGGGACACAGTGCTATGAGATCACTTCTTTTAAGGGAAACTGTCATTAATGAGTCCAGAAACTGCTCATTTATGGTAAGAAAGAAGAGAGAGGGGAAAAGCAGTCCTGTTTCATTTTATTTTGAAAATGGATTAGCAGCATTTTGAGTCCAGTTGTGTGGGGGGAGGGCTTGCATGAAATAATAGCTTTTCTTGTTGATGTCTAAAATATTTTAGAGAAAATTTGGATGTTTACAAATTCTGTCACTGTTGGTGATGCAGTGTGCAGCCCCCCATCCCGAAAGATGAATAGTCCTATTGGAAATCTGATAATAAGACTGATTCCTCCCCCCACAATAGAATTATGCCTATGTCTTTAGTAAGAGGCCTCTATAGACACTTGCACATTTCTTCTTGTTTTCTTTAGCTTTATTTTTATTTTACCATTTTCTTTGTCTAGTTTTGGATGATAGTGCACAATATATGGAACATATGGCTTTTTTATATTGGCCGGACAGCTAATTTTTATAGTTTCTACTATTGCTGACTTTTTTCAGACAAAAAGCTGAATGTTCTTAATGTCCTAAATCATTATTCGGTGCCTAAAGAAGTGTGTTAATGTGGAGGAAAGGGTGAAAAAGAGATTTCTTAATTCCCTGATTAATTTTTCTTAACCCCTCAAGGAGGCATTAATTTAAGATTAGCATTACAAATGAAACTTTCTCAGTGAACACATAGTCTTGCAATTGGGGTGCATCTCATTATGACCTTGAATTTATTCTTCATTTGTATTTATTGATATTTTCAGTTTTGAAAATGTTTAGTTAACTATCTTTTATTTTAAAGAAAGCAATGAAGTTTTAATCTGTGAGGGAAGGTAATACAAGCTAGCAGTTTTTTAAACTATTCACAAGTATTACATTAACTTCTACATTTTTCAGGGGTTGACTCGATTCTTCTAAAACTCAGCTCTCTATATTTTGTTATTTTTATTATTACTATTGCACAATAATACTGTGATTTCAATTGAATATAAACTCATATTGTGGCCCATGCTAATGTTTTGCTTTAATATATGGAAATTTTGCTTTCACATTAAATGCTACTTCAGACAGCGTTTAAATTATATTTTTAATACACAAACATATAGAGCATACTTTTTATATAGAATTGTTGATCCCAGTTACTAAAGTGCATTATAACTAATAACCTAAGCTATATGCTCATAGGAGAAAATCATCTTTTTATTATCAATAAAATGTAGATGGATTTGTTGAGAGTAATTTTTAATAAGTAGAATTTGTATCATGATTATAATTTGTCATTATATGGGTAGAATTGGTGAAACAACTTGCAATTGTAGTCATAACTGGACTTTAAAATAGACTAAAGATTATGTGGCAAATCATTTTTACTCTTAGCCTTACATCAGATAAGAACAGTTATACCTTTCATTAAAAACATTTTCATTTTCTATATGAGCACACTGGCCTTATGAAATACCTAGCGACATTTATTGTAAATGTCATTTATTAAATGTATGAACTGCTATTTCTATATCTAAACATACTTTATATAGTCAATGTAAGTCAGGAATTTAGTAAACTGTAACAATTAAGAATTAAGATAGTTACAATAGACAATAAGGTTTTTTTTTCATGTTTTAAGTCTAGAGACAAATAAATATGCATTTCTCTGGAATTATAAAGTGGCTAAAACAGTCTAGATTTAAGACGTATATTGAGTATGAAATATGATTGAGGTGTAACATCTATAGGTCAGTGTGTTCACACTCTAGGTGTGGCCTGAATTTCCCCTCTGTGTATGTTGCATGTGTGGGGAGGTGGGGGTAAAATCCATGCATTTGTAATGTTCTTCAACTGTCCCTTAATTACTAGACACAAGCTGCAGTTCAGAAATCTGGTCTCTGTTGTTGTAGAGGTCACCAAATCATTAACATTGTCAATCTGGCAGTAGCTAATTTCAATAGCACCTGATGTTGCAACGCCTCCTTTAGTTTCCCTAGCCAATCGCATCTCGCTTTCAGCTGACAGATGGTCCCATAAATGGATGTAAAAAGAAGAAGCTGCTAGCCAATTTCATCAAGGCTCTATTCAGTTGCTATCTACATTCTAAATTCAGGGGCTTAAGCACAGTTCTCGGGTTTTGGTTTTGGTTTTCTTCCTTTTGCTGCATCATACATCTGCCCTGTATATTTTGTGGATTTTTTAAAAAGATACAATAAAGCATTTAATCCCCTGAAACCATATCAGATCTTTAGAGGAATTGAAGCCTTGCAAGACCCATTATTTGCCATTAAGAATGGTTATGGTAGGTATTAGTAGTTTTTAAAATTTATTTGTTACAGCAGTCTTTCATAATTTGTGTATAGAACATATCCCTTTCCCCAAGTCTGCGTCTTGATCAGTCTGTGTTATCACATTAGTTTAGTTTGCTCCCCTTGGTTTGCTTGTTAAATGTCTTTCTCCTGTCATTTCACAGCTTTCCTTTTTTTTTTTATTTTTAACATATGTAACTACTTGCTTAGCTTTTAATAAAGGGTAGTAATGGTGTATTTTACCATTTAATGTGGGTTATGTTTTTTATTTTGAATATACCCAAGATTGCATGGGGCCAACAGAAATGCTGAAGGAGGGGGCTGGGGTGGTTAAATTTCCCACATCCACATGCGGGTAACACATATGCAAAATGGAATCCTTCAAAAAGAAATTAAATAGGGAGGCAGTGCCTTGAAACAGATACTGTTTTGGTTTGGTGTACTGCGCAGTAGACGTGGTAATTTTTTTTTTTAAGAGAATGATTTATAGGAGCTTCAATAAATGCTGCATATTGTATTTCAAAGAGTTTCCTGTCATGACCTCATAAAAAGAGGAGGCGGCTTGTATGTGTACCAGCGCCTAGTATATGCCGATGTGTTGCATCGTTGGGCAGGAGTTCTGTAAGAAGGAATGTCAGCTTTTACATAACATTCTTTTTGCTTTTGACACTGTGAGGGGCTGTAAGGGTCCATCTTTGTGATCACAGATGGAGTGGAATGGCTTGAAAATGGTAAGTGAACGCTAGGAACACATTGCCTTGGGGCTTCTTCGTTTGGCTTGTGAACTGTGCTTGCTTAGGATAGCAGATTGGGAAGGATAAATAAAATTATAGGCTATTTTGGTTTTTAAGGAGGGCACCTGGGCATATAATGTGTATGTGCAACTATTGTATAAATACAGACGAGCGTCATGGCACTGAGTGCTTCATCCGGTAAGCATGCATTTGGATGATCTCTGCTGACAGCCACGGTGTCTTTGTACTAAATGCCCAGCATATGATGCCCTTTAATCTTCATTTTGCTAGGCAAGTGATAAGTTGAACAGAAATCTAATGACTACATGTACTGTTTCCTTAGAATGCTTAGGCTACCGTGAAACAAGAGTGCTTTCTTTTCTGTAGAAGGAAGTTAAATCCGTTGATGTGATAGTAGTATTTCTATTTTTAGCATATTCTTCTGGCAAAAAAATAAATAAATCCAAAACTATGTGATTTGTTCCCTGCTCCCACACCCTTTCTTGCTGTTACTGCTGTTCTTATAGATTGTGCAAAATGGCTAGATCAAATGTAGACTTTTAAGTCTTACAGAATTAAGCAAATCATGAGGATGGAGGAAAGAGTAGGAGAAAGAAGGCATTAACATTCACCTCATCCCTCCTACTTTTGTTCACATTAAATATTTTGCAGGCGTCCCCCCTTCCCCCCACCCCCGATATTTATTATAAACTCAGAAACAAAGCTATGGTCTTTTGCCTATTCTTATAGGATTTTCTTTGTCTAGCTGCTTGTTTTGATGGGTGTAAAACAAATAAGATTAGACTAAGCAGCCGAACTGAAAGCGATAGCTGGAGGAAAAGCCAGTGAAAGGTTGCCCGGGAAACGAGGATAGGGGAAGCTGAGTGGGGGAGCAGGTGGCAGTCATGGGGGAATACTGCAAACAGTGAAAAAAACAAATTCTGGGTCTACCTCAATTATCTTTGCTGTTCTTTGTGGCAGTCACAACTTTAATTATTCTCTATAAATAAACATTTGATTTCTTTTTCTCTTTTTATATTGATATATACAGATATATAGGTATATACTCACACATACATATATACACACACAAACACATATTGTAATATAGTATCTGCTCTTTTTCTGCATTCTTTCTTTTTCTGAGGGTGGGGGCTGTTTAACCATTTTAATACTGTTATAAAATTCTGTATGCAAGAAAATACATTGAAAACAGGAAACTGCACTATAAAGAGAGGCGCTGAATGGAACTAGTTGATCTGCAAATTCATTTTCATAGTATTCATCAAATGTCAGTTCAGGAACTGTACAGAAACTTACTCATAAGTGTAGAAAATATATGAAAGTGTTGTGCTTTATATGTGGGATGAAATGCCATGACTTGTGGCAGAATTATCAGGTAAGGAAAAGTATGCTTTCTCATATATTTATGCACAGAACAGCATTTTTTTTAAAAAAAATGCTTAAACTGTTTCTATCTCATTTAATTTGTACAGTATCACTAAATAATATCATACCAGTTATGCTTGGCAAATTCCACCTTCCATTTGGTATATCCTAAACTTGCAAGATGGGCTTCAGTAGAAATGCTAAAATTTGTAAAATAGGCAAAATTCACATTGTTTTAAATCTGTTGTGTAGAATAATGCTTCATCAGTTTTCATGGAAGAAGAGATTGGCCTTCTTTAACGAAGGAAGTTATGATGTGATATCTGAAATTTTTTTTACAGAAATACCTAAAAACATTCTAATTTGTTTAATTTTCATCCTGCATTTAAATTATCCAGTACCTCCCTCACTACCTTCATCTCTGAATACTTGCAGCAAGCAGTTCTATCGTTTTCTTACTCTCCGTATTGCTTTAGCTCCCTCTCTTTTTCTCTCTTAAATCTATTTGGCAAAAGTTTTCAGAGTTTGGCTTTTCATCTTTTACCCTCCTAGTCCCAAGCTGTCATATTCTGGGGGTCCAGAAATTAACATAATACTATAGGTTCTGGATAGTATGCAAAAAGAGTTTCTTCAGTACATAAAACCCTGTGAAGCATCTGTTGATGCAAGAACATTTCTATAAAATCAACAAATTATTTACTATTATTATTGCATTAAGACATTTATTGAAAAACTGAAATGGGTGAACCATAATAGTAATGTATGGTGTCGGTGTGTAAATGGGTAAAATTCTTTCTATTGCTCTATATTTAACTAATGAAGTTGGCAGGTGTATGTAGAGAGATGCTCTTCCTGCTGGGTGGGCATCATTTCTTTGGTTTATTTCTCCTTGTCTCAGCCACCCCCCTTTTTTTATAAGCATGTTACTATTATTTTAGCTCTGTTAAGTCAAAGAAGGACCAAATAAACCTATATTATAAAATTATTTTTTAAAATGTATTCAAAAATAAATTGCTTCAGAGGAGTGGCATGGTTATATTCTGTTCCTCATAGGCATACAATAGTTCTGAAAATCAAACTTGAACTTCACTAGATAGTTTTACTCTTTGGATACCTTAATATACAGCTCCTGGGCAATTTTCATTTCTTTTTCCATACTTGTGGCCTCCATGAATTATGCTTTTTAAACTTAGAAATACTTAGTGTAGAATCATTGTTGTGAGGCGTTACCCCGTATGTTACACTGTGTCCTATCTTGGCTGGCTTGTGGAGAGGTTATGGTTCTAGGCTATCATGATGACTCATAAAGTAACTTGATATATAGGCACTAGTAGTTAATATCTTGCATTTCATAAAGGTCTTGAACAACACAATGGATGAGCTACATTGAATACAGTTGGAATTATTAACATATACATGTATAGTGTGGAACCTCTCAGTTTCCTTGGCATTTACTATGGCATTTACTATGTGATTATATGCCTTTGACTTTGGGGCATCTGACAGAATACCCTCTGATACACTGGCAAATACTGCAATGCAGTATTTTTTTCAATGTCATTGGGGTTTGGGGTGAGAAAAGTGTTGCTAGAAATAATATGCTGGGCTGAATCGTTGACAGGATCAATTTCTGTAAAATTGGCCAGTATGTTTTGGGAAGGGAATTATCCATCTTCTGCTTCTGCTTCTGCTCTTCACTCAAAGATATGCGAAGACTGAGTGGGGTGTGTGTGCCTCTGTGTATATGTATGTGAACATGTGCACGTTTGTGTTTCTATCATTTAACTGAATAAAGCTCAATACAGTGGATTGTCTTTTAAAATGAAGCTGCATAAAATATAATTCTGTAATTTAAAAAAAATTAGTCAACATATTTTACCACTTTATAGAAGGTACCAGTCCTAAAATTAATACAATTTACATTATCATGGGGGGGGGAGTTTTTTCAAAAACAAACAAACATGTATTTACTGTACCCTGGGCATGTCAGTAATATTCAAATGTATCTCATGTTTACATTTACTTCATTTTATTTAATTTGCAAAACACTTTTGGGAGCTAAAGATTTTTATAGGTCACTAGCTGTAAAGAAATCAGGGATAGTACATTTATATATTACGGCACAAATTGGGTTAACATAGCTATTAGGGAAAAATAAAAGATAAAAATGAAAAATTATAATTGTTTAGCCCATGAAATAGAGAAGAATGAATTTTGACTTGGGTTAGAAATGTGTGTGAAGCTTTTGCTTTTCTTACATTAAAAGACTGATCATTATTTACCCCCTTCCTTTAAATGATACCTTGAGGAAACAAAAACAATGATTTGTGAAGCATTTTGGCAACATGGTGTAAATGCATTGGTTTTTTTATGAAAAAGAAAACCATTTAAATATATGGAAAGGATATATTTAATATTAATTACAGTTTGAACTAATGATTCTGCCACTTGTATATTCATTAAGACTAAGGCAATTCATTTTCTTTAATAATTACAGTAGATTGCTTTAACTAGTGCACAGATTTGTGCCTGTGGGATCCTGTAGAAGTAAAGGGGGAGCTGAGAGTAATACCTACCCATTAACTGAACTTTTTAATATAAAGTAGTAATCTCAGAGCTGCTAAATATTGAAAAGCAGAAATAAACTCAAATTGGATAAAAAGGCAGTGAGAATGTTGATGAAATAAGGTCAACTAAAGGTTTTGTGTTTTGTTTGTTTTTGTTTGTTTTAGAAACACTGTGCAAAGCTGGCTTTGCCTGTATTTGGGATCAGGAAATATATAAAATCCTGAAGTGCTCCTTTGTTGGTAAGGTGAATACAAGGTCTAGTACCCTACTATGATGTACAAATGAGATGTCCATGGCCAGGCTTCTTAAGAGGTACTTTAATTTGTAATCATCTTGTATAACTAAAACAATTTAAAATAATGCAGTCGGCATATGCAGATCTACATAATTAGGAGCATTAACTTTGGTATTTACTACAGTGTTTCAGATGATATTTCTGTCAACCTAAATTTTGATAATAAAGAGGAAGTTCTGTTGTGCTTTGATGTTAGTGCAAATAAATATGGAAGTTGTATAATCATTTGTTAGGTTTCAAGGAAAATGTATGCAAAGCCTTTCTTGTGTGCGCTTATGTCTAAGTGCTAACGCTGGACTGTGATACCAATGGAACCTTTCCTGTTGCCAGAGAGTTTAAATTGCAGTGCCTTAGGTATAATTGTTTATGACTGACATAGTATTTAGACACTCTTCTCTTACATTACTCCTTTGTGATCTGATATTGTCCAAAATATTCCAGTGTTGGGAAATTAGAAAATCTTCAGATGAAATAGATACTTCAGTTGTACTTTAGCAATCAGAATACTTCACTCTGCTTAGGGATTTAGAAATTCAGCCCTGTAGATTTTTTTTTCTCTGAAGCTTCAGAGCATGCTTATCTTATGAGTAGTATCCGAAAAATTTTAAACTAGTTTCATTGAAATATCCTTTATTATCAAGCTTAGTGTATATTAACAGCTGTAAAAAAAACCTCAGCTGTAACAGTCTTCTTTAAAAGCTGTTAAAGATGAATAAGTGATAAAATCTTTCCCACATCTTCTGTCCAATCTTTTAAATTATTTTTGGCTTTCTTTAGAGGCAAAGTGTAAAAATTATAATTTTCCCACCCCCCGCTCCACCCCCAATTTGTTCTAGGTCTTATTGCCTATGGCTAAAACCCAAATGTATTTGTTTATAGAAAATTATAAGAAGGATGAGCTTCCAAAGTGTGACTTGTCCAACAATTTTAGGTCATATAAGTTATAAAATAAATTATTCTAAAAACAGCTTTTTCAGGATAAATGACAGCACTTCTAGTGTTCCTGGGAAATATTAATGTTCTTTCATACATGCTAAAGCATTGTGATAATTAAGGATGGTATATAACACAAGCATAACAAATATTATTTAAATCTCACTGACCTTGAAAATTTAAGGCATATTCTAGTCAAGACTGAATGTAAAAACAAATACGTTTCAATGTTGTATTCACCCATAAACCTGTAATATGAATTTTAATTCCTATTAAATATTAGGAATATTTAATTTTATCTAAAAATATATAAAAATTCCCACTGACACCTTCAGAAATCCCTTCCAAAATCTGTTTTAATCTTCAGGTTATTTTAAAATCATCAACTACCAAATGTTAAGCTAAGGTGAAATATAAAAGTAAAATGCCAAGAAAGAAGGTTGAACTATATAAAATGAAATTACTGAATCACTTTCACCAATAATTGTGAAAGAACCTGAAAGTATTAGATGCACATACAAAGAATTAAGTCACTATCAATACTGCTTTAGATTAACTGCCAATCTACGTATTTAAAGAAGCTTCAGATACTACATTTTCCGTTCCCATTGTGGTACTGAAAATGGGATTTATGAATTATGTTTTTGGGTGCAGACTGGAACGTATACTCCACCTATAAACATCATTTAATACCAAAATAATTAAAAGCAATTGTTAAAATTTCACTTCTAATTTATCTACGGGGTTTTGAGATTCTTTATGCTTATCTGTATTAAAAATTATTTGTACTTGTTTCCATGTTGATTTTAGAGTTGTGTGAGCAGTTGTTTTCAACTGCTATATCTCTTAAACTAAAGCCACTTTTAAGGTTACATATATTTGTGATATTGCAGTGGTCTCCTGTTTGGCCTACACTTCTGCATAAATGCATACACACAGATTTGTATCTGATGTTTGCACAGATATAGAGACTTTTCACTAATACATGTCAGATTTCTATGCTAAGGAGTGCATGTTTAGAAATATGTTGTATTGAAATCAAGGAGGCTTATTATTAAGTGAAAATGAATGTAGGATTCTTGCCTTAATTTTTTTTTCCTTTTTCTTCTTCTAAGAGCAGCTATTCCATGTAATTAATTAATGGACAGATCGATACAATTAAAAACATATAGTACTAATTGAAACAGCCATGACCGTTGAAGAAAATAATTCAAGTTCTGCACAATATCATATGGTTATAAAATACTTTTTTAAAAAGTCAGTACAATGTCTCCTTATACTGAAAGAATTTTAAGTATAGTTAATGATTGGACATCATGTCTGAACATTCTAAATAGCAAACTAAGAATCCTGGAAAATGAACATATTTTAATATCCCTTTCTTCTAATCCTAGATATGATTTGTAAGTTTAATATTTCATGAAGTGGAAAAGAAAACTTGAATTATCACTACGTTTGTTCTTATTCAAATTTAGTTAGATGTGGAAGATGAATTGTGAATTAGCAGCATGATGAATAGATTTAATGAAAAAGAAAACAGTCTTTTTTCAACTATAGTTTTACAGTTTCAGTTTGATTTCTGACTTGCAAGATTGATATCAGCCCTCCCAGGTAAACCAGAGATGAAACATGACCAGATGAGCTAATCTGACTTTATTCTAAGTCTACATTAACAGAATCTTGCAAGTCTGAAAATACAAATCTCCCGCCATCACTTTTAACAGCCTGATAGGTTAGGGCGGGTCCTTTTTAAGTTTCTTTCTTTTCCCATTCAGCAGCTATGGGCTCCTCCCCCTTTTATCTGATCGTTCCCTAGGCAGCATCTCCTCCCCTATCTCTCAAGGTCATTCTCACATACCATTACAGGAGGTGACCTCATCTAACCCATATTCTGAAATAATAAAAATGACTATCTATTACTGTCACATTCTGCATGTGTAGACCAGGCTGGAGTTACTTCTTAGCAGATGAAAGTGGCAAATAATGGCATTGTAATCTCCCTGCATTTTTCTCGCTACGTTCCGTCTCTCTCTCATTTAAATAAAATGTGCAAACAACTTAAGAGAAATTGAGAATACACAGACAATAAATGAATGATATTTGTAAGTTATTTCTGATTGTCTCTAGCCAAAATTTAGTTTTGTTGTTTTACATTTTTATCTATTATTTTATGGTGTGCAGCACCATAACTTTTTAGAACACTCACATTGATGCAGCAGTTATCTAAACAGAAGCTGTTCTGTATCTTATTAACTCAGTTTGAAATTCTTATAGGATAAGTTACACATATGGAAGAAATTTAATATAGCTATCAGTGCAATATACTCCAGATCTGTAATTCATACATGCAACTTATCTGAAGTTAATCTTTTCAACTGTTACAGCAGTTCAATTCCCTCAGAATTCAATATTTGCTTTGATTATGTGAACTTGATTTTTTGAGTTTCAGTATTGTTAAGATTAGGTTTTATATGTCAGTTCATATATAGATTTAGAACCTCTTAAGTGTGAAAATATGCAGTTTTCTACTAATCTTTATTTTGCAGTAAGTGTTCCTGTTTTCTTCTGTCAAAAGATATTTTAGAAGTCTTTATTTCTAATATAAATATCTGCCTCAGTATAATTCAGTAATCATTTGTAATGTTTTTATATTTGGGTTTGTGTGTGTGTGTGTGTGTGTGTGTGTACTGCTTTAAATGCTACAAAAATGTATTTTACAACAATGAAAACTTTTATTCATATGCAAACATAAGTTCATATAGATAACATCTGCCAGTTTAGCAAAATGCAACCTATTTTGTCATTCACAAATGAAAAAAAAATAATACAGTTAGTAGCAATTACTGAGCTTTCAGCGTTCCTGTAAATCATTTCTATTCTTTGGCCTTGGATTTAGAAGTTTGCTAAATTGATTAACTTTAAACCATACCTATTCCATAGGTCACTGTTGTTTTACTTATAGAGTGAAGAGGGTTTTGTACACTGATGCACTAATTGTACCTATTCCTAAAAAGTTCACATCTATCCATGCTGATATGACTCTGCAATTGCTAGCCTAGATAGTAGCCTAGATACTATTTTATAGTGAAATAATCCACCAGCTGACTAGGTGGCAACTTCTAGTGAGATGTGGGGTGGAATTCAGGGAAGAACAAACTAGAAGGTTTTTGTTTTTTGTTTTTGTTTTTTTGTCCCCAGGCATTCATTGGTGGGGGGTTTCAGAGAAGCAAGGATATTAAGATCAAGTTTTCTGACTGAGCCGGGCAGTCAGATCCAATCCAAAAGTTGTAGGAGAATTGGAACCATAACTGTAAAGCTGGGAGGGAAAGTATGGCAGATGCATAAGGAGTCTTTTCCGCATTGTTTTTTGGAATCTTTTACATGTACTTCTAATTCTCTGTTAGTTTGATCATGATTGCTAAATTTGGTGTGCAAATTTAAGTTTCATATAGCTAACCTATTTTCTCAAGTCCTTACTTTGTTGCCTTTATTAAAACATAAATCCTTTTTTCTTTGTTATTTCGGTGTTAGGTTTGTAATAGCACTTTACACTTCAAAACCACTTGGATATGATAACCTTGGTAAAAAAGGAAAACTGGGGGTTTTAGTTTTTGGGCACAAAATCTCCTGCTCTGTCCCACCCAGATTCCAAGTGAGGAGAGTATCTCTCAATTCAAGAACTGGAGGTGACAACATAAGTACTTCACTTCTTTCATCTGCAGAAGAAGCTACATCCAGATCCCTGGAACTCATATAAAGTGGATGAGAAAGTGGAGGGAGCTGACAGACTTGTGTTTGAGACAGCCCTATGGCCCACTTCAGTCACCTAGAGATAACTTTAGGAATCTGCAAAAACTTCAGTTAGCACCAAACATGAGAAATAAATTTCTGGTGTTTGTCCCGAAAAGCATGACTCACGATTTGCAATACCTGAATGGGTTTCTAGTTTTGGTATAAATGACAGACTGCATTGATTCCTAGCTAGTATTGTCCAACTATCCTTATTCTACAGAAAGTATGGGTAGAGTTGAATGTTTGGGTAGCTTCCTCGCTTTGACTGTCCCTTTTTTAACTCTTCTGTCACCATATACCATTTAACATCTCTTGGTTAGCTGGCTGTTTTGCTAGCAGATTTTTCTGTTGGGAGATCTCTAGGAACAGTGAGCAGAAAGTGATTTCTAGTCTTCTAGCCAATGCACCTTTGAGTTTGCATATTTTTAATATTTGTGGGGTATAACTTGTACTGTACATAGTTGTGGATAAGCTAAGAATTTTAGGTGCCAAAATACACCCCCAAAATTGGGCTTGACTTATTCGTGGATGGGCTTATCTGCAAGTATTTATGGTAATTCTTTTTAAAAGTACCCATATATCCCATATATACTCACGGATAAGCCATCCGCAGATAAACCGACCCTCAACTTTTTAACCAAAATACCATGAAAAATGCGCCATCGGTGGATAAGCCAATTTTGAAAATTAAAACAAGAAAATTTCGAGGGGCAGCTTGTCCACAAATGGTGCATTTTTCATAGTATTTTGGTTAAATTTAAGGATTTAGGTTAAGGGTTAAATAAAGTTAAGGGTCAGCTTACCCACGGATGGCCTTATACATGAGTATATATGGTAACTTCATACAGTAGGGTTCAGTTGTTGACAATAAAAGATATCCTCCAAGTGTTTCTATAGACAACAAAAATACAATAATAGGAATCTTTGATCTCAAAAAACATTTGATGTCATATGTAGGCATCTTCTTAAGTACTTTCTTAATTTTAAGATTTTGTCTACTTTTCCTTTTAAAGGAGATTTCTAAAGCTTCCAGCAATTCATATTTTTTCTTAAAATCTAATTTACTAACCACAGTAAATATATTGTACAAATATATAAAATATGTTATTTAGTTAATCATATACAATCTTTCATATATTTGTACAGTTAATTAATTATAGTAAATAAATAGTATGGATGTAAGTAGTAACTGGACTTATTCCAAAAAAGCAAAACAAAAATCCTCCCATCTTTTCACATATTTCAGATTCTTTAAAAAAAAGTTAATAAATTTTGGTGGGTTTTTTTGTTTTGTTTTGTTTTGTTTTGCTAGTAAGATGCAGCAGACATCTGAACAGTCACTATTTTAACTGTGATTTCATGGTCTTCAGTTTCAGTGAATTTTAAATAATATAATAAAATGGTCTACTGGTCACTACTAGAGAGTTTTTCTTTTACCTTTGTATTTTACTAAAATAATCAGCACTTAATTGTTTATATAACCAACAATAATTTCCTGTTTTAAGTAAATTATTTTAATCTTACATGAAGGTAGGGTTTTTTTAATCATTAAATATTTAATACCATTGTTGTATTCTTTTGCCATCTTTACTGTCCAGTTCCAGTTTGTCTGTTATACTTAACTATAGATTTTTCCTCTATTTCTTCTGCAAACCCTTTATTTTGGCTTTTGTTAAGTGTTGTATAGTTGAATTAACTCATGAATGGAACCCTATTCCCATGTCAATGTGTGAGTAGGTAGGATTTGTTATTGTTGTTCATTCAGTGCCAACTCTTTGTGACCCAATAAACATCAGTTTGCCAAGATAGCCTGTCAGTAACTGTTTCTTTGAGTTCTTATACACTTGTTCTTGTGCCATCAAGACAGTGTCTGGAAATTTGGTCTTCTGTCAACCTCTCTTTTAATTAAGTTCAATTTTTCCAAGCATCAGGGTCTTCTCCAATGACTCTTGCCTTTGCTATTTGCTATTAAAATTTTTAGTGTTTCTAGTGAGTAATCTGTTTTTACTTCATCTGGTATTGAATGTTTTGTTCTCCTTGCAATCCAGTGTATTCTTAACAATTTTCTTGAAAGGCATTCATTTTTCTTCCTTCAGATTTTCTGATGTCCAGTATTCATACCCAGTATGTTACATTTGAGAAAAATCATCGCTTTGACACTGTGTGCCCTTATTGTCTTTGTGATGCCTCTGTACTTCAGTATTTTGTCTCTATTGGTCATATCCTTTTCCCCAAGTAGGATATGTCTCTTTATTTCATGGCTACAAAAATAAAAATCTAGTTTTTATGAAGCAATAAAATGGTATCACTTTCATGAAGTATCTGAGGATCTAGCTGATAGGTATGGCTCTAACCTTGGGAGAAGGATTCTGATATTGAAAGCCCAATTATTTATGAAGAAGAAATTGGGACAGCCCAACCCTTAGCACTTCAGAGGGGTATGGTTGTGCAGGAGGGCCTTAGATTTCAATAATCCTATTGCCCCAAACCTGTGTAGACCTTTTCAAAACAAAATAGTAGGAAATAAACAGAGTTATAATAATTGTTTCATCTTCATTTCCTGATACTACAGATAGACCAGTATGGGGCTTTTTGGAACACTCAGTGCTACACTTAGTTGTTTCTGTATTATATATAATTTTATTTATTATAATATGCCCTTCATCTAATTCATAACATTCTAATATCATTAATCCAAGTCCAGTTATCTGCCTATCTGTATGTCCATTGTCTTACTCAGTAAATAGAGTTATATTGCCTTTCTTCCAAAAGGAGGTCATAGTTGCCACAGCAATTCTAGCTATCCTTAAAAATTATTATTGTTGTTGTTGTTGTTAATTGCCATATATATCCTGTGATTGCTTTAGGGATGGTGATATTATTGTTATTATTATAAGACAATGTTTGCATTATATTAATTTGATCATACATGCACAAATTAAATATTGTAGTATTTTGTAATGTTTTATGTTTGCACACCCTTTTTATATATCTGCATATCCTCAGAGGTTTAATATGAGATTTCCATTGGAAGTAGTACAGTATTGGTTCATTTATCATTATTTTTCTGTCCGCATTTAGCATATCAACCTAGATTTAGTAACATTTCATTTATACCTGGAACAACTATAAAATCATCCAGTAAACTAATTATATTAGGTATTGTTCTTCTGGATCTTTCAAATTTATCCTTACATGGAGCTGCACTGCAAAACCTGCTTTACTCATTCATAACTCCTCTGATAGGGGTTGACAAGTTAAATTAGTTGCTAATACCCTGTATTATAATCAGAAGATTTGAATGCATAGTGGATTTTCAGCTATTTTAAACTTAACTAAAATTTTAAAGGTCAGAATTACTCTAGCCCACCAAAAGCCTTGTTTGCATCAATAAATAAAATGGTACCTACTTCTTTTGCAGCTTTGATTTCATAAATAATATTATTTTTATGATTTTATGGCAGTTTCTACCTTTGATTAAAAAAAACTGTCTTCATAATGTTTGTATCCTGGTTAATCTCAAGAGCAGAATTTGAAGCCACATTGGACTATGAGGGGGATAGAATCTCTCATATATAGTTTATTGAGAGAAACATCTGCCAACAGAATGACCTTTTAAAATTTCCTCCAGATAATATAAGGCAGAAGTGTCTCTGTGACCCTCATCCTGGATTCTTTTTAAAAAATCTGTCACTTTGTGCATATAAAAATTGACCACTGGGCTTTTGCGCTTGCATAAAGCATGTTTTTTCACGTTTTTATTATCTGCAGTTTCATTACAGTATCTGCAATAGCTAAGCTGGAATAGAACCCCTGCTGATAACAAAGGCTAGCTGTATATCAGTGAAATGTTAACTTTTTTTAACAATCTTTTACTGCTGCCATATTTCTGCTTCCTAAGGATTTTTTAAAAATGAAATCACACCTATTTTAACCTTGTATTCAAGTACAGTAGTGTTCTGAAGTGAGAATGACTTCCTGGAACCTTTTCAGTTACTTATCCTAGTGGTTGATACAGTATCTTCTGAGAATAACATCTGTAGATTTTTTTTTTTTTACTACAACTATAGAATTATGAAGGAATTGAATTTGAAACCCAAGTATGAATCATATGTTTGCCATTGTGTTTAAAGTCCATGTATGCCCTATTTTGTCTTGCTCTGAACATATTTTTTTTTATTATTGAAGAGGCAGCTTTAGTGTTATATCTTGCAAAAATCGCAATATAATCTATGCATTTACATTAGAACTTTTCTCTGGTGTCTATCATTAACATGTATTCCATGTCTTATTCACAGCAGGAGGAAGCTCCTACCCAGCTTTGGCTGATCTTGAAGAGCTAAGCAGGAGCAGATGCAATTTTAATAACTGAATAGGAGAACCACCTGGAAATACCAGAACTATAGGCTAGCCTGGAAAGTTTAAAAATAAATAAATATGAATTAGGCAATAGCAAAATATATCTGTATTGTTATTAACAATTAGTCCATGTCCACGGAGTCACCAAGCATTGAGTTTTACTTTTTCTCTGACTCAGTCCGATAAATGTTCATAGTCTTCAGTTGATGCAATAAGACTCCTTATTTCAGTAGTTTCCAACCTTTTCCTTTATCCAAGCCACTGCTTAATTATCAGGTTATGAAAAGTACCACATTTATATTTTGCCTTTCATATGGGAACTTAAGGCAGTGTATATAAGTGCTCCTTCCTGTCATCTCCCCTGTGAAGTAGATTGGGCTGAAAGAGACTGACTTGCCCAAGGTCACTCACTGAGCTTCTATGGCTAAGGGTGGCCTAGAATCTGGATCTGCCTGCTCCAAGTTCAACACCTTGACCACTACATTACATTCTCACCACGTAAACAAGATGTCAGCAACAATATTTATGTGAGAACCATGGTGCTTGTGTACTCATTCAGGTCCCCCAAATTAAAATTAATTTTAAAAAATTAAATAGTGAAAATTGGAAGAGTTTGCCAATTCTCTTGAGATTCAGGGTTCTCACCCAATTTTTTATTTTGTTTTGGAATGTAGAATGTTAATTTCTCAAGATTTTGTATAGATATAAAGATACAGATTCATATACTGAAGATCACCTGCAGTACTCTAATAAATCATCAGTGATCCCCAAATCACAGATGAGAACCATTGTTGTAGATGTTAAGTAAGAATAGCCTTTTCCAGATCTGGACCTCATTGTAGTGTAAAAAGTACACAAGTGGGGGAAAGAGGGACGGAGGGAGGGAGGAGAACTGAGGCAGTCCAGTGTTTTTCCCTTACTTTGAAGGGTTTCTCTTTTTTTCCCCATTTTTCTTAATTTAAAATTATTTTGAAGAGTTAGTGGGTTTTTGTTAGACAAGCTGTATGGCTATTTGTACTTCAAAAATCTGTACCAATAGGAAAGTCCTATGCAGTTACAAAGAACATCACAATAATAATTTGTATTGGGGGGAAAAGTTTTCTAGGTTGTCATAGACGGACAGATTTATTAACTTATCAGATTTGAAGACCCCCAATCTGTTTTACAATATATATGGAATAAGGTCAGAAGAGAAGGACTTGTTTTGTGAGGCTTTATCTGTTGCAAGGAGATAATTATGTTAGGTTGTTGTAGCCCAGAAGAGTAGCTTTTGTTTTGTCTGTATTTTGTATATTCTCTTGAAAGCTTCCCAATAAACATACATGTGTTCAAAGTGACACATGAGAAGATAAGCAGCTTCCATTTTTTTAATCTAATTACAAACATGTACAGCATGGGAATACACAGATATTGTTTGCTCATTGTTTGCAAAAGATTTACAGTAATGCTAATCTTATTGTATCTTCTCAAATCAGTATTGAACAAAGAACGTTAAATTTAGAAAAGCTGCAGTCCAACTGAACTTGATAAAACCAGATGTCGTAGTTTAGGCCATCACAGTTTAAGTCAAGAAACTGCATTCAAAGCTTAAGGTTAACTGTTTATTTTATTTAATTATGTCCTGTATTTACTTACTGCCAAATAATCAAAACTCTGGGGAGTTCACAAACACGGCACATTCAAACACAATTCAAATTCTCAAAGTCTCCATGTTAAAATTAATATTAAAATTTAAATTTAAACTAAAACAGTATTAAAATGGCCATACAAAGTACAAGGTGTGTAGCCAAATCTTGCAGCTTTCCTAAACTTTCCGTTTGGATTATTGCAATGGGGCTGCCCTTGAAGACCACCTGTGCCCAGTGATGGGTGCCCCTAGGTTTACCCGCAATACACCCCTGTTGCACAAGCTGCACTGGGTCCCAGTTTCCTTCCGGGTGCAATTCAAGGTGCTGGTTATTACCTTTAAAGCCCTATGTGGCATGGGACCAGGTTATCTGTGCGACCACCTCTCCCTAAGGACATCTGCCTGTCCTGCCAGATTGGATAGAGTGGGCACACTTCTAGTCTCCTCCCTTAAATGCTGCCATCTTATGGGACCTAGGAAGTGTGCCTTTCCATGGCATCCCCTGCCCTATGGAACACTCCTTCCTCTGAAGTTCAGCAGGCCCCCACCCTTTTAACCTTCTGAAAAGCACACAAGATCTGGTTTTCCCCCCAAACACTGGTATAGAATGAGATTGATGAGATTAACTTGTTGTGGGCGGCATGTGAGAGTCTAGCTATGGTGCCAAGTGTTTGGGTTTTAATATTTGTGTTTTTAATTTTTTTTTTAATTGTAGATAGATGTTGTTTTATCTTTTGGTAGTGAGCCACCCAGAGTCTGGTACAAGATGGGTGGCTATGTAAATGTTTTAAATAAATAAAATGAATAAATTAAATAATAAAGTTTATATGTGTGAAGCCATTTGGATCTCAGTGGGAGATTATTCAAGGGGGCTGAGCCAGCCCGCAAGAAGCTCCACTTCTGAAGTCCTAGTCCTCTCAGCTCCCAAACTCATGGCCTCTTCAGCTCCCTCAGTTTGGGCAGTACAAAGAGGCCAGGCAGAATCTATTGGAGAACACAGTGCAAAATCTTGTATATTTTCCATCCTGAAATATTTGAGAACTGGGTTGCCTTACACAAAATATTATCTGCTGCCATGATACATACCATGTTTGCTACCACATTTGAATGCCATTTTTGCTTTTGAAAATAATCTTTCTGGTTACTTAAATGAAACGTGTCCTTATGTCCTTCATGGCATATTGCATAAGAGATTCCATAGGCATATGTTTCTTAGCTCTCAGCTGAACAGTTTAGTTAAATTCATTCTGTTTTTTGCATAATTTTTAAGAGTATATCTGAAATTATGAATTTAAAAGCAGTGGTTTAGTTAAGATTATTTACTTGTAATTGAGGAAAATGAGTTTGGAGAATATTTATTTCATGAGGTGGAAGCAGTTAACAGAAACATGCACAAACATAACCTAGAATATAATGCAGCTAGTGGATGTTTTAAAAACGTAATGGTGTTCAGTTTGAGTACTGAAGTACTTAGTGGAACCAGACATAATAACGAGTAAAAGTCACAATGATATCTGTGAAAACTAACTATGTACCTCAAAGGTGTTTCTGATGATTATGTCCCATCTAGTTTATGACAAAGCCTAAGACAGCTATCAGTAAAATTTCAGTGAACATCTCATAATTGGCATTATTTTTCTTTTACAAACATAAAAACAGCACCTCTTAAATGCAAATACTACATAGAGGGTGGATGAAACCCAACAATATAATGTATGTAGGAGCACTGTGTCTACTGTAAATTTGACATATACAACTGTGGCTAACCATTTCTTAATATTTCCTTTGAATGCCATCTTGCTGGAAAAAGTTTTCCATATGTTTTTTTAATAATTATGAATAGTAATCAATTGAAGCTTATATCTGTGTTAAGTGTATAAGCACAGGCACAAATAATCAGAAGGCTTAGAATCTTTGGATTCCTATTCCCACATGCTCAATGGTTCTATCAAGTTCAAGCTTAGATTTTTCAGACTTCAGTAATAGTTGCAAGGTTATCCCTTTTAAAGATGTAAAAATATTATACAAATGAATATTTCTGTTAAAATCTTAAGGGCTGGGCAAATTTTCCAGTTTTGATTAATTCTATGACTGGCTGTTTTCCCCATCAAGTACCAACAGAAGGTACTTGAAACAGCTCCAGTGGAAAAAATTGTTCTGTATTCTCCTTTTGTAGAGAAACGTCTAACAGAAAAAATGGGGAGCAAGGTGTATATATAAATATATACACACACATACAGACACATCTACTAGGGCTGTGCAAATCCTTTCAAAAATGTGCTTCAGAACCCATAGGAATCAATGCAAAACACCTCTTTTTTAATAAAGCAGCCATACCTTTCCCATGCGGCTGCTTCAGATACTGTTCCTGTTAGTATAAGTATGAAGGTATTTCCACATTCATTTTCCTTTGTTCCCAAGCACAGTAAAGTGGCTGTGCAAGCACGTGAACATGGAGACACCCAGTAGTAGTTTTCAAAGCCGTGGTGTGAGCTTTAAAAAAAAAAGGTTACTTTGCAATTTGGAAAGTGGGCTTTGTACTTGCTCCTATTTGTTCCAAAGCATCTCTTTCAAAGAATTTGCACATGATAGATAGATAGATAGATAGATAATCTGTGCTTGTGCACGTAGACATAAAAACATATTTTATCAGATATGGTATTTTATAAGCATACCTGCTTAAAAATGAGATTGCTTTGTACCAAATCAGTCCATTAACCAGTCACACTCATTATTTTCCATATTGATTATAAGCAGCTCTGCAGAACTTCCCAGTGCTGTCTAAAGATGTTGGAGAACTAATGAACCTGGTACCATATATATGCAAAGCATCTTAACCATTGATCAGATGTTACCTTCTTCTGAACAGGCGTTCCCATTCCCATAGTTTCTTTTGAAATGGTAAAATAACAGTAGGGCCTATGAGTGATCTTTCTGCCAACTCTCTCTGCAGTGAGATGGGTGGTGACCAATTTGAAATATAAATATAAATAAATAAACTCTAGTTTGCATTTAGAATAGGGTTAGGTTGCATTTTGTGTTATCTCTTTTGAGGCTGCATTATCTTATGCTTAATGCAGGTATTGAGCTTAATGCAGATAATGACTATAACTGCTCAGTGGAAAATTCGAACTTGCACTTACGCTGAACCTGTGCTAGCTGAGGTATTCTGTGTTTATTCTGACCAGCATGATTTGCATGCTGGTATGCTCCTGGTTCAACCATTATCCTTGAATATTTAAACACTTGCTATGTTCAGGAACAAAAGGCCTTCCTGGAGAAAGCAAATTTGGCCATTGTTATATGTCATTCATACATAAATACATACATACATACATACATACATACATACATACATATATCCACATAATCAAAGCTATGGTTTTCCCAGTAGTAATGTATGGCTGTGAGAGCTGGACCATAAAGAAGGCTGAGCGTTGAAGAATTGATGCCTTTGAACTGTGGTGCTGGAGAAGACTCTTAAGAGTCCCCTGGACTGCTAGGAGGTCAAACCAGTCAATCTTAAAGGAAATCAACCCTGATTGCTCATTGGAAGGATTGATAATGAAGCTCAAGCTCAGATACTTTGGTCACCTAATGCGAAGAGAGGACTCTTTGGAAAAGACCCTGATGCTGGGAAAGATTGAAGGCAAAAGGAGAAGAGGACAGCAGAGGATGAGATGGTTAGATAGCATCACTGAAGCAATGAGCATGAAACTGAGCAAACTCAGGGAGGCAGTGAAGGACAGGAAGGCCTGGCGCAATATGGTTCATGGGGTCACGAAGAGTCGGACACGACTTAACGACTGCACAACAACAACAAAAAATATGTCTTTTTCATAGCAAACTAAAACTATTACAGCACATGTGTATGTGAGGCTTTCCTTTTAAAAAGTGTATGGAAGCTTTAACTTGAATAAAATGCTGCTGTCACCAGAATAATTTCTGATGTTCAGTTTTTTAATGTTATTGTTGATTGTTTGATTGGGCTGCCTAATCACCAAATGACTTTTTAGAATTGGATAGTGATATATAAATGGTATGGGTAGAAATAAACTATCACTATCACTTCGAGTGAGATGGGCGAGTATCTAAATACGATAAATAAATTCCTGCTTTATACTTCAATTCATTGGATTGACTGTTAATTGTACACAGTAATATAAAACTGTGTGAGGCCAATTTTTAAAATCCTTACATTATGTGCTGTAACTAAAACACTAACATTTTGTTACTCAAAAATCAAAACATGAAAACAATTTATATTACTATAGGATTGTTTTTCTTTTTCCCCAAAAGGTGCTTTAGCAAATAACGAATTCTTGTCTTGAACTTGAGGTGAGGAATGAAAAAGATGCAGCTTTACAAACCAGTTTATTATATAAAATGTAATATTTTGGGGATATTGGTTTTACCTGTGGGCAAAACTGCTCTGAAACTTAGTTTTACCCTTTCATTTTGTGTTTATGATTAAATAAATAATAGCAAATGTAATTGTGCCATTTAGATATGGTATAATAACAATTGTAGTTGACATTGTAACCTGACAGTTCTATTCTTTAAAATATGTGTGCTTAGTTTCTTGATGGCTTCCAGAAAATTTTACAGATACTGGCCTATTTCAGAAATAGGCTTTTTAAATGTTATGTATTCATTCATTTATTCCCTATCATTGATGCACAATATTAGTCTGGCTTTTGATACCTTATTAAAATACAGATCAATAACTAATACAGCATACAAAGAAAATGTTGCATTTAGTAAAAAATACTTTCTCCAGTGTTTTCAACAGCAGAGATTATAACTACAGAACTTTATATATGTGTGCTCAAAAGGATGTAGGAATTAATGAGATCTCATAGTGTTTAAACTTGACTATATCATTAAACTTTTGAATTTATCTTGTAATAGATTTCATTCTTCATGCTAGTTAGGTGTGAAGATAAAGATGGAAGTAAAGAACAGCACACATACCGTTTCCCATGATTTAATTGCACTTCTTTGTAATATGCCTTCCACTTTGCCTTCCAGTGTTCTTGTTACAAATGTTTTGGCACAAGATAAAAATCATAAGATCTGTTCTTTTAATCTTGCCCCTGGATCTAGCACTGATAAAGTAAAATGAAGAAATACAGGTAGTCCTCTTTTAGCAACTGCCTCAGACAGTGGCTGTTCACAGTTACAACAGTGATGAAAAAGTAACTTTGTGACCAATACCCATATTTATGATCTTCACAGATCTTTAAAGCAAAGAAAAGCTGAAGTAAATTGTAAAATTGTGATGTTTCACTTAGCCACTGCTTTGCTTAATGACTGAGTTGCTGGTCCCAATTGTGGTCACTAAACAAGGACTACCTATAGTCAAAATGTGCAAGGAGGAACATAGAATGCTGGCATTTTTAACCATGTATTTTCTCAGACTCTGTTCCTGGAATAAAATAGTTCCTGGTATCAAATTTTCAAGGGGGAAAAAGTTATTTGGGTTTTTAAAAACTGTAGTCCTAAAGAGCTTCTTGTGATAGCACATATTCTGCAACTAAACAGAAGAAAAATTTCTGTGAATACACAAAGAACAGCTGCTTTCCAATTGTATGTTTGCCTAAGCCATGATAGTTGAAACTACTACAGGGATTAAGTTGAAAGTATAAATTGAGTTACTTAGTGAATGTTCAAAATACATAAGTGAAAGTGGGTTATCTGTCAGCCAAGTCTGCAAATTGGACTTGGAATATAATTAGGATTCAGTTAATCAAAAAATTGAAATAACTGTAATGTATAAAATGTACAGCATCGAGAACCCCATGAGCCTCATCCTGATACGTGGCTTCAAAAGATCTATGAATTGGCAGTCATTGTAAAATTTTCATGAAATATGATATTTAAGGAAAACTCCAGAGATCAACATGGCTGTAGCATTTTGTATCAGAAGTTTTTGATTGACACATAAGGGCAACTTTACATAAAATGTAAATTAAGCTTGGAGGTAACAAGTAAATGTACCAGTATGAGGAAAGAGTACAACTGGCGTATCAGCCAAGGCTGGTAAAATTGCTTCTGGATATGGACTCCACCTGAGTTGAGTAGTCCAAATTCAGAATTACTCCAACTTCATACCTGGTTCTTCAGGGAGAGTGTGACCATCACAATCCTAGAATTATGACCTTGTCCTAAGAATGAGCACTTCCATCTTACCTGGATTCAGTTTCCATTTAGTTTTACTTATCATTACTGTCTATAAAAATCAGCATGTGGAATCATACTGATAGATTTGAGTGTCATTGCTGTGTTAACACTGGTTAACTCCAAATCTCCTGATGATCTATCCCATGAGATTCATGTATATGTAAAAAAGCACTCGGGACAAAAACGGCTTTGAGATACTCCACATACTAGCTCCTGTTTTCCAAGATGCAAACCCCTGAGTTATATCATCTGAAACCTTCCTGACCAATAGTATTTGGTCAGTAGTAGTAGTTATATCATCTGAAACCTTCCTGACCAATCCTTAAGGATACCATGGTGATGATACTGAAAGCCGTTGGGAATCTAGGGGAGCCAATATAGTCTGCTGCTTCTATTTCTCTCCATAAATCATCCTCAGGCTGACCAGGGCAGTCTTGTTCTAATAGCTCATCTTAAAGCCAATTTGAAACTTGTCCATTTTACCTTGGACTATCTGAAACTTGGGGAGCCACCACCATCTTGGGGCATTTTGCCCAGGCATGGAACATTAGCAGCTGGTCTGGAATTGCCATAAAGTAAACCTCCCATCCTTTAGTCATTAATAATATTTACTAAGGGAGTTCCCAGAGTCTCAGAGCATTTGGGCCAACTGTGTCTGTTGTCCTAATTATTCCTTATTTCAGGATTCATCTAGTGCATTGACAGAATTGCCTGTAGATTCAGCATTAGCATCTTCTAAAACTGTCTGGAAATCATTTGATCCAACAATTGGTTTTCCGCCACTGTGGAGATGAAGAGTGGCTTTAAGTACGGTACTTCCACGACAATGGGGACCCACAAGCAAATTCTCCTGTAGAATGCCATTCCATCTACAGTAAAAGACAAAATGAGTATGTGGCCAACTCAACTCAACATGCATTGGCTCTCAATTCAATCAGGATAGACTCATAGTCATGGTTGCTGTGAATCTTAAGCTGCACCAAACAAGCCAGGCCCATATTTTTCAACTGTATTTAAAACTATATTGTTGATTATGAGAGAGCCAGTTTGATGCAATAGTTAAGAAATGAGGGTAGAAACCAGGAGACTGTGAGTTCTAGTCCTCCCGTAGGCACAAAACCAGCTGGATGACCTTGGGTCAGTCACTCTCTCTCAGCCCTTCTGAAATCTTGCCAAGAAAACTGCAGGGACTTGTCCAGAGAGTCACCAGGAGTCAACACTGACTCGAAGGTACCAAAAAAACCCCAAAATCTCGATTACATTGTTCAGACTTGCTTTAATAACTTAGGAACTATATTTATTTTCAGTGCATGAATATTGATTATTGTCTTATATGTGTGGTTTTAAGGTTTTCATAATACTTTTCCTTGTAATATAAGATACATGCAATGTATTAACAGAATAAGATATTAACTAGTAACAGATAAGTAGAAGTTTACAGTTAAAGTTGTTTTTACATGCATAAACCTTTTGTTTGGTTAAAATGAATATTTCTCGGAAAACTGAATTACTTTCAGGTAGTTGAAGGATTTAAAGTAAACATCTCAGTGTAATTTTCATAGATTAGAATATTATATCCTTTTAAAAAGTTGTATTTCTGATTTATGACATTTTGGAACAAGAGCTCAAATGATAGTATGTTGTATTTTAATATTTTATTATTTGAGTGGTACTTTTCAAAATGTTAACTATTTGCCCAGTCTTAACAAAGCACAGTACATTTCTGAGTCACCAGTGAAAACTGAATATCATAATTGCAGCTGTGCTAACAGGGGGAGTTCCCCATAGATTTCTTGAGGCCCTTTCCCCTAAGGTTAAATAAGTATTTGGTGCTTTTTTCAGTGAGTAAATTAGATTTTTAGTTTCATTGGAGTTTTGATCTTAAATGTAGAGGAATAAAATATTACATTTCTTGGCATTTAAGAAAAAAATCATATAACTCAAACCACAAACTCAAAACCTATTCTTACAGTCTCAGAATATTATGCTACCAGCCAATTAAATGTGGGCATTCGTTTTAGTTTTTTACCTCATGAAAGTGGATCTGTCCAGTTTAACTATCCAGTCTGATTACTTGAAAGTTACTAGTTTATCTTAAGGACACAAGTTGGAATGGATTCTTGTGTGCTTAAATGTTCTGAAGGCAAAACAAGGGAGACAGACAACTTAACACAATGAGACTATTAGTAACATAATAGAAATGAAAATGAGTAGATTTTCTTTAACATATTGTCACAATTCCTCAAACTAGTCAATATAATTAATATAGACCATGCCAATCAATCTAAATTCAGTTATGAAGTTGTGAGAGTTTATATATTCCATTCCATTAATTTTTTGCCATTTTTTTAAAAGACCACAAAAAAATCTGTATAACTGCTCTTAACTTTCTCAAATATGTAGAGTTTTATATATAATTTTCTCTAATACAGTATATGGACTTTCATACATAGCAGGCATCATTTCAAATGCAGTTACTTTAAATGCAGCTACTTAATTTACTTAAAAATGTGTCTACTCCTAACACACATTTTCATATGTGACTTTCCAAAAATATTTTATTAAGTATATTTACATTTATTAAGTACATATACCTCCAAAATCCATGCCTTTTATATGAATTTTTTGAGTGATCAATATTAGAATCTGTCTTTTGTTGCAAGTCTATGCTGTGGCAGAGTCACAGCTTACAACAACTTGCTACCCTAGCAGTTTTATTTTTTGCAGGCCAAAACCTTTCTGCACTTTCTGAAACTTCTCAAGATCACACAAATACACACTTATGTAGGTGAAAATGGACCAATCAGCTGACTGAAGTTTGTTGCTTACTGTAACAGCATTAGCATGTACCTTTAAATATGTATTGGTTGGGTAGTACTGAGAATCTAGAAAAGTATAGATCTGTTTTCAACCAAAATGATCATCTTTTCAACTGATACTTGAACTGAGAAACAGTATTGTTTTGTATTTCTCTTTGCATAATAAACAAATGCCAAGCTTTTTAGAAAAATCCGAACACAGACATTTGGTGATGCTTTCCATTTAGTTAGATGAGAAGGAAAAGCTTTGCTTGGATAATCATGTTGAGAGTGCTTCTACCTCATGTTCCATGTCGCTGACTACTATATATCAAATGCAGAATTCGTCAACAATATTATTGATGGTTAATCTTTTATAATTATGGGGGTACAGGAAATATAAATATGTGTTGTTTCAAATTCAGAACAAACTACCACATTCCAAAGGTTCTGCTAAACTATTTTGGTTTCAGATTAAACAAAATCCAGAGAAATCCTAGAGTGGTTTTACAGAGTTGAGCAATCTTCTCCCCCATTCAGCTGCTCCCAGCATAGCATATCCTACCAGCTTGCCCCCCACCCCAGTATATCCAGTGCCTTTCCTTCCTTTCTTCCCCTTAGTCACTGTTGCCATTAATGTCCCAGCATGGGATATCACAGTGGATCACCTGTTCTCTGATCTTCCCACCACTTTCCCTTGCCTCCCTCCTCACAGTTGCCCCCAATTTACTGATCTGTGCACCTGTTTTTTACCACCATGCTCTCAAAAATAAAGAACAGTTCCCCAGCATAGCATATCCTACCTTATGCCTGCCCACCAAACTTCCTGGTACATTCTCTTCTGTTCTCTGCCATTTCTATTATTGTCAATGTCTGTTTTCTCCTGCTCTTTCCCTCCCTAAACCACTTTCATTTATCTGAGTATCACTTCTGGGATGTCTGAATTTGAAAGAGCTATCATCATTATATACCATCAAGTGAGTATCAACTGTTAGCAACCACTTAGATAGATCTTCTCCAGAATATGTCAGCTAGCCCTTCAGGTCTTCCAACAGTACGTACTTTCAGGCTGTCCACCTTCCTGCTGGTCTTGCTCTTTCTTCTTCTCTTCCCTTCAACCTTTCCCAGAATTACAGACTTCTCAAGGGAAGTGCGTCCTTGCATAATGCACCCTAATGTGAACCCAGTCATTTGTGCCTTGAGTGAGAACTCTGGGATGATTTGTTCTATGATCTGTTTGTTTGTTCCCTTATCTATCCATGGTATTCTCAGGAGTCTTCTTCAACACCAAAGTTCAAAAGCATCAATATTCTTTCTATCCTGCTTCTTTAAAGTCCAACTTTCACTTCCATAGAGTGTTACAGGGAAAATCATTGCCTGTACAATTCTGATCTTTTTAGGTCACATCACATCACATCACACCATATGAATATGAATATCTTTTCCAAGTGCTAGTTTACAACACATTTCAATAGAAAAGAATATATGTAGCTCAGGGTTGAACTATGGAGTCCTTGGTGCTCTCTGAGCTTGGTTGTTTGCTTACAGACGTTTCATTACCCAACTTGGTAACATCATTAGTTTCTCATGAAGACAATGAAATAGTCTGGGATTCCCATTTTCATAAGAACATTCCACTGCTTGACATTAATACTCTAATAGAAATACTCTAAGGTATTTCTATAAAGCACATATTAACTCATGCTTTATAGAATAAAATAAGCATTTGCAACTGCCATTCTGTTACAAAACATTGAGGAGGGAGAGAAACATGTAGGGGGCTCTATGCAGAGAAAGTATTTTTGCAAAGTGAAATGGGGCTCCCTTGCTCTATTCCTTTCTTGTTTTTTGTAAAAAGGAATATCTATTTTCTATGCTCAAAACTTGGCTATTCTATACAGAGAACACCAAAAATGTTTCTCTTTGAGAAGGGTGGACTTCTGCTTTATAACTCTACTGCTGGATGCAAAATATAATACTTTGAAATGTGCTTGATGCATTTGTACAGACACGAAGCAGATGAAAAAGGGTGTTTGTGTCAGAAGGCAGTAAATTATTATCTTTAAAATAACAATTCTAATGTGAAAGTTTGGATTTCAAACCATTTGGAATTTTGGGAGAGGAAGATAACATTTTTTAAAAACAATAGTTTTTGCTGTGCTGTGTAGTATTTAAATTTAATTTTTTTTTTTTTAATTGCATCTTGAGTTTCTAAAAGAACGGTCAGTCCTAAATTGACAGTAATCATATTTTGGTATTTCTAATATTTTTATCATTAAAAGCAAACATATAAATAAGCAGAAAGTTAACATTCTAAGACTATGTATATTTCTGAAATAAAAGGTAGCATTTAATTACAAGTGAGGCCTGTAAAAAACATGCAGTATAGAATGTTCCATTCTGTTCTGGCTTCTTCACTGTTTTATTTTATTTATTTATTTTTATGTATTTATTAAATTTATATGCTGCCCATCTCCCCCAGAGGAGATGGGGGGAGTTTTCCATTATCTTTATTGCAACAGTCAGCCTCTTATTTCACTTACCACGTTCAGCCCTTTTTGGACTGTTTGGATTTGTCAACCCTCCCTGTCTTGAAGTGGGGTTGTTTTATAATTCCATAAAATTTGGCATTTTAGCTATATTTGGCATTTAAGAATTATTTTGCTTCTATGGCGGTAGATACCATAATAAACAAAACTGGTAGCTGCTTCTTTTCTGGTATGTTTTATATAATCTTTCATTCTAAGTTTGTAAATCATTCCAAAAGAGATCCTACAATTACCCTAGGACAGCCTGTTAAATTGTTTTCCTCTAATTCTAGAAAGTGTGATGTACTGTATTTTTCCGACAATAAGACGCCTCCATGGACAAAACGACCCCCTTTTCCAACTCAAAATTAAAAAATCAATATTTTAAAGATAGTGCAGAACACATTTTTATTTAGTAATTAGTTAACATTGACCTGATACACTCGGTGGGAGGAGGTCCAAACCGTCTCTCTGCAGCTCTATTTCCAGGCTCTTTTGCTTAACTGATTACATTCAAGCACGAGTGAAACTGCAGATAGCTTGTCTCTGCAATCAGCCTTCCTCTAATTGGTTTGTTCAGCATCAGCTGACGTCAGTTACATCAGGCTCATGATTGGAGGAAGTCTGTTTGGGAGACAAGCTATTTCACTCGTGATTGGAGGCTAGCAATAGGAGGAAGCCTCTCTGCAGAAACAAAGTATGGGCAGTTTGGAACCGCGCAATTCTCGGCTGACTTCCTTGAATAAGATGCCCTTCAGTTTGTAGAGTAAGGATTTTAGAAAAAAATATTGTCTTATAGTCGGAAAAATACGGTATATTCTAATATGTAGTCAGTCTATAAATTGGATATTCAGTTTAGACATATGGTATATATCTTATATGAGAGCTAGTATAATAATTGAAGGTCAGTAAACAATGTGTTTTGAGCTCCAAACAAAACATTGTATTCCAGAAGTTTTGTTCACTTGGCTCTGGTTGGCTATGGGTTAGACAAAACAAAATCTGGAATGCTTTGCTTGGTCTGGGTGTGGCTGAAACAAAACCCAAAACAGTGTCAGTTATTCAGGCAAAGGAAAACAGTGGGATTCAGAACAAACTTTTGCTGCAAAGATCTAGATGGGTATTGGGTAACCTTAGACCTCCTTAAACTTAAAATGATCATGTTCTTGGAGGAGTGGTGGTATAAGTATTCTGTTTAAAGGGAATGTGAAAAGAGATAGACTAACTCTGTATTTTATCTCTCACACAAAACGTTTTGGTTTGTTACCTCCTCCAAGGCAGGAGGACCTGCTGGCTGAAATTGTTCATATTTAATTAATTCCAATCAGACTAGCAAGGGATTACTTTCAAAATGTTTTAAAATAAGCCTGTTCCAAATCTGATGGCTATGCCTAACCCTAACCTTGTCTCCATTCACCTTAATATTTTGAAAGTTCACCTGCATGATGAAATAGGTTGATGATGAAATAGGTTCCTTGGTTTAACCCTTTTTTAATTCACTGGCTGCCAAAAACAAACAAGATTTTCTGTCACTCAGGAGCAATTTGTTTACATTGTCAGTGCTCAGTAGCATAGATAACAAAAGAATAATCTTGAGTCAAGCACATATCTTGCTCAGCAAAACAATCCCTTTTCCACTTGAGACGCTAAAAAAAAATTGCGACAAATAGGTCAGACCAAAAGTTCAAACATGCCTTTGCATGAAAAAGCACCATGGACTGATGCATTAACAGCGCAGTAAAGAATGAACACACACACACCTAAGATTAGCAGATCAAGCAGCACAGAGTCTTTCTTTTGCATTTTTAAATGCAAAACATTCCACCTGCTTTTCTTTTGAAAGCTACAGTTTCCAAAGAGTCCAGCTTCCTCACAAGAACCTTTACAAAAAACAGCAGCAGTATATTTTCTGGGCAGTGAGACACTGGCATGACGAGTTGGTAAAAATAATCCTCCTTTTTCTGTCTAGGCCATGTGATCTGCTGGCCAAAGCATAATCTCCATGCTGCATGTATGATTGCATATGGCCTTAGAACCTGTGTATCAGAGTACGTGGCCATAGCAGTGGAGCTGAGAGAGAGTGGGGAACATGGGAAGATGTTGGATGAATTCCACTACAACCCAATGGTGCAAAGTCTAAGCAAACCTACCTGGAGTCTCCTGCAGTGTGAGCCTCACTCAGTAGTTGTTGCTCAGGAACTGAAAAAGCCATGTGAGCTATAGGAGTCTCTTCCATTGTGATCCTCGCTCACCCGATGTTGAGTACTCCAGTATGAAGTTGGGCTGCCAAAGCTCTCCTGCCCTCAGAGCCCTGCTTCTGGAGTTCACCCAAAGACTTATCTTAGAAAAGCTTCAAGGCAACCTCAAATGAAGGGCACTTAAGAGATTTGTTGTGAAGAATGGCCAAAGGGCAGAAACTACCTCAGCCATGATTCTCCATTTGTAGAGTAAATAAGGCATCATGATGAGTTCATGGCCATTTTGTGCATCTGTGCCAACAGATTAAACAATATTTCATTAGGTCATTCATTTCATCAGAGGAAGTAGAATTTCCCTGATATGAATGTGATATTTGCACAGCACATTGTATTAAACATTAACTAATTTCTATTATGCATATTTTTCTTTTTTCTAAAATGCTTTGTGTATGTGTGTACGCATGTTCCTTTGATTCAATGTTGACTCTTTGCAGTTTTCTTGGCAAGATTTTGGAAATGGTTTGCCATTGCCTTCTTCCTAGGCCTGAGAGAGAATGACTGGCCCAAGGTCTCAGAGTCTCCCATTTTCTAGCCTGGTGCTTTAACCACTGCATCAAACTGGCTCTCCTAAAATGCATACCCTGTACTTTTTCAAGGTTGCTAGCTCCAGATTTTTGATAATTGTGTGATCAGAATGGTGATGATGAAATAGGTTCCTTGGTTTATTAAGTTAAACTCAGAAGCATATTTACAGGTTATTTTTCCTCTGATGTAAAAGTGTTAATGAGAGGAATTGGATAGCAAAGTTTTGTTTCATAGCAAAATACGATGAATATATTGTAGTATATTTTATGTATCATGAAATGCACAATATTTGCTACATACAGCACCAAAAGTGGAGTTATTTTTCTCTTTCCATATGCATTCTCTGTTTTTTTTCCCTGCCCCCCCATCCCCAAATATGGTCTAGATATCCTCCATAGCATATTTGTTGCTATGCTTTTCCAATCATTATGGTAATTCAACAGTTCAGATTCATATAATCCAGTTTTCAGAGAAGTAATTGTGTTAGTCTTTTGAAGAGTGTGAGGTTCTTCAAAGAATTAATGTTCAAATCATAGAAATGATTTTAGAGTTGTGTATATGTGTGTCTGATGTAATTTTTAAATTCTAAATGCATGACAAGCTTCTGACAGATATATGTCAACTGTTCTGGCTATTGCTTTGCCATTCTGAATCCCTTCCAATCTGGGTTTCAACTTAGGCACAGGGCAAAACCACTACTGGTAATTGTGCAGCTGGCCTTGAATAGGGTATGCCCCCCCCCCATCTTACAAGGATTTTAGCTTTTTGCACAGCAGGTGAAGGAGAAAGGAGAAGTTATGCGATGAAAGTGTGGGTTGTATTTGAATAAAGGCAGCTGTAGAAATCTATAACAATAGTCCTGAGCAATCTTTAACTTTACATGCTGTGTTGCATGTCATAGATACAAATTACACTGTTTAAAAACTTTACCCTTTTGAGTTGTATAAAGAATACTGTATGGTTTTAAAACATACATATTCTTTAAAAACCAAGAGTTTGTTTATTAAGTCTTGTTACTTATTGTTTCTGAATCTTGTAAAAAATTACATTCTTTTTTTATTCAATAGAGATGAAGTTTGATTGTGCAATATTGGCTCATATATAAATGCTGGACCAATTTTATGACTTTTTTTTTAACTGATAATTACTCTGATAAATTGTGGGAATACTCTAGAGGTACTGTGTCTTGACTTCAACAAAATATTGTACCCCATGACTTTTTGATTACCAAATTAGTTAAGTTTGCCAATTATTTTAATTGTCATGGCATTGACAATTAAATGGATATATAGTTGAACTGAAAATCTTATTCAAACAGTGATCATCAACAGTTTCCTCATCAGACTGGAGGAAGATATTTAGTAGGTTGTCCCAAGGTTTAGTCTTGGATCCCATAGTCTTCAACATTGTTATAAATGACTTAGATAAGACATGGAAGGAATGGTTATCATATTTGTAGATGAAACAAATTGGGTTGGATAACTAATACTCTAGAAGACAGAAATAAAATTTGATAGGTTCAGAAATGAACAGGGATGATCAGGGAACTAGAAACAAAGTTCTATGAAGAGAGATTGAAGGACATGAGAACTTTTAGTCTTGATAAGATTGAATGGAGAGATAACAGCACTCTTCAACTACCTGAAAAGCTGTCATATAGAAAGTATCATTTCAGAGTGCAGAACACAGTGTAATAGATCTAAGTTACAGGAAGACAGATTACCATTGAATGTTGGGGGGGGGGGATGCTCCTAACAGTAACAGCAATTCAAAAGTGGGATCAATTACCCAAAGAGATGTTAAGATATCCCTCACTAGTGAGATTAAAGCAGAGCCAAAACAGCTAACTATTGGGGATGCTTTGATTTGGTTTTCTGCACCAAATGGGGGTTGGACTTGATGGGCCAAATGTTGCCTTCCAACTCTAATACTTTGATTCTATGATTTGCAATTTCAGTTTTATTTAATAAAGAATCGAAAGAAATCCTTGGTGGCCAAAGTAGCTGAAGAATACAGGTGTTGATGCAAGTAAGTGTGCTTGAACTAAAAGGCTGTTGCTTCAAGCTCACAGTATCACAATAATAGCTTTCTTAGCTTGAATGGCCCAAATAAACCTGTCACAGTACTAGGTGTCACAGTAATTCAACAGCTAATTTTTTTTTACTTTTTCGGTTTTTATCTCTTTATGGGACTCTTCCACTTAAATAGAACTGTAATTTTAATCACAGTTATTATACCTTAGATCATAATTAAATTTGTACATTACAAATGCATCATGAAAAGAGAAATTAGCTTTGCATTAACAAAAATAATGGGGAAAAAAGAGGAGAGGTTGTATTTGTCTCTGCATCTTAGTATGTGCTCTCTGCATGACCTACTTTATAACAACAGCAGAAGAACCAAGCTGATTTTTTTTTTTTTTTGGTTAACTCTCTCAAATTGGCCATGAATGCTGCCTACTTGTTCATTTGTAAGTATGTTTTTAAAATAGCACCTGTATCTCTGAGGATTGAAGGGATATTTTCCACCTTTTCTTTCTCCATAGATAATTAGCACCATGGAGCCTCAGGTGTCAAATGGCCCTACATCCAATACAACCAATGGTCCTGCCAGCAACAGCCGAAATTGCCCTTCCCCTATGCAGACAGGGGCAGCTACAGATGACAGCAAAACCAACCTCATAGTCAACTACTTACCCCAGAACATGACCCAAGAAGAGTTCAGGAGCCTTTTTGGGAGCATTGGTGAAATAGAATCCTGCAAGCTTGTAAGAGATAAAATTACAGGTAAATTTATTTGTTTGCTTGCTTGCTTCTGTTACTATATTTTCTTGTAAGATGGTTAAAAGTACATGCAAATGCTAACAAATCATATTTTAGAATGTAGAGATTTTGTGCCTACCATTCCTTATTATTCTCTCATTTGTACAAACCTCAGTGATGTGATAGGTTGAATATCATATATGAATAAATATGTGAAAAGGTGGAAGTGTGATCTGAAGCTTGGCTCTTTGTGAAATTCTAGAGTTGAATGAAACTATATTATCCAGGCAAGCAGACAGGTAGTAAAGTTATGGATATATGATGGAAAAGTATACCTTTGCTAGATACTGTGAGCATTATATTGTGTAGGCTAGGTGGTGAATTTGTACCCCACAAAACCAAAACTATATGGCCTTGATTCGAAGAAACAGCTATGAAGTTGCAAACAGCAACTGACTTATCCAATGTGACCCAGTGAAGTAATGATTTCATCTCATTTTTTAAACATTACCACCATTTTAATATTTCTTTTAATAGAATAGGATTTGCATTCTCTTTTAAGTTGTTTGACTTCATTCTACTTAATCTTTTTGTTTCAGATATTTGTATAACTGAAAATGTGGATCCTTTGTGGATTGTCATAATTATGGATTATTGGATAAAGATCTAAAATAGTCATTTCACTTTTCTTAGGCTTCACAATATCAAAAGTTATTCTGTTTAGTGTCACCTAGGTTTGGATTGTTATGTTAATATGTTCATGTTGCCAAATTACCTACAGGAGGAATCTACCCCAAAATTCTATAGACTTCATAAAAAAGCAAACCTTACTTTTGCTCTTTTTTATTACTATCATTTATTTTACAGTAATTTTAATTGACAGTAGTAACATGTATACTGAGCCTGTGACATCTTTGCATCTAGAAAGCATAAGAGCTTCCCTAAGTGAACAATTATAGAATTAATGATTTGGTGGAAGAGTCAGGAGAATGTCAGGTATCAGTCAAAATGCTGGTAAACTAGGATAGTTCAAAAAAGGGTTTTGTGAAAAGAAGGGGCTATAAAGAAAGTTAAATTGTGTATAGGTCTGGCTTTCTGACTATGAAAGCAAAGACTATTGGAGGCAGAAATAATATTTGAGGGCACAATGTTGGAACTGAGATTGACAAAGGTTACTCTGATGAATGCCAAAAGGGAAAAAGCAAATAAATGAAGAGAAGGGTGGGGAGTACAATTTAGGATGGAAACTTTAAAAATAAAAGCTAGAAATGTGAAGTGTTTCTGAAATATGATACAGCCTGTATAAGAAGGAAAGATGAAGATATGCCAAAGGAAAGACTAATTAAGGGGAATGTGATTGCGTAGATAAGAGGTGATCAGTATAGGGGTGAAAAATATCATTAAATATAAACTGTGGACCAAGGGGCTCCATGTACAGAATTTCCATATACACTGAGGCTTAAATCTCTCTTGTGCAGACTCATTTTGCAAACTCGCACTTTACCCCAAAATGGACTTCCAAAGTTATGCCATTCATTCAGTATACAAAGAAAAAAAATCATAAAAATGGTCCAAACTGTCCACAGCAATTTCTTAATTCCCAGTTATAAAAAGTAATTAAATATTTCTGGGGAATAAGGAGTTTTAAAGATTGCTCAAGTGAAGGAGGGACTCCAGCATCACCAGTGCTGAAAAAGGGCATATAATTTTATGTATGTATGTATGTATGCATGTACGTATGTATTTAATTGATTTATGTCACCAACATATTAAAACAATAAAAACTATTATTAACAAAAAAACATAAAAACAACAATCATCACTGAGGATGAACCCGACAAAACAATATCCATGTTTTTATAAATCACTTCAGAGTTGGTAGGAAAAACAATGGTAAAGAAAGTTGCCATTATATTAGTGTTACTAGATTATAAGGGGCAAATGAAGAGAAAGGAGACTAAGCCAATTAAAATTGAGGATGATAAAAGAACAGTAAAGGGGAGAATAGGAAACGAAGAATGAATAGAGAATGGATTGCAGGTTGTCAGATTAAATCCACTGAATTTCCTTTAAAAAAGTACTATTTATTCCTATTATTTTGTCTTATACCTACAGGGACCATATGTCCTTATAAAGGACAGTCCTTTATTTCAGAAAGCTGTCCTTTAGGCTTATTTAACATTTATTTTCTTGATTTTGCTCTTGTATTTTCATTTGTAAAGCAAAATGATAAACATAAACAATTAAAATTTTTCATCCTTATGAACTTCTTTCAGATTTGCCCACTTTTCAGGTTTGCCCTTTATTTTTTCCAGGAAAATATGGTCACTGTATACTTATACCAAACCTTACTAACACTCACTCAAGAAAGCTAAAAAAAGCAAAAGACAAAAAACAGAACAAAAAAAATCTTAAAAACAATTAACAGTTAGAAGCCTGATGAAGGAGATAAATCTTTACAGATAGTGAGAGCCAAGTGTAACTTGTAAGTAAAGCAGTGCAAGTAGAAAAAGACTTCCTGGATGCCAGGTAGCAGAATCTCGAACAGCATGGAAGTCTTCCAAAAGAGCTCTCTTGTAGGCCCTAACAGCTGGTCAGGTTCTTCAAATAGTCATGTCCAAAGCCATTTAGGGCTTTAAAGGTCAATACCAGCACCCAAAAGTTTACCTAGAAAGTAGTCAGTAGCAATTGCAGAGGTTTCTGTTCAGATCCCTGTACCTTGCTGCCTTATCAGTAGCCCAACTGCAGCATTTTAAAGTGTTAGCAAAATCTGAATACTTTTCAAAGGTAGCCTCACGCAGAATACATTGCAGCCAAGATGAGATGTAACCTTCGGGTCCCCTTGGCTAATCAATGCTTTCTCTATTGTATCACCTGCACTCTAGAAAGGCATCCCCAAGACCCATGTAGCTCCTACTCTGACCATATTCCAGAAATCTTTAATTTCTTAGGCCTTTGGGGAGGCCTATTTGTGGAGCCCTGGGTTGTAGGATTTGTCTGGATGCTTACATTCTTTTTTATTGGTTTTCTATTTTAAATGTAATCCTGCTAGAGTTATTCTGGAATCAGGGAGCTTCTAAATCTGATAATAGCCAACCAATTAAGGTGTGGATAACAAGTTTCTGGAAACTACATTTCACATCCATTCTCCACTACATTTCTTGCCACTGCTACTATCCCTCAGCACCTTTCTCTAGACTTCTCAGCTAATAGTCTTGTCTTCCTCTTTCTGGGTCTGTGGTATACTTTCCGCTTCATTTTTCTATGTCTCCTGTCTATTTGTCTCTCCCTCAGCGCCCTTTCTTTCTCTCTCTGATTTCCTCATCCAATAATCCAACATCCTTCCAACATGTCTCCCCATGCAGACCATCCATTTTTTTTGCTTTTTCTACCTCTCTTCATCAATCCTGTCCTGGTTTTTTTATCCCCACAAAATCTCCAGACACACTTTGGCCACCGTCAAAGTGGAGCAGCGAGTAGAAAGCATCTGCCTTCCCACACAACTGATTTCCACAGCACCTCATGAGGTGTTTGTTGTTGTTTTCTTTCACATTTCATTGTTTGGAGTTTTTCTTCTGAGAGAGAGAGAGCGAGATAACAAGGAGTGTAGATTGTAAATTTGGTGTGCTGCTATGGGTTTCTTACTTGCCTGATCAACCAGAAGAGGGAATGAATGAATGAATGAATGAATGAATGAATGAATGAATGAATGAATGAATGAATGAATGAATATTTCTGATTTACTTCCTGGTTATGTTTTTAAAGCTTTTTATTCTACCTCCATAAAATAGAAAAGAATAAGCATTTCTTTTCCAAGTGTGCTAGGTATAGGGAAAATAAGGGATTTTTTTTATTGAAGGTGGGAGGAAGGAGAGAAGGCATTTATACAGTGAGATAGGTGGTGTATAAATTTGATAAATAAAATGAATAAAAACAAATTTCTTTGACTACATATTTTTCATCCCACTCTGAGGGAATAAGAATAGAGTGGGATGAAAATGGGTAGTCAAAGGAATGCCCTCTCTCCTTATTCTTTTCTATTTCATGGAAGTAAAATAAACCTTTAAAAACATAACCAGGAAGTAAATCAGGAATCTCCTGTATTTTTATTCCGTATGTAAAATCTTGGGATTTGTTCCCTCTTCTGATTTCAGTACCCCCTTTCACTTCCCATTTTTGAGAAGGTGAGGTATAAATAGCATCCATGTGTGAGAGAGAATGAGAATGTATGTTCTGCATCTGGAAGGAGGAGTTTGTGTAAAAGGGAGAGGGAGGGAATGACAGGTAGCAGTCGGATATCTTCTTTTAAAGAGGAGGTGTACTCTCTGAGAGGGGGGATGGAAATTATATTTTAAAAATCAGTTTTATACAAGGAGTTACATAGCTAATCCTATTCATTTATTAATCTTATTGCAAGGAGTTTATAAAGAGTGATTTAAATGTTTATATTTTCCAGTTTGATATTTTTTTAAGAAGTTGCTTGCGGCCATGTCTACCTTTGGGGCCTAGATCTGTCCACACTTGGGATACAATTTACCCACTTTTGGAGTGGCTTTTAGCGTAATGGAAGTTGCATGCCCCTGCTGTGCCTAGTTCTATGGCTCGGCACATTTCAGATATCCACTTTAAAAGGATATCTGAAATGTCAAGATTGTAATTGGTTCTTCATAGGAAGAAGCTGCCTTTTATTGTCGGACTACAGGTCCATCAAACTCATTGCTGCTTGCATTGGCTAACAGCAGCTTCTGGAGCTGCATACAGTAGAGCTTTCTTAAGTATATCTAGAGATGCCAGTGATTATACATTGTACATTTCCATGCAGTATTTGTGTGAGCCATGATAAAAATGAAACATGGCATATCGAAGCTGTTTACTTATGTAACTTAAATATTTATTTAATAAACCTATATAGCTGCCCATCTACCAGAAGGAGCTCTGGGGGATGAATAGGATAATGACACAGTACACTAAAAACAAAAAAAGAACATTGCTTTTCTTGACAATGAGCTATCCAAAGCATTTTGGTTATTGTGCTAATGCATCTAGGTAATCAAGAGCTTCTGAAAAACCAAGGTAAAGTTGCAGTTGATGGATACATCAGCAGGCAATGGACTACCAATTCTATACAGTCTGAAAAAGTCAGGCTCTGGGAAAATTTGCAACCGTTTCACTGGCAGAGATTTGAGTTCGTCATGAACTGTTGATTCAGCCAAATATTGGAAATTTCTGTGAGGGAAAAGGACAGAAGTTCTTCCAGCAATCAAGTATATTGTCAGATGAGGGTAGCCAAACACTGTTCCTTTTTATATTTTCTCCCTTTTTGCTTATTATAAAGTACAGTGCAACTTTACTACAGCATGCTTTAAAATTAGAACATGAGATGTCCCAAAAACAATGATATATGATCACTTACTGTCATTTTCATGGGAATGTGACACTCCAGTTTTTAAAGTATGAAGCTGCTAATTATACCTCCATACATCATACTAACATACAGTATAAAATGTACATTTGGCCACTTAGTGACAACACATCTCAGTGAAAAAACTGCTTTTTATAAGCCTTTCATGAAAGTTTTTTTTAAATGCCACAAAGTTCCTATGAAATGGGAGAGGGAAAATAGGAAAATTCACACCAAACCTAAATAGGACTGTTGTATTTCTAATCCCTCTCCTTCAGTACTTACTGTCACAGGTTTTGGTTTTTTTAAACCATACCCAGTTAGATTTACCCAAACACAAAAGATACACAAAAGTACTGGACCCTAGACAGGTGGTTTTTTATATCACCCTATAAGGGTTGGGGAGATGTTTTATTTTGAAAAAACCAAGATATAAAAGTGAAATTTAAATTTACAAGTCTATATGTGAGTGTTTTGCAATGCCTCTATTTATCCTATTGCTGTTTTTCCTATATTGCTATGCTAATTACTATTACTATAACAATTACTATACTCTATTGCTATTTAATTATTAATACAATATTTCCTCTATACAATACTCTATTATATAACCATTATATAACAATGTTTTCTTTTTACAAACACTGTTCTGCCTTAATTCCTCTCTCTGGAATTTCTTCTGCTTTTTTCTTCTATATTACTGACAGCATGTAGGGTACATGCAACTTTCCACATTGTCCTTTTACACTTGCACTTTTCCTTACTGTGCCTCTATTCTTCTTTTCCTCTGGACCATTCACTCCCTTGGAAGGAGAAATGACTTGTTTTATTTGGCTGCTTTACTCTGTTTGCTGGTGGCTGCAAAACTTCAAAACACACATCTCCTTCATTCTCCTACCACACCTGTTTCAAAGTTGCAGCTTTACTGGCAGTTCTGCTGTGCTGCCAGTGACACACAGGTGCCTGCATTTTTGCTAAGCAGCTTGCTCTTCCACACTTCTCAGGAACTGAATAAGTATAGTTGCGTGGAAACTACCTTCTAGCTGCCCCCAGATACATCTTGCTTTCTGGTCTTCTATGAATGTATTAGGAAATCCCACTTACTAGGGGCATCCTGATAGTAACACCTACCAAATAATCAGTGAAATGCATCAGATTGCATTCACAACAAAACTGCTGCAACTTGTTGCTTGCTTAAAGGGAAAAGTACTATCTTAACACCAAACAACTTTAAGCTGCTTCAGGTATGGGTTGGGATGAGATGAAGGCAACATCATGAGAACATGACAGAAGAGATAGGTTCCCAGTGCATGTTCATGCTGTGATTAGGTACAAGTGGAGAAAGGTCCTTAATCCATACAACATGACATGGCTTGGTTTTTTAATTTATTTATTTATTTAAAGGTGCTGAACAGGTATGTTGCTAAAGAGTTTTCTTGGAGTTATTCCATTTTTTTTTTCATCAAAACAAAAAACTTGGACTGACTTTGTTATATTAGAATGGTCATGTTTGTTCACCATGAGGTTATATATGAAATTGTTACTGATACAATTGTTTGTATTTGTTGCTCAGATCAAGCATTGACTGACATAATAAAAATGTCAGTATTGCTAATGCTGCAAAGAAAGTACTTCAGTTTTAACAACTAACCTCTAAAATAATCTGATGAGAAACTGAGAGATAAAGCTGTTTGATTTATATGTCTTTGAATAGTCCATATTCAGTCTGCTATTTCAAATATTTGCGGAGCTAAATAAATAAATCTGAAATACCAGAACTGAAATGCTGTCAATATACAGTCTTTTAAGAAGTTGATTCATAATGGTGTTTTTGCTTTGAAATAATAGAGGTTTAAGAAAATGTATTATTTCATGGAAAAAATGCAAATGTGATAATATCACACCATTTTGACTGGAAATGGCAGGTTATGAGACACCTTTAATTTAGATTTCAGAACTGAACTTATAAATTTTTATTTTATTTAGAAACTTTGAAAAGCAGATAGAAAATGCTGATGCTGTACATCAGACAAATTGTAGCTATTGTAGAGGATCTGTGACATACAAAATGTCGTAATTCCAGAATATAGGATAAAGAAAAAAAGATAAGACAATAGAAAGATATTTTGCTTCATTTTGCAGGGATGCTTAAAACTAGAACTTCTAGTTGTAAAGTGTTTTATTAAATTCTTCATTTGCACTACCTAATTAATACTAGCATTTCAAATTAACAGTGAAACTGGTCCCGGCTGCATCATTTCATAGCTACAGCGTATTTTGTCCAATAATATAATTGTGGATTTAATCAGCTGTTCCTTCAAAACAAAAACAGAAAAAAATAAAATTCTAGCTGAGGAATTTTCTAGAACAGAGAAGTAGCAATGTTTGAAGAAGGCATCGTAATTCTAGAGTCTGGAACCAATGACTTTAAAAGTAAATTATTTTTAAATATATTTTTCTATATTAATATGAATCTATTTCATAGTCAAGGAATCTAACAGGATCTGAATTTGCTTACTATTAGAGCAGCCATGGAGGAATGTATGTGTGGCTCTCCGGCCAATGGTGAACTATTGAAGGTAGTGGGAACTATAGTTCTGCAATACCTAGGGAGCCAAAATTTTTCCACATGAAAGTTACGTTATAGTACCATACGTTAAATGAAAATGAACTACATACATTTCTTATAAGAAATACATTGCTTGTTCAAATCAGTGTTTCATAATGCTTCTATGTGAAAGGTCTGAAGCTGCCAAGGCTGGAAGTAAAGACCAGTCCTTTTGGTCCTTAAATATACTTCTCAGGTGTAGAAACTTTCTCTCCAGCTGGCCCCAGGAGCACGAGAACCTTTTCAGAAATGGGAATTAAGGACAATAGAAGGATGAGCCATCCCATCTCTAATATTTTCTCTCAGTTGCCCATAGGAATTCTGAGGATTGCAGATTCAAAGTATCTAGGGAGCATCAGGTAAGGAACAACTGTTCTAGGCAAGTAAAGGAAACTTTTGAGATTGTTCTATTTAATATATTAATAATGATTTAGATAGCCTATATTGTAATGACAATATATTATTCAGGAATATTTTAAAATACACTATAAAGAATACTAAAGTAATCACTCCAAACTGGGTGAATCTGCCAAAAGATAAAATGAAAAAGTTAATTCCAGTACAAATAATGCTGGACTCAGAACAGCTTTGGCTATCGTAAAGATCTTGGGATCATAGTGGTTAGATCAGTGAAAGTATTTATTCACATATGCTGTATAAAAAGGTGAAAAAGAACAAATTCCATGTTTAATGTTATTAAGAGATTGAAAATAACAATTTATATCACCCGTACAAGAATAGGTGCCACTATTGAGATCCCAAGCAGAAAAGGTGCTTTGGAGAGCTTATGGGGAGGCTTTTGGCTCCTGGTGTCACCTTCCAAAAGAAGCCATGCATTTTCCTGGGCTCATACATATCTGAATTAACAAAGCAAGATCAAGATGCAATTCAGACACTTATTTTCCTGGGACCACATAGCTGCCAAACAAGTTCAGAATAATATGCAGCTTCTTTAACAAATTGCTGATGCACGCAGCAAACATGCCTTTCAGAAGCACCTTTTCTGCTTGGGATCTGAATAGCTGCATATAGTTAGTCCTTGAACTAATGTAAGTTGCAATCATAATTGGAATGTTATGTACAGTTCTGATTGCTTTATATTTGATCATAAAGGTTTATGTCCCATATTTTTTACTTAGGATAAGCATTAAAATCACCATACATAAAACTTGTTTTACATAAAATAAAAACATGATAACTGGATATTTATAGCTTTCCCTTTAGTTCTAGCATTACCCCTAGCTTTGTCCTCAATCCTGTAAATTTATATTACTTCTTGTCTTACATAATCTGTAACTTATGGTTAGGGCCTCTGCTGCTGCTGCTGCTTTGTGTGAGCTTTGATGGCAGTGTTTGTCAGAATAGCTGGTTAGAAATATAAATAAAAGTGGAGATAATTAAGTATTAATAATGCAAAAAGGAAAAAAATAATTAAAAATTAAATAAGAGTTGAATTGGAAAAATCCCAGTTTTTTCACAAAAATATGCAACTTCTTCACACCTGATATCTGAAGCCTGGAAAATAGATAATATCCCAATATTTTAAGAAGGATCAAGGGGTGATAAAAGAAACAGTTCCTTTACTTTAACATCTATTATTGGCAAAGTGGTAGAAAGTATTACTAAAGAGAAATTAAGCAAACACATAGTAGAATGAGCTTTGCTGAAAAAACTTCTGCAAAGTTTACTCTTGTCCTATTGACAAGGTGGACAAGGATGACGAACAGACACTATATATTTGAACTTTGAAAAAGCCTGTGAAAGTTTATCACCAAAGGCTCCTGAACAAACTCACCTGCATTGGATAATAGGACAGGTCTTTTCATGAAAATTGCAGCTGGTTAAAAAAACAGCAATTAACAATCAGTTCTCACACTGGGGAGATGTGCATACTGTGTTCTTCCAGGGAGTAGTGTTGGGACTGGTGCTTTTTAAATTGAATATAAATTATCTGTAGTTAGGATTGAGCAGTGCAGTATTCAGCTTGCCAATGGTACCAAAGTGTTCAGGGTGGTAAAATCAAAAAGGGATTGTGAAGTACTCCAAAAGGCTTAATGCTAAACTGGCTGAATGGGTTTCAAAATGCCAAATGCAAAAATACATAACGTGCTGCATGCTGGCACAAAAAATCTAAACTTCAATTGAATAGGATCTGAATAGACAGTGATGACTGGGAATGGGATCTTGGCATTACATAGATAATTTGATTAAAGTGTTGAGCCAATGTGGAGCTCCTGTAAAAAGGAACCTTTCTTGGAATTGTTGCCGGGGAGTACAATGCTGTATAATACAAGACCCTTGAACAAATCTGTGGTAAGACCATTCTTGTAGTTTCACCTTATATTTGTTCAGGGACATTATAATATATTGCACTTGTTTCCCTAACAAGTCCAGGAATTTTTCCTTGCTTTATTATGTATAGTTCTGTTCACTGCACCTTAAGTATATTGTGGGACTAGAAAAGGAACAGAAAAGGCAGTGAGAAGGCTAGAGCAGCACCTCTGCAAAGAAAGACAAAGTTCTTTAGCTCGGATAAGAGGAAGCATGATGGAGATATATCAAATCCTTCTCTATGATGTTAGAACTTAAGGTCATCCATTAAAGCAAAATTCAGGTCCGACAAGTTCACTTAGTTAAACTCTAGAATTCTCTGGCAGCATTGGTGGTGATAGTAGCCAATTTAGTTGGTTTTTACAGGAGGCTGGACAGGATCATGGAGAATCAGGCTATCAGTGGCTACTAATGCCGTTTACTACCTCCTGAATCATAAGCAGCACACCTTAAATACCCATTCCTGGGAAACAACATTGGAAAGGGACAACCATTTTCTAGACTGGGCTTGTGAGCTTCCCAAATGAATCACCATTTGGTGAAACAGAATGGGGTGCTGGGAGTTGTTTTGATGCTGGTTTTATGGTTCTTTTGTGCTTTATTGTCTCCTTGTGAGCCACTCAGGGTTATCCTGTATAAGATGGGTGGCTATATGAACTTGTTTAAATAAATAAGTAAACCAAAACTTGGATTAGATGGGCCTACAACCTTACTTGAGAGCCAGTTTGGTGTTAAAGGCAAGAAACCAGGAGACCATGAATTTGAGTCCTGTCTTAGGCATGAAACCAGCTGGGTGACTTTGGGACAGTCACTCTCTCTTAGCTCTATGAAGAATGGCAAATTGCTGCCAAGAAAATTGCATGGACTCATTAATGTAGTCGCCAGGAGTCAATACCAATTCAAAATGCTGGAGGGAAAAGGCCTTATTTATTTAATTAATATATTTTTAAGCCATCTCAGTCAACTAGCACTATGGTTCTGGTAGTTACAAAGATATGCAAAAGTCATTGATCCATATAACCCCACTGTAGAATGTAATCCACATCAAACTCTCTTCCATTTCTGAGACACCATAGTACTTTTTTTCCCAAACACAACTGCCACTCTGTGGCTACACATTTTCAAATGCAGCAATTATTCTTTATGTTTACAATATTATCTAGTGCCTCTCACCAATGCATTGTGCTCCAGTTATAGGAAAAGTCAGCGCAGTTGGAAAGATCTTGTGTTTTTTTGGTGTTGCAGCATGATATGTCCCACCATAACACTGCACTTGCAGTAGAGCCAGAAAGTTGTCTTTTTTTTTTCAAATAGATTTTTTTTAAGATAACTACTTAAGAGCCAGTTTGGTGTAATGATTAAAGTGCTGATCTAGAAACCAGGAAACTGAGTTCTAGTCCTCCCTTAGGCATGGAAACCAGTAACTTTGGGCCAGTCACTTTCTCTCAGCTCAACCCACCACACAAGGCTGCTGTTGTGGGTAAATATGAGAAGGAAGCACTACTATGCCACCATGAGTTGTACCAAAAAATGGGCAGGATATAAATCTAATTAATACTCTGGTGTCTCTTCAGATCAATGAATCTAATGAATTAAATAAATACACAACTCTGCAGTAAGCAGAAATGCATGTTGCTTTATGCAAGCAGTAAAACCTGTAGGTTTAGTAATATTACTGAAGTACTCTAGTCACTTTACTTTTCAAATTATTATGGCTGTTGTTTTTTTTAAGAGTTTCCGCATATAGATATACAACTCTACTGGAGTGAAAGTTTGTAGGATTTTGTAATTATTTACTACTACTCATTTGTTTAGGTACAGGATAAAATATAACCTTAGAAACTGTGGATTTCTTTCCTGCAGATTCTCTGTCTCCCTTCCCCCTCCCCATGTTAAAGAAAATGATGCAAAACAAGATTTAGCTGTAAATCCATTCCCAGCATTGTAATTTTATTACAGTGTTCAATGTAGCTAAATTCAGGCAAATCTAATTTGAAAGTGCAAGGAAATTTCTGTCACTGAAAAAGCTACCATAAAAGTAGGTTGGGAAAAGCAATATCAAGTGTGAAATAATGCATGTGAATGCTTTGGAAGAATGCATCATGTACTGTACCACTGAACCAGTCCTCACAATACAGGAATAAAACACTAGGGTACATTCCCCTAGAGAAGATAGGCAAGAGTGGGGTCATGCAGAATTTTAGAATTCCTATTATTTCAAATGCAGCTCATTCGGAAATTTTGTCTAAGTGCTCTTTCAGTATTACTGCTAGCTTTACTTTTACATTTGTCCTGAGTTTTGAGTAAATAGGACTATATATCTCACTTTCACTTAAAAAGAATCATTGCAGCTGTCATTAATGTCATCAAAAAGAATTCTCATTAAATTCATACATTATTTCTGGTAGCGCTTCAGAGATTATTCTCTATCTTTCTGCTGAAAGAAGCACGGAGTTGTCTGGCTTTGTTAACCTGTTCCTTTTCAAACTTCCTCAGTTTTGGGGAACTTCTCTCTGCCCCAAAGAGATAGGTGAATCAAAAGTATTAATAAGCAGATAAGATTTCATTTAATAGCAGCAATTTGAGGGAAGCAGCAGTGTTTATTTTTGGTCATGTTCCTCTTAATGCTTAGCTGTTTGAACTGCCAACCTATAATACTAGGCTATTGATATATTTTAAGAACTTTGACAGATTTGGGGCATGTTTCACTGATCAGAACTCTTTTTGTCCTACAAATATTTGTTCTTCTCCTTCAGCAGAATGTAGATCTGTTACACATCTTTTTCGTTCAAACTAATTGCAAGCTGCAATAATTGCTTGTTACTTCATCTTTTTCTAATATATATTTTCTGTTCTTTATATTTTTCACTCAGTTTGGATTATTACTCTCATTAACTTACATCTTCCATCTCTTGGTTTATTTCCTTTTGGCTCTTTCTATACTTAAATTGAAGTATCCATCCCACTCAGAACATTGCTGATGGTTTCATTTGTCTTTTTGAGAGTCTGGTGTTGTTTTTCTCTGCAGTATAACAATGCACGCTATGGAGAATTTTAAGGAGTAAGTGGAAGAAGTGATCACTCAGTGATCACTAACTGACCTTGTTTCCCTGGCAGCTACCATATAGTCATTGAACTGTTACTCATTCTTTATTTTTCTTTTCTTTTTTCTTTTAGAACGTATTGTGAATTGATGTGAATGAGGGGGAAAGTGATTAAAAGCTTCTTTTTGTTGAACAGATGGTTATTCTTAACAATCTCTTCTCAGGGATAGGTAGAACATGGAAATTTAAATTACTTACAGATCAGTCACACATCAGATGTGTGCTCTGTTGCCCAGTTTTGTAAACAAGACTTGCACAATAAATATATTCCAAAATTACAGGCATTCACCTTCTCTTGGAAGTAATTAAATATAGCCTTCATTACGTATCTGGTGCATTAAAAAAAAACAATAAGAAGTTTCTACAAACACACTTCTACATCTTTCGGTGAAAATGTTTGTAAATGTTCAGTGCAGTAGTACTGGATTAGCTAAGTCCTGACTCATGGAGAATTATGAACCGTGACACCTGTTGGTCACTAATATTCTGGCAAGCTTGAACATCTACAGAGTTCTTCCTTGTTAGGGCAAACCTGGATATTATGCTAAATGTATTTTAAGCTTTTAATGTAAAGGTAGTTTCTAAACAGAATTTACTGTTGGAGTGTGTGGATGTGGATCTCAACTGCAACGCATAGGGGTTTAACCCTTCCTCCTTCTGCCCCCACAGCTCCAATTTACGTTGGGAAGGAAGTTCCCATTGGTGCCATGGAACCTTCCCACCTGAGTCAAATTGCAACCACAAGGTAGGGGGATCTTTATAAAAACCATAGCAGTGGGGAGGAAAGATCCCTGCACATGCTACTTTATTGATGTTCATCCCCTATGGCTGGTGGCAATTGCTGTTTAGAACTACATTTACACTAAGACATGTGCAATGTAAAACTAATCAAAGATGCCTCTGACTGTCAGTAAGAGACACCAGGAATATGACAATAGTTGTATGTATGTCACAAGTTCTCTAAAACAGCCCTTAAGTCTTGCAGCATTGGACTGTTTTTGTTATCAGAAGTCACCATTATAAAATAAGAAAGAAGGGATACAACCCAAATGGCATTCCTGACTATACTGAAGATCTGACAGTTGAAAAAATTAATTCATCTATTATCTGGCACCCCAATCCTATATTTTTAAAAACATTTTGAACAAGTGTTCCAGTTAGAAAATGTCTTTCTAACTGAAATATCTGAAATATACAGATGCATGTAAGAAAATACAATTGCTGCAAAAAAGTGTGTACAAGGGAAAATATAGTGTATAGTATGCATATAGAGAAAAAAGTATTTGCAAGGAATATAGTCAAAGAGAGAAAGGAGCAGTTAAGATTTTAAAAAGCAAAGAAAACATAAAGCTTTTAGATAAAAATTAAAAAATGTTTTGGAAGTGGGTGAAAAGGGCTAAATAAATTCTCTAAGCAGAGTAAATGGAAGTAAAATAAAAGCGGTGACATTATTTGGGATGAAAATGAAGTGAGAGAATGCTAGAAGAGGCATTTTAAAGATTTATATGGGAATTATGGTGAGATATTAGTAAACAAGAAAAAAATGAAAAGGAAGTGACAAATGTGGAAATGTGGAAATGTTGAAATGGTAAGGCTGCAGATATAGATGGTGTCACAGAAGAATTTTTAAATGTGTCTGCTTATGGAGTAGCTGCATGACTTGTATCTGTATCTGTGCCTCGCAGTTGGAAGAATGCTATTTATTGTCTGATACAAAGAGAAGAGTAACATGTATAAATGTTAAAATTACAGTGGGAATAGCCTATTAAGTATGCCTGGAAAGGGGGTTGACAGAATTCAGATTGAAGTGGAGGTAACAATAGCAAAATCTGAGTTGAGAATTTATGCTGGGTGGAGTAGGTAGATCAGATTTTTGTTCTTCAAAGGGTCACTGAAAAATGTATGGATATGAGAAAGAAGGTTTGTTGTACATTTGTTGATTTAGAGAAAATATTGTCAAATGACTTGGATTGAATTATGAAAGGGATCTACATCAGTGTGAAGTTTAAAGGCTGATTGCTGAATGTGATAATTGTGATATATAATGGAGCTTGCATGAAAATAAATGGTTTGCTTTGCAAACAGTTCAACATTAAACACAAAGACAAGGATGTGTGATGTCCCTTTGAATGTTTAATGTATTTATGGGGAAATATATCAGGAATTTTTCTGTTGGAGACAGGGGTATGTTGGCTGGAAACGTGAATGTGTGTGTACTTCTGTATATAGTCAATGCCGGTATTGTTAGATGAGAATCTGAATGATTTTCAGCAAATGTTACATTATATAATGTCATGAGGGGTACGCATCTGAAAATTAATGTATCAAAACCAAGACTGTTTTGTTTGACAGGAAAAATAGAATGAATGATGGCAAGTTATACATAAATAGCAGGTAGATGAATGTGTACCTGGTAGAATGTTTGCTAAAGATGGGAAAATGAATGGAAAAAAATAAGATGTGCAAATGCTAGTAGAAAAGTAGTGAGTTGTATGTGATTAGGGTTCATAAGGCCACCTCAAATGCAGTTGCAACTCTAGACAGCTTGTAAAGTAACAAATAGGATTAAAATAGCAATCAAAAAAGAAAAAAAAAGCAATAACAAGTGACAATAGAATTATAAAACACATCAGGAAAAATTGAATTAAGAAACCATTATAGAGCATACATCGAGAGCCAGATCGCAATCCAACCCATATGAATCAGTAACGTTTCATTAGAATCAAAACCTGGCATGATTTAGTGGCACCATTTCAGCCAAAGTAACATTTAGAAGAGTCTCAGAGTGATATTACAGGGCAAGTAGAACAGACTAATGCTTGTCGTGCCCATCGTCCCTACCGCTCCAGATGGCCTATGTGTTGACACATCTGCTACCCAATCTTCCCAGTTCCTTCTCTTCTCTCCTCCTCTGCCGTTTCTCAGCTCCTGGTGCCACTACTGTTGTCCATGCAGGCCAGTGCCAATGAAATATCTCTATCTTGGTTTTTTTTCTCCTCTTAGTCCCAGAAATCATTTATGTCCAAAACAATGCTTTGGGCTGTTTCTGGAACAAAACTGTTGCATTCCATATGCAGACCAAAACATCTGAAACATATACGCTCCAGTTCAAGCACAAATTACCCAAACCCGGTGGTTTTGTACAGATGATTTGTTGTAAGAAATGAATGTTGGACAAAAGAATTAAAAATTGCTGGGTATAAGACTGAGCTCTCCCCACCTTATATGAAAATAGCAGTTGGGTACACCAGGAGAAACATAAAAGCAAGTTGGATGCAGTGGAAGTAGGTTGTTTAAGAAATGTGTGTGTGTGTGTGTGTGTGCGCGCGCACGCTAAAACAGAAACAAGAGAGAATCAAGAATGAATGAGTGACAAAGTGTACTGAATACAAGACTGAATGACCAAAAGGGGTTTGGTAATATAGAGAGAATGTATGAGGATTAAATTGCATGATAAATATGTACGAGGATGTATGAGAATCAAATTGCATGATAAGGATGTACATATGTATGTTGAAAATGCTGAGATTGGTTGGTGAATAATCTCTCCATTGCATTTAGTCATTGGGAAAGGATTTGTACTGACTTTTTAATCAATTGTGTGAATTGACTGTTGAAGGAGTTTAACAGTTTGTCTTTAGTATAAATTTTAAATATGTAACTTATTAGATATAAGTAAAAGCTGTCAGGAAAATGTTTCTGAATTGAATCTGTAAAGCTGAAATTGCAAAACCATTTTAATTATAATATAATGTCCTGCTGAACATTTTTGTATGCTTTTATTTTAGGAATTAGTGAACATTTTCAAACAGTGATGCAATAAAACAAATATCCAAAATACCTGAATGCTTTTGCAGATACCAACTGGATTAGAATTGAAGAAAAAGAAAACAGGAAATTTCACAAAAAGACAAGTTTTCCCACAAGGCTTTATTTTTTTAAGGGGGATCACTACATATTTCCCATTGTTTTTATTTTACAATTGTTTGTAAAACAGTTAAGAAGTGAAAAAATCCTCTTTCACAGTTGGATATACACCAGATCAAGAAATAACACAACACATAGAAAGGATAAAGGACATTTTAGCCAAAATGGCAAATCTTCAGTTTTCTGTCCATGAAAAGAAATAAAGGACAAAAAAAAAAACCCTTAAACTTCTGAGTGATAATACTTCAGATAATGAAATTAATGAGCTGTGGACTTTCTTTCTTTACTAACACAATACAGTCTTTTTTCTGTAAAATAGTATTTTCTGTAAATGTTTGTTATAGTGGAAGATGTCCACAGTATATAACTCTGTTTGCTCACTACATTGCTAATGCTTTCTTCTATTTTGAAACTGCATATTAAACTAGCAAAGCATAAGAGATGCAGCCCTAAGAGTTAAGCAACTTGTAGCATTTGTAACAAAGATTGAAACACATTAACAGTAAACTCAATATATTACAAACACAACATTCTGTGATTAACTATACTTTTTGGAGGTATACAAGAAAACATACTTTTATAAACCAACTATTCTGTTTGTTATCCATTTTATAAACTAACAAAAATCTGTAAATTATGTTAAGAATTTAACCTTACGTATATATATCAGTTAAAAAATTCTGGAAATTTTATAGCTGTACTACCTACTTGCCTTATGGTTTTTGCTAAGTAAAATGGGATGTTTAATACTATTTAATGCTATTTAAAACAGAATTTTTTAGGAATCCCACAGCTTGGTGTTTTTCATCAGCTCTTTTAGACAGTTCCAGAGCAGTGTCATTTCTATTTACATTATCAGCAATAAAATAATTCTTTGAAGATTTTTAATTCATTACTACTTAGGTATCTACATCGTTTTTATTCATTTTTCCTCCCATAATTTTTCTTGTCTGAAAGTTGTTTTTCTTTCAGTAGAAGTAGATCAATAACATTCCAGGATAACACTAAGGGTATTATTTGTACCTGGGGACTGCCTTTTTAAAAAAAAAAGGGGGGGTTCAATAGGGCATGGATACTGATTCATGATGTGAATGGAATGGACAGTAATTCTAGGAAGCTTTAAGTATCAAAATGTGTCACCTCTTAATTTTCTAGTGGCAAAGGTTGACCCTTTAGGGGTTTGGAGATGTTAATAGGTAAAGAACCCCCCCCCCCATTCCCCCACCCCGATACAGAGATCTAAATCTGCCCACTCCTGAAGTACATTGAGATGAGGAATGAGTACCAGAGACCTCATGAAGCCTGGTTGTCCATTGCAACATAACTGGTCTCAATATTCTTTCTGTCATTGTCTTAATCACCAATAGGATGTGATGGAGGGAAAACTCACCTTTAAATCTTTTATCTTGAAGTTGCCTGTATTTGTAACTGGTTTAGTTTTGTTGATTCATCTATGGATAAACAAAGGTGGTTGAGATGAATTGAGAGGATTTAGGATGTTAGCAAAAGCAGTACTGGCGGGAAGAAAGGCTCCACCTAGGAATCCTGCCAGCACTTTGCTTTCTAATTCTGTGGTGTGCAATTCCCTCCTTGTATAGCAAAGAATAATTCTTGCTCCTTTTTTTATTAATTAGTTGTCACATATTCCATGTAGAGATTGGTTGCTATGCTTTTTAGTTTTTGTTGGCTTTATTACATATTTTATGAACTCGTTCATACTTTAGTGCTACCTAACTCTGTAAGTATTTTTATAAAGAGGGAAAGAGATCTTATCTGCTGCATATACTGAAATTTACATTTGCCGATCTGTTTTTTAGTCTAGAATCTCACAATTGGTGCCATTACTGGAGGGGGGGGGTGTTCTTTCTTTTTTATTTTCTTTTTTAGGTATATTGGCAAGCATTTGTAGCCACAGTGCATGCTTATATAGTTTTTCTCTGTGTCTTCATTTGTTTGTATTATATTCTCTTTTAAATATGATGTGTCCGAATATGATCAGCGGGACCAGCTTTACCATTAATTAAATAAAGCCAGTTTAGAGAGTTGATCTAGGCTGTCATGAAAAATTGATACCAGTTTAATCTATTGTAAGTCTGTCACAAGAAAGATAATTCTTTTTTTTTCATAATTTAGCCTTGAATCTTATTAACCTAAATTTTAGGGAAAGGGAAACGTTTCCCTGTAAGGATAGGCTGAAGGAATTTAGGATGTTCAGTCTGAGGAAAGACTGAGGGGAGACTTGATAGCCACATTCAGGTACATAAAAGGAAAGTAGAGGGAAGATGATCAGAAAAAAGGACCAGAAATCATGGCTGTGCACTGTGGCTGCCAAGAGTTCATGTAAATATAAGGGAAAACATCCTGTTGGTAAGATCTGTGCAATTCTTGGTACAATTCACCTAGGGAGGTCTGAGTTCTCCATCTCTGGAGGTTTCTAAGAAGAGGCTGGACAGCTACCTCTCAGAGATGGTTTAATTATCTATATATGGGTTTTTATTGTCTTATATTGTTTTTCGTACTTTTTTAATTTTAGTTTTGTTTTTTGTATTGTTTTTAATTGCTTTCAGCTGCCCAGATAATAAATGGTTTTCTTGCATGTTGCAGAGGGTTGGACTAGATGATCCTTGTGGTCCCTTCCAACTCTACAATTCTATTATTCATTTCCACATGATGTCATGCTTGAATGTTTATTCATTGTTATAATCATACCAATTTTTCTTAGGCCTGTTCCATTTTTCTTTTTTTCTCTTCAGCATTGTTGTTTTATAATTACCCTGTGAAAATATTAAAGTGTTTTTTAAAAAGAGAATTAATGACCATAAATTAATTTTCAGTGCATCTTACTCAATAGTAATACCTCCTAATTTCACTGGAAACTACTCCCAAATCACAATGCCTTGGATTGCAGCTATAGTTATTTATTTCCAAGAACAGTCCTAGAGGATCTGTACCTCTGAATGGAGTAGCTCTTACTACTTTGCTGTAGTTGTATGGGTAAAATGTAATGTGTATAGAAACAAATGTATGTAGTAAAGAATTGTGGGAGCTTCCTGAGTTTGCACACTAGAAGATATTATATTATTGTTGGTCGCACAGTCAGCCGGTTGTTTAGACTGGATTTGGCATTTTTCTCCACCTATCGAGTCCTTCCCAAGGACCTGGGATAGGCACATGTTGTTGATTGATGGTGTTAAAGGTATCATCGCAGGATGTAAGCTGTTTCAAATAAACTTGCCTTTTGCAATTGACTGATGGCATTTTGTCAATGCCGATTGTGTTCAAGTGGTACTCCAGATGTTTTGGGATTGCACTCAAGGCACCTATTACTATTGGTACTATCTTTGCTTTCTTTTGCCACAGTCGTCCTATTTCTATTTGCAGGTCTTTGTATTTTGTGATTTTCTCCAGTTCTATCTCTTCTGTTCTTCTGTCTCCAAGTATTGCAATGTCTACTATCCAGACTTTTTTGTCTTTCGTATCAACAATTGTTAAGTCTGGGGTGTTATGTGGCAGGTGCTTGTCTGTTTGAATTCTAAAGTCTGAGAGCACTTTAGCTGCTTCATTTTCTATTACTTTGTCTATTTTGTGGTCCCACCAGTTCTTGCTTGCAGGCAAATGGTATTTCTTGCAGATATTCCATGCACCATTGTTGCTACTTTGTCATGCTGTTGTTTGTAGTCAGTCTGTGCGATCTTCTTGCAGCAGCTAACGAGGTGGTCCACTGTTTCTTAAGCTTCTTTGCAGAGGCGGCATTTGCTGTCTGTTACTAACTTCTCAATTCTGGCTTTGTATGCATTTGTTCTTAAAGCTTGGTCTTGTGCAGCCAGAATCAGCCCTTCTGTCTTTCTTCAACTTTCCTGCTCTTAGCCATTGCCAGGTCTTCTTCTTATCTGCTTTGCCTGGTAGTTTTTTTGTGTACTGGCCATGTAATACTTTGCCTTACCATGTCTCTTTTCTATTCTTCATTTGGTCTTCCTTGTAGGCCAGTCTGGTTTTTTTGATATTCAGTAAGCCTTCATGGTGTACTAACTTCAGTGCACCTTCTTCACTGTCCTTCAGATACTCTTCCAATACCCTTTTTTCTTCTTCAACTGTCTGGTGTACTTGCAATATTCCATGCCCACCAATGCTTCTTGGTAAGTAAAGTCTGTCAATATCGCTGCATGGGTGAAGGGCAGATTCATTGTCATTATTTTTCTGGTCTTCCTATCCAGGGCTTCTATTTCTGCTTGAGTCCAGTCCACTAGTCCAGCTGTGTATCTAATGACTGGAATTGCCTAGGTGTTAATTGCCTTGATGATATTTTCTCCACTGAGTTTGAACTTTAAGATCTTCTTCACTCTCATGATGTATTCACTACTAACCTTCTTCTTGACTTCAGTGTGCTTGTTGTTGTCAGCCTGAAGGATGCCCAGGTATTTGTAGTGATCTTCTTCATCGAGACTCTTGATGTTATTTCCATAGGGCATCTTGATTCCATCAGTTTTCACTATTTTTCCCCTGTTGATGGTAAGGGTGGCACATTTGTCCAGTCCAAACTCCATTGCAATACCTTGGCTGTATATTCGGACAGTATTGAGCAGTGATTTCATTTCAGGTGGTGTTTTTCCATACAGCTTCAGATCATCCATGTAAAGGAGGTGGGATAGCCTAGCAGATGTTTTGGATGTTTGATAGCCATGATCTGATTTGTTCAGTATTTGTGACAGAGGAATCAGTGCAATGACAAACAGTAGTGGTGATAGTGAGTCTCCTTGAAAGATTCCTCTCTATCACCATTGACCAGCAACTGTGTTTTCCATTGTGCCACTGATCTTTGCACAAAGATGTTTCTACTGACTCCTGTTATTTCTAGGCATTTGATTATCCAATTATGTGGCAGGGAGTCAAATGCCTTGGACTGCATCAGCTACAACATCAGTTAGCAAACTTGTTGGCAAGCAGGTAATTGGCCTGTAGTTGCCTTGTGCTGCCTTTTTGTTGGATCTTTCATTATCAGGTAGGTTTTGCCAGATGTTAATTGATCTTCAATTTCACCTCCTTGCAGTATGTTGTTAAACTGCTTGGCAATGAGTGGGTGCAGACCAGTCAGATGTTTCAACCAAAAACCATGCAGTTCATCTTCACCTGGTGCTGACCAATTCTTGATCTTCCTTGCCCTTTTCTCCACCATTTCTGCTGTTGTTACAAGTTCTTTCATTTCGGCTTCTTTTTATTCTTATCCACCTCCTTTAGCCAAGCTGCATTCTTGTATTTCTTTGGGTAGTCCCATAGCTTCACCCAGAACTGCACTGTTTTTTCTTTGTCACGTATTGAGTGGTTCATTGTAGTCTCTCCATTGATGGATTGGTAGAAATGTTTCTGATTCGACTGAAATTGGAATTTCTGCCTATAGTGTGCAATTTGAGCTTCATATCTGCTGACCTTCTTGGCAATGGCTGTTATTTGCTGCTTTATTATTTCTAGTGCTTCTTTGATCTTCCTTGTTTCTAGGTGATATTTCTTGATCAGGTATTTTTTGGCTGCCTTGTTCTTCAGCTTCTTTTCTTTCATCTGTTCTAGCTTGCTTGCATCTGATCTTAGCATGCTGACCTTATTTTCCAACCTGATATTCCAGTTTGGTGGTGCACTGTTTGGCAGTTTGTTTGTTTGTTTGTTTGTTGATTTTGCATCCAAGGTATTCTGTTATAACTGCAGCCATGCTGCACATTAGTTGGTTTGTATCTTACAATGAGCTGGTGCTTATATTTGATATTACAGTATTGGCATCTTTTAATACTTGTGCTAGTTGTTTCTTTCTGTTTATATTATTATTATTATTATTATTATTATTATTATTATTATTATTATAACAGGAAAGGGAAATACACACATTGTAATAGGTATGTTTGGAATTGTACATTCTGTGTGTTTTTCTCTTAAATAATTATTGATCATATTGTGATGAAAAATTCAGCCCTAAAGCACCAACAACTGAAGAGGGTTCAAATGATTGCTTTACTAGTTCAAAGCTAGCAGATTAAATGAATCATTGGTCTCTTGCACCTAGAGGGCAAGAGCAAGAGCCTTAAGGCTACACAGATCTTATGTTAATAAAAGATGGTTCAAGCATGCATATACTGTATACAAGCAAAAGATCCCAAATACAAAAATAATTGTTTTACAACTGATAAATAAATAAAATAACCACAAACAGATATGTGGGTATCTTCATGATGTGTAAACATTACAGACCCACTCTTTGAAATGCAACATAAAAACTTTGGTATACAGGAGGTGCCAATCCTCTACATGTTATTCTAACAAGCTGTACTGTACTGTTGTACAGAAGGAAGAGAAATAAAGAAGTGCCTTTTACCTACTAACTCTTCTCAAGGCATTAAGTCTATAATCAATTAGTCACAAATTGATACAGTAAAGAAAATTCAATTCTTAAAGGTATTACAAGAGAGATACAGCAAAAGGCACATATCTAATAATGTTCTGAAAAATGTGGTCCACTGGAGAAGGAAATGGCAACCCACTCCAGTATCCTTGCCAAGAAAACCCCATGGACAATGTCAAAAGGCTAAAAGATATGACACCGGAAGATGAGCCCCTCAGGTTGGAAGGTGTCCAATATGCTACTGGGGAAGAGCGGAGGGCAATTCCAAGTAGCTCCAGAAAGAGTGAAGTGGCTGGGCCAAAGCCAAAAGGACGTTCAGCTGTGGATGTATCTGGAAGCGAAAAGAAGATCCAATGCTGTAAAGAACAATATTGTATAGGTACCTGGAATGTAAGATCTATGAACCAAGGCAAGCTGGATGTGGTCAAACATGAGATGACAAGATTGAACTTCAACATCTTGGGAATCAGCAAATTAAAATGGATGGGAATGGGTGAATTTAATTCAGGTGACCATTATATCTACTACTGTGGGCAAGAAACCCTTAGAAGAAATGGAGTTGCACTCATAGTCAATAAGAGAGTGGGAAAGGCAGTAATGGGGTACAACCTCAAAAACGACAGAATGATCTCAGTGCAAATCCAAGGCAAACCATTCAACATCACAGTAATCCAAGTCTATGCCCCAACCACTGATGCTGAAGAAGCTGAAGTTGACTGGTTCTATGAAGACCTACAACACCTTCTAGAACTAGCACCAAAAAAAGATGTCCTTTTCATCATGGGGGATTGGAATGCTAAAGTAGGAAGTCAAGGAATAATCAGAATAACAAGCAAGTTTGGCCTTGGAGCACAAAATGAAGCAGGGCAAAGGCTAATAGAGTTCTGTCAAGAGAACAAGCTGGTCATAGCAAACACTCTTTTCCAACAACACAAGAGATGACCCTACACATGGACATCAACAGATGGTCAATACTGAAACCAGATTGATTATATACTTTGCAGCCAAAGATGGAGAAGCTCTATACAGACAGCAAAAACAAGACCAGGAGCTGACTGTGGCTCAGATCATGAGCTTTTTATTGCAAAATTTAGGCTTACATTGAAGAACGTAGGGAAAACCACTAGACCACTCAGGTATGACTTAGATCATATTCCTTCTGAGTACACAGTGAAGGTGATGAATAGATTTAGGGGATTAGATTTGGTAGACAGACTGCCTGAAGAACTATGGACAGAGGTCTGTAACATTGTACAGGAGGCAGCAACTAAAACCATCCCAAAGGAAAAGAAATGCAAGAAAGCAAAATGGCTGTCTGATGAGGCTTTACAAATAGCTGTGGAAAGAAGGAATGCGAAAAGCAAGGGTGAAAGGGAAAGATATAAGCAACTGAATGCAGATTTCCAGAGAATAGCTAGGAGAGATAAGAAGTCCTTTTTAAATGAACAATGCAAAGAAATCGAGGAAAACAATAGAATGGGGAAGACTAGAGATCTCTTCAAGAAAGTTGGAGATATCAAAGGAACATTTAATGCAAAGATGGGCATGATAAAGGACAAAAAAGGCAGGGACTAACAGAAGCAGAAGAGATTAAGAAGAGGTGGCAAGAATACACAGAAGAACTCTACAAGAAAGATCTTAATGTCCCTGATGTCCATGCTGGTGTGATCACTGACCTTGAGCCAGACATCCTAGAGAGTGAAGTCAAGTGGGCCTTAGGAAGCATTACTAACAACAAAGCTAACGGAGATGACAGTATTCCAGCTGAATTATTTAAAATACTAAAAGATGATGCTGTTAAAGTGCTGCACTCAATATGCCAGGAAGTTTGGAAAACGCAACAGTGGCCACAGGATTGGAAAAGGTCAGTTTACATTCCAACTCCAAAGAAGGGCAATGCCAAAGAATGCTCATACTATCACACAATTGCGCTCATTTCACATGCTAGCAAGGTTATGCTCAAAATCCTACAAGTTAGGCTTCAACAGTACATGAACCGAGAACTACCGAATGTACAAGCTGGGTTTCGAAGAGGCAGAGGAACTAGAGATCAAATTGCCAACATTCGCTGGATCATGGAGAAAGCACGAGAGTTCCAGAAAAACATCTATTTCTGCTTCATTGACTATACAAAAGCCTTCGATTGTGTGGATCACAGCAAACTCTGGCAAATTCTTAAAGAGATGGGGGTACCAGACCACCTTACCTGTCTCCTGAGAAATCTGTATGTGGGCCAAGAAGCAACAGTTAGAACCGGTCATGGAACAACCAATTGGTTCAAAATAGGGAAAGGAGTATGACAAGACTGTATACTGTCACCCTGCTTATTTAACTTATATGCAGAGTACATCATGAGAAATGCCAGGCTGGAAGAATCACAAGCCGGAATTAAGATTGCAGGGAGAAACATCAACAACCTCAGATATGCAGATGGTACCACCCTAATGGCAGAAAGTGAAGAAGAACTAAAGAGCCTCTTGATGAGGGTGAAAGAGGAGAGTGCAAAAGCTGGCTTGAAACTCAACATTAAAAAAACTAAGATCATGGCATCTGGACCCATCAATTCCTGGCACATAGAAGGGGTAGAAATGGAAGCAGTAACAGACTTCATTTATTTGGGCTCCAAGATCACCGCAGATGGAGACTGCAGCCGTGAAATTAAAAGATGCTTGCTCCTTGGGAGGAAAGCTATGGCAAACCTAGATAGCATATTAAAAAGCAGAGACATCACCTTGCCAACAAAGATCTGCATAATCAAAGCTATGGTTTTCCCAGTAGTAATGTATGGCTGTGAGAGCTGGACCATAAAGAAGGCTGAGCACCAAAGAATTGATGCCTTTGAACTGTGGTGCTGGAGAAGACTCTTAAGAGTCCCCTGGACTGCTAGGAGGTCAAACCAGTCAATCTTAAAGGAAATCAACCCTGGCTGCTCATTGGAAGGATTGATAATGAAGCTCAAGCTCAGATACTTTGGTCACCTAATGTGAAGAGAGGACTCTTTGGAAAAGACCCTGATGCTGGGAAAGATTGAAGGCAAAAGGAGAAGAGGACAGCAGAGGATGAGATGGTTAGATAGCATCACTGAAGCAATGAGCATGAAACTGAGCAAACTCAGGGAGGCAGTGAAGGACAGGAAGGCCTGGCACGATATGGTTCATGAGGTCACGAAGAGTCAGACACAACTTAACAACTGAACAACAACAAATGAGTAAGCATATGAGTGCATAATTGATTCAACCTGAGTTCTTAGCACTTTCTTAAACTTACAGACCATTTCTTACTGTATCAGTAAAGCTAGGTCAATTTTGATGGGTACTCACATCATTTATGATGTTCTGGAAACAAAATCTAAATATCAGGTTTGTCTGTTTGTTGCACTTTCAAGTTTTGCTTAGATTTTTAATAAAGTAGTAGTCCTCCCATCTACAGCAGCATTGCAATCTCCTTGTGTTCAAATAAAATACCTTTAAGACCACTTCTGTCATTAGTCCTACACAGTGTGGTAGCATATACTATTATAAGTGTGTTGCCATACACCAGTAAGCATTGTGACCAGCCATCTATACAAAGTATAACTGAAGAGACATTAGTACTATGAACATTAGGTTTTGTTTTTTGTTTTAATCTTAATTAGCTGATGGCCTTTTACACCATTCATTTATTTATGAACTTTATGATATGTTTTAACTATCCAGAAACATTCTCTGGGGAGATTACAAAGCTCTCTCAGTCATTTTCTCTTTCTCCTCTATGCATGTCAGTACAACAATAAACAACACTGGGGGCAAGGGGAAGAAACAAATCAAATATATAATTTATCCCAATGTAGTGTTAATATTTAAAATTTCAAAACTGAATGGTTAAAACCTTAAATGCCTGGGGATAGGGGAATTTCTTTGTCTCCCTCTCCCTCCCCACCCCCAAAAATTTGCATAGGCATGACCAGAAACATACTTTGAAGACACAGTGGAGAAGGGGAAGAACTTCTCTTTACCCTCAGTACCACAGAATAAGTTATTTTGTGTGTTTTATTTTATTGTCTTTAGTAAAATTGTTTGTTTCCAGCCATTACCCCTAATTGTGTGTATGTGTGTGTTTAATGGGATTCAGCACAAATCTTCACTGCTGTACTAGCTGTTGTCCTGACTGAAACTCCAGGGTATACCAGTGAACTAATTGACTCTGCTGAAAGAAGGGGGCACTTGAATACATTAGGGACAATTGCTCTGATCAAGTTCTTTATGCTGTAGTATGATAAGCACTAGAATAGTTTCTAACTGTTACAAAAACTACTCTGGAAGATTAATCTCTTTCCATTTTAAGTTCAGACAAATAACATTTTTCTGCATCATCATCATCATCATCATCATCATCATCATCATCATCATCATCATCATCATCTTATCCTGTCTTTGTGTGTGTGTGTGTGTGTGTGTGTGTGTGTGTAACTTAAGGCTGCTAACATACCTAATACTCTTGCCTCCTATTTTCCCCACAACAATAACCCAGTGAGGTGGCTTGGTTGAGAGGGAGTGATTGGTCCAAAATCACCCAGCCAGCTTTCATGCCAAAGGGAGGCCTAAAACTCAGTCTCCTGGTTTCTAGGCCAGCAGTTTAGCCACTACATTAGACTGGCTCTTACTGTATATTGTTCTTTGTGCTTGTTTCACCCCTGCTAGCCTTCTGGACTTGGTCTTATGGCACTGAAGGTGCCATTCTGCAAGCGCCATCATTGCAGAAGCAAACTTCCCCTCAGATAGTCACTTAAAGAACTTATATGGTCTTATTTACACATGTTTGTTTATTTGCCTGCCTGCCTGCCTGCCTGCCTGCCTGCCTGCCTGCCTGCCTGCCTGCCTGCCTGCCTGCCTGCCTTGGAAAAGGTCACACAGTATTCTTCTATAGTCACAGCCATGTTTCTAGTAAACAGATTCATTGCAGTTCTTGTCTCATTTGTGAGCCAGCATTTGGAAGCAAGTTCTTAGAATAGTACACTCCAAAACTTCAGTAGCTCCTTCAGTTTTCTCTAAAATGTCATAGAAGTCACCTGGTGACTTTCTTACCTCTTCTCGAGTTCCCCATCTCAGATAAGAAACCCTCAGGTCTCTGCTACATATTCATTTAGCTCTAGCTAAATTACTCAGTAGACAGCCTAAACCTCCAAAAATACGTAGTCAGAGCAGAAAGAAGAAAATTAAGCTCTTGTTGTCTCCCTGATACCAGCTATGGATACCTTTCCACAGCAATATTGCAGTTGTTGGATTGACTTTGAGTCTCCCTCAGACCCAAGAGGTAGAAACTTCTGGTTGTCCCCCTCTAAGACCTCAGTCTCCATTTCTCCCCAGCCTGCACAAGGATCTTGTTTGTTTATTTGTTTAGTAAATTTATATAGCCACCCATCTCACAAAAAGTGACTGTGAGTGGCTTACAAGCATAATAACAATTAAAACCATATCACAATGTAAAAAACATCAAACATAAAGAACAGCAAAAATGAAAAATAAAAACATGAAAGAATCCCAAGATAGCGGAAGAACAACCCTCATTTAGCCTCATTCAACCACTTTGCAGGCTCACCATGGGATCCCCAGGATTGATGGAAAAACCACTTTCCAGAAGTCTAGCAGAGATGGGGCTAACCTCAACTCAGGGGGAATGATGTTCCAGATGGGAGGGGCTACAGCAGAAAAGGCGCATCTCCTAGGTCCCGCCAGATGGAGCTCCTTAGCAGATGGGATCCAGAGCATACCTCTTTCCCTGTCTCCATCTCCAAATAAAAGCCATCGCCTTATGACCCACTGCCTTTGTCAAATGCCTCTCCCCAATTTCTATTGGTTCCATGTTTTCCACCAGCCTTCCCTCTCTCCTAGGATTGACCATTAGCCTCATGGCATCAACTTCAGCAGGGTCTCAGTCTGCTGTCATAATTATTGGAACATTTCCCAGTATCTAAGTCAGATCACTGTGCATGTTGCCATTCTACTACATTTGCTTCTCATCTTCCTTCATCTAAGCATTATGGCTTTCTGCCTAATCCCAATCATGTTTGGTGGGGAGGGGGGTAGGAGAATGATCCCATAGCTGGCAACTTCCTACAGCATTGCTCTCACATCCCTGGGACTCTTATGATCTTCAGGATGCCCTTTGGTACAGAAGTCTACTCCAGCCCTGCTGCATTATCCACTGTCAGAAATTATAACTTTGTCTTCTGATACTTGTTATCCCCAGAACATTACAAATTTCATCAACTCTGAGATGTACCCCATTCACCATTCACAAGGGTCAGGTTGATCTCTCAGAATGGGACAATTATTTCTCTGACTCATTTTCAGTCAGCTTAACCATTTGTTTCCTCACCTAGTGCTCAGGTTGAGAACTAGGCTTCCAGCTCTCCTTTTGAATGGCACTGTCCCTCTTGTGAGCAGATTTGTTGAATGGTACTATCTCTTGGAGAGAATCCTTGGCTAAACTAGTCACAATGCTATCAACATCTTACTATATGGTGAATCTCTTTAGCATGAAAGAAGGCTGCCAGTTCTTTTTTCAACATTATAGTGGAAATGTTTAAATTAGGTTCCCTCAGTCAACAACATTCTGCATCCATGGACAAGGAGAGCAAGAAGTTGTAAAGTTTTCAGTCTCAAGATATATTCTTTTGGATCATTCTCTCTTCACATAGCCAACTATCAGTCATGTACTATACACTGTCATGTTTTGTGAGAGAAGATATTTCCATCCTTATCCCGTTTCTCAGATAGCAAATTGTCCATGTTTTTCAGGCAGAGGCAGCACAATTTGCTAAATAGGCGCTTATATAAAACTAAGAAGGCTGGCAGCAGAATGTATAACTGAAGAGGGATTGGGCCTTAAACAAGGGTATTTGTTATCTCCTCTATTTCTCCTTGTTGCCATGACTTGTTCTGTTCCATGTGGCATACATTAGAGGTCTGGACTATGACAGAGGACTTTGTTATTGAACAAGTTGACTTGTTCAGTAACAAAACTTGAGCATGATGATACACAAATGGAACCTGTAACAGTTTTACTTTATCTCCTCCCACACTCATTTGTGGTCTTGCTCCCATCTTTACCTAAGACCACCAGCTTTTCCAATGGAACATTCATACAGTACTGTATCTATGCTGTTCTTGATTGATCTCAGTATTGCCTCTCCATTTGGTGCAATGCAGCGATAGCCAAAGCACAAGATTCAATGTGATGTTTTTGATTACAGTGTTCATTTATACCCCCCATTCAGGACTGCTTGGCTTGCTTTTAAGGTTCATGGGCCCTGTAGGTTTTCTGTTATTTCCAAAATGTATCACACTGAATTCTGGGCTGACACCATGCTAAATCACCCACTTGGTTCTGAAACTATGCCAAGAGATCTGCCTCTTCTCACATGTCACTATGGAGATCTGCACTCCTGCTCTCTGTTCAAGATATTCACCATTTCCAAGAAATACAATGGACTCAGAGCTATACTGGTTTTCCACCATCTTAATTCAGGGTTGATACTCTTCTCCTTCTGTAGCAAGGAATGTCATTTTATTGATTGATTTATAAGATACTACACTTGATCTTAGCCAAAAGGCCAAAAATTTGACATATGATGCCCTGTGCCATAAACTAGACTTAATGAGCATATAGTTAGTCATAGTAGAGTGCTCTGTAATTTATAGTCTGCCATATAATCTGCCACATACTAACCTTTATGCTCCCCACACCCATCTAATGCTCCTACCCCCCGCTTTTAGATCCTTTTAGATCCTTGTTTTTTATATATACTTTCTGTTTTATATCTTTTAACTTTCAAAACTTTTTTTATAAACTCACATGTATCTTTTATGCTTTTTAATTGACTGTACCTGACCCTCCTTATGCTGGTCTATGACCATAATAAAGATTTGATTGTAGGATTCCTAACTTTCATATATCTGTAGTGTCCTAGCCTTGCCCTTTCCTTCACTTTATACTTGATAGCTCATGTACTAGTTTCATATTTTACTATTTGGTTTCTCTGCAGTCCATATAATTTTTGTAAATGCTGGGCACCAGTTACAGCATACCTTTCCCTTCAAGGCATCATATTATTCTTCTTATCTGGATGAAAGACTTTTAGTTGGCCCAGCACTGAGTTCTCTTGTCCCAAGTCTCAGTGGCTTTTTCTGCTACCTGATTGGGACATAAGGTCAACTGTAACAAACCCTTCCATGTTATGTTGAGTTATTTAGTTCACGGGGGCAACAGTTGATGCAATCAAGGGAGTCGCCTTTCTCCCACTGTCATGGCTCTGTACGAGGCAGTTTTTCTTATGCAAGGTCTTTGCGAAGGAGTGAGGGCTGCTATTGTCCTCCTTTATTGGGCCACATGGGAGCTGCAACTTTGTTCATTTTCCTGGCTTTTAATGCACCCACTTACAGGTATGGTACTTATACAACATAGTCTTAAATAAAGATGTCAGAGAACTCTATCTTTCCATCTCGCTTTTATTAAAATTCCTTTCACTGCTGGTTAGTTACAAATAATCTCATGAAGAGCGTAGCCTTTGTATCTCAAACATATGTATGTATCCTCTCTGGGTGGGAAATGTACCTTTATCCTTCCTCATACAAAGTATTGATCTATTCCAGGGGCATCATAACATATCAATAAGCTGGAAGTGTTAGTGATTTGGAAGATATTCCATGCTATGTAGGGCTTCCTCCAAGATCAAACTCTCCAAATTGTACTCCAATTGTATCAGATAGGGTTGTGCTATAATATACTATATTATAGTATATAATATACTATAATATAGTATATTAGATATACTATAAAAGAAAATGTGATTTGGTTTGCATGTGAGTGTGTACTTTCTGGGAGCACTTTAAACCAAATGGGTCTACTTCCAGGATCATGTACTAGCTGCCAAAGATACATCAAACAACGATGTATCAGATCAAACTATGCCACAGTTGTCTAGTATATAATCAACAAGGTGGCACAAAATCCTCTCCACTTATACATCTCATATTGCAAATAGCCACTGGTGAATTGTATGTTTCATATCTATCCTGCCAGTCAGTAAGTGGAAAACACTGGTGTCCTGATTGATTAGCTCAGCTCTGCCCAGTTGAACACCCATGAATAGAAACTGCATCCCATAGTAATAGTTCCCATCAGCTCTCACTAAGATAACTTTGACATTGATCTCTTTGCATCTTGAGATAACTGTCATTGCCTAAGCTTTGACAATAGGGGCACAATAGATACCATGAGAAGACCTCCAATTCTCATGGAACAGATCTGTATATCTTTCTACCAGTTCTGCTGCTGATCAGAGTCTTGTAAAGTCCCCACAGATTCAGCCAACTGCATACTGGTGGATGAAGCATGATGGCATCAGCAGCTGTTTTTGTCCTTCTGTTATATCTCACTTACTAGAACTGTCTCCACCTTCCAAACCATCCCAATTTATTTTTCCATCCATCAGAGGCAGGTATATCACCCTGATCTCAGTTCCTTCTTTCTACCCTTAAAAAACTATACTGCAAACATTCATGAAGGGATAAAATTAAAGGCAGCCTCCTGAAGAAGGGAGTCAACTAGATTTAACTCTTAAATTGTAGTAGATTATCTTTGGGGATAGCAGTTATGATGATAATGATGGTCAAACTGCTTCTGTAGGGTAAGCAATGTCTGATTTTAGAGACACTGCTCTTGAATGAAAATGACTTGATCTTAGAAATACCACTATTCTTTCTTCAGATATTGTATATCATTCAGGTGTCTTTTGCCTATTTTATTCTCATGGTCAGCATAACCATAGTGTGATACTCCAACATCCTTAGATACCTTACACATAGTACATGCCTTTACACTTTCATACTGTAACTGAAATCTGGGGCTGGTTGGGACATTCCTATTGCTTTTGAGATTTCATCTTTCAGTATTTGAATTTATTGGTTTCAGCATTCTCAGGGAGCATGCTGTAAATACTACCAGACATTGATGCTTTTTCATTTGCATATTCCAGGACATGTGAATATGTACAGTTTTAAATGCTTGTTTTGCTCTTAATTACTGTAAGCTGCTGAGAGTCAAGCAATTACAGTGGGTATAAATTAAATAAATAAATAATTGCCATAACTGTCATGAGAGTTTGTAGAAATGTTGACTAAGAAACAAAAAGAAACATAGATTACAGGTAGTCCTCATTTATTGACCACAGTTGGGGTTGGCAGCTCTGTTGTTAAGCAAAGTAGTCATTAAGTGGGAAACCATGTGACCACAACTGTGCTTCCCTTTTCCCCACTCCCTGCCCTTTTGGTACTGGGATAGCTTCTTGAAACTGACAAGACAAATCAGTTTCACCCCTTTGGCTTTTGTTTTCCTCCTAACCATTCCCCTGCCCTTTGGAATGCTTCCAGGGGTTCTGGGATAATTAGCAAGAAGGGAATTAATGTTTTTATTTACATTCATTGGAGAGGAAGGGATTACAAGAGAGTAAGCAGGCACACAATGAGAAATACACCAGGCTGTTTGCATAGCACACTTGGGGCTGCCAGCACCACTGCAGTTCTTTCAATGTATGTTCCCCATTGTGTGCCTGCTTACTCCCTTATAATCCCCTCCTCTTCAATCTCTCCGCTTTGCAAGTGGGGGGGGCGGGAAACAATAGGTCAGGCACAGGACGTGTACTGACTGTAATAGCAATCATGTGAATGAGGAACGCTGTAAAGGTCTTAAATGCGGGCACTGGTTGTAAAGTTATTTTTTCAGCACTGTCATAACTTAGAACAGATGCTGAACAAGGCAGTCAGTAAGCAAGGACTACCTGTACACAAATAATCCTGACTGAATGGGTGAATTTAGTGAGTACATAACATAACAAGAAAGAAAGGAAAAAGTAAAGAACAAAAGTTGATAGACAAAATATTTCCTTTGATTGACAGACATACCTGAATATAAAACTTGATATTTTCTACTTAAAGCCTTGTGGTTTGGGAACCAAACTTAAATTCAAAGAGCCATATTTATATTTAGTAAGTGTTTTTCTTTCTTAAGAAAGGGTCAATTGTTCTTTTTCCCCACCTCCACTGAGTTGAATGTCAATGTGGAGGATACACTCCCGCAAAGTTTATTTAACTTTTTAAAAATGTATCTGCCATTATACTGTATGTGGCCTACAGTGTCTGGGATCTTTTCAACCTCATATTTAAATTATTTGTTGTCTAAGAGTATGTCTGATTACCTGTACATCTGGTAAAACAAAGGCAGCCACTCATGAGAGATTATACTGCGTGCACAATTATTAGGCAAGTTGTATTTTTGAGGATGAATTTCATTATTGAACAACTACAGTGCTCTTGGTCAGTCCAAAATGTTAATAAACCTCAAACCTGAATATTTAAGAAAGTAAAAGTGAGGTTTTGGCTTTCTTAGGAGCATATCTATGTGTGCACAATTATTGGGCAACTATTAGTGTGCAGAATTATTATGCAACTAAATGAAAAACTAAAATTTCCCCATCTCACTTGTTTATTTTCATCTGTTAAAGTGAGAATAATAAACAAACAAATCAACATTTACAAATAAACATTTCTGACATTTCAAACAAAAAATCAGTGACTAATATAGCCACCCTTCTTTGCAATAACAGTCATAAGCCTTCCATTCATGGAGTCTGTCAGTTTCTTGATCTGTTGACGATCAACTTTTTGTGCAGCAGCAACCACAGCCTCCCAGACACTGTTCAGAGAGGTGTACTGTTTTCCTTCACCGTAAATCTCCCATTTGAGAAGAGCCCACAAGTTCTCAATAGGGTTTAGGTCAGGTGAGGAAGGGAGCCATGTCATTATTCTTTCATCTTTGAGGCCTTTACTGGCTAGCCACGCAGTGGAGTACTTTGATGCATGCGATGGAGCATTGTCCTGCATAAACAGCATGGTCTTCTTGAAAGATGCAGACTTTTTCCTGTACCACTGCTTGAAGAAAGTGTCTTCTAAAAACTGGCAGTAGGTTTGGGAGTCGATTTTGAGTCCAACTTCAACCCGAAAAGGTCCAACTAGCTCATCTATAATAATACCAGCCCATACCAGTACCCCACGTCCACCTTGCTGGTGTCTGAGTCGAAGTGGAGCTCTGTGCCCGTTACTGATCCAGCCACGGGCCCATCCATCTGGTCTGTCAAGAGTCACTCTCATCTCATCAGTCCATAAAACCTTTGAAAAATCTGTCTTCAGATATTTCTTGGCCCAGTCTTGCCGTTTCAACTTATATGTCTTGTTCAGTGGTGGTTGAGTTTCAGCCTTCCTTACCTTGGCCATGTCTCTGAGCACTGAACACCTTGTGCTTCTGGGCACTCCAGGTAGGTTGCAGTTCTGGAATACGACAGCACTGGAGGATAATGGGTTCCTGGTAGCTTCATGTTTGATTCGTCTCAAATCTTTGGCAGTTAATTTGCATCTTTTTTTCTCAACATGTTTCTTGCGACCCTGTTGACTATTTGCAACAAAACGTTTGATGGTTCTGTGGTCACGCCCCAATATCTTAGCAATTTCAAGCGTGCTGCATCCCTCTGAAAGACTTTTTACAATTTTTGACTTTTCAGAGTCAGTTAAATCTCTATTTTGGCCCATTTTGCCTGCGGAAAAGAAGCTGCCTAATAATTATGCACACCTTGATATAGGATGTTGATCTCCTTAGGCCACACCCTCCCTCATTACACAAATACACATCACCTGATATGCTTATATCCAATAAGCATTTACGTTTATACAGCTTGGAGGTGGAAAATATGCATAAAAATGATGATATGGTCAAAATACTCACTTGCCTAATAGTTGTGCACACAGAGTATAAGAAACTAACATAGCCTTTACTCAAAGCAAGGGCTGGTGGAGGATCCCCTTACTTTATTTAGGTCTTCTTATAATTGAAAAGCAGGCTGTGGTTGGCACATAGGGAATGAAGGTCTTTTCCTCTGCATCATAAAAATCAGGCAGCCTGCCAGCAAAGGTATATATCATTGTACACTTTCATCTTTAGCCTACAGTATTTCTGTGTTGTATATACAGAAGGGTTGCCTGCTTTATGTCGAGCACAGAGTAACATCAGGCTGTCAGTGCAAGAAATGGAATACTCTTTCACCTCTCTTTAAAAAATTTTTTTAAAATAACTGATCACATAATTTGTACAAAAATATCCTTCAGTCCAAAGGAACAGAATGGTTCCTGAATAAATTAGACTTTTCAAATTATAATTTGAGGGGAAGGGGGCTTACATGCTGCTTGAGTCATATACAGTTACACATACAAAATAAGAGTCCTGGGAATTTGTTCAGGTACCTTATTTAGACAAATTCTTAGTCTCAGCACATCAGTTTTCCTGTCAAAGCTATAGTCCACACTCAGTTCATCCAGGTTTCAAAAGAAAGCATATTGACGTACGGTGCTTTGCTACATGTAGTCTCGTTACCCTCATAAACAGAATGGTAACTTTCTTATTCTGTAACCATTTGCTTTCCCCTTTAAAAATGGAGAGTAAAGGAAATCTCCACAAATCCTCTGTCCTGTAATTTATGAAATAACTTGTAAAATCCCAGGATCATAATTTCATAACTAAATAGCCCTGTGCTTGCTGTGAGTCAATAACCCTAGATCTTTAGAAGGGTGAGTGGATTTGATTTTTAGTAATTTAGAAGAAGAGAAATTCTACCTAAACAAAGCTTTCATTGGGTTCTCTTTAATGTTTCTTAAAATTTAAGTATTGCCTGTGACTTAGAAACCTTAGGGCCTAAATTTATCTCCCATATAATCCTTAATTCAACTGAGGTATCATCCAAACTGTTAGCTTCCAATGATAACTCCTTGAGACTCAACTCTTCCTTAGTTCCGCATTCTGCTGCTGGCCTTCTTTGTTTTTACACTACCAGGGAACTTCCAAGATGAAGCACACAATGCATCTGATTACAACCCATTTAATTTCTATGCAGGAGGATATTTCTTATTTCCTCACTCAGGAAAGAAACTCTGCAGACTGCTGGAGGAAGTGAATAGCACTCAATCTTCTGAAAACTTTCTTACTCACCTGGAGAAGAGACTTTGTAGCTTATGATACTTAGACAAGAGGTTAAAAACATGGATTCTGAATTCTCAGAGTTACTTCCTCTGCAACAAAATCAGTTTGACTAGGGTGCAAGATGAGTACCATACAAGCCTACTTAATCATCTTTCCCAAACTGTTTGTTTGGATACTTGAGTGAACTGGAGACAAAAAGAGAGTGAAAGAGTTATGGTCTAAGGCAGGGTTCCTCAACCTTGGCAACTTTAAGACGGGTGGACTTCAACTCCCAGAATTCCCTAGCCAGCAAGGGGAAATCCTGGTCTAAGGGTCATTCTGCTGCCAAGTTAAAAAAAATAAAAGCAGGTGGGAAAGTTTCTGAACTATAGATTGACCAAAAAGGATAGAATTAAATACACCTCTTTCTTCTCCATTCTCGTAACTGCCATATAGTTTCATTATATCTTAATCTGGCAATTTTAAGCCATGCAGTGTAAAGCAGTAATTGAGACATTTTTTGTTTTCCAGCTCAAAGACACAAAAGTGAAGCAGTTTTATGCGAAGCATGAGATTGCTGATATATCACTAAGTTGGAATATGATATATACTGCAGTTAGTATATAACAGTGTTTATGTTGCTCTCAGAGCTATAGAAACACACACATAAATATATATGAGTATGTGAAGCAGTTGCTCGGGAACAACGGTGACAAATGATCAAGAATTAAGCAGATCTCGATCTGACCTTTTCCCTTCAGTTATTAGATAAGGAATAAAACAACATAATAAGAAAATATTGAGTATGCTTTTCATCAATCACCAAATAATTCAGGCAAATGTACAAATAATTTATGCAAATGTAATTGAATTACATGTTCCAAAATGAGGCTATAGCTGTAAACACTTTCAGAAATAATATTAAACTTCTGAAGCTTTTTTTGGACAGGATGGCAAATTGTCAGGCCCAAGGGACTATATCAGCTTTCTGGGTTTTTTTAGAGTAAAGTTTAAGAAAATTTTCCTAAGGTCGATTTTAAAAGTTAAATAATATATCTCATTACTTTCAGTTAGATTATTAGTAATTTTTTGGTTTTGGGCCAGTTCATTCTCTGAGTATTTCAGAGTATTTCAGCAGATGAGTCACAAACATATGCAAGTAAAGTACACATCTGACTATTTCTGATATAGTTGATCTTTCAAACCTTCTGTCTTGTTTACACAGTCATTTGTTAGGTAATAGCTGCATAAAAACAGACAAGTACAAAGTGATTTCACTTCATTTAGAAATTCTGTAGACAGGCCTACCTTGCCATTGTGACCTAAGGAGGCGTTAGGAGCATAATTTGTACCTTGTATTCTTCATAAGGTGATCATAGTTTTCAGTTTATAATTGAAATTATTTTGTGTGGTTGTTAAATTAGTATTATTATCCCCATATTTAAGGAAGAGGCTGAGATAACATTTCCTAACATTTAATTTCTGATTACATATACATCAAGATAACTTCAAACAGTGGCCAGAATTGCATTTGGTGAATTGAACTCAACTGTCATACACACGCAACAATCTCTTTTAATTGGAACAGTCTTTATCAATACATATAAGCACACAATCAAAGTATTAAGTGTGGGGGTATATGTATGTGTTATTAAACAAATTCTAATTATCTGGAAAAAAACTAGTAAATTGATTTGAAATATAAGATAAAGAGTAAAATGTGAAGTCAAAAATAGAAGAAGTCAGGCACCAAACTAGGGGAATTGGAGTAAAAGTGTGGAGAAACACCAACTTGCACACAGAAAGTCTCTGTGAAGACATGCCTGCAGGTTCAAAAGATTAGCTTTCCTAGGGTCCTGTTATACTAGTCTAGAAAGCTGAAAGAACCTGGCCATGAAATAAATTAAAGGCATCAGAATGGACATTTAAAAGTTCTGGTGTCCTTCCTTATTTCGACTCTCACTGCTGTAACAGCATTTCACACTGTTATCCCCGAGAAATTCCATGACAGTGGCCCTGCTTCAGGCAGGTGACATAAAAATTTGGCCTTTGAAGCACAAGGCAGCTATGGCTCTGAGAAAACAGACATTTATGTGAGGTCTACACAAACCTTACCTTGCTAGGGAGCCACAAATAATTCCTCAAAAGCAATGGGCTGGGGTTTCTCTGTATGCTTACAGTCTGTGTGCATTTCTCTGGGATTATGGGAGGGAAGGGCAGAATTTTGGGATTCTGGGAAATTTACTTCTATTTAGCTAAGAATGTGGGATTGCTAAAACAGAATAAGGAAAGAATAACAAATTGCTAGCTTTGGGAGAATGCAGTTAAAGAACTAGAAACAAAGGCTGGAGCACATCTTGATTGGCTTTAGAAAAGGGAGATCCTAGAATACCTATATTACATTATGGGTGAAGTAGAAGAAGTTTATAATTCTAAAAATACTTGAGTTTAGCTTGATAAACCCGCTAGCTGAGAAACTCATTCATAACTGGATAGCACATGATTAGAAATATTAATGAGGCTGATCAAATACAGCTAAGCAGCCAGGTCTCTCCATGGAAGTATGTTTATCACATATAGGAACTGATTTCTAGGACTCAAAGTGACTTTTTCACCCTTTGATTGTATTTCAGAGTCCAATAAGGGAAATAACTTCTTAGAATCTATGCTTCATACTGAAATCCAACATTTTCTATATGTACAGAACTTCTTCAGAAAGAATCTTCAGCAACAAGTTTCAAGCCAAGCTTCTTTATCTGTAGCTTTGTCTTTCAGCCACTGTGTTACATTGGCTCTCTTATGATGAATTATGCTGTCAGTTTGAACATGAAAACTTACCCTTTCATCTTGTCTGGATGCAATTTCTATTGCCTTGTCCACATTTAATCCCCAATGGCAGTCAGGCATTTTGTAAAATCAGACAGAAAACACAGAGTATAGTATTGGCATCTCATTCTGAATGTCATTCAGAAGACTCATACAGACTCATAAAGGAATAAAATGACAATCTTAAAGATGACATTGCACAAAAGGAGACAATATATAATCTATCTCTATGCAATGTACTGCCTTTTCAGATTAAAAAATGCTCAGTCATGACTTGGCCAGATTTGACAATGCACCCATATTTTATAATTAATATAATTAAAAACTGCTGAACCAAACCACATTGTAACACACAAAAATAGAATAAAAAGGACATTGGGTCTCTCTTAGGGAGGATGGAATACATGTGGATGTAGACCTATTGTTGTTTTTCAAAACTCAGTATACTGAGATAACAGAAGGAAAAATTAATGTGTAATTATGCGTGTGCACATACAGTATATACTCTAAAAGAAATATGTGTGTTTGTAAGCACATGTGAGAGAACAAGCAAAAAGAAAATCATGGTGAATGAGATCAGTTTTTCTTAGATAATTTTTCTCACTATACTACAGGGCCAAGGTGAATCCATATTTGTGTGAATCCCATAATTAGATCATGTTACCAAACTAAGCTGTTGATTCTAGAAAAAAATGACCGGTAAAATGTAAACACAGACACTACCAATAAAACAAAAGCTGTTGAAATTGTGTTGGCTGCTAAAATCGGTTTCTACCATCCAAATACAAAAACAATTTTACTGTTTTGCTCATTTCTACTTCACCCCCTGAACACAGTGCAGAGAGTACAAGCTAATAAGCTACGCTGGCACGTAATATTCTGATGTTTCTGATCTAAATATTTGTGTTGTCCTTGTCAAAGCAGCAGTTAATTTGTTGGCTTTTACATTTTAGTTTTTCATCTTCATTCTGACTTTTGGAAATTATGTTCTGCTTTGTTTATGTAAACTGCTTTCTTGTTAAGGGCAGTATATGAATGTTCTAAATTTTAAAAAGCTAGTAGAGGTTAAGAAAAAACATATCTCTTATGGGTTTTCATTAGTAAGATTTGGCTTTTAAAGATTGTTTGGCTTAAGCGTAACATTTTTTTCATTTTCAGTTGAATTTGCATTGCTGTACAACCATTTCTTTAATTCTGTCTGCTAATTAAAATATCACACAGCTAATGAATTTATGCATGTAATCCTGTTGCTACCTGTTTCTTGTCATCTGTTCTTTTAATGTGATTCTCATAGAAAAAAGATTTAGTAAGAGTGATCACTTGAGTATTTTTTTTTTTTAATTTATGCAGTTTTCACAGTTTTAACTGCCCTGTGGAATCTAGAAGAATCAGCATTATCAAAAACAAAAGCTCCCATAATTTTTTAAAAAATGTTATTTTTTAGGAGTTCAGATTGTACAGGTATGCTTTCTGGATTGGGATGAAATTTTTAGGTTAAGAATGGTTACCAGAGGAAAGAATTTTAATCCCCCATTTGGAAATCGTACACATGTTCTACAAAGAATACTGAGTCCTTTTTTTTTGTTTCTTATGTTTCAACAGGGCAGAGTTTAGGGTATGGATTTGTTAACTATATTGATCCAAAGGATGCAGAGAAAGCCATTAACACTTTAAATGGACTCAGACTCCAGACCAAAACCATAAAGGTAAGAGAATACCAAGAGTGCTTTGCTAAATTACGGAAGAGTGTAGTTAAGACAGCGCCTGGCTATCTCATCAAAGATGCATTCTTCACCATTCAAAGGATGCAAACATCTCTTACTTTAAAACAAAGAAAAAGCGTACAGCAGATTTTTTTTCATTCTTTTCAAAACACAGCTGTTTTCTCCTTTAAAAAAGGAAAGGAAAAACAAAACCTCTTTAAATGACTACCAAAGGATTCAGTGTAGGTTGTCAAAGCATTAGAGAGCAATCTATAAATTAATCTCAGGAGATAAAACATAGAAAGGATGTTGATAAGATGGCCATTATATGGAGTTTTGTTGCCTATGCCAATTAGTGTTGATTAATAATAGGCACCCTGTTGTCTGTCTGTCTGTCTATCTATCTATTTATCTATCTCTACCTGAGAATTGGCAGTAAGCTACTATAATTTTATAATTTAAAACTATAAGTCATATAGTTCACTGATTATGCCCAAATATTCTTCAGAATGGGATTTCTTTTCCAGAAAGCAAAAAAGAAAGAAAGGGAGATCTTTCTTGTTGTTAGCATTATCTGCATGCCATTAGCTTCTCTGTACTGTGGATCTGTGTGGGAGAAACAGCAGTCACTTACTGTAATGTCCTCCTGATTTAAGAGACTTATCCTTTATGCAAGCTGATTCATTAGAAACTTGTATATCTATGCTGTTAAGTACAATGTAATCAATTTTATGTGTGCAGACACACAGTATTTCTACTGTACAGTTTCAGTGTAATAGTGTACTAACCTCAGTGTCTTTTATATTTTTTGAAATTGCTTTCTATGCAGTGCCCTGCATTTACAATAAGTTTTACATGAATGAATTAATATATTAAAAAACTCAAAATATTCTTATCAACTGAGCACCAAAATGTAACAATGAGCTGAAATCTTCCTTGTCTGCTTCCAAATTAAAGGTAGAAATTGCAGAATTCACCTAGCTTGAAAGCCTACCAACAAGAATAAATGATAACCACAAAAGGACAGATGGAAAATAAAACCAATATTTTAGCATGCATCTTAATATTTAATTTGAAGATCAGGATAGTGGTTTTAGAGCTGCATTCATTTTGTGCAGAATTGTTTTTCTTGAATGCTTGGTTATTCTTTTCCTGAATTTGAAACACTTTTTGTTTTTATTTTCAGAAAGTTATTGTTGGCAGAATCCAAGAATTTTAGAATATATTGACAAAGAAATGGAGTGGATACTAATACTCTTATTGAAATTCATAGATGCCCATAGAATGAATTTTAGTCCTGATAATGATCACTGAGATCAAAATTGTGTAATTATGACATGCTCTATTTTTCATGTTTTAAAATGTAATACATAACCTTGTATGCAAGAAGCAACTCTTTCTTAAATCCTAATTGTATTTAGTTTCAGGTATTTGCATACTTCCATTTTGTGACTATACATATTTTAAATGAATTATAAACTGGAAATTTTGGGTCATGTATATGTAGATCCAAGAAAATTAATAGTACTCTTTAAGTCCGAGGATTGAAATGAATTTGAAAGTAGCATTGACAGATATATTGGGTTGGTTTGATTTGCTCTGATAAGTAGTATATTAAAGATTCACTGTTTTAACATTTCACCCAGCTTGGTCATACATATCAGTGTTATGTTCTTATATATTTCTGTAAAGCCTGATCTGTGTAAATCTATTAGGATTTATGGTCTTGTCTTTTTTCTCAAATTTATAAGACTTTTCTTGAAACTTCTTTTTAACCAGAAACAAAGATAAATACTAATGATTTGTTTGTGGTCAGGTTTGAAATTAAATCACAATGAGATATTCTGAATTTGTATTCTGATTTCTAGCCTTAAATTAATCTGCAGTTCTCACATCTATTTAAGTATCTTAGTATCTGGTTTGTGAAATAACAGGCTGTCTATCTTAATATTCAGTCTTAAGTGGGCTACCATCACCTTGAAATATAACCATTTAAAAATAATTCCAGGTGTGACTTGAACTTGCTAATTTTGTGTTATACTTGTTATTACTGCTACTTTGCTTTACACTTACTCATACATTAAGATACTCCCCTAACAATGCATCAAATACACAGTCTTTGGGTGTTTAAAAAAGAAACAGGCTCTCCTCACAGAAAAATACATTATTAGGTAGAAGGAACCTAGGCTATAACTTCTTAAAATGCTAATTGTTTGTCCAACAGGAGATTACTGTGGATTTGATTATTTTGTAAATAAATTATGTACTCAGTAGTTATTCTTGATGTTTTTATTATATATTGATAAAAGTTAATACTGCCACTAGTGTTTTGTTTTTATAGTGAAACATGATTCCTTTAACTCAGTGTTGTCCAAACTTGGCCACTTTAAGATGAGTGGACTTCAACTCCCAGAATTCCAGAGCCAGCCATGCTGGCTGGGGAATTCTGGGAGTTGAAGTCCACTCATCTTAAAGTGGCCAAGTTTGGACAACACTGCTTTAACTGGTAAAGTTCTTTGTAGATTAACAATTTAAACACTGCAATGGATAAGGACTTAACACCTGCTTAGTTTATTTTATATGATACTACACTCAGTTCAACTATTGTTTTAAAAGGATAGTGACTGATTTGTTCATAAAGTCAGTATCCAACTATAACATCTTCATTTAAATTTATTGCTAGATGACATAAAGGTTAATCATATTAATCATTGTGGATATTTCATGGTTAATGCTCATCATAACTATAAATATCAGGTGATATTGAGTTGTTCTTCAATAATTAATAGTTTTGGCTTGGATCCATATCTCTATTTTGGTGAGCAGAAGGGCTTATTCCATTCTTTGAAGGGACTGTAATCAAGAAGGCTTGCTGCTGAAGGCAGAGAAGTAAATCTTTGTGATTTTTCCTCCAGTGTTTTGCATCATGCTGCTTCAGAGAGTCCCAAAGACCTCCACAGCAGCTTTTCAGAAAACTGCAGAAAGAAAGGGAATAGCCAGGATAGAAGTTCTTACTGTACTTTTCATTTGAATTATCATCATTAGTCCTATCACATTGTCACCAAAAAGCAAGTGCAAATTAAAAGTGCTCGAGTTGCTCTTTATTTTTTCAATGTTTATGAATTAATGATGACTGAGAAGATCACGTACAAGAAATAAAATTGGCAAAACTGATAGCACAGTTTTCAGGCATTTGAAATGTAGGCATTTTTAATCCCAACATGTTGCATAACATAAGAAAGTAATTCCTTAATAGGTTTTTCTCTAACATATCCTTTCATGATTTGCCTCATACTTTACTTATTGAGTTATGTAATGCTTTTTTCCCTTTCCTTTTTTGTTGCTCCTTCATGATATCTCCCTTCGCTTTCATCTTACTGAACTACTTAACATGCAATTTACCTGAAAAATGACTATACCACATCTGTATATAATAACATAATGCCTCTGGCACACACTATTTTATAATAATTAACACCCTTTTTAACATTATGTTTTCTTGGCCTCTGTTTTTTTAATAACCTCCATACAAAGGTAAAATTAGATGTCCTATCTGAGGGCCCAGATTCCAGCTCTAGCAGTGGACCCTGTTTGTATATCAGATAAGAAAAATAGTTTTAGGATTAAGGCTTGAAGCTGTGCCTAAGATATTGTGGTCTGTTTCTCCTTGTCAGATCTGGTGCTCAGAAAATCCTGAATTCTTCTCTGGAGATAAGTGATGGACTATATGCAAGTTAACAAGTTCCTAGAAAAATGTGACATACTTTGACCAGTAAATAAATCTGAGATTGAGTACAATCTATTCTAGATGGGTTTATGCTCTTTCTGTGTATCAGATTCATGGAACAGTACAGGAGTGAGAATGCAGAATCCAACATCCTCTTGGAGTATCAAGGGCTGCTGTTGCTAGGAACATCTTTGCTCAGCTTCAACTGATGTACTAGTTTGCACCTTTTCCTGGAGAAGAAAACTCTAGTCAGTGTTTCTTTTCTTAATAATCTTTCTCCCATTTAAATTTCTGTAATGCACTCTATATAGACTGCCTTTCAAAGAACCATTATAGTATAGCAATGAAGGTGTTGGACTGGGACTGGAAAAAAATGTGCAAGTCAGTATAGAACTCACCTGTATGCTTTTGGATCACTTACTATTTCTGAGTGGGTTGCTATGCAGGGCACAACGGTGACGGGCTACCCTGTCAGACTTTCTCCTAGTAATCTGGACAAGAAATAATAAATCCAAAAAACAAGTCTTTCAGAGCTCTAACTAGTAATATTTATTAGAAAAAAGGTAAAAGTTATAGTACAAGAATTCAAGTAAATACAGGTAGTCCTCGCTTAGCAACCACTTGTTCAGTGACCATTCGAAGTTACAACAGCACTGAATAAGGAGACTTACAACCGGTCCTTGAAGTTGCAGCCACTGCAGTGTCCCCATGGTTGCATGATCATGATTCAGGCACTTGGCAACCCGTGCACATTTACAATAGTTGCAGCATCCCATAGTCATGTGATAGTCATTTGCGACCTTCTCAGCTGGCTTCCAACAAACAAAATCAATGGGGAAGCCAGCAGGAAGTTGCAATCAGGGCCATGTGATGTCACATTTAATGATGCACAATGATTCTCTTAATGACAGCAGCCAGAACAGACAAACTGACATCATAAGTCAGGCACAGTCACATGACATTTCACTTTACAACCCAGTCCCAGTTGTGGTTGGTAAGTGAGGACTACCTGCATTTTCTTTTCAAATAAGGCACAAATATATAAATTTATTTTCTTGATTGTGTGTATGTACTATTATGGTGGAGGGGGCTGGAAGCCTTTTACTTTTGTTGAAGGTGGGGCTCTCTACACCTGTTTGTTGTTTTGATAACTGCTACTAGACTTTTTATCAATGTGAAAACTGACTTTCACAAAACCCATTTGCACAGTAGCTTAAGGAAAAACTATAGATACTGAATGAACAAGTGTTTGGAAAATACAGCTCTTATGTATCTGGAAAACTTCTTCCCATACAAATATTACATAATTTAAGATCTTCTTTAGAGTCTCTAGGTTCTAGCTTAAAATCCCATCAGCTGGAGAGGTTACATTGTGGATAGGACCTACTCTCTGAAGGCATCCTGAGTATGAAGTGTTTCTTAAAAAGTGAAACAGACACTTCTTAACTCAGTTTTCAACAGGCTGTTAAATTTTGTTTCTTGTGTCTTTAAAGGACTTTTAAATGTATTCACCATGCTTTTTTTGTTCCAAGTTTTAAAATTATTTTAAAGTCTTAATTTGTAAGAGGAGGGAACCATTCTGGACTGAAGTGCTATTCAGAAATACTTATATGAATAAAAAAACACATGAGTGCAAGAAGTGATAATAAAATTATCCATTTCTTTTATAGCATACTTTGGCTTCCATTTATCTGAATTGCATAATTTTACTCTTTTTAAACTTTTTTTTTAAGATTTCTGCTATTGGTCTTGCATAACTTAGTTATAAAAGGTAAGTAGGTAGTGGCCAGAGATTGAACTGAATTTTTTTGAGGGGATGAGAGTTATACTGTGCAGGGCTAAAATGTTTCCTTTTCTCATTTGGGGAGGGACATTTTTTTTCTTAACACGTTTTGTTACATTTCCCACTTCAAAATGGCAGGAGGTTAACACTAATTTCTGACAGTTACACCTCTGAAATGGTACTATGCAGAGAGAAAAAAGGGACTGCAAAAAGGGAGTTGGGATAGTAGTGGGAAATTCCACTATGCTACAATTAGTGGGTTCACTCAGCAGGGTTGAGACCACACAAACTTTAGGGGATGCTGTACAAAAAAACAGGTACAACTACAGAGAAGGCATGCCTCCTGGATCTCATAATATGACATTGCTTTAATGGATTCAAAGCATGCAAACTCTGTTCAGTCTTATAGGATGGGCAAAAACAATTGAAGAAAGGCAGCCCTGCAAATACACAGACCCTATGCCATGAAGGGCTTCACAGATAGCCATCAGCACTTTCAGTTGCACCCATAACCAGGAGAGCTCATAAAGTAGAGATGTTACTTAAACATGGTAAGATTTGCCCATACCCACTCATGCCACTCCACTCTGGACCAACTGTTGCTTCCAAGTGGTGTTCAGGATAGCCTCATGTAGAGTGCATTGCATTAATCAAGACCTAAAATGATTAAGACTTGGGATGATCATGAAAAGAGCCTTCTGATCCTGGAATGGGCACAGCTGGCACTCAAGATGAATCTGTGCAAAGGCTCTCCTGGCCACAGCTACTACCTGCTGTTTAAGCAGGAGCTGTGAGTCCAGAAGGACCCTGAAATTGCATACCAGTTCCATCCAGAAGTGAGAAGATCCTTGGAAATGGTTCACAAACTCAAAGCCATTCTGCCTTGCTACAGTTTAGCTTAGCATGTTCCTGCCCATCCAGATCCCAACAGCCTCTAGGCACTCAGATAAAACCATGGCAACATTATTTGGTCAGCCTGGGGTTAAGATATAACAATTGAGTATTGATATTACCTGATCCTGTACAGTCAGGTGACTTCACTCCGTGGCTTTATGTAGATATTGAATAGCAATGCTGATAACTTTGAATCCTGAGGAATCCTAATCTCTCTTCCCAGCCACCAACACGGACTGGAACCAAACCTGGAGAAAGGAGAGCCATCACTGCCAGATCATGCCACTTAAGAATGACTGAGTAAAATTAATTTAATAATTAAAGAATTACTGGTGGGAAGGTCTGTCCCCTTCATAGTATATATTGTGATTGCCATTTAGCTGTCCTGGGAATACCCCCACAAAAAAAGATCCACACACCCTTTTTTTCCCTTGTACCAGTAGCAGCTACAATATCTAGGAACAAGTAGTTTTATGGAGTTAAAAATCTAAATTTTTCTTTGTTCAGAACAACAACATACACAGCAAAAAACAATGCTGCTAAAGTGATTGCACACACATGGTGATGTTACTATGCAAATGCATCCCTTACATACTTGGTAATTTGATTTCTCATGCAAGTATGTTTGACACTAGTATGGTATTTGCTTGATGACATCATCAAACACACTTCATTATTTGCCCCACCCCACCCCATAGATGTCCATGACACAGAACATAAATCACTTAATTTAATATTCAGAAGAGTTTTCCTCACAAATCTAATTGTCTAGAACTCTGTATATCAGCCTTTCCCAACTCAGATGTCCTGCAGAAATTCCCCAGTCAACATGATCATGACAGAAAATTCTGGGGAAGTCCAAACATCTAGAAGAACGTTCACGTTGGAGAAGTCTACTTTAGGTGTATTCAGGCATTCATTCTTCATTATGTGATGAAGAAAACTAAGATGCCCTTAGCAATCCTCTCCCCCCATCATGCATATGACACAACTACTTTCATATCTGAAGCTTCAAGAGTAGGGAACCTGTTGTCCCCATTTTCAAAAGTCTGTCCCATCCAGTGCATCAGAGCTAGGCCTTTGGGAATGCAACAAGAACAGATAACTAATGAGCTTAACATATATCTCAATATCTCACCGATAGCTTAAAGATTTTCTATTATTTCTAACAGATATTTTAAAGATTTGCAAGTATAGAACAGAATATGATCATTAACAAAATGCCAACATTTCAGTAACCATCTGAAATGCTGGTGTCTTTTGGAAAGGCTATTCAAAGTGTAACATTTGTTGTGAATGGCATTTTAAATAGAAGCATGAAAACTATAATATTGAATCCATCCACAACTGCTCAACTTAAATTCCTATAAGTTATAGTGTAAAGAAATGAATAATAAAAAGGTGGTGTACCATGATATTGTCATTCAAATAGTATTTTATTTCATGTTACTGGTATTCAATTTGGTATGCTGTCATTTTAACTTCTCTGCGTATCTCTTTCAACTATTATTCCAGGAATCTCCAAACTATAAACAAAAGATAGCCTTTGTCAGTTATGTTTTAAAATTATAGATATATTAAATTGGAAATCTACAACTGCTTCTGTGCTTCTAGTCCTTTTTTATTCCATGACCTATTAAAATCATTAGTAGACAAGAGAACCTGAAAAGGTTCAAACTGAAATTTCAGTCACTTGATACAGAAAGTTGATGTACCTTAAGTATAACGGGGAGAGGAATATTCTTTCGGAGAATAAAAGAAGACCTTGAAAAATACCTGTGTAGTAGAAGATAGGCAGCTGAATGTGTCTATTCAGATACACATTTTCTGTATCAGAAATTTAGGTTACAGTCCTACCTTTGAATAATGATACATGATAAATCTGTTGAAAGCCCATATATAGATTTGTAACATGAATCATGACCTCATGAAGGTCTCCCCTTAAAAAATAGTACTAGTCTTAATTATTGAGGTAATTTCATAATTTCAGTAATTTCTACATAGGTTGGATAGATGTATGAAAAAGAGGAAGCTTTTTTTTCATGCTTTTGGCTCAGTCAAGCCTATATATCTTCTTGCTTGATGGTAACATTTTGATTTTAAGTTATTTTGCTATTTAAACTTCACTGTGTTTTGCTGTTATTTAGAAAATATGTACATTAATTTTCCCCTCTAATTATGCTCTGTGTTAGGGTTCATATTATGATATCATATAAACATAATAAAATTTCATTTTGCTTCTGAAATAGTACATTTTCCAAAATAAATTAATGATAGATACATTGTTCTCATTTATGAATATTTAGTTAGCCTTTAGTCTTGAACTTCAGTTGTAAAATCAGAACAGAAGTCCACTTGCAAAATTGTTAGTGGTTTAAAACATGACAATTTGTTAAGGTAAAAGTTGTGAGTTTCTATGTGTTTTCCTTTTGTAAAACATATAAAAAAGCATTCCTTGTCACCTTCCACCAAACTCTGAAATAGTGGATTCATCCAAATCCTGGTACCAAGGAAAGTCATGCTCTGCACTGGTTAATAAAGAAGGGGACACAAGTTATATAATAGGCAGAGAGTTTTACTTTTTCAGGAGTGCTCGCCCTAATTAGTCCTCACTAATAATTAAGCATGTCTTACCAAGTACTAACATTTTCTAGAAAAAAGATAGCCCTTAGCTTTACATACCTGCTCACAATGCCTTAGTCACCTCCCATCTGGATTACTGTAATGTGCTCTACATAGAGATGCTCTTGAAGAGCATTTGGAAGCTTCGGCTGATCCAGAATACAGCAGTGTGGGCAGTTTGGGGCATTTCTCATTGTATTCATATAATACTACAGCTCTGCAAGCTGTAGTGGCTCCCAGTGGGCTTCCAAGTGCAATTCAAGGTGCTCATTGTCTCCTATAAAGCCCTATATGACATAGGGCAAGGCTAATTGTGGGACCACTTCTCTCCCATGTAACTGCTGACCCTTCATGATCTAGCCAGGTCCCTTCCATTAAATATTGCTGTCTTTTTATGAGTTGGGATTGCTGTTTGTGACCTCAGGCATCATGGTTGGTTTGTTAAGTTGTTGGCTATTATTATTATTATTATTATTATCATTATCATTATCATTATCATTATCATTATCATTATTGCTACTACTACTACCACTACTACATTAGATTTATCTCTACCCATCTCCCCTACTGGGGGACTCTGGGCAGTTCACATAGTATAACATTCTAACATTTTACATTTATCTTTATCTAACATTTTACAACCTATTCTATATGGCCAGCAGCGGTCGCAAGGGAGTCAGCACTTCCGGGCTTTCTTTCTCCATTGATCTTTTTCTGCCAAACGCTTCAGTTGCATCCAGCATCCAGTCGGGTCTAGCACCAATTTCTGCTCTCCTGTGCAAAGTGCCACCAGCGTTTCCTCCCACCGAAATGGGAGTACCTATTTATCTACTCGCAGATGGTCTGCTTTTGAACTGCTAGGTGGGCAGGACGAATGATGGGAGCTCACACCATCACACGGAGTTGGGCTCGAACCACTGGAGTGCCGACCATTTCTGCCAGCAAGCTTCAATGTCATTAAGCCCCTACACCACCGCATCCCCATATCCACCATCCAGAGTCACTTTGATGAGTTGGATGGCCATATAATTGTTTAAACAAATAAGTTAAATGAACACACCCCACAGTGTGCCTGTCTGCATCCTAGTCAAATCACCAGTACTGCAGTAGAGGAGGTTATGGCAAAAACTCCTTGTAACACTCAGTTCTTTTTATTTGGAAGAACACACTATTCTACTTTTTCCTCTGATACTGCTACTGCTTCAGGCTGTAGTGCAGATTATTAGGGAAGGAACCAATAGCATACTCAACATATCATGTGACTTTTGTGAACCAGGTTTGTCCTCCTCCTATTTTACCAGTACCACTGGCACCAGTACTTCCCAGTTTCACCATCCTGATCTTTCTGCACTTATTATCATAGCATGATAAATCCAGTTGTAAAGATGCCATTACATTACATTACATTACATTACTGATTTTTTCCTTGGGTCACACAAGTCGTGTACTAAGAGGCTTTTGAAACTTATAACTTCTCAAGTAGAATATCAACTGTCTCTGCCTTCCTCATATCTTTCAATGGCTATGGTTTTCCCTTAACTGTGGTTAAAACTATGGTTAAACTGTGGTTAAAACTATGGTTTTCCCTTAACTTCCCTTAACTGACATTGGCAGCATTATCAGCCTTTCATGAACCAAAGGAAAGTTCTTCAACATTGTCTTATTCTACAGTTAAGCATTTAATTAAAAGTTTATTCCACACTTGTTACATGTTTGATACCTAATGCTGCTGCTTGGAATCTTATTTTGGTGTTGTCTATACTTGCCAAAAAAAACCCTTTGAATCATTGACAGTTGGCCCTATTTGTTTACAGCCAAACTGTTTTTATTTTGAATATAATTTTATTAAGCTTTCAAAACATTGCAATTAATATTTATTTAAAAACCTTACTTATCAGTCTGTAATAGTCCACATAAATTAAATAGCTAAATAACTACTACTACTACTATCATATAAAAGATGTTTAAATATCCCCTCTCACCCCTATGGGTGGTGTGTGTCTTCCTCAATCTCGGGTCCTCTACCAGAGGTCTGGGACTTTGAGGATTCTGTGCGGTATCTTAGCTACTCCCAGCACTGCACTCTTCTGGATAGAGAGCTCTGATGTTGTTCCTGGGATTTGTTGGAGCCACTCTCCCAGCTTAGGAGTCACGGCCCCGAGTGTTCCTACCACCACTGGGACCATTTTGGCCTTTACTTTCCACATCCTCTCTAGTTCCTCCTTCAGGCCCTGGTACTTCTCCAGCTTCTCATGCTCCTTCTTCCTGATGTTGCTGTCATTTGGCACTGCTACATCTATCATCACCGCTGTCTTCTGGTCCTTGTCTACTACCACAACATCTGGTTGATTGGCCAATACCTGCCTGTCTGTCTGGATCTGGAAGTCCCACAGGTTCTTAGCCCTGTTATTCTCCACAACCTTCTGTGGAATCTCCCATATGGAGCTGGGAGGGTCTAGCCCATTTTTTTTCTTTATATAAAAGTGTGTGTGTGTGTGTGTACATGGATGGATGGATGGATGGATGGATGGATGGATGGATGGATGGATAGATAGATAGATAGATAGATAGATAGATAGATAGATAGATAGATAGACAGACAGACAGACAGTCAGTCAGTCAGTCAGTCAGTCAGTCAGTCAGTCAGTCAGTCAGTCAGTCAGTCTCCCCCATACTCCTGGGGGAACACCTTTTTAAAAACAGCTAAACAAAACTAAAAATTAAAAGATATGCACACTAAATTAAATCTATATAAATAGGCAAGCATGCACATACATATATACACATCCATTTTAAAAAATCATATCTGACGCCTCTTTCTCATTCAAACGTTTTGGACTCACAGGAGATTATTCTTATAATTAGATTATAGTTATTTTAATCTAACTGTATAATAATTATAGATTATTATATAAGATTATTTTTACAGTGTCCTTTCTTAACCTTCTAAGCCTCTGGAACAGATTCTACACTCCCTGGACATGGGTGGGATGCTCGCCTTCTACCTCTCAAATGCCCTCTTCGTTTGCTGTGAAAAAGTTCGAAAGGCTGTCAGTTTCTTCACAGCAGTGGTCTAAATAGATTGTTAACACTATCTTAATTGTGCTACCAAATAATTCAGAGGGCATTTGAGGTCACTTCAGAAGGGCTGAATTCACTTAAGTTACAGCACTTAAGCGTGTTTCCTTTTGACACCATGGATTAATTATGATACAAGTAAGTTTTCATGTATAGAACCATGTATGAAGTGACATTCTAAAAGTCAAACTATATCAATTTATCTATTAAGAAATCTTCGGCTCTCCAAATATTTTATACGACACTTTCTGTGTAACTTGCCTGAGTACCTGATGGAAGTGGAAATCAAAAATATCCGCAAGTCATATATTGCTTATCCCTGAACTACATATTATACTAATTTACACAGCATGCAACTGATTTTTTTCTCAACTAATGCAACATACAGGAAAGCAATTTGGATCAGACCGTGCATGGCACATTCAAATTTAAGACCTCGTATCTAAATTTCCCTTCCCTGAATATATTGTTTATTTTTGTCTAAAAGTATCAAGTCCTGCAAGACAGGCAATCTCAAGAAACAAGAACCATTAGATTTCTGGAAAAATCTTGATTGCTAGTTAGACCTTGAAAACCTATCAGAGTTATTGTTCTGCGCAACTTATACCTAGTGTAATTAAGGTAGAGTTACTCTAAGTCCTTTCTCACTCTTTCCCCCTCCCCTGAAGTCAAGAATCTCTTAACTGTCTTGCTGCTTGCTGTGTTCCCAAGGTCTGTTAAGCATTCCATCACATAAAGCCATTTGTAGAGAAACATAAGAAAAGAACCAGAGCTCTGTCTGAAATCCTTTCTTTTCAAATCATATTAGGATAAGTAAATTGCAAATATATAGTAATCCACATTAATGAGGTTTGGATCAATGTGGATCAGCAAGTAAGAATTTTCTGTCTATCAGGGTCAGGGTTGAAATAATGTTTTCATGAGCCTCACTGTTCTATATCTCTGAACAGTTTGTATCCTTACTCCTTGAGTGTGAACATCCTAGAAAGTGAAAATCACTTGTCATAGACTATAGCAAATCCCTGTCATTGTTCTCCTTGTTCATAATGCAGTGTGGAATTTTATTTTTTTTAAAAAGAACTACTTCTGCCTCAAAGATATGAAAACATGGTATCAAATTATTTGCAGTGTAAATCCGAAAATTGCTTATCTTTTTAATAAAGACTGTGGAGATAAATGAGTCATTTTCTATCATTTTCTGGGTTGACTCAGTATCTGTTTTTAGAAGTGAAGAAAATATATAAATCTATCAATTCTGTTTTGGAGAGAAGGGTGTTGCTGGTTATATGTGTGACTAAAACCTCTCCTCCCATACTGTTGTATAAGTGTAACACAATAATTTATATATAAGCTTGTATTGAGATACTTATTATTAAATGAACACTTCAGAAAGTTGCTTGGGTTGTATATCTCAGTATTATAGTATGCTATGATTGCTAGGAATGTAGGGAAAGTATTTTGGAACAAAGCTTTTTTAAGTTGGCTGAAGATTTATATTATGTAATATTCAGAAATTGCATACTAGGCCTTTTTCACTGTAAACAACCATATATTTTAAATTTTTCAATTATGAAAATGAAATAACTCTTTCACTAAAATTTATTTCTATTTCTGTGTGTCAGTAAAAATATGAGAGACACAGTACATAGATAGATACATACATAAGTATAGATACATTAGGATTGTGCAGACTATTCAGAGGGGCAGGCACTTGCCTTCAGTTACAATTCCAGCTAAAAGTGGCTTCTGTCTACAGGTAGTCATCGGTTAACAATGGCAATTGAGATTGGAATTGCCTTCGCTAACCGACGCGGTCATAAAGCACAACATTACGTGACTGCATTGCTTAGCAACAGCAATTCTGGCACTCCTAGTTCCTGTTGTTAAGTGAATCACCATGGGTCATTAAGGAAGGGTGTCACATGGTTGCCATTTGCAACCTCCTGCTGACTTCCCAATTGACCTTGCTTGTCAGAAGCTGGCAAAGAAGGTCACAGATTGCAACCACAGGACACTGTGATGTCATAATCGCAAGCCGGTCACTGAGCACCAAATCACAATCACATGACCCCAGGGATGCTGTGATGGTCAGAACTCTGAAGACTGGTCATCAGTACCACTCATTCAGCACTGTTGCAAGTTTGAACAGTTGCTAAATGAGTGGTTGTTAAACAGGGACCACCTGTCTGTTCAGAAGATCAAGAAAGGGCCTTAAACGTAGTCACGTCAGTGTTCTGAGCAGTGGGTTCAGAATGGTACTTAGCTTATTCTTTAGAGAACCCCTTTGAATGATTTGCCCAGCCCATTCACAGGCATATCCACTCACATATACATAACAATTGCCTGGATTTAAACTTTTTCTGATTTATGTAAGAGGCTGATTAAACAAAATTATAAATAGTGCAGTAGTGAGGGTATAGTTTCTTGAGTGTATTACTTTGCTAGTTATTATATAAAGTTGCCAGATAGAGCATGCCAGCTTAATACAAATATATGGGAAAACATTTATCTGCAAAGAATCAACTATGAAAAATGGTAATTCTGAACTAACATATGCTAGGTATATTCAGATTATGCTGTATATGTTAAATCTTTTAAACATCCCTAGCACATAAAGGTAAATTTACAAAACTATACATTTCCATCATTGTAGGAAAGTATATCTTAATCTAATCTACAGTTGCAGTACTTTATTTTGGTCCTTAGAGGCCTCTATGTATGTTTTTAAATTATTTCCAACTTTCCTTTTGTTCTCAGGATTTTTTTCTTCTCAAGTTATTGTAGAAGGAGCCTGTAGAATCATGTGAGGTTGTTCAAACAAATGGTCAAAATGCAGTTTGAAAATAGACTTTAACTGTGTGTCGTTTAAAGTTTTTCTCCAAAATATAATACTTTATTTAACTGTGTCTTGCTTAACTCCTAGGTTTCCTATGCCCGTCCAAGTTCAGCATCAATCAGAGATGCTAATTTGTATGTCAGCGGCCTTCCAAAAACGATGACCCAAAAAGAGCTAGAGCAGCTTTTCTCGCAATATGGGCGCATCATCACCTCACGAATTCTGGTTGATCAAGTAACAGGTTGAAAAAGATTTTTGGTTTACAAATGTCTAAATTTGCATTTATTTCTTTGATTCTTTTATTGAACTTCTGGAAGGGACTATTTATACTGAAGTGCAAGTTAACGATCAAGTGCATATTTTTATTGCTCAAGCTATATAAAAGTCATCACATATTTCAGTTTTATTAATACAAGGAGGTTTGGCTTTCAGGGAAAGGCTGGAATGAATATGTGAATTACACTTCTAAAAGATATGGAAATATTTGATATTCTAGATAGTGAAAGCAGCCAGATAACCACCTCTATTTTTAAACTTTGCATACATTTCAGCTTATATGACTAAATAAATGTTATACTGTATTTCTCTGAGAATCAATTTGCATAGTCGGTAGTATTATTTATAGTAGATGAGTACCTGGAACTTTCCTTTTACCCTCCTTCACTTATTTAAATCCCATTTTCTTATTCCAGGTGTTTCTCGTGGTGTGGGATTTATCCGTTTTGATAAGAGAATAGAGGCAGAAGAAGCCATAAAGGGACTTAATGGCCAGAAGCCAAGTGGTGCTACAGAACCGATTACTGTGAAGTTTGCTAATAACCCCAGTCAAAAAACAAGCCAAGCCCTCCTTTCTCAGCTGTACCAGTCCCCCAACAGACGCTATCCTGGACCACTCCACCATCAGGCTCAGAGATTCAGGTAATTGTCTCTTTGCATTATTATCCTATTCTATTTATTATGGTTAAGGTTAAACAATTTACTTTTTAAAAAAGACTCCTATGGAAATGCATGATTTCTCAACAGTAGCCAGACTATAACATTCAACCAAATGTTGCAAAGTGTGCAGATGTGAGATTCTTTTATGTGAGATCCTTCATTTAAAATTTTAAAAAAAAAAAAACCTTCCCACAAGGATGTGATTATCAGAGATTGGTAAGCATGCACTAAATCCTCCCCCCCCCATTTAACAGATAATTTTGGTATAAAAATATATACTTTACCTAATTAATATGTAAATATTTTTGTCTTACAAAGAAAAGGGAAAATCTTTGTTAGGGTTCTTAGAGTTGGACAGAAGTAATGAATTCTTAAATGTTCTTTATTCCTTGGCTGCCTTTTGTATATACTTGTTTCTACAATTGGACTTGCTTTTCCAGATAATTGTAACAATGAGCATCAGTATAAATTCCACTGGTACCAAGACTAGCTGAACATATTTTAAGTGAGCTGGAACTGATTATGACACTTCTAGCTGAATTATATCTGAATTATATTCTAGCCAAACTGAGGACAGATCCTGGGACTGAGCATTTCATACACTGTTTAGTCATAAAATCCATTATCCTTTCTTTGCGTCCTCTCTTATGTTGCAACCACAGTTGTTTATGGAGCAATTAGAACAGGTTCCAAGATTAGAAGTGGTTTTACCCTGAGGATGAGAGCCCTTCCAAAAGACCATTGGATTGCATCTTAGATATATTTGTAATATTTTTCAAAAGTAGGCTGTGGAACAATTTCATGGTATATATTCTATCGGTGGCAGTGTTTAGATATCTATAGTTTGAAAATAATATTTGCATTATGCAACATTCTTTTTAGAAGATTTAAAATATTGCATAGTATTTTAAACATTTACAGCAAAATTATAGAATTATTTGATATAGTTAATACTTGTTTTAAAGTTTATTTTGGACCATTTAATATATTTATATTATTTCTTAAAAGATCACTCACTGAGAAAAATATATATATACTTAACCTAATTAATACAGAAATAGGGAAAATCTTTATTAGCGTTATTTACTGATCAAGATAATATGTTTTTAGTTTTCTTTTACATCTGACAGGCTTTTAAAATAAACTTCTTCCCAACCAAAAAAAAATATGTCTGCATAATGTGCAGATACAATCTGGAATCTTAAACAGATAAAGATAGAATGTTTTCTTGTTTTTCTGGCATAATTGTATTCAGTTGTTGAATAGCAATAACATATAAATAGTTGAACAAATGATAATTGTTAAATTTTGTATTAATACAGTGTGGGAAAACAAAATCACAACAAAATTCTTCTTTGCAAGATCAGATTCTGAGATTGTGGAATGTTACTTTTCTTCACTACAAGCACATCTAAAAATGGCATTAATTGATTGTAGTTTATAGCTACTGATTGATTAGACCCACTAGATGATGTTGAAATTCCTTCTTTGAAAATGGAGCATTATTAATAAAAGTTCCATTGAGCAATCTTGCCATCTGTGAGACATTAACCCAGGGACCCTCCTTCTCTTTTCAGGCTGGACAATTTGCTTAATATGGCCTATGGCGTAAAGAGGTAATTAGAATTCCAGATTGCCAGATGTCCATGTTGGCACAGATTGGTGCTATAATTTTTTTTTAATCACTAACTTTATTTTGTTTTTAATTCCTTCTTTTTTTCCACCAGCATGCCAAATGTTTTCTGTCTTTTCATTTGGACTTCAGTTGGTTTTCTTTAACAACATGCACAAGCACGTACAAAAAGTATGTGTAAATCTTTTATTTCATGTTTTCTGTTGTTACAGGTTTTTTGAGATGGTTTAGGTGCAACAGATACAAGTATTCTGATTCCAAAAGTGTTCCGTTTAATGTTTCGGAGGGGAGGTCATGTTTCACTGAATCGGAGTTTATTAATAAGCATTTAGTATAACAGCATACATTTATAATAGAAAATATGATTAAAATTAATATTGGCTAAATATTTCAGGGAGCCCATAACTTTTCTACTTATTTTTCTTAAACTGTAACTGTATGCACCTTAATCAGATCCAAGTTTTCTTTGTTACAGGTTTAACAGTGTTTCCAGTAATTTGGAGCTTGTGATTTTTCTACTTTTGGTTAATGGTTTGCTTGTTCTGATTTTGATTTTACTTTTAATTCAAATTTTTAAGGTGATATTAGTATGACCTTTTTGTTAATAATCCATATATATCAGCACAGAAGTTAAAGGAACACAAATCACAGAAGGATTACTTCACATATTTACAGCTCAGAAATGCTATATATCTAGTGACAATGGGCCTTACCAAACTTCTTACAATAGCATGAAATTGTATGTACAAAGGTTATGTGCAAAAATGCCAGTTCATTTTATCTCTCTTGAAAAACAAGTGTAAGTATTACATAAATGTGAAATATTGCACACAAACAATATATGTATGATGTCTTCTTGCATGTTACACTGTATGTACATCCTCACAGATAGATTATTCCAAGTTGTTTGGGGAACAACAAAAACCGGTAAGTACAATTTTTAGCTACCACAGCCATGCTCCCAGATGAGCACAATTTATTCAGAAAATTAGTAATATCTTTCTCATTGGTGATTATACAAGGTTTCATAGTTCAAATTAATTGTAATTATATAATATATAACCTGTCTCGGTTTGAACTGAGTTCTGCACCTTACATAATGTTGCTTATCCTAAAAGAGATAGTGTGATATGTATGTATATTCGCTGGATTGGTAAGAACAGTTGTTTCCTAAGTGCCAAAAAATGAATGACAATATCTTTATAAATAGCACTTAATGGAAATAGGCAATGGCCTAGAAAATAGCACTGTGTTAATCTTTTTTTCTAATAAGAACTTTATTGAGTTATAAAAAGCATAAGGATAAAAGCATACAAGAACTAATAATTGGGAAGAAAAGTAGAGAGCAAGAAAGTTAGAAATAGAGAAAGAATACAAAATAGAATGGAATGGAAAATAGATAAAAAGAAAAGAAGAAAAGAAATACAAAAAGACAAACTTTCAGCTTCTTATACAGCAGATATAAATGAATCATATAATAACCTCTTACTCTAAAACTATTTCTTGACATACATATTTTGTATAATCTATTAATCCATATATCATAATTTCATTTTTTTCTGTTTCCTGCAAAAAGTCCAAAAGGGGCTTCCAACTGGCATTGGAAGGGGAAGGGGCTGGGTTAATCTTCAGAGGGGTGATTTGATTCAAAGGAGCTTTGATGTGTTGTATCAGGTGTATCAGTTCAAAAATTCACTGTCTTTCTCACTTTGTAAAATCTCCAAATGTTGCTGCAACTTTTCTTCTGTATATGGATAAAGCTGAGGGAGCAGCCAGTGAATTTAATCATACTTCCAAACCATGGGATTTGTTGTTTGGGTTTCATTTTGGTGCTAGAATTAGGTTAGACAGATTCTGTAGAGGGTCAATGATCCAGAGAAAGAGAAGCTTATTCTTCTCCTTTTTAAAATCAGGATAGCTTTAAGATTCCCCTGAATCAAGCTCAACTCGTTTTTTCTTGGCAGCAGGATGACAGTTGTTCACCATTGCTCCTTCTGGAATTTTTGTTTTGTTTTTACTTCTCAGTATAATCTATAGCCCTGGTATTTCCTGATGGTCTCCTAACTAAGTACTAACCAGGTCCTACCCTGCTTTTTGGGTTGGTTGGCATGGTGCTGCCATCTACAGCCCATGCCTTTCCTTTCCTTACATCCATACCCTTTTTTCCTTATCTTTCTATCATAGGTTTATAGCATACTTCCTTTCAGTCTGTGCCCCATCTGTCTGCAGGTTTTTAGCTCTTTTAGTCACCCTTTATTTCTGTTTATTACCCAATTCCATTTTTTAAAAATCATGTATTTTCTTTCTTCCATCCCTTTTTTCCTTGTCTTGTCCTGATGAGTAAGTTTTCTTCATTGCGTGAGTGGATATGAGATGTTGTGACTGGCATGAGACTACTGCATATAACACACAGTGTGTAGACATGTATTATGTACACAGTAGCGGTAACTGATACACTTCTCAGCCTCTAAAAAATGGTTGCTCAAGGAGGATTTAATGTGTCATTCCAGAAGAGTGGAATGCCAGGGAACTATGCCAACAAGCCTGCCAGCCCAGAAAAGCATGTGGATGGAAGGTGATGGACTCTTTGATCTTTTGTAAGACCTTTTTCAGCAGTTTTTGAAACCAACTTTGAAGTTAGAGTAGGCATTATCTTCATTTATTCAGCACAATTTCTCTATATGGGCTCAGGTGAACAGTTTGGAAGTCCCTATGCTGTCCTTTCCTCACTCCTATTTTTGCCTAAAATAACATGGGGAGGGCAGAGGGGAGGTATTTAAAAATGTGTTACAATGTAGTGCTTGAAGCTTTTCCCGAAACTCCAGGGTTTGTGGTCATTATTGTGGCCCCATTTGGAGAAGGAGAAGGAGCAGAAGTTGTTTTGCTGATCTCCATGGAGCTTATGAACTAATCTTTTGACAAGGTGGCCTTCAGACCTCAAATATGAATTAAATCATACTACTCTTTGGATCATGGCTGATTTCCAATAGAAGTGAGTCCTACCAGAAATCAATAATAAACAACATACTTTCATTGAATATTTATTTATTTATTTATTTATTTATTTATTTTATTTGCTTGTGTGTATCCCAGTAATATATGAATAATTAACATTTGTAAATGTAAGCATACATTTTATAGATGAAATTTTGTTCAATTCTCCAAAAAAGAGCACTCAGAGGTTCTTATCTTTTCTGACATCTTTTAATGTATATTTGCAATTTCAGGACATTATTTTATGTTGACATTATTATCTGCCCAGATCATTCAGGAATGGGTGACATACAAGCACAAAAAACAAATAAATAAACTAGGTTAGATTCATACCTTGTTGCTAATTGCATGCAATTCAGCTCCCACCAATAAATAATATATTAATCTGGTTCAGGCAGCATCTTAAGCCATATTTTGTTTTTAGTTTAATGCTTTAAAAGATTACTTATTTGGATTTGGATTTTTTTTCTTTTTTGTCCTGTATCTTAACGGTCCTTAATGAAGTTCTTCATATTGTGCTAAGAACTGCTAGGGATCTGGAATGGCCTGTGTAGGTACCATTCTATGGACATTGGGTCTGAATGTCCTACAGGGCTGATAAAACTCCAAAATGGGCTACTATGAGTAAGTGAGCCATATCTGTACTCCATCATCCTGCCCTGTCTTGTTATACAAATCTTGGGTTATACAAACCCAAGATAGTAACCTCCCCCCCCCCGCCTAGCCCCACTTAAAAAAAGACATAGAAGATACTGGGCACCATTGGAACTCAGAAATTGCTATCAATCTTTCATGGGGGAAACTAGTTGAAAGCCCATAGGAGGAGCCACAGCAAAAGAGAGGTTTTCTTGTCTGCAAAACAAGAAAAGCTGGAAGAGAAAATGTAGTGGCTGGATCTTCTGGTTTGAGAGATATACTGTCTCACAGAAGCAAAGATTAGGGATAAAGCAAAACATGTGCCAAAATTAAATAAGCCCACTGACAAGTATCCCTGTCATAAATGCTTGAAAATGTTGAAAAATTACAGAGCTGCAGGCATAGATGGGGTAACTGGACAAATGTTAAAATCTGAGGTGTATTGTTTATGGAGTGGCTGCACAACTTGTTTAACATATGTGAAGTCTGAATCATGATTGCACAAAGAACAACTGCATAATTCTTTCAGAAGAGTAACAAGATTGAATGTAAAAGCTACAAGTCATTTGTTAGTTAAGTGTGTCTAGGGAATTTTTTGGCAGATTCTGACTGAAACAGTACAAGAGGTGACATTGAGCAAAAATTGGAAAGTATACTACAATGTTATATTAGGTGGTGTGCACATTTTAAAAGTGTGTGTCGTAAAACAAGAGATGGGATTAAGAATGAAGGGGTGATTAATGAATATGGATTGAATACAAAAGTGAGTTATCAGTACCAGAGAAATATATTGATGTTATTTGGTCAGAGAAAGAGAATGGTTGAAGCAATGCAACAGGCTGAAAGGAAGGCAAGACCAAGAGTTGATGAGATCTTCAAAAGAGAGATAATAAGTTTAAAGAACAAATGGCAACGTATGAATTAGTGTGTGTTTTTATTGGAAGCAAGCATGGTTTGCAAGGACAGAAATGTATGGAGAGGTACAGTGAATGCTGTTGGTGTAAATTTTATTTATCTTATATCCTTCTTCCTTTTTATTCTTTAGAGTCCTTTGGGTTCGCTGAGCTTGGTTGCTTTCTTGCAGATGTTTCATTACCCAACTATGTAACATCTTCGGTGCTAGAAGGTAACACTTCAGTCCCTCTAGCACTGAAGATGTTACCTAGTTGGGTAATGAAACATCTACAAGAAAACAACCAAGCTCAGAGAACTGCAAGGATTCTACAGTTCAATCCTGAGCCACATATATTCTCTTCTATTTTATTCTTTCTCTGTGCTTTGCATAATATTACTTTTCCCAAAAAGGAATAGCATGGTAAATATGTATGTCAGCAAAGCACTGGACAAACTTCTCAATTACATTTGAAGTAGCGTGTTTACTCAGTGTGAACACACTGACATGTTTAGAAAATTGTGCTCAGAAAGTGCTCATTGATTATTCCTCATGAAACTGAGGACGTACTACAGGGTTCCATTTTTGGGCACCACTCTTCAACATTTTCATTGAAAGAAAGCTTGTGAAATTTGCCTCTGACACAAAACTGGGTAGGATGGCTAATATACTTGAAGACAGAAACAAAATTCAAAATTGGTAAGTTAGAGAAGTAGAAATAACAATGAGAAATTGAGTCAAGACATGTAATTTACAAAAAAAAAAAAAGACGTGCACTGGGAACATTTGACTTGATAGGAACATTAAAAGGATCTTAGATTGAAGATCAGAAAATAAAAATCACATAGTTGTAATGACATAGCAGCTAAAAGGTGAAAGCAATTTTATGCTTCATCAATAGAAATAGCCAAATCAGATGATCTAATAATCACATGAAGTAGTATATTATTAAGATGTTAATTTAGAAGAGGGGATATCCAAATTCAGCCATGGATGACTTTGGGCTAGCCATATCTCTCAATATAGCCTTCTTATTTGGGTTTACTTATTTTTATTTATTCCATTCATAGGCTGCTTAATCACAAAGCACTTCAAAGGAACAAGGGTTGTTGCTGTAAGGAAAAAAATGTTTGACTGAATGTACATTCTTTTGAGGAAAGGCAGGATATAAGCCCAGTGAATAATAAATAATATTTCTGCTATATTCTGCATTGGTCAGACTCCACATCAAATAGTGTATTCATATATTGGCATCACAAGGAGCAGATCAGAGACAAGGATAGTCAGGTTCCTGAGAACTAAACCTTATGAAGAAAAGCTGAGGAATATTAGATACTATATTTGGCTATATTCCTAGCCGAAAAGCTGAGAATTGAAGTTTTGAGCTTTGAGAATGGATGACTGTGGAATAATCTGATAGCACTTTTTAAATAACTAAAGAGATTAAGTCACAGAAAGACAAAATCTGTTTTCTGTTGTGCTAGAGTATACATCTTAGACATTGGTTTACAAAAAGTTTCTGACTGAATGTCAAGGAAAGTTTTCTAAAAGTAAAAGCAGTTTGATTGTAGGACCAGTTAACAAGGTGGTTAATAACCTCAGACACCTGTTAAATATACAGGCAGTCCTCACTTAGCGACCACAATTGGGACCAGCAACTCCATCACTAACCGCCACAGTCACAGTCTTTATTTAAAGGCAAAATCAAAATCAGAATATCTACTATGGGCTTTCTGATGCCTTGCAGCTGATCCACGGAATGAAGTTGAGTTGAGTCTCTCAGATTTCAGGCTTAAGTGCCTTAATATCCAAGCTGATGATTGCTGAACTAATATATTTTCTCCAGTTCCCAGACTGCAACAACCCAGCCATATAACAATCATACCTGAATTTTTTGTCTCCTTGTGCACCAGCTAATACTACCACTAGGTATAGGTAGGTTTCAATGGGAACAATTCTCATCACTTTTTCATGCACTCTTATTTTTTTATTTGTGTCATGTATCCATGTTATTTGGCTTTACTCAGCCATATATTGGTTGCAGTGTAAATATGATTTTGAATGCTAATTTATATCTTATTCATTGACATTAGGATTTACAGTTCAACTAAAAACTTAATTTTGTTGTCACTGTGTAGTTACTCTTGAGAGATTTTCTGGCCCACAGTTATCTATAGCATTTTATTCCCCCAACACAACATGTTTCACTTAGGTCAACATATAATTGTTGTTAAAATACATACGTATTAAAAGATATCTAAAAGAAGCTGGTTTTGCATTAAAATAGTAAACTCTACTAATGGTAAACTATTTAAGGAAAAATAATCTCAGTTCTCTGTCTCAGTGCTTATGTTTATGGTTACGCCACAAGAAAAAAAGAATTCCTCTGGGGGCCATATTTGTGGAATTATTTTTCTAGTTAAATGTTATTCATGCCATTATTGAAGTGCTACTTTTTTAAAAATTCCAATGGGTTTTCTAGTTCTTTATCCTTAGCATCACAGCAACTGTTCTTATTGATCTGAAGTGAAACAAGGTTATATAGCACAATTTATAGTTAATTTGAATCATGAATTATTGTTGTTCAGTCACAAATTAGGAAGATATTGCCAGTTTATTGTACAACGCTGTAGTTACTATGAATGACTCTTCCTAGCCCTCAGGAAACCTACATATGGAATCTTATCCAACTTTGAAGTTAGTGTCTTTGGACCAATTGCTGTCTTTTAGCCTACTGCATTTCACCAATAATTGTGAGCTTAAAATGGGAGAGATGAGTTCCTGGAGGAAAGACAGGATATAAATACACAAAATAAAGTAACATGAATTCTGAATATAACTGGGAACATTTTCAAGAAAAATCACACCATTATTATGCAGCAGATTTTCCACAGATAACTGTGTTGAACTTCAGAATTGACTGTGTATGTTTAAAACTAAATTCAGATGACTAAACTATATGATGACCAATTCAAAGCTTACCACATGGTGCTTGAATTTATGTGGGCAACAATTGTGTTTAAATATCCTGAACATTGTCAAGCTTTATAATTAGATATTTTTTTTACTCCTTGATTTCTGGGTAGCTCTGGAGATGTTTTTTTGCATGATTAGATACTACAGGCTACCTTATCCTTATGTGGTAAGTTTTGAAGTAGATAATACAGAGCTCCTGGACCGGAAAAAAAATTATCTAAAGATTATATATGATGTAGGTATCCATGAACAGCTCTTCATCATCTTAATCTAAGAACTATTCTAGATACTTGAAATACTAAATTTTATTATGTTGATGGTGTAGTAAATAATACATCTAGTATACGGTAGAAAACAAGCAAGTATCAGTTTTAGTGTATGAACACACACATGCACACATGTACTATTCTGAGTGGGAAAATTTCTGTTACACAAATTTGCACCACATTTGGTGGGAGACCAATTGAAAAATGCCATAGTTCTTTCTAGGCTATTCATTGTTTTCAGTACATTTATTGGGTAAATTTATGTGCACACGGATATGCATATACACATTCAATGTGCCATTTTCACAAATACAAAAACATTTAGTGAATTTTTATTATTATTATTTGTTAACACACTGTATCCTTTTAAGTAGAGGTCCTTAGTTTCACCATATTCTCCATGGGGTATATTTAATAATACTTGGATATCTGGTTGTGATATATTATATGTATTATTCACAGGCTTTGGGGAAAGTTCTGGAATTTAGTTTCATGAAAATTCATACTTGAAAATTGATCTTTAGGTTAGTATTCCTTTTTGTCTTCTTTTTTCTTTCTTCAACATTAATCTGGTAGGTTTTCTCCAATCACAATTGATGGGATGACAAGCCTTGTGGGAATGAATATTCCTGGCCATACTGGGACTGGATGGTGTATTTTTGTCTACAATTTATCACCCGACTCAGATGAAAGTGTGCTGTGGCAGCTGTTTGGCCCCTTTGGAGCAGTCAATAATGTCAAGGTGATCCGCGACTTCAATACCAACAAATGCAAAGGTTTTGGCTTTGTCACCATGACCAACTACGATGAAGCTGCTATGGCAATTGCCAGCCTTAATGGATACCGCTTAGGAGACAGAGTATTGCAAGTTTCCTTTAAAACCAACAAAACCCATAAATCCTGAATTTCATATCCTTAATAATAATTATTATAAATATATATAAATATATAAATATATATACAAACAAAAAAACTCTTCAAGGCTTATACTCAACCATGGACTTTTATAAGCCAGTGTTGCCTAAGTATTAAACATTGGATATCTTGTGAACAGGAAAAGGATTTTATAATGCTTAGAAAAAAAACAAAAATCTTTGATGCATTGAATGTTCTTTCATAGCTGTTGTTGTTGAATATAATATACATAAATAACAATGTGCAGGGATTTTTACCCGGCCAGCTAGTTTTACTACCTTCCTTGAAGGTGGATCTTTTTAAGATGACCATTCACTCATTTGAAAATAAAAAATGAAAAACCTAAAATCATTTTTACAAACCACTGGAATTAGCAGATTTTGCTCTTTTTTCCAAAATGTTTGATTCAATCAGATTGGTAAACCCCCAGCATAAATTAAAGAGGAATAATAAAAATTGCAAAACAAAACAAAGCATAATTTTGCAACTCTTTTTATTTTTCCTTTTTTCTTTTATATCATGTGAAATAAACAGTCTTCTGTTAGGGATAGGGTAAAAGGGGGGATACCTGATGACATAACAGTTTAAATAACATTAACAATGTTGCCAAAGAGGTGGTCTCTTTGCTGAAAATGGGTTTCAAGAAAAATCTATTTTTATAAAATATAAAGAATTTTTACAAGAGAACCTGGATTTGAGAAAAAAAAATATTTTGACTGGCTAATTTAGGGGAAATTGACAACTTTGTCATGTTCATACTGCACTGGTAACTTTTTAGAGATCAAGATGTGTGTTTTAAACTGGATTAAGTAGATTGTTTTTTGAAGGATGGGCTACAAACAGATGATCTTCGTATCTTTTCATAGCATGTAATAAAATATTAAATACAGAACAGGAGAGTGTTCTTCCCAGGCACACAGTTACCCACAGTCAAAACCCAAAAGCAAGGAGATGAGTTGCAGGATGGTTTTTCTTTAAGTCATCAGTATGGGAGATCAGCAGAACAAAGTTTTGGAAAAAAAATTAATTTTAATCAAAAACTTCCTTTGTTCAAGCAGTAGGTGCTACAAATTATTTACATATCTTAGTATCATAGTTAAATGTAATGTGTTTAGAGGGAAAAAGTACATTTGCTTTACATTTGTTAAGAATTTTCAGATTCACTTTCCAGCCCATGCTGATATAAATTGGGCTATGTTGGCACATTCGAAACACTCTTTATGTTGCTTGAAACACTTATTTATTTAATTGCTGATGTGACGCATATGCCAAAATCAAATATTGCTAGTTTGGCTAGTCTACTTATTTGTTTACTTAAACTATGGGAAGAAGCATATTATTGTGTCATTTTGTTGTGTGTGTATGTGTATATATAATATAAATATATATATATATAAAGTTATTTTTTTCTTTTGTTAACTTATTCTAAGTTGTAACACTTTGCTAGTTTTGTTTGTATATGTCTTAAAATGTTTTCTTATGATACTTAAGTGGCAAGAGGTATCAAGGTAACTTGTGTAGAAATATTGTTTGATATATTGTCATGTTTGTTGTGAATATTTTTTTTTTCTTACTGCACAATAGAAAAAAAAAAACCTGAGTCTTTATTTTAATGTAATTCAGATTGGGGAAAACAGAGCTAAGGGAACAAAATGACTGAGGGAGAGCTCTCCCATGTCCAGTGCACTGATCCTTTTCGTATGTTTGTGCTTTGTATGGTTAATATATTTAAAACAAAAGGAGTCATGCTCTTCCCTGAGTACTAGAAACAGTTACTCGCTATGCATAATCTAGTTGATAGTTAAATTTGCTATTGCTTTTCTTGTCTTGTTATATAAAAACTTTTCAATACCAGTTTAGTCTTAATGGTAATAAAATGTTACAGTTCTTTATAACCTGTGCTTATTTTGTGTATTTTTTTCCCATGCTTATACCCACTAACTGCATGTAAACTAAGCAATGTTGGTTTTGTTCCACAGAGAAGGGTCAAATATTTGATAGACCAACTTCAAAGCAGAGGCTGCACCCTAAGTTTCATTGTTCATTTACATTTGAAATGATTTTAATTTTAAACACGCAAGCAAACAAAAAGATTCAGTACGTGGGGAAAAACCTTTCTACATCATCTGCTGTGAATGAACACAGTTTGCGGGGAAACTTTTGATGCAATTTCTAAGCATTAGTGGGGAAGGCATGTCCAGATCTTTTCTCTACAATATCTTTTAGTATCTGAAAGAAAAAGAAATCTTTCCTAGGACCAGGCAGTTGTATTTTTTAGTTATAATGTAAGACTTCATGTTTAACTTTCCAGTTAGATCATTTCTTGAGGAAAGTATTGTAAATGTTTTTTTCATAATCTTGTTGTGTTTGAATTATTTGTATTTAAATTATCCAGACAATAAATGAAAGTGTGTAGAATGGCTATGGGCTTGCCAAATTTTTAAATGTGTACCAGGTATCTTAATAACAATATCTGCATCATATTAGTTCCTAGCCCAGTAATTTCTAGGCATTTAAGCAGGGCTCTCAGTATGTTGCATCATATCTGCAATTGTTTGTATTATAACAGAGGAGAACGGGCAGAATAGAGCTACGTGTGGCGCTTATATCATTTCCCTTATTCCCTCCCTTCCATATCCTCTTCTGTCAGTTGGTTCTTGCATTCTCCTGTCCTCTAAATTTCCCAGCTCCTCTCTGCTGACTGACAGGGGAAAGAGAGCTTCTTTTCAGAACCTTCATAAAACTTCATTTCATGACTTTTATGTATTTCAGATTAGGGTGGAAAGATGGTCCTGGAAGGGAGGTCTAAGCCAAAACTCACTAAATTGAAAAAAAAGTTTTTGGTGTACCTTAAGAAGGGGCCTGAACATCCTGAGATCCTTCCCTATCATTGTAGAGGCATCTTCATGCACCTGCTTTTTGCAGTTAGATTTTGTTTGGTTGCAGTGTTCGAAATCAGCCCTCCTTTGCCATGTACACAATGAACTTACAAATAACTCTTAACTAAATCTATTTCCTGACCACACTTCAAATATTGTGGTGAAGTACACCTGACCTTGGAACAGGAAGAAATTACTTCATAGACATTGCTGTTGTATAATCTACTGAATGGAAACAAATAGACATTAAGATTGGAAACAGTCTTTCAGGTTTGTCAAATCCTATGGTCAACAAAACAGAAAAAAGGAAATATAAAAGTGAAGCATCTTAACTATAAAACATGCTTAGATTTGGAGAATATTATGTGCTGTTATGGTCAGTTATGAGGTTTTATTTCTCAACTAGCTGACCTCCCTGACTTAACTCTTTCTAGATATAGTGGTTTGGTTTGGTTTGTTTTTTAAATTCCTTAGGGCTCTTCCTTACAAAGAGACTGTGGCATTGTTTAATAACTATTGAATATTGATATAAATGCAGAATTCAATATGATAAATCATTTTAGAATCACAATATTTAAATGGCCTTAGAGTCTGAATTTAAAATTCTAAAATATAAAGCATCTCTCAAGTAGGATGGGTAACTTTTGTTATGATCAGCTGGCATAGGATTAAATTAATCCTCAATCAAGACTTCTTTTTCCCAGTGCTGGTAGCATCAAGAAAACAGCATTCTCTCCCTACCACCATCTTTCACCATGAATCTGCCTCCTTCTCTCACCCACTTTTCTGCTCCATTGATTTTTAAAATGTACTGTATATATTAAGATAGCTGAACTGGAATTTGATCTGAAAGCATGATACAATTAATAATAAAAACTTCTTGGACCATCTTGAAGGCTGGAGTAGCAGTTTACAAGCCACTTCAGCAGGATTTGTGCAAGGATACTATAACCAACCACTAAGTCATTTAATAGAGTGACTTTGACAGCTACTGTCAAAAGCCACGTTTTAATGACAACAGAGTAACTGAAGCTAATGATAAAGGAAAAAATAGTGGGCATATGTAATGGACTACAAAACAGGTTTTTGTCACATTGCTCAACCAAGTTTAAAACTTATTTAAAGGATTGGTCTGATACCTAAATATTTTTAACTAATGCATTTAGATGCATTATTTGTCATAAAGAAGCAGGCGTGTTCTAGAAAAATAATCCAAAGGAGTTAGCAAATGAATACATTTGGAATTCTTGGAAGAGAAAGCGGTAACTTTAATGTTATAATTCATTGAGGACCTAACATTCTTCATAATAATTCTTAATAAATGTAACACAGGTAGTCCCTGGGTTAAGAACGCCTGGTTTATGGACATCCCATAGTTAGGAACGCAGCCTACTATAGCAAAATTTGAGTTAAGTACACAATGATTCAAGTTAAATACACAATGGTCTGAGTTAATTACACAATACATACAGTATTACACAATAATACTGTAGCAGCTTACATACAAATTCGACTTAAGGACAGACCTTGGGAATGGAACTTGTTCTTAAACTGGAGACTACCTGTAATCAAAATAAAGCTAAGTAACGTGTGAACAGATTTTGAATTGTTGACTGTATATTTTGAAAAAGTCTGAACCCCATGAGAAAGCAATCCCTGGCATCCTCTATTAAGCACCTCTGCAACATCAGCTGTTTACTTCTGCAGGGTAGAAATCTATCATACAAGCAGTATAAAATCTGTTATTTTCCTTTTTGCCTCAGAGTCCTGCTGAAATCAGTAGCAGATTCTTGGTCCATGACTGTAGCTCTTCAAGTATTCATCAGCGCATTCACATAATACTAGAGACTGTACCTGCATATAACCAAATTTGGAATGTTCTAGAGCTGAGATACTGTACTTGTGCAGGAAAGAGTTTATTGTGCTTGTACAGGGCAACACTATCTCTTCCCTGACTGTGGCTGTGTTTGTATTCCAGCTACTCAAACTATATAACATGGGAAGGGAAAAGAGTAATTTGTGCGAATGCACTAAAAACAACTCGAAGAATCAAGTAAGTAGCTTCCTTTTTTTCAGAGTTTCTGTGCATCACTGAGATGGATGAATCAAAATCTATTTTGCCACACCAAAGGAAGATACATTCTGAAAACAGGGGCAAGATTGCCTGCATCAGAATTGGCCCACATATGAATATTAAAGATTGCACCAAGTAGTTTGTGAGAAAAAAACGCCTTAGTCCTAGTTGTGTGACTTCTCACCACAGAAGTGTGAAGTAAGTTTGTTAACTGGTATGTAGGTATTTTGTATCATAAATACAAAGTTCCAGTTACTGAAACAGAACTAGAAACCAGCAAACTAGTTAATTTTCCAGAAGACAGCTGTGCATTGAATGTAAAATACTTAATATGTGACATTCCCAGACATAAAGATAAGAAAATTGCAAAATAAGATACTTATTCAGATATAAGCATGACATCACTAAAGTCAATATAGATTTATCTCAATGTAACATTTAGATAAACATGATCCAATTGTAACATATAGGCATGATAGGCAGAAGTGATAGCCACGAGTCAAATCATGTTGCTAATCTAGAACCTAGGAAAATACATAACCAAAAGTTCACAGGATTTTAAACATGGGTTTGGTAAGCCTACGAGCCAATTGGTAACACTGGTGATGCATAAAAGACTTTTTTAGAACTTGGAAAGATGGGGAGGGAGGGGCATGCAAAGGTTGTTATAAAATAAACATTTAATAACAAAAATACAAGGAATCTATAGAAACAACGTTGGACTTCCTAGACACGGAAATTCAGGAAATCTAGAACAGGTAGGCATAGGTGACTATTAAGAAAAATATGTGAGTGCCCTGAGGGGAAGCAGCCATGTTGGGAGGCCCGCAAATTAGACTTGGTGCCATTCCTAGAGTCAACCACTTAGCTAACAAAGAAAAAAGAAAGTAGATTTAACAACTCTCAGCTTGCACCATGAGACTGCCAGAGAATACTCTAAATGATACTTATGAAGGTTAGAAAAAAACATAGCAAGAGAGATCTGCTGCCTTAAGCATGGAAGGATTGGTTGGCTTTTCCCTCCTAAAGGTTTTAGCCCTAGAACTTTTTTTTTTTTTAAAGGCTTGGTAGAAGTGTTCAAATCCATATGTGTGATTGACAGAGTCCATGAAGAAGAACATAGGATACTCAACTGTACTGCAAGCTGGGGGTTTTTTTTCAGAAACCAGTGATTTAATAGTTCAATGTTATTTTTTAACTTTCTTTGCATTTGCCATTTCTATCTCCAAAAAGCAGAACCCTATCTTGAAATGTATTCGCTATATAAATTTATTTTTTCTCCCTTTGTTTATAACCAGGATAACCTTTCCTTCTGATAAAAAGGTAAATTTAAAAAATTGTTCTGTTCATGTTTTTCTCAGGTCTTTTTCTAATTGAATATATGCACCTCATAAAACTACCTCATGGGCAAACTTCAAAAAATGGAACAGTATGTTAGATGATGGTATATTGTTATTCAGAACTTTTGGTAAAGATGATATGCATCTTTTTGCAAGATACCTACCATAACTGTGAGAATAATTAATTTGATGTTGGGAAATAAACTTTTCTTTCCACAGTTTACAGACTTATTAAATAATATTTGTTGCATTGCAAAAACAGAGAGACAAAAAATAGAAATACAGGTAGTCTTCTACCTTATGACCACAAACAGGACGGGAACTTCCATTGCTAAGCGATACAGTCGTTAAGTGAGTCACGCCTGATTTTACGACCTTATTTGCCACAGTCATTAAGCAAATCCAGCTTCCCCCATTTATTTTGCTTGTCAGAAGCCCCCTGGGAAGGTCACAAATGGCAATTACATGGCCCTGGGACGCTGCAACTGTCATAAATACATGCTGGTTGCCAACTGCCCAAATTTTGATCACGTGACCATGAGGACTCTGTGATGGTCAGAAGTGTGAGGATTGGTCATAAGTCACTCTTTTCAGCACTGTCATAACTTTGAACAGTAATTAAACGAATGGTCATAAGTTGAGGACTACCTGTATGTTGTATGTAACTAATTAAACCTTTTTATAAAATAGAAACATGTCATTTATAGAGTGCCTGTCAGTAGTGATAAGACCATCAAAAGTGGTAGGCTGTGTTTAAATCCATAAATGTAGCTAATGTTCTTTTACACAGAAAAATAAAATAAAAATAGGATTGGACTAAATGCTCCTAATAATAGTCAGTGTTTTACTCTAAACAGTAGTTCCCGGCTAACTTGATTTCCTTATTCCATAGATGTCACTGAAAACTGAATTTCTTCCATCCTCTGTCTGCAGATTTCAATCCTTGTGGTCAAACTGCATACTAGTTTTTTGGTTTTGTTTTTTTTTAATTTTGAAATACATGCACAGCGCTCCAGTCCAGGTCAGGACCTCACACTCACTGAGGAGAAAGATCAGCAGGTCAGTTACACACTATATACTATATTCCTCATTTCAGCTCAAATTTTCAAATCAAACACTTTTTCCTTTAACCACTTCTGCTTGCTTTCTTTATCATCTTACCTCATTAAGACTACAGGAGAATCCAAAAAATTTTACACTATTTTGGTATTTACACTAACCCTAACCCTAACCCTAACCCAGAGTCACCTTGTGTGAGATGGGCAGCTATATAAATATGATAGATAAATAAATAAATAAACTTTTTAGTGAAGATCTCAGGTTAGATCCCAAAGTTCACTTCTTCTGGTGGAGGAAGGAAATCTTTACACTGGGATGTGGCAATGTTTTGCAGCTGAGCCCTTTACATTTCAACCTCTGAGACTACAGGGTATAGCTGGTGATGAAATTATTTCCTCAAAGTTTCAGCCCTAGAGAAGTTAGGTGGAATTTTAAATGGTACTTTAAGTACCATTTTGGAGGACACAAAACATTTTGGGGGTGGATCATGGATAGCCAACCCCTACTTTGCATCCAACAGTTTGCCAAGGTGTTAACATTCAAAAATATGTGGTGATATTCATCTCTACTTCAACCAGTTTATCTTTTCAAACATTTAGGTAAAGCCAGTAAAGCAAAATTTCATTTTGCAAAAGTGCTGATTCTTTGTAAGCAGGATTTATTTTATATGTTAAACAACTATAGCCTATAGCTATGATAAATTATAAGTAGAGTATTTTAAAAAGATGTGTTATAATGCCTACCAACCAGCCTTAAAATGCATATATAAAATGTATATTTTTATGAGAAGACTGCTGGTTAAGGAGACATCACAGTTCACTATGTTTAAACAAATTTTTAAAAGTTCCAACTAAATTTTAAATTAGTCTTAGAAGATTGCTAAGCAAAAGGTATCTGTACTGTTCTTTCTTATCTCCAGCATTGTCATCCAACCAGCTCCTCTATTTCCTTTCTTCCCAGTTGTTCCACCTGAACAGTTCTAGCTATTAATTATCAGTTCAAATTGACTGACAAGCTGCTACAAGTCTATCTCTGTTTTTCATTTTTGCTAGATATCTACTGATCTTGTTCCTGATACTGTCTTCAGCTGAAATCTTTCTTGGGTAAGAAGGCTGATTTTAGCAATGATACATAATTATGTTAATAATTCAGTTATTTTATGTTTAAATGTCTTAGTTGAATGCTACCAGGTTACTGATATTTTTAAAACAGCAGCAAGTACAACCTTTTCACCTGTATTTGATTTTCTTCAAGTGTGGACATTTTCACAGTTAATTGTCAAGACCCACTTCTGCACTGGAATTTCCTACCTTCATTTGGTTTTTCCTCCATACTGTTTTCATCTAATATTTTTAGATATTATTATATCTAATAATATATTAGATATTTAGGTATTATTCTCTAATCATTTTTCAATTACTTAAATGTGTTGAACTATTATTAACAGTGTGGTAACATGGGTTACTACAATCTGTCTACATTGCATTGTGTAAAATATATGCAAATCTACTATAGGATAGCATATTTTAAAATGACAAAATAGTTTGCAAACTACCATTAGGTAGAATGATGTAGTAATATATTCTGAACCTGAAGATGTGTTTGTAACATTATTTGAGATGAAAGCTGCAATTTACTGTTAAACCTTCTATAATATATTCAGTATAGGCTGTTGCTAGAGACAAAGCCATTACAAGCTTTTGGCATGATAGTGTGGCAGAATGGCTTCAAAAAGTTTGAAAGAATATATATATATGAGCAGCTGGATAGCATAGTGGTCAGAACACCGCCTTTGATGCAGGAGACCGCGGTTCAAATCCCAGCTGCTACCTACCTTACCAGTAGGAGTCCTTGGGCAAAGACCCCCTAATGCTTCACCTGCCTACCTCAAATATGAGAGTGACACATACTAAAAGAGTCATGCCAGCTCAGACATCGCCCGGATTAACAAGGTCCATGTCAGATGTTGGGGAACCAGGACAATCTGACAATAAGTGAGCTACTGGAATAAACCATACATGGACGAGACAAGAGAACTTGGAGTTGATGGAATGCTACTACAACAGCAGACCTAATGAGAGGGGATATATGAAACATATGAGGGAACTATGGATAGACAGAAGACCTACATCCACACTAACTGAGAAACAACTAGTTACCCAGCACTTCAACATAGTGAAGAGGAAGCTGCTCTCACAACTTGAGATAGACAAACTCCACATTACAACCCAGACTCAAGCAGACCCGGAAGAACAGCTGGATGTGCAGCCAACATCTGAAGCTGGAATATCATTGTCATCCCCTCCATTACATAACACAGCAGCTGATATGAGGCAGAAGATCAAGGATAAACTAGCTACAGTCAACCCTTGAGACCGATTACCAAGGCTCAGTGGAGAAGTACCATCGGATAGTATGCTAGAAGATGCCAATAGAGCCCTCCAGACAATCCCTACTACCACCATAACTCAAACCAATGAACTGGTATACACTACAGCTGCTGTAATCCTGGAAATGCTTGACTACACGATCAAGAAGAACAGCAGTACATACCCCCCGGAAAATGAGATTGGAGGCTAAAATCAAGGGAACTTGGAGAGAAGCCGGACAGCTGGTGGAACTACAGAAGGGTGTGGAGATTAAGGATAAGACTCAGCTACTGAAAAAATACACAGGCCTGACTCCATCTGAAGCCCTAGAGACTGCTAAACAAAGCCTCACAACACTGGCTGCCAGGCTAAGGAGATACACTAGAGAAGCAGAGGCCAAGAAGAAGATAAATGCCCTGCTCTCCAAAGAACCATCCAAGGTGTACTCCCAACCACAGTGCAACCACACAGTAACAGCAGAGTCACTAGCAGTGGAAACTGAACAGTACTGGAAGAACATATGGGAGAAAGAAAAGATACATAAGGCCAGTGCAAAGTAGCTGCAGGACCTGAAAGCAGACCACAGCAATCTCACAGAACAGGAACCAGTCACCATCACAGTAGCAGACATCCAACAGCAGGTCAAGAACATGAAAAGCTGGACAGCACCTGGCCCGGACATGATCCACACCTACTGGCTAAAGAAACTAACAGCAGTGCATGAACGCCTATCAGCACAGATGAACCAGCTGCTAGCAGCAGGTTCCCACCCAGATTGGCTAACACAAGGAAGGACAGTGCTGATCATGAAGGTCCCTCACTACTTCTGGGCAATAACCTGCCTCCTCACAACATGGAAAGCTCTATCAGGCATCCTAGCCGCCAAGCTACAAGACCATATGGGCCAGTACATGAGCACAGCTCAGAAGGGCATTGAGAACAACACCAGAGGCTCAAAACACCAGTTGCTCATAGATAGAGCATTCATCCTAGACTCAAGGTCTAGGCAGACCAAGCCTACGATTCAATGCCACACGCATGGATCTGTGAATGCCTGGCACTATACAAAGTCAACAGGACACTAAGGACCTTCCTCAAGAACTCAATGGGAATGTGGAAGACAACTCTGGAAGTCAACTCAAGACAGCTCGCACAAGTGGCCATCAAGTGCGGCATATACCAAGGTGATGCACTGTCCCTGCTACTGTTCTGCAAGGCTTAAACCCCCTCATCCAGATAATCACAAGGACTGGATACGGGTACAAGTTCAAGAGTGGAATCACCATCAGTCACCTCCTCTACATGGATGATATCAAGCTGTATGCTAAGAGTGAACGAGACATCAACTCACTGATCCACCTGACATGGATCTACAGTGAGGACACTGGGATATCATTTGGACTGGAGAAGTTGGCAGGATGATAGTAAAGAGAGGGAACGTAGTAAAGACCGATGGAGTAGAACTACCAGTGGGCCACATAGCAGACATAGAGACCAGCTATAAATACCTTTGTATCCCACAGTCACATGGGAACCATGATGAGGCGGCAAGGAAGACAGCAACATCCAAGTACCACCAAAGAATAAGACAGGTCCTGAAGAGTCAGCTCAATGGGAAGAACAAGATTCATGCCATCAATATGTATACCCTGCCAGTCATCAGATATCCTGCCAGTATAGTGAGCTGGCCAAAGGAAGACATGGAGGCTCCTCACAATGTACGGTGGTTTCCACCCCAAGTCCAACACCCAGAGATTGTACACCACCTGCAAAGAAGGCAGGCAGGGTCTGATGAGTGTCAAAGCCACTGTCCTGGATGAAACCCAGAGCATCCAGGAGTCCATCAGTAAGATGGCACCCAAAGATGAGCTGCTGAGAGAATGCCTCAGGCAGCAGCAGACAGGGGAGGAAGTTCAAGTGGAGGAAGTACCATGGCAAGATAAGCCCCTGCATGGGATGCACCATTGACAGATAGCTGAGGTGGCTGACTTTGGGAAATCCTATCAGTGGCTGGAAAGGGCTGGACTAAAAGACAGCACTAAGGCACTGATCATAGCAGCACAAGAATAGGCACTAAGCACCAGATCCATAAAAGCAAGGGTCTACCGCACTAGACAGGACACAAAGTGCAGCTTGTGCAAAGAGGCCTCAGAGACAGTCCAATACATAGTGGCAGGGTGTAAGATGCAGGCAGGAACAGCATGTACTGAACGGCACAACCAAATAGCTGGCATTGTGTACAGGAACATCTGCACAGTGTATGGGCTAGATGCCCCCCAAGTCCAGATGGGAGATTCCACAGAAGGTCATGGAGAATAACAGGGCTAAGATCCTGTGGGACTTCCAGATCCAGACAGACAGGCAGGTACTGGCCAATCAACCAGACATTATGGTAGTAGACAAAGACCAGAAGACAACGGTAGCAATAGATGTAGCAGTGCCAAGTGACAGCAACATCAGGAAGAAGGAGCATGAGAAGCTGGAGAAGTACCAGGGCCTGAAGGAGGAACTAGAGAGGATGTGGAAAGTAAAGGCCAAAATGGTCCCAGTGGTGGTAGGAGCACTCGGGGCCGTGACTCCTAAGCTGGGAGAATGGCTCCAACAGATGCCAGGAACAACATCAGAGCTCTCTGTCCAGAAGAGTGCAGTGCTAGGAACAGTTAAGATACTGCGCAGAACCCTCAAACTCCCAGGCCACTGGTAGAGGACCCGAGATTGAGGAAGACACGTACCACCCATAGGGGTGAGAGGGGAATTTTTTTTTTTTATATTGTTTACAGAAAGCAAACAATCTATCTTTTTATTTAGGTTTTGAAAGATCTCTTGGAAATGAAAATTTGTGGAAAACATGAAGAGTTTTAGACTTCCATTATACTATGCATTATTAAAGAGTAATTAATTTTCTTAGCAACCTTCTTCATAGCAACATCTGAAAAAGTTAATGCTCAAGCTGAAAATATGACACTTATTTACAAGTGAATTTCAGATTTACAACAGTAGCTTTGAGTCCTGAAGGCATGACTAAATTTATTTACTCATTAAAATAAATACTAAAAGACCAAATTTTGCATTTAAAATCAGGATATATACATGTGTGTGTGTGTTTGAGTTTTAAGTCTCAGTATGAGACTTTTTAATTTTGTAGGATAAGGGTTCTATCACAAATATACAGTGTTTCACCCACTCATCACCATCTGCTGTGGAGAATTAAATTAAACTAACAAATGAAGTCCTACAGCGTTGATGTAAAAAATGTTTAAATTCTTTGTTTGAATTTAAACAAGGTTGTGGAAATCAGCAAACACATTGCAAAATATCATAAAAACAACAACAAATGTATTCATCTGTGGGTCATTCTAACAATGATTTTTTTTCTGTACCAGATCTGCTGCAGCACTTCTATTTGATACTGATTTTTGATGTGCAACAGACTTGTAACAGTATATAAATACAATTTTTCCCAAAGCTTTAAGCTGTTAAAAAGTATTAAGATTAAGAAGGTAATCTAAAACTTGTGATTTTAGCATTAAAATAATGAAAATTCTCACTTACTTGGGGTATTCCTCAAATACAGGTGGTACTCTTTATCTATAGTTTCACATATCAGCAATTGATAAATAGAATATAGATCTTGACATATACATAAAGGTTAATGCCCTTATTTTTGTTACTTTATGAATGTGCAGGAGCAAACGGGCTAAATTATGTTTTTTTTAAGGGTTAAGCATCTGCACGATGTGTCAGTATTTGCTCTTCCTCATCCAGTTGTGGTAGATCTTGCTGAGTCAGTCTAATTGGGATACCGGATGTGTTTTCCTTGCAGCAGCTGGCTCGATACTGGTGGTTCTTCCACAACCTTGGTGGAAGGGCCTCTTGATCATGCAGTTGGATATTAGTGCTGCCCATCCCTCCAATGAGATCAGACAAAGCTGTGTGGAATGGAAGAGGCACATACAATTATTTCAGCGAGAGGGAAAAACATATATGACAATTGGGATTTAACTTGGGAATACAATCTAACTAAAGCCAACTAGTATTATCTTGCAAGAGGTGAAAAGCACTTCTTTTAATTGACTATTCTTCAAACTTTCCTGTAATTCACAACAAATAACTTGATTTTGCTTAGCTGTGTTATTCCTATAAAATGAAGGTTAAATAGACATTAAGGTTAGTTTTAATCTAATCAAGATGAGAGTCTATCTGAGATTCTAATTGTATGAAAATAATAATAATGTCACTTCATATTATCTCCCATTATATGCTGTGCTGCTTAAGCGAAGAAGGCTATTAAAGTTTGTTGAATATGCCAATAATCATTTTATAGATCATGATATAAACAATATAATATAGAAAAAAGAATTTGACAGGGGAACTAATTACCCAGAGAAGTGATGGACTCTCCTTGATTGGATATGTTCAAGCAGAGCCTAGACTGCCATCTGTCAGAGATGCTTTAATTTGTATTTCTGCACTAAGCAGAAGTTCCATTTGCTGGCCTAATGGTCCCTTTTCACTCTATAATTTTATGGAAAAAGCTGCCATATCATTTAAGCTTTTCGTTTTTTAACTTTCTTCAACTTCAAATAGAACCTACATATATGCTGATATTATTGTTGTACATATTTTCCGTGTTCTTAGCAAGCAATACTATTGTTGTTGCTGAATCCTATCGAAAAGCAGGGAGGGGGGACATTACCATCCACAGGCCTCTCAAATTTCCACCAAATTATGGTACGATGGTAATGATTGTACCTCCTTTTTCTTGCTCTCAATTCCTTTACCCCAGGTCATTTCCACATAGCATTACTCTAAGTGAAAGTTTTCCAAAGGCATTTGGATAAGAACTGTTAGAAACCAAATGCTGCGCAGGCCTTTGATTTGATATAGTGAAGCAATTGCCCAGTTCTTCTGTGCTAAAATCACTATTTTAGAAACTAGGCATGCCCAGCTATATATATTACACAGTGAAAGTCAATACCTGTTACTGAGTATACACTTGACAGGGACTTAGAGCCTGTTTCAACCCTCTGGGCCAGGATATCAAATAATATATGTCTGAGATATTAATAGGTTTGTAATGTGTACATACAATATTTCATAAGATTTGTATTTATTTGTTAACAATATTTATAGCCAACCCATTATTCAGATGATTTTGTAACCAGTTACAACCCATAAGAACAAGGCAGAGCAATAAAACCAAATAAAATAAATAATAAATCACTAAACAATAAACAAGTAGCACTAACAGAGTGACACTTCAGGGACAAGAGGCACACTTCAACTGTGATCGCTAAGTCCAAACGCAAAATGAAAATCTAGTGCCAAAAAGCAGTCATTTGGCAGTAGGTTTTGCCACATCAAGTTTAAGAACTCTCACAACAGAGAAAGCTTTCTCCAATATTCTCACATAAAGCACTTCTCTCAGCTATGTGACGTTGAAGTCCCCATTGCAGATCTTAACATTAGAGCAGATACATATTGGGAGAAGCACTCCCTTAGGTATCACAGTACAAAGCCATGAAACATCTCTATTAGAAGCTTGACATTCAACTGATAGCATGGAGGCAGCCAAGGTTCAGTTAGTGGCTGGAGAACTTGGAGAATTTACCTGAATGGAAGAACAGGAATGCAGATAATATAAACAGACCCTATGCTGTAGCTCTACAAGCTCTAGGTTTGAATTTCTGTGTATTCCACTATAGCTGTGTTCCTGCATTTTTCAGATATGAGACGGCAGGCAGATAAAATGTGGATCTTTCCCTCCAAAGAAATAGCTGGAATTAATGAATTTCTATTTGCAAATGGGTGTGGGCTTTTTTTTTTTTTCATTTCTTAAAAAGAATTTACTGAAATTTTTCAAATTCTATCATAAATGTTTAAAAAAGAATAAATATAAGGGAAAAAATCCTGGAAGTTCTAGCTACTCCCAGATCATTAGAAATCTGTGGGAAGAATTTAGGCATGGATACTAGCTTTGTTCCTGTGAACGATTTGACAGATATTTTCATGGAATAGGGTTTTCCTGGGGAGAAAATACGGGAGGAAAAACCATGGATGGAGAAAATTGACAGAAAACACACACCCATCTGCTCTAATGTGAGAAGCCATTTGGATTCAACCTACATGTGGAAGGGGAAACATCCCCTTTTATAATCTACCGTATTTTTCCGACTATAAGATGATACTTTTTTCTAAAATCCTTACACTAAAAATTGAAGGGCGTCTTATGCAAGGAAGTAAGCCGAGGAGAGAACCGCGCGGTTGCAAAACTGCCCATACTTTGTCTCTGCAAACAGGCTTCCTCCTATTGCTAGCCTCCAATCACGAGTGAAATAGCTTGACTCTGCAAACAGACTTCCTCCAATCACGAGCCTCCAATCATGAGTGAAACTGCCCATACTGTCTCTGCAAACAGACATCCTCCAATCACGAGCCTTATGTAACTGACGTCAGCTGATGCTGAACAAACCAATTGGAGGAAGTCTGTTTGCAGAGACAAGCTATCGGCAGTTTCACTAGTGATAGAATGTAATCAGTTATGCAAAAGAGCATGGAAAAAGAGCTGCAGAGAGACGGTTTGGACATCCTCCCACCGAGTGTATCAGATAAATGTTACCTAATTACTAAATAAAAATGTGTTCTGCACTACCTTAAAATATTGATTTCTTAATTTTGGGTTGGAAAAGTGGGGGTCGTCTTGTACATGGGGGCGCCTTATTGATGGAAAAATACAGTATTTCTGTTCCTCTATTTTGAGAATCCTGTGAACATATTAGGACTTTGAAACCAAATGCCATCTCACTAAAAAAACTCATCCAACATTTTGATTTCAGGTATTGTGTTCATTCTTTAGGTTGGGGAACTCTTCTGCAAGACACAGTGGAACTTCCTTTTCACTGGTACTGCCACTTTAATCCCTTTGTCATTGGCTGCTTCCAGAGGCATCTGCAGACTCTTATTTTTTCAACATACATCATGATGTAGATGCTAAAGTGGCAGAGCTTGGATTGTGACATCATAATGATCATTTCATCATTTACCTCCTCTTATCTCTGCTGTCCGCCCCTACAACCCCACTGCTACTCTCTTCATTACCATGGCCAGCAAACTTGCTAGAGAAATTGCTAACATGAGAATGCAGGAACAAATGGTGACACCAGCTGAGTAACAAAAGTGCAAATATAGATAAGACAAAGCAGCACAAAGTCAAAGCAAATTCCACAAAAAGACTAGATATCAAACATCAGGGATGTAGGGTAGCAGCTATGTTGGCTAGGAGCTAGTTTAAACCTAGTGTTGGTACTGTTTGTTGGAAAATTGGGGAAACAGAGCTCTTAAGGTGTAGGTAAGTCCTAGTTGTGACCAATCCAGGTCATCTAAAAATTCTGCAGGCCTATTCCAGAGTACTACTGTTGGTAAAGAGGGCATTTTTCAGCTAAGTACATCTTCAGAAAATTTAATCTTCATCTTCTCTGAGGCATGTGGTACTTTTGTCTTAATATGAGAGCTTAAAGCATTTCCAGATATAGAGCCAACTTTCAAAACCAGCTGTTCTTCTGAGACATCCAATCTGCAGTGGAAGTTGCAACAGTACCACTGTTCCAAAGGAATTCATATGTTTACAAAAGCATTTTCCACTATGATTGCTCTGTGTCTCAGTATAGCACTGTGTGAGCATAAACCACCATAAATAATATTGAATGCATTCCAGTGCCTAAATATTATAGGATGATCACTCCGTTCATTTAAACTATTCTAGGTGTTTCTTCTATTTCCTTGGAAAAACTGTATTTTTGCTCTGCCTTAATCTGAAATGGGAACCTTAGACTTTTGCAAACATTTTAAGGAATTTACACAAAGTCTCTGCCATAATTATCACCCTTTCAAAAAGTGATATAATGACCATGGTGTTTTGTTTGTTTGCCTTTTTATTCACCTTTTTAGCTCACCTTTTGGGACCATCATAGGTAAAATAGTGTAAAACAGCACAGGAAATAATATGAAAGTAAGCATCAGGTAAAAAAACCAAAGTCAGCATGAGTAAAACAAATTAAGCCATTAGGGACAGTTTTAAAAGACTCAAATGAGGTCCACTGGCACTATCCATTATGCATCACTGCTACAATGTTTCCCTCATCTCTTCACAGGTAAGATGAGCAGCCTTTGCATACAGAAACAAGGATCTCTCTCTCACACACACACACTGTACACTCTTGCCATGCAGACCACAAGTGAGGCCAATAGCTGCAGAAGCAACCTATGAGAAATTATAGGTAGATGTGAGATGGTCCAAGTGCCTGGGAAAGTGGAGAATTTTGACTGAAATTGAATTGAAATTCTATCAAATTACTGTATAGAAGATGACAATGAGCAACATTTGGGAAGTACAGTGCAGCTTTATGCCAGGCAAAGGTTGTGCAGACCAGTATTTTGCTCATCAGTAAGTTATTGAGAAATGAGAAAAACATGGTAAAGTGAATTTTTTAGAACTTTGGCATGTTTTATATGAATATGGCATTGAAGGTTGGATACTTTATTCAATAAGAGCAGTAAATGATGGAAGGAAGGCATACATGAGAATAAATGCAATGAGATAAATGATTTCACACTGAGCAAGAGGAAGATAAGGTGAGAAGAAAAAGCAATGTATGAAACGGTGTATAGATGTCATGGAAGCAAGGATGGTTTGTGAGGAGAGAAAGGTATGGAGATATATATAGTAAATTGTATTGGTATAAAATACATTAAACTCCTTATTTCATGCCATCAATTTCTTTGACTTAATATTTCTTTCTCCCTTTCTGCATTTTGCAGAATGTTGCTTACCTCAACAGATATATAAGAATGCATGTACTTGAATAAGTTTACTAACAGTAACTATACTTAATGTAAGCATCAAAACCTAATATCTTCCTTCTCCTGGCTGGTTCTGGTCTGAACGGAGAGTGTCTTTGGTCTGTAGGTTACAGACTTGCAATGTATATATAGAGAGACATGACTAATCAATCAATCAATATCTATGACTGCCTAACTCACCAATTGTGACTCTGCGCAGCTTACATAGGAGTAAAATAGAAAAATAAAAAAGTAAGCAACAAAAAATAAAAAACAACAGAAAACATAATACAACCAAGGCTGATCACTGCCATAATCACAACCATTACAAAACCCAGCAGTTTCACATAGATGTTAAAAAGGAGTGGAGCGAGTGGAGAGCCCTGAGGAACCCACAAAGCAAGGGTCTAGGGCTAGAACTCTTCCTCCCACCAACTCTGACTGAAACCAAACCCAGAGGGAGGAGAAGAGTCACTACAATGCTGTCTCCCATTCCAAACTCCCTAGGCTGGTCCAGAGCCACTGTGAGATTGAGGAGGGCCAGCATGGATGCATCACTTCCATCTGGGTCTTGCCAGAGGTCATCATCAAGTGCTATCAGTGCCAGCCCTTCAAAGTAGACCACACTAGGAAATCAGAGTTATGAATACTAGTACTACTTTTATTATAAGGTTACAGTAACAGAATCTTGCAAATTTGAACGTGCTTCCCCCCTCCCTTCCTTTATATATGTGAGAACTAGGGAGGGTCATTTCTGAGATGCTTTCTCCAATTACATTTCTGTCCCAGAGTCAGATTTCTTTTATCTGATCATTGCCTTCGTTGCAGCTCTTCCTCCTGGTCCTCAAGGATATACTTACTGCTTATTACAATATATATCCCAAAACACAAGTGAAAAGGTCCAGATAATCCATTTCCTCCAGGACCTTCTGAAGCTGCAAACTAACCACCTTCTCAGCAGCCTTCCTTAAGAATGGAAGGAGATAAGATAAAAATTGTCCACCACTACTGGATCCAGGTATGGTTTCTTGGGGAGGTAATAGAACACCACCTCTTTAAAAGTCAACAGGACCACCTCATCACATTCATCACCAGCTAAATCAAACCACACCTTGTCTCTCAGAAAGCCCTGACCCACCAGGAAAGACATGGATCTAATACACAGGTGGCTTCATTTAACAGCCCCAAGGACCCTGTCTACTTCTTCAGGACCAACCATGACAGACCATGCCTAACTCAACTTCAAAGGACCTGCACAGCTGAAGTCCAACTCAGAGTCAATCCAAGCAATTTTATCTGATGAGTGCATTGAATTGTCTCCACAGCCCTCTTGCATAAGTTCCTTTGGCCCTTCCCTACATTATGAATGTATAGTCATAGCAACAGAAAGCACAGGGGCACAGGTTGTTATATTTTAAACTTTAAACATTTGAATAAAGATCTAAAGTAGGCCTGCAAAATTTGTAAAGGGGAAAGGGCCACTTTGATAAATTAAAAATCCTCATGGGCCGCAAAGGAGTACCTGGTGTGCCAGTCAGTTGTTTGATGGCTTGCAGAGCAGAGGCAGCCCTGGTGCTAGCCATAGCAGTGAGGCTTGGAGGTGCTCAGCAGCATGTCTTCCAGGGCAGCAGTGAATCTATTACTCTTTTTAAAATACTGATGTCGCACAAGGCTGTTTGGCAGGCCTCATGTTGTATAGCCATGTTCTGAAGTATTAATGAATAAGCATTTGATACTATGTATTGACCACGGTTCTTTCAAATTCTCTTTCCCTTAAAAGAAGCATGTAACCACTAAAAAAACATGAAATGCATTAAGAGAATTACTGATCTGTGAATATGTAGTCTATCTCTTTGTACATTAGTATTAAGACTGGTGGAAGAGGTCTGGCTTATCTTTTTTTATATAGTAACTTTAGTTCTTAAAAAAGAACTATAAAAAACTAACAAACGCTAATATTGAGAAAGGCTATAGAAAGAAAGAAAGATTAGAAACGAAAGATATACAAAATTTAAAAGTGTGAAAAACAAGAAAAAGAAGAGGAAAATCAAAGGAAAAAAATTGACCTCTGACCTTCCTCACAACAGATATAAGTAACAATATACATCCAACTCTTACTCTAAGGTTAAAACGTAACTTCCATTATTTCTATTAATCCATATTATTTCTAATCATCAAATACATACAACTAAATTTCATTTTTTCCCATATCTCGCAAAAAGTCCAAAAAAGGTTTCCAAGTAGTATTAAAATTACACAATATCTTATCTTAAGTCAAAGCTGTCAGTTTTGCCACCTAAGCTAACTCCATCATCATCCATTCTTTCACCATGTAGGTAATGTCTTGTCCTTCCGCCTTTGTGATATAAAAATCGTGCTGCTGTTATCTTATGTAAAAACAAAGTTCCATAGGTTTTTTTCCAACTGTTTGTCCATCAAACCTAAAAGAAAAGTCTCTGATTTTGATTGTATGTTAATCTTAAAAATCTTCTGTATACAAATATGTATCTCATTCCTCTCTTCTTCTTCTTTTTTTTGCATTTTTACAAGTCCGCCAAAGATGATAAAATATCCCTTCATGTTGTTCACATTTCCAGCATACATTCGAAGTACTTTTATACATTTTAGATTTTCCTGGTAACAAATACTAATGCTATGTCATTCTAGAACACATTGTATTATAATGTGTTATAAGATCTGGGTTACTGAGTGCCAGGAAAGACCCACTGGACTACTGGTTAGGGAACACTGCCAGCTCTTGGAATAGTGTCCCTGTTACATTTTTTAATTACTACTACAGTTTTTTCACTTATCCTGCCTTTTTTGGGTTCGTTCCTTTATTTCAATAATTTTCTTACCACCCAATCTAAAGATTCCATGTTGTCCATATCAAAGAGGCATTCTTGAATGCCTGAAGTGAGGGGGCCACGTATGCCTCTGGTGGCAGCGTATTCCACAATGTGGGGACAATAACCGAGATGGAATTCTGATCCGTATCCCTCTTTCCTTCTGTTAGGATGGGACTTTCAATACATCCTCTCTAGTTGTCCTACATGGCAGGCAGGCAGTCCCATAGTTGTTAAGGGGGGTTCTTGTTGTTATGTGGGGGAGGAATCCTTCCTAACATAGTTTCTGCTTCTGCTACCTTTTTTTCCCTAAAGGCTCTAAAAGTTACAAATTTGCAAACTGGAGAGAATTTAAAAATAGAATAAAAGACTTTTCAGGAATGAGGTGTAGATCATTAAAAAACGTATTCAGTCTGGAGAATCAATGCAAGAGGATAATATTCTCTGAAATCTGAAATGGATAAAAATAATGCAAATTTTACTTCCACCTGCAATGCATACAATTTTAGGAGTGGATATTGGAAAAGAGTACTTTGTGATAACAGAAACTGCATGTAGAAGTTTGCCTTTGGAAGTGAAGTATTATAAGACTGACTGGCATACAAAAGTACCTTCCTCAGGTTATTTAGATGATATGCATATTTTGGCTGCTGAAATTTTTGAAGAAAGGAGGCAATAGTATATAAGATGTCTGTATATTTAAACACCTCCTGGAACATGCCTTAATTTGAAAGAAGGCTACCTTTCTCAGGCTGGCATCCTTGATGTATTCGACTACAAGAAATTGTGGGTGCTATATTCCAGCATGCAGAATGGACAAGGCTGGGAAACCTATCTGCCTTCAAAATAAAAAGCATAGATTCTGGCATTAAGCCAAAATGTGTTCCTTATACAAAGTTCCTTTATGTTCTAAGATCCTTGTAAAACAAAATCTCTGAAAAAAAGGAACAAAACCTGATGTAAGTCACCTTTTCTCAAAGTTGGACCCTCCGTTGAAGTGGATTTGCCCAACCTCAAGTACTAAAATGGAACACATATATAGGGAAGGATGTGCCCTCCATCCAGGCCTACTTCCTATACACCAGCCATAAATAAGACAATTAACTTACCTCCTCTTAATTAATTCCTTAATTAATTCTGAAACTTCAGCGTAAAAGCCATGTTCATATGACATGCTTAGAAATAAGCATCAGCAAGCACATGTCCAATGCTTTTCTTAAATTCCAACAGTCTGCTTTTAAATGTTCACCATCTATCTGGAATAGAAGAGATTTCACATAGCTTGCAGGATTCAGATAGTTCTCTGGACCTGAATCCAAAGAGCAGGTAGTATCAAGCAACAGGGGAAGCAGAACACATTTTAGTCATTCAGTTTGACCACAGATAAATTAAAATAACTGTCCAGTATGCCTTCAGTTTTTATTTTAAAATATTTCAAATTTTATTTTTCAAAATTAGAGGAGACAAGAGACTAGCAGATACTGAGAGTTATCCAAGTCTTAAATAAGCTTCAGCTAAGTTAATATAAAAGCTGTCTGATTTCTCTTCTGTTTTCCATTGGCCAAAGAACTATGTATTTTATGTAAGTTTCAAACAATTTTGATTAACACTTCGAATTTAAATTTCCAGAAATATGAAATGTGGTTATCTTCTCAGCAAGCTTTGGAAGACTCCTACTACAAACTAACACCACTCTGTACCCAAGAAGACACAATTTGCACGGTGGTCCATCTCTTCTAGCCATCTTGCCTAATAAAGAGTTCTTGGAAAACCAAAGCTTGTAACTATTTTATAAAAATTAGATGGGCTAATACATTGATTATTTCTGTAGGTTATGGATATCATTGTTCTCCTAGCCAACATGGCTGTTCCTGCTTTTTATGTTTCTTTGAATAACAGTTTCCACCAAAGTATTGCACTTTAGATTTCTAGCATATATTATAATATATATTATATTCAAAATATTCAAAACCCGTGTATATTGCATCTATTACACTATAATTATAGGATTGTGAATATTTTGAAACTTGGAGTACAATCATTTAAATTTGAATAAACCTATGGCCATAAAAACTACTTGTTACAGATCTTGAACTGAATAGGATTTCAAAGTGTCTAAATATATAGCAAGTTGCTGAGTTATTTATAGTGGGACTTTCACATGCATTACTCTGTTTCTCACTTTTTGGAGTGTCTAATTAAAAGAGTGATCGAGGAATTGCTGTTCGCTGTTAAAGCATTGCTAGTTGAAAGGTGCAAAGTAAAAGTTCCTTTCATACCTTTGAAACTGTAATGGATTCTGTCTATCAGAAATCTCAAATGTAAATGGAATTACTACCAGTCTTCATTCACAGCCAATAAAATCAGACTGAATGAAAATTAAGCAACAGAGAATTTACATAGACATTTTCTCAGAGAAACCACAAAATATATCAAGTCTAAAAAGCTAAAACAGGATTTTGCATGGAAACAGATGCTTTTCTCTTACTTCAGCTAATTTTAGAATGTGAAGTGGTGGTTTTGAATTTCAGAGACAGATTCAGACTTCCCTGTATTTGGCATATATCAGGATTTAATCTCTACTGGGATTCTATTCAACTCTGCATTGCAAAAAGAATGCAGGTCATTGCTCCCCGCTGATTGTACATCCCCCACCATGAACATGCAGAATCAGCAAGCTCATCTCTTGCTTATGCATATTTATGCATTGGTCAGGACCAGGTGTCACAGTTGTGCTTCCACATACCAGGCTTCTGAAGTTACTGTCTCTTTTTTTATTATTTTGTTTTAATGTGACTGAGTGCAAGAGGGAACCTGCTGATTCTGTATGTTTGCTGCTGTGGAGAGGAGGAAAAATCAATATGAGAGCCAAGTACAGCTACAATGGTGTACTGCAAAGTGTAACATTAAGCTGTTTCTGGATGGAAACAGAGCTGATTTATTCTTAATGACTTCACTTTGCTGACCATCGGTTTTTTGTTTCATTATTCAAAGGCAAAGACTGAGCCAGCGTTTTCTGAAAATGCCAAGCACTCTAGAGTGGGAGCAAGTGAGCACAAACTACGTCCTTCAGATGTCTCATTTATCGAATACATATATTTTCAGGGAACTCTTTGTTCTTAAAATGCATGTAGAATGGGGCTTCTATAAACCTGTTTCTAATTTTTTTTTTCACATTTTCAGACATTTTAGCTGTTGGCATTTCAGATTCACACTTGAATTTCTAATTTGTTTCCTTGGATTGCAAATACACATGAAAGCGCACATGCATGCACACAGTATAATTCATTTCTTATGAAAAATCTCACTTTCAGCAATAACCTGTACCATATGATTCCATATCCCAAGATCTCAGTCCAAAGCACTTTCGGACCTAGTTGTACAATTTGCTGAACCCTGGCTGCGGTCTCAGAATAAGATGCTTCAATCGAAAGCTACTATTACTGAATCCCCATTTAATGGTGTGTGTTTTGTAAGGGACTGGTTGGTTCTACACAGTTTGAGAAACCAGACTCTCGTTTGCAATCCTCCCTATTTCCTACTGCTGCATCATCCTCAAGTGTCCTTTGAGAACATAGCAGGCAATAAGGATCTGGCATTTCCTCTCACCATTGCTGTTTCCAGCTGGACTAGATCCTTCCTCTCTCTTCATTGAGGCCTCAGGACCAATGTCTTAGGAGGCAGAGCAAGAGGGCCATCTGCTCTGGATGTAATAATGCCACTGGAGATCCTGTTTCCTTCAAAACTGGCTCTTAGGGGAATGACAAAATATTAAGATCTCATGCCATTGTCCCATGTCCCTATAGATTAAAAGCTTAAAGGCATCAACCTCTTGATTCCTATTAGAATGTAAGATGCTCTGGCTTTCATTGTGTCAGCCTTGTGAGATAGTCCAGACAGGAAGCACACTCAGATGAACTAATTCTACATTATTTTAAGGTTATATTAACAGAATCTTGCAAGTCTGAAAGTACATTTCTCACCTGTTGCCTTTACAGCCCAAGAAACTAGGGAAGGTCCCTTCTGAGATGTTTGTCATGCCCACTTTCCCTGTGCAGGCTAAGCTGCCTCTTATCCAACCATTCCCCTGGCTGTGGCTCTTCCCGCTGTCTCCCAGGGTCATTCCCACATACCATTACACATTGACCCTGATAGGTAGGGTATTAATATAACAGAAAGTAGATACTCATGATTTTCATATTTATATAAGTGATGGAATGGCCACTTATGCAAAGAACATCACTTCCCTTCAATTTATTCCTATACGTTGTCCTGCACTGGAGGGAGGTGGGGTGGAATTTAATATATTAATGCATTTAAATTCTACAGGATTTAACAAATTGCCATTCTGCACCTTTTATGGCATCGCAGGTATCCAGAGTGTCAGTGTGGTGTTGAACCCAGTCATCTCTTGGCAAACTGTCCCAGAGTTATCATGAACTTGTGCAGCTTCCTGAGATACTGTATGATAATGTATTAAATAAAAAGATTTTCAATTATGGAAAAAATGAATAATAATGCTATTTTGTTTCTAATGCAGATTCCCCAGCTGAAGCTGCACACCTTGTAACAGTTAACGCAGATTAGCCACTTAGTCTGATGTTCTAGGTGTTTGACAGAGCAATTGTTTTACTGTCCCAGTACGTAGCATCCCATACATGGGGCTGAATTAGAATTTGAAGAGTCATGTTTTGTCTATCTTTCCTTAGATAGTCATGATAAGTATTTTCAAATCATACGAAAGTACCTACAGTTACCTGGAAGACGGTGTCTGCAGCTGTGTCCCAAACCTCAACCTTTCACCCAATTGCACAGAACTTTGAATACAATGGCAAGAGAGAGAGAAATATCTGCTATATTTAATGCTGCTGTAATTAAAATTCAGATTTCCCAACTGGATTAATTTATAGTGCTATTATTAGTGTCACTTTTAACTAAGTATGAGCAGAGCAGGATCTTGAGTAATTGAAATTCCACAAGCAAGTTTTATAACTTATAAAAAGAAATGATACTTCCCAATTATAATATATTTCTGAACATAGCTCAGGCCCATTAAGATTGATTATGCTGAAATTGCTTCATCATAAGCCATAGAAGTTCTTTCACAGGAAGAATTAGACACTAAATACAGCAATGTTTTCATAGAATCTTAGATTTGGAAAGGGCCAAAAGTTAGATAAGCATCCCAGATCAACAACAATAGCCACATCCAGCCTATAACAACCAGCCTATAAAAAACATCACTTGAGTTCTCCATACGAGGATTACTAATTCATTGAATCACAAGTTCACGTGTAAGACAGTATCATGTTTTTGCACTTCCAGCAAGCTATTGGCCCTATAATTCATGTGTGTGTGTGAGAGAGAGAGAGAGAGACCAATCCACTCCAAGATGAAGGCCTCTTCATTTAATGTTATGTACCATGATCCACCATGCTGGTCTGGTGCTATTTGGTAGATAGATGGTTTTCAACTTCCCAGTCTAAAACTGAGACAGAGTGACAAGTTCAAACACACACACACACACACACACACACACACACACAGTTACAGTTCAGAAGGAGAAGTAATAAGCATGCTAATCCAGTGCTTAAAATAAGGCCACACGTTTCTGATATGTTTCCAAGCAAAAATGAAGCTCTAAGTCAGAAACAGCAGTCGTTGGCCATGTTCACACAACAAACACACTCTAAGGCTGTCAAAAACACAAAATAGGGCAAAATATTCAACTATGTCAGTGTTCCTCAGAAGCCATGGCTGTCATTTAGAACAGTGTTTTGTTTTGTTTTGTTTTGTTTTGTTTTGTTTTGTTTTGTTTTGTTTTGTTTTGTTTTGTTTTGTTTTGTTTTGTTTTGAACCGGGCAACTTTAAGATGTGTGGACTTCAACACCCAGGATGCCGGATGGGGAGTTCTGAGAGTTGAAGCCCACACATCCTAACGTTGCCAAGTTTGAAAAACAGTTTTAGAACATCATTCTTCTTAAAGCCTGTATAGCTCCACCCCTACTATCCTTTAGGAAGGCCTTAAAAATCTGGGTCTTCCAGTAGGCTCTGGGCCAGTGAACTCCACTGGAGTGTTATCTAAGCTTCTGTCTTCCTTGGTACCATGTTTTATTGTGGTTCTTTTGTTTATTGTGATGGTGTGTTTTTAATCCCCTCTGTATACCACCTTGAGTTGCTTGATGATTGGGCAATCCTAGAAAGCCCTCCGTTACCCTATAACTCAGCCCTTCCAGTAGACAGGATAGCTGGGAATTCCAGAAATAACAGGCAGAACTCATATGGGAAGCATTAAGCCAGAAAAAGATGGGGTATGCAGAAAGATAAGATGTACTACCTATTTATTCAGATTTGACTTCTCCTGGCCTCATGGTTAAAAAGTGATCAATATCTCCTGGAGATGAGGGGGGTAGGGTGGAGATTTGTTTCTCCCTACCTTAAAGAGGCATTGATAAGACCTCCACTGAAGCTCTTCCTTGACCTAGAGGTCTATGCAGTTATAGGCCTACTCTCAAACATGCCATTACTGAGAAAGGTGACCAAATAACTGATAGCCTTGCAATTCTAAACCCTCCTGGAAGATAATGATTCCTAGATCCATTTTAATCAGGCTTCCTTGATGGATGACCTATGCTAGAACCTGGATGGTTCAGTGCTGAGTTGCTAGTTCTCTGAGATTTCTCATTAGCTTTTGATGTCATAGTCCTTGGTGTCCTTCTGGAGTGTCCAGTGGGATTTAGCCCTTGGGGGTTTTATAGTAGTTCCATCCTGCCTGCTGGGCCACAGTAGCCTTAGAGAACTGCCCATCAATCCAGAGGCCATTAACCTATAGCGTTCCAAGGGGTTCCTTTTGTCCTCCATGCTGTTCAGCATTTATATGAAATCACTGAGGGAGTTTGTTCAGAACTTTAGAGTAAAGTGCCATCACAATGCTTAATAACACTGAACTTGACTGCTCCTTACCACCCATCTTCAAAAAAGCAATTTTATCATGCTCAATGTGGAAGAGGCTCTTCTTCCCTCTTTGCCAACTGTTCTCTTTACACTCAGAAAGTAGGGCTTTCGATTGTTAATAAACTTTAGCACTGATTTTCATTTATATTTTTTTTATTCTGTATGTTATTATTAATTTCAATTCTATATTTTATGTTTCAGTAGAAAGGCAGGATATAAATAAAAATAAATAAATAAGGCTGCTGTAGATCATTATTTCCATTGATACAAATTAGGACTATGCAGATCCTTTGAATGAGGGGCTTTGGAATGAGCCAGAATATGTACCTCAATCAATTACTGAATTCCAAATTCAGGACCATATTGATAAATGTCCATGACTGCCAGTTATTTAAAAAATTGAAAATGATTGAAGTGGCATATATTAATTGCTAAGATTCTGTTCCCAAGGGGTGAGTAAAATATTTAAATTGTATTTTTCTAATCCCAATTAAATTATCTCGAACTGCATTAAATTGGTAGAGGATTGCAGCCTAACGTAGCTAGTTTGATAAACCATCATTTATTATTTATTTGCTTTAGTTTTATTTTAGTTATTCTTTTAAGTTTGTCTTTGGTTAATACAGTATCCTAAATTATCTAATCTCGTTAGTTAATAATGGATAGGGGGTGGTGACCATGTTGTCTCTCTAGAAAATAAAGTTGTTTTATAGTGGAAAGCAGGATTGGATAGATTGTAAATCCTAGTGCAATTTATTGTTCTGCCAATATGTATTACAACAATATTAAATATATGCAGCTACACTTACGGGCTTTATTTAAGTCCAAAGGAGTTGGCTTCTTGCACTGATGAGAGTTAATAGTCTCATTTTACCATTGGGCCTACTGAAAATCCCTTGAGAATTAAAATTCTCATTAAGTCCATGAGAAAGCAGAATTTAATCAAATGAATTCAAAAGCCCCCTGTTTAAAAATATGCAACTATAAATTGAATTTCTGTAGTAGCTGGCACAGCTCTTTGGTGGCAGCTAAAGTCTTATTTATTATACTATGAATGCAAAACAGAAAAAAACTGAATTCTACATCATCAGTAGCTGCAATCTAGATGCGTTACTTGCCCATGAAACTTTTCTGTTTTAAAAAGCATCATCATATGTCACCTTTCCTAGTTCTAAGGAAGATCCTAATCTGAAATTGACTTAAAGAATGTTACAATTGCTGAGATGTATTCTTCTGACAATGTAAACTGGGTCTAATGCAGAATAAAATAGATTTCATCTCATTAATTTTGATAGCTTGTAATTGGTATTTGATACTTTTCTCAGTTCAGCAAAGTCTACAAGTGAACACTTCCCATAAGCACGGGATATTTTCTCCCATTTTATTGCTCTATATGCAATATACTTCACTTTCAAGAAAGAGAAGGACTTTGTGCACGTGGAATGCTTGAGGTCATAAATATAACATTGAACCAGTTGTTATTGGAACAGATTGCCTGATATTAAGTTGTTAGGAGCTACCTGGCCAGTTCTAAACCACCTTTACCTCAGACTCCTCTTTTCAGTGGACGTTATTTTTAAAACACACCCACAGTCTTTGTGCTATTTAACATTGGTCTGTAAGGAACTTAAGACATGCACAGTAGTATTGGAAAGTAACAATCCTGGTCTTAACAAAACTCTGATTAACAACACGGACTGCAAGGCAAATGACTGCATTTTCAGTCATAGATGCTGTACATGGTTAATAGAATTTAAATTACAAATTAAAAACATGTGGCCTGTTTCCCCATAATGAAAGGGAAATCTGCACCTGCGTTATTTTTCCTGTCACACAGCTTTTAATGTTAGAGAACCTCAGTACGTACACACACACATTAGATTTAGTTGTCAAATACGTCAACAAATTTGGAAAACTGCACAATTTAAGGAATGATTCCATTTTGGCCCAATTAGTTTCAGAGGTATGTATCAAGTCAACCAGTGTCAGAATGTAAAATGCTTGCATCCTGAAGCCTATCTGATTCAAGAAAGGATTTACCTCTTTAGCTCATAAACTAGCTTTCTCTCTCCTTTTCAATATCTATTTTAATTTTCTCTTAATGTTTTAAAATAAAAAGGCTTCTGTATTGTCCTTAAATATTCTCCATTTTATCAAAGTCTTAATTTTGGTTGGTTATCTTTTCTGCCTTGGGTATGAGATATTCATATAATAAAGCAACTGCAAGTAATTTTTAATTAAATAAAGATAGAGTTAAGTCTTTTTCCTTGTTCACTCTTCTGTATGTGAATTTTCAGAAATGTACATTTTTCAAACACATTACACAGTACTATAATTGTTCAATTGCTCCTCTACTGATGTTCTTTTAAAATTCCCTGTTGAAACTGTAATTTATTTCTGATAATGAAAGCTGGAAACTGAAAGGACCAAGTGAGGACAATGGCTAGATTTGCACATTGTGCAAAGCCAAGGTTTATTTAGTGGAATGAACCACGGTTCCAAGCCATAAACAACAGTGTGGCTGAGCCATAAACCACAGTAGCTGGATTCACACAATATATTAAACCAAAGTAAAACACATCATGGCTGATACCATTGGAGAAAGGCACTCCATATTTTAGAAACTTGTTTTCTAGTCGATCTCACAACGATATACAATATACTATTTGCTTATCTCTCAAAGGCATATCAGGGATCACTAACTTGACATCCTCTATGAAAACTAGGCTTGAAGCTTTGTGTGTGGCTATAGTAGAGGAGCAAACCTACGTACATAGTAAATACTGCTACAAGCACTGCAGTCTCATCAAGATTAGGAAGTTATATCTGGCAAGGTGACTTGCTACATGAAACTGTTAGTCAAAGCAGAGAAGGAAATCCCCACTCTTAGACCCCAAGAGGCAATGAAGGAGATGTAGATTCTGCACCAGTGCCAGGCAAGAATATGTTTGCTCATTATTCATGTGCTGGCTGGCAACCTCAGCTTACTGGATTACTCATGATGCAGACTGGAGACACAGTAATATCCATGTATGCAGGCAGTCTCTGTATCTGAAAAGCAATCTGTGCATTGTGATATACAGACATTAAAATATATTGTGCATTGTAATTTTATTACTGGAATGAAATCTGAGCTAAGGGAGAAGAGTTTGAAGAGGCTAATTCTGACACTACAGACTATTGAAGCTAAAATTAATATTCAGACTACAAATCTATGTCCCTTGGCTATATTTTCTGTCTGTCAGTCTGGATCTCTCTGCAAAACTACAACTGCCATAGTCTTGGCAGAAAATTCTATTTGTTTCCAATTAAGGATATACTGGGAATATGTTTACTACATCTACAAGTTTTTCTTGTTGCTAGCTATATTCTCCATTTTCACACTGGTAAAGATACTGTTTTTTAAAAAAATACGAGAAGAACAAAGGAGGAAAATCAAAGTATGGCTCATTTTCAAATTCAAAACAAAGTTCAGAGTGGTACAAATCCATAACAGAAGATAAGTTTTATATTTCGGACTTCTCCAACTGTGAATTTGCCTCTATTGTTAATAGCTGGTAGCTTGTATGTGAGATTCAGATCGTACTTCATTATTCTCTGGTTGTCTGCTATATTCTTAAGGGAGAAAGATATGTTGTCCCACACATTGTGATGTTTCTTTAGGTGGAAAGATGGTTCTTCCCAGGATACAGGAAGTGAATTGAAATGTAATTACTAGTAAGTACTACTGAACCTAGTGGGATTTTTTTTCGAACAAAACTATTTAAGGTTGAGGTCCACCAGCTAACACTAGACCTAGATCATACAACTGGTTGGTAAAAATAGACTCCTATTCTTTCTAAGCAGGGTAATATGCAGGAAGGGAGGGTCCAAAAAGATGCTGGTCACAACTGTGTGATTGCAGTCCCACACCTTTTTTACATGCAGCAACTCATTGAAAAGAGGTGGGGTTTCAATTACATGTTGTGGCCAACACCTTAACTTGTTTTGAACCCTGCAGACACCCCAGTTTCTAAGGAAGAACCCATGTTTAAATAAGCAAGGCCTTATTAGCATTTCACAAGTAAGATGGATTTCAATGGTGTATCTCCCTCCCAAAGCATCTCCTGCTGAACTGACAGGCTTATTCTTTTCCTTGTGGGAATGTTTTGACTCCTGCTGAGACTCTGTTAGAGAGACAACAATATGCTGATATGCTGTCATGCTCCCAGAAAAACGAGTGGCTGAATAGCAACATTTAAAATAAAGTGGGGATATAGTAAAAAAAAAGAAAGAAAGATAGTTTGTATCAGCTGGAGGATGTGAAGTCAGTAGAATGTTGTTTAGTTATATTGAGAACAAGGAATACTCCTAAAGTTCTGTCTAGTATTTAGATGGATTTGCATGAAAAGAAGCAAAAGGGTGATCATAAACAGGGTCTAACAACCAAGTACTTGGATGGAAAACCACCAGGAAATCTTAGGGCTATAAGCTAGATGGAGATGTTAAAAAAATACCCCAGAAGACATCCAGGACAAATCACTGCCAAGAAAACTACATGGGTGTGTCCATGTACTCAGGAAGAATCCAGCCCACCTTAACTCAAGGGAGTCATTACTTTGCTATTACCTTCCCTTGAGCTTTTCAACAAAAGCACCATCCTATCAGCACACTAACAGAATATTTTTACCCAGAAACACTTGTGCCTTTAAAGAAATATGGAGAGTAATTTCAGAATGGTATGTGACATTGCACGTAGGTGGTCTTAAAGACACCCAAAGTTTAGCAGAAAGAGTAGGGACACAGATAATAAGGATCCTTTATACTTCAGTGGCAAATTGGAAATAATTTAAAAATGAACTTGCAGACTGAATTTTTGCTCATTGTTATTGTTGTTAGTAATTATAATGTATATGGCCTCCCATCTTAAGCAAATAACGTTGGATAATAAAAATGACATAAATACAAACATAATGAATACCAAATGAAAATCCCAAAGCCGAGGCACCTCATACATAATCTTAAGTCTCAGATTCATCAAAGTCAGGCTTTGCTAACAACATGCCCCTGATGTCTATAGAGAATCATACAGAACCGATTATTGTATCATTTTAGAGAATCCAGAGTTCTTCAGCATTGTTTTTTATTTTTTATTTAATTCACTTTTGTAGCAAATCTTTTAAAAATATTTATAGGGAAGCAGTACATTGTAAAATAGGACTGTGATGGAACATTAAGGCAACTCCCTGGCCTGGGGAGATCTATTTGGGTGTTCTGCATGTGTGTGTGTGTACACCTATGTATGCCTAAAACACAAAATATACACCCAATATTTACTGCTCAAAAGCAATTGCGTGAGTGATCCTTACTGTTGTAAACACATACCATTATCCATAATGTGATGATTCAAAGGTGGCTGATCAAGAACTTTCTATGCTATCCTATCATGCCTGCTGAGTAAAAATGCCCTGTGAATTCAAAAAGGCTCGCTTTCAGCAAAGTGGATTTAAAATTGCTAATGGTATTTTCTCTATTGACTTTTATTACATCGAGATTTTTAAGGAGTGCCCTTTTCAGACAACTTGTTAAAAAATAAGCTAATGTAAGATAGATCCTTGTCAAACTCTCTACCCATTATTCAGTATTACAAAGTTTGAACCAATGTTCAAAATACAGTACAGATGTTTTAGCTTCTTTCCTCTCAACTGTCCTATAATTCCTTACTTGTTTTAAGACATAGAGCAACTGGTATAGTTCAACAAAACCTAGTGAATGAACAAACCATGACTGCATTATCAAAGCGCTGACTTTTTTTTAAAAAATGCACATAGAAAGGAGCAAGGCTTCACAGCCACTTTTTTGACCATTTTGACCATCCCAAGGTTATCCAAATACCGCTTATTAGACTCAAGAGTTTAGCAGCATCCTTACAAATTATAATTCACATATCTTATTTATTTTTAATGTAAACTTTAAAACAGGGAATAACCAAGCCAATATCAATATGTTGAATAAAGTGGTATTAAACAGGACAAGTTCTGAAGCTTTGTATAAGCCTCCCTTTGATTATAAGCATACTTTTTACTAAGTATTTGCATATTATGTTTAGAATGTATTAATACAATGTGATTTTACTTATTCATATTTTATTCTTCAGATTTAATAACTTCTCTAAATTTGTGAAACATTAAATTGCAAAATGCAAAGCAACAACAACCCCACAACAGTAATAATGACATTTCATGTTATTAAAATGTATGCCCACTAATTATTGATCTGATGCTGTTCTATATAAAGGTGGCATGCTTGGCTGCATAGAAATATTTGAAGATCATTAATATACATGTGTTATTTTGCTGAGCCTGAATTGGAAGTGCTAGATTATTCCTATTGTCTAACAAATTAGGAAATGTGACAGCTAATGCCATGAAGCCCTGATGTATGATTTCTTTCCCCATCTTCTTATTAATTTCTGTCAAATTAAAACTAAAATACCATTGCAAACCTTGAAGAGCATAATATGAAAATCAAATATGAATAGCTATTACCAAAACATAGTACTCTTGATTGCTCAAGGCAAGGAGGGAGGGAGGGAGGGAGGGAGGGAGGGAGGGAGGGAGGGAAAAGTTAAATTTGTATAAGAAAACTGTGGCATTTGTTTTGGATATATTGATAACTGAAACTTGGACCCTAATCATAACATTCATATAGTGGAAAAATTCTAATTTTTTTGTGCCATTGAATCCCATTATCACCTTAAGTTTTTTCCTCAAAACAGAAACCTAAGTGATATTCAGTATGCTGCTAAATTGCCAATCCATCATTTAACTCTGAGGACAGATTAATAATTTTCTTTCTTGTTTCAGACACATTTCATAACCAAGATATCCTGAAATTTTACACATCCTTGAGATGACCTTTCTACTGTCCTTATTTCACCAAATATCACAAGCAATGTTTTTCCCATTCCAGCAACCTTCAGGATACATAGATCTTGATATTACTTTGGAGCTGCTATGCTATAGAGGCCTCTGTAAATAATTGATGACATGTAGCCCATTCATTGTGAAATTCTGAAGAGTCTTAATACTGGAAGGGCGCATACATCTTTAATGCATTTTGTATAACTCAAAGTTAACCTTTAGAAAAGGTACATGCTTCTTTTGTATGAATCCCTAAATCAGCTTTTCTAATCTAACACTGGATAATCACATATCCTTCCCATAGCAGTAGCCAAACTCATGCTGTGAGTTTGACTTACAAATATAAAGCATTGCAGTACGATGCAATTTTGGTGTAACCTGATAGAATATGCAACTATTCTTTGTTAATGGTTTAATAATCAGTCTCAGTTACACTGGTATGGGTAATTCTTCATTCTTTGCCATAATAGGCATTCATCTGATCACTATCACAATCTTTCACAAAATATTTGAAATGACATTGGTGCCCATAAAATATACTTTATTCAGTTGATGAAATTCTCAGATTTTCCCACTGATAACTGAACAAATTAAACAGAGTGGCTGAATGAACTGACATGAGTAGCTGAATAAAATGAGAAAGCATATCCAAGGAAATGCAAAATCTAACCAGCTAATGCAATTACTGAGACAGATCACATCACCAGATGGTTAGAAACAGAGCCAACAATGAATCTGGATCATTTCTAAGCCATCCCACTCCTGAAATACTCTGGATGGCAAACAAAACAATACAGTTAAAACAAACCTGAACTAATACAATAAAATTCAAAATCATCATGGTGCCTTACCCCCATCAGCATGAGCCAAAGATATGATCAAATATGACTGTTTTAACCTGGCCAAGAGGGTGTGACTACGTATATCTCCAGGGGGAGGGAGTTCCATAAAATGAGAGCTGCTACTAAGAAAGTTTGCAGCTTTGCCTCATCCCATGTCCTCCAGAAAGGAAGAGACTCTCAGCAGGCCATCTCATGATAACCAAACTAGATGGGCATATAGTATTCTGGCAATGCATTGCCTGATATAACTTGGTGCTGTTTGGTGTAGAACTTTAAAGGTAACCAACGGCATCTGAATTGGGTCTGGAAGCCTCCTGGTAACCAGTGTAGCTATTTAAAATTGGTGTTATTGTACACTGATGGGACCGAACCACCAGTACTCTAGCCACTGTGTTTCACAAGCTGTAGCTTCCAAGTCATCTCAAAAGGCAGTCCAACACAGATTATGTTGCAGTTGTACAGCCAAGTTGTGTTTAAGCATGACTCACTGTTGAAAGGCATCCTGATTCAAGTAGGGCCATAGTGTGAGCCCAACTGGGTGAATTTCAGACAGAACTATATTCCCATCTTTACCCTCTAGAGTTTCAGTAATACACACCAGCTCAGCTTGTTCATCCATCACCATATTTTATGTGGGCCTGATCTTACTGTGATCCAATCTCACATTTACCAGTAGCAATTAGAGGCCAAAGTACCCAACAATTTGCCACTTGGAACTACCCAGTGCCCCCCCACTACCCTCTAGCCTTCATGGTCACAACTTCAGTCCTCATTTCTTCACCTAGAAGGGCTGAATTAACCTCCCAACCCTTTCTGTCTTTGCGTGCCCCCACCTACCATTCAGCCCTCCATGTGCAAGCATCACTGTTGGCCTAACATGGCAGGCACAATTAGCAACACTACCTCTAATCTACCTCAGTCATTCACTCAACCATGGAGCCTCCTCACACACGCTCTCTATTTTTCCACTTCACATACTATATCCCTCTATCTTCCCTGAGGCACACAGATCTAGCTTTCATCCATATACCATCCATCATCTATTTTCCCCTAACTCTCAATCCAAAAGAGTATTTTCTACCCTTCCACAGGGATTGTGATCTTAGTTAGAAATGGAAAGAATCTGACTACTTTTTAAGTAGTTATGCATCATTCATTACCTCAATTTAAGTACAATGTTACAATAAAATTACAGCATCAGTAAAATACAGTGGAGGTGGATTTGACAGACAGGAACAATTTTAAAATCAATTCACATTATTTAATTATCACAAAAGAAGGCTCTTTCCTCTCCAGGGAAAAACAGGAAGAAAGATGACTAACTTATAGACCTTTGGTATCCTGGGCAGATGCTAACTTGTATCAGTAAAATTATTTATTGCACCAAGAAACAAACTGGTAATTAATACAGGCAATGCACACTTGGTATAATATAGCTCTACATAATAGTGCTGACTAACTCTTTGCCATCAGATTGAAGAGTCTTCAAAGATGCTGCAATGTAGATATAATTAAGGCTTGCATGATCATAGCCAAATCAATTCTCAGGGATGATGGTAGGTGATACCTTAGCCAAAGCTGGGCAAGGAATTACTGGCTACTACAGCTATTTCAACAACCAAGTGCAAAGCCAATTCTGAGAATATCTTCAGACTCCCAATCTGAAAACTATCCACCTAAGATTCTAGTAGTGAACATAACTTTGTGGACTGAGAAAAATATGTAATACTTAACTTCTAATGAAATCTGGACCTTCAAGTGTATTGGATAAGAGTATGACCCCCTGGGAAAGTACTGCAAAATTAATTGGTGTTGAGTTCTTAAGGAGATAAACCCCAAACAAAGAGCTTAAAATACCCTGAAGAAATTCATGGCAAGAAATGTATGGATTTCCAGTATAGGGCCTGTTATCATCGATGGATATATACAGTAACTAAAATTAAAAGTTATAAACATAATTGTTAATTCCCACTGAAAATTACTATGGCAGCAGAAAGGACAATGTTGTAGACTTATAACTACAGTTTTATTCATTTGTTTTTCCATCTAGAGTTTCTTTATAGCAGACTTCATGATCAGACTTCCCAATGTGCCTAGAAAAGATAGACAGGAGGAAGAAGAAAAGCCAGGTTTATAAAGAAGAGCACAATAAATTGTGTGTGTGTGTGTGTGTGTGTGTGTAAAGGCATGAGCATATGCCTATATATGTGCATTTTTTTCCGATCCTGCCCAATATGTTCTCCTTGCCAAAGATAAGTTGCAAAACAAATTGGCAAAGGGAGAAGGAAAACTGCAATAAATTGTTTAAATATGTTTAAGGCTTCTATGACACCTCCATCTGGATTTAGAGCCGATAATTATGGGGAAATTTCAAGGGTCTACAACTTTGTACTGCCAAATGCCATGGGATTTCTGCATACACGGATTAATGTGTCTCCGTTACTTTATCCATTGCTTCTCTTCTTGCTTCTGCAATTTCCAAGTTCTGAAAAAACTATTTAATGTGTTTTGAATTTTAATTCAGTGATCTTCAGCACGTATGTATAAGGGATCCACGTGCAACATGGGAGACATTTTCATGTGGGCTTATACAGTTGGAGATATTTCCCAATGCTAAAGTGTGAATCCCACAGAAAATGCTATATTTAAGGTGCACAGCTCTTTCACGGGCTTACAAATTTTCTGCTATCATCCATGATCCCAATTCAGTATGACTCCAATTATGTCAAAAGAAAAAAGCAAAAACAAGCAAACAAAACAGAAAATAGCTCAGATAAATGTAGCTTCAGTTTATACAAATCACATGAATAATTCAACAGCATTCAGCATATTATTAAGAAATGACTCATTCAAAATACATACTGGGGGGAAAAAAGGACAAAAATTTACACTCTGAAGACAGTCAGTAAATTATTGTCCCATCAATGGGAGAGAATATGCTTCACCCAAAGAAGTGAGCCAAGCTATAGATGAACACAACCTGGAAAATCTCTAATCTGTTTCCTGTTTTGCTTTTTTTTGCTTTGTGTCTCACATGCATCTTTCCTGCTCATACATCTGAACAAATATTTTCCCCTGGCTGCTGGTGGTAGTCATGTCTCACAATATTGCAGCTTCATACTAGATCATTAAGAACTGTGCTAGAAACAAATGTACTTGGGATATATTACAAAATGCATGTGAGTGTTGTAACCAGCATCAATACTTCTTGGCTGGATAGGGCTCAACTGTAGCGGAGGGTGAAAAATGCCTCACCTAAGAAAAACAAAAAATAAAAATGGCATCAGCTGTTACAGTCCACATATTAAAATGTTACACCAACCCAGTTTAACACCAACCCACTAAAGAAACTAGACAACCTAATCAACTGAAACTAGACAAACTAATCAAGAGAACCCTTAATGACCTAACCAAGAAAGGCCAGATCACAAAAGAACAGTGGCGGATGAAAAGCAGTGGACCCCTCCTCCCATGTTTCTATGGATGACCAAAAATACACAAGCCTAACATACCTCTTCGACCAATTGTATCTTTACCAGGGACTCCAACATACAATATAGCAAAAGAACTGCCAAAAAAGCTTGGACATCTCACAGAGAGGAGCAAATATTCCATCAACCCCTCACTACAGTGCCTCCAGAAAATCAGAGATGTACTCACAGATGAAGATGAAATTATGGTCTCATTTGATGTCACAGCACTCTTTACATCCATAAACCCAGAAGTAGCGAAAGAATCCATATCAGCAGTACTACACAACACACCCAACCTAACCAAACACACCCAGATCGAAATACCCAGAATCATGGACCTCATCAACCTCTGCCTCACTACCTATTTTCAGTTTGATGGACAAATATACCAACAAATCAGAGGCACACCCATGGGATCTCCACTCTCAGGACTCATAGCAGAGATTGTAATGCAATCCCTAGCAACTATAGCACTTCCACACATACAACCTGAAGTATGGATCTGGTATGTAGATGACACCTTTGTTATAATAAAAAAGGAATAACTAGAGAAGACACATGAAACTATCAACAATATCTTCAAAGGAATAAAATTCACCAGATAGGAAGAAAACAACAGTATGCTACCCTTCCTGGATATCCTCATCAGCAGAGGAAACAACAGCAAATTTGAAACCCAAGTCTATCAGAAGACAATCCACACTAATCAAGTACTCCATTACCAAAATAACAACCCAACCTCCCACAAGAGGAGCTGTGTAAGCACATTATTCAAACAAGCACAAATGCACTGCAGCAACTCAGAACAGCAGAAAAAGGAAACAGACCACCTATTCAACATCTTCCAACAAAATGGATATCCACACAACTTTATCAAAAAGTGCCTGACCACTCAACCTACTACAATACAACCAACACAAGCTATGAAAAGGATAACACTGCCATACATCAGAAATGTCTCAGAAACTACCAACAGACTATTACAACCACATGGCATCTCTGTAGCACACAAACCAACTAAAGCCCTCCAAAACATCTTAAGCAAACCAAAAGACCCAGTAGCCCAAAGAGAAGAAACAGGAGTCATCTACAACATACAGTGTAAGGACTGTAACAACCACTATGTAGGACAGACAGGCAGAAGGCTAGCAGAGTGCATCCATGAACACCAACTAGCAGTCAGACGACACAATGAAAATTCCTTAATCTCACAACACATGGGCAGGCTTAATCATAGTTTCAGCTGGGAAACTGTCAGCATCCTAGACCAAGCTAAATCCAAAAACCCTAGGGAATTCCTGGAAGCTTGCTATTCAGACAAGGCAGCCATCAATAGGCACATAAAGATAAACAACATCTACACACTATTCAAAAGAGACAATAAAAAGGAAAACAAAAGACCAGAACATCTCCTTACCAGCAATCATCACCCAGATAAGCAGAGATTAACACCAAGATTATCACCAGACATACATCAAGCAGTAAACAATACCCTAATCAAGGAACTACCAGAGGAAAAACAAAACGAAACCCTCACCCCCATCAACAGTGGCAGGGCAAGCCACTGTACATAAACAGAGAGCAAACCCCATTCCATTCTAGCACTGAAGATGTTACCTGGCCAGGTAACAAAACATTTGCAAGAAAACAACCAAGCTCAGAGAACCCCAAGGATTCCACATATTAAAATGGTCCAAACTAAAATATATATGAATTGAAATGAATTTCACTTAGTGTCTTTGATAACCTTGTTTCTTAAAAATTTAGAGTATTAAATTTATGAGATCAGTTTAAACATCTGAGCTTAAGAATATGAGCCATGGTGCATTAATAACAGCAGGGCATGCAGGAAATCATTAATGAATTTGGAATGCATTCTAGCAATTATTTTATAGATGTGTAACACTGAGGCCAGAACTATCAATGAATCCATGGTGAAATATGCAAAGCAGATAAACATTACCCCAATCCCACACTTTTTTTAAAAAAATATGCACACCTGGGATTCTCAGTCTAGAAAGAAAGAGAAAAGCCACACAAAATATGACAGTGATGTTAGGTGAGGCTGTTGATGTTCTCCTCTGTTATTCTCTGCTCAGTTTTCTAGGGTTGATGTGTTAGAATAAAGAGGTTTTTCAAACCAGTAAATCATGTCCTTAACCTTTGGAAGGCTCATTTCACTTCACATGCTCTTCATGTGTGCCCAGGTTTTAGTAGTGAAATATCGTATTATAGAACTACATGTTACATAGTGCGTACTCTGTTGGCTAAAGTAACAACCCAGCTGAATAAGTTTAGGATTCCAGATGCTAAATATTGAAAGAATAGAATGCCATAAGCTTTCATGGAACCCTAAAGTATGACCTATGAATAAGGGATACATTTATTAAATGCTTTAACTTAAAAATATTTCTGATCAATTGTGCACATTTTTTTCTTTCTTTTTTACATTGTGTTTGTTTTACTTCTTTATTAAGGATTAAAATTTAAAAAGCATTACAAAAAGTGGTTTCTGCAATTAGCAATTGTGTAATAAGCTCTCTGGTCAAAAAAAGAAAAGAGGGAGATTATTATTTTAATCGGGTCTGGCAGGATTATATCTGCTTTATGAAAGATAAAAGGGTATAATCCTGCCAGTCCTGATAACATAATGATCGCCCTCTGTTTTCTTGAGCAGATGAATTTTCATCAAAGACCTTTTTAAGCAGGACTATTGACCAAATCTTATCAAGCCATTTTTTGAATAACAAATTAGCCCACTCTTTCCACTGCTGCACAATGATTAACTAAAAGCAGGTGGAGAATTAGGGGCACTGTTCCCCCGATAACAGGATCTGATGCCTGAGTTATGAAGATGGGCATGCAGGACAAATAAGACTGCTCCTCCTATACTACCCTCCCAAATGAACAGCTATGCCCCTGCCCACGTTGTGGGTTTCTGGTGAATTGCCTCAGAGTTATTGTGTCTCCCTAGGGAGAGGGTTTGGTAGCAACTCATGAGTTCATGAATGTCACAACAAACATGGCCTTGTTGGAGGTTGTTAAGGCCCAACTCATGTGGAAGGTCACCCATTAGCTCTGGGTTTTTTCTAAGAGCAGATGAGATGTGATCAGGGGGTGGGGGACACTGCTGTCAATCCTATATCACGGTCAAATCACTCTTTGGTTGTCAAACAGCTAAGTGCCACTGATTTCCAGAGGTGATGAATTCATCCAACTGTGGTTTCCACTGGGCACTTGGGAAGTGTCCTGTGGGCCCTTTATCTAAGCTCTAATCAAGGTCTGAAACACACAGGCAGCTGCAGTTCTTGATGGAAGTACACTAGAGAGGCCTTTTCCTGCATGATGATCCACTGAGGGGCTGCTTGATATACTGAGAGATGAAGCTGCAGGAGATGAAGCAACAGAAATCTGGAGTAACACTGGTAAACAATCAAAAGCAAATACAACTGAACATAAGCATGAGCTCAGGTTTAACCCAACACTGTGGCAAAAAGAGTGGTGAAGTGTCAATATTTCATGCTTATTACATCTATGGATTGCTCTTCAGCAGCCCAGTTTAGAGTGACCTGGATCCTTTCATGAAGGATGGGCTGCATGATCAGTTACAGGATTGCTGTGACGAAATTGCAAGGCATCTGCAAGATAAAATACTCCTATTGCTCGAATCTGGATTCTGGCTGGCTAATTCCCAGAGAAGTGACAGAGATAATGTCTTGCAAGATTCCAGAAATCAGGTGGATTCTGAACATATGGACAGGATTCTATGCAACATCTGTTCTGCCACGCCCTGAATTGGACCTCTATCCTCCATGGTTGGTGAAAGCTACCAGGGAAGTTTACGAGAGGATGGGCGAGGGTGGTGGTTAATGATGTTTTGGTGAAGGGATGGTGCCAACTGCCTTGAAACAGGTGATTGTGCATTCCTTCCTCAGAAAGCCAATATGTGCCCCACTGATTATGGCCCATCTTCAAACTTCCCTTCTTGAGAAGGTGGTGGGCTGCAGACATCCCTGGATGAAGCAGATATTTAGGCTCCTTCTCCTCAGGATGCTGCCATTAGGGACCGTAAGGACAAGGCAGTATACTCCCAAAGATAAGGTCAGCCCCTTCCTCGCTACTGATCTGGATGGCAATAAAAATTTGGATCTTGTGGAGGTCCTGGGTGGGGGGAGAGGTATTGTGTTGCTCCTAGAGGCTTCAGGCATTGTTGCGTATGAAGTTGAATGCGGCTATATAGTGGCTATGTTTGAGATTTTACTGTTATGGCATTAGTGCTTTGATTATTATGATGTATATAACATTTTAAACCTAAAATTGTAATCAGTATAATCCATTTAGAGTCATTTTGATTGGAGCAGAATATAAGACTCAATCAACCAGTCCCTGAAAGAATGTTCCTATAGTTCAGTGATGACAGACTACAGAATCCATGATAAAAATTTCTGATCTTTTGTTATTCTGCTGATACCTTTTTAATTGTAATAATCCAATCATGTAAAACTTTAAAAATATCTAAGTATTAACTAGATCCCAAAATAAATTATGTCCACATAAAAACGTTATCTTTGCTTAATACATACTTCAGATGGTTGGTTGGTTGGTTGGTTGGTTGGTTGGTTGGTTGGTTGGTTTATTTTGCTCTTTACGCACATTCAGTTTGGATAAGGTAACATGCATTTATAAAGATTTGTCTATGCAATCTCATAGAAAATCTTCATATATAAGAAGAATCATCTTCATATGTAACATAAGCCAGAATTACATAGAATTGTTGGCTTATCAGGAACAAATCTGGGTGGTGGTATGTTGCTCCCACTTGATTCTTCTCAGGGGCATCCACAGGGGATAAAGAAAGTCAAGATGGTGATACTCATAAAAAGGGGCACAGCTTCAATTGCACTGTTGCACCTGCCATTTTGATTCTTTTTACACCCTCTGAGGATGCTCCTGCTTCTGTTTCTTCAACGGTGGCTAAAAAGGCCAAGAAACCTCTGTTTGTGGTGTTTTTAACATTATGCCTTAACTGGGATCCCTGCCTTTCTTTCTCTTAACAAACCAGAATGTTAAGCCACAAAATATTATGGAACAAAGCCTGATTTTACTATGTTTTATACTTCTCAACAAATATAATCCTTCTTGAATTATAAAAAGATAAAATGCCATGTTTAATGACATTAACGCTTACACAGATACTATTAAAACTACCATCAGATGACAGGATGCAAATTGTGTGCATGGTTGCATATTTTAAAAATGTATAGTTTGTATCCTCCCCCCTCCCCAAGTCCTGCCTCATTATGGTGGTGGAGGGGGGGAGTCGTGGTATGGATGAGCAAATAATGCCAGGACTGTACACCAAGAAAACCAAATGGTCAGAAGCAAACTGTGCATGTTTATTTGGCAATAATTCCCATAGAATTCAACACCCCATATCAAGTACATTCAGGATTGTATACATTCCATTTCCACAGGACGATCTGGGGACTACATTTTTATGCAGGGAGCCAGGGATTTCTGCCCAAGACTACTGACCATGTAGGCAACCTCATTTCACAGAACCCTTTAGGCAAAACAATGAATCATGAATGTGCATTATCAATATAAATTCATAATATGCATCAGCTGTAAAAAAAAAAAAAAGAGGAATACTGTAGTCTCAAAATAGTCTATCACCGTTACTATGGACCTGAAAGCAACATCTTCTCTCTAAATTGGTGCAACTGAGTTTTCCTAGAAATAAGTACTAAAACTACCAGCTTATAGATACATAGTTAAAGATTGATACATACCTGATTGTCCTACTTACAATAATTTCCTATTTGGGGCAGTATAATAAAACAGGAAATGCATGAATGACCACTTAATACAATATATGTATCATATGTTCTTCTGGTAAAACGTTTGATTCTATTATGGCTTCATTTCAAGAAGATTAAAACTATGCCCATTTTTTACATGGAAGAGGTTTCCAGTAAAAGCTTCCATAATATATTTATGACATATCTTATACTCTCTCTAATGTGCCATCTAACTATGCAATCCCATTAAGTCCTAGAACTTGAAATGTCCATGAATTTGATTAGAGGGAGGGAAATCATGAGATTTGTACATGTGCCTCTTTAATAGGATTTTCTTTGGAACTAATCAGATAGGAACTTATTACTGAAAGCTAAGATTATTTTTCCAAGAAATATGTGTGCCATCAGGATCTGAAATTTCAGCTTCAATTGCATCTTTCCATCCCCTGCTTAGGTTTACACATAACTCTATTAGATTTGCTGATGACATAATGAAATGACACTGCTGTGGCCAGAACGCAGAGGGCTGATACTGTTTTATTACAGAATATCCCTGGTGCCTCAAGTAGACAGATTCAGAATTAGAAATGTTAGACAGGAAACCTTAAATGCCACATGTGGGTAGGGGGGATGTCTCTCTGTTTGTTTTTATATAGAAGTTTTTTAGCTTCAACTCAACATTTGTTCGCGGACACTTCCATGATGTTTATGTGAATCTTCTGCTTAGATGATAAAGACTTTACAGCTGCCTATAAAAGTCTTTAATGCACCCATGTCCCTCCCTTGTCCCATTCTGTTATGAGTGTCAGTCAATGCCTCATAATAATGCTTATGAATGTCATTTCTCTCATGAGTACTTGGAGTTTTATATTATCATGAAGTGCAGTTGCTCCTTTCAGGCACTAGCAGTTGAACTTGGAATCACTAAACCATGCCACTACTTTTCAAGCCTAATACAGACTTGATATTAATATTACCAAAGAGCTTAAACCTCTTGAGATAGGAATTGCAATGTGTTTAGTATTATTTAATTGCTATAGTTTGATCCTATGCTTTTGACTGGATTGGCTTGTCGCAAATACAAAGTAAGTGAAGTTGCAGCCCAAAGAACTTATACTGGTAAGTAACACCAGTTAACTGCATAAGTCTTACTCTTAAGTAGCCAGATATGTTACTATAAGAAGGCCTTCTCTCCTTGGGTCCCTCAGCTATGGTCTGGCGTGTCTTGTTTTCACAGTCCAATTATGTCTTATGTTATGCCCCCTGTGTTTTTGCTTGCTTATATCTATCTGTGCCTATCTATTATTTATTTTTTGGTTCCGTTCCATGAACTAAAATATAATGAGAATTGGTTGATGGAAGCTATGAACTCTACATTGAAGTAGATGCAGATGTTGTAATGAGAAAATAGGCATATCTGTACGGAGACAAAAATATGTGGTTGTTTATTTCTTTGTTAGACTTATATCCCTCCATTCCTTTAGAAACTCTAGATGGGATGTATAGCACGTCCTTCTCTATTTTTTCCCCACAACAATTCTTTGAAATAGGATGGTCTGAAAGAGAGTGGGTAACCAAAGTCACACAATGAATGTTGATAGCTATGAGTGGACTTAAATCTGAGTTTTTCTAGTTCTAATCTCTTAACTACGATACCATGCTGGCTCTCACTAATATTAGTTATTAATGTTAAAATATTGTTTTTAATTAGAAAATGCTAATTGCACAACTGGAATATTCACTGCAAGAGAACAACATTTCATGCTGAAAAAGAAGATAACAAAATACTATTATGCCAAAAAGGTATAATAGAGAAAAATACAAAACATGATAAATTGGGAAGCCTGATTGTTCCTTCAAGCAGCAAAATGCTATTACCTGACAAAAAATAAATGAAGGCTATTTTTCTTTCTACTCTGTGCAAGGTATCTTGCTACACTCTTGGTTCATCTACCATTTGCATATTAGTTCAAAAAGAAATATATTACCATTTTGACAATTAGGTGGATCAAGAAATTCAGTGAAGTACAAGGAAAATTTTCTCAGAATAGATAAATTCTACAGCATGGAAGCAAAAGAAGCAGGACAAATATTTTAAAAATACAGGAAATCAAACACAATAGTGAGTGCTCCTGTTACCTAATTAGATTTTAGCACCATCCACTTTATAAATGGAATGGAATCTCTTCCCTGGTGAAGAGCCAAACTTCATTGTTTGCTTGCTTTATTTGTTTTTCACTATTTAGGAAGTCACCCAAGTACCTCAAAAGGGCAGTTGAGCCTTGTACTCACTGACATCAGAAATATATAGATCAGTCAATATCTAGTCCATTCTACTGTTTGAGTTACCAGAATAATATTGCACCCTGATGAGGTTTTTATTCACTTAAAAACACTACAAAAAATTAGTAAATCGTATTTAGTCACAGTGTTTCCTAAACCAAAGTTTCTCTGAGACATCTGACAGCCATTTGTATTAACTGAGCCATATAGTATCAATCCCCAAGTAATGAAGGGAAGGGCTGGAAGTCTGCTATGTCCAGTGAGCAAGTAGCACTGAACTGTAACGGTAGAGACAGAGAGGAAAAAGGAATGGAAAAAGTGGAATCATGAATGGAAACAAATCAACTGCTGGAGCATCTGGAGGAATGTCAATGGTACTGATGGCTGGGGAAGATTCTGGAGCGTTTAGAGGAAGGGAAGAGCTAGCGGACTTGGAGCTGAAGTTAGGTGGACATTTCTAGAAATGAGCACCTAGTATGCACTGGATATAATTTTACTCATATATTCAATATGAAATACCATTATAAAAATGCTACTGCTACTTATTACATGATATTGATTATTATAAGAAATGCAATGAAAAGATAGAAAAGACACCAAACATAATTAAAATTAATTCCACTCTAGAAACAAAACCCTCTTATGATAATGAAATCCTACTATGAGCTGAGACCCACATTTAAACTTCAACTTTGAGAAATGTGGAGACTTTTATAAGAGTCCCAGCCCACTAAAATACATGTTAATAATATTTTTTTGTGCATTTAGATAGTGAAACTTTCCACAATGCACAGCTGGAATTGGAGCAATTGATTCAACTTCACATCCATGTATAGTCTATCTAAAATTTATCATAGCGTGCTTGATGTGTTGGGTGGTCCTATATCCCACTTTACTGAATTCCACAATGAATTCCTCATTATGATGAAATGTATCATATTTCTGTTTGAAGTATAAAAATTATCTTCATTTCCTCTGCGTATGCATAGATACAAATGATTTGTGCACATTTATGTCCTCCTTTTTCATAATGCGTGACTAGCCATCATTTAGAGCAAATGTGCATTACATTTATGTGTATCAAGTTTTGGTGTTCTTAGTTTAATGGGTAAAGATGTCTAAGAAGTACAGAAACAAAACTGTTGAAGCCACAAGTCATTTCAAAGTGCTACTGTTACCTCACTCTGAGTGCAGGCCATGTTTATGAAAAGTATAATTTTCCATGTATTATCTCTTACTTAGAAATACTTTACTATATTTTATAAACAGAGGTTGGCAACGCTCTCAGGTACTAGGAGCTATATCCTAGTAATAATGATCAGAGTTATTTTTAAGTGAAGATGGTTAAGATCAATGGCCAATGCCAAACCCAGATTAACAATTCCTCATCAATATAAGACATCTTCATCCAATTACATAAACATTCATTTGCTACGAATGGTGAATAAGTACTCAGATCTCCCAGAACTGGCTTTCATATCCCAAACTATACTAACTGCTTGCTATGGGATATCAATAAAGGGACTTCCCATACAAACTGGTTTGTTTGCATTTATCTATTAAAGATTGGTTTTCTTCTCTTAGTCTGCTGGTATGAAACTATTTTAAAAAGCAATTTTCAACTAGGAGAGCAATAACTTTGATGGATGCATATATAAATGTGCTTGATATTTTAAAAGAAAAATTGAAACATTCAGCAAATCTCAAGGAGTGTACCAATAAGGCATCCATTGCTTGCACAATGTGCTAAAAATATTGTGATTTATTAATTTTAGCTTAATATGTTGTATGAACCCTGCCATTATAAGTTATTGAACAAAATATAGATAAAGCCATGGCTTAATATAAGTCTTCTCCCTTTGTTTTAAGTTCTGTTGTGAACAGCAAGGGTTTTCCCTGCCTCATCAAATGCCTTCTGGTTCAAGAACCTGGAAACTCTTTTAGCTGGCTTCTAAGCTGCAGATTTTGGAGAAATAAAGGTGTGACTGGAAAGAAGCGATAACTATTTGTTTATCTTTCATTGTACTTTTGGCAACTGCAAGTCAAAGATTCTTCCGTGAAAAAAGAAAAGTAAGTATGATTGGTTAAGCATAGAAAAATCAGTCTCTTTGGTTTAAACCTTAGACTAGGCACAGTCTAATGGTAGGCAAACATTCCCCAGAAATGTAGATCCTAATCACTGATACTTTATTCAGAAAGCACAGTTGTGGGTGTTTTTCACACAGGGAAAAATAAAGTTATATATAACACCAGTACTGTCAGGCCCAGCCCAAGAACAACGATGAAACAGTCCAGTCCAGTCCAGTCCGGTTCCTTTATTTGCTTACACCTTATAGACAGAATCTTGCCAAACTAAATCTATACTACAGCAAACTAGCGGATATACCCTGTGAGATTCTATGGAAGGCAAAAGGAGAAGGGGACGGCAGAGGATAAGATGGTTAGATAGCATCACTGAAGCAATGAGCATGAAGCTGAGCAAACTCAGGGAGGCAGTGAAGGACAGGAAGGCCTGGCGCGATATAGTTCATGGGGTCGCAAAGAGTCAGACATGACTTAACGACTGAACAACAAAAATCCTGAATCTCTTTCTCTTCTCATGCGGACTATGCTGCCTCTTGTCTCCTACCCCCTCCTGGAATGCACCCCTTCCTTCCTGATAGCCTTGATCTCCCGCATCACTCTCCTCCTCATAGATACATTCCATCACAAGTACATTTTATGGTTTTTACACCACCCCTTAGTCTTAGGAGTAGGTTTTTTTTTCTTTCTCAAATCAAGATGGGCAATTTCTGTTGTTGCAATGTTGTTACTGCATTCTAGTTCCAGCCATACCCACCCCACTCTCCATGCTGAAACCCAGAGGAAAAAATATAATTTTGTTGTTTATGCTGGGAGCTGTTGAGCTGACCCACATTGAAGTACTGTATAACTTTGTCACTCTAATGAGCCCTTCTGGAAGAGAACCGTCTCCAGTACATGCAGCCCCTGAGAACTTCAATTATTTTATCTACCAATCGTACAGATTAGTGACACCCTCCAAAGGGGAAGTTGTTGTTTTAGATTAGTCAAGTCAGATCCTCCTTTGAGATGTGAAATGACTTAGCTGCCTATCCTTGGGAAACCTGTGTAATTCAAAGATTAATCGAGAAGGCCTTGCCCTTTTTAGAGCAAAAGGCCAGTAAAATAAACTATTTTCCTCATGGAAGCATCATTGCTTCCATGTCTCTTCCATCCCAGAGTAAAAGAGGCTGTAGTTCTCCTAATAAAAGTACTTTCCAGCATCAAAAGATGGCAACTGTCACCATATAATTTCTTGCCCGGATACACATTTGTCCAGGGAAAGGAGTAGCTGCTGCATTCCTAACTCAAGAGAAAGCAAGTTAATTACTACTAGTTAAACAAAGGCTCAAAGGACTTGATGGAACAGCTTTCTTGCAGACTTCCCCACAACACATTCTAGCCATCCAAATTCTCAGTGCCATATGCGACTTGGCTTTCAAGTCATTGTGGCAATGAAGTAGCACAAGTTACACCACCTGAACTGCTTCATTAGTCTGATTCTACCTCCCAGATTCCTCTTTTCAGCAGTCTGCTTCTTCTGCAAGTGTGAGAAACATATGAATTCCCTGCAGAGGTATCCTGAGTCTTTTGTCCTTCCAATCAAAGCAGACGGCACGCTTTTTGTTTGTGCTTTATTCAGGAGCCGAGAAACACAAAAATAAGTAAAATAAGCCTAATTATGAATAAACTGGGGAAGGGGGAAGAGTTCAAAGAAAGAAAGAAAAATGCTATTCGGATTCAGTTGCTATTATAAATTTGAGAAGTTCACTTAATAATCCAAATCTATTGGACAGAAAATAATAAGGGTTCTGGAGTTCAAAACTTTGTGGTTTATCAGAAAAGATCCTGTTCCCTTCCCCCCTCCCCCATATCCCTTTAGATGTGGTTGAGCAAATGTAACAAAAGGGGAAACAAGGCCATTATTGAGGGAAAAACACTCTTCTGATCGACATCCCATCAATTATGGGGATAGAATGTGGTAATAGTTATACTCTTATAAAAACCAAAGAGTTCATTATTATGCCTTCTTTTGATTGACTAGGTGCCATCAAGTCAGTGTCAACTCTTACAGACCACACAGACGAACCTTCTCCAAGACTTCTTCTTCCTTCTTAGCTTCTTATTAGATTCTAGATTTTAAAACATTTATTTCATCTCAAGTTACAATAAAAATATAAAGCTTACATTTCTTACAGGTAATTGTAGCAATATTTCATTTTTGTTATAACCACAGGAAAAAATGCAGGACATTTTTTTTAATCGTGCTTTTATTATCTCAACTCATGCTTCTGTGGCATGAATCTGCTGTCATGTTTGATTTAAATCTGTCAAGTTAATCTTGATAGTTTCTAACATGTGTGTTTCCTTTATACATATAGATAAGGTGTACACACTTTGAAAATGATTTATAAAAATTGCTTTGGATCTCGTTTGAGCCCAGCACACTTCTGCTGTTCATTAAAGTAGCCCCTCTTTTCTCAAGATTGTGAACAAACTTGAAAAGATGTGACTGTTTTAAGGACTGCATTTATTAAAGTTAATGCAACCCTTAAAGCAGCCATATCTTTTTTTTTTCCAGGCTTGTGTGGAACCCTGAAAAAGACAGACTTCTTTAATGAACAGCAGAGAGATGCTGTGCTTACACGAGGTCTGAAATGCTTCTTCCATATAATGTCTGAAGTGTGAATAGCTCTAATGGCCCCAATCTCTATGAAACACATAACCCACAGATAGGTTATTATCTCTGCAAACTATCAGAAGAAAAGTCAACTGTAGTAGAGATTCTCAAATTATGATCCACAGGTGACTGGTGATGCCTGAGCTCCATTCACAGGATCTACAGAATGGTTGTAAAATAGTAAAGAGCATCTGTAATGGCCTTGCACCTGAATCTTTTTCCTTTTTCCTTTTTCCTTTTTCCTTTTTACATTTTACCTTTTTCCTTTTTCCTTTTTCCTTTTTCCTTTTTTTTTTTGGTGCCTTTGAGTCACTCCTGGAAACCGCCTGGACAAGTCCCTGCAGTTTTCTTGGCAAAATTTCAGAAGTGGTTTGTCATTGTCTGCTTCCTGGGGCTGAGAGAGAGTGACTGGCCCAAAATCACCCAGCCTAAAGCGGGACTAGAACTCATAGTCTCCTCATTTCTAGCCTGATGCCTTAACTGCTACATCAAACTGGCTCTCTTGAAAAATCATTTTAATATAATGGAAATCAAGCCATGTTAAATAGATCTGGATTGTCAGACACGTTAACAAGACCCTGACCTAGAACTTATGGTTTTTATAATATGATACTAGTGAAATCTTACTAATTTTCCCCAAAATTTAATCAGTTGAATGAAAGCTACATCACTATGCATATATTTTATTAAGTGGTCCACCAAACCCCCTAATTAACAGTATTTCATAAACTTTGAAGAGCTAAAGAAAATGGGGGTCCCATAAAAGAGGGTGGGGTCTATAAGAAGCTCTCTATAATTTCACCCACATGGGAGCCACCATGTATTTATCATAGTGTCCGTTAAATGAGTGGAAAATGGTTTGTTTAGTAGATAGGTTGCTGGGCTAGGAGCAGGGAAAACTGAGTTCTGATTCTGCCTTAGGCATATAAAGCTGGCTGAGTGACCTTGGGCTAATCATTCCCTCTCAGCTCTCAGAAAAAGGCAGTGACAAACTACTTCTGAAATGCTGCCTAGAAAACTTCATGAACTTGTCCACGTAGCCATGAGGAGTCAATTCTGACTCCAAGCCCCCCCCCCCCCAATTAAATAAGCACTTTAAATATTTCTGATGTTTTGGAAGTGAACCACATTCAGAAATATGGTTGGGAATTCTTTTGCTCTAAAGCATTCAATGTATTATGATACTTATTCAAATAAGCCCCTTGAGGGGACTAAAACGTTAGTAGTTTTTCCTGATCACACATAGTTTCACCAAAGTGCTGTGCCACTACCCTGATCCGAGAACAGGCTGACAAAATGGAGGAAGTATTTTATGAAAACTAATCCTTCCAAATACAAGAACTGAATAGAAATCTGCAATTAAAGTAACAATTAAATTTAAGTGAATAAAACATGATGTTCGCATTTAGGCACTATTATTATTACATACAATAATAAGCATGGTTATTATTGATGGGGAATGTTTTGGCAATGTAGTTAATCAGTAGTTGTATATGCATCAGCTACAGTATATATAAAATCTACCGAAAGAAGAAAAAAGGATCCACCAATAGAGGCATAGCTACCAAACCCCAAAAAGTAATAGTTCTACTATATTCTGGAATGTTATCTTCATTTCTAGATGTTGCACTAAATCCTATGAGGAAGGAAACAATGATCTTGAGTTCTGAGACCAAAAGACTAGGGTGAGCAAGGTATTATTTCTTAGTTACCCAAAAGACTCTCAGACAGGACACTAAAAAGAAAAAAAGAGGCATTTCCGTCCAGGCAGCACCTTTTGATCAGTCCTGCATGTGTTTCCATGATATTGTTGCCATTTTAGTCACCATGAAATAAATGCTGAGAAGGAAGGATGGTCTGGGTCCTTTGCCAGCTGTCCAATTCTGTACTCTTGTATTGGTCAGCTGGAGGAGATGCTAATTGGCTCATTAGGAGTTCTAAGAGTTGCAAGGATCACAGCAGTGAGTAGACTTGCAAGCTGACTCAAAAATGTATTTGAAGGCTTGTGAGATAAAACCAATTACATTGTGGAAGTACTCTTGTTCTTTGAAGCTTTAAAAAGCAGGCGTAGATGGGTCCAATAGGTTTGAATTAGAGAAGGTTTTCAGGAGAGATTGATTGGCATAGCAGTTGATAATAGAACCCATTATCTAGAGAAGTGATAGGTTCTCCTCACTGGCAGTCTTCAAGCACAGTCTGGACAGCCTTCTGCTGATAACTTTTTAGCTGGGATTTCTTGCATCAAGCAAGGTGATGGACTGGATAGCCTACAAATCCCATTCCAGCTCTGCAATGTTAATATACAGGTGGAGAAATGTCAGTGCTAGTCAAGTGTCCTTTTTAACTGAAATCAGCTGAGTTATCTTTCTGGCAGCTGTTGGGAAAACCTGAAGAGATCAACCATCAGGAAGGAGGGGCAGGGAGAGAAGAAGAGATGGAAAATATATTCAAACATCTAATCTGTCAAGGACATCTGTAACACAAGGCACCTGAAGTCAGCCTTGCTGTCAAAAGTGTAAGAGGCAGAAGGCCTTTCTGTTTACATTTGTTTGTATTCCATTATTGGTTTTTCCTCCACCTAAATGACTGCCCTCTGAATTTTCTCTTTTACGTGCACTGCAGTTAAATGACTTTTACCTGATAAATATGGAGAACTTGATGACTTGAGAAAAAAAAATCCTTCCGTGTCAATTTGGCAGTTCATATTCATGCTGAGATTGTATCTAATTTTGAAAATCTTCACACTTGTGCCCTGCCATCATGTGTAATCTTTTATGCATGGCTACTTCCACTGCTGCTGAGGCAGTTGCTATGCAACAGATGAACCTGCACCATAGGGCCCTGACATTAGTAAAAGCAAATTGACCACGGGAGCACTAATCTAGCATGAAAAGCAGTTGGTGCCATATATTTCCTTGAGAAGAATTACCTAATCAACAAGCAAAACCTACTTTCAAACGTGAGCTGAATTACCTGGGCTTGGAGTTCCCTCATTCACATCTTCTTTGCTGCATCACATTATTATCAAGAGCTAAGGCTTTGAGGCTATAAAGATACATAGAAGCTTGTGGTACTTGCTGGATCTTATCTGTTGATTCCACGTGCTCCTCTCATGTAGGGACTGAAAATAGCTTTTTTTTTTAAGGTCACCAAAACTATAATCACAAATCATCACCTTTAAATGGTCCTAAGGCATTTGAGCACCTTTCTGCTCTTAGGGATCCCCTTCCTTTCTAGTTCACTCACCTGTTGAGAAACTGCTGCACTTTGCTGACTATCACATCTGGCTCATACAGAATACCGCCTGTGTCTGTTGGTCCTCAGCGTCAATACCTGCCCTGTTATGAGCAAAAATTATAGAGACATACCAGATTGCCTTCTGGAATTGCTAGGGTGTTTTTTTGTTTTTTTTGTCTTTTTAGATCTTTGCTAAGCAATAGAAGAGCATCATTTAGCACCAAGCAAACTTCCCCAGGCAACATTTTCCAGGTATGATTATTGAGTTGCAAAGGCCCTGTCTCCAGTCCCAGATTTGGGCTATTTGATCATGGTTGACAGTTCCACGTAGCATTTGCATCCCACACCCTTTGGACTATGAAACTCAAGCCCAGTTTCTTGGAGCAGACCAAAAGCCTTATAGTAATTTGAGAACTGACCGTATGTGATCTTTTGGCCATAGCCATTTGGGAAACAGGAAAAAAAAATTAATTTTGATCTTCAGTCATGCATTTTGGCAATTTGAAGTCATACAGAGTCTTTACTTCGTCCTTTATTTATTTTCAAATGTTCAAATGTTCCCCTGCCTTTCAATAGTTTCCTTAGAGCAGTTTACAAGAAGAAAAATTAAAACATAGTAAACAAAGGTAAATAGTTTTTGGGTTTCTAGTCTCTCCTTCATGATAATGTGCTATCAGAATAGTATATATGATAATATGGGATTCTGGTTAATGTGTAACAAAGGCAGAAGATAGGAACTTGAAATGCAAATGAGCATGGTGGATGATACAAATTTTACCTATGCACTGCAGTGCAATTGAGGCAAAGCTGCTTGAAACTTCTGTTTTGGGAAAATAACTGTCTTTCACAAGCAGAGATCTGCGGGGAACTTAGGCAGATATTTAGAAAGCAGTCACTATGAGCATGGCAATTGTGTACAGAACTCAGAGGTTACGAGAACTCATTTAGACTTTAAAATATACATTTTTGTTATACACTGGATTATTTGAGTATTGTTAACTTGCTTTTGTTTCAGTAAAGGCTGTTAAGGAAAGTGCAACAGTGTTCCATTGGTTCACCCCATTCTATCTACCTTTTTACTTACATGCCATCATGATGTCCAGTTATTAAAAATTGCTCTAGAGGCATTTCTCTTGGCACTCATGTTATCATGGGAATGTGGTGGGAGGATGAAAACATATTTATTTATTTATTTGATTTATGCCCTGCCTTTCATTAAGGTGCTACATAATGCTTTTTTCTGCTATATTTCCTCACCAGAAGCCTGTCTGGTAGGTTGGGCTGAGAAAAAGAGTAACCCAAAGTCATTCAGGGAGTTTCTATAGCTAAGGGTAGACTAGAATCTGGGTTTCCCTAGTCCTAGTCCAACACCTTAACTACCATACCACTGGCTACCATTCCTAAGCCTATCTTTCTCATGCTGAAATAATGTTTTAATTGGAGAGCAGTAATGTTTGGAGGAAGTGGTAGAGGCCATTCCTTTTTTCTAGGCAAAATCAACTATCACAGCCCCCCAAAATACTAGATCAAGGTAAAATTGTATTTTTAACTTCAGTTAGATGCTATGAGTTAAGAACTTGGACTACAATGCTAAGAGACTCAGAAGAAATGATAAAACCAGAATGATTGGCTCTTCCTACTATTGACTTTGAACTAATGTTGGTCATCCTGCCCTCCTCATCAACCACCATGACTCAGTTGTTGATACTGAGGTGTTAACCGATCAAATATTTATTTATTTAATTAATTAATTACATTTGTATGCCACCCAACTTCCCCAGAGGGTGACTCTGGGCAGCTCACAATGAAAATATTTAGTTATAAAAACCAAATGTAATGATTATACATTATTATCAATTTTCCTTTGGCTTGTTAACCATTTTCAGTTACCACTTTTTATGAATATTAAGCTATTTCTGACCATTCATCACCCCCCAAAAAAAAAACAAAGACAAAAGAAAGGATTTCATGTTAGAGGACAAGACTGACATCAGTTGGAAACTGCTGTGAAATAATTAATAGGAATTACATTTGCTCAATGTTATTATTCACTTATGAAGCCAATTCATGACATTTATTTAAGATCACAGGTATTAAAATCATTTTCCCAAGTGATACTATGTCTTTTTCCCAACAACAGATTTATCTAAACAGAATGAGAAAGAAAATAATTCAGTGACTATAATATATATTCATTTTTAAAATAGCATACTTTCCCACTTCAAGAAAGCGTCCACAGTTCATGCATTCAGTATAAAATAGCTATCACTTCTAGAAACTCTTTAAAAAATTGAGTAGAATTGAAATCCTCATCACAGTTCTTAGTTTGTAAGATTGCTGCTGATAATGTGTCATTATAGGTCTGAGACTGGAGGTCGTCTACATAGTACATTAAATGTGGAGTTGGCAGTTATTTTTAAAAATAGTACCTGTGATCCTTGATTTGTTTTGGGACTGTGTTGGAAATGCACTAAGAGCTGTTTTGTGTCTGGGTCCCAGTGAAAATCACATTCCAACATTTTTTAGGAAATCTTTTAGGAAATATTGTTTCCACTAGGAATTACTTCTGAGTACATATGTACAAAATCACTTTGCATAGAAGCCAGCCTGACTTTCAGAATGTTTGTTACAAGCTGCTAAAAGAGGCAGTCTTTGAAAATCTAATGGTTTGTTTTAGTTGATATGAGTGTTTCTTTAATAGCTTCAACAGAATGCTGTTGCTGTGTTGACCTCGGAGAATGAAAGACACCAGAAAGGTAAGGAAACTGCTTTTATAGGGCTAACATCTGTTAACGAGAGAGTTCAAGCTTTTCACCTCAATGAACCCTGCATGAAGAAAAGCACTTAAAAGCTTGCATATTCCCTCACCAACAGATGCCAGCCCAGTAAAAGGCATCATTTTACCCCCTCATATCTTCATGTTCCTTTAATTATTTCATAATGAGATTACACTTGAGTCTAAAACAGAAGGCCTGCATTTCTGAGCTGGAGGATCATTACTGCATTGGTTCTGGAAAACATGAGAAGCAAAACTGGCAATTCAGTACCTTTATTTGAATCCAATGATATGAATGAAATATTATGGGGGCTTATGAATAAGCTTTCTATTGTAGTGAATCTTCAGAGTAGACAAGCTATTGAATTAGAAAAGGAGCCTTTTCAAAAACTTGCATAATTCCCTGTTGTTGTTTTTAATTACTTGTCCTCCCCTGTGCCCAAGATTAATGAGCCTGGATTCTACACTTTTCTAGAACTCCCATCATATTTCCTCAGTATCCTAACTCAATAATTACAGCTTGGAAAGTTTTAAATCCACTTATTTTTTTCCTAATGGTTGCCAGGCAGGCAACAGAATAGAAGGGTTTGTCTCTATAGACAGCAATAGTTTAGATACGGTTGCATCTAAGCATGTTGAAGTACAGAACAGTAGTGAACTTTATGGATCTTTGTGGTTCAAAAGCATCAGAAAGGCAGACATTCAAAGGACTTGGGAAATAATTAAGTATTTTCTGCCTTAATCTCTGCTCTCGTTTGGCATATTCTTAACTTCCACATGCAAAGCAAAACAAAATTACTCTTTCATTTAATACATCCAATGAACTGCCTCTCTAGTACCACTGCTGTTTGTTTCTTAGATCCTGCCAAAACCAAAATAGTCAGGGTGACTGACTATTCAGCATGCTATGCTTGGGATTTAGCACTACAACGCTCATTAACTGTAACCAAGATTCAGGCAGCTTAATCTCCACTCTGAATATTTAACCCTGGCTATCTGTCTTTTTCAGTCAGTATAAACTGCCTTGATCAGTGAGATAAATAACGACAAAAACTGTTTGACTTTTAAAGTCAAATTTATTTTAATGTATGCATTTTTAATGCATTTTGGTCCTTTGAATATTTCATTTATATTCTCCCACTGCATTTATGCTTTAATCTACTGCATGAGGACTGTGTAAGTTCAAAAGTGGTAAAATGGATTGGTCCCTTCAGCACACATGTGGAATAACTTTTATTAATGTTTTCCATGGTTTGGGTGTTTTAAGAATAAAACATCACCCTGCCCACGGTCAACTAGACACATCAAGATTTGATTTAACTTTTTCTGATGTGCTTTTTATTTTACTTCCATAGAATTTCTTTACATTTTAGAAACCTGTCACCTGAGTTTAACACGCCACTTATGACATGTGTGTAAACAAGACATGCTATTCTAAAGACTCCCAAAACCTACTTGCAGACTTTCAGAAGAAAGTACTTGCAAAATTCTTCAAAACATCCAAATGACTAAATAAAACAAAAATTCTACATTCTCAAATGAAAGAAGAATTCAGCCCACAGAATAAAATGGGTTTTTCCCCACACTCTCTTTCCTCCATTGTAAAGAACAGCAGAGTGGATTATTGCTCAAAGAGGCCACTACAAGTCTAAAAGCTTTGGGGGGATGGTTTCTTCAGTTGGTTTCATGACATGGAATGTTACTGCCTTGAGGAGCTTTTTAATATTTAGATGTATGCCTGCAGTACACTCTCCCGCAAAAGGTGGGAAGTCCCATCAACAGTATTAACTAAACATGGCTTCCTTTTGTAGTAAAAGTCAGAGGAGGCATTTTTATATTTGATGTATTTATAAAATATATAATTAGAGCATGAATGGAAATTATCAGCATTCTTACCAAGCAACAGATCTGCCACCCTACATCAGCTCTTCCATGAGAGATGCCCTGAGGATGATGTCTTCCTTGAGCACATATACATTTGTATGAACATCTGAGCAGAGGTGACACACATAATTGCATCATTTGTACAATGATGTGATGATACAAATCACCATTTTTACATCACTGTGATTTCTTCCAGAGACCTATGTGCATTTGTCGTTAATTACTAAACCGCATGTGCCTAGGAAAGGAGAGAGAAGAAATTGCAATGTTGGGATATGCTGAGCTGTATTGCTTACTTTTGTGAGGAAGGTCTTTATTCTTGATGAAAATTCTGTTGTCGAAAATATTTGTTATGACCATTATGGCTTTTTGTCTTATAAGTAGTATTATATAAGAAACATGCGGCAGATGGATTGGCAAATGAAAGAAAAACTAGGTCATTTGAACACCAATTGTTTAACAAGCATAAGTGAAAATTTAAAATCCTCTAGTACACCAACAAATAATCCGATTTCATTGAATTAAATAGGATTCAGATATAATCAGTCATGGTGGAGAAAAAATATAACATCTAAAATGCTGCATGTACATACATATTCTTCTATAGCTTCCTTTGCCTGCAAATGTCCAACAATGGCTGCACATGTTTTCTTCAGGGTCCCAGTTGAGATACCAAACTGCTGTTCTCTGTATGATAACAACCTAAAGTGCTGACAACACGCTACCTGTCAACAGGCAAATGAAGGCCTACCATCTGTTCTAGTATAAATTGTCTCCATTTCTCTCAACTTGAGAATCTATTTTAAAGACTCTGTAATTATCTAGTAACCTGAGCCAAATGATGCAATATCATTTTAACTGGAACTGTCACTGCAAACGGGGAAAAACAAACATTAAAAGGATTGAACAAAGAAAAGATGTTTTAAAAATCTTGGTTGTCTGCATGTCTGAGAATGACCCGAAAAATGAATATACCAAAACTGCTCTTACAGCAAATAGTGCTCTTACAGTATGACCAGTAACTACAATGCTTGTATTCATAGGACACACAGAATCATCAATTAATCAATCACATGTGGCTAATCAGATATTTAGCCTAACTTGTTATGTGAACCCAGTGTTTGTATCTTATCATTCCATAAAATTTGAAGATTGACATAACCCATTGAGTAAACAGTATTTAAGATGACCATATGTTTATTGTGTGAACACAAAGATAATAGGGCTGAAAGTGATTAGAAGTATTCTATAGCCAGTTATATCTGTATAAAAGTAAAATCTCCTTCAAGTAGGGTTTTAGTGACTTCATGGACAGAACCATAAAATGTTCTGAGGAACAATATCAAAGTTGTTTGCCACTCACACTTAAAGTTTTCAATCTCCCAGCATCCCCAGAATTCCATGGCAGTCTCCCATTCCAAGCAAAACAAGCCCAACAATGCTTATCTTCCAAGCACAGATAAGAGACAAGGTTGGCCAGGTGCTACCATTTGCTATAGCCAAGTAGTAATGACATATATAGCAAGGTCATTATTGCATTAAATGTACTAAAATATTATGTTTTGATTTTTTTGTAGTTACTATATTTAGTTAAATATATTTACTATATTTACTATATTGTTATTATTTAGTTTAAGGATTTCTTATTGCAGATTAAAATGTCAGAGAACTCAAGGTTAAATTAAAAGTAATCTTTTACTATATTGTTTTTACTATATTGTTTTTATTTAGTTTAAGGATTTCTTATTGCAGATTAAAATGTCAGAGAACTCAAGGTTAAATTAAAAGTAATCTTCTCAAAAACTAGATTTTAGATGGTATCTAAAAACTAGATTGTCAGAAGGAGACTAGATTAGGAAATCCATAGAACTCAAAAATATATAATCTATACCTCATAGAATAGATATATCTGAGTTTAGAACAAAGCAAGATCAGTAGTAAAGTAAAAGCTGGAGTAAAATCATTAAGTTAATAACCAGACTTGCCCTTCTACACTGTAAAGAATAATTCTGCTTGTAAATGGGGCTAAGATAAGGTGCCACTAAAGGAAAAGGGAGGCAATTTTACCAATATACCCTTTGACTAGTATTTCACACTACTTTCTACACTTTCCATAGGGTCCCCAGAAATTAACTCCCTCCTTTCTCCTTCAGCAACTTCTTATGAATGGAACTCTGCTTATGAGTTACTTGGATCTCAGACAGTTGTTCTTAATCAGTTGTTTCATTTCCAACATCTTAATGCATGTTGCTTTGGGGGGGAGGGCTTTTCTTAAAGGTTGGATAGACATATTAGGATTATAAATACACCAGTTACAAATGCATATAAAATATAGTTAAGATACAAGAGATCCATTATATCTCAGCAACTATGCCTATTGTATTGTCAGGTTCAGCCCAAAGAACTCCACAAGACAGTACAGGTCTAGTTCGATAGCTTTTATTAGCTTTCAACCATAAGTTAGAATCTTGCCAGACTGAATCTAAACTTCCCAAGCCAGCAAGCAAACACCGTGAATTCCTTAGGGTGGTGCCAGTCTCATCTTCTTAACCTTCCCATGCTCCTGCTGGGGGCTAAGGAAATGCTTATCTCCCCAAGCGTGGCCTTCACCAAACCATTCCATCACATGTATTAATTATAGCAGATTTTAAGTCTTAATTAAACTTTTCAAATATTTTACATATTTGTTGGCAATGTAAAATCCTTTACACCTCTTCTTGTCAGAGCTGAATATTACTATTAATAGCACTTTTCCTGTTAACTGCCCCTGATTGAAAATCCCAGACAGAAAAATAGCAAGTGTGATTTTTATAGGATTATACCAATCCCTTCTACCCGATCCAATACACACAAATATATGAACTAACAAAAGTTAGTTCCCAGTTTGTCCTGGAAAGCAAACTAAGCTAAAGCATCTACTATCAGACTTAATCTGAAAATGCCCAACTGCTATGGGTGATCTACATTCACATGCCAACAATATTCATACAACACCTATATATATTTAAGTTAGTAGTAGCTCCTATAGAATCTCTGAATTTCAGTTGAACTATGTTTAGTATTGCTCAGGAAATCGGGTTTTAATGTAGACCAGACTTAGATTCTAGATTATTTGGAAGTTGCAACATCAGAATATTGTTAGATTTCAGCAGCATCTCTTTTAACTTCTGTTGAGTCTAGTATTTGAACTCCAGATGTGCTTTATTGAAGTGGAGGAAGGTATCCATTGGTTATCAAGTTTAATTTGTGGCTCTTTTATGTTCAATGTAGAATTCTTCAAGATCTATAACATATTCCAAAATTGACATCAACATGCATCTAGCTATAAGCATCAAGGACATAACTAAGATCAGCAAGTAGAATAATTCCAAAGAAATCTCATGGAAAAGAGGACTATTAAAGCTGTATCCAGGTTCAGAAACATGTAATAATTGCTAGATTGTAGCATAAATATAAGCATGTCATGTATTTTATCCACACACTTCAAAACAATAATATCTAGCATAATAGTCATACATTTCTCATCAACTGACTGGCTACTATACTGTATTGAATTGATGGCTCAGCCACTTTTCTAGAACAGAATGAATATTCTTCTCTAGTAAAATTGGACTGGTATTAGACTGACAGTCCAATTACTAGTTCCAGGATTCCTTATGAATGAGGGATGGGCAACTAGCAGGAATCAGAACAAGAGATGAAGACAAGTAAAGATCAGCAGTTCTGGGACCAACTGGACTGACTATCTATCTATCTATCTATCTATCTATTGATAAATTTGAGGGGAAAAGCTAAAGTTGAGGAGCAAAAAGATTATTGAGTATCACCTCTTACTTCTACCACATGCCATTTACAAAAATAAGTAGACAACCATGTGTGAAAGAGGGGCCTGATCTGACATCTTTATAAAATAACTGATGAAGGCTATCCTAAGAGTTTTCAATGATTGATCATGATTCAGTCTCCCACTTTAGCAGATATATGCAAAAGAATAAGAAGAGATCAGAGGCAAGCTTAGTTTACATCTTTTCCTTCCACTTCTTAAATTCAGATTCTTTATCACCTGCATGTTGAGAACGGAATGAATAATGATTACCACTGTGGTGGAGAGAGTGTGCTAAAACTCAGAAAGTCTGAGCTGTTACATACAAAGCTAATACATTCAGTAATCAAGCCCTTTCCCTTTTTTCAGGAGGGCTTGGGAGCCACATTATATGTGCATGTGTTAGTAGTTATAAAATGAGTATTTTGGTATAAGCCCCACATGCAGATCAAACTGACAGGCTCCTTGGGGAATAAACCCCCATCATCTTCTGAATGCAAGACAAGCATAAAACTACTGCAGCAGCAGGAGGAAAAATATCAGCTTGAAAATAATTAAACAGCAAGTCAACCACCCATAATGATATTCAGCAGTGCACATTAGGGACAGTTTGCTGGGAATGCACAAGAGCACTCCAGTTGTTTAATTAACATTGAAACGGCAGTTCCACAAGAACTAAAAATCCTGTTAATTTATGTGTCTGTTAATGATGCTCATTTAAATACTGTCAACTTTTCTTGGGTTTAATATTCATGATTTCTAGTCATTAAAACACCAAGGCTCAGTCTGAGGATTCATCACAAAACAAATTGTTTGATAAGGCTGAGAAGATGACTGTATTTTAAAGTTAGGATGCTACCCTTAAGTGTAAATTTTACAGCACTTCAACTGTAAAGGCGGTCCCAATGACTGTCTATAAAGAATCTCATTGTGCTCACTTTGGAAATATGATAAAATAATAAGGGGGGGATTTCAAACAGAAGCCTAATTTACTACATTAAAAATATTTCTATAACAAGAGTTATCTTTCCAACATAGAATGCTTTTGCTCCATGTAAATATGTGTGTATAGTAAGATTCTCTATGCAAATTTTGTTGGAATATATGACTAGTGACTTGTGTCCAATAGTACTTTTGTAACTAGAAGGAGGCTGTCCCTTTAAAGGAGAATGGAATTCTCTGCTCTTGGAAGAGGGGGATGATATTTCTTCACACCTCTGACCCTTTATATCTGTTCCAGTAAGTTGTGCATCTCTGGAAGCTTGCAGTGGAAAGAAAAATAATTATGTATCCAACCTTTCTACAATACATACTTAAATGAATTTGAATTTTAAAAACTTGTTATTTTTCTGATCTATGCTAATATTCCTAACATTAGAATCATAGGGATGTCTATATTTCTAAGAGTATAGAGCAGTGTTTCTCAACTTTGGCCATTTTAAGATGTGTGGACTTCAACTCCCAGAATTCCCCAGCCAGCATGAGTTGAGTTCATGAGTGGACTTCAACTCCAAATGAGTTGAAGTCCACAGATCTTAAAATGGCCAAGGTTGAGAAACACTGGTAGAGAGTTTCCAGAGAATGTCAATCAATCCATGTTCATTTTGTTGCCTTCCTGCTAGGCATTACCTGAGGATCCTTTGTGTCTACCTGCAGGTCCCACCCCATGCATCTGAGCTTGCACAGGTTGCAAATTTAAAAAAAAAGTCTCTTCATCTCTCCTCCACAAAAGTAAAATAAAATAAAGAACTTGCTAATTTATCCCTCTCCCCCAATCCCCTTGGTCCATGTATCTATTTACATTTGTCTGACATTTTGCAAAACATTCCTTATATGGATAGTAGTGAGGGAAGATTGATATTTTAAAAATATAAACAAATGCTCTAGATGTAGCAGTTACATGCCTATGGTGGCACAGCAACAAATCAGCAAACAGAAGCCCTTCCAAATAGCTGCAAACTTCTTGTACTGTGCTAAGCATAAACTACAGAAGTCCTTCCAAACAATCTGGAGGGGGGGAGTGAAGAAAGTACAGTTAAATAATTCTTATAGAAATGGATACTACACCTGGAGAAGACAATGAATGCCAATAGCTGGAATGTCTCAAATGTCCAGACAGAAATGTAATGCTGATATGGGGAGGCAGAGAACATGGCAAGAAACTCTTCCACACAAAACAGACCAGACTTATTGGCACCACAAGTAAGGCTGGGATTTTGGTGTAATAACAATGCAGTGCATGTTGTAGACTTTGAAAGTTAAAATGGCTTTTTTTTTCTTTGTGAAATTCCAAGGGAGAGAGTAACATCCATCAGACTAGATATGGCACAGCTTCTAGTGGTGGTAGGCTAAGAAAGATGGTTTAAAAATTTTGTAATTTCCCCTCCTTGTCTGACAGCAGGTCCTTCACTAGATCAAAGATTCATGAAATAGAAAGACTCCTTCTCTTCCCAGAAGGAAAACAAAGAATTTCACTACAGACCAGGAACTTACATGAAGAATTAGGGCTCTGCAGGTTCAAAGGTGGGACACTCAGATAGCGCCTGTCTGTAACTCCTTAGAACGGCTGGATATTTTCCCAAGGGTGGTCTCCTCAGCTGCAGCACAATCCCAGGAAAGGACATGTTTACAAATAGAAGAGAATATATGTAGCTCAGGGTTGAACTGTGGAGTCCCTGGGGTTCTCTGAGTTTAGTTGTTTTCTTGTAGATGTTTCATTATTAGTCTAGGTATCATCTTCAGTGCTAGAAGGGAGTAGGGTTTGCTCTCTGTTTACATACAGTAGCTTGCTCTATCAATGTTGGTGGGGGAGTTTTTTTTTCTTGGTAGTTCCTAGATTAGGCTATTATTTAGTGCTTGTTTGTCTGAGTTGGTAGTTCCTTGATTAGTGTATTTTTTACTGCTTGTCTGGGTGTTAATCCTGGTGTTAATCCCTGTTTGTCTGGGTGTTGATTCCTGGCAAGGAGGTGTTCTGGATTTTTTGTTTCCTTTTTATTGTCTCTTTTGAATAGTGTATAGATGTTGTTTATCTCTATGTGCCTGTTGATGGCTGACTTGTCTGAATACTGTACCAAGCTTCCAAGAATTCCCTTGTGTTTTTGGATTTAGCTTGGTCTAAAATGCTGAACATTTCCCAGTTGAAATTGTGGTTAAAACTGTCCATGTGTATTGAGATTAAGGAGTTTTCACAGTGTCTTTGTGTTTGGATTAAGGAATTGCAGACAGATGCACCCACCGCACCTCTAAAGGACCTTTTTGCATTGAATCTGAAGTGCTACAGAGCCCTATTTAGAATAATTTAGGGCAACCAATGCTTTTTTTGTCTGAGCTTTTTGTACATGCAAAGTACACATTTATATGTAGGAACTGAAATAAGGACTAAAAGAAGGAACCATGAAAGAAGGAAAAGAAAGGAATGATGATGACAACCTCAAGGCATCTTACATGAAAACAATCAGAATTAACAAGGTACAAAAATTAAACTATGCTTTAGGGAAAACAATTTTTTTTAAGTTTCAGCTGTACCTCATCAATTTGTCAGTGGGATCACAAATGCCTAGGGCCTGTCTGAAAATGTAGATTTCCAAAGTCTTCCTATATAGTATATGTTGTTAAAGTTATCATTAACCTTAATTTCTATTAAGAATTTTGATTATAATAGTAAAATCTAATACAAACTAAACTTAAAGAAAGAAAAGAGCATACAGTCAGTTTGAAGGTTCTTCTGCCATTCCTAAAAGTATGTCATTGCAGAATAAAGATAATGTATCACACATTCTGTCAGTAGCATTGATATTCATATTTTTTTCTGTTCATAATTTATATCTCATATTTCCTACAAAATAGCTCCAGGAGCTATGTGTAGTTCTTCTTTAACTCTGGGCAGTAAGTTGACCCAAGTGCTAATTACTACTCCAAGGTCACCCAGTGAGTTTCATGTCTGAATGAGTTTCCAAATCTAGATTTCTTTTCTTTTTTTTTAAGGGCAAGGTCTACCTTAGCATTGCTTTCATTTCTGAGGCACTATACTTGTCCTTTTTCAAGTGCAATTGCTGTTCAGTCGACACACCTTAACTAATGCAGTGTAGTAATTGCTGTCTTTATAACACAATCTAGTCTCATTCACACCAGTGCACAGTATCTAATTCCAGGAGATGTGGATGAAATTGGAAATGATAGCTATGTTTTTTCTTTTGTACCAATAGCATTTCCTCTTGCTGCAAACCACCTGTGGTATAACAAATGTGGCAGATGCCAGGAGCCACGCTGCCATATCAGATCCCAATTTCATGAAGCCTAGTCACTGCATGCACAGCAGCACAGTTGTTCAATAAAGTAGGTTTAAAAATAAAAAAAGTGAGGTTATTCACAGCTGTTCAATTGTGTAGGTGTGTGATAGAAAAGTAGCTTTTTAAACCATTGGTTTCACACCTGCTAATTCTTTCCCCTTGCCTTTAATTAACATTTATAAATAAGAGACAGATATATTGGAACATTCATAGCTTAGTACCACAGGAATACTGCAATTGCCCCAAAGTCCACAATAAAGTAATTGGGACAGAAGAATGAATATCAAGGAAGAAAATAGTTGCTCTGGAGTCAAGCAGCAATAAATCAAATTAAATAAACAAACAAAGTTACCATATGTGATATGCAAAAATCTTGACAATCACAAGATGGCAGAAAAGAGATGGAGAAAATGGTGACACTTTGCTGCTATCGAATGGTCATCCAGATTTTTGCCTAACCCTAACCTTTTATTATATGCTTAGAAAAATAGCATGAGTAGTGTGAGCCATCACAGTGACAAGTTGATATGCTTATCATCTTATCTATATAAATGAGTAAATTGTAGTTCATTCTGCAAAATTAACCACAGAACTGCTAAAGACGACTTGTGGTGCATCTAGATGAGTCTTTTAATATGCAATTTGTAGATATTTCCTGAGCCCAGGGAACATAATATTCATTTCTAACCATTTTGTGTTTTCTCTTTATTTCTTCCACCTTTTTCTTACCACATTTAGGACACTTCCACACAGCCACTTCTAGTCTCCAATCTCTAAAAAGCCATTTGAAAATAACCTATGACTGCATGGGTTCCTGCTAATGGGGAAGCAAATCAGCCACAAGCTTCAGAGTTTAACACTACTTGATTAGGATGGTCCACCCCAAGCATCTTATGGGTCTGAAAGGTTTCTAGGGGTGCTTGCGAATTCTCCCAGCAATCTAGTAGCAGTTCTGTCGAATACCTGGTCAAATATCTGGGGTCAAAAATGACCAGAACACTTGACAAGATTGTTCCCTTCGATGAAGGAGGTTGCCCCAGCTGCTTTTAAGGGGCACAATATATCCTTCTAAAAGGATCATCCCTGGACCCTACTAACCTTTTAAGGAAAGCTTGTTGAGAAGCTGATATGTGTCAGGGTTTTTTGTGATTTTCATGGTCTGATGAAAAAAACAATGGAAAACACCCTTGATTTTTTTTCACTCTTTTATTCAGATAAATAGCATATTCATCAACATCCCCTTGCCTGTTTTCCCTGATACCAGCACGGAAGGAATGAAGCCATAGCTTGAGATTTAGCATGCATTGCAAAGGGAACTCTCCTCCTCTACTGAACATTACGCAGCTTAAATGTTCTCTAATGAAATAGGGGTCAAACAAGCTGATATTGAAGCCAAATGAGACAGAATTGCTGTTCGTCTAAACATTAACAGGTTCTCTGTTTGATTTGGTGGTTCCTTTAGATAGAGTGATCCTCCTCTGAAGGAGCAGGTCCTCAGCATGGGACCTCCATGTTAACCTCCTGGGTTAACAATTATTCCTTGATGGGTAGATGGATGCCAGGGCCAGAAGAGTCTTTGCCCAGCTCCAGCAAGTATGACAGTTGCAATCCTACTTCTACTAACAACAGTAACTCATGCCCTCATCACCACCCATACAGACTACTGCAATTTACTCTACTCAGAAGGGGATGCGGTGGCGCAGCGGCTTAATGACACGGAAAGTTGCCATCCAGAAATGGTCAACACTTCAGCAGTTCGAGCCCAGCTCCGCACAGGAGAGCGAGCTCCTGCTTCCTCCCCAGCTCCTGCCAACCCAGCAGCTTGAAAACTTACGTGAGTACATAAATGGGTACTCTCACCCTGGTGGGAGGAAAAATGCAGCGCCTTGAAAAGAAGACGGAAGCAGTTGCCAGTAACGCAGAGGCTGCGCAGGCCGGAAAAAGGCGCGAAGCAACGGAAGCCCCGCCTCCTGTGCTTGCCAGCTGGGCTCTGCTCTTGGAAGGAGGCAATGGCAAACCACTTCCGAAACACCTTGCCTTGAAAACTACAGGGACTCGTCCAGGCAGTTGCCACAGAATCGGTCACGATTGAGTGCGGATTAAAAAAAAAAAACTACTCAGAAGCTGAAAACGGTGCAGAATGCAGCAGCCCATGTTCTGACAGATGAAAACTATTATAGACTATTACAATGCAATGCTGGTACAATAACTGTAAGTTTCAAAGTGTTTGTTGTTGTTGTTGTTTTAGCTTTAAGGCCTCAAATGGCTTGGCTCCCAGGTACTTGCTGGATCACCTTCTCCAGACAGAACCAATCTATTCAGTACAGACTTTCACTCCATAAGAGGTAAAGTCCCAGCGGTGGCTCTCAACATATGGAACAGTCTTCCCCCAGGAGTTAGATAAATGAATACCGTACCTTGGTTTTATTCAGAATTCTACTACTTAAAACAGGGGTAGGTAATGTTTGGAGAGTTGGGGGGCACAATTAGGCCTGCCAACCTTCTGGAAGACTGTAAGGGTATGACTGGTGATGCCATGACTCCAGCAGAAGAGGCACAGCAGCACGCTCTCAGCTCTTTTGTGGGGGGGGTCAGAGGTTGTTTTGGTGTTATTGTTTTTAGGGTGGGAATGGAAGCAGGAGGACTCTGGGAGGCCTCCTTACCCTCCTTACCCTTTACTCTCCCAAAACAGCCTAAAATCATAGCTCCCAAATTCAGCTGTTTTGCTGCTGAATTTTCAACAAGCGATTGGAAGTGCTGGGGTCATAAATAGGATGCTGGGAGGAGTGCATGCAACTTGTGGGCCGTAGATTGTCCGACCTTGATTTTAAACCTTAAATCTTAATTCTGGTGGAGTGTTATGCAACCAGCTATTCTCCAACAATTGAAAGCTTGTTTTTCCTAACAAAAAGGAAGCTGGCAATAGTTGTCCCAACAACAGTCAGAATTCCTGACTAACAGTGTGAAAATAGGAGCTCCACACAGAAATTGCAAGGTTTCATTACTATGTATTACCTACAGCCCACACCTTAATGAAATGGAAATATATAATTAAATAAATCACTAAACTGTCATTGGTGATCTTCTATGAAATCTTGTGTGAAAACATTGAAATATCACTGGATGTCAAACAATTTCAAGGGAGGAGCCTAAGCAATTTTGTGGAATTATCTCATCAGAAACCATGCTGATACTTTCTAAGCCAACATTGAATGTAACCTTACCCAAAAAACATTCACTCACCCAGCAAATATCTATTGTTGCCTTAAGGGACAAGGAAGAAAATGAAAGACATCCCCAAGTAATAGAAATTAATATTGATAGAGATTTAGTATAATCATCCATCTAAAAGATTTTATTGGAACAAAGCCTTGGATATCTACAGGGAAATGTTAAACACTCCCATAGATTACTGTGTTGGGCTGAATTTGCAAAATACTTGGGAATTAAACCACTTCCTAATGAGAGATCAGCATCAAAGCAATTTACCAAACAAATTATCTTTTAGTTATTAATTTGGTGGCAGTGGTATATATTTTAATTAACCACAAGGACCAAGAGCTGTGGATATAAATACAATGGTACTTAAAATACAAAACACGGTTTCTTGGTATTCCAAGGGATGCTTGGTGGGAGCAGCTTCAGAATAAATTCTAATGTAATCTTACCTCTCTGAAAACATATTTCTATTAAAATGAAACGTTTATTATTTATGATTATCTTAGTGAGAGTATCAGATTATGTCTATTTGGAGGAGATAAAACTTTCCTATTCCCTTGTGGCCTATATTTGCCTGTTACATTGCTCACTTACTTGGGTTCCTTAATGTATTAGTTTACTCCAACCATTCTATACTTTATACAAATAATTGTGAATAAATTATTACTTGCATGTAATGAGTACTTTGGCATATGTCCAATGCACTGTGATGACACAGGCTGAAACAAAGTAATACTTTAGTCCTTTTTTATTTTGGCTTTTGAAATGGATAGATTATGAAGGCCATAGCGTGTGACGTTTTGTGATATAATCCTACCATCTACTGTGGTTATAAAATGGTGCACAGAAGACAATGGACCTGACACAAGCATACTTTTAATTTAGCATTGGGACTTAACACAGAATATGATGCTAGTATATTCGGTTAGTATTAATATATTTCTTGAGACCTGTATGTAATCAGGCACCATAACATAGAAAATTAGTGTTGTAGCCTTTTTTGATCAGTCACAATGAAGAAGTCTCTTACAAGCATCAATCAACTGTGGTGCCATTTTTTAATTATAGCAGTAAATATCATAGAGTTGTGATATTTGGCTAGGTAAGCAGATGAATCCATAAACAGGTGGATAAGACATCATTTGTATATAATGTTTAGAGATAGTGTTTAGTGAGATGATAAATCCACCTTCTCTCTAGGGGAAACATCCAATACATTATCATTATTATTTACCACCTGACTCCAAACTAACTCTAGGCTGCTCACAATATAATAATAAAAGCACAATACTAAACAAAGCAATATGGAATCCAGTCAATCTATACAGAAACACATCCAACAAAGGGATCCATCCATCTTAATCCAAGATGGATCACTAATAGGGAGGGAGCCACATGGGTTTCAGGAGAAATCTCATTCCAAAAGACAGGTACTGTGACAGAGAAGGCATGTTTCCTGAGTCCCAATAGATGGCATTGTTTAATTGAAAGAACCCAGAGCACACCAACTCTGCTGGCACATATCAGCCAGGCACAAATCATGGGATAGGTGGTCCCTCAAATAACTTGGCCCTATGCCATGTAGAGCTTCGTAAGTGATGACCAACACCTTGATTCACACCCAGAAGCATACTGGCAACAATACAGCTTACAACACAGTGGTGTCAGGTGGGCCTACCAAGACATCTCATCACTGCCTGTACTGCTGCATTCTAGACCAGCTGAAGTGGTTCTGAGTGGTTTTCAAGGGTTTCAGTCCCATATAAAGCACGCTGCAGTAGATAATCACATACGTGCCTCTATGAATCCCATTATATTCAATAATTTTCAGCCAGTTGTCACTACTCCATTTCTGAGCAAGATATTTACATATGGCATCTCAGCTCCAACTGTTCCCTGATGATGCAGTTCATAATCCATTTTAATCCAGATGCCCACATAGTTATGGAACAGAAACAGGGCTAAATTTTGAAAATTTCACTAGAATATTAGAAAAACATGTAAAATTAAAATTATAGTAAAATAATTTTCTGCCATTGTATTTATGGGCAAACAGATCTTCAGTAATCAGTCCTCTCCAGTAGTATCTCAAGTTACTCCATCCTTAGAACCACCCATCTTTTGAACTAGCTCTTAGTTTGCTTATTGGCAATGTATAATTATCAGTAAGTGAGACCTGTAGCAACCATATATGGTTCATTCTACTTGGCCTCATAGTTTTACAAAGCTCCTGAAACTTTGCTTAAGATCTTTCTTCTAGTGCATGAGATGCATGTGCAGAAACTTCTGAGCATTTCAACTATGTCTGTAGCAAGAGAGCAAGCCCAAGATGTAATTTTTTGTTACAAACATTCTTCCAATAACTTACATTCAGTTTTAAAGCTTTGCTCCTCTTGAGTCCTTCAAATGTCGTTTTCCAATTCATTGTGAATGCCCTACCTTTGGAACAATAAAAAATTAAACATAAATATAAAACACATATATTTTTGCACTATGGGACAGAATGGAGAAGCAGCAAGAGCTGGAAGCAGGGATTCAGAATAAGAAAAGGCTGTGAGAACAAATCTGACATGAAGCTGCTACTTGTGGTAACTCTGGGAGCAATTGCCTTTATTTTACAACCACAGAGACGTGTGAGAAAAAGCTCTCTGTTATCCCTGGCTGCATTCAATGCTGAGCTTTTTATTTCTAGGCTCTTATGAACTCAGTATCTGGCACCAGCCCAAAGAAATCCCATCTGCTTTAGCATGTGGTAGGAGGTTAATGGTGACAAAAAGTCACACTTTATGAGAGCTTTTCTCATTTCTTCAGTTTTCCTGACAAGTGGCTTTGCCAGCTTTCAAGCCTCCCTTTCTCACAAAGGGCACTGATGTTTCATTAACCCTTTTCACTCCACAAGATGGCTGATTCATCGAAGAATGCTGCTGCTGCTTCCTCAACCTTCTGCTTTTACGGGCTAGGGCTGTCAGGAGCCCTTAATTTAACACAGTTTGGGCAAAGACCATTTCTTTTCTTGCTTCAAATGCCAAGGTGAAGCCCAGTAAACTTTTCACACTGCTTTGTGCAATGCTATTAAGGAGGAAGAAAAAGAACTTCCATTATTGCCAGGTCAAAATTCTTTCCTGATGTCAAGCAATGAGTTTCCAGACTGTAACCATGCTGACATTTGCTGTCGCCCTTAGAAAGCCGAAGCATTGAATGGAGTCATAAATGACTTTTTGACTGAGTTCAATATTGCTCGTTGTGAATTTCATTGCTTCACTTGATACAAATTGCTACTGAAGGTTTTCTGGAGCAAATATTAAACCTCAACAAGTTTCCTGTGATATAAATACATGCTGGGGAATAAGAAGAAACCCCATAAGTATTTGTTTCAAGACATATTTTGAAATGCAGAACTTTATCAGGAAGAAGCACAAGCTTCCGTGTCTGTGAGCAAGAAAAGATGTATCAGAGGATTGACAACTTTTGCTGCATGCTATGAGTGCCTTCCATGTGCAAATGATGGGCGGGGGCGGGGGGTGTCTTCAAATGAAAAGAACTTCAGAGGACTTTGTTTGCAATAGTGCTTGCAATCAGGATTGTCCAAGACAGAGACAATTTTCTGGAAAAGATTATTTCATTATCAAACAATCAAAATTAGAATGAATTTACATGAGAGATAAACTAGTTTGTATCCATTATCTGTTTCCTTTGACCTTTTACATTTAATTCAGCTGGGTTTCCTATCCTATTTTGGAATCTGCCTTTTAAGATTGTAGTAACTGATCAGTAAGGACCTTACCATTCACAGCTTTTCCTTTGAATAAAAATAGTTTGTGTATTGATTGATTGATTGATTGATTGATTGAACCAATTTATATAGCCTCCCATCTCACCACATGTGACTCTGGGCGGGGGAGAAATCAAATAAATAAATAAATAAATAAGTAAGTAAGTTAACTTCAGGCTATATTCAGCCCCAAACACAAATAATAAATATATTTATTGGATAAAGTAACCAACTAATAATGAAGAACAACTGTCCCTTAGTCAGCAGTGGTTCCATCAGAGCAAAGAGAAAAAGTCCCCTTTATAATGGATCAGTTGGTTTTGGTTTTCCAAACTGTCAATGTACTGTGTTGTGCAAAGTACCCAACAATTTTTATCCCAGTTCATGATAAATAGTGGTAATCTTAACCTGGGGGCTGCCTTGCTTTTTTAATCTTCCCTCTCAATCATAATTATCATGGTGTGACATGACTTTTTTTAATGTAAGCCTGAGGACAGGGAATTTGAAAGTCAATTTTTAAATAATCATAAGAATAAATAGAATCATAGGATTAGGTCATCAAGTCTAAAACCCTGCTTAGTAAAGGAATCCAAAGTAATTAGTGTTAGTTCTAATTATTAACCTGATATGATTGACTTCCCAGATTATTTTAAACTATGCATTTATTCCATTCATTCATTCTCATCTCACCTTTCTGTTCTCTAACCGTACTCTTCTGACTCCGTTCACCATACCTGATGCCACTCATCTTCACCTGTCTGTAACAGATAGCCGTGGAAAAAAACATTCTTTGATCAGCCATTTTTATGTCAGCTGGTCCCAGGGGCATCTTCAGGGAAGGTCAAAATGGTCAAGATGGTGGCCGCGTCCATGCTGGTGAAGCCCACCCCTTTTTTTACATGAATTATGCAGGCAATGCATGTAAAGGGGGGGGCAGGGCTTTGACTGCATGTGTGCAGCAACTATCTTGATTTTTTTACCTTCCCCTGCAGATACTCCTATCTGGTCCTAACAGTGGGTAGCAGTGCTAGACAGATGCATCCACTCATTTCCCACAGCTTTATTCTTGCCTCCCATAGTAAACACTCAAATAAAGGGACAGCAGAGCTGCTATCAATAATGGATTCGGCCAAGGTGCTACCGTTCTGCCCAAGGATTCTAACCAGGCCTGGCACAGACAGCAGATCCCACTGGCCTGGTTCAGCAAAACCTATTAGCCTGGTATTACATTTTACAATTCTTCACATTCTGGTTATTACATTACAGTGGGCAGAATTACACTGAGCAGACAGCTCAGTGCAAGCTTAATCTGTGACATCTCTCCACCTTACTATAAGGTAGGCATTTTTCAATCAGTGGTTCCATTTCTGCTAGAAAAGGAGTGGGCACAAATTGCCAAACTGTATCTCACGGCCCTAAGCATATGAGTATTTAGGAGTTGCCAACTTCATTGCAAATTATGAAACAACTCTGGGATTGCTGCTTGGCAGCAAAACTTAATGAAAAAGCCAAGAGACCAGCAACTGAATCCTTCAACTGCAAAACATATAGACATGACTAGGTCGTGTTCATGATGGTATTAGATACAACAGAAGCATCTGCCTGGGAATCCAAAAAAGAAATAGTAAGGATACAACAAATTATAGATTGAAAATATCTATGCCTCACCCGAGACATTTCCTTGCCTGAGGCAAAGCAGCAAATAGCTCTCAGCCTGTATGTCGAGGTGCAAAGCACCTAAAGTCAGCCAGGTTATGTCTGCACGTAAAGCAAAAGAAAGCAAAAGAACACCTATAAGCAACTTCTCCTTATCTGACAGCTGCAAACAATTAAATAATTAATGTTTTGCTGCTCTTTCACGACAGCATTGCCCGAGGCCATTCTTTGCTTCTACCAGATGGGGCTGGCCCTGAATAAAGACATCAGAAGGAGGTTACCCTGGAGGCATGTGACCCCCCAAGGGGTGGGGCTTTGTATGGGCACATCTGCCATCTTGACTTTTTGACACACCCGCCCACCCTCATGGATGCCCTTGTGTGATACAGACAGAAAAGACATGTTTGCTGACTGGGACTATGCAAAGTAGTAACAACCCAGGTAATTATAATTGAAAGGAGCTCCAGTTTTTTCTCAAAAGGCCTTTCATATATCCCAGTCATGATATAGTCTAATTTATGTAGCAATTTGGGCAGTTTGTCTTACAATTATGTTTCACCCCTATCTGATGAATTGCACCTTGAAAACAAAATCCTAGTTGATACAACTTTTAAAAAATTAACAGTTCTGTGCTCTTTTTTAAGATGCGTGGACTTCAACTCCCAGAATTCCCCAGCCAGTGGGAGCTGAAGTCCACACATCTTAGAGTTGCCAGGTTTGAAAAACACTGGCCTATGGGATCCTAACCCTAGGTTCATGTAGTAAGCAAGATGAGTCACCATGGAATTGGCAATCTTGTGCCCCCCATGCACTTTGGATTAAAACCCACACAATCCCTTACCACTAAATACACCACCTGAAAATCACATGAGAAGAAATCCAAAACATCTATAGGGCAGTATGTTGCCTTCCCCTTGATGGAGCCAAATTTATTTGCTTTCCTGATATCATTCTGAAAGGGAAAATGTTTTCACCTTATTTTCATCTTATTCATTGAGCCTTTTTCAGTCCTTCCCTTCCTCTTGACATATTCACTCTTCCTTCATGTGGGAGGAAAGCACAATGCCACTCCCCCCACAGTGTTCTTGCCACGCCTTCAAAACGAGGCTAGCAAATTTGTGCAGCTCTCAGAGGCTGCTGTGGGGGAAGCATGGAGTTAAGAGCACGTGCACGGAAGGGGAGAGGGAGAGGGAGCAAGGGATCCCTCTCCTTTTAGGTTTTCTGCTCTCCAGCAAGGCTCTGGTTACCAGAGAGGTTCTGTTCTGTACATTCAATCAGAACCCTGCAGATCACCTCCCTCCCTCAGGCTCCTCCTCCATGCAAATCAGAATATTTGCATAGGAGGATGGATTTCTGCTGGATCACTTTGAGCTGGCTTCAGCCTGCCTCAGTGGCAGGCTGGCACTGAGTTGGTGGTTTCTTGTAAAAACACATCCTGAACAAATGGGTAGCAGGTCATCTCAGCATTGGGGCAAGGAGGATGCATAGATGAGGCCTTAGGGAGCCTCACACATGGAGAAGGATCTATCCAAAATATGATTCAGTGTTTGAAATTATTAGCTTAATCCGCATTTTTCATTTGAGGCAGTAAAGCTAACTGGATTAGTATTTGGGGCTCACTATATATTCCTATTTACTAGGATGCAGACTTCAATAGACAGATAGCTGCACAAATTTGCTAGCCTCGTTTTGAAGGTGTGGCGAGAAGAACACTGTGGGGGCTGTGGCATTGTGCTTTTATCCCACATGAAGGAAGATTCGGGACTTTATTTTCTTGTTCTTATTCTCTTTAAAACTCACGGTCTGTTTTATCCCCCCTCCCTTACTCCTTCTCCCGCTTAGAGCAACAAAGTACATATCACTATATAGAGCTGTCATATCTATAATGTGCATTTCTTATGATGTTTTGATTTTGTTTCCTATGCTGGCTAACTTTTAGTGTGCAAAGTAACCTGGCCTCATCCTATCCACTTAAGCCATTTTGAAACCTGATCACTTCAAATGCCACATCTCCATTTAGTAGATTATTGTTGTAATAGTCCTTGAAACATCATTATTTGTTAATGTGCACTTAAACAAAGGGCATGCATCAACTTTCCACTGGGAGGAAAAAATGAAAAATTGGCAACTGGGTTTAAGAATCCATTTATTCCATTAGCATATGCCATATACATAAGAATCAAAAATGAAGGATTTGGTATTTGTTCCTATCACTATGTATTTTATGCCAATCCTTTAAAAAAATCTAACTCTTTTAGTAGGCTGAAAGTATTCTGTATTGCTTTCTTAATTATTACAGTCTAATATGGAAATTATGTTTTATTCATGAGTGTTTTCATCCTTGGAAACTGAGAGCATTTTGGTGTTTTGGACATTACAAGAAGTCTATGTTTATGGCTTTCATTTTTCTGTATAAGAGTGGAGTGGGGGGCAGCAATGAGGAGAGGGGCTGTGTGTCTGACAAATCTACTTTCACATTGCAAAATATTATTTTACCTAGTATCCCTTGACTACTTTGAAGGAAGGATGTTGAGTTTTATAAAATAGTTTGATGTTCTCTCTTTGCTAACAGGAGTGCTTGAAAACTTTTGTGGAGTAGACAAAAGAGGATTTGTTCATGCCTTCTATACCTTTCTAATTTAATCTTCTTCCAACAAATCCCTGATCCAGGTTCCTACTTCTTCCCAATTCCTGCTTCATTCTACCCTCTAATCCTTTTTTCCAAAGTTAAATTGCATTTATTATTATCTTTTCTGTCTATTCCATTTGTTGAACAGACAACAGCACCTTCCTCACCTTCCCTCTCCTCATTTTGGTCCTTAAGTTTTGTATTATTTTTTATAAAACAGTACCTAGCAGTGCCCTTGTAAGTGACCTATCTTGCTATTAATGGCATGTACTGCAATGCATTATTACTTACAGGCTGGTTATCCACAATTTCTAGGATGGTACATCATTGGGTGAAGGCAGAACAGTTGCTATCACTACCAATGTTCACTTTTCTTCTTGCTCCTGTTTTCAAAACCAAAAATGACTTTTTGGTTAGATTTATATCCCACCTTTCCTCCAGAGGATCAAGCATCCAGAGTCCCTTAAAGTTTTGTGGTTCAACACTTCTACTTTCTCCCATAACTCTTGAATCACTGCTGCCACAGCTTATTGTCTTTTTTTAGCTTATGTCTTCCTGTCACATCCTGTATTGCTTCCTTGTATTTTCTTTCCAAACTGCACATAAAGATCTGAAGTAAATACACAAACGCAATGAGGATTTTAAAGAATTAGTGAGCTTTTTCCCATCAGAGTACTCTTGAAAAAGGCTATTTGCAATTGCTGTAAGATGTTAGTTTAGCAGTAAGCACTTTTTATTACCCCAGGGAGATTCCACCAAAGAGTGCAGAGTTCTGCCTAGGAAGTTGCTTTTTACACTCTCAGAAGCAGTTCAATTATATTTAGAGGTTTGAATTTTTTATCCTTCTTCTGCCACAAAGTGATGTTTAAGTATCCTGCATCAGCTTGTGCCACCTCAGTTATAGCTCTTTTCAACAAGATCCCACTTCTGACACCAAATATGTTTGCACTGAAGTTGTCACTTAATTCTGCACATCTGGCTGGGGAATTCTGGGAGTTGAAGTCCACACATCCTAGAGTTGCCAAGTTTGAAAAACACTGGTGTTAGATGGTTTCTCATCTAAGTCAGGATGCCATCTCCCTAACATAATAGAATCTCTAACGGCCAATCTTTTTCATTTAGGTATGATTGTACCTGAGCACCCACTCCATTCCAGACTTGCTCAGTAATGCATGCAGCACTTGATGAAGGAAAACAGAAAGAATGCCAGAATTTTCAGCAAGCTAGGCTGAGGGCATGATATAGACTAGAACAGCCCTTGGCAATTAACCTCCTGCTCCTTCTAATTAAGCCAACTGATTGTCCCCAATACTCATTTTTAGTAGAAGCAATATCTGCAAGGTTCAAATTGGACCACTCCATTTAACCCACATGGTAGCCTGCCCTGTATAGCAAATCTTCCTAGAAGAAGGATGTAAGGCGGTGGCCTGAGTGATGGGAAATGCATTTAGCTAGTCTATGCTCTCTTATCAGAATCCAACAGCATATAAATTATGGCCACTACAGTAATGTTGCCAAACTCTGCATAACTGAATGACAGAAAAGGGCAGAGAGAGAGCAAGACCATTCAGCAGCAAACAACAGCAATGGTTCTTTGAAAGACAGGAATAAAAGAGGTCTTCAAAAGGGACAAAGCAAAGAAAAACAGTGGAAGGCAGCAGAAATAGATAAAAGACAACAAAACACCCAGCAAAACTATGAAAGAGACATGCCTAAAAATGTAAATAATGTGTGCACAAGTATTTACTCTGCAAGAAAAGAAAACTCAGGTTATCTTGTTCAAAAAGGGAGGTGAAGTAAAACAGGTAATAGAAGCCACAGAATAGAAAAGGAAATCCTTGCAAACCACACATTCCAATGGAGTCTATGTATGTGCACGTAAATCCATGCAAGGAGCAGAATGACATTTTTAAAATTTTAAACATGTTAAGACAAAAGATAGGCATGTAATGGAACTCCACCCCTACTGTCAATGGAGGCAATACTCAACTTTTCAAGAACAATTCCAGGTAAATGGGAAATGCATAATTAGAAGTTTACAAAAAAAAGTAATGGGTAGAATTTTGAAAGAGGACTATGCCTTCCACAGATGAACCAGGCATATGTTCATCAGAGCCATCACATCAAGCAATTGGGAAGTTGTACCTATTGAATGTCTGCCTGGAGGCATATCTCCACAGCTCAGTGTTGAGCTGAATTATGAAGCAAACTGTAGGTACGTGGACTCTGACTTGTAAAGCCATCCTAGCTTATGTGATAGAGCAGAATTTCAGTTTATGCACCATAGACTATAGCATAACGTTCTTATATTGGAGTTTCCTAGGTTTTTCAATCCAAGTGGAAATTGAATTCTATTCTCACCTTTAAACAGAAGGTTGAAATATACTGTGCATGGTGCATGTATGTATGAAGGAACCAATTAGGAAAGAGTTATCAGTGAATTCTGAGGCTTTGGATGTCACTACTGGAGGGTGATGGAAAGAATATTAGCCAGAAAATCCTGCTCCTGCTTTTCAGTGCACTTCTATTTTCAGCAACAATAGCTACTTTTGCTCCCTGGCCCTCGCTTCTCCCATGCTAGCAATAGAATTAGCATAAGCCGAGTAAGATTTCCAAACCAACATATTGTTGTTTTAGCCATTCTTATCAGTGGGAAGCAGCCACATTAATGCAACAGTAAATAATACCTGGTGCTTGAAAGGCAGTGAAATAAAAAGCCCAAGAACATACTAAGCAAATTATTCATTGCTGAATGGGAAAGAAAATTTTCTTCCTGATTTCCACAGTTGATCAACTTATGCCTTGAAGCATTAGACTTCATTGTGCTAATCATTATTTTAGCTTACATAGCTGCAAACTTTATTAGTGTTGCCCAGTGACTTTGCTACTTTGGGAATTTAATCAAACAGTTAGAGTAAATGGAGCTATTTGCTTTATCCCTAGAGGCAGACATTTTTTATATAAAGAAGAAATCCCACTTCAAATATCATTGCAATAAATATGAGACTCTATACTCCAGTGAATTTCAAAAGATTTATATTATTATTTTTTAAACTTCACATGCTTTTACACTATTTCAGCCTTTGCAATTTCCCAGCAGTTCCTTCTAAATTCTCACTCACTCAGGGGCATGATAATATTGAAAGATACCAATCTCTGGATTTTACCATATTTCATCTTATAGTACAACACTTATTCCATTATATTATAACCAAAATCAATGATCTGATAGCTAGAGCTGACCTCAATTTTAAAAATTTCACATTTCACTTTTCATTTAATAATTAAATCCACATACACTTAGAAAGGGATAATTCTTCCTGGGGACCTCTTAATGCAAGGCAAATATTTGGCATGGTGATTCTTTCATGTTCACATGAGCTACAGATTCCTAGAATGTATTTTGAAAAATATCTTGAGGTGTATGGTAATAGTCTACAATGGAGCATGTGTTAGAATATTCATATGATTTATTTATTAACTAGGGCAGGTTCTACCCTGAAACCTCTTTCATATTTGAGGCACCACTGTGGTGATATTGGTTCATAACACAGTTTGTACTCAGTGGGCACGTGACAATGAAAACAGAGGAGTGCCTGATGTGTTCACAATAGGAACAAGGGCCTCATCATAACAGACTGTAGGCTTCAATTGTTTTTCCCACAACTATTAATAACATGTTTAACTCCATATATGCCCAAAAGCTGAAGATGGTGGGCAACCACTATCACTATCATTACAACTGCTGGTCAGGCCAGTTTCAAAGAAAAAAAGAGGGGAAATGCATAGCAGCAGTAGTGATTGCTCATCCTCCTAGAGAAAGTCATAAAATCTTGAACAAGGAAACCAGTACAGTAGCTACTTACAAGTGGTGTATTGATTCTACTTCTTGACTTTCAGAACTCATCCTCCATTCTTGGATGTCTTCTTCATCCTTGGTTTCCCTCCGCATGTGGTATATGTATAAATTGGGGACAAGTTGTAAAATAATAAGGGAAAATAATAGCAGAAGGGAAGGTTTGAGAGCACATCATATGCTGTGTGATTGTGTCAGATGTCATAATGACAGGACAAAACACTATACTTGATTAATTATTTCTGCATTGTTGAAGAAAGTGGATGCTATCTCAATTGGTCAGTTTCCTTACTCTCCAGCCTATTTTTACTCAGATGAGTCAATCTACAAAAGATCAATTATAGCCAAGCAAAATTGTGAGGGTTCAGATGGGCAATACCTGGTTTAACTATTCTGTATCACTTCTTTTTAGAAATTAGCTTGTGCAAGAAAATGTATTTAAAGTGTCTGGTGGTTCAACATATATGTCCAGCAAGTACTGCCATCTTTATAATTCACATTATAAACAAAGGTGGTATTCCATTTGTTAGTTCCTCTCTACAGATGCTTTAAAAAAAAGTTCCCATCTAGCATGCATATAGTAATGTTCTGTAGTTCTGATCAGCTTTGGAAGCCACTTTTTAAAAAATGGTTTTGTGTTCTGTTATCTTTGCAGAATATAACTTTTTTTTGGCATGTTTGTGTGTTTGTTTCATTTTAAACAAATCTGTCATTTCCATGGGAACAATATATTATTTAATTTCAGTATCTTATTCCATGCTGACATAATTCAAAGTATCTGTCAGACTTTCAAACTCCATTATTAGAACTCACCTTTATAGAGATATGTTATTTTTTCTTCATTCTCCTCTACCTCCCATTAGTTGTTTGCCTCACTAATTTCTAGCTTTTTCATGGTCTTAAGTGTGAAGTAATTATTCTGCAGAATTCACATGGCTTTGAATTGCAAATCAGCAATGTTTTAATCCCCTTCTATGTGCCACTTCATCTTGCACAGATTTATTTTTATGACCAGATCCACAAGGAGGTCAGGTACCTGATAATTATCATCCTGAACTTAGTCTGCTTTTGCTGAAGTTGATTAACATGTTTCCAGCCTCATTGGTAATCACTCTATCTTTGCTTTTGCTTGCCAATTCACACTGCCTTTCTGGCATCACAAATAATTTCTTAGTCCAAACTAATTCCCACTCATTCTTTTGTTTTAGTGACATAAAGCATATTTTCCTTTTTACAAGGGACTGCCAGGCACTGTCAAATGTCTTTCAGTATTTAGGGAAGGAAGGAAGGAAGGAAGGAAGGAAGGAAGGAAGGAAGGAAGGAAGGAAGGAAGGAAGGAAGGAAGGAAGGAAGGAAGGAAGGTTTCTAACATCAAGAAATGATATCAAAGAAAGTTTTTGCAGCAGTTATTTTTTTCTATCAAAGGATTACCACAAATCTAAAGGCTTCACCAAGTACCCCAAATATAAAAGCCATTGAAATAATGAAAGTCAGCCCAGATGCTCCTATATATATATATATAGTGGATATACCAGACTAGTAAATATCATAATGCAATTATATTCTGCAGGCTATTTGTTGGATCAAGATGAAGGAAATTAAATTGGAAGAAGGTAGGTTGACTTAGATCTTAGAAAACAGGAGCTTTCAGTTGAAGAAGAAAATAAATGTTAACTCCCATGCTTGCTTATGTTTGTCAATTAACGGTATTATACATATTGCCATCAGCTTACCTTGGCTCTCCTTTACTAAAGAACAGCAGGACTGTGAAGGCTCTTTTATGGTTGCTCAGCTATTAAAATAGTAAATATATGGGAAACAGTGCACAAATTAGAAGATTGCACAAACACTTCTAAAATCTTTTTTTATTCCTGGGAGAAAAGAACTAGGAAAGATCTTTGAATCCCAGATTAGTCCTGGGATGTATTATTTCACCATCCATCCTCAAAATGCCATGATTGGAGAGTTCTAAAATTATTTACAGCTCCTGATACTCCTGATGCTCTCAAAGCTAGGGCTTTCAGACACAAATCCACATCTCTTCTCTCCCTCTCTTCTCTCCCTCTCTAGAATTATTCTAACAGAGAGGCTTAGAGAGAAATGTATCAGATTTTTTTAAGATGCATTCTCTGCATCTCCTGAGCCTTCTGAATTTCTGAAGCACTCTAGAATTAGCAAGCACCACATGTATATACAAATACCCATGAACACATAGTGTATGTCAGACTTCAGATCTGGGTTCAGAAGTAAACTACCTGTTTCCCAACATTTCACCCTTAACTTCTCAGTTTGACTTGGCAGAAAACTTATAGGCATGACTCAGCTAGATGTAGAATCTCTATTGCAGGCAAGAATGAAGCCATATAAACAACAGTTGATTGTCTACTGCAGTGCAAAAATGTCTGGGACTTTTATATATTCTCAAGAGCTTTCTTCCTGCCCTTCTGAATTATTGGATACTTGCTCTCGTGCTTAATAGCCTTGAGGTTGGGCACTTGCAATATGTTTAGATAATTACTATCTCTATCCTAGGAACTGTTGGTTCTTGTCTTCCTAAGACCCCTTGCAGAATAAAATTGATGATTTGCTGATATGGCTAAAATCACCCTAAACTGTGCAAGATCCAATTAACATAAATAACTCCTTAAATGCAATTATACCCATGGAGCTTACCTTCTGCTTAAGCAAATCGAGTGATACTGTATCTCACAGAGCTCAGGAATGAGGCGCAAAGGAATCTTGCACCAATATATTTCCTACTAGTATATGTCTTGGTGCATATTGTTGGTTCAGTCACGTGAAGTCTAGATCCGACAAGGTTAGAACACAGTGCCTGAAACCAGATTGGTCCATTATAATCACAATTTCACAGGTATGGACTTCTTCACCTGCCTGTAAACAAAGGACGCTTAAGCCATCACAATGCACAGGTAGAAGAAACAGATGTAAGATTTGGGCATTGGCTCTGCAATGTATATGGCTTGAATCTTAGTTTGCAGCTGATGCTTTTCTTTGTACTAGCAGCTTTTCCAGTACCTGTAATAAAATGATCATGTTTTTTCCTTGAATCTCTGCCTGCAAGCCTCCTAGTTCTGGGACTGGTCTGGTAATGGTGCTCTTCTTGTCAGGTTGCTAGAGAGACTGCCAACTCATTGCCACTTTTGCCTCCAATGTGTCGATGACTTCTAAAAATTAAATTTGCACCAAAGCAAATCCCTCCAAGTCAGTGGGATAACATGATGATGTGAAATATGATAGTCAAAGACATACAGTGATGCAAGAGATGATGACAGCCAACAAAACAGTCCACAATGCTTCATAATTTAATGCCAGCTCAGAGTTGCAAATAGCCCCTGAAAAAAGGATTATATAACATTTAAAATATTCCCCTCTCCAAATGAAATTGAAAAGGCATGGATAATTTTGGTTTGGCATTATGAAGAGGGGTGGTGGTAAAAGAGAAGACTGTGAAGTAAAACTTCACACACACTTCTAAATTTCATTAGTAGGACAATGTAGCTTTTGCAATACATTTATCTAATTTTGTTAGTTTTTTAAGGAATAAGTTATAAAGTTCAGGTCACCTAATTCCTTTACTTCCTTTAAGCTAATCTACCCATCTCCAGTTGTCCAGTCATGTCATGCAAGAGGACAGAGCTATGCAGGATAAAGATGTAGAAGGCATACGTGAACCTTCACTTTACTGACCAGCTTGATTATGTGTTGGATGTAATTCATATGCATACACGGTAGATGGGGAAAGAACACCTGTAAGGATCCAACTGCATATGGATTTGCATCTTTCTAAGGGTCAAAGTTTTTGTGTTCTCTCAACTGTCACATATTTATATCCTTTTTTAAAAAGAAAGCATTTTCATAAGAATTAATTAATAACCTTTGATTTTTCTCATTACAGAACAAAGTGAATTAAAATACAAAGTCTCCTTCAACTCAAGTTGTCTATGTCTATGTAGTTTTCTTGGAAGTGGATTGCCATTCCCTCCTTTTGGGATGCTTTTATGACTTTCCAGGCTAACTTCCAGCCCTCGTATTCACTGGAGGTATCTCATCCAATGCTAACCAGGCTCAACCCTGCTTACTTGATGAGCCCAAGCAAGGATAGCCAGGTGTTGCCACCTGCTTAGATGAAGTGGATTGCCTAGGAGGATATTGCCTAGCAGGGCAGATCAGAGTTGGAGAAGGGTTCCCAGAGGTATAAAGCCACTGCTGCTTTAGTGCCCTGTTTCATAGGAAACAGCTTTTCAGATTAGTTTACTCCAGACAAATGGGCTTCTCTATTCTGAGAATTTGGTTAGGCAGCTGTCTCCCATCTGTGTCCTTAGAATCACCGTCAATATCCTAGACAGTACACCAAAGCTGAAATGCCATCTCAGCAGCTTGGCACTGCAGTAGAAATGTCCCTTCTTTTCCCATTAGTAATGTATACAGCATATGACATAATGTATCCTGGCAACAGAATGCACTGCTCATTTGGGGAGGTTTAGCATAATCAATGATTTGTTCCCTGATGTGAACAAATTGTCCACCAAATTGTTTCTTTAACTGATGCAGAATAGAGGAAGGATCACCTGGTGTCCTACCTTCCCTCTCTATTCCATTGCTGTTATGTACACAAAAGGGTTAAAGCTGAAATAACGACAGGCCATGCCCTTTGGTGCCATCCATGCTCATTACCCACAGTCCTGTTTCTGGTGGCTCTGGAAAGGTCTGACCTTTTCCATAGATAGAGATAGAAATATTGTAAATTCTTGTCTGATGTTCTTGTATGTGTCTCTCTCCTGGCTTTTGCCTATCATTTGTTTCATTTTTGGCAGTTAAATGTTTCTGATGTTTGCTGATGTTTAATAAATAAACATCAAGCTCTCTTTTTTGGCTAGCTGAACTGGTGTGGGTGCTTGCCCAGATCTGGATATAGGGATTGACTGAGAGTGTGTGGGATACAAACAAAACTGGATCTTACCCACAGTAATTTTCCAACAGGAAAATCCTATGATAATCTAGATATCAGCAGTGTGCAATATCAGTTCCTTTTTCCTCTTGCTAATGCAGTGGTGTGTTGCAGAGTTCTATAACCATGTCTTTCTTGAGGGTTTTGGGGGGTTTTTTTGTACGCTATGCTTTCTTGGAATACATACCAGACTAAAGGCATAATCCCACATGACTGGACCAGAACAGGACTTTCTCCTCCCCCATAGATTACCCACATGGTCCTCCTAATCAGCTCTAGAGAAAATGCAGGGAGAGGGAGAATCCCCTTTTCATAACGGAAATGGTTTCTTCCAGTAAAAGCAACCCCGGGATCCACTCGAGGGAGATATTGCATCATCAAATGGTCTGATGTTTTTCTGATTTGATGCCATTTGATCATGAACATTATTGCTAAAGCCACATAACAATGATGGTATGTGATGGTACAGCAGATGGCAGGGATGTCTGCAGAGTATGCTCAAAAAAGTTAAGCTGGTGGCTGCAGTGGTGTTATATGCACAGTGGCATCATGTGCATATAACAAACAGGTGGAGCTTTGATTACACCATTATGGCCACCATTTTGACTTTTTGGAGTACCCTGGCAGGTAGCCATGCAAGGCAACAGATCTTCAAGACTTTCCTGATATTCTGGAAGTAACCCATGAGTCTGAACACTTTTATCATACTTAGCTTGACTGTTTCTCATGCCAAGAGAGGTATTTCTTAACAATGTCTGAAATACTGCAAGATATTCTCAGCTTTGCTGTTGATTCATTGAAAAGAATATGTCTATTCTAATATTTCTCTGGGGCTCTAGTATAATCTCCTATACAGAAAGGGCATTTTGTTCTTTGTTTCATTTTTTCTTTGTTTAAAAAAGTTGGTATCATAAAAGGCAGAAAAATATAAATGCATTGGAAGCCTCTTAGTTGAGGAAAAAGTCAACCCCGGGGAGAAATGTCCATCTATAAATTAGGCATGCAGCAGGAAAGCTAGGTATTCTTTTTTCTTCTCCCTCTCTCTGATAATACTAAAAGTTAAGAGTCTTATTTCATCCTTCTATATCTACAGTATCTAACAAAATTCAAAATGTGAAGCGCAAGAGAGCTGCTTCTACCCTCCATCTCTATCTGACTTGGAAGGACCCGTTCTAAAGTCTACTAATGTAAACTCTCCATGCGGTTTAGAACAATGTAAAATCAGGGCTGCACATTATGCAGGAAGCCTGTAACATCAGCCCCATGTGGATAAAGAAGCCTCCCTGCTGTAGAAGTTATCTCTCCAACTCATCAAGCACAATTGAACAGCGATGAGCAGTCCAGAGCTCGTGCCTCTTGTATGTTGATTAAAGACAGAATTAGAATGCCTAGACAGCTCTCAAGTAATCCCATAAAATGGATCAGCAGAGTCACAACACACAAAGGTTTCTGCACAGTACTTCTAAGGATATGGAATTTACTACCTCAGAATCTGATTATCATCAATAGTTGAGATGGCTTTAAATAGGGTTTAAACATGCCCAAAATATTAAGTCATTTCAGACATGTACTGTATGCAGAATTCCAGATTCAGAAACATTAGTAGGACACCGTGGGAAACAGAATGATGAACTTAATTAGTTGTAGTATATACAGTATTTGGTCTGATCCATCGGATGTAGCCATTGTGACAATTCTGAGCTCTGTTTTTTGTTTTTTTTTTCCTTTTGCACACTTTTCATCTTTAAACTTCATGGTAAGTCTAGCTGCGATATGCTTTCTAAATTTGTCCTTTGGACAAGCAAAAGTTAGATGATAATTTTGTGGCAAATGTTAGTATCTCCACATAGCCATATGGCTACAAGGAAGTGAAAGGAACTGATTTTTTTTTTCTGTCATTGAGCAGTTATTAATAGGGCTAACAATTCACTTTTTCAAAAAAAAAATATTTAACAGAACACATTATTAATGTGTTCCATAATATTGGGCCTATTTGACTCATTGTCAGTTTATTTTAGACAAATCCAAAACCGTGAAAGGGAGGTGCCAGGAGCTGCAAACAGCTTTCATTCTCTTGATTGTTTCAACTCAGGCCATACTGGCAGTGCTACAGAAGGCACCATCTGGCACTGTTGATGCTTGAAAACAAGCCATTCTCTTCATTCAGATCCATGAGCCTATAGCCCACAGCCCCAAAGAAGGTGTTTCCCCTGGCTACTTTGAATGGCTAGAATAGGGATCATTATTTGTAACATTTATAAGATAGATTGGCTGACAATAGGTGACAAGAAAAGAAGAGACATCGTTTATACCATAGAGAGAAATATCTCAGCCTTGTGGGTTTTTCTTGTTTTTAAATAGAATCTTTAGGTCTACCTGCAGGAGTTGTGTGCAAAATAATGGCAGGGTTGGGCAGGAAGTTCTGTAGTTTCTAAGCACATAACTATTCTTTCAGTCCTTTCTGTTCACCTTTTCCAACCTTTCCTTGCTTCAGCTATCTAGCTAGGGATAGGAGGAAAGGGGGAAACACCTTTTTGATTATTTCTATTCTTAAACAATTGGGAGGTAGTAATCCTTGCAGATCTACAAAAATTCATCTGGAGATCTACCAATGAAATCAAATCTCCTTCACTGATTAGTCTAATTAATCTAGGAAATTAAAAACTCATAAATGACCTAGCTACCTCTGGCTTATCTGTGAGTGGAAAGACCTCCACAATCTTAACTAATACAGTACTTAATACTTGAATGGAGTACGCTACTGATAAGCGGATGGAGATATTACAAGTTTGTCATAACCTAACAGGAACAAAGTTCTGCTATCTTTTGGAAAATATTGGAAAGCAAGCAATGAAGACAGATGTAATACAATGGGTTGGATCCAGAACTAAATATGGAAACAGAAGAATAAAAGAACTGTTGCTAAACAATGCTAAAAGACTCTCTAGTCCAGCTTTAGAGCCAACTGAGGAATTTAAAAGAAGGCCATGTGGGCAACAGTAATTTTCCTAGCAAAATGGAATTTTAGTAATACCATTGTTGATTTTGATCACTATTAGCCTTTTTTCCATGATTATTTTTTTGTTCCATTTGAGAAATCTAAATTAATTTCCAGCGCCATGTTTGATGCAGTCATTCAGATGTTTGGTGTAAAACAGTTCTTCCATTTATTGGTCCTGAATCTCCCTGCATTTAACTCCAAAGGATGAACCCACATTCTAATATTACGAGCAAGATAAATAAAAACTTCTCTCTATCCATCTTTTCTATGTATGGATGATTTTAGATATAAGTATTATGCCCACTCCATTTTCTAAATTAGAAGCCCCAAATATTACAATCTTTCCATATAAGACAGCTAGTCTATCCTCTTTTTGGCTGTTCTTTTTTGAGCTCTGGATTTTGTGTGTGTGTGTGTGTATGTGGTTGTAACCAAAACTAAACACAATACCACAATGTCATAGATGTATATAATACAGTCTCTAATTCTTCTATCATGAAACTTGCTTTTCTTATAGCTGCTATACCCTGTAACATTATATTTTGAGTTGCCTACCATGGCCCATAAATCCCTTTTCTGAGCAGTAATTGCCAGCTCAAGTCACATACACACACATACACACACTCACACAGGTGTCTGCAGGAGGAAGTAGGAGGAGCATATGATGAAACCTGCATGATGATGTCATTATGCAAATGCCACAACTTACATGTCTGCATCAGATGTCACAATAACAATATATAATGGCAGCATTTGCACAATGATGTGTACATGTCATCATTCTGGCATCATCACAGTTTGCTGCAGGTACTGCTGGATATGAAGTTTAATTGCAATCAAGCCGCAACACTTGTGTACATTTAAGCCTACTGAAGACAATATGCTGGCATTATATAAAATAATGTATTTTTCAACACCCATTTTATATTTAAAAGAAATTGTCTACAGCTATTTTAACAGCTACATTTGGGTTATAGCTGTTATTGGGGCTTGCTTACTAGAAAATTATAGATAGCAAATTCCTTGGCTTGATGTCAACTGTTACTATATTGGCAGAAATTGCACACATCTGTAATAATGTCGTTATAATGTGATTGCTTATGGATGCATTTTTATTTTAATTAAGGAGTATCCGGCTGAATAATCTTCTGCATTTTAAAAGGCAAATCTAAATAAAATCCATTGTTATTATCCAACATAGCCTGAAAACTGAGCACCATCAACCTTGCAATGAGAATATGGTTAAAAGAACAAGTGCATTTTCTTTTAGGTCTCTTGTCTACTAGTTCTCTGTTTCAAAAATATGTGCAATTTATTCATCAATAGCTTATATTATAGTATATTTTGAGACTAGTATATATTATATACCATAATATACTACTATTAGTCCAGGAGGAGGATACACCTTACAGTTTTAATAGCCTAGGAACCCTTTATAACTTCAGCTTTAAATTTGTAAAAATTAAGTAGTGCAGACTTTGCTATAGTAGCTGGCTCACATGAGACTCCTACCCATGGTTAATTTAACTAAGGTTTACTCAATTAACCAGAGGCCTCCATGGGGTCAAAAAAGTCAAGATGGCAGTTGCATTCCTGCAAACAAAATTGTCATCATGAAGTTTTAACTACTCTCTGCAGATGCCCCTGAAATTAACCCAATTTTTGAGTTTACATAATACACTGAAATATATTTATTTATATGGTTGGATCACATAATGTGTTAGGTTAGCTTGGGTTGGTTAGTTTGTAGATTCAGTATATCATAGGAACCTATCTACTGTGGGAATGGTTACCTCTACCTCTCAAGCATAATTAATGAGCTTCAAAACAAATCTTGGTTTTTGCATTTGTTTAAGGGTGAGTCCACAACTGCACACAAGTAAGACCCATTCCCTTCCATGAGACCTAACACCATTTAACTCTATACAGGACTGGTGTTTATAGTTGCAAGTGTGAGGAACTAATTAGTGACTCGGTGTTCACAAATTACCATCTGTGCAGACCCATGTTAATGTAACCCCAGATAAATAGCTTTCCCTTTTGCATGAAGCTCTGATTATCCAAATGTGTTCAAAGTCCCCCAGGCAATTCACATACAGAAGGTTACTACATTTCATATTTCACTCCAGGAACTGCTTTATGACAAATTACAATTTTCATTCTAGGACTTTTGCATGCTGAATATAATTTACTCTTTTGCGCCCTCTAGTGGCTTCCTACCAGTTTGTCTGTTTCTGTGTGTTTTTAAACCCTTTCTCTTGGTGCACTGTGGGTGGTTAGTCCTGCAGCAACTTTTGAGCAGGTTACGTCTCCTTAACTTTTTACATGCTCAGCTAAGAGAAAAATAGTCTCTGAAAACCTTTTCTTTAGGGAAGCATGATCCTTGCTACAGTATTTCTTCTTTTAAGGAGGAATCAGTTTTTCTTGTACCTGAAATTCTTCTAACTGCTTCCAAATTGCCATGTGGTATTGGGTGACACCTTTCATATTTACAAGATGAACTCTGGTTTTTTTGTCAAACCATTTATTGACCTTTTTTCATTTGATTCACAGAGCAGCAATTAAACCCACTCGCTTAATGATTGGGCATTCAAAAAGAAAAACAGGGAGAGGACGAAAGAGGAGAGAGGATGCAAAACCCAAGGTCCTCCAGTTAGTTGATCCATCTGGTGTCGCTTGTACTAAGCCTGGACTGCCGTCTAGAATTTCTTGATGCCACTTTCAATGTCAGCACTTCTTACAACCTGAGTGCCAGTGCAAATAGCTCATGAAAACTGAATTACATAAAGATAACAGAAATAAAATTATCATAAGGGTGACAGTGGACATCCTACATTAAACATAGTTTCTTTAGATTTTCCCATCAAACTTTACCAGATATACCACAGAAAAATGGAAAGACAGAGAGACGGATTTGGAAACAGAGTTCCTGTCTTGCCATTCTTCATTCATCAGCTGAGGCAACCTCCAGCTTTGCTGAGGTTCTGTTCCATGGGGATACAATCTTCTGGAGCCTGAATGCTATGTCTATGGATCTTCTGAAATGTGTCAGAAGTGCATGCATGCAAGGATGGCTGCAAGGGGGTAAAAAAATCAAGATAGTAGCTACAATTGCGCAAAGTTCCGTCCCCTTTTTATCTGTGTTGTGGCACATGGGGCGGGGGGCTTTGACTGTGTGGTCATTGTCACCATCTTGACTTTTCTGATCCCACCCTGCAGATACCCCTGCATGCAGGTGGGGCAAGGGGAAAAGGGAAAGCGGCTGAAGACAAAAGCTGAATGTAAAAATCACATTCTTCTTAAGCCCCATCCATTTTTTTAGTATGCAGATTTTCCTCCTTCCATTTTAGTTCCAAAACAAAACTCCTGAATGTAATGTTAATGTATATTCCAAAAATTGGTAGCAAGGAAGGTATTTTATAGGTCAGAAAAACAACATCTTTCTTTCCAACATGGCCATGTCAGCCACCCTGGGAGTAAAGGCTAACTTCCTTGTTTCAGCAGCTCTCAGTCACAAGGGGAACAGCCCTCTTTGGTGACTTCGAGCCCCAAGTTGCAGCTTTTGTAACTTGTGAAAGTAGTCTTGGATGATGCATTTCAAGCAATACACATGTGGTTAGAAGAATAAGAAAAGTCATCCCAGTTGAATAGCCAACAGTTCTAGAGAGCATACTGGTTCTGAATCCTATGATGTCCATATTTTCAAATGGAAGAAATCAATCTTTTTTTTTTTTAATTTTAAAATGTCCATATCATCAGAAAACAGTTTTGTGCTGAAATACAGATGGTATTCCTTTTTATGCCTACTAGAATTTCCTGTGAATGCTACAGAAGCCCTGCTCATAGGAAGAAAGGGAAGATTTAAAACCACTTAATACAAAAGCCAAACCAAATAGGGCATAATGAACAATTTTATCTTGAAGAGCCCATAGTCAAAGTTGCATTATGATCATTGCTACACTCTATACATGCATAATACCATTTGTCTAATAATAATTTGCATCTTTCTTTATGTATGGAAAATACATGCTGTTTTAACAAAATCAAGTGAATATATACACATCTACAATATGTATGTTAATGCATTTCTTTTTTGTGGGAAATGAAATCTGATCAGTTGCAATTCCCTGCTAGATAATTAATGCAAATTTTGCTGACATGGTGCATTATATAAAATATGCACAGAAAGATGTATCACCCTGCTTTCTTCTGCTGCTATGATTTAATGTACCAGGATATGCAGAGCAATCTCTGAGACTGGATGACAAGAAGAAAAAAGAAAAAAGAAAAAAAATCTAGCTGATCTTTTGCATTTAGATGTATTTTATAACTGACTACAAAGAAAATCAATGTCCATCTCATGAATCTTGTTTGTTCCTCCTTCTAGATGAGCTGTGTAAAAACAGCCACATGGACGTTTTGTAAAATCCCATGTGATTCTTTACAAACATTACTGCTACATGTAAAGAACTTGAAGACCTTGACAATCTACAAAAGGGTGCCTTCTAAGGACCAAATTGCTACCTGTCCTACCCTAGCTAGATGAAGTTTGCTAACAATGGTGCATTTATGAAAATTATGGGACTGATGTAAATTTTATATCATTTGCCTAAATTAGGCCCTGACTAGACAAGCTGTTCATCATGTGACACTCTTTTTAGAATATTCCACTGTCATTAGAGAGCCAACACTAACTGCCTGGGGTGGAGAATAAAATGTTGGCTCTTTCCATTCTGTATGCAAAAACCCACAAGGGAAGCAGCTCAGTTTTACTTCAACAATAACACAACAGCATCCTTAGTGTCACCAAATGAATATCATTATTCTGTAGTAGTATCATTGCTACTAACTAAAAGTGATTAAGAATCAGTATTATTCTGCTAGTACGATTCAGGAGGAGTTGGAAGGCATAGCAGATGGGTGGAAAGGATTCATTATCTTCCCCTTCTAACCAACAGGCAAAGAACATGGGAGGTCTGAGTGCAATCTGTGCTGGAACTGGGTCTGTGAAAGGGGTGGAACATTGATTTTTCTCCCTGCAAGGAATTCTGTGGTGTTGGATCAGGGGTGTAGCATGGGCAAATCAGGTAGGTGTTAGATCTGCAGACTTCAAAGCTCTTGTGCTTCCTAACAACATCCAAAGCATGGGGGAGAGTTACATTGGCAACTTGCAGGGAAGCAATAGGAAAGAATAGGGTCTTAGTCCTAAAGAGAAAGAAGGAAAGTAATCCTTCTCTCTCACTCCTGCCTTGCTTACAGAGTCCACAGGACTTTCACAGGAAGCTCACACCCAAACTCTGCAAAATGACAGTTCAATTGGCCATGCAGAAGACCTGAGACTCCTTTGTCTTGTAATGTAGCCAAACAAGTTCATAATCAAGTTCCTTGTTAATAGAAATGCCCAGATCCCAGGTATTTTGCTGATCCGTTCTGGTCATAAAGTTGACTACTGTCCTGAGCAGCAGATGAGATCAATTGTGCTTGATATCTGCACCCTTTTTTCCTGATACTGAGTTTTCTCTTTGTAGAATGTATTGGTTTATGTAGCCTTTGCTTGTGTGTTTGTTCTGGTTTCAAGAAAGAGGCACATTTGGCATACAAGCCACTTAAGATGACGTGGATCATCCGTGGAAGACTTCTTTGCTGTCATGAATTCTTTGCATGAGTTTTACATGGATGGTTTTGTTTATTTAATTAAATAGTGCCCATCTAAAAATGGCAAAGAATAAAAACAGTGGGCAGGATCCATCATTAACTGCAGGGAAACAAAGTGTCTCTGCAGAGGTTATAGCTATGGGTGGAAGGATTAAACGCCTTCTCTTTTGTGCTTTAGACTTGATAAAAATGGAATGTCCAGGGCTGCATTACTATTAAATAAATGAACCCTGCAATATGATTGGCAAAGATGCCTTTAGGGTGAAATCCTACACCCTGTGGGTTGGCGACCCTGGAGCTACAAGAGACAACAGCTCTTCTCTTCTGAGAGTGAAATAGAGAAGATCGCTCACCCTTGTTGGCAGAGAACCTACCTCAAGTCCTTCCTCCCAGTCTTCATGGAAAGTCCTTCAGTGTCAGTAGTGACAAAATGAGGGGACTGAGAGATAGGGAGGGAATTATTTTAAAAAGCTATAGGAAGGGATGAAAATATTGCAGCTTACTCCTTTTTGCCCTGATGATGCAAACCATAACAGTGCTCTAGATAATCCATCTACCGTCTGTGCCCATTAGGATTGTCCATTAATCTCATCTGTAACTAGCCCCTAAATCTTTCTAAATCTAATGGGACTATTTTCTGAATAAAGGTAATTATGAACAGGGTGTAAGAGTATTCAGTCTAGTGGTTTAACAGTAGATATATGGAACAGTATTGCACTGGCAACTATATATATATAGTATATGTACACACAAACACACATATATCTGAAGGAGGGGTAATTTTGTTAGAAGGTAGAAACTGTTTCTAGCTACAGGGCACACTCTACCAAGGTTGTCTCCCACATAATAAATCTCACAGGAATTATTAAGAGATGTGTGAGAATACAAATGGAGAAAGTCCTTACGGATATGCCAATTGTCTGCCCTGCAGGGGACCTGATCATTTATTTATTTACTTTTAATTCCAGCAGGCATTTAAAACATTGATTTCTTCTGCTTTAATAGATGAGAATCATTTTATTGTGCTTTTGATGCTGCTCTTTTTATTCGTGAATATCTGTAGTATATTTTTATGGTTAGCATTGTTGAACATATGCATTGGAGTAAATAGAAGACATAAATAATCAGAAATAAATATTAAGTACAGGTCAAATGAAAAGAATTCCAACTTGAAGCAAAATACTGCACTGCCTGTAGTTTCAAACCGCATTTTATGTGCTGTATTCATTGTATTCATCAATCATGAGCTGACTGCTAGAGAAAGACTGCTTTCTCATACACTCTCCAAAACAATCATGCTCACAGCCATAGGGGTGCATCAGTGGTGAATGGAAGAATGATCTATCTGCTAGGTAGAAAGCAGCTGTTGTTCTTGCTACTGGACAGCTTAAAATTAAACCAAAAGAGATGCATGATGCCCACATAATCCCTTTTTTTCCTCCTCTTCCTCCTCCTCCTCCTCCTTCATCCTTGGTAGCCTTCCTCAACCTGATGCTCTTCAGCTGTGTTAGAGTTCAGCCCTAGAGCTCTCCAGAAGGAGAAGACTGTCACAGGATCACTCTCTCCAGGTTATAACTGAGATTTTCAAGGCTCTTAGGTTATATATTTTCTTTTGTGAAGCCCACAGTGTGTAGAGAAATGAGCAGAATAAATTATCAGCAATTTCATTTGACCCATACAGAAGAACCTTGAGAACTGTTTAAGTTGTCAGCAAATTCAGGCCTCATAAAGCTAATCATCTGTGCTACTTAATTCAGTCCAGTAATTCCAGGTTCAGTGTATATAATGTTAAATATTCACTGTAAAAGGAACTATTAACGTATGAGTTGAATGTTTTCTCTTATTATCTTGTATAGTGTATTTGAAAGACTTGCAAAAACATAAGGGCTAGATCACATGAAATATAGAGAGTCTATAATCAGATGTTCCAATTATTTTGAAAAAAAAATTAAATATGCATGGGGAAGGGTATTTAATCTGATTGAAGACACAGCAGTTATGGAAACAGTGATTAACCCTTCCCTTAATCTTCTTCCCAATTATAAATTCCCTCCCCCAAAGCATCTTTTAGATAAAAAACAGAAATAATATACAGATTGCAGAGGGGGGACACACACACACACCTTGTTATACAAAAAATACATTTCTAACGGCCGAGTTATATTTCCGGTAATTTTTTTTTTTAATTGTGCCATATTCCTTTAGAACTGAAGCTTTGTTAACCTTTTCTTCTGCTCAGCTTTTTACGACCCGCAAACGGGGGAGGGCATGTAATTCTGTAAGATATCTGCATTTTTAAAAGAGAGAAGGAGCTTTCTTTGGGGAAATGTTGGTGTGTGATTTTTTCCATCCATTTTTTTTAAAGGCCATAAAGAAAAAAAAAACACCTATTTGTTCTGCATTGCAACAATGCCAGCTGCATTCAATCAACTAAAAAGCTGCAAGCCATAAACCTTCCTCCACAGCTATAGAAGAAGGGGAAAAAAGGCAGGGCCATAAAAATTCATCAGGATAATGTAGAGATGAGACGCGTTTGAATCACCATTCCTGCAATCAGCCAATCACTCATCTGTGGCATTTACAGCACATCTCATTCCCCTGTTCCTTAAGGACAATTGATTTTCCTGATTCCATTAGCATAACGGCAAGGAAAATGACTGCAGTGCAATATTTCTGGAAAGTTCCAACAAGTAAGCTGTGTGTTGGAGTGTGACCACAATAATAAGCTACCTAGTAGCTAGCTACCCTGTGTGCTTCTCTCGCTGCAGTCACAGTATCACGACCAGGTGAAAAGGACACAACGGAAACCATTTAAGGTCCAAGTACAGGAAAAAATGCTATCCACCCAAAGAAGATCAAACAGAAATCAATTTAGGCTAATGGTTTATAATTCCTTTTCCTGTACATGAGCACTTTCACTTCTCCATTCCTTTCAAGAGAGGGAGGGCTGCATTAAAGACAGAAAAAGCCACACCTTCAAGAACAGACATTCCATAACAACATACCGAAATCACTTGACAGATCCCACATCCCCAGGAACATCTGTAATCCTCCAGAGAATTACTTGATTAGCAGCCTTAAGCAGAGGTCTACTCATTTTTCAAGTTTTCTCTTGAAAATGCAATGAAATAATAATACCCATTAGCACTTCTTTGTACAATAGGCTTATCTGCGGTGAACTGAACCATGGTTTAGTCCATTAACCCAATTTCCTGGGTTTGCACAACATGCTGAATCATAAATTAGCTCCATTGGCTGGGTTTGTGGCTCAGCATGTCATGTAAACTCAGTCCTATTATCCTCAGTCCTTCAACATCATGAAACTTTACTGGTGATCATGCACTGCCTAATTTAAAAATTCTTATAAACAGATCTTTAAAAAATATGCAGATTATGTTTGTGTTTTTTGAGCACAATTTAGAAACAGTCCTTCCTCAAGCTGCATAACGTGAAATGTCCTTTAGACTTTTGACTTCCTATCTGGTATAAATGTATGAGTCCCTTTATGGTTGCAAACTCAGTGGATTGCACACGTTCAAATCAATTTTTAAACTGATTGCAGAGTTGATCCAAGTGCTGCATGCAGAAAGCCTTGATTGTTAAAATCAGGAAAAGACCATATACTTTAACTATTGAATTGATAGTGAAGGTTGTAGAAAATGCCATCCGGTGTTATTTGTTCTAGAATTACAATAGTGCACTCTTTCTATGAGCCAAATATATCCTCCCATTTGCTGGTGGTTTTCTTTTTTCTTTTTTTCTTTTAGTCGGATTACATCGTACAATTTGTATTGACTCTGCTCCCACTTTGTGCTGGCAGAATTTTGTCTTTTTTTATCCTTTTGATTCCTTGTGTAACGTCTTATTTAGAACTTTTTAATTCAAAATTAATTCTTCACTAATCTCCTACATTCCACTGTTGTAGCCCAAAAGAATGTAGTACACAAAACCTCCCTGTGTATTCTTGTTACTAGAGGTCAATGGGGTCTGAGACTGAGGCAAAGTGCTAGACTGCTTCACTGGCAAGGATTTATGGGTTTATTTTTCTGAGGTTTTGGAAGGAATGGCTCAAGTTTTTTTTATTGTGTCAAGGCTATTTTAGGCATTGCAATTTAGTTTCCGTGTGCTTCCTGTTTCAAAATGATAGAAATCTGAAATGTGCAACCACAGGCAACTCTAGAAGGTACCAGATGCTCTCCTGGGGCTACCAGGTATCTCTCATTCCTGTAACCCAAAGGCATATTACTAGGTTTTCCTCTGTCCACTCAGGTCTTATATAAATCAATCTATCATCTGTTTCTTTAACCAGTTCACTTGCTGATGAGAATTTTAATTGAACTTCATTGCTGTTCACTAAACTCAAACTGAACTATGAGGACTACCATTTGATGTGCTAATGGTGCTGAAAAAGGGATGCAGAATTCTTGGGAGGATTAATAGACAATCCAGGACCAAAGTCTGTATAAAAATGGGGAAAAAATCTGTTCCCCAGCTCTGTAATAACTAGAATTGTTTGCAACCGAAAATATTTTATTAATATTTATATTATTGGTCTCTGGGTTCTGAAGCTTTTGCTGTTCTTGTTCAAACTATTTCAGGCAAGCATAGCCAGTATGGAGTCTGCAGACATCTCTCCTGACATCTTGTATGGTGTATGTATTCTCTCTCTCCCCCCCCCCCCCCCCGCAGGCATTCTTAGAAATTACAGTAGTGATGAAGAACAGAATGGTGGCAAGTACACTCTCCTTTCTCAGCACTCTCTCAAACCCTTACTTTTTAATTTAATTTTTAACTTCTTTATCTTTCACTCTTTTATCTTTTAATTCTCCTCCCTTCTTTCTAAAGCAAAATGCTTTTTATATTTATGGTTGGGTTTTTATGTTCTAATTGTGTGGAGGGCTCTGGATAATTATTTGCAAGTGTGGGAGCTGCCTACAGCACCTAAGAAAAAGAAGAAGCTGGAATAGTCCAGCATGTCCTTCAGGACTAGAGTGGTGCCAGGGATCCACTTCACCAATTTGCCTTCTGATAAGTGGATAGTTTGCAACTGTCCATACCCACTCTGGCAGACAATTTGTGAGAGCTCTCAAAATTACAGGTGTACCCATTGTCGCCTAAAATGTTGTGGTGCCCTAATTTACAGTGACAATCATATATATATATATATATATATATATAATCTAAATAATCATATATATATATATATATATATATATATATATATATATAATCTAAATATTTTTATTCTTATAGCAGGCTTCCTTGCAGGTTATCAGAGGACCAGGTAGCATCTGCTGCTGCCATACTTCTATTACCCTCATTTGAGGCTACCATCTTCCTCTGTTTATCTGCTTCTCTTGGATATGTTTTGGGTTTTATCATATAGGGAAACAAAGAATTCTTGTTTCTTTTTTGTATATTGTTCTAAAAAGACCTCTTGGTAGTCTCTGGGGAAAAGACTCATGCATTATGGTCGGATTGTTGGGAAACTTCATTTGCAAATTAAGCACCTGCCTCTGCAGAGGAGAATGGAGGACAAACCTGCAAGCTTTTGCTCTTGTTCAAGCTAAAGTATCTAAACATAGACTCAAGTGCTCAGTGCATTTACTCAGATCTTGATCTCAGATTTCAGTTTTAAATTATTTGGGTTTTCCCATAGGTGGAGATGTTAATTACTGTTTATATTACATATTAATCCAGCCAAATCACAAAGCATTCTACATTGTAGTGTGGAAAGATGGTTAATAGGTGCAAAACATTAGCTAAGAGCTGTTTTTTTTAAAAAAATGTTCTTCAGGATTCTGAATCACCAGATGTTAGACTACAGAAACAAGGCTGTAGTGTAAAACTTCTGTTGCTCTTGTCACTTGGACTCTCAGCTTTGGTGTCATGTTAATGTGCTCATAGCATGAGTTGCCTATTCCTATAAAGCAGGCTTTTGTACAGCCAGGAATAGGAGTGTTATGTAATATTTTCAATGTGTTGGCAAATGTGTGCCATTGGCTTCATACTGAAAACCAGCACCTGCTCAGAGATATCTAGGCAATGTAGGTGATTGCCAGGTGTGCTGCTTCAGAGATCCTGACATCCAAAAGTCTCTACAGACCTGTGTTTATCTCCAGGAGAGAAGGGAGATCAGAAGACTGACAGGACCAAGATGACCAGTGCAGTCCAAATAATCAAGTGTCTCAGAGATGATGTACAAAATATCAATAGACCATACATCCAATTTCCGCAGTACCATTTGCTTCATTTTTCATCAGTAGTAACCCTTACTAAGGGAATAGATTCTGTACATAATCTCAGGAGTAGCATTACTTCTTGTTGAGAATGGGGAAGCTGTAGACCTCCAGACCACCTAAACTACATCTTCTAGTAGCTCCAGCCACTCTGGCCCATGGAAAGGAATTCTGTGAGCTATAATACAGTTATATCTGGAAGACTACAGACTTTCTACCCATTTGTGGGAGATGACATTATTCCATTATTAGTCTTGAATGATACTTTCTGGGGAAATGTGTGCTTTTCCAACTAATTCTAGAAATTATTCTAAAATACCTAGCAATAGTGTCATCCAATGTGTCAGACAATGTTTTAAACTACTATAAAGAATTGCTCAGTATAAAGTGTGTGTGTGTGTGTATGAAACTCTATATTGAGATAGTTTTTGTTGCAATTGTTATATTGCTTTCTCTTTTTTCCCCCTTTCTTCCTTTTTTCTTTCCTTTCAGTTTTATTAACTACTGTAAAGGCAAATGAAATTTTTAAAAATTGCCTCTTATTTGGTGTATTAATGTTAGATGTCCTATGTTGGTGTTACATTATACCATATAAAAATACTCCTAGACCATCAGCTTATGCATATTGCCAAGCAACAGGATCATATTCTCAATTTGTCATATCCATTGATATTAAAGAACATTCCTCCTTCACAGCAATAAGTTCCTCAAGCAAAGTATAGTTCTTTTCTCTTCAGAAGTTCCATTTTCTACAAATTAGGTGCTCTTCATTCAAGCAAATAAAAATAATCCTGCTCATGTCATTCATATCCATGGAATTGAGTTGCTTATTGCTTACATTCTCAGCCTGATTTTGTGATTATCTTCAGAGAAGTTGAAAGTTTAGGGCTGGACAAGCATGCATATCACCTTATACCAGGCTTCCATTGGGTGCAAATCCTAGAAGCTGAAGTGGAAGGCACCAAATTGTGTGGATGGCACCACAGTGTAAAAGACTATACATTACAAATGGAATGCATTATTCTAGAACAGGTGTTAATCCCCATGTGGAAAATGTACCATATCAAGCTATCAGTCAAAGAGTAAAGAAAACAATGGTCAGAGAAAAAACAACAAAAACTTTCTGAAAGACTGGAGACCTTATATTGACTTTTTGGTGAAAGAAGAAAAATAATTATATGATGATTTATGGGTTTGAGTGGGAGTTAAAAAAGATGTGGGAAAGGTGAGGGGCTGAAGGGATTTGTATAACATCTAAGAGGGAGGGAGAATTATAAGATTGTAATTATCTGGTTTTATATATATTCCTTTTTTAAAATTCTTTAATATCTATATATATCTATATTTATATCTAGATAGATAGATAGAAAGATAGATAGATAGATAGATAGATAGATAGATAGATATACAGTAGATATAGATATAAATATTTTTATTAAAGAATTTTTAAAAGGAAGATAAAAATGAATACAAACTAATATAAAGTAAGAAAAAGAAAAGAAAAAATCAAAGAGAAAGCTAAAAGTGCAAGAAAGGGGGGGGAAAAAAGGAAAGATAGAAAAGAAGGAAAAAGATACAAAGAAGTGGCTTCCACTGTTCTTTACAGCAGTTATATGTACTATTATAAATTTACCTCTTACTCTGTGGTCACAACATAACTCTATTCTTTCTATAATCTATCCTGTCTAATCATCAAAACCATAAATCCTAAATTCATTTTTTTTCTGTTTTACACAAAAAGTCCATAAGGGGTTTCCATCAGCAATAAATGTAGATATTCTTTTCTCTGATCAAAGAAGTCAATTTAGCCATCTCAGCAAGTTCCATCATCTTCACCAACCATTCCTCCATTTTAGGTAATGCCAAATCTTTCCATCTTTGTGCATAAAATAATCTCGCTGCAGTTATTATATACAAAAACAAAGTTCCATGACTTTTTTCCAACTGTTTGTCCATCAATCCCAAAAGAAAAATTTCTGGTCTCAATTGTATATTAATCTTTAAAATCCTCTGAATCAGTGTGTGTATTTGAATCCAAACTTTTCTAGCTTTTTCACATGTCCATCAGACATGATAAAATGTCCCTTATTGATGTTCCCATTTCCAACATAAATTTGAAGTGCCTTTATACATTCTAGACAACTTCTCTGGTGACATATACCAACCTTACATCATTTTGTAAAAATTCTCTTTAAGATTATAACATAGTGTAAATTTCAATCCTTTCATCCTCATATTTTCCCATTGTTCCATCTGTATATTATAACCAAAAATTTTAGCCCAATTTATCATACATTCTTTCACTTGTTCTTCTGTTTCAAATTCAGGAAAAGTTTATACATTTTAGGAATTACATGTTCATCATTTGTACACAATTCTATTTCAAACTCAGTCTTACAAAGTTCAAAACCACAAATTCTTCTGTCTACTTTAAAACTTTCTAATAACTGTAAATAAGAAAACCATTGACAACTATACCCCTCTGCCATGAGTTCTTCTCTTGATTTTATTTTACATTCTCCTTGACAAAATTCTAGTATTTCACAATAAGTTAGCCATTTGTGTTTACCTATTATTTCTCGTCTATAAAATGCTGCTTCTGCTGAGAGCCAGAAAGGGAGATCGTAATTATCTGTTGAAGAAAAGGTTGGAAGTCATTATATTTCATAACTTAAGTTTTTCTTTTCTTGCACCTCTTTCTTTTTTTCTTTCTTTTCTTTCTCTTTCTTTAGATTTGTTTTTTAGTTCTTGTAAAGTTCTTAATAAAAATAAATGAGAAAAAAGTAAAGAAAACAAATGTCTTTCCCAACATAAACCGAATCAGGAAAAACAATATTGAAATGTTTTCCATATATTTATTTCATTCATGTATTAAAACAGGAAGATCGTTACGGTTTCTGTAGAATGTCTGTTGGAAAATGTTGCCCTAACAAAACCTTATTTTGATTGTCACCCTAGATAGAAGAAATAATGTATTCATTTGTTCTGCTTTAACCTAAACAATTCTTTTTACCACATTAAGTACCCTGATGAACCTATAGAGGACCATCCCATTTTGATATTAATAGAGCAATTACTTCTGGTCATGAGGAAATAAATTGTAACCACTTTAACCATTCCACCCTTATGTATGTGAAGGAACATAAAGTTTTGCAGTGATGTGTTCCCTAAATGCCCAGATATGGAGAACAAAGAGCTGGCTGCAAATCCTATTTCAAAACTCTCCACCAAATCTGTGAATGGTCTCGCTGAATTTCTCCAGGGGAAGGAAAAATTCTTAAACAATTTTTTAAGGGCAAGACTTCCTCTTAACACTGAGAGTAATTCTTCTATTGAAAAGGCCCAGTGGGAGAAATGATGCCTTTCCTTGGGTTTAACTGAATCATTGGAGGCTGCAAACTAAGAGACGATTGTATCATAAAAGATAAGACACACACACACACTCTGGCTTTTCAAAAGCAAGTAAGTCGAAGAATACCTTACCACACTCACAACTTCTCCAAAATTATTTTCTCTGAAATAAATTCTAAAGCAAATTTTCGTTCATAAAATTGAATGAAAACTGATAATAAAAAAAAATGCAAGAACATTTCTCTCCCCAGTGTTAAAATAAAAAGAATATTTTTTTCAATGGTACGTACAGTGCTGTGCAAAAGTTTTAGGCGGGTGTGAAAAAATCCTGTAAAGCAAGAATGCTTTCAAATATATATATTGTAATTGTTTATGCTTATCAATTTACAAAATGCAAAGTGAGCGAACAGAAGAAAAACCCAAATCAAATCAATATCTGGTGTGACCACCCTTTGCCTTCAAAACAGCATCAATTCTTCTACGTACACTTGCACACAGTTTTTGAAGGAATTCAGCAGGTAGGTTATTCCAAACATCTTGAAGACCTAACCACAGATCTCCTGTGGATGTAGGCTGCCTCAAATCCTTCTGTCTCTTCATCTAATCCCAGACAGACTCGATGTTGAGATCAGGGCTCTGTGGGGGCCAGACCATCACTTCCAGGACTCCTTGTTCTTCTTTACGCTGAAGATAGTTCTTAATGGCATTGGCTGTATGTTTGGGGTTGTTGCCTTGCTGCAGAACAAATTTGGGGCCAATCACACACCTCCCTGATGGTATGGCATGACGGATAAGTATCTGCCTGTATCTCTCAGCATTGAGGACACCACTGATCCTCACCAAATCTCCAACTCCATTTGCAGAAATGCAGCCCCAAACTTGCAAGGAACCTCCACCATGCTTCACTGTTGCCTGCAGACACTCATTATTGTTCCACTCTCCAGCCCTTCAGTGAACAAACTGCCTCTTGCTACAGCCAAATCTTTCAAATTTTGACTCATCAGTCCAGAGCACCTGCTGCCATTTTTCTGCACCCCAGTTCCTATGTTTTCGTGCATAGTTGAGTTGCTTAGCCTTGTTTCCACGTCAGAGGTATTGCTTTTTGGCCGCAATTCTTCCATGAAGACCACTTCTGGCCAGACTTTTCCAGACAGTAGATGGGTGTACCTGGGTCCCACTGGTTTCTGCCAGTTCTGTGCTGATGGCACTGCTGGACATCTTCTGATGTCGAAAGGAAGTAAGCATGTTGTGTCTTCCATCTGCGACATTTGGCCAACCACTGCGTCTACAGTCCTCACCGTTGCCTGTTTCTTTGTGCTTCTTCAAAAGAGCTTGAACAGCACATCTTGAAACCCCAGTCTGCTTTGAAATTTTTGCCTGGGAGAGACCTTGCTGATGCAGTAGAACTACCTTGTGTCTTGTTGCTGTGCTCAGTCTTGCCATGGTGTATGACCTGTGACATGAAACTGTCTTCCACAGCCTCACCTTAGTAGAAGAGTTTGGCTGTTCCTCACCCAGTTTTAAGCCTCCTACATAGCTGTTTCTGTTTCAGTTAATGACTGGGTTTCATTAGTACCTGCTTGGTATAATAACATACACCTGACTCTAATCCTACAAGATCCCTGACTTTGTGCAAGTGTACAAAGTGTGCAAGTGTAAGAATTGATGCTGGTTTGAAGCCAAAGGGTAGTCACACCACATATTGATTTGATTTAGTTTTTTCTTCTGTTCGTTCACTTTGCATTTTGTAAACTGATAAACATAAACAATTACAATATATGTTTTTGAAAGCATTCTTACTTTACAGCATTTTTTCACACCTGCCTAAAACTTTTGTACAGTACTGTATAACCAGAGAGACAGTTGGGTGCAATGCTTAAGGCATCAGCCTAGAAACCGGGAGAGCATGAGTGCTAGTCCTGCCTTAGGCACAAAGCTAACTGGGTGACCTTGGGCCAGTCACTCTCTTTCAGCCCTACAAACAAGACAATGGCAAACGACTTCCAAAAACTTATCAAGAAAACTGCATGGACTAATCCAAGCAATTGCCAAGAGTCAACATTGACAACAACTACACCCAGGAGAAAAAAGAACAGAGCAGAAGAGATTTGATGTCATGGAAAAAGAAGAAAAGGTTAGCCTAGCAAGGGCAGCCTTAGAGAAAAAGCTTTAAAGCCAGGGCCAAATGAGGAATACTTGTGAGACAGCAAAAGATAAACAAGGAGAAAGCATAAGGCCTTTCTCCTTATAGCATTGTACTTAGCTGAAGTTTCATTCCCTGCACCTGATAAAGGAAGAGCTGTAGCTTGTAGGGGGCAAAGGAATCAGGGATATCAGTTGACAAAGGTCAGCCCACAGATTAGGAGAGCAAGAGAGGTTAGCAGGTTTTCAGCAGCAAGGAAATCACCCAGTGAACTGGCTAGGAGAGGATGGAGACTTGAAGAGCCAGCAAGAGAAGCAGATTGGCTGAGATGGACCAACTCAAAAGGAAGGATCAAGCAGCCAAGAGGAGGAGAGTAAGAAAACGGTTATGTGCCCCAGATGATTTTGCGGGGGGGGGGGGTGTCAGTTTTTATTTTGCATATGTGTGTGTGAAAGAGACAAAAGGAAAGGATTGCTATTTTTCAGTAAGCCCTTTCTGCAGGACTCCTGAGTTCAGCAGAATGGTGTTGTTCATCTTGTACCTGCATGATACTCTTTGTAATGCAGTTTGTCTAACAGAAGTACGTAGTGCAGTTATTCTTGTCTATTCATACCTTGGAGTTCGATATTTTTCTTACTGAAAAGGAAGGAAAGAGGGAAATAGGGCCCTTCTTGCTGGTTGAAGACCTGGCCGCAGGCTTGTTTAAAGTGAGCTGCTTGGGGAAATTTGAAGGAGCTAGTTTTTTGAACTTAGGACAGCTGTTTTGTTAAAGCAACAATGGCATATATGTTGTAGAGACAGTGTTTTGAGATTGTTCAATAGCTTTGAATCCAAAAGTGCTGCATTTCTTAAAGAGTGAAGGTGGAGATCAGGTGAGTAGGGGTAGATACAGATCAAACCCTGTTAGCCTTGTGCTTGATATGCAGAGCTGGGAATGAGTTGCTTTGGGTCCAAATGGAAATGCTGATTAATATCACAGCCCTAGCAGAACAGAATATTAAACTAGTTACTGAAAACTGTACTGTGTTGCCAGAGATATGTTACTGCCAGAAAACTCAGATGAGTTAGGAAATAAACCTATAAATTATTTCAAAAGAGCCATGAGAAGACATTGTTAGTAAGTGATGCCTACAGTAGGAATATCTGCATTGTTAAGTTAGCATTCAGAGGCTCTGTTGAAAGCAGGCAATGCAAAGTAATGTGTTCCATTTCCTCTATGTAAGTCATGTGGTTTGAGCCTTGGGATCTATGCCATATTGAATTATTCAACTGGATTGAAGCTTTGCCATACTTTTAAAAAGAAAGTAAGAGTGGGGAAGCATAAAAGCTCTAGGCTTCTATAGGTAGTCCTCAGTTTAAGAACAAGTTCGTTCCCAAGGTCTGTCCTTAAATAGAATTTGTATGTAAGCCGGAACAGTATTATTTATAATTCTGTATAAATAGTATTGTGTAATTATCTCGAAGCATTGTGTATTTAACTCGAATTTTGCTACAATAGGCTCTGTTCTTAACTCTGGGTCGTCTGTAAACCAGGTGTTCTTAACCCGGGGACTATCTGAAATCCTAAATGCTGAAGCAGTGAAACGTTTTAGCCATTTCTAGAAGGACAACTTTGGCCAACAGTGAAAATGTCCTGATCTTCTTTACATTTCCTTTACTTACTTACATTTCCTACATTTACTTTAGATTTTACTGTCCCTTCTGTCACTGGGATGACACTATACCTCAGTGATTTAGCTCTGAATAGAAATGCTATTATGGGGGGTGGAGGGAGAAGTGAGGAAAGAAGTCACTTCTCCCTCCACCAGTGCCCATACTTTGTTTACTGACAGCAGCCAATGGGTGAAGAAGCAGGCATTCCTCATTTGGTATTTGTTATATTCCCAGACTAATAATCAGCCATGGATTCTATCCATACCATACATAAAACTAGACTCCTGCACAGAGATGAATGTTGGTTTTCATATAATCATGTTTTTTTCCTCTATCTTTTAGTGTCACGTGTTATTTCCCAGCATTGCAGACACTGTTTGGATTGTTTGGCCTTTTGTGTTTGGCAATGTATAAACAGTGTAAACCAAACTGTAAGGTTTTGTTTTTCCTCCTTTGCTGATTGTATAATTCAGACTTGCATGATCAGTCATAAATATTTTCTGTTGGGTTCAATGAAGTATGCAGAACCTCATTAGCATTGCTTTCCCTCCCTCTCTCCCTCCCCCATGTTTCCATGCCTACAAAACTTGAAGCTATCCAATTCACAACTGGTGGTTTTGCATTTGTTTATTTGCAGAACATCAAGAGCATGTGAAGAGTGGGCATGTGTGAAGGGAACTGTGGAATGAGCAGCTTAAAACTGACTTCTTGGGAGTACAAGTTAATGCTTTTCTGTTGTTGTTTTTAAGATGGCCGTTAACTAGTAGTTAAAAGGAAGTTAGAAGAAGATGGTCAGGATTCGGAGGAGGAGGGAAAGGAAGCAAATGTTATCAATACACAAAATGAATATGTACCATCTACTTCTGTGAGAATTTTTGAAGCCTTTCTCTCTGTTACTATCACTGTAATCAGGCATGCCGTAAGAGCAAACTCTATACCGCAAAAACCCAGCCTTTCCCTCTTCTTTCTTTTTCCATTGCAGATGCAAGCAGGGTGACCCAAATCCCTTCATAACCCTATTCACACATTATACACATGTATGGCACTCATACATGGAAGGAAAAGTGGAGCTGAGCTGCTCCCCATACTCCTAGCATTGTGTCCTGCCTTAACATTTTTGTGTGTGTAAAGAAACACCATGATATTGATGTAGATAAACTTTTGGCCTGCCTTCTGTTTTCTAGGGTTTTGTTTTGTTTGTTTTAATCTCCCACCTAGGTTGCTATGCAGTTTCTTTCCTGAATTATAATGATCACAATGTACCTTTGTCTCCAATTGCTTTTACCATATTTGCCTAAGTAGAAAGGCAGGGTATAATTCAAATAAATGCATAAATATTGGAAGTTGCCTTTAGTTATCTCTTAGTGGAAAGAGGTGGAGGTAAAAGTCCATTAGATAAAGAAATATGGAGATGAGACCCAGTCAAGCTACAACTACAAATGTTTTGGAGTGGAAAATCAGAACACAAATCATTACATATTGACAAGGAGAATTTGATCTGCTTCCATGTGTGGCAGCCTTTACTAGCTTACATCATTTAAGATCATAACATATTCTATAAATATCTTCATCTTCCTCACCACAAAGGTTCACTGATCAAGAAATATAACTTGACAGTTATATACAGACCTCTTGGTTTAAGAGACAATTAGCCTCTTCTATGAGACCCCTTCTCCAAAGTGCTGGAGTTTCATCACTATATAATTTCTCTGATACATCTATCTAATGCTTCTTCTTTGACCATCCTAAAAAAGTATAACAGATAAATAAATGTTGTATCTTTTCCTATTGTTTCCATAGTTCTGTCAAACATTACATGGAAACTGAACTGGACAATTTATTAATCCCAGATAGGTTTGGAGCTTGCCAAGGCTGTTTGGTGCTTTGTGGGCAATTCAAATAAGTGTTGCCCCTCAGATACTGCTCAGATGTTCTTCTCAAAAAATCCACATAGCCAGATACCTGCATATTGGCTTTCTCATAAACAAGGACTAAGAGTGCTCTTCACATTCTTCCACATACATTTGGAAATTGTACATATGAAGGCAATCCGCCTGCAGTTACCCCACAAGGCCTTTCTAAAAGCAGGGGGGAGATTACCGAAAACCCCATAGAGGAGCCCAACCCAAAGTCTAATTCAGCATTTGAAACTATAAGATTAGACCAATATTTTTCATTCAATGCAGTGAAACAAATACATAAAAAGCTGAGGTGAGAGTTCTTTCAGTATTTTAGGTTTTCCCATCTAATCACATCTCTAATTATTGGGATACCGACTTTCACGGACAGAAGATAGAAGAAATAAAATTCCATTGACATAGGCTACCGCAAGAAGAATAAGCTTCCTATTCACAGCACTTATACAGTCTTAAGAAGATCCTGGCCATCTGTGCTGAATCTCAGCCTCAAAGAGGATGACATTATTTGAGCAATTCCAGTGGGAAGCAGGACATATGAGCAAGCCTGAAAGGTCACATGCTGACTACCCCCAATTTGAGAACACTCCAGTAGGATTCCAGCCATAGATAGATGGCAACGAAATGAAGATTAACAATTTATGCTGAACAAAGAATGAGACATAGGACTTGGAATTTGAACTTGTTTCAAAACTAGACTTTCATCAGCACAAACAGTGATAATGCTAGTGAGATATCCTGAATTTTACTAGCCTGAATTTTCTGTTGTTAAAAGCAGAGTTGAAGATCGTGGTTGGACCATAAAATGAGGTAGAAACAGTTCTGTGACATACCTTTGAGTCCAGTTATTATATGTTTATTTATTGGAAATACCTTCTGAATTCCATTAGGAAAAATTAAGGAATTTTTCTTGCCCTATTGATTTTTTTCTTGCTCTAGTTGTATATTTCTCTACAAGTATGTCAACAATTGTCACTAAGTGATTTTTCTTCATTTAGCAACCACTGAAAATTACTGATTTTCTGCTCCAAACAGCAATTGTCAATTATTCTATGTAGTGCCATGCAGTGATACAGATATTTCAGTCCTCACCTTAACCTCACAGCACTTTGGGAATCTTTTTTCAGTCCTTTGAAAGGAGTTTCAGGATGGACTAAGGTTGTTTCTTAGGGGGTTATTCAGGGTAGAGAGGTATTTGCATAAAACAGATGTGTGTAAAAAGAGCAGATCAGAAGTTGGAAAGGTTAGGTAGGAACTTTTTTCCTTTTGTAAATGTCATAGTTTAAGATGATAGCCTGAATTTATTTTTCAGTGTTGTACCTCCTTTTATGGTCCAACCAAGAATTTTAAGTCTGCTTTTAGCAACAGAAAATTCAGGATTTTCTTACTCTTAAAAATAGATTAATGATTGATTGATCAGCTTTGTTTCAAAATTACCTTGTCAGTACAAAAGATAAGATTAATATCAATAATATGTTCTCTAATGTTTATTGTTCAAAATATTAAATACCATCTAAAAATTGTGAATTCAGTTCTGAGTAAGAGCTGGTTGTCGTATCAAAATTGCATAGATGCATAGAAGATGAATATTAAATTGAACTGAAATGGCTGCTATTTTCTACCTATCTCAGGATCACATATTCTAGCCGGCACTAACAGTAGTTTTCTAAAATTTCAAATAAACACCTCTTTTAATTCCTTTAGCCGTACACATTAAGTACCAAAATAAGTCAGTCTACAGAGCATCATGCTATTATATCTTAAACAATATACGGTAACCTTATGGGATAGAGGGGAAGTGCTGAGATGGGCAAGCTTTATGTATCCCACAAACACTGGGATTGGTTCCCCTAGAGGAATATGCCATGAAGTAGACAAACTTTCACCCTTGTCTATTCATATAGCAATCTCGGTTTATATATAGAAAGAAAAATCATACTATCAACAGTAGTATCAGCTGTTAAACAAAAGCATTGAAATAATTAAATTATTAGAAAATTTCACCCCAGAATTCTGTTAACATAGTTCTTCCATACTAAAAGAAATCAAAAGTCTCTAGTAGTAATTGGTGATACCAGTGATACTGTATCCTACATTTCAGTCTATTGTTATTCTTAGTGTTGCTTCAATATAATTATTTGATCAGAGTTTTTACAAATTCATTTCTATTCATATGCATCCTATGTTTGTTCCAAGAATCTCAGAACAATGCGTGTATCCTCAGACTCATGATGCCATCCAATCTGGACTAAAGGTTTCCATATCTCTCTAATGTTGAGTTTAGGCATATAAATGGTAGATGTTGTTATCATTTGACAAAAACCAGGTTGAAGAAAGATAGATATGTTCTCACAGGCTAACAGTAGCCTCTCTGTCATTATAGAAGAATGTTTGTTTATTTATTTATCATATTTATATGTTAAAGGCCCATTGCATTATGGTTCCACCCCAGAAACCATGTTGCTAAGCAAATTTCACTATTACAGAGTTGAACTTGGAAACATTCTTACAAAGATGACAGAGCCTCAGAAACAGTCTCTCTCATGGCTAAAATCCAAAGCCATAATTCATGAATGGTCTTGAAACTTAGTCTTTCCTTTTTTGTGATAAAGCTTGCTAAGCTGCTACACAAATAAATACATACAGCTTTAAATGAATAAATCATGCAAATGCATGCTAATGTATACATAAATTAACAGAACATAATAAGGAGAACCAAGAAAGCAGATTTTAATTTTTTTCCTGCACTTTCAAAATATGTGAGTGATATTTGCTTTCAGAAGAACAAACTCATTTAGACAGAGAGTTTATACAGAGCCAAACAAACACGAATCAGCACTGAAAGCTAATTTTATGTTCAGCAAAGAAGGAAGATCTGCTTCCTGACTCAATAGGCGGAAACCAATTAAATTAGGCAAACTTGAAAACATGGAAACAAATCTGTTCTAATACATAAAAGAAGTTTTGGGACAACTAAACTTGTGCAAAGTGAGCCAAGGGGGGTCTGGCAAGAACAAATTCAATTCCGGAACATTATCATGGGAAGTAAGATGATAGCAAATGTGGTGTATTGTAACACCTCTGAAATGAAACACACGGCATTTACGTGTCTGAGAGTAATTTGAAACCAACTGTGCTATAGAAATCTAATACTGTTCTCTTGGAGAACTGGAATAATAGGTGAAGACTCTATAATAGTCAAGTGAAAAAGACTCAGACGCACTGACAAAAGGGTCATAATAGGGAAGTATCAAACATTTGAACAATTCCAATTTTGTATTTGCAAATTCTGATTTCCACTGAAATCAGCAAATTAGTATGAATGCAAAGGATGTCTACTTCACTGAAGTATATCAAATATTTTAGAAATATTTATTATGTCCAATCATTGTTTTGTATGGAATAGAAACAAATCCTAGTTGAAATATGAACAGTTACAATTACATTAATTTGAGAAGTATACTTGGGACATCCTGCACCCAAAATGGTGCAGAAAGTTGCTTCTTTGTTTTTCAATATATTGGAAATCCAGATTCAGTAATTCTTATGATACTATTAAATAGAACAGTGTTCCTAGTATATATTATCATGCAATTTCTTAGAGGCCCAAGTGAGGATTACCAAAACAAGCAACTACATTACTCTTTTTTTTTCTTTCCTAAACAATCCAGTCATCAATTGTTTCTCTTGCAGATCATGTTTTACATCAGACTTATTAAAATGTATGGGTTTGTTTGGGGTGCAAAATAAACAATCAAAATCACTTGACAATTTAAAATATAAACTATTATCCAATCCATCACTGCAAAAATGCTACCAATTTAACAGTCCATTTTGTGATCTCTGGAGATGTTGGTAGTTATTGTAAATGACTTTCCAGTTAATTACCTGTTTGGAAAATAGAGGAGACTGGAATTCCCAGCTGTTCCAGTCTGTAACTTCAATGCCTGCCTCATTCCATTGAGTATGATAAATAATATATTGTCTGCCACCCAGGCTGCTAGGCAGTGGCTCAGTCAAACTCCTTGGAGATCTTGCTCTCTCTACCATGTGTTAGAGGCAATGCTGAAATAGAAGGAGAAATGAGATGGCGTTTAATCTCGATTCTCTCAATCCCACATGGAAGACCACCAAGGTTTCCAGAATAGCTTCCCAGGTGCCTGGAAAAAACAACAATAGTACTAGAAACTGGGAAAGAGTAGACAGATTAAGTTGGAATATATTTTAGTTTCAAATATTTATTTTTATGAATACATACATAGATCTGTGTTTATATAAGCAGATAAAATGACATGTAACACGCTGCTTCATAGAACTGCAGTGAATGTGTATTTATTTATTTAATTTGTTTGCCGCCCATCTCCCCCAATGGGTGACTCTGGGCATATACTCACACAAACATTGGACTTCTATGGCATTCACCACAATTCTAGGAAACAACATGTTACATGTTATTTGATTTTTTAAAAAATCACCTAACACTTCAACTATCTCCACTGGAGCTACTGTGTACTTGTGTATTTCATGGTCTTTCCAACCTGATGTTTTCCAGATTCATTAAAAAAATGTGTTGGCTGGAATGTGTGAGGGGGTTCTTTAGGGAAATACTGCAGACCACCAGCAAGTGACTGTTATTATCTTCCCTATGCTGCCAGGGAGGCTTTTATTATTAAAAAAAATGCTTGACAAGCTTACTTATTTCTTAACCTCCAACCTAACACAAAGTCACTAAACGTATACTATATGATACTGTATGTCTATGAAGCTATGCCTGTGTATGTATCTAAGTTCTGAACAAATACTATAGACATTTCTGTTCTCCTTTGTTGCCTTTTGTCACCATTAGTTAGTTGGCTCCTGTTGCTGTCAGCTGCTGTTCTGAACTGCTGATGAAGCATTGGCAACTCCTGAAGTCTTTCAGTCTGTGTTTTTTGGGAAGTGAGGGGAAGAAAGTGGCTGATGGCTGGCTGTAGGCTCTCAGTGTCTCTGCTGGGGTGGTGAGGCTGCTGGGCTCTACTTTCTTAGCAGCTTGTCTGCTGTTGGTTTGCTGAAGTCCTGTAATGTGCGAATGACCTTGGGAGACAGATGGAAGAGCCTCTGTCTAAACCACTGTCAGACAAGCAGCAGCTGAGTCTGCAGAAGGAATGTGGGCATATGGCAAGCATTTCAGAAGGGATCCTCCCTAGTGGCTTGGGCTATAAAGGTGGGGGGGGGGGAGAGATGTACTTTCAGACTTGCAAGATTCATTAATGTAGCCTTACAATAAAGTTAGAGCTAGTACTTCTGAGTGTGCTTCTTGCAAGGCTGAGAGATCCATACCCACTCCCCCTTCACCATAAGTCACCTGCTAAGCTGACATCTGCTCCATTCCCTTGGCTGCAAATTCTTCTCTCTACTGTCCCACACGATACCAGTTGTCTAATGCACACCTGCACTTAGGTGTTAATAGCAGTTTCCTTTTGTAATTGGAAACCAGGTGTGGTCCAGTGCTCCTCAAGCTGCCTTAAAGACCCAGGAGGTAAAGGAAAGGGAAGGAAGAACTCACGTTGGTTCCTGCTAGACTTTCTTTCCACGAAATGGTAGATGCTCTTTATTTTGTCATTTTAAAATTTTATTTATGACACTTTCAGCCATTTTTCATTCAAGTAACATGAGCTGAAACACATCTGGAGGACAGTCGTAGAAAAAGTTCAGGTGTTGTGACCCCTTGAAGAAGGCAGCACCATATTTCATTCCTGTAAGATTGTATTTCATCTTCAAACTTTAAAAAGATTGAGGTCTTAAATGGACTATAATAAATTTTACAGCAACAGTTTTGGAACCTCCACAATTAATGGCATTGCACAGGGAAGTTCCTAACTTGGATGGGGAATTGTAGAGATGCACAGAGATGATGTTGGAGAAACTGTGCAGAAGCAGTTACAGAAACAAAAGTGTGTGTTAAGCCTAGGGACAGAGAAAGCATGAGAAAGAGACTCAGATTGGCTCCACTCTAATCCACTGGGGTATAAGAGGGAGGGAAGGGAAAACAGAATTAAGCTTTCAAGATTCTGTTTGTATAGCCTATATCAATAAAGTATGGTTCCAGTCAAACTTGTGAAGTCTGTTTCCTGACCCTGTCTACCTTGAAGGGCTGACATCCATCTTGAAAGCCTGACTGTGTCTTCCCTTCCCTCCCTCCCTCTTATACCCCAGTAAATTAAAGTGGAGTCAGTCTGAGTGGCTTTCTCTATTTCCCAGGCTTATTGTTGTTTCTGTAACCATTTCTGATTGTTTCTCCAAGATTGTATCTGTAGCTCTCAACAAATGACATGTACAAATAAATAATCCTCCAGCCCAATCTAGCAACAGCTTGGACTCTGCAGCAAGATCTGGAACTAGGCCAGTTTTTCCAAAACTGATCCCACTTCCTGACCTCGAAGATTAAAAACAAATGTGCATAACAAACCACCATTATTTGTAAGACATTGGCTTTTCAGACACATTGTTCCAGAGGGTCTATATTTTGCAAGTTAGTAAAGGCAAATAGGGACCATGCTAGGATACGTTGCCAACCAACCTCCTAACCCCAGAGACTTGCCTGAGGCTTGTGTTCCCACAATGTGCTAATTTACAAATAATTGAACCGTGCTAAACTGAATTAATGCAATTGCCTGAGTCAGCATAATACATCACGCCATAAACTAATTATTCTGACTGCTTTTGCACAACATGCTGGACTAAAACTACTTTACTACATTTTGGCCTGGCATATTGTGCAAATTGAGTTAACAGATAGATACTTCTCCCTTACCAGATTGCAAGAGAGCCAGTGTAGTGGTTAAGGCATCAGGCTAGAAACTGCTAGACTGTGAGTTCTAGTCCTGCCTTAGGTGCAAAGCCAACCGGGTGACCTTGGGCCAGTCACTCTCTCTCAGCCCTAGGAAGGAGGCAAGGGCAACCCACTTCTGAAAAACCTTGCCAAGAAAACTGCAGCAACTTGTCCAGGCAGTCACCAGGAGTCAACACTGACTCAAAGGTACAAAAAAAAAAAACAGATTGCAAGCCATTTTATTAATTTTCTTTCTTTACTTTATTAATTTACTTGTTATTTGTTTATCTGAGCTGCAAAATAATAATAATTTATTAAACCTGTATGCCGCCCAACTCTCAAAGACTGTGGGTGGCTCACAACAAAGAAATTATAAGCAAATCAATAAAAGATAAAAATAAAAGATGGCAAGTACAGTGAAGCGAGGGCTCTCACTCTCCCTTCACCCAGGCCTTCACAGTCCTTCTAACCAACAGCAGAGTGGGAGCCATCTGGACCTTGGGGGCAATCTCATTTCAGAGGGCAGGCATTGCTACAGAGAAGGCATGCTTCTGAGGTCCCAATAGATGACATTGCTTAATTGAAGGATCCCTGCAGGATCAAATTGGGTGGGCAGATGCTATGGGAGACAAGTGGTTCCTCAAGTAACCAGGTCTTATGCTATGTAGGGCTTTATAGGTAACAACCAGCACCTTGAACCCCACCCTCCCCCGAAGCAAACTGGCAACTTGCACTGCTGCATTCTGGACTAGTTGAAGCTTCCAGGTGGTCTTCAAGAGCAGCCCCATGTAGAGCATGTTACAGTAGTCAAGCCGCAAGGTGACTAGAGCATGATTGACTGTCTGAAGGTTCCCCCGATCTAGGAAAAAGTGCAACTGGAGCACCAGATGGAGTTGTGCAAAGGCCTTCCTGGCTACAGCTGACACCTACTCATCAAGCAGGAGCTGAGAGTCCAGAAAGACCCTCAGATTGTGTACCAGCCTTGAAGTGCTACCCCATCCAAGGTCAAATCTCCACTTGACCACGAAATGGAAGCAAAGGGCTAGAGCTTTCTGTATTTCTTTGCTACCATCTAATGACACTTTTGTAGCTCAGACATGGCAGTCCTACATTCACAATGTGTCTCTTCAGTGACTGCCATGATAGGCAAGCAAGTTCCTTCCTCCAATCTTAATTCAATGTCAAATGTGGCAGAATGTTGTGAGAGAGTAAACTATTGGGAATACTGAGTACTAGTTTGTTAGAGGGTTTATTTAGGCCAGATGTTAACAGGACATTTTGTTACAGCTAAAAGGAACTAAAAAACAAAAATATTGGGCCAGTCTGGCAGAGTGAGGTTGAGAGAGCACTTCCCAAGTGTATTTCTTCCTTTCAAATGGCTGTAGTGAATCAATAGTATTACCTAAAATACTGATTCGTGATATCATCTTTTTTAGGCACAAGTGCCATGTATCTTATTCTGCTTAAATGCAGTAGTACTCAGATCTACTTGGGAACATTTATGGTACATTTCATTAGGGATCCAAGACTGCAGGGTTGTAGTATTTCAATTATACCCCACCTTGCTGCTATGATGTTTGCAGATAAATTCTTATTGGACACCTCATATCTACTTCTTTTGAGTACAGTAGCCAAAAATAGATTATTTATGTATTTTGCTTTAATAGCAAATGTAAGGTTTTTAGCGAGCTGGACAGCATTGCCCTCCAAGTTCATAAATATTTGTCTGTTCAACAGCAGCATTTATCTCACAAAGGCAGACAGACCAGTTTGGTTCTGACATGTTTCTTGTTTATTTATTACCCTAATAACAAATGGCCTGTCAGGTTTGCTGGGCCTCAAAGATTATCTAGGTCTGCTGGTACAAATGATTATGAAAGCCAGTGGTTAAGGCATTAGGGTAGGACCAGGAAGGTTCAGATCTTGGTCTGTCTTCAGCCATGGAAGCTCACTGGGTGACTTTGGGCAAATCACTTTCTCTGAGTCCAGCCTAGCCCACAGGCTTCTTGTGATTGGGGGGAAAGAGTAGGGAGGTCAGTGTAGAAAAGGGGGATACATCTCACAAATAAGTAAATAAGCTGGAAATGGTAGCAAATTACATTTTAAAACTGCAAGAATGTATTTTTGAAACAGAGATATGGAAATTCCACTACTGACCATGGAAGGGAGGGAGGGAGGAGTTTGTGCAGGTTTGATTTTACTCTGACTAACTTTTTATCAAAGTGCATGTCTCTAGTAATTTAGAAAAGCCAGACTTACAGAATTCAGTAATAAATGTATGTTTACTACATGACCATTATAAGGCTCTGTTTACATTTAATTTCAAGAGTACTCTAATTGTATATTAAGGCTGTTCATGCTTGGAAAATTAATTTAGAACTACTTCCAGACCTCACCCAAGCATGGTACCTCTGCCCTATTCATTAAAGCAATCTGTCTTTTATCAGGATTGTGCATGAGCCTGAAACTCCTTAATTAAGAGTTTAAGAGTAGAATCCTTAAAGCTGATGTATCTTTTCTCAGCTGATGCAGAAGCTTGGGGGTAAAAGACAGCTTTAATGAAAAGCAAAGAGGGGTTTTGCTCACACAAGATCTTCCAAATCATTTTCCAAACATGTACAAGCCTATTGCATAATACTGAACTTCTTCATAGGATCAACTAAGTGGACTAAAATATTGACTAAAGTGCTTATCTTGATAGAAAACTCTTCAGGAACCCAGGAAAAAATTAACAATAAATTTCATATTTTATTAGAAATTAAAACTGGGCCAAATATCTTCTCATAGGGCTTATCTGCACTGCCTGATTGCCCAGTTGCCAGAAGGGGACAACCACCATTTTTTGAGGGCATAAATGGAGGTCATTACTCTATATTCACCCCCCTTCCCATCACACATGTAACTTCCAGGTACATTTTCCTATTGCAGTTTTAAACAATTATTCTTCCTTTATGTCCCTTCAAGCATACCTGTTCATTCTGGTTGGTGGGCTGTACTTCATTACAGATGAGCCCCAGCAATTTATTGGTTATTTCACAGAGGCAGGAACATCTCCTCAAATGGGTCAATAGTTATTATGGACTCCAATATTTTCTAAAGCTTCTTTTACCAGGAATCATATAATAGTGCAATTGTTATAACACTTGTCTTTTAAAAAGGAGATTCTGGTTTGAAACCCAGTATAAACTTTTTTTTTCATTTTTTCCTTTCCTTTCTTTTTTCTTTTCTTTTCTTTCTTTTTTTTTTTTTTTTCCTTTCCCTGAGCTCACTACTTTTCCCTGGGCTTTTTTTTTTTTTTTTTAATAAGTCAAGTGGTACAGTGTTCCATTGTTTTCTAGTCATTTGAGGTAGAAAGGTTTCGTCCTCAGCTACCCAAATAGCCTATAGATTTTTACTCCTGGAAGATATAAATTGAATGAATTAATGAATTAGTAATGATAATAGAGAATCATAACTCTTGTAAATAATTCACAAAGTTTCTCAACAACCAGTACTGCAGTTCTTCCTCCCTAGCATGGACTCTAGGTCTTCATAAATCTTTTTTTTTTTTTTTTTTTTTTTTGCAGAGACTGGGAATCATGGGATTTACTAGTTCTAGCTACACAGTTACAGTTACTTGGCCCTTAGTTTGAAATGTTTAAAAATAAATTCTTCAACAATGTCCAAAGAACTGCATATTTTTTTAGCTTCTAAAAAAAAAAAATCAGCAGTATACTTCATATTACAACAATTTATTCTGCAGTATGATTACATGTTGGCAGCCATCCCTGATTAGGATTTTAAGCAGGAACCAGCAGCAGTTATGTTGAATATGGTTTTTACTGGATGAAGCACAATACCATTGATTGGATGCCAATTATATTCAGCATTAACTCCAACTCTTTAAAAATATCATAAAGGAAGTGGATCTGGTAGCATCAGATATTTCTAATTGCACGGATGAACAGTGCATGTTGTGACTTTGGATTTTACAGTCTAAAAAAACAAAGAACATAGGTTGGAACAAAATCATTAATCCCAGTCATTATTAAACATTTCTCTAAATGACAGTAATGGCTTCTTTTTGACCTTGGGTTGTTCAACAGGGTTAAAAACAGAATGCCACATCAAATATTTGTAGTGACCAATGATTTTCAGAGATCTGATAAATTCTCTGGAGAGGCATATTTGCTTTTTTGCACAGAGGTGTTTCTAATACTTTTTAATTCAGTATTTGGTAAATTCAAAACCCACAATATGGTTTTCTGATTAGTAGCTTATCATTTTACTTTCATAATTGCAGGAATATGCATCTTGTTTTCATAATATATGGTTGGCTGACTGTGGGCTTCAATTAATGAAATATGAAGTCAACAGTAAGCACAAGACATGAGTATTGCTTAGCAGTAGAAATTTTGAATAAATCCCAGTGCAGACCAACTGGGACAATTGTATTTTTGCTGGACCCTTTTTATATTTCTATTTTCTGTTTCCGCCATCTGCTGGCATCATTTTGGGTTCTGCCCCATATTACATGTTTGTAACAATATCCCTATTATGTATATTTCTATTTGGAACATGAATACCCAAATACAAACAACACTGAAGTCCTATATAGCTCCATACATAACACTGCCATGGTTATGTATGTACAATGGGATGCCATGTTCTAAGAGAGCCAGACTTTCCCTCATTTATTCCTGTAATAGCTTCCCTCAAGGCTTATGCCAATGTAGTCACTATTCACCTGCATATTTTTCAAGCCAAGTGGGCCTTGACCTCTGCTTTGTTCTAATTTGTGTAACCATAGTGAGTAGCTTCTTTTTCTTTCAAGAGGAAATCATAGCTAGTCAATGATCTTGAACAAACAAGGTTAGAAAATCTGAAATGGAACATTTCAAACAACAGGTTCTGTTTTCACAGTCCTCATATTAAGGTCAGAAGCAGAAGATAAAGCAGTTTTTACCAATAATCACTATAGATACGTCTACTTACCATGTCCAACAATAGGAGAGCAAACTGAATGCAAGAACCTTCAGAACACCAAATAGCACCTTGGGTCACTGTCTCATGTTATTCTCACAGCAACTCTTTAAGTAGGAAAGGGTGGGAGACAGGCCGTCTACAACATAAGCTGTAGGAGGAATAGTTGGTAAGTTTACAAGTTGGTCAAAACTTTGATCCCTGCTTGATCAAGATTCATGGGGAAGTTTGCAAGCATAGAAGAATCTAGCTTGCAGGGATATTGGGAGGAACTTTTGCCCTCAAACATGTTAGCTCTCACAGGTATAATTTAAAGTGCCTTCTGAAATCTATCATGCACAAGCAGGAAATGTTTTCAAGCCAGGGGGTTACATCTTAAAGAAGAAGAAGAAACCTCAACACTAACATGATATTAATGAGATGACATCACCAGAGCAACAAGGGCCAAAGTATTCGCCTCTTTATTTCATGTTGGCTTTGGGCAGTTTTTAAAAGTAAAATAGAGGCATCAAGCTTATCAGAGACCTAATGTACATATTTTGCTTATAATTTCCTTTTTTGAAAAGAGAACAGAATGGGCTGAGAAAAGGAAAGATTGGTACCAAAATTTGGTGGCTTACCACCAATTTCTATGGAAGAATCTTCAGAGCTTAAAGGGTCTTAATGTGACCAAGGGTTTTTGGTGGCTGACTGGGAATTGGTATCAGAACTGTCTAGTCCTGCCTGCCTGGATGACTGATGACTAAAAAGCAGCTGGCAAATTACTAGACAGTGTCTCCAAAAATTGAGTTGGACAACATGTCTAAGACCCTAAGACAGTACATTAAATGTTTTTATCATGAATCAACTCCATGTTTTACTCATACGTGGTGCTGTATCATGGTTATTCTTTTGGATCCTAAACTTATGGATGACTGGCTTGCGTTTTTGTTGTTAACTATTAAGGGTTATTAAGGGTGCACGAAATGAAAAATGTTGTGTTCCACACAGAACAAGCTCCTGTGGCTCAGAAGTTGGAGTTCTAGGAAAGTTGCAGTTCTTCTGAACTGAAACCAGAGCAACACTTTGATTGTTTTAGGTTTTAGCCAAAATCAATCTACAGGAATCTTATGGGGGTGATTAGAGCAAGGCTGGTACATTCCACCTGCCTCTCCCTTCCTCTGTAGCACGCCCTATGCACCTGCCTGTCTACCAATCTTCCTCCTTCCTTCTTCTTACTTTGCCTTAGACATGCATTACCATCAGTTCCTCAATGCTTGAATTAAACCCAGCATCTCCAATCTTCCTTTCTTTTATCTCTCCTTAGCTGCCCACCCTTTTTCTCTCTGCCACCACTGATGCTCAGCCAGCTACCCACCCCTCTCCTATTCTTCCTGCACCTTCCTTTCCCTTATCTCTCTTTAGCCATCACCGCGCATACAGTATGCCACCACTTCAAATGGCATTCCACATGTCCTACTCCCTCTATTCTGGAACCTCTCCAGCCCAAACCAAACAAGTACAACTGGCTGTCCCATGCAGGGAATGCTCTGTGCGTGGAACAGTTGCCACATCCCTCCTACCAAATAATTTAAATACGGAATTAATTTTCTATGTACTGTATATGACAGTAGGCATGTGCCCATTCAAATGTTGCCTGAGCTCCTTCTTGTAAAATGTATTGAAAATATAAAGGAAATGCTTTACTTTTTGTGTTGTGCTGTAAAGACTATCAATAGCAACTGTCTAAATTCTCAAATAACAGGGTAGTGGAAATGTTCCCAGGTGTGTTTTAAAACTGCCGGTTCCTGACTATCTATATTGATACTATATTGTAACTCACTTTAACAGCATCCATGCATACGTGCATGCATATCCATCATGTTATTCCCTTTCAGGATAAGAACATAATGCTAAGTGCAGAAAATAAATAAGAAATAGTGAGCAAAAAAAAAAGCAAAAGACATAAGATAAAAAAATAAAGAAATATAGCTAAATCTAGTTTCCTCCAGCAGCATTCGCTGTAACTCTCCATATCAGTATGTCCTTGCACACCATCTGTGCTTGGACCAGATCCATGCATTGCTTTATGCACTGCCTTTTTTTCTTTAAACTTCTCACTCCTTTCTTTTTTTAGGATTTCATTATCTCCATCCATTGATGATTTGCTTGGTCTTTCCGTTCCTCTTGGCCCATTTATTCTTCCTTCACAAATTTGTTCCATGATTTGATCCTCCTTTATTCTCTCTATATGATCAAACCACCTCAGCATACTTTTTTCATCTAGTCACTCTCTTTTGTGCTCAAACTTACTCATTTAGCACCCATTCATTCTTCACTCAGTCTCTTCTTTTTTACTCTGGAAGTTTCCTAAGTACCTCATTCCCACAGCATTCAAATTGATTCTGTGTTTCTCCTGACATTCCCAACTGTTACTTCTGTATAATAAAATGGGCAGAGACAAAATCTTATATACAGCTGTTTTCACTTCTTTTGACATCCTTCACTATATACCACATATTACACGCTGCTTTTTTAATCAGCCTTGCATGCATTAAAATTTCTCCATCCATTTTTCCATCTTTAGTAAACATTCTGACAAGTTCCACAGATTCATTTTCTTGCTCTGATTTTTCGTCTATTGTAACTTGCAATCATTCACTCCCTTTTCCCTGTTAAATTTAATTAGCTTAGTCTTTGATACATTTTCAGAACCATAATTCCTTGTTGTTGTTAGATACAACCTGTCTAGCTTTCAAGTTCTCATCCAACAATCCAGTGTTATTTGCATACAAAAGTACACATAAATTCATGTTCCAATCAACACATGTCCAGTGTCCCCACAAGCATTACTTATTCATTTTATCTATAAGTACTATAAACAACCATGGGGACATTATGCATCCTTGCTTTCTCCCTGTTCAAGGTTGAGCAATTCAATAAACATTCCATTTATTCTCACACATGCTTTACTTCCATGATATGCTATTCTTATTGCATTCAGCAATCAACAATCAACTCATATTCTCACAGAACATTCCATAATTCAGGCCTGTTGACTTTATCATATGCTTTCTCTAAATTGACAGCCATCATAAACTTTCTTTCTCATATTCATCCATTGCTCAATGTCCCACTGAAGAGCAAAAAATCTTATCTGTACAACCTCTGTCAAGCATAAAGCCACACTGCATTTTGTTCATTGTTACCCCTCATACCTCTTTTATCTGAATTCCACCAAATACTTTCTCAGGTATACTTAACAAACTAAAACTCCTGTGGTTTTTGCACTCACTTTTTCTTCTTTTCCCTTTATTTATGGGAACAGTATCAGCATCCTTCCAATCGTCAGGCAGAGATGTATTCCTTGCACATTCAGGTGGTCCCCAAGTGCCGTTCCCAAGGTCTGTCCTGAAGTCAGATTTATATGTGAGTATTTTTGTCTGTCTGTAATAAGTCGTAGTGTGTAACTCGAACCATTGTGTATTTAACTCACATTCTACTACAGTCTATGGGTCATCCGTAAACTGGGCATTCTTAACCCAGGGACTACCTGTATGTTAAAGAAGTCAAAGTGTCACTCCGTAAGCAACCACATCCAAATTTTCTTCACTTAGACCTCTACACCTGCAGCCTTACTCTTTTCAACATTCTCACAGGCGTTTATGACTTCCTTTCTTCAATTTTTTCTCTGACACTAACATTTATATTGTTTCAATTCTTTGATCTATCAGCAATCTTCCAGCATTCCTTCGCTTCAGTTTAATTTCAAGTCCCTTTTTTAGTTTTATTTTTCTGGTGGCCCTGTTCAGCCTGATGTTCACCCACTGATGTTTTATTTCTATCAAAACCCCTCTGCATTTTTTTCTTTTTGTCTTAATCATACTTTGCTTTATTTGATTACATTCTTAGCAACTGTCTTTTTGGCTGGTGTGGGACTTCCGGGCTGTGTGGCCGTGTTCTGGAAGTTTTGCATTTTTGCATTGTCTCTTGGAGTTCCTTGGGCTAGGCCTGACACTGCTTATGAGTTTGCACAACAGTCTCCATGGCTTCAAAATTTTGCTGATCCATGGATTCCTTTCAAATGGACAAAATTACAATAAGATGCACACTCACAGAATCGAAACCTGATTATAAGGCTGGGCTACCTTTAGGTGATGTGAGGCCATCTTAGATAATGGTTTCTGGAAGCAGGATCAACCTTGAGGTGTTGATAGCCATTTGGGTCAAACTGTATCTCTCGTAGGATGGTGTCGTAGGAGCAGCAGGGGCACAGAGAGAACTGCTCCTGTCTGTGCTCCTGCACTCTGAAGATGCCGGTCACAGGTGCTGGCGAAACGTTAGGAAGCAAAACTTCCAGAACACGGCCACACAGCCCGGAAGACCCACACCAGCCATCGTATGCCGGCCGTGAAAGCCTTCGACAATACAACTATCTTTTTTCTTGTTGTATAATACAAGCATTTATTTAACTCACTGGAGAAAAAAAAGATACAAGGAATATTTGTATCTTTAGCTTTAATAGCTTTAAATTCAAGGTCTTTAGAGCAAGCAGAGATGGGCATGAAGTACAAGATACAGGAAGACTGAAACATGCTGTAAAGGAAATTACCTGAAATGAATTGTTATAAAAATAGGTCAGGTTTCATTGACACATGACATTTAGTGTTGGTGGATGTACAACCTGACAATTTTCAAAGTTGAAATGCTGAACACCCAATGAAACAAGAACAGCTTTGCAGGTATAAGACCTTCTAGATGTTGTGTGTGTCAACTTCTGCTAGCATATTTAGTAATCATGAATTATTTATGTTCTAGCCTAATAACATCTGAAAGCCATGGGTTCCCTACCACAGTTTTAAGAGCTATGTATTCCTTGTCTCTATGCCAACTTCTCATCTACAGATGCTTCTTCTTTTCATTCCTCTAGCATTATAGTAATGCTCAGGCAAGGCTGGCAAAAATGCTTGGGATGAAGGACAAGATAGTACCTTGTCCTGTTCCAGGGACAGAAGCTGACCGGAGAGGACATTGAATCTTACTTTAACAATAGCAATGGGACACCATCCTACGAGAGATACAGTTTGACCCAAATGGCTATCAACACCTCAAGGTTGATCCTGCTTCCAGAAACCATTGTCTAAGATGGCCTCACATCACCTAAAGGTAGCCCAGCCTTATAATCAGGTTTCGATTCTGTGAGTGTGCATCTTATTGTAATTTTGTCCATTTGAAAGGAATCCATGGATCAGCAAAATTTTGAAGCCATGGAGACTGTTGTGCAAACTCATAAGCAGTGTCAGGCCTAGCCCAAGGAACTCCAAGAGACAATGCAAATTCAGTTCAGCTATGTTTATTAGCTACAACCTCTAGCAAGAATCTTCCCAGACTGAAACCCCATCTCCCAAATCAGCCAGCCACAACATTGTGAATTCCTCAGGGAGGTGCCAGTCTCATCCTCTTGTATCTCCCACGCTCCTCCGGCGAGCTAAGAAAATGTTTATCTCCCTGAGCCTGGCCTTCATAATTCCATTCCATCACAAGCAGTCTTTCAAGGAAGAGGGAAGAAAATGCCCTAGATCTCATGCTTCAGTAACCTCACATTTTAGCATTCTTATTGCAAGAATTTATTAAAAAGTGTTCCCCAAATGGGACTCTCAAGTTGTGTGGAGCTCCATTTCCAATGTTGTCAGGAATGGCCATGCCAGTTGGGGAGTTCTGGGAGTTGAAATCTACATACCTGGACAAAGCACAGCTTGGGAAGGTGATCATGAGATTTTGTTCAGGAACACTGATCCAGCACATGATTAACTATATATTCAGCTTGCTATGCAACCTTTAATCTTCTCTACCACAAAAGTGCTCAAATCCATGAAGCTAATACGCAGTCAATTTACTGATTTAATTGCATGTAAATGTGAAATACTTGCATTTAGCCCAAGAACTCTCCTTTCAAGTAAGAAGAGAAAAAATGCCCTAAATCTTATATATCACTAAACCTCCCACTATTTTAGCTATCTTATTGCACAAAATTAGGAGAAGGCCTTCCCCAACCTGGGAATGCAAGGTGTGTGGAGTTCCATTTCCAATGTTCTCAGGTCAGGAAGTTTGTTTGTATCATTCATTTTAGTAAAGTGAAAAAAGGAGTTTATTATCCAGGAAACAAACAAATCCTTGATTCTCTGTGAATGAAGCTTTCTGGAACTAAAATGTTTGGTTTAAGTCTCTAGTGTTTCAAAACATGATGAAAAATAGCAATAACTTTGCCTTCTATAGATGCAAGGCAGAAATAAATCAGAGGAGTAATTTCTTTCAAAAAGCCTCTGTATTTACTTCTCTCCTCTCTCCTTACTGGAAGAACAAAAATGAAAATGAACACCTAAAATTGTAAAGTAACACAAAGCTGTCGCCACTAGCATGCTTTTAAATGCTTCAGACCTCAGATTCACTCAGACTCTTTTGAGCACTTGGTGGATAGTTCTTTTCCCCCGATGAACGTTTTGCTTTCAGCCACGAAGACAATCTTCACAACTGATTCCAATCATGCGATGTGTGATAGGTCCAGTCTTTTACATGACTCTTCCTCAGAATGCACCTGGCAAAGTGTCTTATTTAAACATATGGTCCCATAACCATGTTTTTGTGCAGTAGGGTAGAGAAGGAAGCAACCAAAAGCTCCCCATTCAACTATAGACCTGCTTCTTTTCTCATTTGCCTTCCCCTAAATCCATGCTTCACAGGCCATTTATAAATTGCCATTAAAGCAGAATTTCTTCACCAAAGAAGATGGGGGAAAGGAGAGGTTTAGGTGCATAACCAACCTGGAATTACTGTAATTTGAATACAAGATATCAGTAAATTGGAAAAGACTCTGATGGGGCACCCGTGGGTCTGTCCAGTTTGCTAGCTAGGAACTTCTGTGCCTCTCTCTACCTTTCTTTTGTATGACTATTCATCCTACATCCAGAGAATGTCTTAAGATAGAAGTACCAACTGAAACAGGTGCAATTACCCCAATTTCCTGTCCTAACCCTTTTGGTAAATTGCATTGTATTTCTATCTAAATTGTAATTATTTTAAATACACCATTTTACCTACGTTAAAATGTGCAAATCTGATTTAAATCTGTATACTCTTTTGTATTCTTTGGGGAGGGGAAATGCGGTTCCTCTTTTGGGGGTGGTATAAGCAGCCATTCTAGAGGCATTTGAGGGAAAGATGATGGGACAGATGCTCCACAGGTATCCAGCCTGGACCATTACCTGTCAGTCTTTGTAAATGAAAGGATGAGGAGAAAAAAAGAGGAGGATCACTATGGAGGATCTACCAGAATCAGCAAGACATTTTCTTCCTATCTACATCCAATTGTCAGTTTAGACATGTCGGGAAGTTCTGCAGCAGCTTCCTGATAAACTATACCTGACACTGTACCCAACACAGACAAAGGAGGATCTCCACAATGAAGATGGTCCTGGGGAAATTCCCCCAGAATAGAAGGGAGCAAATTGTCTAGAATGAAGGACGCAAACAAAGGTCACCCAAGATAGCAGTGGGAGGAATATTGCTCAGGAGACACTTTGCTGACTGCCGAATCCAGGGAAGCATTTTGCCTGTAGATCCCTTAAACTTTGTGCCTAATCTGGTAAATTTAAGTACCCAAAGAATCCAGTGAATGGTTATATGAACAAATGTGGTTTTAATTAACAAATAATGAAATTATTTTAAAAAACACATGCAAGCAAGCAGAATGCCAACATGAAAAAAGTTGCACATCCTAAATCTGCTGTTGAAGTTTCCCTGCTCTCAAAACAGCCATCGATGATTTAGAACTTCCAACTGAATAGGCACAATAGTCCTGGAGACTGGAAATCCTCTGTCATGTGTGTTGAATGACCTTTACATCTATGACTTAAAAACAGCTTTGGCTTTTACTACTCAGCATTCTGACTACCTAAAAAGAAACTATGTGTTAAAGAGACCTTTTACTAACCTAATGGTTAAATTCACATGATACCATTTAGAAACAGAAACCTATATGTCCGTAATGTCTCTTCCAGCAGGAAACATTGCTTTTATTTGGCCTCAGGATATCTGGGAAGAGAATCTGAAATCCACCTAATGTGTGCTGCTTGCAAGTATTCCATGCAAGGCAACAATATTTTCTAGTCCTGTTAAGAAATTCTTTTAACAGACAAGCGCATTTCTATGTTTCAGACACTGAAAAGGTGGGGAAAAAACATTTCTTGTTGGGTTTTGTGGTACAGTAGAGCCTCTATTTTTCCCAATTTTCATGTTGAGCACAAACACAGAATTATTTAGAATTACATGTGGTGAAGCTTTGTAATAATTAATGCAAACTTTTAATTCTGATGTGAAAAGAACAGTGAACTCAGTAATGGAAGGGTTGGCTTGGTTTTGGTGTTTTTGTTTTGTTTTGTTTTGTTTTTTTGCTGTTTTTTCCCATTTTCCCCAGAAATGACTTGGGGAAAATGAAATAGCATAAATGCCCTCTATGCCATCATTGACTCTACTGGAAAATGTGTGCATTCTATTTATAAACACATGAATACATATGGAGATCTTAACAACATTAATATATGGGTATTGTTACCCTGTTTAAAGTGTACTAAGCAGAAGTGTATTTGGACCTGCTGAAAACTGGAAAGAAAAAAAGAAAATGAATTACTCAAGTTTATACACAAGACAGCAGTGTTAGAGCTATAGCACAGCCAACCAATCCTTCGTTCATAGTTTTGATTATAATAAATGGGAAAGAAACAAAAAAGAAAATATGATTGGGGGAAAATACTGAAAAGAATAACTAAAGATAAATCAGGGTTGGCCCAATTACTCAAGCAGCCCAAGATTGCTTTGGGGAAACTAAGTTTTCAAGTGCCAGCAATGAAGTAGCCCATGAACTGCAAAATTCATCTCGGAACTGCAGTGTTATGGATGATGGAGAGATAAACAGGTACAATTCACCCAGTGTAGGTGTTTAGAAAAGCCAAGTATCTCAGGGAGGTGTTTGACTATCTTTTGTGAAAACTGTATGTATTTGTTACTAATTTCCATTACTAAAGACAGTTGTTCCAACAGCAATAAAGATATTTATAATTAATTATTGAGTAATTGCTTTATTTTTTTGCTGTTACTCATCGTTTTGTAAAACTTGTGTGTTTTTTTCTGCAGTCAAAATGTTACATATTTGTATTACTTTTTCCAGGGTGCTTTTATGCAAATAGCTGCCCCATTTATCAATAAGACTGCACATAAGCTGCCCCACATATAAATAACTGCCTACTACCATCACAGCAGTTGGAGTCACACGGTCCCAAAGGTTTAGAAAACCTACCAGTAGAGAGGCTTAATATATTTGAGGAAGCAGGGGAGAGGAAATAACTATTTTTTCTCTAAGGATGGGAGAAAAGTTTAGATTATTAGTTAAGACTCTAAAACTTGGTTTGGCATAAGAAACCCATACGTTATGAGCAACCTGACACCAATTTTATAGAGGAGGGAAATGCTGGATAAATTATTCTAATCTTAATTTAACCTGCTCTTCTCTATATCTATAGAATTGTTACTTGTTATTTTAATTGGGGATATTTATATTTTTATTGTTTTTATTGTCTTGGATTTTAATTGTAAGCCACCCAGACTCACCCTCTGGGTGAGATGGGAAGCATATAAATTTAATAGTTAATAAATAAATAAATAAATCCTTGGCCAAAAAACCTATTTTATATAGCATAGCAAAAGGGCTATGGGTATCAAATTGTTTTGAGTTTGATATATTCCTAATGTGTCCACTGCTTTATTTGTTCCAGGTCTTGTATCTCAAGCTGTATGGCAATAAACTAAAGTTTGCTTATTGCATCACATGACATTGGTGCAAGCTGCTATGGAGACAGAGCACCCCTGAAAAGGCCAGGGAACAACACTGGGGAGCCGAGCAGCACCTGTCTCCACTGCAGCTGGATCGCAGAGGAGAGCCCTCGAGCTCACCAAATTGCCAGTCCTTCACTATTCAAGAAACGAAACTTCACAAAACTGTGTGGAATGCACATTGTATAGATTTCAAAAGAACTAATTCTGTAGCATTGATTTAAGCAATAGAGTCTATGTTCCTTAAACACACTTAATCAATTGCTTTCTGAATACCAAACTATTCTCCTTTTTTTCAGATTAAATGCAGTTTGTAAGACAAATACTTCTAATTCTTTAGCTCATTCCTAGCGTGACTCATCCTTTGGGCTTCATTCAATAATGGAGAGAGAATCACCAGTTTTCTTTGAGACTCCAGAAGACACTGTGAATCAATAAATGAGTTTCTATGTACATCTCTGAATGCAAGATTCAAGAAAGATGTGTGTGCATATGGTTGGGGTCAGTGGAGTGAGGATAAAAAGTGTTCTAGAAAACAGCACGTGGCTCCTGGTATTTGGCTCCAAAGTAGGTTCCTGGTTAAGTTTGTATTTAACAGTTGCAGACAGTCAATACTGACAGGTTTTCCTAGGCAAAAATGGTAAAGCTATAGCAGCTGACTATTGCTGTTAGCACACAGATCCTTTCTTTTAAAGAAAAAATATGACAATGCTAAACAAAAGAACAATATTCATCCACACCTTAGATTTCCACTGTCTTGATTTTTAAGTGTACTGTAACAGATTTAGGCCCTCTTCCTCTTGATGCTCTGCTAAGAAACAGTGCCATGCTGGATTGCTTTTATATCTAAACACCATTCCTAATCTCATCCTCCCAAAAACTGAGATTATGGTTTTCAAAATTCTGACAAGAAGGAATTAATGTTACATGGAGACACGGTCCTCAGCAGCTTCAGTACATTTCTTTATTGGAGAGAGAATCCTGCTAGCATGTGATGGAATATTTATTTACCTTCGGATTTTTTAAGTATTGGGGGGGGTGTTTCTCATCATCAGCAAGAAACTGTTTATCTTGGATTGAAAACTCACTGGAGGACAAGGAAAAAGTGAATTTGGGAGCAGACTTTTTAGCTAAAGAAGCTAGAGTTTCTTATATCAAGGAAAAAACTTTTGATATGTATTATTTTCTAAGAAAATGCCCACCATTATAACAGGAAGAATGTTTTGATACTAGGGTAACCAGATTTGGACTGCAAAAATCCAGACAGCCACTAGATGTTAGCAAAGGGACACGTACTGTAGACCTCTCTTTGCTCCCATCTAGTGGCCATCAACATTTCTGCAGCCCAGATCTGGTAGTTCTAATTGAAGTAACATCTGCCATTCGGTTGGAGAGAAATGAATATTGAGGTCAGTGTAGTTTAAAGACTGCCTTCCCCACACATGAAATTACCCAACTGTTGAGATCTTTCTTAGAGATGATTCTGGAATTAAGTCTTTTCAACAGTAACAGCCTGATTCTGGAATGCATTTGACAGAGAGGCTTAGCTGTTCCTGAGCTTGATGCCTTCTAGACACGACCAAAAGACATTTCTTTTTGCCCAGGCTTTTTCAGACCCAGAATTATAATTTTGTTCCCTGCTTTTAACTTGGATGCTAAATGCTAAATTTCCTTGTTATTTTGCATTGATATTTTAAGGAGTGCATTTTATTGTATTCTGTTTGTTGGATTTATACTCTGCCTTTTCTCCAAGAATTCAAGGGAGTTTACATGAGGTTCTCCCTACATTTTATCCTCCCCAAAAACAACAGCCCTATAGGGATAGATTAGGCTGAGAGAGAGAAAGAGAGAAAGAAACCTGCCCCAAGTCATCCAGCGAGTCTCCATGGCTAAGGGCAGACTCGAACCTAGTTCTCCTTAGTCCAACACTTTAACCACTACACCACACTGGCTGTTTTACTAACTGCTTTGAAAGATGCTACCTGAACATTAACATAACAATACAAATACACTGAATAAAAATGGTTTGGAAATCGGGACAGAAATCAGATGCTTAATTAGTTATGAGGACAAAGCAATTAAGTGTGTGTGTATTTAGTTCATTTTAAAATTTAGAAGATCTGGGACCAGCTTTCTGCAATGAATGCTGGCATCATATCAGTTTGTGTAATATCTGAAGAGCAGGTATAGAAAATAGAACTATGGAGCACTTCAGATTCAAAATCAGAAATGTGCTTCAGAGCATGGGAGCAGGTGTATACTACAGTAGCACCTATCTACCACTCTTTATATCAAAGGTGTCTTTTTCTGGGGTCACACTACAGCCACATGATCCCAGAAAGAGGTATATCTACTTTGTGCCTTCAAGACTAAAGCCATGGACAGCCTTAGTCAAAAATCTACCCATACGCTCACCATTAATATCAATCAGATTAATAGTTAAAGGAGATGGGTTTTGTGAAGGTAGTCTGTCTGATTCCAAAATGGAGTTATGTTCATGTTCCCACAATTATTTAATAATGCAACTGTGTATTTGCCAAGGATAATGCAGCTGCCCTCTGCAGCTGCAAAGTGATCTCAGGAAAAGACTGTTGGTTTAAAAAACTGCAGACAGGCACAGTTTTTCAAACCAGCAGTTCTCACCTCCATGTACTCCAAAGTAGCTTTTTGGAATCAAATCCAAAGTGTTGCACAGTCCTAGAATTCAGTTCTACTTGAATTTTAAAAATACTAAGAATACATTAACTGCATCCCTTCTTTATAATTAGTCAAGGACAGTCTTATGGTGCAAGTATCTATAGATTAAGCTTACTAGATCTGGGCTGCAAAAATCTAGATGGCAACAAATAAATACTGAACTCTAGAGATCATCTGGAGTTCTGTTACTCAGATCTGGTAGCTTTGTATATACCAAGTCAAAAAGCACTGGAACTCTGTTTTGAAACTTAATCTTCTTTGCCACCCAAAAAAGTCTGAAGATTTGAGGCCTGGGGTTAAGGTTTTTTTACTGATTATTTGCTTCCAAAAAATAATCTGCCTTGATTCCTACTCAAATAAATATACAATGCTGGACCAACAGCAGGGAAACCTGAGTCCCAGGTTTGCCTTAGGTATGAAGCCAGCTGGGTGACTTTGGGCCAGTCACTCTCCTTCAGCCCTAGGAAGGAGGCAATGTCAAACCATTTCTGAAAACGTTGCCAAGAAAACTGCAGGAACTTGTCCAGGTAGTTGCCAGGATTCATGGCTGACTAGAAGCTGCCCACCCAAAAAGACCACAAAATCTGGAGAAGTGTCAGCACTGACAGATCTAGATTTCTGAAGATTCTTCATAGTATGCGTTGATACATTCAGAGAGTCAACCAAATTTATGCCTAGTCATTTTGTTTGACATGGTTCCAAATTTGAACCCTGTATCCATGAAGCCATTCCATCTATACTCCAGTATATGAGGACTTCTGAATCAATAGCACAGGATTTGTAGCTAAGGCAGGAGTGGTGTCTAAAAGCTATACAGAGATGCTCTTTTCTAGCCAGTTCAATATGATATATCAAGTTGCAGACAGCAGGAATTATTTGCTACAAATAGCTTTACTACTGACATCTTCAATAATTTTGTCAGGTAGAGTTTAGGGCAACACTTCATTTATTAATATTAAAATGGAGAATAAAGAAATCTGAGGGAAGAGAAAAATCTACATAACTTTCCTTTAGAGTTTTAAAAGAAAAAGTTATATGTTATTTTCTTACATTTTTAGGGATTTTTGTTACAGCTCCTAAGGTCACCTTCTTGACAGTTTCCAACAGGGGTTTATGTTGAACCATTTACTCTGACATACAGCCCAATGATTTATTATTGCTTAGTTCTTAATACTCTTCACTGCACAATCCAATCTAAAAGACACACATATTTTTCAATTCAGGGACTTTTTTATTTTATGAAAAAATCAGCTTGGCACTTTGTGATAAATGCTAGACATCCACTTGATCCTAATTTCTTTAAGTATGTTTTCAAGATACAATATTTTATTTTCTGCACCATTCCTTGCCAAATAGTCTTCCTCCCATTTTACTTTCATCACTTTTATTGTGCTTGCATTTGAAAGGAAGATGAGTAGGAGTGCAATGCTTGATTCACTCACTCACTCATTCTCAGCCTAAGCCAATGCACTGCAGGATGAAGGCCTCTTCATCTGTTTTTCAACTGCTTTAACATATGCAAATCATTTCCAATTAACACCTTTGAACTGAGTTACAATACATCATCTGCCCTGCATTTCTTTGGGATTTTTTTAAAGGTTTAAGAACCATCCAATCAAGGACTGTTGTTGTCCCTCTTTGATCCATTTATCATGCAATATGGCCAGCCCATTGCCATTTTCATGAGGCTGCTCACTTCATTATGTCACATGCCATGTCTATTGGTAGATCCATATATTTTTTGTCTCATGTTAAGCATTTGCCATTCCATATTTCTTTCGGTAATGTTCAATTTCTGTACTGCTTTTGCATTTAACATCCAAGTTTTTGCAATCATCTACCAGTACAGTACTGGTAGTGTATACTACCAGTGTACTAGTATACACTAGTTAAATAATTTCCCCTTTAAGCAGGTTTGGATGTTGTTTTTGAATAATGAAATTGTCCAAATGCTTTCCAACCTAGTTTAATCCAGTGCAAGATTTCTTCTAAGATGTCATACTTCATGGTAATCTCTTGACCAAGGTAGATGTAATTGTTGACCTTCTCCAGTTCATTATTTTCAACTTATTAGCAAAGGTTGGGCGTATTTGTTGAACATGACTTGTATCTTTTTCAGTTTTTAAGCCTGATAATATACTGCTGTTATTTTATTCTGTTATTCATCTCTAAAAGTTTTTGACACTGTTGAAGAAAGGGACAACATCTTAAGTAAAAGATAAGTGGTTAATATATTTATCATTGACATTTATAACTACTTTGAACCAGTTCAGTCATTTGAATATCTCTTCCAGGCTTGTTGAGAATAGATTTGATAAAATTGGATTACCTGCCAAACTCCTTTTTGTATACTGATGGTGGCAGTCTTTTCAGTTATGTGGATGATAGCTATGGTATTTCTGTATATAATTTCAGGAGGCTGATGTAGGATTCCTTCACATCTTGTCTCTTTAGGGCTTCTAATATAGCACTCAATTTAACAGAGTCAAAGACTTTTTCAAAGTCAGTGAAGACTAAGCACAATGGTACCTCGTATTCATTGCAATGTTTGATAATTTGCTGAATTATTTGTATATGATCTGCAATGCTAAGTCCATTCCTGGAACCAGCTTCTTCTCTTGGTTAGCCAAAGTCCAGTGTTGTTTCAATCTGTTTTGAAATAATTTGTGTGAGAAGCTTGTACAGAACAGAAAGTAGGTTTGTAGGCCTGTAGTTTTTAAAATGTTCTTGATCGCCTTTCCTGGTAATGATAATGACTCTGGTATATTCTCATAATGGTGGGGTATTTCTTTGTTGTACACAGGAAATAAATCACTTTGGCAATATTGTATATGTTTTGCTACTACATTCTATGAGAACAGCTCTGATTATTCCATCCTGGCCAGATCCTTTTCCCACTAGAAATGTCAGGGTCATCAGCATTCAGATACTTCTTGTTGTCCAGTTGTCCTACACTGTCAGCATATAATTTAGAAGTCTTTGATTCATTCTAAGACTTTTTTCTGATTTGTTGTGATTGAGTCATGCAATTTCTTGATCTTAAAGAGCTGTTTCCACCCTGCTATAGGTTCTTGTTTCATCTTTTTCAGGCTTCTGTTCTCTTCAGTGCTTGTCTGTATAATCTGACAGTTGTACTTTCTAATATTTTCTTTCAATCACTTTCAAATGGTATTGTTAAGTACATTCTACGGTGTTTCTGGGTCACTGTTCACGTTTCTACTGTTGTTGCTTTTGTATCCTAGTCTCTTCTGATAGTTTGCTTTTTCAACTGTTTCTTGGTGCTGCTGATTTCATTAGCTGCTGATAACAGAATGTCAGTTACTCAACAAGTAGCTTCAGCTAAGTTCTCATTGTTCAGCTCATTGGGTGTGCTCAAATGATGTGATAATTTCAGCTAGAATGCATCTATCTGACCTTTGAGTATTTAATAGGTGATGCAAACTGCTGCATTTTATATCCATTTTTCCATTCCTATTGGATGTTAATTTATAATATTACATATATTAGTCAATGATAATTTTGAAGTGCTCAATAGATGCATAATTAGTTCATAGAATTCTGTGATTTTTTAATTGCCCTGATTACTTGTTAGTGCATATACTTCTATTAGTTGAAGGGCATAGTGTTGAGACAGTTTAACAGTTAGGCAGGCTATCTGGTCTGAAATTCAGTGATGCTTTCCTTGAGCTTTTTGTTGATAATAATCCAACACTTAGTCTATCTTAGATGACTATACTTGCTGTAGAGCAGTCCCACATCTTTACTTATTTCACATAATCCAACTACATTGCATTTGACTTGTTTCAGCTCATGCACTAGTACTTCAGGTTTTGATTTAACTTAAGGGGATCTAACATTCAGTATTCCCATTTTTAAAGTCTGAAGGCAACCTGATCAAATCTGGTGATTCTTAGCCTCTCTACCTTAGGAAGTGATCATCTGTCCTCCAGAGAATGAGGGCTCTGTTTTGCAGTTATGAATCATTGAAGATTGTGACCCATAATCTACCACACTGGTCCAGTGTGGACTGGTAAATTACATGAGTTATGTGTTGCATGAAACACATAACTACAAACCTTTGTAGTTTGTAAACTATGGATTAAAATTTGGCATTTTCTATAAATCAAGTCAACTGTGGTTTATTTACCGAACTATTGTTAAAACAAACCACAACTTAGCATTGTAAATTCAGTCAACAGACAAACAAACAACATTAAGGCTTACTATCAGAAGCTTTGCAGTACTTTCAATTCAAAGGCAAAAAGTTGCTTTGGAACATGCTTGGGTGTGAACAAAGCACCTGTGTACAGCTCCTTAAACCAAATGTTTCTTTTTGCACAGTCACATTTATAACATCACAGGCTTTAGACCTTCTTTTTCAAAGTACCAGCACATTCTCCATTTTCATGTCAACTGGCTAGCTAGTTACTTTTTATTTCCCAGAACAACTTTAGCCAGACTTCAAAGGTAGCCACTTAAAGTGAGGAGGGAAGGGGGAATGTGTGAACAATCACTTTCTACAATTATGTTTTTACTAACTGATAAACAAGGGTAAGTAATACATGTACCTAATTAGAATTGTGAAGTAGTCATGTGGGAACATTCTGAAATGTGGAACCTCAGCACAGACCAAGCCCCAGGAAGGAGATGCACATCAACCAGTGTAAAGAGCTGTCATCTCTGTAGCAAAGAAGGGGGTGTCTGGCCCCAAAAGAGAGATAAAGGTATTCTTCAACTATACCTGTTTTTCTTTTAACCAATTATTTAACCAATTACTGTATATTTTTATCCTGGCTTATTCAATAAATACATCATTTTAGCTTTCACACCATTTGTATATTGTCTCCAAATCTCAGAACATATTGCCGACAACCCCCAGTGGCCAGCTAAAGTGATAGTTACCTGGGGCAGCTGAATGATCCCAGGAAGAGGTGTGGCTGCCATAAGGAGTGCAGACAGGAGCCATGTTCACAACTCTGCTTACTCCCAGGCACCATCTTGCCGCAAAGTGCTCCACGACTGTCCTTAGTATGATGCATGAATTAGAACCAAAACAGAAATATAACTTTAAAAGAAAAGTCTTTAAATCTATGCATATCTAGACATCTATTAATTTAGCCTCTTACCCAGATTCCTAGAATGCCAAATTCTCAAGCATAAAGAGAACACTACTTCTGCACACCCAGGAATATGAGGCATCCAAAACACAGATGAAGAGCCAGTTCGGTGTAGTGGTTAAAGGGACCAGGCTAAGAAACTACTTAGGCACAAAGCCACCTGGGTGACCTTGGGCCATCACACTCACTCTCTCTCAGCCCTAGGAAGAAGGCAATGGCAAACCACTTCTGAAAATGTTGCCAAGAAAACTGCAGGGACTTGTCCAGGCAGTTGCCAGGAGCCAATACCGACTTGAAGGTGCAAACACACACACAAAACATTCATGTACAAACACCATTAATCACTTGTTTGCTTACATACCTACTTAGAGGCCATTCAACTCCAAATGACTCTGAGCAGCTTACATTTGAACAATAACAATTAAGAAACAGATCATAGACATCCAGAAGAGAACAGAAACCAAACAGCCCAAAAAATAACCCACGGGGCTAAGCAACCATCCTAACCCAAGGCCTAGGAGAACAACCAGGTTTTCAGAGACTTTCAGAACATCATCAGTGTGGGAGCCATACAGGTCCCAGGGAGATACAATTGCAGGGTGCAGGCACTGCAACAAAGAAGGCACTTTTAAGTTTGTGTTTTTTTAAGAAATACATGCCCAGTTAGGATCTAGAAAATTGCCTGAGTTCTGACTATATTTTGACTGACAGTAGAGCCACAAGATCCAGGCTGCAAAAATCCAGATGACTGGCCACTATACGCAGCAGAGAGCTACCAAGTCTCTGCTCTCCATTAGTAGTGAAAGGGAGGAAGGGGGGGGATTCTTAGCCTGGCTCTCGCTATCTCGCCTCTGTATTTTGCTTGCGCTAGGAAGAAACTGCCTGAAGGACATGTACACAGAAGACCTCAAAGGGGGAGAGTGCAGGGAAAAGGTCTTGAGGGTAAAGGGGGGAACGCTGGTTCAAACTGCCTTAAACTGCCTTATTAGTTGCAATCTATTGTCTTTGCAATGCTATAAAAACTGCCTTTGAAAATCTTGTTGGTGTGGTGGAGCTTCCCAGCACCTTCTGCTGCTGGTGTTTTGGGATTGCTGCCCACCCAGTGGCTTCACTTGGCCAATTAAAGCGCTGTTTTCTTTTTAAGAGCCTCTGCCTGAATTCCTGGTTTTGGATTTTCTGAGATTCAGGTCTACAAACCTTACAGCAGATGTCCAGATTTCTGCAGCCCAGATATCGTAGCCCTAATTGATGCCACATAAGGACTCCTGACTGGGATAAGAGAGAAATGTATAGTTAAATTTGTCTTAAGAACTACCTTCTCAGCCATGAAATTGCCCAGTTGCTGATACCTTTCTCAGAGGCTCTTCCTGATACCTCTCCATCTGCTGAAAAGAGGCCAGTGATGACCTACATTAAGTGTTCTCAGCAGGAAAACCCTAACTCTACAATGCATTTCATAGAGAGGATCACCTTCTGCTAATAAGTCTGATGTCTCTAGGGCACTAGGTAGCAACAATGCCCAAGCTTAAATGGTAGCAGAGATTTCTGTAGCTCTTTCCTGCCATCTACCATTGGTCCAGAGGTTTGTAGTTCAGATCTAGTAACAATGATTTTCCAGGTTTCTGGATTGAGGGTTTTCCCAGCCTCACCTGGCTATGCCAAGACATAAACTTAAGTTATTTCTTCTTTAAGTTTCTTTTTCAGAGAAGGTATATGTGATGACCTCCTGCACTTCTTTATTTTTGTAATCAGGTACAAATAAATGAAAATGATTAGGTTTTCCTTCAGAGAAATATCTACTGCTAATGGACTTGCAGCTATGCTTATGGCTGAGGAAAGTACATGTTTTTCCCTTTCCATAAATTGCTGTGGCTGCACATATGTCAGCTTCAACCTACAATAGAATGCTTTTTAAAATCTTGGTCACTACTAGAGCTTTTGTAAGCATTCCTACAGGCTGTTTAAACCATTTGGTGCCATTACCCCTCCATGTTCTTAGATCCCAGGCTGCAGCTGCTTCTTTTAAACTCTACCAGTCATTAGCTGGTACGTTAAGTAGCTAATGATGCTCTTACAGGATCTGCTGCAACACACAGGTGCCAGGGAGTAAACATTTTTAAAAGGCATTTTTGTGGCATGTCAATTAAGAGCTCAAATTTGCAAATGCTCTCCTGAGTAAGGTTAGTCACAGGTTCAAGCCTGCCCTTCACTCTGTTTGAATGTTTCTTTGCAGAATTAGGTCCTTAATGAGCAGAAATCAATATCAGACATTGGACTAAAAGCTTTGGCAAGGAATCTTATGAAATCTAGCAAAGTAGAAGCATATGGTCCAGCAAGCACTCGGTGTTCTGTATTTCCTTTTGATAAGAACATTCCTCTTGCTACAAGTGTTGATTTGCATGCTGCTAGTAGTTGGAGTTTACCCTTTGTTCTATGATCTCATTGTTTTTCCACAAATTGATCAATATTTTTTAAAAAAAGAAAATGCCCAAGTACAATGCATTCTCCCTTGCTAATTAGCCTCATGTAAGAAAGATTAATTAGATTTATGTAAATTATTGAAGCCTTAAGCGGCTTCTGGAGCCTCCCTTTTCTCCTGGGTCAGGTGGAAGACCCCAGAGGTGCTGATGCAGAGCAAGGTTAAGTAAGCAATCCTCATCTCTCTGTCCGCATCTGACAGACACCTTTGTGGTCCTACTGGCGCCAGGAAATCAGACACCAATCTCCAGGCATGGAACTAGAGAGACGGGGAAGCTGCCAACGTGAAATTTGATACCACAACAGGAGGTGCCATTTGCCATCCCATAGGAGAACAATTCAACTCCTTTGCCTTTCATGCTTATATGATAAACAAACTGAAGGTGATGTAATTCCTAAAGCTGCTGCTTTGAGATTTTTGGAAAATGGGAATTTTTTAATCTGATTTCAGTTCCACTTACTTTACCAAAGACCAAGCACTAAAAAATTCAGTGGATCTCCATAAAATTTGAGCTTTAAGTCTGCAACCTTGCAGTCCTGTGCACATTTACTCAGAATTAAATGCTGCTGAGATTATTAGTATTTCAAGCATGTGTAAGATTCAGCTATAGCCCATCCTTAATCTAGAAGAAGCACAGTTCACAGAGAGGAACACCATGGTGCAAAATCTGCTTTCCTGTGGTGCAATTTCACATCAGTGAGGCCCATTTAGGAAATGTTTAGTGATTTGAGTAAGGGCTTCCTACCCACCGCCACAACTTGGCATCACCATAGGAGGCAATAGAGTGGTTGTATAATACTTCCTTCTCCTAAAGCATATATTTGTCACCAAGGGCACTTTGTAGTGCTCACTGAATAAGAGAGAAAATAACATTGGCCTGGATGAGGCATGTATGTGGGGTGGGGTATTAGTTAATCTCTGGCCCTTTGAGCCCCTGTTTTTCTCTGAAGTAAAGTATTTTGACAAAGGGGTCACCTGTAAGTCCCATACAGAGGATCTGAGTTTCATCACACAGCAAAGTCCACCATTCATGTGGTAAGTTAGGCAAATTCTTGGAGAGGCATATTTCCTAATGCTTTGGCAGAACGTATTTCCTAATATCTCCAGTTCTTTTGCATTTCCTAAACCCCCAATTTGATGAGAGAATAAAATCTATCCCTTTTATCCCCTATTTCATAAAAAAGTATGATTGCACAGCATTTTCCCTTGACATTTTTTGACATGCTGATATAATGGTTTTCCAAACACAACCATAACCTATTAATGGGTTAATACCAGCTTCCTTTAAAAGCTGTTTTTCTTAACTATCTGGCCAGGTTGGTGCCTTTGCTTATGTTAGTGTTTTCACAATAAAATCTGCCCACGTTGCATTTTCATATATGAATACTCATTTTTTTAATAGCTACACTTTCCTCAAATTCCATCCTGAGGCAGTGAGCTACCAATTGTCATATTGTTCACCTTTCTCAGCATTATAGACCTCTCTAGAGAGCCTGGTCTTCACATAATGCGTCCAAACTATGATAATTTGGGCCTGGTCATTTGTGCCTCAAGTGAGAACTCTTAGTTGACTTGTTTGACAATCTGTTTGTTTGTTTTCTTGGCTATCTATTGTATTCTTAGGAGTCTTCCCCAACACCAAAGTTCAAAAGTGTTAATACTCTTCCTATCCTGCTTCTTCAAACTCCAACTTTTGCTTCCATAGAGTGTCACAGGGACTGCACGAATCTGATTTTTTTTTAGGTATAGACACAGCCCAGCATTTGAATGTCTTTTCCAAGGCCTTCATTTCTACCCTACCAAGTGCTAGTCTGTAGTATATTTCTTGACTGCTCATTCCTTTACTGTTTATAGGTGATCCTAAAAAGTAGAAGCTATCCACCACTCCAGTATATTCATTGTCAGTTCTAAGGCTGGTTGCTGTACCTGCTGTCATTAGTTTGGTCTTTTTTATATTTAATCTTAGTCTAATTTTTTCACTGTGCTCCTTGATTTTTATTACTGGAGCTTGCAGATCATTTCCAGGTTATTGATGTTTATGCCTCCAATTTTAAAACTGTGCTCATCTTCTTCTAATCAAGCTTCTCTCAATACATTTTCCTCATAGGCTAAAACTAAAGAGATTTTATATATAAAACAGACACACACACGACACAATGAAAAACTTAGTTACTACATAACAGATATGAATCCAGCATCAGGTAGAAGTTTAACACTGCAGATGCTGGTTATTTGTTAAGTGAGTGGTTGCCCTAATGATACCACTGTCCTTTTATCTAAGCCCTGGGGCCAACCAAACAACATCAGCACCATGGATAGCTTCTAATGTCTCAACAAACTGTCCAAGGCCTTGAATAAGTACATAAGCCAGATGTTCACTCTTTCTTAGGCCAGCTTAGGGCTAAAACAAACCTTTTCAACCAGGGTTTATCAGAGTTCCTAAATTACATACTGGGAGGAAATTTAATTGGTTTAATTAAGAAAGTTTATTTCATGGTAGTTCAGTTTTGTTATGCTGCAAGATTTAATGTGTCCTTTGATAGAATGGATTTATTATAAATATTCATAGCATTTTTTTTTCTTAGCACAGCCAAAGAAACTGTATGAAGAAATTATGTATGACTGTAAGTAAAAAGTATGGAATAATGTTTTTAAAAGTTAGGAGGATGTCTCCTCTATAATTCTCCCCCATACTGCTAAGGTTGTTTTTGCTGATACAATTATCTGTCTCAAGCATTCTACTCTTACTTCGTTGATCTGATGGACATTCTATAGAAATAACATTGAAATGAAAGTATTCATACCTTTGAGTGCAGTTTTTGTCACCCTACATGTAAAAGCCATGCTTGGACCAAAGAAAAGAATATTCTGTCCTATTTCAGTGCCACATTGAAAAACATGTCTAGCTAAAATTTAGCTGACTCCTGTTTTGACCATGCCGTATTTTTTCTATATACTGTCATATGTTTATTTTGCCAGACCTGCACATGTAGTAAAATAGATGTGTGACGTTGTATGTGTTCAATAAACCTGATAATGGAGATGTGCGGAATTGATGTTTCCTTAAAAATATATTTGATGTTAAATGGCTCTCATAAAGGAATAAAGTTTAGAGTTTATTATAGAAAAAAATTAGGGGATTCTATTTAAATATATGTTATAAAATTATACTAAATTAATCTAAATTATGTAACTTAAACTATTGAATTTTGCAGTGTGCTTTCTGCTGATAATCAAGTGCAGCAATAATAGTGTAGGATCCTGAATCACCAACACCTGAATAATAGAAGTCACAGGGTGGGGACAATAAGTGGAGGGAGCACTATATACATCATCTTGAGCTCTTGGTCAAAATTCAAATCTAATAAATAAATGTAGTAAAGCAATTCTTATATTCTTCAATGGTTTGCTCATGTCTTATATATGGCGTGAGGAACCCCTGGCCTCTATCCTGGAAGAAAACCTGACTTATTCATGAGGAAGCCAGCATGATGTAGTGGTTAAGGTTCTGCATTAGGACTATAGAGCCCATCTACCCTTAGCCATGAAAGCTCATTGGGTGACTTAGAACCAGCTACCATTTCTTGGGGCAACCTCCCTTACTAGTTTGCCCTTGTGGAGAAAAATGGAGAAAGTACTATCTAAACTTCTTTGAGCTTCTGGAGGAAAGAGAGAATATAATGAAATCCCTTAGGTATATGCCACATACAAAGAGGGAAGCCAGTTTTTGTTTTTGTTTTTTTAAAGAAGCTGTTTTAGTACCAGTGGAAGATTGATAATTAAGCAATTACACAATGGGACATTATTGGGAGGGCAGATCAATCCTCCAGATTGCTGATGCTCTCCTTCCCTCCCCCCCCCCCAAATTCTCCTCACATAACATTTGGTCTTTTTTAAAAAAAAGTTTACACTGAAATAAGTGGAAGGATTTTATAGGGGGGGGATAAGTTTACAAGCCTGTAGCTGAAGAGGAAAGCATAAGGACTTTCCACATAGGATTAACGTTTGGAGAGGAAAAGCTCTGTGGGTACTAATAAGATCTTTTATCAACACTTAGAGATATTTAAGAGATGGGATAGGTGGGAAGGAAAGGTGAGAGAAGGGAAGAGAGAGAGAATAGGGAGAAAGATAAAGTGGGGGAGGCAGACAGAGAAAAAAGAGGACAGAGGAAATGGTTAGTGAAGGATGTGAAAGGATGAATAATTGTATATGCCTTGTCCATTTTCTGCTTGGTCTATAACCTTGCTCACTACAGAACCTGGTTCCTTGAATGTTTGCTTAAGGAAATGCAGCTTCCAACATGAAGTGAAGGTTTACCACCCATAATGTAGAGCCAAATGGGAAGATGAGACCTTGAATATGCTATTTTCAAATGTTCTAATTCAGGTCTGAGGCAAGATGTCCTGATGTAAGCTGATGTAAATAGCTCCATATGATGTGTATGTGATAAATTTTCCTCTAATGTTATTACTTTACAACTGTGCAGTCTATCGCCCAAATTTTCTCCAGGGAAGATGCAGTGCTGTTTGTAATTCACGCCAAACAATACTCACTCCTGAGCTGGCAGGACATTTTTTTTTTCTCAATTGGTTAAATTAAGAAGAACGATGATCTCTCCCTAGATTACTAAAATCCATAAATAAGCTCTCTTGACAAAGTATCTCTGCCAATTCATAGCAGCCAATTTGTAAGACAGGAGATTGGATTGATGCAAAACATATTTTGTTTAAATCTTTGATGCATTTATATGGGCATTTTAGGCAGCATGAAGTTAGACTGAAAATAGATGTTCCTGATACTAGGTTTGTACCTCTTAACAAAAAGCAGCTCAAACCAGCCAACCTTAAGAAGAAAATATGTATCTGATTGACAATAGAGAAAAAGAGCTTCCCTATTATCAGCATTCAAGAGTCAACAGGGAAGAGTAACAGTGAGGAAAAAACACATCTTTTCACTTTGGGGACAATACTGGGTAGAACAGAGGTGGGGAAAGGAAGGCAAACTTCATGACATCAGAAAAGATGGGAGATAATTGTATGTGATTTGACAAAAGATCTTGAATTTCTATTCCAATGCTAGCTATATTTAAGGTCACTTAAATACAGCTAGCATTGGAATAGAAATTCAAGATCTTTTGTCAAATCACATACAATGTCCCTGTATTATCTCTCATCCAAGCAATACATTTCTTTACCGGCATTCATAATTTTATGCTTCAAAGACATACTAGACTGACTTACATAGGCTTACTTAAGAAGCATTCATCTCAAACACTGTTATCTAAATCTAGTGCTATTAATCATTTTTGTTCAGGTAAAATGTAAATACTACCAATTTTAAAAACAATAAACATGGTAGGGGAGACAAATGGAAAGCACTAGTATCCTCCTAGAATACTACAGATCTGAAAGAACAGGAAACCCATATATTTCGAAGAACCAGCATAGATATTAGCAGTGTTTCATATGGGTGCACTAATGTGGTCAGAACATTATTAGATATTGACCAGGGACACACTAGAAGCCTTATCAGTCAGAGCTTATGGTAGCAATTCCATGGAATTCTCCAGCTATTTCTTACATAATTCCAAGGCAATGAAAACAATGAAAATTAGGCTGCCATAGTAGCCAATTTTTCCTTACCATGATTGTCTTCAAGAATAATCTATTACCTCTCCAACTTAGGCCATGGCATATATGACTATGTGTGATTGTCTTTCATCTCTCAACCATGAACAGAAGCAATGATTCATCCACTAGGTCTTCAATATTGCTGTCACTAGCAGTGACCTTGTTTCCATAAACTATTCAAAATCTACTCTGTGAAACTAATTAATTATAAAATAAAATTTCTGCCTTCATTACAACTATTAAAATAATTTTAGTATATGGAACTGCTGAGTTCAAAAACACACCACCCTTCCTATCAGTAAGGTACCATTACATGAAAGGCAAGTTTTCAACAGTAAGATTGTGTGGATTGCAAAAACTATATGGAAAAAATTATTCAGAGTTGAGCAAACACCTCTCTGCTATTGATTAAAGCAGCCTATCTTTTTTTCAGGCTGTGCCATGAATCTTGAAAAAGGATATGGCAATTCTAAAGAACTGCCTCAATACAGTTAACATAGCCACATCTATTTTTCCAGCTTATGCCATCTGAAAAGTGATGGGCTACTTTAATGAATAGAAGAAAGATGATGTGCTCACATGAGATCCAAAGCACTTCTTCCAAACTGTTTTAAAAGTATTGTCAGTCAGGAGAAGTAACATAATTTATGTCAATATAGAAATGTATGATTAAGTTAGCATAGAGACAATGGCTGCACTTTTGAGAGACGTTCTGGCAGGATAGCTATTTGTACCAACGCCAGTTAAGCCACTTCCAGTTTATTTGCTATGGAATGAAGGAGGGGGGCAATTTACTGAGGAAGAATTATGGACAATTTCAACAAAAGAAGAGCAGCAAAGGAATTTGAGGGCAATGACATTAAGCTGTAGGGCTGAAGCAGTGGCCCAGGGGGATCCCTGTTCTGCTGTGGAGATCAATGGAGTTGAATTCTGGAGGAATCAGGAAAGACGGCACTATAGGATAACACCAGTTGCTGCTTTAGACAATCAACATTTCTAGGCACAGGTTTATATCCAAAGTAAGCAATAAATATGCACATGATACAGCTCATTATACCACAGTGGATTTTTTTCTTTTTTTCAGTGAAGTGCCAAAAGTATGTATTTGCCTAAAACACAAAATATTTCCCCTTACCATGTGTAATCCTTTGCTTGTGGGGTAAATGATAGTTACCATTTAAAAGAAAGACATTCTACATACATCCATAGCACTCTAGCCTTTCTGGGTGTGTGTGTGTGTGTGTGTGTGTTTATTCCAAGCCTAAACCCCTGTGACACAAGTAATCAGGCGAAAGCTTCAGTAGCATCCACTGATTGCTTCCTGTTCCCCCCTCCCACCCACCTCCACATAGCTTTGCAGATGGCCTCTAAGTTTATAGATGTTTGTTAAGCATATTGTCACTTCTTTCCCCAGATACTTTTTCATTGTAACTGAGAACATTTTAACGTGTTGATTGTATTGATTTTCCCCTCTTTTGAAGCAGAAATAGCAGGCTGCTCTATTTCAAATGAAATTTCAAGGACATAAAGACTGCTAGAATGGAAAAAGCCATTTAGTCAACAATCCTGCTCACTTTATTTTTATCTCAGCCAGGCACAGAAAGGATCAAAGAGAGTCCTAGTTTCCCTCACCCACCCTATATCCAAAGGCAGACTATTGATACATTTCAGTGCCTAGATAAACTGAAAGGAACAGAACTGGGAGTCCATAGATACACACAAAACGGTCTACCCTTGTGCACTAACATCTGAAAATATTAAAGTAATTTGTTATCATTGCGTTCAACTTCTTTGGAATACTCATCTTTTCAGCATAAAGTGTAAAGTTAAATAGAGCTCCATGCTACAGTAAATATGGGCATGCTTTCTTTGGATGTAGCTTTCCCCCTATTTTCTGGAGTACTTCAGTGTCATATGTTTAGAATCAACCACCACCTTAGCCCTTGCATGCATGTTTAGCACCGAATTACTGTACTATCGAAGACAGACAGAGGCATGTGTGAACCGACCCAAGTGGAACATCTAATACCTTTGCTGTACTCAGATGTTCAGAATATTCTGTATCTGGATTTGTACATTAATGTGGGCTATCACAAATTCAATAGTATGTCCTTGCCACACAGGCGGTTGCAGATGCACCATACTACATAACTGTTTGGTATAGGACTATCTCTCCTAACCCTCCAAAGTTACACTGAGGAATGATTGATTGATTAATTGATTGACTGGATGATACCCAATATAAAATATGATTTTATTCCAGTTTTATAAGTTCTGGCACTGTGCTATGTTTTTTGGTGAATAAGCTAGGGCACGTGTACATCTGCCACAACGTCCCGTCATATTTCTTTGTCAGGGTAGTCCTTCCAGTGAATTAAAAATTTCCTCTTTCTGCATCTAGAATCCAGAATATATTTCACTTTGTTTTCCTCTTCCCTATCAACCAGAACCAGAGATGAGGGAAGCTGCAGAATGCAAGCGATAGGGAGGCCCTTCCCTCACAAGGAGACAGTGGTGAAACAGCAGGTGTATTTTCATAACAGCAGGTGATTTCAAATGAAAAGCACCAGGTTATCTGTGGAGAACTCTGCCAACTGGCCAGCCTGCCATGAACAATTCACACTGAGTAGCAAATCTAAGGATGGTCATGTACCCCACCTCCCGCCAAAACTTCTCCAGCAGAGAACAGGGTATAACCAGCTAAGCTCCTAGCTGAGGTAAACCTGGTCCAAATACTGAGTTAATTGTACCCTGACATTGTGCAAGCTTGGATTTCTGGAAAGGTCTTTATGCCAGAAAGGTAATGTGTCAGAATCTTGAATGCCTATCAAAATAATTCTGCCATACGACTTATACCTAGGCCCTTTCTCACACTTCCTTCTTTTCCTGGACATAAGAACCTCTTGTGTAATGGCCTTATTTCCTTCCTTGTCTTACAGTCTCCTCTGTGTTCTATTAGGCATTCCCTTGCACCTATGTACATTAAAATATCTCTACTGATGGACAAATGCTACATTTTCTTTCAGTTGTAGTGAGACTAAAGAAATCCATTTTGGCCTTCCCCCAGAATTATTGTTTATACAGGAGTGCCTGAGTATATATAGAAGGCACATAAATATGATTACATTACCATAAGCAACAGGCACCATGTGAAATGACAGAGATAAAACTTACAACCCAGACTGCAATACTTATCCATGACCTGCTCATCTGCTTTTCTGCTATTAACAAACTGGAGGGATCACCATCTTTAAATTGCAGGACTTAGATCTATTTGTTCAAAGTGCTGACTAGCTTTCAGGTTAAATAACTAACTTTGTCCAGAATTTCCTAGATCCATTATCAGCAGCTTTGCAGAAAGCAGGAGGATGTGACTTGTGCCTTTTTTCCCCCCTCTCTCAAGGATAAAATTATTCTCTGTGGAATATAACAGTAATAGTCTGAAGGGAAGCCACAAATTTAAGTGAAAAATTTATCTTAATCATTGCATGTGATGGGCCTCAAAATTCAAACTAGTTGAATGGAAAGGAAGAGAGAAATGAAGACGATGAAACACAAACAAAATGGTTCCTGACAGTGACCAAATATTGTGGCAGAAGAAAATCTGGGTTATCCTTTCTCTGTGTCTATTCACTTGTGCAGGCCTGGGACTTGATATGGCCAAGGACACACCTGCTCATTCCCTGTTCAGAGTTAGATTGGATTGTGAGTCATTTCTTACTTTAACACATCTGAGGGCAGGTCCCACATAGTTGAGACTATTGATGTAAGCCAGAAAAGGCTGGTGGACAGATCCAAAGTAGGGAAGGGAAGAGTACAAAAATGAAATTATATAGCTACTCAAGCTGAAGAAAGAACTGTGGGGGGGAGGAGGGGTAAAAGATTAGAATCACTTTACCTATCTGTAAGATGACCACCTACAGACCAGAGTTTCAACCTATAAGAAAATGTTGATCCAGGAGTGCTCGGTGCTGGTAGAGAAAATAGCATAAATGCAAGTGGTTACCGGAGGAGGCCAGACCTCCATCCCTCAGGGATCTTACAATTACGCTTAACACAATTGCTTATATAGGAATATCACACTTACAAAACTCAGAAGTTCTGTTTCCTTAGCATGGCATGGTTACCAAACTTCTCTAAGAGCCACAAAATTTCCAACAACAAAAGTTCAAGGAAGCCAGAGTTTCGATCTTCCTATAAGCAGTGCATAACAGCATGATCCTTAAGGTTACTTTGGCTGCTACTTGAAGCTAGTGGCTGAATAAAAATTAAATATATTCTGTACTCTGGTCTGTTCTTTTCACTCCCATCAAACTGCTGGGCATTCCTGCTAACAGGAATGGGGTGGTTCACCTTCTTCTAAAGAGTCTTGGGTTTCCACGTTATCAGTATGTTGTCAGATATTGGCTACTTGGAACCCTACAGAGATTAGGGATGTATCTAGTGGTATATTCCATTAGTAAATCTCTTCCATCCCTTATAAAAATCCCAATTCATTCTAGCCATCACAAAAGCATTTTTACAATTCATTGCAGTTTGACACAGCTGATCACAGGTGTGCAAGCCCTTTCAAACTGAAGACTGCACTTGGCCGGGAGCCATATTATACAGAAATGAGGTGGATGGAGGTAGAACAAAGATTAAGTTGAATTTTAATTGAATAAAGTTAATACCCAAAGTTACCTGTCATGTATTAAATAATTTGCCCTTGCTTAGTGGGTTGAGAATACATACATTCTTGTCATCTCAAATTGTGTTTCCTCATGTTAGATGTCATGTGGTACATTTTATGCTAGTGCCTCCAGACTCATTGTTGGATTGATACTATGTGCTTTTTTTCAGGTAGCTTTATACTGGATACAATCCTAGAACATTTTCTAAACTATACAATTTTTTTTTCAAAAATCTATTCCAAGGTTATATTAAAGTGCCAGATTTTGGAAGAGGATATACTACACCTCTCCATTTTTAAAAAAATTAAATTTATATTATTTCAATTTTGAGGCTACCCTACTCCACAGCAACTCTGGGCAGCTTACAATTTAAAAATTAAAAGAAAACAACATATATCAAAGAAAAAGAATACAGATGACTGGGAGGCAGAACTAAAAACCAAAGGGGCTCAATCCGCATCCTAGCCAAGGCCTGGGAGAACAACCAAGTCATTAACAATTTGCAGAAATTCAAAAGAGTGGGAACAGTATGGACCAGTACAGGTAGTCCTTGGTTAACAATGATAATTGGGACTGGGAAATGGTGATCATGTCACCGAGGGATGCTGCAACCATCATAATTGCATACCAGTTGCCAAGCATCCAAATTGCAATTACGTAACTGTGGGGATGCTGCAACAACCACAGCTTCAAGGAGCGGCCATAAGTCTCCTCGTTCAGCTCTGTTGTAAGGTCACTGAATAAATGGTCATTAACCAAGGGCTACCTGTACCAATAAAATACATTTCTTTAAAATTTAAATTCGTCTGTTTTCAAACATTTCTCAAGAACAGTAATATTTTTATTCCAACAACAATTTGCTCCGTGCAATATCTGCAGTGCGTAGACTGCATCTAAACTGAGAAAGAAAACTTGCTTGTTTTCCTTGTTCATTCCTTTTGCAACAGCTTCAGAGCTGGTGTATTTACAAAGATAATTCTCATTAACATTTCTCTCCCTTGTTAGACTATATGTAACCTAAATTGCATCACAAATGAAGACAAATGCAGACAGCTGTTCTACATGAAAACTTACCAATTTTTTTAAGTTCCTGTCATGACCCCGAGTCCATTTTCTATGGAGAAGTTGAATTGTTATGGAAAGATATTAGCCAAACACCCTAAACTTGTTATGTTACCTACAGCAATTTCCTGCTGTGTTGCTTGTTTGAGAAACCTAAGTCTAAAAGATTACTACCAAATACTTGATGGAAAAACTGACTGGGCTAGAGGTGGGCTTTAGTGGAAGCTAAAACTGTTTTATGTTAGTGCCTCTTTGTTAGGTTACAGCCAGCCATCTGGAAGGGCTTTTCCAAGTCCTGCCCCAGTTCGTAGGATTTTGTGGCCAATTCAAGCCAGTCATGTGGCAATACCTTTTTTTTTCCAGTGACCCAGAAGAAACCAAGAAAAATGCAAAAGCAACAGGATATAAATATCCCTCCAGGAAAATGGTACAAACTTCCCATTTAAGGTCGTCTTTTCTTTCTTTTTTTCCTCCCTCTTTGTAAAGAGTTAGTTTTTACTTCAGAGCATGTTTCTCTCTGGTCTATGAGAGATTCCAATCTTTTAGAACGTCCCTGTCAACAGCACTAAATTTAATTCAATTTTACAGGGCTATTGTAACTTTCAATCGATTGGATTTTGATCTGAGGAAGGTACTTAGAATAAAAGCTCCAAACCACCTTTATGTAAAGTGTACGGTCCAACAGAAACAATGAATGCAAGAACTTTTAAAAATACTTTCGGGAAAAAACACATACTCTGTTTAGAAAGTGAGATGCATATATTTATTTATTGAATTTATATCCCCCCTTTCAGTCAGGAACACAAGGCAGTATACTTATCATTCCTCCCTCCTGTATTTCCCCACAACAGCCCGCTGAGAGGTAGATAGAGGCGAGAGGGAAACGACTGGCTCAAAGTCACTCACTGAACTTCTAAAGCTGAGGGTGTACTAGGACCTGGACCTCCCATTCCTCGTCCAACACTTTAACGCCTATGCCTCCCTGGCTCCTGGTGGACATCCATACAGCTTTTCTTGGTAGAAATATGGGAACTGTTTGCCACTGCCTGCTTCAGAACCTTTTTTTTTTTTAACTTTTCTATCGAGCCTGCAACCCTGGAATTTCCTGATGGTCTATTGGCCAGGTGAATTAGATACTGCCACCGACCTGCAGGCACACTTAGTGTGTGTTTTTTAAAGCAAATTCTACTTAGTGTGCAATGGCTAAAACACCCCTGGCTTCTTCAGGATACAAAGGCAGTGTTCCACATAGTTAAAGCTATTAACCAGGGGAAGTTTTCATATGAATCCCTCCTCAACCTTTTGCAAAATGTTTTGATATTTTGTTAGTGCCCATCTGGATCCAATGGTACCCCAAGGATCATGAATTGCATCAGAAAAACTGGGTACCAAAATGACCACAGTGACCCAATTTGATGCCATTTTGAGAAATTTAAGGCGATTGTGGGAACTGGTTGCATTACAGTTGCCTCCCACCCTATTCGGTCGCAAAACATTTCATCCTATCCCTTTCTGTGATATCATAGCATTATCCCATGGCACTCTGTGGCCTTCTGGGAGATCAAGAAGCTGAGTTGTGGCTCAAGACCATCCAAATGTTGCCCAATTCAGATCTAAACAAATACAGTGCAGCATCAGTTTATGCAGCTAAGAACCTATCCTCTATCCACATATTTGTCAAGCTCAAACATCCCACAATAATATTTTTTTAAAATCTCAGAAAATTACATTATTTTCAGTCTCAGTTAATTTGCAGAAATAGCTCCCCCAGACCTACAGAAAGGAAATAAAACTAGGCAATATAATTCATTTTAATCCCTTTATGTTTTGCGTGATTCAGTTTAAGAACAACTAAGGACATCAGGCTATTCAACCAGTTTAACATTATCCATATTGTTTTGGCTTCCAAACATGTCTTTGGGTTAAATGTTTCAAAAGTGAATACAAAGGGAGGCGACCACATTTATTAGTTTATCATCTTGCTGTTTCCAAAGCTGCTCCTGACATCTATTGGCAGGAGTCTAAAATGACACCCTCTGTGTGAATGTTATTATCCACTACTGTGTTCTATTTTCGTGGGGCATATTTCTCATATGTGTGTGTACACAATGCACACCTTAAAGCTGGAACCAATGGGGAAAAACACATTTTAAGGTTTACTACACCATAGGCACATCCAGAAATGATCAGACTTATATATACCCATAACTGAAGTATCCCTAATAAAACCTGAAATGAACTCATATATGGAGTTAGCATAGACGGTGATGCACACAATGGTCCTACTGTCTTTCTTCCAGAGGGAAAAAAGAAAATCACTGTGCAAATAGCTGCTGCCATCACTTGACCCAGCTTCAGGTACATCTTCAAGCAACACTCAAAGGAAAAGAGTCTGATCTGCATCTGCAGGTTTTCGCTATTTAGACTTTTCATGAATTCCTTTAAAAGAAATGTACAAAACAACCTGTTTCTTCCTGTTTGCTTTAAGCTATTAGTTCCATTAAAATGCTGGATGGCTTTCAGCCAGAATATCAGAAAGAACCACCTCCATCAAAGTGAAGCTGCCCAGAACCTTTTTCATCCCCAAGACCCAGTAAGGTGCCCATCGCCTAGAGATGGGAGGGACATGGAAATTGAAACCATCCTAACTGGGGAAATCATTCCCAGGCCCTTTGTGACTGGTCCTTAAAGTGTTTGTAGCTACTCTACTGCTGCCACTCCTTGCTTTAAAAGACCCACTGGTGCTAGTGTTGGCATAACTTATTTCATTTCTTCAATTTAATGTTACTCTTTTTAAACAATAGTACATTGCCTTCAGCTTTCATGGTGTGGCAAGAAATAAAAGTATTTTCAGAAAAGCTGCACCAAATAATAGATGGGGGAGGGTCTGTCTAATCAACGGTGGAACATGACTTACAATGTTGGCAATGCCAGCAGGATGCCTAAATATTTACAGAAATAAAACTTTGGGTTCTTTCAAGTAAGACAAAATGAACAGGCAATAAAAGCAGGGAAGCAAGTGGATCACATAAATCATTAGTGCTACCTACACTGATGTTCACTTCCCCCAACTTCTCCCCAGTTAGTGTTTATAGCAGTAATGCTATAAAGGAGGCATTACTCATAGGACACCTTTCCCACGTTAAAAGAAGTCGACCTGAGTCGGTGGGAATTACAACAATGCAATTGCCAAGATTTTGCTAGATTTTCTTTTAAAAACCTGATACTGCAGAAGGCAAAATACAGTAATCTTAACATATGTTTTTCTGATATGTTTAACCTCCCTATACTGTTGAAAGAATGTGTTTAAGGGTACATGAAGAGACCCTCAAATCAAGCATTATGATCAAATCCTTGCCTTTTTTTTATAGGGAGAGCTTTTATTTTACACAAATGGGTAAGTAGCACTTCCAAAATTTTTCCACTTGGCTTCTGGAGACCTGATTGGCAGTTTCTGATCTCCGTGTTGTTAAGAGATGAAAGAGCCATTGGTTTCCGAAGTAGAAAGATGATCTCTTTTTTTTCTTCTTCTTCTTTCATCATGCAGCACCTTCAAGACAATTCTTGGTCACTTGAACTTCAGTTTGGAATTATTGGAGAAAGAAAGCTTGAGATAATACCAACAACATGTGCACTTGGATAAGAAGTGTCTTTGAACATGGTTCATTAGCTCCATTCCAGAGAAAATGTTGCCAGAAGAAAGCAATAGCTTAAAGTAGTCCCAAGGGTTCTTTGTAAGATTTTGGCAGCAAGAGGATGAACCTTGCCAACATGAAGATCTGTTCTCAGGAATGTTCATCAATAGCTTGGCTGCTTATTTTGTTTTACAAGAAGATAAAAGAATTATTAGACTAACAAAAAAGAGAAAATCGACTGGAGACAGACTTTTCCCCCAGGGCTGGGATTAGAATGAGTGGTGGTCCTGTGTGTTATCTGATGTTCAAACTGTTGGGGGGTTTTTTTCCCCAGACATTTGGGAATTTAATTTATTTTTTTAGGATTGATTTTTACTATATTTCACCCAGAGTTGCTATAGAGTTGGATATCCTTATAAATTTAAATAAATAAAATCTGATAATCCTTTTTAAAAATCTGGTCAAAAAGTACATACAGTCAAAGATTGTCATGAAAATCAAAACCTGAATCACACATTGATTACTAGATGGACTGCAAAATTGTGCCAGGTACTTAAAGCCAGTGTTGTTATTGCCAGCAACATCAAAAGTTCTTACTCAAGAAAGATATAGGGGGTTATGATTGGAAACATCTCATTCTGAAGTGCTTTCAAGAGCCAGGGAGAACTTTCCTGCCTTTGCCATACCCACATATTGTGAGCTGTTACACTATAAGTGATTCTACCACGCACTGGATTGAGTTCAAATAGTATGATGTTGTCAGAATCAGCACAATATTAAAAGCATCAGCAAGCAAATGTTGGGGAATTTTGCCCTTTCATCTTTGTGTTTCCAGAATAGTGTCCAGTGGGGAATGATACATGGAAAAGAAAATGCTTAGACTTCAGTACATGAACAAATTGTGCATTTTGCCATCCTAAAATATCTTGCTGACACTTCTAATAGCATCCAAAGCTGCTATTTTCTGATGTAAGACATATCTGGGTTTTGATAACACATCAACCAAAGAACTGTTAAAAGGAAGGTACAGTACTGTATTTGGGGCAGATGTTTTGAAGGATGAAAAATACATTTAGGAAATACAGGTGACTTAATAAGTTATCTAATATACTCCAAAAAGATCATAAGCCAATTATTTCACAGTCCCAAGTAGTTTGAAATATATAAATTTCAAATTCATCTAATAGATTTAAAATATAATTAAAATGAATGAATTTGGCTATTGGAGAACAACATATGATTTTTTTTTTTTACTTCCGTTGCTTTGAAGCCAAAGAAAGTTATTTCTTTCCAGAGAAGATACTAGCTGGGTGTTGTTGTTTCAATGTAGATTAATATCCACAAACTTAAAGGAAACAAAATGTGTATAAAGTTGAACAGACAGCTTTGCCAATGTTACGAATTGTAATGCAGCTTTGAAAATGTTATGAAAAGGAACGGTATGCTAACAAATTGCAGTATTCATAATCCATAAAAGAGTCTCTACACAGCTGCAGAGAACATTAGTGCTGCAGAAATGCATTAGAGCAGATTTTTCACAACAAGCCCCATCATTTACTTTCGTTTGCCAATGAAAATGAAACTGTAGAGCCTTGTAGAAATGTCCAGTTTTATAAAACATAAAATGAAAAGCTAAATTGTTTAAGAGCCACTCACGTATTTATCCAACTTTGCCATGATTGCTTTGATGGGTTACCGCTTAAAATCCAAACTAGCATTAATTGGAAGTTGGAACTCTAGTAAGATATATACATGCACAGGTATAGTAGCAATGCAGAAGACCATTGTCTTCTGTTTGCCAATGAAAATGAAACTGTAGAGCCTTGTAGAAATGTCCAGTTTTATAAAACATAAAATGAAAAGCTAAATTGTTTAAGAGCCACTCACGCATTTATCCAACTTTGCCATGATTGCTTTTATGGGTTACCGCTTAAAATCCAAACTAGCATTAATTGGAAGTTGGAACTCTAGTAAGATATATACATGCACAGGTATAGTAGCAATGCAGAAGACCATTGTTATTTCAAGGAGTTTAGATGACATATTTTGATTTCTCCTGCACATGTTAAGAAAGTTCACTCTGAGCCATAATAATGTTTAGCTGGCTTGTTTTTCACTTTTACTTAAAAGTGAGGGGAGAGGAGAAACCCTCATGATTTTTTAGGTTAAGCACTAGCTTACCTATACAGTTCCCAAGGTCTTGATTCACAGGATGAGCAGCTGTAACATGTGGTCAAGGTCAGGCTCCCACAGCCTCCGACTCCATGGACACAGAGTCATGAGACTGCAGTGCCAGACTTCAATAAAAACCCTGGCATTGCCCCTTGAGTCTTGGAGCGTGGACACGGGCCTTGGTACCAGGAGCTGTGTCATCTAAGCCATCCTGGGGTCTCTCTGCTGTCGCCTTACGGTACCTCCCGACAGTAGGGGAAGAGTTCTATTGCTTGGTATGTTTTGCTTTTATACTATGCTTTTGCATTTCTGTTTAATTCTATCTGCTAATTTTGTATATTCTTATATTCCAGTTTAAATCTGTTTGCTAGAGTTAACAATAAAGCTTAAAATCTCTTTACTTACTGGTGTGTTCATTGTCTCTGGATCTAAAAGAACTAAAAGAACCAATTGCCTGGATACCTGATCACTGCCTTGACAACTGGCAATACAACAGGTCATATAACAGCTATCATACCAACAACATTCACAAACGTTTAGTAATGAACCAAAGAAACCCTCTAAATTCCCATATCTGCTTAATGGTCAAGAGAGGTTTATACCAGTATCCCACCACCTCTGATTATGTGCAAAATTACCACAGGTTTTCCATTATGGAAAAGGAGATCTTTACCCATAAATTTTATTCAATTATGCTTTCAGACAAACAAAATATGTGAAAACATATAACTGTATTTTATTTAAAATACACATGAAACTAACCTAGGAGTATGGAGCCACAGTTCATAGTCCTAGAGCAAACTTCTGGATCTCTGTGGAGAAGCCATTGTAACAAGGTAGTATACAAGTGCTGTTGGAAAACTTGCTGCATAAGAAAACAACCCTAAAGGGCAACAACTTATTAGTTTACAGCAGGGGTCCCCAAACTCTTCAGCTCATCGACCCCTTACGAAGTTTCAGGTTGTTCATCAACTCCTAAACTTTTATTATATGAAAATAATTTAATAAATTCTACTTTAATAATAATAATAACATCGACCCCTTGGATAATCCCATCGATCTTTGGGGGTCAATATGGACCACTTTGGAAAACCCTGCTTTACAAATAAAATGGTAACATAGTAGCAGGTTTAAATTTCTTACAGGTGATCTCAGCTGAAGGAGACAGGAGCTAAAAGTGGATTTGATGGAAAGGTTAATTAACTTACATTATCTGTAGCTTGCTTTTGGTGGAAATAGCTACTATTCCTAAACAAAAGCTGTTCATTTGAGTTAAAGCAAGACAGGGAAATAAAGGAGGCTACTGTTAAGCAGAACATTTAAATACATACTTGACCTACAATGTGTGAACAGTTACAAAAGAGCCATGAGCCTCATATTGTTTGTTGTGAACCATTAGAGTAGCCTGTAAGCCCAGTTTACTGGTCCAGAGCTTTCCTGGATACAAAAATCATGTATTAGAATTCTGTCAATGTGTTTATTTAATTTTTATCACATGATTATTCCAACTTTCCTCCAAAGAGTTCAGAGTAGAATATCTAGGGCATCTGCCCTTCCCTTTTATGTCCTGATGGCAACCTGTGATGAGTTGAGTTACGTGAGAAAGAGAGAGAGAGAAAATTATTCTGATTGCAGCTCTGGGATGCAGAAATCCAGATAACAACTAAATAACAGCAAAGTTATTGTTTTCTGTATCACAGAAAAGATTTTTGCATACCCAAAGTCAAGTTATCTAATGAATTTTATGGCTGTGGTTTTCAAAAATGGAACTCCCCATTTGAATTGGCTTTGGGTGGTTCCAGAATACCAAAGTGGTTCCAGCAATCCATCTCACCTTTTACTCCTCTGAGAAATGAAAGTTATGGAGTATTTAAAATCAGCTGCAATAGGAGATGTAAATACTAATAAAATGGAGCAAATAGCCTGCAAGATTTGGGATCGTATAAGTACCGAGCAGACTGCAGAATATTTTCTCACTGGAAATGGGTCAGGGGTCACTGTTCATTACATAGATATCACCTTCTAGATATAATCTTGGCCAGATCTGCCAAAGAAAATGATGCTTCACCTCTCTGAAAACAATGGGAACTGAATGCTTAGATATGCATGGAACATACACTACAACCCAAAGTCAGTAACTTTCTCTAAATTAATTTTAGACCCCAAACCACAATGATTTTCTACTACCTCTATCCAGTTAACCATCTAAGGAGTAGAACTCTTTTCTGAAGCACTGAATCAAAAGAACAAAAGGAGGAGGAAATTAAAATAATCCTTGCAGTGCTGAGCTGTTACAAGCATCAAGAGATCATTGCTAGTGGAAAGTTCTATTGCACAGAAACTTAAATGTTTACATTCTGCTCACTGAGGCCGAAGAAAAGGAGGGAGGAATGTCATTAGCTATTTTAATATTATTTTTTAAAAAATCATATTCTAGGGCTATCTAATTCAGGACATAATACTTGCAGGGCAAAATGTAGCAGTCACTGATATTAATGATGGAGAATCAAATATAGTGCAGCATTCTTTTTATCCCTTCCTCTCCAAAAAGTGTCCTAAGGGACAGGGGGCCCACAGGTATGGACAGAGGTCCACAGGGGTGTCCACAGTGCATGGTAAAAAAGATAGCAAGATAGCAGCCATGACAGTGCAATTGAAGCTCTGCATGGTGTTGTTTTTTTTTAATGTGCATGTGAGATGGCGCATAAAAAAACAGAGTTTTGATTCCATAGACATGACCATCAATTTGACTTTTTTGACCACTTCCTGCAGACAGCTCTGCTAATGGAATAATAGCATTTGGTGTTTTCCAGTTTTCCTCAATTAAATCCCTTCCATTTGAATTACAACTCCATCATCCCAGGTAATTTTGGAAGTGGTATGCAACTCACATGAGCTGTAGTCTAACACATCTGACATAAATGAGAAGACTATAGCTGATGTAGTCTTTTCTTGGTTCAGAATACAGCTGAAACATTGGATAACAGACCATCTGGGAATTCTAGGGCTATAGATTTGACTGGGATATAAAAAAAAGAAAGAAAACTTAGAGGAAGGCAGTGATAAACCATGTCCATATTATTGCCAAGGAAATTACATGGATGTATCCATGAAATCATCAGAAGTTGGACTCAACTCAGAAGGGCCTACTTTTTCTTTAACTTCTTTAATGTCTGGAGAAATCTGGGGAAAATATTGATTTCTTGAGCACAGTCTTGAAATACAACCAACAAGCCAGAGCACCTGTCCCTCGGTTCAACTCCCTTAAGCCAGCTTTCCCCAGTCTGGCACATTCCAGGTGAAACTACAGATGGTTGGGAATTTTAGGAGCTGCAATGCCAACAGATCTAGATGGTGTCAGGATGAGGAAAACTGGTGTGAGGTGTACAGTCTCCAGCCTGCTTTTTCAGTAAGAAATTGTCTTCATTCTTCTATTTACTGTGTATTCTCCAGCCTAAATTCAAGGAGTAGAGTCATTTTAAAGCACCCCAGATTCTCTGTTGCCTCACATCTCAGGCTTCCTGTGATCTCAGTTCCCTATCCAGATATTAGGTTTGGTAGGCTTTCTCAATGTGCTCTACTTCAGAAAGGAACCAGGGGAGAACAAATGCTGGGAGTTTCTCAAATGTGGTGTCTCCTTCAGGAAATATTCCCCTCTTTCTGCCTGTTTACCACAGCTTCTAAGCACCACTTTAAAATACTATTCTTTTTTCAGGCTTCCACAGAGACTTACTGGGTTCAGTATAGTATGTAAGCTTTTGATGTATACTCCTGGTGTGGTAGTTATGATATATTGCTATTTTTGTCTGTTTTGATTACTGTGGTGTGCTTGTTTTTAATACTACTCTGAATTTTGTTAGTTTATTTCTTATAGGACTTTTAATTTTGTTGTCCCTACTTTGGGAGCTAAGGTTGAAAACTAGGATATCAATATTTTAAATAAATAAAATATAATTCTGTGGCTGGTGTGGGTCTTCCAGGCTGTGTGGCCGTGTTCTGGAAATTTTGTTTCCTAATGTTTCGCCAGCATCTGTGACCGGCATCTTCAGAGAGCAGGAGCACAGACAGGAGCAGTTCTCTCTGTGCCCAAAAAGCACACCTACTATGCTCCTTAACCTTCCTACTACGATGCAGAGACACTGGGACCATCCCAGCCTTCCTCAGAATGAAAAGGACTCTCAAATCTCCACAAGCTAACCGCATTTATGGCTGACTCGAACAAGCCCTCTTGCGTGAGAGAATACACACAACCCGCAGAAAACTTGCCATCACAGACAAAGAACTATTTGACATACACATCAGCATCAGTCAGAAAATGAGAAGCCAGGACTGGGATAGGATTGACACCCTAACCTACAAGAAAATGGAAAAGGATATCATTGACCACACAACCAGGCAAAAGCAAACATTTAACAAATGCCAAAACAGTCAACCAAAACCAGCACTGGATCCCTCCCGCATTGTCATCAATTTGACGGAACACCAGCTTGCACCAGAAGAAACCGCCATCCTAGCCAAGGGAGGAAACTTCACAATCACACCCCACAGAATTCCTGTGGAAGATATCATCGCCAATGTGGAATCAGCCATCCGCCACCATCCTGAAGAGGAAGCAGAGGAAATGAGGGGTGAAATAGCAAGGATCCTACGGAGAGCAAAGCCCCCCACCAGCAACCTAACGAAGAAAGAGAGAAATGCCATAGAAACCCTCAATTTGGACCCTGACATCATCATCCTGCCGGCTGACAAGGACAACGCCACGGTAATTATGAAAACAGATGAATACAAAGACAGAGTTAGAGAACTACTAGACCCCACCACATACAGAAAACTAAAACGGGATCCGACCAGCAAAATCATGAAACAAACCAACACCCTGACAAGGAGCTCCTCCATTCACCCCAACGTACTTCAACACATATGCAAGACAGAAGCCCTTACACCCAGACTATACGGACTCCCCAAAATCCACAAAGACTCAATCCCACTCAGACCCATCGTAAGCGCCATTGCCTCCCCGACATATGAATTATCCAAACATCTGGCCACCCTTCTACAGACCCACATTGGACAGACTCCATCCCACATTAGAGACTCAGGACATTTCATCAACAAAAGCAGCACCCTGAAACTCAACCCCACGGACAAACTGGTCAGCTTTGACGTAGTCTCCCTGTTCACCAAGGTACCAGTGAGGGACACCCTGGCACTCATCAAACAGATCTTCCCAGAAGACATCACAGCTTTATTTCAGCACTGCCTAACAACCAGTTACTTCCAATGGGATAATGAGTTCTATGAACAGATGGACGGCGTCACCATGGGAAGCCCCCTGAGCCCAGTCGTAGCAAATTTTTACATGGAACACTTTGAAAAACAGGCTTTAGAAACCGCACCTGTTACCCCAACAGTCTGGTTCCGGTTTGTGGATGACACCTTCGCAATTTGGAGTCAGGATGAAGAAGAACTAGAGAAGTTCCTGAATCACCTAAACAGCATCCACCCAATATACAATTCACCATGGAAAAAGAAATGGACAGCAAACTTCCATTTCTAGACACGTTGGTCATACGCAAACCAGACCTCAAATTAGGACACAAAGTTTACAGAAAACCCACCCACACAGACCGGTACCTACACAAAAACTCCAACCACCACCCACGTCAGAAAAGAGGCATCATCAAAACCCTGATGGATCGGGCCAATCGGATCTGTGAAACCCAATTCCTAAACTCTGAACTTAACCACCTCAATTGGGTCCTACAAGCGAATGGCTACTCCAAGAATGAAATAAAAAGAGCCATCAAACCAAGAAAACAACACGCGACTGAAGAAGAAAAACAGCCACCCACCAACAAAGTATTTCTGCCCTACATCAAAGGGGTCACAGACCGCATGGGAAAACTGATGGAAAAACACAATTTCCAAACAATCTTCAGACCCACCAGAAAAATACAAGAAGTGCTAAAATCAGCAAAAGACAAAAGGGATCCCCTCACCGCCGCAGGAGTATACCGCATACCATGCAGCTGCGGGCAAGTATACATCGGGACCACAAAATGTAGCATCCAGACCAGGATAAAAGAACATGAAAGACACTGCAAACTACAGCAACCAGAAAAATCTGCAGTAGCTGAACATGCTCTCAAGCACACTGGACACAAAATCCTATTTGAAAACACAGAGATACTGGACAACACCAACAGCCACTATACCAGGCTATACCGGGAAGCCATTGAGATTCACAAACACCAGCACAGCTTCAATAAAAAAGAGGAGAGTCTAAAAATCAACAAAACCTGGCTACCAATCCTGAAAAATACAGCCTGCAAAAGGTCAAGGAACTCAGCTCAACCACCCGGACGTGTGAGCAGTTCACACAATGAACTTGCTAATCACCCCCAGCAGCCACTCGTTAACAACTCAATAGAAGAAAAAAACCCTGCCTAATCCCCAGGAAGATACACACAGATGCTGACACCAAAACAAGCAGCCACTCGTTAACCCAAACCCCACATCCCCCCCACACACCCTCTAACCCCCCCACCACACACCCCCAATCCCCCCTCAGATCTCTATAAATACCCACAACAGGGTCACATCATCCTGGGCACAGAGAGAACTGCTCCTGTCTGTGCTCCTGCTCTCTGAAGATGCCGGTCACAGGTGCTGGAGAAATGTTAGGAAACAAAACTTCCAGAACATGGCCACACAGCCCGGAAGACCCACACCTGCCGTGTATTCCGGCCATGAAAGCCTTCGACAATACAAAATATAATTCAGTTCTCATTAGTTCTTCTGCAGGATCCCTTATTACTGAATTCAAGTAATACTGTAAGTGTCCAAGAATATCAGAGCCAGATATTGGGGGGAGGGGGATTCTTTACAGCACAAGAGAAAACTGAAATATGCTACTTCCATAAATAATGGTAAGGAATGATGGGTAAATAAAGTTCTTTCACTACAAGAACTTTAATCCTCATAACACTTGTCCTAAATTATGTAAAGCAGGGTTCCTCAACCTTGGCAACTTTAAGACGGGTGGACTTCAACTCCCAGAATTCCCCAGCCAGCTGGGGAATTCTGGGAGTTGAAGTCTACCCGTCTTAAAGTTGCCAAGGTTGAGGAACCCTGATGTAAAGTATGTGTGGAGGGTTATAGCACTATGGCCTAGATTCCATTCCCATCTGATCTTTTTTAGCTTTCACCTCATAGTGATTCCCTGCTGATCTATAGCCACAAGGTTATTATTTAAATAATTTGCTGGAAGGAATAAAAATGTTTCTTTCCATTCCAATTTTTAAAATAGAGATAGAGACCATAAAAAGCCCAAATTTGGCCATACTTATTTTTGGACTTTCTGATAACACATACAAGTCTTGAGACTGTTTATGATATTGTCATCTACAAATGGATAGCTTTCCATGTATCCTTTGACTCCCCTGTGGCTGTAAGGAAACTTCTTAAGTAGATTCAAAGCCAAGCATTATTTAAACTGCCTTTGATATACGTGTATTATAATAAGTTACCATAAACTTGCTTTATAGAGATCAAGACAAATGCCCAAAGAGAAAACATACAAAAACACCATAAGTAAAACTGTCTTATACATATTAAAGAAAAAAAGGCCATAAAGTTGTTATAGGTTGTAGAAGATATACATTAATCTTTATTGCAATAAAACAAAGGCTTTAAAGGTAGCATATAAGTTTTAAATCTTTATCAAAGACTACCATTAAAGACTTACAGCCTTTTTGTTTAAATGTAAGCATCCTATATAAGTTGTTATTTCACATGGAGCATTCCTGTGGCATATTCTCCTAAGTTCACCATCCATTGTTTCTTAGATCTTTTACAGCACTAAGTTGCCTAACCTTCTTCAAGTCCTCGAGCATTTAAATGACATTGGAAGCTGCTATTTTAGGCTCAGTACGGAGAAAAAAAGCATTTGTAGAAGTCAGAGAAGATACATCCAGAGGCTGGAAAGTAGAGTGAGTTCAATTCAATTCTATCAGGGTGTTAACATAGGTAATTTATTGTGTGGTGTCTGGTATTAAGGGTACAGACCAGATGATGGAGCCACCTGTCACCTGAAGTACTGAGGAACAGTAGTCAAGTTTGGTGACAGAGATTATCAAGTGATATATAGCAGCATTGGCTAAGCACGTACGCTCCAAGAAGATTATCTAAGAGTGGCATCTCTTTTGGGTCAGCTTTGTCTCCTGTAACTTAGTGGATGATATAAAAATGATTTGTCACTAGCTTCTTTTTCTTGTTTACTTCCTAATCTAGTCCACAGCCATGGAATTTGCTGGTGATTTCCTGGTCTAACCCTTCTTAGCTTCCAAAGCCAGATAAAGCTGGCCAAGAATTACTACCTGCTGCAGCTCAAGTAAGATATCCTCAAGCAAGCTAGGCATACCACATCTGGGCTGCAAACCTCTGGATGACCGCTAGATGGCGGAAAAGAATTCAGAGTTTTCTGCACCTCTTTGCTGCCTTATGAATAGCTCTATTTTCTTTTTTTTATATAGTAATTTTATTAAAAACTGCAATTAAAAAGAGAAAAACTAATACGAACTAAAGAAAAAATAGAAAGTGCAGAAAAAATGGAAAGAAAAATAGAAAAGAAAGAATATAGTAAAGAAAAAGAAAAGAAATATATAAATTACTTCCCCTTTCATCACAAGTATAAACAATTTTAGTGACTTATCACCTTCTCTTAAAATACAACAAATGATCTCTTTTTCCTATATCCCATCTCTTATCTATTAAAAAAATCCTTAAAGCTTCATCGTTCAGTCCTGATCAGCAAAAGTCCATTAAGGGTTATCAGAGATAACATATCTATTTGAACCTTTTTTTTAATAAAAACTTTATTATATTATATAAAAAGTACAATTAAAATACAAAACAGAGTACAGCAAAGAAAGAAGATAGAACTAAAAGAAAAAAGACAAAAACTAAAATAGTGAAAGTAGGTAGAAGAATGAAACAGAAAGTAACTTCCGACTATCTCCAGTACAGATATAAATACAAATTGAAAGAAAATTAATCTCTTACCACTAATTAATCCAAGTTCACATTATTTCTATCAGCACAAACCATCTAATCATTAAAACCCACAATCAGAGCCTCATTTTTTCCCCACACAAACACGTAATCTAAGACGGGTTGCCATGAGGAGACAAATTTAGAAACAGTATTATCTCTTATTAATGCTGTTAACTTCACCATTTGAGCCAAATCTATTAATTTAATGATCCATTCTTCCACTGTAGGTATTTGTGGATCCTTACATCTTTGCGCATATAACTGTCTTGCAGCTGTGATCATATACAAAAGCAAAGTTCCATTTTGTTTATTCAGTCCTTTCTCCATCAAACCCAGTAAAAACAGTTCTGAGGTTTTTTCGAATGCTCATTTTAAGAATCTTTTGGATAGCAATATATATCTGATCCCAAAATTTTTTAGCCTTTTCACAGGTCCACCAAACATGATAAAAGGTTCCTTCACCCTGCAAACATTTCCAACAAACATTTGTTACACCATCATACATTTTTGATAACTTATCAGGAGTTAAGTACCGATGATACATCATTTTATAAAAAAATCCTTTTAAGTTATAATTCAACGTAAATTTCAAACCTTTATTCCACTTATTTTCCCATTGTTCCAACATAATATTGTATCCAAAGTTCTTAGCCCATTTGATCATGCATTTCATCTTCTAAATTCATCTGTAACAACATCTTATACATTTTAGCAATAACATGTTCATCATTTGTACAAAGTTGAATCTCAAAATAAGTTGTTTCATTAACAAATTGATAATTCTTTTTGTCCAACTTGAAACATTCAAACAATTGCATATGAGTAAACCAATGACATATAAAACCTTCTAACTCTAACTGTTCTCTTGTTTTAAAACTTGGTTCACCCTCCTCAAAATTTAACAAGTCTTTATATTTTAACCACTTCATTTCTCCCACATTTTCTCTTCTAGTAAATGCTTCCTGAGGTGGTAACCCCAAAGATACATTAGGAGACAATCTTATCTTATATTAATTCCAGATCTGCAGTAAGGCATTCCTAATATAGTGGTTTTTAAAATCCTTATTAACTTTAACTTTATCATACCACAAATAGGCATGCCACCTGAATCTTAATTCATGACCTTCAAGGTGTAATAATTTTTTATTCTCCAAGGTTATCCAATCCTTCATCCAAAGCAAACAATAAGCATCAAAATACAGTTTTAAATTAGGGAGACCCAAACCTCCTCATTCCTTGGCATCTTGTAACAATTTATATTTAATTCTCAGTTTTTTGCCTTGCCAAATAAACTTGGAAGTATCTCTCTGCCACTGTTTAAACGGTAAATCTGTAGTCAAAATCGGTATGGTCTGAAAAAGAAACAACATCCTAAGCAAAACATTCATTTTAATCACAGAAATTCTCCCCATGAGAGACAGTTGTAGTTTTTCCCTTCTTACCAAATCTTTTTTCAGTTCATTCCAAATTTTGCCATAGTTACTCTGGAACAACACACTATTTTTAGTTGACAAAATCACCTCCAGATATCTCACCTTTTTTTCAGTCCTGAAGCCCATCTTACTCATCAGCAGAACTTGATCAGGCAGGGTTATATTTTTAATTAACATTTTCGTTTTCTGTTTATTTATTTTAAAACCCACCAATGAGCCAAATTCCTTCAATTTCTTCATCAAATATATCTATTTTAACCTTGATCAGCTAAACTAACTTTAAATTCCTTCCTTTTACTTTTAACAATCCTGATCTTAAGTCCCTTCAAATAATGTTGTAGAACTTGATTTGTCTTCATTTTTTCTTTGTCTGTTCTCACAAATTTCTTCAAAGCTTTAAAAAGTCTCTTTTGTAAATCCAATATAGGAAAGTTATCCAGGTCACTCTTTTGGTTTGTTATTTGTATATCCCTTTTAATTATTAAGACATCAGCTGGTTTCGTTTGTATGTCCAGTGTAGCATCTTTTTCCATATCATTCTTGTAGCCTGTCATTTTTAAATCCACATTCAGATCAGTCTCAGTCTTGTCTGGTAAAACTTGTTCCTCTTCCATAATATCTTTTAAACACAGTCTATCTATAGAGGCAGACATTCTTAAAATTAACTTCTATGTCCATTGTTCAAAAATATCCTTCAGTATGTCCAATATTAAAATATTTTGCTCCATTCTGTATTAGTAAGCCAAATTTAAATGTTCTTCTCCTTCTCCCTAACTCTTTAGTTTCTTCTGGTTCCCTCTAGTATCCACCCTTCAAAGTCTCATCCTATCTTTTTTTTTTTAAGAGAATTCAAAACAAAAGCATTTTCTCATTGTAAGGATTCTTATAATTAATTCCAAAATGTTATTTCAAATCCATCTGGACCCTAAGTCCATTTGTAACTTTCTAAAATCAAAGTCCTAATCACACTTTTGCTGTTTATTCCAAAAAAAAATTTTTTTAATCCCTAAACTTGTATTTAAAACTTCTTTTGCTAAGGATTGAAGGAAACTCACCTGGTGCTGTAAAACCTGTCAATCCAAAAGTTTCTAATAGCTGAAGAGGAGCTAACAAGCAATTTCCAAAAGTGATTACAAAAGAAGTGTCCCTTCGAAGGCATCAACCGCAGTTTGAGTGAAAAGATGGCTATTCCCTCATCTCCCGGAGCTCTAAACCAGCAGTCTCCTTGGGAGGAGCAACTCTATGGAGCACTTGTGGGTGATCTCAAGCCCACTCCTTGTTCAGAGGAATTACGAAGAGCTGGTCTATTCGCCGGCTCTTCATTCCGCCACAGTCAAGCAGAGCCGTCTTCAGTTCGTCATTTCTTCCCTGGAAGGGAATAGCTCTATTTTCCAACTGGTTCTCCAATCTATTATCAGAAGGCTTTGATTTAAAAATAAAAGTTGGGTAGTGGCAACCATATTCTATGAAGAACTACATTTCCAAAAGAATCCATTTGTTGGGAATTGCATCACATGACAGTTCTGGAAACAGCTGAAGCAAACTGTTGTCAGGATTCGAGCCAGAAACAGATGGGGCCAAAGTCCCATCCTTTTTTTACACACCAGCCTGCCCAAAAATGAATATATCCCTTCTGCCAGAGATCTAAATTGATTTGTTCTACATTTCTCTTCAAGCACTGTTTTGTTCTATGTTTAGGTTAAAAAGTGAAAATTTGGAAAGCAAGATACTGCTAAAAGTTGAGAACTGCCTATTTTTAATCCTGAAATCTAGAAAAAGGTGCAATAACAAATATATAGAAATTGATACAAAAGGCATATTGTAATCCTACTACTTCTTCTAATGGGCAATTATCTTTTTGGTTTATTTAAATCTTGCAACTTTTCTAGGCTAATTTTACAGTAACCAGTTCCTTTTTCCCTATACTTTGAGAGAGAAAAGGAAGAGATCAAAGTTTTCTGTTCAGATCATCGATCCTTCTCAATTGGCTTTTTGGTGCCTTCCTACCAAAACATGTACATTTTCTCCTCCATTAAATCAGCTGCCAATCCATCCATAACACAAACTCCAAAGTTGAATAGGTATGGAATTGCTCTCTCTATATTACCAGGAAAGGATATCAATCTTTCTCCCTCATAAAGGAATCATGCTGAACATTTATCTTAGTCTGAGTAATAAAATGTTTTTTGCAAAAATTCATCCTCCATGTTAGCCAATGCTAGTAAGTCAATGTGACAGCTAAGGAAAATTTCGTCCTATTTTTTTCCCAAGACATGGATGTTGTGCATTTAACAAAAAAACAAAACTCTAACTTGGCTGAAGAAATGGCAAATATCTTTGTGTGTGTGTATGTGTGTGTGTGTACATATATATAGCACTTCTATCATTTCACAAGCAGATTGGTTCTGTCCTTTTCCAAACTTTTAATTCATCGCCTGAAGATTAATGCACTAATTCAGCCCAAAGCAATGGTTTGTTTATCTGACTATATAAAAAAGTCAACACTTAGGGCTTAAAGTCATGTCGAGGAAATCATCAAAATAAGGAACAGAACACCCAGGAGAAACTGTCAGCAATCGTCAGGTCCACTTGATAAATAAGAAGAACACTGAACAAAGGAGAAGCAAGGATTTTTACACACTTTGGGAAGCTGCTGAGGTGGGAAATCCAGGGGATCTGCTGGAAGATTTAGAGGAAGTAGGACAGGTTTCTTGCAATGGAAAAGCGTTTTTATTGTTATGTGAAAACTGCATTTTCAGAGGTGGCAGCGGAGCTGGGAGCTGGTAGAGTCCCCTTGTTAAAGGAGTGGATTGTGGAGATCAGCAGCACCCGTCCTTGATTGGGGTGGAACCGTGGTGGCTTCTGGCTGAGCTCCAGGCAGGCGGGTGAGGACTTCCTATTCTTTTGAGCCTTGATAGGTTTGTAACAGGGTTTGTCTAAAGATGGGAATGGCTGTTCCTGGGCCTGATGGCATGATGCACCTGGGTCCTGTCCTTCGTTACATTCACAAGCGGGGGGGGGAGACACTGCTGCCTTGTTTTATTTCTTCCACTGCAGTCAGTACTTTCGGAAGTCATAAGAAATGGGGCTAGATGTGCCATCTACCAGCTACTCTGTCCAACCCCTCTGCATTCAGCTTCCATGTCTGGCTGATGCAAGAGATAGAGCGCAATACTGAAGAGGAAGATCACACTTTATCGCAAGCAATGATTGTCAGGTTCCAGTTCTTAGGAGAAAGAAGAACAACAGCAAAAGAAAGAGAAGGACTTGTATAGAAGTTACGATCTGGGGAGGGGAAAATTCTAAGGCTCTGATTCACTGGTGGTTTCTCATGGCTAAAGTGAGGGGTAAGATTTTACTGCATGTAAAAGAAAAGACGAAAAATTGCATCTTTCAAAGGAGGGATGTTAATGAGCGCTGGAAAGTCGGGAGACTACGCGCATGTTCTCAGTTTAGAATGGAACGCCTGCAGTTTTCCATCCAGACACCTTTTTGCAATTCCCCTTTTGGGTCTGCTGCTGGACAGTTGAAGGGCTGAGTCTTCGCCATCTTTTGTTGGTTTCATCCCAATGAATAATAGTCCTTTTCTTTTGGCCTGACAGGATTCAGGAGGCTTTGTTTTAGAGCAGGAATAATCTCTTCAGGTCTGATGGGAATATGTAAAGGGAAGGGGGGAGGACTGAGCTAGGCCCTGATCTTGTTTGTGAAGTCCTAGGTGTGATCCTCCATCTTAGTTTGCCACAACACATACACAGTACAAGCATAATCTCTCCACATTATCTGGAACTCCCACGAAGCAGAGTCCCAGGTTGCACGGACACCTGAAGATATGGAAGGTGGAGAGAGTGTGGGATGGAACCAGAGTACACACACCATTCTCTACTTTCTTTAAGCCTTGAATGTTCTGATTCCAGAGTCTAAGAACCAAGGTAAAGGATAAGTGAGATATATGATTCCACTTCAGATATCTTTTGATTGAAAGATATTTAGCCATGGCAAAACTGGGACACCTGGACAGGCTAACCCATTCTTATGCCAGATAGATCCAGAATATTCATTCTGAACCTTCTTGTGCTATTGTTCAACTCCAAAGAAAAAGTTGTTATTTGTGCCAATGGCTGCTTTCCTCCTGGAAATGAAAATTTTACTGGATTGCAGCGCAGGAAGAAACACTGAAGAACCACTACCCTCCACGAATCACAACTCCAGTACTGATTTTTCAAAGACTGCATGAAATGCAATATTGTGTTTCATCTATTGTCTAGTTTGGCTGTATGCCAAATAAACAAAAATGACAGAATGATCTCAGTGCGTATTCAAGGCAAACCATTCAACATCACAGTAATCCAAGTCTATGCCCCAACCACTGATGCCGAAGAAGCTGAAGTTGACCGGTTCTATGAAGACCTACAACACCTTCTAGAACTAGCACCAAAAAAAGATGTCCTTTTCATCATAGGGGATTGGAATGCTAAAGTAGGAAGTCACGGAGTAATCGGAATAACAGGCAAGTTTGGCCTTGGAGCACAAAATGAAGCAGGGCAAAGGCTAATAGAATTCTGTCAAGAGAACAAGCTAGTCATAGCAAACACTCATTTCCAACAACACAAGAGACGACTCTACACATGGACATCACCAGATGGTCAATACCGAAACCAGATTGATTACATACAGTACTTTGCAGCCAAAGATGGAGAAGCTCTATACAGACAGCAAAGACAAGACCAGGAGCTGACTGTGGCTCAGATCATGAGCTTCTTACTGCAAAATTTAGGCTTAAATTTAAGAATGTAGGGAAAACCACTAGACCACTCAGGTATGACTTAGATCATATTCCTTGTGAGTACACAGTGAAGGTGATGAATAGATTTAGAGGATTAGATTTGGTAGACAGAGTGCCTGAAGAACTATGGACGGAGGTCTGTAACATTGTATAGGAGGCAGCAACTAAAACCATCCCAAGGAAAAAGAAATGCAAGAAAGCAAAATGGCTGTCTGATGAGGCATTACAAATAGCTGTGGAAAGAAGGAATGTGAAAAGCAAGGGTGAAAGGGAAAGATATAAGCAACTGAATGCAGATTTCCAGAGAATAGCAAGGAGAGATAAGAAGGCCTTCTTAAATGAACAATGCAAAGAAATCGAGGAAAACAATAGAATGGGGAAGACCAGAGATCTCTTCAAGAAAATTGGAGATATCAAAGGAACGTTTAGTGCAAAGATGGGCATGATAAAGGACAAAAAAAGGCAGGGACCTAACAGAAGCAGAAGAGATTAAGAAGAGGTGGCAAGAATACACGGAAGAACTATACAAGAAAGATCTTAATGTCCCTGATGTCCATGCTGGTGTGGTCACTGACCTTGAGCCAGACATCCTAGAGAGTGAAGTCAAGTGGGCCTTAGGAAGCATTGCTAACAACAAAGCTAGTGGAGATGACAGTATTCCAGCTGATTTATTTAAAATACTAAAAGATGATGCTGTTAAAGTGCTGCACTCAATATGCCAGCAAGTTTGGAAAACGCAACAGTGGCCACGGGATTGGAAAAGGTCAGTTTACGTTCCAATTCCAAAGAAGGGCAATGCCAAAGAATGCTCAAACTATCGCATGATTGCACTCATTTCACATGCTAGCAAGGTTATGCTCAAAATCCTACAAGCTAGGCTTCAGCAGTACGTGAACCGAGAACTACCGGATGTACAAGCTGGGTTTCAAAGAGGCAGAGGAACTAGAGATCAAATTGCCAACATTCGCTGGATCATGGAGAAAGCACGAGAGTTCCAGAAAAGCATCTACTTCTGCTTCATTGACTATGCAAAAGCCTTTGATTGTGTGGATCACAACAAACTGTGGCAAATTCTTAAAGAGATGGGGGTACCAGACCATCTTACCTGTCTCCTGAGAAATCTGTATGCGGGCCAAGAAGCAACAGTTAGAACCGGTCACGGAACAACCGATTGGTTCAAAATAGGGAAAGGAGTACGACAAGGCTGTATACTGTCACCCTGCTTATTTAACCTATATGCAGAGTACATCATAAGAAATGCCAGGCTGGAAGAATCACAAGCCGGAATTAAGATTGCAGGGAAAATCATCAATAACCTCAGATATGCAGATGATACCACCCTAATGGCAGAAAGTGAAGAAGAACTAAAGAGCCTCTTGATGAGGGTGAAAGAGGAGAGTGCAAAAGCTGGCTTGAAACTCAACATTAAAAAAACTAAGATCATGGCATCTGGACCCATCAATTCCTGGCAAATGGAAGGGGTAGAAATGGAAGCAATAACAGACTTCATTTATTTGGGCTCCAAGATCACCACAGACGGAGACTGCAGCCATGAAATTAAAAGACGCTTGCTCCTTGGGAGGAAAGCTATGGCAAACCTAGATAGCATATTAAAAAGCAGAGACATCACCTTGCTGACAAAGATCCGCATAGTCAAAGCTATGGTTTTTCCAGTAGTAATGTATGGCTGTGAGAGCTGGACCATAAAGAAGGCTGAGCACTGAAGAATTGATGCCTTTGAACTATGGTGCTGGAGAAGACTCTTAAGAGTCCCCTGGACTGCTAGGAGGTCAAACCAGTCAATCTTAAAGGAAATCAACCCTGATTGTTCATTGGAAGGACTGATAATGAAGCTCAAGCTCAGATACTTTGGTCACCTAATGCGAAGAGAGGAGTCTTTGGAAAAGACCCTGATGCTGGGAAAGATTGAAGGCAAAAGGAGAAGAGGACGGCAGAGGATGAGATGGTTAGATAGCATCACTGAAGCAATGAGCATGAAACTGAGCAAACTCAGGGAGGCAGTGAAGGACAGGAAGGCCTGGCGCAATATGGTTCATGGCGTCACGAAGAGTCGGACATGACTTAACGACTGAACAACAACAACAAATAAACATACACAAGCTGACCAGCCTACAGAAAGGTATACATTTCTGCCAACTCCACATCTTTAGAGTTAATGAACAGAACACATGTTGACAGAGACTAGAAACTTCTACAGAATAGTTTAAAAGCTAAACTAGGTGAGTGGTATAATTTAACTATTTTAACAGTCATTTCTTGCTCCACATCAAGAGAATTTCTGGTGTTTTGTTTTTTTTTTCCTTTTTCTTAACAAGCAAGAAAGTGTAATTTCCTTTGTCAAAACTCCTCTTAGAACTGTTGTACCTGGATAAAACTGTGTGATAGAATCTGTTGTCTTATGTGCTAGATAGAACTGATTATCACTTTGAGTGCATGGCAAGTAATTTTCTTCTAGGTTAGAGCAGTTTCATGCACTATATAGTGGCAAACATGTGTTTCTTGGCAACATAAAGTTACAGCCAATCCAGATATTCTTGTTATTTCCACATAATGCACATTCACCCGATTCTTTTTGGTATGTTCTGTAAGTCTTTATAAAAATCTCTTATGTGCATGAACATCTCTTAGTATATGAACCCAGAAAACAAAATTGAGCTAGTTGGCTATCCTCCCCATTTTGCTGCCTTTTTACTGGAGTCTTGATTGACTGATTGATTGATCGATTGGCTATGTGCCATGAAGGTGGAATCAACTCTTAGCAATAAGCAAGTACAATCCTTGTCCAGGATGATCTGTCCCCCACCTGGCCCTCAAGTCTTCCAACAGTGTGTACATTGTCACTGTAACTGGGTCCACTTCTTCTCTTTCCTTCCACTTTTCTCAGCATTATAGAGTTCTCAAAAGTGCTTGTTCTTCTCATAATATATCCATAATATGATAATTTGAGTCTGGTCATAGGTGCTTCATGTTAGAACTCTAGATGTACAAGTCCCAAGTCAAACTAAAGCACAAGAACAAAGCCAACCATTTTCCATTACATGATCTTGACTCACCTTTTTTAAGGAGTACATCAGAAATCACTTTGAAGGCAACAAAGAATTTCAAAAAGCTGTTTAAAAAGACAAGGAGCAGAATTACAGTACAGTCCCAACTACATTTCCATTCTTACTATTTACAACTTTAGCATTCCAGTCTCCAATTACAAGCAGTACATCTGGCTCTTATGTTCTGTCAATTTAAGATTGAACTTGGCCATAAAACTCATCAACTTCCTTTTCTTCTGCATCAGTGGTTGGAGCATAAACTTGGATAATTGTCATATCAAAAGATTGTCCATAACGTCTAATTGATATTATTCTGTCATTGATTGCATTATAGGCAAGTACTGTCCTTCCTACAACCTTCCAGACCATGAAAGCAATCCCACTTCTTTGTTTTTTTATCCTGAGTAGTAAATGGTATGATCTGACTGAAAATGTCCAATTCCAGTCCATTTCAATTCTTTGATGCCTAAGATGTCAATCTATCATTGATTGACTTCATCTTCTACTCTGTTTAGCTTTCCCACATTCATGCTTTTTACATTCCATGTTCCAACTGTAATTCTGTCTTCGAACTTTGAACTTTTTTTTCCTGCATGACATCAATAACTAGACATCCTAAAGCTCTTGCCTAAAAGGAACACAAGAAGGTAATTACCTTTGGAGTCTCTGCAGCTACATTTACAAAATACATAAAGTTTCTCACAGGTGGAATTGCTCTCTAAATAATAGGATTTCTGGTTCCTCAGCTTACCAATTTATTGGCTTATAAATTGAGTTGGATCCAGAAGAGCACCTACCACAGTTCTACTTGCAGTAAAGGAAGCATATAGAAATATGATCCTGTTCCTCAGGGACTGGTTGCAGGGGGAAGGGGGCTGGGAGAGTTTCGGGAACAGCAAAAGGGACAATGCAGGGGCTATCAACGACTATTGTTTCCCTATTCCTTTTCTGTTGGGGAATTTCATCTGGATCCCAGTTCCTTCTGTTAGCAAAGAAGCACTCATGCAATGAACAATCCTAATACAACATGTAATGCTAAAATAAGCTTTACATCAAGGCAATGTATTGATGGACCTTAGTCAAGATTCATTCATTCTTGCTCACACTTATTCTCCATGTAATACTTCTGTTGCAGCTCAGTTGGTTTTTTGTACTCTGGTTGCATAGCATTTTAAAGATTGACTAGAATTAAAGACATCTGTATTTGCATACAGACGCAGCTGGTTAGACTGACATTTACACATGTAAATTAGATGTTCAGTTGTCATGCACATTTCTAGTTAGATGCCAATGTTTAGGGGTAGAAATCCATATATATCTCTAAAAGACTGTCTTCATGTCTCCAGAATAATATATTCATTTACATGATGTATATTCTTCAAATATCAGGACCATGCTATTTTTCCCCCATCACAGATAAATGGGAATTGTTGAAAACAGTATAACAAATGTGCAAAATTTCACCTCCACAGAAGCAGCATCTGGTAATCCAAGATGAAGTGTGGAGATCCACAAGGGAGGGTTTTTCCTAATTTCAGCCTTGAACTCATCTGTTTTTTTTTCTTCAAATCATAGGCAATTAAGATTAGCTGATATTGTGTGTCTTTGTGCTTATGTGTGTCTGTGTGTCTGCATGTTGCTTGCCTCCCCCTTTCACCATCAATTACAACAATGTGGAAGGAATTTTTATTGTTCAAAATTCCTTCATACTTGCACATATCTATATCATTGATGGTTCCTAAGTATCTCTGCCTTTGCTTGTCTGCTTAATGTGTTACATATGTATCTAGCCACAATAGACTTAATTACTGACTATCTTTCTATATGCCTGCCATGACTACTCCCTCATGACATACATCCTGTCAGAGTTGTAAAATATCTTACATCAACCAGTGGTTTTTGATTCATGAACTATATGTCTCCATAAACAGCAACATTCTCAAGGATGCTGATAATGGGTATGTTTACAACTCTCCCCATTTGAAGTAAGATTTAGGTTCATACAGTCAGAATAACTATCAGCACACTGGCATTCATACTTTACAAAGGCTAAAAATCCTCCATTACAAAATGTTCTCCTTCCAGGAACATAGGAGCCCAGATTCCTGTATATTGCTAAACAAGACAATTGTTTATCAATGATGACATGTATGTATATGTTCAGTCTCTGTAACCCTATATAAGAACCCCATTGTTGAGCCTCTGAAGTTCTTCACTCTTTTACAGTAGAAGTCCAGTGACTCATTATAACTTGTTAGTCAGACTCTCTCCAACTGTTGGAGTGTTCTTAGGTGAGTTTTGCCACAATAAGACTGTGAGTGTCAGCCCCACTAGATGGACCAGGCCCAGAAATTAACTCCACTGGAAGGCTAAAACTACTTTTATTGAGTTTGGCTATAATAACAGAACCTTGCAAGTCTGGTTGTGCCGTACCTCCTCCTCCTTAAAGTTCAGTGGGGAGGTGTCTACCTGAGTAGCTTCTGAATGTTATCTCGCTGTTCTGGACTTTTAAAATGTTCCCGCCCCTTTTCCCCAGGCAATGGCTCCTGCGTACTATATCTCTGTCAAGGTCATCTTCCTTACTCTCTACAGTGAGGTAGATTGCCCTGAAAGGTAAACACTAACTAATGAAATCCACAACAGAATGGGAATCTGAAGTTGCATGTTCTTCAATCTGATACCATAGTGTGACTAGGTGTGGACAATACGCTGAGCCACAAACTAGCCAACCACATTTTAGCCTAATATGTCATGTGAACTCAGCTGGTTTAGTGTACTGTGAGAACTCAAACAGCTGGACTATTTGAACACATTCAGTAACCATAGGCAATCTATATTTGGATATACAAATAAACTTCTCAAAAAACAGAACTTAAGAAGCAGATGATATGCCTCATAGAACTACATCAAACAATATTCATATTCAAAGCAGAAAATATACCAAACGTTAAGGTGGATTTTGATAGTAGAAGCATTTGAGAACTGAGTCCGATGTGGCCTCAGCTGTCTTCATTCACAGTGGTTTGAAAAAGATTCTGGTTTCTGGCACTAATCATAATACCCGTTTTTTATTTATTTCGTCAGGACTTCAGTTCCAGAATATTCCTACAGGAAAGTGGTTTCATTATGGAGCCTTGTACCTTTATGATTGACCAGGATGTGTCTCTGTCCAAATATAGACAAGAAAACAATCTTGTTCTTACACTGCAGGGTAATTTTGGTGATATAAATTTAGACTGTATGGGTGGCTTGTTTACAAAGGTGCGATAGAACAACAGTCTCATAAACATAACATTCCTAGGACATTATTATCAAAATATCTATGGCTACAAGATATGCAGTGAAACTCAATAAACCAATTGGTTTCTAAAGGCCAAAATAGATGTGATGTTAATTACATGAAAGCAGATGTGCTTTCATTAATGTGCATATCTTTAAAATCTAAATAACTATGGGAAGGAGGTTAACTCTTCCCTATCCTTCAAAATCCTGAGGCGGCTTGGATGGAGTGATGTCTGTTGAACCATGACATTATTGTTCTTTCTGGTGTTATTAATCAGATTTTCCCCTGCTTTTCTTCTCCAAAATGGCATAAATGGCATAAAAATAAATGCTTTAACCCTTCTCCTAAATCTTAGCAAGGAGGAATCAGCTTCAGTTCCAACATTTGTTGCATAGCCTAGACCTCTCCAAGCAAAAAAACAGAGCTAACTGTTGATGTCAAACATATCTGTGGTAGGACCTGGAGAACAGGCCTACCAGAAGATCTAAAGGTATGCACAGACCATACAGGAGTAGGTGGCCCCGCAAGTTATCTGGGCCTGAACCATCTACAAGGAAGCCCTTTTCTGCATGCCCAAAAAGTAAGTTTTAGAATGCTCTCTGCATCTTTATAAGAGTCCTTCCTGTAGATTTTCATAGGTATACATCATATTCGTAAAGAGACAGATATTTCTTCAGATAGCTGGAGCAGGGTTTTCCTTGTAGGTATAATGCAATCATTATAATATGTAATAATTAGCAGGCTGACAACTGCATTTTACACCTGATAATACCTCTAGACATTCTTGAAAGGTAGCCTCATGTAGAGTCCATTGCTGTAATCACTTCAGGAATGGCTGCAGCTATTCCTTTAAATGTACTTCTTGCCATTGCTGCATTTGGAAGTCTGTGGGCAACCTAGGATTAAACAGCGCTCTTAAAATGTGGCCTTAATTTATCAAACATTGTGCTGCAATCCATAGTTTGCTAATTCTTTCTCACCCCCTATGATGGCTATTTACATTTTTAATCACATTTGCATAGGTTACTTGCAGGACCGTCTCTCCTTGAAGGTATCTGCCCATCCTTCTAGGTTAGATACTGTGGGCACACTTCAGGTCCCCTCCCTTAAATGTTGCCACCTGATAGGACCTCAGACACACACCTTCTTGGTGGCCACCCCAGCCCTTGGAAACAGCCTCCCACCTGACGTCCAAGGGATCCCTACCCTTTTAGCCTTCCAAAGTGCTGTGAAGACCTGGTTCTTCCCCCAAGCATTGGGCTAGGATGGGGGTTGAGCTGAAGGCTGTTGGGTCAGGTGCTTGGGGGGAAGAGTACTTCTGTTTTTCTCTGTGTTTTTATGGATTGTTGTGAGCTGCCTAAAATCATTATATGAGATAGGCGGCCATATAGGTCCTGTAAATAAATAAATATAAATAAATAATTTCTTTACACTATTCATATGTACCATCTAGTTGAGCCCTAAATCTACTATTTGTGACAGTCCACCTCACTGTTCAGATATATTATAAATCACCATGTGCACATGATGTAAAAGTGTGAAAGAAGGATTGGGGCACTTTTATTTAGTCTTCTTGATCAGTTGGAGGAAGTTGTCAATGTTTCAAGGTCAACAGTAATGAAAATGAACATGGGTCATCTTCAAATTGTTTCCAGAGAATTGAGAATGAAAACTGTAGTACTGTAGTGTGAAAGTGCCCCAAGATAATATTGCATTCAAAATAGATTTTGGACTCCACCAAGGTGACTAAAACTAAGATATATTGTAAGTAGTTATTATTCTGAAAATAGACAGGCCAACTTTTATTAAGATTTCAACCATTTGCATACTATTTTGTGGCATTTTACTTGGCTTCATAGTTACTATCTAACAGATAAACAGGGATTTTCATTCAGGAATATACAGTCATGTTTCAGCTGCATAGCCTTCTGAGAATCAGGCATTTCTATTAGTCCATGGATTAGCCCATACAGCTCAGTCCCACACAGCTCTATTTAGAAGTAAGCCTCACATATTACGTATTATTGGTAATACTTAATCTAAGTAAGCCCTTAATAAGTGCCAGTCTGGTGTAATGGTTAAAGTATCAGGCTAGAAACCGGAAGGCCATGAGTTCTAGTCCCACCCTAGGCATAAAGTCAGCTGGGTGACCTTGGGCCAGTCACTCTCTCTCAGCCCTAGGAAGAAGATAATGGCAACCCACTTCTGAAATCTTCCCAAGAAAAGTGCAGGGACTTATCCAGGCATTCACCAGGAGTCAACACTTACTCAAAGCCCCCCCTCCAAAAAAAAGACCTATTATAAAGGATTGCAGCCTACATTTGAGATCTGCATAGGATTGAATTGTTATCCATTAAGCTCTGTATTAACTTTTACTTATACTATTTAACAGGGTCTTCCATGACCTGGTTTTTGTAAAAAAGAAGTCCCTTTAGATATCAAGTAGTTTAGGAAATGAAAATTAAAAGATGACAACTTGAAGTAAGTTCAGAAGAAAATTGAAAGCCAGTGCAGTTGATATAATAGCAGTGTGAAACTTCCAGATATGGTGCCAATTCCTTCTTATCAGTGAAACTTTATTGTCCTTGTCATTTTATTTGCAGTAGAAATGATGAGACGCAGTTGTGGATTTACATGGGAGATGGAAGCTTTTTTACCTTTTGAGTCAGTTTCTGTTCCTAACATGAGCTACTGTGTTATAATGAATAAGATTAGAATTGAGGAGATCTAGACCGTAGTCCACTTTCAGCTATGGAAACTCGCTGGGTGACTTTGGGTCAGTCACTCTTAGTTAGCCTAACCTATTTCTCAAGTTCTTATTGTGGGGATAAAATGAAGCAAGACCCTGTGTAAGCCATCTTGGGCTTCTGGAAAAAAGCTAGGACTTAAATCTAAGAAAAATAAAATAATATTGGAAAAGTATTATGGCTAGAACTGGGAGAAAGGAAATTAGGCTTGCAGATTTCAAAAGATTTACCATCTTTCATCTCCTAAAATGTAGACAACCTAACATCTATTTTAAGAGCAGTGTCACAAGGATTGGCTCAATATTCAGCACTTTGCTGCCTGGGCAGAGTAAAGTGGCTTCTCCTATTTCAGATGAGAAGTCTAAACAGAAGAACAGTTGGATCTTTTTTCACACCAGCCATTGGAAGTGTCCACCACAGCTAAAGGCAGCTGATCTTACTAAGGGATCACAAGGCTGCACTCAGCTCTCTCTTTCAACCCTTAACGGGTCCCCTTTGTAACTGCTCCATTACAAAGCCAGCCCTGGCCGTAAAAAATAACACTGCAATCCTATCACAAAACTATGGGTGACATTCAATGACTTCTGATATTTTCAATTGTATAGTTCTGGGCAAGCAAGGACCACGAAATAGGAGCTGCAATGAGCAGTTAAGGTCTGGAACTGGGGGATGGTAAGCAAACAAATTGCTTATTTGATTTCCAGATAATTTTAAAAGAGGGAAAAATAGTTATGATAGCAGCAAGTAATTGAATTGTAAAGATAGAAGCACAGATGGATAACAACTCCCTTTCTCATTTGTTCATGAAACTTCCTAAATGAAATTCACAACAAAATGTGAAAATCTGCAAAGCATCATTAATTTCAAGGGATCAAAGTAAGATTTTAAACAGGAACTATGAAATTGTTTCAGAGTGTATGCTTCTGATGCCTTTCCTATTTCATCTAATTAACAATAAAACAGATGTCCCGTGACACAATCATTTTTTTTCCATCCAGTAAAGCTCATGACAATCTAAAAATGCCAGTCCTTTCACATGTGTAACTTAAATGTCACTGCAGACAGTTGATGCAATTTGAAGATAAAAGCAAAGCAAATTATTATTGTTGTCTAAATAACTGCAGGGGGTCATCAATTCAAGGTGTGCGCCTCTGGAGAAAATGAGTTTTGTTCTATGCCGTTATTTTCCTGACAGAAAACAAATTAAATCAGTGCCATTTTCTTTTTTGCTCATTTTTCTTTTTCAGCAGCGGCTGCCGCAGAAATCCAGAAGGAGTACAGCTTCTAGGGGCACGGATTTCCTCCGAAATTAGGCATCTGCATTTCATTGTGTGGCTGCACCAATTACAATGCCAGTTAAATCAGGATGATGTCGTGCATCTGGTCAAAAGCAGGATCACATTTTACCAGTGTAGCATCATGCTGAAACATGCATCGGAAGGTGGAAGTTCCACAGAGCTTGTTCAAATGGGATCATCCTGCACCACCCATCACATGTAGGCTGAATTGCTCGGATGATCAGATTACTGCATCTGAAACTGTCCTTGGTTTAGATGACTATTCTTTATTGAAGATTATAGCAATCTGCAGCACCCATTGTATACGTTGCCCCAAAATGTTTCCTGCTCTCTAATACTTTTATTTAATGATGGCAGGCAAAAAAAGAATGTATTCTATCATACACCATCTTTAATTCAAACATGTAGCTACAGAAGCCAAGAGTCCTCCCCAGATTTCTTCTGCTGTCCCTAAATTTTAATGTTCATTAAAAAGAGCAGACATTCAAAGGTGGGGGAGGGGCTTCCCTGTGACACCATTCCTGCCGTCTTGCAGATTTTGACACATACCCTCCACGCACACAAATGCCTATGTGTGCTGCCTTGCAAAAAGTCTTCCTCCTGACTGCTGGAATTATCTTGGGACTCTTCACTGCCAGCCCAAATATACCCAGTTGACTCTTTGGCTCAGTTGGTCCCAATCCATTCCCAGCCAGCCACATTGGGCACTTCTTGACCACGCCATGATCACACTTGACCACACCAAGTGATTCCCTGCACAGGTGGAACCATACCCCTTGCACACTCATCCAACCTTAAGGGAGGGCTGCCAGCAGAGCACCAGCAGATGTGGGGGGAAACCTTGTGTATTTTTCTTTTACTTGACCCTCTTGCCTCAACTTGAATATTTTGTCTCTTATTTCCATGGTGTCTTCTTAAGTTTCTTCTTTCTCAGGAGGAATTGTTTTGCCTCTTCTTAATTAAACTTTGGAATTTGCTACCATGAGATATGATGCTGGCTACCAGCCTGGCTGCCTTTAAAAAAGGGCTGGACCAACTCATGAAAGCCATGGGGATCAATGGCTATTAGCCTTGGTGGCAGTGTGACCGCCTTTCAAGGCCATAGTGCTGGGAGACTAGTGGGCTTCCTTGTACAGTTCACACTGGCTACTGTGACTGCTGGACTAGGGGGTCCAGAGGGGCTAGGGGTCTGATCCAGCTGGGCACTGCTTATGTTCTTATGCTTATGTTCTTTTGATTTAAAAGAACATAAGCCTCATTCCTCCCTTCCTCTTGAGTAATTGATTCTCTTAATTTAAAGCTCTTACTCCTTTTTAATAACTTGAATTCTCCATTTCTGAGCCTTAGCCTCTGGCTAACTGTTCCTTTCCTTGGTCTCTCTGGGTCAAGTCTGTCTGCATCAGGGACTAGACCTTGTACCCACAACTCCCACAGCTTTTATGTCTTCTTCCAAGCTCTGTGTTTGGTTTCTTCCCCTCAGCTTCTCAGTGTAAGCTCCCCAGCCATTTGGAAGGTTCCCAGTTCCAATTTCCTTGCAGGCTTCATTCAACTGTCTGGTAAGAAGCCCTTTATTTCTTCCCAGTGACCTCTTCATCTTTATTCCCTCTTTTTTATCTTAACATCAGAGGAGATCCTGTCTCCTCTGCATCTAAGGCCTGCTAGTTACAGATCCTCAGCACCCAGATACCTAGCATCCAATTTATTTCCTCCTCTTAACAAACCTCTGCCAGTTTCCACCAACTGTATTCATTTCTACAACTTTATTGCAACTCTCTGAGTTATATAAGTAAGTGATTAATACATTAAGTAGCCTTCCTTAGCTTTTTAGGATCAGCTAAGATCAGCTCACTACTACCACCTTCTGCTCAGATAAATGTGGTATAAGCAGTGAAATAAGTTCTGTAAATATACTCAGGTTCAGGTTCTTGGAATCATGGGGTTAAAAGGAGCAAATCTGACTATTGAGTCCAACACTTTGATTATGCAAGATCAAGATTAAAGCAAGGACACCAGTGTCCATCCAGCCTCTACTTAAAGACACAGAGCAAAAAGTGACTCTACCACTTCCTCAAGTAATTGAGTCCCTCTGAAACTTTTATTGTTAAGATGTTTTTCTTCATTCTCAAAAGGATTTGGCTCTTAGTCTGAAACAGAACCGTGCAAAATGGGACTTTCTTTGCCTCCGTTATATAAGAGTCAATCTAGTTAAATAAGCATATGAACTGAAAATCTGGTAGAAAGCCACATCTTATGATTGAAAAGTTAATTAATCTATGCTAAAGGATTTAGAAATAATTTCCTCCAAAGTTTTTGCCCACATCATTATTTGCTTATGACTGACAAATTTGATTTGAAGAAATGAAATGGAGAGTAGCATCTTTGTAGAGCAATTGTGAAATTTTAATTGGCCAGCTGGCTAAAATACGACAAACCATGATAGTCATGCAGAATGTTAATCTAGATCACACATATTATCAGTTTTTATTTCATACATTCGTGCAAACTTTGGAAGGTCTACTCAGACTATAAATATGACATTAAAACTTTTTTTAAAATGTCAGTACCACAGTGATGCATATCGTGCTTTCCTAGAAATATTAGCTTTATCTTCTGACTTACCCTTACAAGGTCACCTTTATTGTATATTGGTTTCTGATGTCACAACTGGCCATAATATAACAGAGGTCAATAAATCTTATCCTAAACAGTGTAAACAGACCGGGAGCCAGAGGGTGACTTGGGCTTTGAGCTGATGGTGTGACTGAATAGGGATTTTAGCACGGTCCTTTGCTGCCCTCTAGTGTTCATATGAATTCTGCATTCAGCGATAACAACTGTCTTCCCCACCCCAATTGCAATTATATTCTACCAGATTAACCAAATTAACTCAAAGGTAAATGTGATAAAGTCAGCGTGAATGTGTAGGCTGGGAAGCATATAGAAGACTATGGGCATTTCTGAAGGCCAAACTATAGTACCAATATTTCTGATTTCAATACATTTATAAACAGATTACACTGTGGGATTTTTTTCTGTCTAGTCATTGTTTATTTGTTGAAGGGGTTTGAATGTATGTGCTGTAACTTGAACATAACATTTACAGACTGGATGGAATGTATAAATACAATATTAAGTGATGCTGTGCTGCTATTAACAATATTTACAAGTAACACATATCATATAAGGAGTGACCTTAGTTTTATTTGTGAAATAGTTCTTAGGAATCCACAATGGGCCTGAAAGCATAGTGGATACTTGAATTATCCTCAAAAAGCACAGGAATAGTGCTTGAATAGTTTGTGTTGAATAGTTTACAAGAAGTCCGCCCCGTATTGTGAATACAATCTTCCCCAAATAAAGTTTCCTACCAGTGCCCACAGGCAGGGCAATCTCTTAAAACCTTTAAGAATTACTTGCTTCTTCCAGCTTTATAACTCAAAGACATGTACAACTGAGAGTTTTTCAATCAGATCCACTAAAATGGGATGGGGAATCCTTTTTGATCTGAGGGCTGCTCAGATATTATTAGGCTAGGTAGGAGAGGGAGGTTTAGAAGGCATCTCCAGTGATCCCACCAGATGGGCAGGAGAAGAACACTTTCAGTCCATTTTTGCGTGTCTGTGTGTGTCTGTGTGTGTGTGTGTGTACAGAGGTTAAAGATGAAAATAGGTACATGTTGCCTTATCGGAGTGCACCATTCTGTTTGTTTGTTTGTTTTTCCAGGACAGCAACAAGAAACAGACTTTGCTCTGCTGAGGATTGCTCATTTGGTATTGAATGCAGGTAGCACAGCCTGTAGGCTATGAAATAAAGACTGAAGCCGTTGAGTGAAAACCCAACCAGAACCATAACATTTCTAGGCACTTTTTCTAGGCAGTTAGAATTTTTCTAGGCAGTTAGAAACAGTGCTTTTTAAAATAATAATAATAATAACAACAACATTGCAGCCAGAAGACTGATGCATAGTTACCTTATTATACGTCATTTCCCGTACTTGACACCAGATTTCAAGATCAGTTGAAAAGGCTGTTTTAAACCATGAAAGCTATGTACAACTCAGAACTCTCCTATCTAAATACGTTTTCTCTTATTTCAAAAATAAGAATATTTAGAAAATAAGAATATGTTTATATTTTTATTTCAATCTCTTCCATTAGAAATTCCAGATAAAATCTGATTGTTGTGGTAGAAGACCGAAAGCTTTTGTTTAAATTTTAAGAAATCAAGAATCAACAGACTCATTCGATATCAGCCACAGAAACAGGAAGGTTGGGAGGGGTGTCAAATTTAAAAATCTATTATCAAGCAACACAATTAAGTCATTTGATCCCATTTTTATAAGATTCTGACTAACCAGTGGACTAATATAGAGAATATATCAGAGTCTGACCATTTTTAAAAGTATATATTCTTCCAGCTGATTTTTTTTTCAGAAATAAAATAAATAGTGCCTTATATTGCTAAGCACTGGCCTCATGCCAGACAATTGGTTCTTTTAAGATCCAGAGACAATGAACACACCAGAAAGTAAGGGGATTCTAAGCTTTATTGTTAACTCTAGCAGACAGATTTAAATAGAAACACAATTTGGGCTTTATTGTTAAGATTAGCAGGCAAATGAAACAGAAACGTAAAAGCATATAACATATAAAAGCATAATATGCCAAGCAAGATGATAGCCAACTCCCTTCAGCTGTTGGGAGCCTCAGTGGAACAACAGCGGCGATACCCCAAGGCAGCCAATTCACACAGCGCTAAGTCTATATGGAACCTCTATCTCAAGAGGCAAAACCAGGGTCTTTTATCCCTGTCTTAGACTAAAACCTCATGACCTTGTTTCCATGGTACCAAGATTGCAGGACCTGATCTTGGCTAGATGGTGCACCTGTTCTTCATGTGACCTGACCTGGAATGTCTGGGAATTGTACAGATGATCTTGAGATCTTCCTACAACTGTATGAAGATTCCTCCCTTCTCTTTATTCGCAAGCAAGCGTGAAAAACAAGTCAGCTAAACATTATTATGACGCAGAGTGAACTCTAAGCTTCTTAATATGAAGGAGAAAAGATGTCACCATCTCCTCAAAATACACTGGTCATCCACCGCTACATGCCTCTACCAAGGCAATGTTTCAGATTTGGAAAAAAAAATTAATATTAATAGGCAGCATCTCCTCTTTAGCAACCCTGATTGCCTTTTTCGGGTTGGAGAACCAATATGAACTAGCTCAATTAAAATTTTTCACGGTTTATAACTTTTATAGGATTAATTACTTTTATACAAAGTAATAAGTACTATCTGAGCCAGATAGTAAGGAAGAAATTGAACAATGTACTGGTTGCCAATTACCTTGGCTTTTCTGGCACCAGCTTAAGACTGTACTGGGTAGAGAAGAAGTTAGGAATTCCATAACTCACCTATATAATATCTTTTTAGAATTTAACATCAAATTATTTGGTGCAACCAAAAGGAATAATGTCAAAGATGTATATGCTATTATGGCAAAATGTGATAGGGGACCTAAAACTGAAGCAAAATAGCAATCTTTGTGGCAATCAGGAGGTTTTCTTTCTGCCTCTTTCCAAGAGTTGCAGTTGAAGGTGTTACATCAAGGGCATTTAAGCCCTGAAAGATTGGCATACATATCATATAATCATTCTTCAAAATATTGGAAAGGCTACACAAAAAAAAGATCACTTTACCATATGTGATGGACCTAGGAAAAAAATGTCTAGAGTAAAAATTTTAACAAAACCAGTATTGTTACAAAACAGAGTTGAATGCTCTCCAGAGCTAGATTTGTCACATCTGTTCACACAATCAACACTTTTCTTAAAAATAAGGAGTTGATTGTCTACTTACTTACTACAACTAATTATCGCACCACATTGGAAATTTCTTGAAAATGTAACCATTAATTTGTGGATTAGAAGAACTTTCGCAATTGCTTTAATATGGGAAAAAAACCTGAAAACTTAGAGTAAGGAACTTCTAGGAGCAAGAATCACACTTTTATCAAGTTCAGGCAGATGATATTCATTATGTTAATAGCAACAGGTATAGCTTTGACAATTCTTATACCATGTGGAAATTATGAATAACTTTCAGAATTTTCTATTAGTGATGTTCTTTACCTTTTAGTTCTTCATATCATTTTTTGTATTACTCTTCATAACAACGTATACTCTTTACTTAGTTCTTTCTTTGTGTAAGCTACTATTCAATTAAAAATAAATACAAATACATAAAAAATAACTGTTTTTTCTTTGGAGCAAGAATGGCTAGAAATTGGCCTTTAGAGTAAATGTTCTCCTTGTTCCATAAGCCCTTCCTCAAGACTTTGACTGACAATATTACACTTATCCATACTGCTTAGTAATGTTATTTTCTTATTTGTTCTTAATCCAAAACCCAAGAAAAATTACTAGAGAGAATTGTAGCTCCACCAGAATATTTTCTTTAAGACATTAAAGATCAGATCAGACTTCTACAATCATTCTACAATCTTTAAAACAAAGAGCAGGGAAAATAGCTTCTCTATTTATAGGTTATGGAGTTTCTGCAGAAGTTTAGTATAAGGTATCGAGGAGATGGCTTTCATTATGCTAAATTGGGGAAAACCAGATGTTTTATGGTAGCAAAACTTAACATTCTTTCTTTTTTGTGCCTTTGTGTCAGTGTTGACTCCAGGCGACTGCTTGGACAGGTCCTTGGAGTTTTCTTGGCAAAGTTTTTCCAAAGTGGTTTGCCATTGCCTGCTTCCTGGGCTGAGAGAGAGTGACTGGCCCAAAGTCACTCAGCCAGCTTTCATGCTTAAGGCAGGACTAGAACTCACAGTCTCCCAGTATCTACCCTGGTTTAACCACTATACCAGACTGGGTCTTCTTAACATTCTTACGCATGGATAAATTACTCAAGGTTTATTCTACCAAAAGTTCTTTGTGTATTCTTGGTGACATTGGCAAGGCCTAGGTACACTTATCTGTTACTGAAAGGGAGAGATAGCTAAAGTGGGCACAAAAGCTTTGGAATAGTAAAGGCAACTTATTCAAATGGCTCTTATGGAGAGAAAAGATTTTATGAAGAAAATTACAGATTTTATGAGGAAAATATTTTTCCTCCACAAGTTCCTCCTTATGTCAGACTTTTGTTATGATCTAAAATGTTTTGAATCTTCTTGAAATGTGCTCTGCAGAGGTTTGAATGAAGAAGCAGTACATATTGTTGATAGTGTTTAACACCAATAGGATATTCATCTATTCAGAATTAATCCAAAACCGAGTGCTGTATTTAAAAGAAAATAGGTTTTAAAGAAAGTTAATATTACATGCCAGAAAGAATTTCAAAATCTTACTGATAAGTAGGCCTTTTTGCCTTAAGTGAAATAGGCAAGGTATTACAAAATTTGAGAAATCAAGTAATAGTTTCATTTACTGGGAAAAAAGAATAGTTTGACTATTGGGTTCATCCTTTGGTGAATGAAGAAGTCCAGAGATTTAAAGTAATTTCAGAAAGTGCTATCCAGCCTCCCTTGAATATATTTTGAAAAGAATTTACCCCATTCCCAGGCAAGTGGCTGTGCTCAGGGTCAAATTATAGGCACCCAGTAGAAGCCACAATAATGTCATGTATATGATGATGTTATTACTGTACAGTATATAACAGTTTATTCCCTTTCTCTATCACTGTTATTGTCCATCTTTCTTTTTCTTTTCTAATTTGATTCACCAAATGCCTTCTTTGTTGGTGCATCAGTAATAGTATTAATTATTATTATTAGTTTCAAAGTGCTTGAAACTTAGAATTCAAAGACTTTTTACTCTCTTCTAGAATCTTCTCATATTATCAGTGTTATACTGACTGCTAATCTATATTCGGTTTTTCCCTTTTGAAAGATATTTAATGTACTTGTTCATTTCACTCATCTTCCATAGACTCTTAGCTGTAACAGGTCTGAGAGTCTTTTACAAGTTCTTTCATCTTCCTAGAATGCAATTCATTGAACCAGAGAAGCTCATTCAAGATTATCAGACATTCCCTCATCTCTTGGTAACATAAAACTGCAAACCTAGCATGAAATCCTGCTTTTTACAATTAGTCCACAGTAAATTGTCTATGGAAAGAAGATTGAGCCAAAATAGGTGAGCAGTTCCATCTTTCATTTTTTCACTTTAGAGCATCTTGTTGTTTACACTGAGCAGCTGGTCTCTTTCCAACTCTTCCTTTCTTATTCTAACTAGGAACATATCAAAGAAGCCCTTTTTCTTATCTTAGAGCAGTGTTGTCCAAACTTGGCCACTTTAAGATGAGTGGACTTCAACTCCCAGAATTCCCCAGCCAGCCATGCTGGCTGGGGAATTCTGGGAGTTGAAGTCCACTCATCTTAAAGTGGCCAAATTTGGACAACACTGTCTTAGAGCCTTTGACAGTCAAAACCTCTTCCAGCTTTTAGGCTTCCTGCCAGCAGATCTGCCAATCTACTTCTTTGGCAAGCAGTCTCTCTTTCCATCTCCTATATTTATCCATTTTTTATCTCAGATTGTTGCTAAGCTTCTGCTGTCTCCTGTGCATCCAGTTCCACTGGAATTGTTTGCCAAATCATGCTTTTAATGCATTCTCAAACATCTTGGACTCTCCCACTCTCATCAATTTCCTAAACCTGGGAGGAAGATGGGGTTCCACTGTAATTCCCAGGAACATTTTGCCTAGAATTAAGGAATGAGAAGAAAGGGGTTTTTTTGTGTTTGTTTCGTTTGTTTTTCTTTGTGAGATGACTTTCTGAATCCAAATTCTTCCGTCGCATACGGGCAGCTGCCAGTCAGAAGGAGGAAGGGTGACAAAGCTGTCTTGGGATGAGAACTGTTAATTTACATGCTAGGACTGGTCGAAAATCTAATCCAGGTGAAGCATGAACTGATGCCAGCTATACTGTAACAGGATTAACATTTCAAATAAGGGTGAAGGCACGGATTCCAGGAAAGAAACACTGACAGATACAAGGCACAAAACCCTTTCTAACAAGAATTGGTTGGGGGAAACGTGTGACAAGGCTACTGTCGGTGGAATCAAGAACACAGAAAGGAAACTGGGGAGTTTTAACATAGGTTGATGGCTTAATAAAATCCATTGTTACAGACTTGCTGGCTGGAGGACCACAGCTCTTGACATATGCTATACTGAAACAGAGCTAGTCTACCTAATCCTTAAAATTACAGGATTAACGTATGTTATAATGATTAAACAGCCTAATTATAAAAGAGTACTAGTAAAAAAGAGAAAAATGAATAATTATTTAATTCATTTGTCATCATTTTATCCTTTTTTTGTCAGATCAAATACCAGACTAGTTCTAAAAGTGTTTTAAAATTTTATCAGAAGGGAGGAGATGTTCTTCTTTTCTTGAGTGTATTCCCTGAAAATATTTGTTTTGATTATTGTTGTTGTTTACTTTTGCCTTACCCTTCTTTTGGACAATTTTGTCTGTTGTTTAAGTGACTTAGATAATTTGAATTGGCTGGGTGTTTCACATAATGTTAAAATCTAGAAGAGGGTGGTTTCTAATTATGTGAGGTTGACATAAGACTGGCAGAGGGATGTCCCAAGGGCAGAAATTAAGTTGGGTACTTCTGTATTCATTTCAGGACAAATTAAAAATGGAATTGGGTGGGGCTTATTCAATTCAGTTTCACAAAAAATGCAGGAAGAATTCGAAGGAAGCCCCTGTGGATGCCAAGATCAGGGTACAGAGGTAATGGCCAGTTCCTAGGAGGTGGTTTTATAGGCAGTCCCCTGCCAACTTCTTCCTTAACAGTGAAGAGACCCACCAATTCACCAGTTCACAAAAAGATAATAAGAAAGAAAAGGAAGAAAAGTCTGTGGTAACATATGATGGCGAATAAATTGGTTGAATGTGGGGAATTAATTTAATTGCTGGAATTTTTGTAACCTCATCACTTTCTCCATAATAGATCTTAGGGAGTCTTAGGGAGTCTTAGGGAGAATTGAATTTGAAAAAGAAATTACTTGGTTACTAATTATGCTCAGAAAAAGAATTACTTTCCATCTTAGGCAGAGAACAAGAACCTGACACTTTACTGCTGGCAGCAGAGCAGATTATGGTGCTCCCATTTCCCCCAAGAAAGTTCCAATTCAGAGTGGGGGACAGATAATAGGGGGAAGAAGGGCCAGTGATATGGAGATCACAATTTTTTTGCTGGCCATTGTTCCTTTCTTCCAGATGCACTGGGCATTTTTCTTAGGTCTCTTTGTTGCAAAAAAAAAAAAAAAGCAATTTCCAAGTCATACTGTGGAAGGAAGAGGGTTGCCAATCACTAGTTGTTAGATCCCTTACCAACACCATCAGAGGTAGCAGCAAAAGAAAAAAGAAAAAATTACCAGTGAGAAAAGGGGAAACCTAAACTCTAATACTGGCATGGAGATAGAAAATTGTCCATGACATTTCATTGAAAAAAAAATATTAGACAAACAAGGTTTTCAGGTACAAAAATAAATGCAATTTCCCATCTCCTATCCCACAAAAATGCAACCACTTCCATACGATGCGCAAGGAAATGCTGGTTTTTGTTAAGATAGTTTTATTCACAGAAAATATTACTTTTCATAGAATTGCATAGGCTTTTAAAGAACAAGTTATGGCAAACAGATAGTTTTATTATTAAAGTTTAGGCTATTGTAAATGGTAGATTCTGCTGAAACAGGTAAAATACATGATAAAAGTATAGGTGTTAAAAGTCTATTTATTGTAACATTATTTGACTTTTTCTACTCCTACTACCCTTGTTTTTTCTTTTCAAGACTCTCTGAGATATATTAGGGGGAGTCCCTAAGCCACCTAGTGATCTTCATGAACTGAGAGAGGAGCTGAAGCTTTGTCCAATATACAGTATTGCGTTCAGCTAGATTGAACAACCTTGAAGGATTCCAAGAGTATAAACCATAAAGCACAAGTAGGGAATTTACAATGGGAGTTGCAGTCCAACTCATCTGGAAAGAAACAGATTACATCGGTGAAAGACCTTAGGATTTTCAGGCACACTGAATTTTTATTCTCTGTGATCTCCTTACTGAATTAGCAGGTTTCTGCCACACAGTGGCAGCAAAATCCAAAGGCTGATTTTATGATCATTCATACCTGAATACTACTCCAAGAATTCTTTGACTAGTATCTACCCTGATCTCCCAAACTGTGACATTAGCATGCCACCCACATTTTACTCTTAATGTAAAGCTGCTGAAATCCTTACTCAAACTGCTGGATCACTGAAAGTTTTGCTATAGTTTGTCTCTTTCCAACTTTGAATGAGTAGCCCCTGGGGAGGAAGTTATGCACAAAAACTCATTTTTTAAAAAAAATGATACAGCAATGCAGGGAAAGGAGAATCTTAAAATAGGGCTATTGTACAGTTGCATTCCAAGGAAGCTCATGGCCAACAATGAATTTTTGAAACTTTGGTTAATTATCTGAAGGAGAACATTCACAAAATGCCCCAAATGATGTGGGCACTTTTTTATTGTTGTTTTTGTGGTCTCCATAATTAACTGCAAAATTAACTGTGCGTGGGGACGTGGTGGCGCAGCGGCTTAATGACGCTGAAAGTTGCTGGCCAGAAATGGTCGACGCTTCAGCAGTTCGAGTCCAGCCTTCGCGTTAGCAGGGTGAGCTCCTGTTTCCTCCCCAGTTCCTGTCAACCCAACAGTTCAAAAACTCACATGAGTAGATAAATGGGTACTCTCACTCCGGTGGGAGGAAAAATGCTGGCGGCGCCTTGCAAAAAGGAGTCGGGAGCAGTTGCTGGTAAGCACGAAAAACCCCGCGCGCCCGAAAAGGACACGAAGCAACGGAAACCCCGCCTCCTGCGCACGCCAGCTGGGCTCTGCTCTAGGAAGGAGGCTCTGGCAAACCACTTCCGAAAAACAATTGCCTTGAAAACTGCAAGGACTCGTCCAAGCAGTCACTGCAGAGTCGGTAACGACTGAGCGCAGATTAAAATAATAATAATAATAATAATAATAATAATAATAATAATAATAATAATAAACTGTTTCAATGAAAATACCCCAAAGGTGTCCACTGAATTCTTATAACATTTGTAGAAGGTCTAGATGGGAGAAGCATAAAATGTTCTGGCCAGTTTACCTGCTGAATAAATGAGATACACTCAAAATAACTACTTTTGTGGGGCAAGGCATTGTGTGAGATCATAAAGATCCAAGAATGTTCAAGTCTCCTAAGAATGAACTGGATCACGCCTATGAAATGCTAGGCATTTAGTGAATTGCCATGTCATCCTGGGAAAATATATGCTTGGTTTAAGAGAGGTGCAACATTTACATCCCTGCATTCACAAAGTGCATACAAAGTGCTGTACCGCCCTAATTATTTGCTTCATGTATCAGTCAAATGCTTATTCGAAGTTCATGAGCTACAGAGGTCATTTCCAGAGGACATCTTTCCAATAATAGCAACATCAGTATTAGTTTCTCTGGACTTCTCAGAAGCTTCCAATGCTATTGGCTACAGGACCATAAAAAGCTCTGCTTCATGCCCTGTTTTCATCAAAGATTTTAGTGTCTGGGAGAGGATCTTTTCAGCTGTGGTATCTAAGTTGTGGAATTCCTACACAGAGAGGCACAATTAGCTGTCTTTTGATAGCAATTTCTTTGTGCTATCAAGCCCATTGGGGAGTTCCCTGTCTCTTTGATTTGATTTGGTTCTCCCACCCCCCATCCTCAGTGATTTTAATACCTGCTATCCAATATGCATATATGGGTGGATGGATTAAAGCTGCAACTTGCTTTTTATTACAAAAATAAAGCCCTAAACAGGGCACATTATACAATAAAGCCACATAAAATTACATCATTAATACAAAGAATGTGAAACAATAGGACAGCAAGAACAGAAACATGGACAGAATATTTAATACTTAATATCTAATACACAGTATTAGGATCTAAATATACTAAAATTCTAATATTTCTGGAAACAACTTCATCAGTTAGAAAGCTATGGAACATAATGTCTAATAAAAAAAAAGATTTGACCCTTTTTCCCATGCCAAATTGACTTTATGGAAAACCCAATTTTAAAAATTGGGGAAAAGATGGTGATATGGAAAAATTGGATGGAAGCGGGGATATTGACTTTGGACCAACTGATATATGATGAAGATGAATTTTTAACATGCGCTGTGTTAAGAGATAAATGTCATCTATCAGATGTAACCCAATGGCAATATTTACAGCTACAGCATTTGTTAACAACATTGTTTGGACCAGCAGCATGTTTAGCTTCTGAGCACCTGAGATATTAGAACAATTTGTTAAATGCTTTAAAACTAAAAAACCTACTATTAGTTTGTATAGATATTTGTTATCAATAAATCAATTTGATATGCAGATGTTAAGGGATGAGTGTAATGAAGAATTAGAGATTTCTATATTGCCTAGACAATGAGAGAGTGTCTCAACTTCTATAGCAAGAATGTCAATGGAGCTTAAACTACAACTTATACAACAAAAAATTATATTTAGAATTTATTAGACTCCACTACGTTTTTATAGAAAAGGATTGTCAAAAACATCATTTGTTGGAGATGTAATAAGGACAATGCCTCTTTAAAGCACATGTTTCTACAATGTCCTATACTTACTAAGTTTTGGGAGAAAGTAATGGACTATATAAATATGATTGTGCAACAAAAGCTAAAATTTTCAGAGGATAATATTCTTTTGAACTATATACCTAGTACATGGAATTTGACATCTGGACAATGTAAATGGATTCTCCGTGACCTTACTATGGCCAAAAGACTGATATTGCAGCATTGGAAAGATAAATGTATGGCCCCATTTATTCAATGGATTGAAGACCTGATTGCACTTGCCACTTATGAGCAGATTGCCTACAGACGTAGGCTTTGTATGGACAAGTATAATGAAATAAGGTCTCATTTGTACAAATACAGTAAGTTAAAAAAAACATGATAATCATATAAATTAATTTGAAATATATATGTACTTGAATAATATTTGCATTAGATAAGCATATATAGAATTGTAATTGTTTGTTGTTATAATGACATATTAATACTTTTTTTCTCTTTGTTGCATTTTTTTCACTTTTTTGTTAAAGCACTTTTTATGTGGGGTTTTTTTCTTCTTTTTGTAATTAAAAATCTAAAAAAATAAAAAAAAATCTAATGCAACAGCTCCATTTCAACCCAAAGCCTGGATGAATAAAACTATTGTCAAATATATCTGAACAGGCAGAGATTTCCACAGTCAGGGCAACTACACTGGGAAAGCCCACTCAGAGGTTATCCCTTAGCAGATCTCTAGCAAATGCAACACGGTCAAGGGGGCCTTCTCACTGGATCTCAGTGTTCAGACAGATACATTTGGGAAAAGGCATTCTATAGGCAGCAAGTTTTACCTTTTACGTATTAACTGGTGCTGTCCACTCTCTGAGCGGGATATAGCTCTTCATGTCATAAACCACACAGAACTTCAGTAGGTGCAGATTTCTTTCTTCCAGCAAGGTTCCCAGAGACAGCTAAATTTCCCTGATCTTCACTACTCTTCAAAGTGCATAATACCTGTCTTCCTCTGCATTTGACTCCCTTGGTATTAAATTACTGATGCTAGAGATTGCAGCAGAAGCATTCATCTCTCCCTCTCTCACATGCCTTAGGAGTTTATGGTAAAATTCCACTTTCTTGCCCCCTTAACACAAAATCCAAGATCATCATAGATATTTTTCCCTCTCTTACACAAGCTGTAATTTTAAAATGATTTTTAATAATTAATATACTCTATGCATAATACATTTAATAATCATGATTTGAGTAGACACACATGGGATGATTCCTTGTTCAATTTAATGGCTTCAACAACCTGCTGAGATTGATATCCAAGGCATATATGTGCATAGGCCCAGTTAGTCACATTTTCTCTTCTGTCTCACAGCTGAGTCTGTCAGTCTTATCATAGACCCAACTTAAAAGAAAAAGAGATATTTCAATTCCAAAAATGCTGAAGAATTTTTCCACAAGGAATTATGACAATGGAATTGGTATAATTCGTATAAAGAAGTGCTGGCATATGAAGCTTCTTGGAATCATTGAATCATAGAGTTGGAAGGGATCATTTAAGATATCAAGACCAATCCACAACTCAGTGCAGAAATCCAATTAAAAATCGTGGTGGGTGCAGGAATCCTCTGTCTGAACACATCCAGCAAAAGAAAGTGTACTCTGTCCCTGAAATGTTGGTTCTGTTGTCTAACTGCTCTTGTCATCAGGAGGTATTTTATAACATTTAATCAGCATCCACCTTCTGTAGCTTAAATGTATTATTTAATGTATCATTCCATGGCAGCACCTTGGGGTGATAGAAAATAGGCCTTGCCCAACTTCCATGTGATATCCTTTCAGTTATTTGAAGAATGTTATCCTCTCACTTGTTAGTCTTCTCTTTTAATGCTAAGCATTCCCACCTCCTTCAATCTCCTTCAAAGTCCTCTTGTAAGGTAAGTCCCCAGTAAGAAGTCTCATTATCCTTCTCTCAATCTATTCCAATTTATCTGAATTTTTCTACTGCTCAGAACACAATACTTTAGGGCAGTGTTTCTTAAACTTTTTTTTCTCAGGACCCCCTTCCCACTTTTAAAAATTATGGAGGACACCAAAAGAGCTTTTGTTTGTAGGAATTATATTTATCAATATAATAATATGTGTCATCAAGTCATGTGTCATTAAATTATATTTATCAATATAATATAATATGTGTCATCAAGTTGTTTTCAACTCCTAGTGACCACATAGATGGATTGTCCCTATAACGACCTATCCATAACCTGGTCTTTCAGGTCTCCCAATGGTGCACTCATTGCCACTATAACTGAGTCCATCCACCTTGCTGCTGGTCCTCCTCTTCTTCTCTTTCCTTCCACCTTTCCCAGACTTAGGGCCTTTGTATTAAAAATTAAAATTGACACCTTTGCTGCTGCTACTGCTTCTCACAATTGTTTGATGGGATTTTAATACTGTATTCTTTTTTAACATACGCTGGCAAATAATTTTGATTTTGTAGACCCCTGAGTGGGTACTGGGGAACCCCCTGGGCTCCTAGGACCACACCTTAAGAAGCACTGCTTTACAGGGATCTGACAAAGACAGAATAATTGGAACTTTTACTTTCCACAACATCGAAGCTACATTTCTGTTGATGTTGCCTAAAACTGCATTTGCCCTTTTGGTAGCCACATCACACTGCTTTTGCATATTCTGTTTCCCAGCAATCATTTCAGGATCTTTTTCCCAAGCACTATTGCCAAGATAGGTATTCCCCACTCTGTACTGATTGCCTGCTGATGATTGGATGGTTTGCTGATGATGATGATGGAGTGCTAACATATTTTTTCAGTCAGATTAATTCTCAACCAAAGAGGCAACTTCTGGAAGCTCATGACCAAGTAATAGGGACAAATGTGGTTATGGGAGTTGGCAGGGAAGGCTCCAAGCAACATGGACAGTGAGGGAAGCATCATTGTCACTTGCAAAGTGTGTGCAATGTCTGTCTTCCTGCCTGAATAGTATCCAAACCATACCTGTGACAAGTGCAAGCGTGTTTTTTAATTGGAAAGGACTTGAGTAGAGAGTTGCTACACTGAAATGCATCAGTAGAAAAAAGAGGTTCCTGGACAGGACAGTTGAATCTCTCCAAGAGTGGCAGAGAAGTTTGGAGAGTATCATAGAACAGGGATGGACCCACACACACAACCATTGGCAGAGGCAAACATATGGATGCGTGTGACCCAAAGAGACAGAAGGTTCAGGAGACACTCAGTACCAGTGGAACTTAGGAAGCAGTACCAGGTTTTCCATCTAGAGGATAATCCAGAGCGCTCTGAGTAAATCATGCCACAGAACACATGGCCCCAATGGATCAAAAAAATCCAAGAGCTGCCCTGAAAAAGAAGAGGTATGTTGTGGTGGTAGGTGATTCTTGTTAAGGGGAACAGCAGCATTTGTGTGCAGAGCTGATATGGCATTATAGGAAGTGTGTTGTCTTCCAGGTAGCGGTATGAAGGACCTGACAGAAGTGTTACCAAGTCTGTTAGAACCTACCAACAACTATCCTTTCCTCTTGATTCATGGGAAGACAAATGACATAGCCAGAAGAGACCTTGAAAGAATCTCTGGAGACTATAAGACCTTGGACAAGAAAGTGAAGGAACTGCAGCACAAATAGTTTTTAATCAATTCTTCTAGCTGAAGGTTATGACTCAAGAAGACAAAGCAGGATCCCTGAAGTCCACAACTGGTTACACAACTGGCATGGCAAAGAAGTGTTTGGATTCTATTACAATGGCCTATGCTACCTTCATAAAGGACTTCTGGGAAAAGAGAGGATTTATCTTACAAAAGCTGGGAAGAAAGTACTTGGCAGATGCCTTGCTGGACTCATCAGGAGGGCATTAAAGAAGGGAAAGGGTGGCAAAAGCCCAGATCCAAATATGCAGTCAAGATCTAGGGCCAAGAAAGTGGAACACAAAAGAAGAAGGAAACCAAGATAGTGATGCAGAATCCAGTAGGTGCTACTCAAAATTTCAGATGTTTCTACATCAATGCACAGAGTGTGGGAAATTAACAAGGAGAACTAGAGACCCTAATTCAGGAAGACAAATATGTGAAAAGCATCAATGAAATTTTGTGAAGTGATACTCATGATTGTTGGCACATAATTATGAATAGATGTAAGAGAAAGTGTGGAGTGTTGTATTGTATGTGAAGCATTCCTATATTCAGGAATAAGACCATAGAATTCTTGTTGAAATCACTTGGATAAGAATAAATGAAGAGGAAAACAAAAGTGGAAGTTTATTATGGGAATTTATTATAGACTGCTCAGAAAGGGAGAAAATGCAGATAAGGCCTTTCTGATTAGGTTATCAGTCTTTCCAAGAGACATGCAATATTGATAATGGGGGGGGGGTAATTATCCTGACATCTGCTATGATTGCAACAAATTCTTGTCCTCTCTCACTGACAGCTTCTATTGTCAGAAAGTGGAAGAAAGAACAAGGGGGTCTGCTAACCTGAACCTTATCCTTACCAACAGGAAGGACTGAAGAAGTGATAGTGACTGGCATCCTAGGGAGAAGAAGATTCAGACCTATTCTGAAGTCCTGTATTGGAATTCAGAAGAGCAGAGTTTTATGAATTCCAAGATGAAATTCCATGGCTTGAAATCCTGAATTTAAAAAAAAAAATGTGCAGGAAGGATGGCAAATTCTACAACATGAAAAACTGAAGGCACAATTGTAAACAATCCCCATAAGAAAGAAAAATGGGAAAAATCTAAAGAGGTCAGCACAGATACAACAAAGCTCTCTGAAATGAATAGGAAATGGAAAGAGGGGAACATAACCAAAGAAGAATACAAGGTAGTCTCCAAAAACTAAGAACTCGGTAAGAAAAATTAGAGCTCAGGCTGGGCTGAGCTTGCAAGATATATAAAAAATAACAAAAAATCAGTTATGTTAGAATTACATTGAAATATATTAGATTGTGTTAAACATAACAAAAAGGGTATGGTAGAATTATAACAGGAACCCCAAGAGAGTGTAGGTTTACTGAGGAGAAAGATATGAAGTGGCAATAGGTGACGGTTAGAAGGCAGAACTTCTTAACTCCTATTTTGCATCTGTCTTCTCTCAGGAGGGAAATTCAACCCTAGCTGATCATAGTTATACCACTTGGGGAAAGAGGGAGCTGCAACATAGGACAGACAAGGACAGGGTAAGAAAGAACATAGTTAATTTAAATAAATTCAAGTCTCCAGGGCTAGCTGGATTACATCCCAAGATACTGAAAGAACTAGCACTAGTAATTGCAGAGCCACTCTCAGTAATTTTTGAGAACTCCTGAGTTCTGGTGACATCCCAGAAGTCTGGAGAAGAAGACATCCCTGTCTTCAAAAATGGAAAGAAGGAAGACCCAGGAAATTACAGAACATGATGTCTACACTGAGTAAGTCTTTGAACAGATTATCAAGCAGCATGTTTGTGTGTATTTAGATAGACATGCTACAATTTACAGAGTCAACCTGGGTTTGTTACAAACAAATCATGGCAGACAAACCTTAACTCCTTCTTTGATAGAGGTACTAGCCTATCAGGAGAATGCTGTAGATTGACTCTACCTGGACCTTAGCAAAGCATTCAACAGAGTGCTTCATTATATTTTCCTTCACAAAAGAGTAAAATATGGGCTAGATGATGCTACTGTTAGATGGACTCACAGTGGGTTGAATGACCATACTCAAAGAATGCTCATTAATGGCTCCACATTAGATTGAGGGAACTATTTCATGGAGAGCCAGAGAGCTAGATCTTGACATTCTTTCCCAACCTCAGCACATTCTGAGCTTTAGCCCCCATGAAATACTTTCTAATATTCTGGACTACCTTTACAAGATGTGCCCTTCATTAGTAACGTGTTTTCTTTCCACCTAAGATATATCTCCTTTTTTGTAGTTGGATTCTCCCTAAGCTTTTTGTCCAGCCACATGGGCTTCTACTTCTGTCTTTCACCTTTTTCTTCATTGAAGTTGTTTGCAATGGTGCTTTTAGTGTATTCCTTTTTAGGAACCCATCTTGAGTTGCTTTTCTCATTAGATTCTCTTGCTGTTCAAATCTTGGTTCTATTCTTTATTTAAATCAATTTTTTTGAATTCCATTTTCCCCCTATATTCCAGATACTTCCAGTTCCTCAAGTGAGCCTTCCTAATGTTTGTTTAGCATCAGGTTAAGGATGGCTAATCCTTTGGTGCCTTACTCCATTTTCTGAAGGAGAAGGTTGTCAATAACATAAGTCATAAATTTCCTGGAAGGGCCATGCCTGGCATAATTTTTATTCCAGGAAGTTTGTGACTTCTTTTGCTCTATTGTTCACCATTTTGTTCATTTGGGCAGCACGGTGAGCCTTTTTCCTCACCAACAGACTTAGTCTTGTCCAAAATGTTACACACATCAAAATATTATTTTAAACTGGATGTTCAGTCTACTAAATATTTTTGTTATTGACCCTTAAAGTCAGTACAGAAATAGTTGTATTTGCAGAATTTAAGTTGTTGGTTAAAAATGTTATAATCCAGTGGGGCAAAAATATGTGAGTGATCCTTTTCTAAAAGCAAACTGCAAACTTTCAAAGGATAAGAAATAATAGTTATGGGTAAAGAAGATGGAAACCCAGGAAGAAGAGGACCCTCACAGTTGGGAAATGAGTGGTAACCCTATTTTGAAAAGAATTACTTTCTACTTTAAGTTTACAGCTCAGGGCTGCTCTTTATCTAGAGTTATCACAAAAGTCTCACTGATCATAGTTACTAGTGACAGCTGATTCACAAGCATAGCTATTTGTCTACTGGGATGGTATAACCATATTGAACCATGTGTTAGCAACCTCCCAATTGGGTTGCTCCTGAATATGGCTCAGAAGCTTTCATTAATGCAGAATTCAACTGTCAAACAACTAGATTTGTCTCATCATGACAATGTGCATAGAAATTCAGTTCTGAACCTAATTCAAGATGTTGGTTCTTATCCTTAAATTTCTAAGAATCTTAGGATCCAGATCTATACATACTGATCAACTTCATAGATTTCATCAATATATGAATCACTTAGTTCTAACGATGAGTTATATATTCCATATCTTACATTCCCATGGTCCTCCATTTAGTATACACAACCCCTCAATTCTGAGCTGAAGTTAGAATTATTCCTAAAAGTGGTAAATGTAAACCTTTATCTGTGGTATATACATGGACTGGATTTACTTCTGGGTTGGTTCAGGAATAGGGACATATAATTTCTTATTCATATTTGATGAAGTTGCAAGACTGCAGGTGTGTTTTGAGTCAAGTCTTTGTCAAAGCCACTTAGCTATCCTACAGGCAGATCCCAAACATGGGAGAGGGAGGGGTCCATTTATACAACATAACACAAAATGGATGGTCTTCTTAATATTTTCCTTTTGATGATTGTGTTCATAAGCTCTGGGAAATCAAGAAAAACATGTTGCATAAAGGGTTAGCTGATCCAGTTGGGTACTTGGACACCTTAGAGAAAATGACTCATCAAAATGTACAGCCATAGCAAAAGTATAATCCAATATGTGGCCTCTACTTCTGAAATCTCTGCCCCTCATATTAGCTTACAGAAAGATATTCTTTTTCTGCCTTCCAAATCTCTTCGCTTATATGACTTGTTATACTTTGTATTAAATGTGAAGATATTTAAGAACAGTGATAACACAAAGGAAGTATGTAGGAAAAACCCTACTTGGGGAGAGGGTTGTCTGCATTCTGTACTAAAGTTGGCAAACTTCCTTGAAAAGAGTCAGGATATAAATGTCATGGATGAATACATGAAATAAACACCTATATCTTCCAGTGGTTGTATGCCTCATATCTTTAGATGGTCTGTACATTTAAGAGCTCACCCCTATTTTCATATCTATAACTGGGAATTTGACCCAAAAGAAAGAAAAACACATTTCCTATCAGATTAAAAATGAATGTATATTTCTTCATGTGTGTCTGTGACCAGTCTCATATTGCACTGTAAATCAGTCTGCTTACCTGGTGGCTGGCTTCCATATCTGTGTGGACTGCAACTTCCAGCATGGCCAGATATTCCCAACCTATCTAGATGGTGCCAGACTGGAGAAGGCTGTTATAAATTAAAAACAGACTGAAGGGTAAAAAAATTATTTAACCAATCTGTCATCCTTGCAAGTTTATGTAATTCAATAACTAGAAAAAGATAGTATCCAAAGGATGCACTATGTGTGCAACCAGGCATACACTGTAACAGTAACTAGATACTTTAAAACATGCCACAGGCACATTTTTAAATGTCAAGGCATACTTTTCCATCATTTTTGGAGCGTAATTCATTTATTTGCATGTAGCTTCAGAACATTTGTGCATGATTCCAGTTCCCTGATGCACACGTTGGACAACTCAGCTCAAAACATGTGTACTGAAGCAATATTTGTACCAGAGCATTATTCTGGGATCTAAGGATATTCATGTTAATGCAATATAGTTAGGATTGGATATCCATTTAAAAACAAAACAAAACAAAAACAATGAAGCAGTGGTTCTTAATGGCTTTTACTGTAGTCTTCTGTGTAATTATGATACACAGTTTACTACCTGTACAAGCTGATTAAAATTGGAACACTGTGGTATAAGCCTCCCTAATCCTTATTTTATTGCCATCTATCATTTTTTATAGCTGCAACTAAGCACAATGTTATAATAGCAAGGGTCACAAACATTATAGTTTCTGACATTTCATCCACAGCATTTGGAAAATAAATGTCCCTGAAAAACAAGAACAGGGACTCACAATTAACACTTTGAAGTGTTAATTAGAACTTTTTTTAATATTTACAAAAAGCATACACCCTTCTCTCATGTGATCAGGAGCAAGCGATTTGTTTAGCAGCAAGGATCACACTGGAAATTGCATCATTAGTTACAAATAACTTGCTGTACTTGATTTATTCCAAAAGTATACAATTGCATTCATGAAGACTAGACATTTGGTTTTAAAATTGGAAAACCAAATTTTGAAATGAATTCCAAGGTGGCAAGCTGCTTGTACAAGTATGGTAACACAAAAACACAGTAAAGATTCTGCATAGAATGTAAGGATATTGATTACAGTAAGTTAAAACGCATTCAATTTTGATATCAGCCATGATAATTTCACAGACAAATGGCTCCTGTTCTTAAAATGCATTGATCTGGTGCTTTTTAAAATGGCTTCTAAATGTCATTGCCTATTTATTCTAATGAGCATTAATGGAGATCATTTATCTAATAAAAATATCCTGCTACATACAGCACAACGTATTTGCCACTTTTGCTACTAAGCTTGATGTGTAAACAGGAGTTTGACAGTCTTGTAAATCTCTGTTTTAAACAGTTACTTTTTATAGCTTTTCTTCTTCCCTCTTTGTATTATAAAATTATAAAATTCTGAAAAAAAGTGTTTATCTTTTTTTTTAAATACACCTCTAGTCTTATAACTATTATGCAATATCTTCTTTTTAAACAATATTTTTAGTTGTTCCAGAATGCTCTCTTTGCCGATCTTTATCATATATGAACACTTACTCCATGGATCAAGCGCTGGTGGAAAAGTCTACCATCCTTGTTTTTCCAACTGCTGCACACTATAATGGCAAGATGGGAAATCTGTCTCCCTCAGACTGTTATTGAACAACATAGTCAATCATGGGGGGATTACGTAGTCCATTTTTTTTGTCTAGAAAACAACAAATTCCATGTCTCTTCTGCATAAATATTTTCAGACATGTCAAGAAAAAAAAATGCAGTACAATCACCAAACTTTTTTTGGACTGTATTATTCCGACCACAAGTGATAGCTTACATGTTTAAAATATGTAACAACATATTATACTTTTTTTTATGTTGTATTTTTTTCACTTATTTTTAAGCACTTGTTATGTAATTTTTTTAATAATGGATGTATCTTTGTGTTTTGTTCCTTTTTGGGTTTTTTTTCTTTTTCTGTTACTATTTTAAAAGCAAAAAATAAAATAAAATAAATAAATAAATAAAACAAGAGTCCCTTGTTGGTTGTATATACATTTATTTGCAACCATAGGTTTTAGCAAACTTGTCCCTTGTTAATTTTAATGGATAACGTGATCTGTGTGACTCCCTTCTTCAGCTGTTACTGGATTTGTGGGAAGCAGCTGTGACAAAGTATGTTTGCATGATTGTGGCTAGTGCCCCTGAGCCAGTCAGAATTAGGAAAAGGTTTCCACATCTTGGTTACAATGTGTCCTGACTACTATTACACATTTTATGTGGGGCTATCCTTGAAAAGAGTCCAGAAATTGAGACTGGGACATAATGCTGTACCTAGGCTGTTGACAAGCACAAAATACTGGAAGCATATGATGTTCATATTGAAAAATCTGCCCTGGCTACCAGTTACTACCAGTTGTCAATGTTGACCTTTAAAGCCCTAAACAGCTTAGGCCCTGCATATCTATGGCATCGCCTCTCCCACTATGAAACTGCCTTGTATTTAGATCAAGAGGAGGGCCCTTCTGAGGAAGCCCCTCTGCAGGAAAGTTGACTGTCGGGTCCATAGGAAGGGCCTTCTCCTACATTGCGTCTAGGCCGCGGAATATGTTCCCTATGGAGTTACTTTGGCTCCCACCCTTCCAGCATTTAGGCAGATGGTAAATCACACCTCTTTCACCAAACTTGTAACTGGTAATTCAGTCATCTGAATGCTTGTGTTTACTTTGGGTTTTGGTTTTAACTGCACTGATTTTGCTATATTCTATGTTGTGTATTTTTATTGCTGTAAAATAAATACAGCCTTGAGTGTTGGAATAAACAGGAAGGTGGGAAATAAATTCAATAATAAATAAAGTTCTGCATCTTCCACTTAATGTAACAAAGAAAGCATTATTTTGTTCCCTGAGTGAAACCAAAAATAGTATCTCTGAGTGTAAGCAACGTATGTCACTACCACAGTTACTCAACAGAAATCTGGGACCAGGGCCCAAATAGGTCTCACAAAGGCAATTCTGAGTTCTCAAATCTGTCCTAAATTTCTTTAGGAATCTACTTCCATGGTTGCTCTGCATCCCTTCCTTTTAACAACATAGTTGTTCAGGTAGGGAGGAAGAAATAAATTCATTTTGGATGAGGAATATCATTTTGCTACTAAATTGTTAGTATATTATGCTGTGGATTACGGCTGATTTCTATTAAACACAAGGGCAGATAATAAACTTCCTGGACATGCTTTACTCTCAATACACAGTCAGGCAGTGAAAATGCAACTCAACGGATTAAGATTTAATTAACAAGAAAGTTTGCAAATGCTTGGCACGCTGCCTCTCCATTTTACAAATGTTGAATTTAATTCAGCAGCCTGCATTTTAAAAAAAAGTCTTAGTTTGTGCTGGCTGGGAGAATGGTTTTCAACTCCCCCTCTGAGGAGAAAGATCTACTATTACCTAACTTCCTTCCACTCCCATAAATGAGAGACTGGGAAGAAATATGCAGACTACAACTTGAAAGAGAAGCAAGAGTTGATCTGTGGTTTGGTGAGCCTATGACTTGATTTAACCCTTGTGACTTGGGAAGGAATTGTCACCATTTTCAATGCCACATTGTTCTATTTCCAAATGATTGCTCCACATTGGCTGCATTCACACAACACACATAGTTTGCTTAACCATTGAATACTGAATAAACTGCAAATGGCTGAATTTATGCAGCACCATAAACCATAATTCTGGTTTAGCAACCACAATGGGGCAGTTTATGCAATGCATTAAGCCACAGAAGGTAAAGCACAATTTGGTTCAATACATGGTGTGAAGCCAATGTGTCTCTACCTATCTTACACAAGAGGTGATGTCTAGGAGAGTGGACAAATGTAGCCCATTTTTCTCACAGGCTGGTCTAGAGCTGCTGTAGGAAAGCCCACCATTATAGCATAATACTGAGCAACCATAGGAAACTCATGTTCATTTTTGCAGGAAAATGGCTGCAAACTGGGGGGTTGACAGAGAGTTTGACAGCGGTAAGGCCAAATCCATTGCATCTGGCAATTTTCAGCTGCAGCTTTATGGGGTGGGTTGCCCTCTATGTTTAGAGGCAGACTCAGTTCCACCTGTATCCTCTCTGGATTTTCACCTGCCCCTGTCCAATTCAGCCGATCATCTTGGGTCCTGGGAAAGTGTATGGGCCCTTGTTCCATGGTCCTATCACTTTCAGGGACCTTTCAATTCTAAACTCCACTACTCAACTGCCCAAACTGATGAATGATTGTGGGGCATTGGCCGGATTGGTTCAGCAGCATTTAGGTCCCTTACAATTCTAAACTGATGAATGCTCCTGAGCTTAAATATGCAAAATCTCTAAGACTTTAAGGTGAGACTAGATGAAATCTGTAAAATCTCTGTGTAGCTATGTCACTGAGAAGTTTGTCAAAAAATTATCTAGGGAAGCTGGGATATCCAGCTTATTCTTTTCCTGTTTCCAAGGCAAGGCAACAGGAGTGTGCGCAGTGGGGCCAAAAAAGTCAAGATGGCAGCCACAAATATGTAATTGAAACCCTGCCCCTTACGTGCATTGCGGGGCATTTAAAAAGGGTGGGGCTTCAATCACATAATTGTGGCTACCATCTTGATTTTTTTGAACCCACAGGGACACCACTGGAAGACAAAGAAATGTGGAGGGGGGAAGTTTCTTTGCTTTTGGAAAAAAAGAGTTGTGTGTTTGCTTTTATAGGTAAGAAAGAATTCCATAGCTCCAGTCTCTGCTGAAGTTCCCACAGAAGTGTGCAGACACACCACCAAGATTTCTCCTTATGTTTCCAAACCATCTTACACTTTCTCTCTACCCATCCCTGTCACTTTACAATCCAGCAGGCAATTCTTTCTTTTTTTCAATTAAATTGGAATTAGGAAACTCAATCAAATTAGCTCACTTTTAAAGCTCTTCAATATTAACCCGTTTTATTGTGGTAATATTATGTTTCAATCACTTTTGGAACATGAAACTTTTTTTAAAATTTCCCTACTGATATTGATTTAGCCATTCTTAGGGTTTGAGGTAGGGGTCAAAAAATTAGCTTCAACTGTAATCAATAATATTAAACATGCATGAGTTGCAATCCTAAATATACTTGCCTACCAGTAAGTTCCATTAAATTCAAGAGCTTCAACACCTATGCATGGGATTCCTCATATTCATTCTCACTCTCGCTCTCGCTCTCTCTTGCTCTCACTTTCATTCTCTCACACACACCCCAAAAATATTTCAGTGGTGTTTTAAAATATATAGAAAAAAGGAGAGAGAATTGCAATCGACTAACTGCATTTTGCCTCTTTCACTATATCATTCTTGCTGTGGTTGTATTATCATATATACATCAAAGTGAAATTGTCGCCCGGGTCAACGAGGACGTCAAGTGTTAGTGTTCCTGGGCATCTGTCGACAAGTGGACAATGGGACTCAGAAGCTACAGCTGGGCAATCAGGGCTTAGCCCTGTTGGAAGAACAACAACCACAGACAAGACAAAAGTATGCTGTAGTTGTACATCATCATCATCATCATCATCATCATCATCATCATCATCATCATTATTATTATTATTTTCTCCCAATAACCTCCAAGGAATTCTCATTTCCACCCACCCACCCACTCACCACATTATATTAACTGGTTATAGAAGCAGAGCTGTCAGTTTCAAGCCAATGTTTACACAGTTATATTTGAAGTGAGAAAGTAAACAGTCCAGCTGTGCTACAGAACAGTTGGGTGGGATTAGGTTTCCATACCAACCAATTTTAGGAGCTTTTACGGTCTTAATTCAACCATGCACTGAACTTGTTCTTTCTGAGTAATAGTTTTCCTGGGCCAACACTCCACAGGATAGAGAGAAAAATCCATCCTACAGAAGTATTATCATTAGAGACGTACAGTATGAGATTCCTACCAGCTTTTTTACTCCACAGCCTTATCTATCAACATAGAAAAAAAGGAAGTCCTGAGTTGTTTTTTTCCTCCAAGTCCTAAATGAATTTTTAGACCACTGATCTTCCCTCCCATGAAGAGCAACTAAGACTGATTGATATACATTATAGTACCAAGGACTTCCAAAAGTAATGATCAGTTGGCACTCAGAATTAAGAATATCTCATCAGATTGCTGTAAATTAGCTTTCAGTCAAAAAAAGTGTCCAGGCAGCTGGCTTGAATCAAATTTCCAGCGTCCTTTGTTGGTCAGTTTCTCTCGAAGAATTGACAATCTATTGACCAAGAGCAAAGAAGCCTCGTGGTCCAGAAATTCAAGATATGTTCCTGTCTGATTGAAAATTAAAAGGTAGCATGTAAATTTCAAAATGTGGGTGAGGAGGAATAGATACTCTTATTGCTAAATGCAATTCAAGTAGTATTCTAAGTTTAAATTGCCCAAATGTAGTCACTATGATCACAAGCAGTAAAATAAAATTTTACAGAGTTGCATGCAAATGAAACCCTATAGTACCTGCTCAAAAATAAATCCTACTGCATATAAAGGGGCTTATTCCCAAAGAAGCCCAGGACTGACATTTCAGAAGAGCAAAGGACAGAATAATTCACACCCACTTTTGACCCGGCAGGATCTCAGTCCTTGGGTTTACGACTGGAAAGACCACCCTTTAGGGGAAAAAATGGTCCTGTCTTTGAAAGAAGTTTCCAATACCCTTGCAATAAGAACGTTGCAACTATAACATAATGTGTATTTGAACTGCAGATTTGGTTACTGTATTAGTGACAGAATCGCCTATTTTAGACATAACCGGTTTAATTGACCCTGCCAGGATTCCTGAAAATCGTCTGAAATCACTCCTTCATTTGCTGTAAGTTGGCATTGCCTTACATTCACGAGGTAAGGCTAAAATACTGTCAAATAAACGAAACAGCAGAAGTTATTGCTACGGCAGGTTTTAATACAAAATAACATTTATTTCTAGGTTTTCTATGAAATGAAAACAGAAGGGAGAAACAAACCAAAAAAGCCCTGTTTGAAACGGCAAGAAGTTTGTTGCTGAAACCAGACAGCATTTTTCATTATATCCAGGTCAACCACAGCCTTTGGATCGAGCCCAAAGGACAGTTACAAATAATATTTACTTTTTAACCTTATTTACACATTATAATTCCCCTGGGAACAGACAGAACGAAGCATTAATTTTTTTACAATATGTTTAATCTCTATGATGATGTGTTTCGAAAATGAAAACTGATTAACCGTTTCGTTTGCCGTTAATAATAACTTCGCCTACAAATTACATTAATAATTTAAATTTCCATTTTTAACATTATGCTATAGACTTGCTGGTATACAGATACAGATAGAAGTATGGATGCGTCCCGAGGAGAATATCCATGTTTACAGCTATATGCAAAATATAATAATGAGGGACAACTTTAACAATAAAAATGCATTTACTCATTTTTGTTTAATCAACACACCTAGAGGTTTGCCAAGTTTCACACATTTGACCACTTGTGGTTGCAACAAATAGAGTGAAATGAAATCCAGATCACCTAAAAATCAGGCGAAAACATGGTTGGGGAAGTGACTTTCCATTGTTACTCACAGAAACCGACAGAAGAATTCGGCATCACTGGTGTCCATAGACACGTTACACATTTTGGGCTATAACATTTTGCAAAATTCTGCCCTGCCCTAAATCAGTGGCAATATGGCTCGTTCGCTCGGCTGCCGACGAGACTGCGCCTTCTTCTCCTTGGCTGCTCCGCGAAAAGGTGCTGTCAGAAGTCCGCCCACAGCTCCAACTTGGAAGAAATCACTCCGCTGCTTTACTTTCCGGGGAACTTACTTCTAACTGACGCGTTTCGTATCTGAGGGTAAACGAAGTTTAAGACCCGCTGCGATGCCCGCGGGGAATAAAACTCTCGGTTAGACCAGGTCACTCTCCCGTTGCCTTCCGAGGATTCGCTGTCCCAGCGTCTCTTGCGCACTTCTCAGATGTATGCACACGCACAAACATATATAATATATATCTCTATCTCTCTATGCATATATGTACACCCAGAAACATCTAGCGGTCGAGATCCGGTCATCGGCTTTGCGGTCATCGGCCTACTGCTTGTCTGGGGCGCTGTTCACCAATGGCCCGTAGAGCCCGTTTGGGTACGCCTGCTCCTTGTGCACGCTGGCGGCGGCGGCGGCAGCGGCGGCCGCCGCCGCTGCAGCTGATCTGTCCCGCATGAGGTCGCTGAAGGCGTACTCCATAGGCGGCCGGAAGCCCAGCGTGGGCATTAGCCCCGCCGTGGAGTAAGGGGTCATGAAGGCCAGGCCGCGACTGTGCGCCGCTGCCGCCGAGTAGGCCAGGCGCAGCGGGCTCAAGCCCAAGTGGGTGCCTAGAGGATAGGCACCGGCCTCAGCCGCCGCCGCGCCGAAGTGGGTAGCGTTGGGCTGCAGAGGCGAAAAGGCGGAGCGGCTGCCCAGCGCGCCGATGGCGGGGGTCATGGCGCCGGCCAAAAGAGGGCGGTGATGCGAGGTACCGCCAGCCGACGAAGGTTGCAGGCCACCCAAGGTCCCCGGCGCGTCTCCAGCAGCCCGTGCCCAGGTCTCGTCGCTCGCCTTGTCCGGCCCTGCCGTGCTGAGTCCAGAGGCAGAGGAAAGTCCTTGGCCTGGGCTGCCGCCTGCTCCCCGGTGGTGATGGTGGTTGTTAAGGATCTGCTCGATGGCCTGCACCACATCCCCGCCGCAGCCGGCCAGAACGAGCTCCAGCACGCTGCGTTTGTGCGCGGGAAACACGCGCGTCAGGATGTCCAACGGTGTCCGCTGCTGCCGGCTGCTCCCCGCCACAGCGGCCGCGGCAGCAGCGGCCAAACCAGGCGAAGGAGCACCCGCTTCATCCCGTTCTGCTTCAGAGCAACCCGAGTCGGAGCCCAGTGGGCTGACGGAGCCTGGGCTCTCCTCCTCGGCTCCGCCGCCCCCGCTGCCATCTTTGGCGCCTTTTGAGACTGGCGAGCTGAGGGAGGACTCGCCGTCGCCGTTCTCCGAGCCCGAGCCACAGCCGTGACGAGTCGGCTCCGGGGATGAGGTCCCTGGCGCGCCGTCTGTCCCATCCGGCGACAACGGCTTACTCTGCTGAGGGGTCACGGAGCGGCTGGTCAGAAGCGTCTTGGGGAACAAGTCAAATTTCTGCAGCTTGACTTCTGGCAACGAGAGACAGAAAGAGCAAGCTGGGCGAGGTTCTCCGTGCCAGCGTGTCCCGCCTCCGCCACCCAAGTGTCGGATGGGGGCCCATTAAGTACTTCACCTCAACAGAAATGGGAAAGCGGATGGACATAAGCTGAGCGCTTTCGGCACTCCCTGATGGTTTGCAGCAACCAGGGAACTTAGTTCAGTGACTACTCGTCTTTCAGTACCACAGCAAACCCATCTAGTGAAACTTGCACACGTCTAGTGGTAGGTCCACCCCAGCCTGATTTCACCCACTATTCTGTCCATCCCTACCTTACGCTGTCTCTTTTGGCTTCAGGCCTGCCCTCCCAACCTGCCGCCCCCACCCCGCCGTATCTTGCCGTCTTGTCTTTCTTCCCCTCCCCAGATGGCACCTGCCGGGAGACCGTCGCCTCACCTTGGTGACCTTCCTAAGGAGCCACTTTAGGATACGAAATCAAATCTCGTCACTGGAGCTGGGGCGCCTCCTGGCAGAACTGTATCGTTGGGATCGCTAGAGGGCGCTATCTTCTCTTTCGTCTCCCGCGTCTTTGGCTGGGACGGCCGAGGAGGGCGCCCCCAAAACATCCAAGGAAGACGTTCCCCGACCTGGTCCTCTTAGATGCATCGGAACACAGCTCCTGTCATAACTTCCAGTCGGGCCGCTGAAGAAAGTTCTTGGAGGTCTAGAAGGCAGCCAGGTTGGGGAAGGCTCAATTCGAGGCTGATGCCAGCTGCGCCAGGCCTCTGTATTTTTGAGCGGTCGTTTACTTTGTGGCAATGCTAAGGTACTTACCTGGAAGTAAATTCAGTGACGTCAAACAATTACAAGGACAGTAAGTGCAACCCAAACGGGTGTGAAAGAAATTGTGGATGCGGGGGAGGGGGGAAGGGAGCGATAAAGAGAAGGAATTGCTAGGAAAAAGCAACAGTGTGAGCCCTTGCTGCATTTGACAGGGCAAACACAAGCGGGACTATAAACTATAAATGCCTGGCTAATATCTCATTGTTAAACGCAATGGCTATTTTTTTAAAAACTCCGTCAGGGACTTGGGAACTCCTCATCTTATAGATCGGTGATGAAATCCTGATCGGCTGCAAATGCTGAGATCTGCCGTCTGCAAATTGTGTTAAAGGGCGAACTATTGATGGCTGCGTGGAACGGAAGCGCATTGAGCGTGGGACGGAGAGCGCGGGGAAGAGAGTCCAGACGGACTGAGAAGGAGCAAGAGGTGGAACATGGGAAGATGGACAGAAGCATCAAGGGAGAAGGGGCTCGTTTTTAAGCGCGCGCAAGGCTGCCTAGGTAAAGATTAGGAAGGGTGGTTTTAAAATGAATACAATGAGCAAGATTAACCCCGCTTTCCTCCTTTGCGCTCAGCTGGAAATGAGTCCCATTCTAAAGTCCGTGCAGACCTCCTGAAGCCGAGGGGTTTTAAACAAGGCCCAGGAACCCAGGTTGGCTTCAGGAGGTCTGTACGACCTGAAACATCAGGAGAACGTTTCAACAGGATTTCCTCCCGTCTGTCACGTTTGCTTAGGGGGACAGCCTAAGTCCCACGGCGATGGGGAGACGAGCGCCTTTTAGCTCGTCGCCAACGGGTCAAGGTTGGGTGCGCGCTAGCTCCTCACCTGAACCCCCCGAGCTTCCATCCGCGCTGCACACCGAGCCGAAGACTTCATAAGCGGGCCGCGGTGGGATGATGCCGTTGGCCGCGGCCAGGGCCAGCCCCTCGGCCGTGCCATAGAGCAGCTGCAGCTCGCGGGCCTCGTTCTCCTCCTGCGCCTGCTGCCGCCGCAGCGCCACCTGGGCGGCCATGACGCGTTGCCGCTCGGCGATCAGCGTGCACTTGGCGCACAGGCAGTCCTTCCAGCGGCAGTAGCGCTTGTGGCCCTTGAGCGCCGACACTACGCCGTGGTTGCGGCAGCGAGCGCACTTGGGGGTGCGCGGATACTTCTCGGCAGCTCGCAGGAGCAACGGCGGGGCTCGCAGAAGGCTCCCGGCTACGCTCACCGGCAGGCTGGCCGCCGCTGCCGCCGCCGCCGCCGCCACCGAACTGGGGGGCACCGAAGAGGGCGCCGGGGGTACATTGGGCATCTCAGACCTCAGTTCCATCTTGACCGACAAGGGATGCCGTGGCTTCCAGGGAAGACACAGAGGTGCAGGGCCCTCTCCCCACCAATGCTCCTTTTAGTCAAGCTCAATAAGACTTCCGCGGGTTAAACAGGGCCGGGCAAACAGCAGGGCCTTCCTGGAACGACCCACCGTCCCTGCGAAACTTTAGCGGGTTGCTCAGCTCGTCTAATAGCCTGGGTCCCTCCAGCCACTCTGAAGCCGGCAAAATTACAAAAATTAAGATTTTTCTCTGAAAAGTCTGAAACGTCTCAGTCCTTCCCCCGCAATCTCCCCCCTACCCTAGAGCGCATCTGCGTTACCTAACTTCGGCGAAGTAAACCAGGTTTACTCTTCGAAGAAGTAAACAAACAACGCCCCCCGACCTTTTTTGTTGCTCCGACGCAATCCCCCACAGAATGAACGTGGATCCTTGGGTAGCGGAAGTCTGGGCTTCCGTGCTGCCCCCTAATCAAAACCCCAGAGCTCCGAAACCATCGAAATGGCTCCTCAGCCATTCCATCTCTTCTCAGCAGCCCGGCAAAGCAGAACTCGCCCCTGCTCGCTCTCGCTGACTTCTTCTCTAGCAAGAAGTTACGGTGCAACCCGACAGTAGCCGCTCCCTGCCACGATCGGAGCAAAGGAGAACAGCTGCGCTCCCTCGCTTGCCAATGTTACAAAACACTGTCCTGACAGAAGCGCGCACAAGCCTCTGGAGACGTAACAGCCCCAATGCCTGTCCAAGATTTCAGCTCGTCACAATCGCACGCAAGCCAAACCAGCCGTGTCAGAAGACAGAATACTCCTCTGACCCCCGCCAGGTTTCAGACTTCACAGTGCAACAATTTCCAACTTCCTGATTCGCGCCCACAACCCTTTCTCAGCCGCCCTCTAATTTTACTCACTCTACTCTATCCCTTCCTCCAGCTTTGGCCCCACCAGCCAAACTGCCTTCTACAGGCAGCCGAATCCAGGCTGGACCCCCCTTTCCTCAGCCCCAACTTTGCATGTGCGACACTAAAGAGGGCGAGAGTTGCCAAGAGATAGAAATCTTCGCCGAACCGCCCGCGAGCGCTTGCTCTATTGTTGCGCCTTACGTATCCATTAGACAACATTTGACAACAATGTGGCGCCTGCCATTGGCCGAGAGAGGAAAGAGCTTTTCTGATTGGCCACTCGGATGTCTACAGTGTCCACCCGAAGCTTCTTTCAAATAAACTGTTTTGGGAAGGGGGGGGCTAAAAGGGTCCAAAGGGGGAGGGGAAGATTCATTGGGGGAAAAAAACCCACAGCAAATAGTTTCCATTTCTCTCCCCCCCCCCCTCCATTTCTCTCTCTCTCTCTGTGTAATTTCTCTGTTACCTTGTTGTCCAGGCGTTTGTTAAATCCACTGAAAACAGTAGTTGCTTTGCCAACTGATTGTGCGCTCTGCACCTCACATTTTCCTGGGGTGTCACTTGTCAAGGGTGGGGAGAAGGACGGAAGATCTGATAGAAAAGTGGCCACTAATTTGATGGCCGTCTTGATGGTTTCGTTTTAGAGCACAGATTAATTTTTGCTTTTCTCTTACGCCTCCTCCATCTGCAGGTTCAGCGGCTGCCCTGAAAGGGAATATCAGTGAGGTACAGTATTACATTTTATATTTGGGAAAGAAAAGGGGAGGCTAACCGACGACGTAGCTATTACATACTTTGGTCTCTTTCCTTCTCTCAGATTCAATTATTAATTGCTTGTTTAACTAAAAATCAATCAAGTTTATTTCGGACTTTCCAGTGGGACAATTAAAACAGGGAATCGATCCGTGAGCAATTACCCTCGCTACCACTGGATTCATTTGCTTTTTAAAGAATAGATTGTTTTTGTTGTCGACTATCATTTGCCTGACGTGCGGTGCCTGACGTCACACTCCTTGGGACTGGTTTGTTTTGAAGAAGCCACACAGGTCAGCGGCGAATCCATTTCGGGAAAGCAAGGCGTCCCGTTTCCAAGTTAATCTAGCCCGAGAAAATGGTCTGGACAACTTTGTCGGCTTCTCCCCAAGAGAAGGCAGTTTCGAAATTTTGGTAACAAGTGTATTGGTGCAGGTTCACTTTTTTCCTCTCTATGCCAGAGAATGAATGGGGTAAGAATGGTCAGCAAAACGTGTACGTGTGTCTTACATGTATCTCCAAGAAATTTGAAAGGTTGGCGAGCCAATCTCTACTTGGTATTCTTCGGAAATCTGTTGCATATTAACCATCCCCGGAGTAGCAAAACTGGAATAATCCTTTCCTTGCTAGAGGTGACAGTCTATCTTTCCAGAGAAAAGCTCCTGGCAAACTAAAGGCATAGGAAGTTTTCTTTTCTTTGCAACAGTTACGTTAGTTCTACACGTGTGTTCAAGGGAGCAAAATCTCCCTCCTCAAATTTCGCTAGAAGTCGCCGAGATTTAGTTAAATTAATGTCTTAACTCATGGTTAAAAGCCCCTTCCCCCTTCCCAGAAAGGTGGAAGCGTCAGATCTAGACTGAACACCCCTTTCCGCGGCCCGAGGGAAGCCAACCAACGTGGGTATGGCCAAGAACTTGCTCGGCGCCCTGGGGCAAGGGAGGGAAGCCTTTGGTTCCCAAGATAGGTTTCTCCTTGACCGAGTGAGAAGGCAAGTCCCCTTTTTTGCCTGCTCTGGCGGAATCTACTTGCCCGGAATAATGCACGTCCCCCTCCCGCTTGGCTTCCCTTCCCAAGTGGGGGGTTTGCATTATTCCGGAGTCCCCCTCCCTTATTTTTTAATTGTCACCGAGGAGCCTGAATGAAGCTGGCCAACACAGGAGTCCCGCTTTTTGCAGACGAGGCTGTTAGTCAGGAAAACTATATTCTGGCCATTGGAGAGAGAGAAATTTTAAAAACAGAAGCAGCAGCCTGGGGACCAACAGACCAATATCTCAGTAGGTCTAGTGATCAGTTGGTTTCCTTCTCCCCCTAAAACAATTGGAAGAGTTTTAGAGGGAAGGATCTCTTATAAAGACAGACCAGCGAATCTCTGAAACTAGCTGTGCATCTTGCTCACATCCTAGTTTCCAGGTGATTCGTTGTTCTGGTTTCTGCTGGTGTTTTAAGACAGGAAATGTGATTTGTTTTTGTTTTAAACGCGGAGGACTTTTGAGAACTCTTTGACTGAAGAACTCGGATATGACTTTTCTCTACCAGTCATACATAAGACAAAAACAAAATCCAAAAACCTGAAATCTAAACTGCATGGAATAAAAATCCTGACTGTCTCTGATCTTACAAGAAAAATTCACAGTGAACAATGTCATTTTACAATGACATTGAATATGATATGATACAATTAAGTACAGTTCTGTGATTAAAAAAAAAACAGGGATATCCAAGACTGAGGCTGTGCTTATCTCCACCTGATCAGCAGCAAAGCTTCCACCAATAGGAAGAATTGTGCCAGTGACCAGGCCCTTTGCAGAAATAACTGGGCCTAATCTTGCTTGGTTCCAAGAGACTTCCTGATTTAACTCTACATTGTTTCACAAAGGGGTGTGAAACTACAGTATAGATCAACATCTATTTGAGCATCTGCTTTCACACCTTTCCCCATTTTAAAAAAAAAATGAAACCATCATGAATTTCAGTCTTTTAAATCCCAAATGCTATAATTATCTAGTTGGCTGACCAGATAAATCTCTGCTACGATAATTAACTTTTGCATGTCATATATAAACAGCATGAAATTTGTTTATCTGTATAGACATCTCATGTTAAGAATTAATTGGTTGTTTAAGGCTTATATTTGTTTTAAATTAATAAAAAGGTAAGGGATATTATGTCTTTCTAATCAGTGTCCAGATACTGAATAATCCGGTAAGCATATTTTTCCACTTCCCATGTAGCTTTGCTTTGTGATGAAGGAAGGAAGGAAGGAAGGAAGGAAGGAAGGAAGGAAGGAAGGAAGGAAGGAAGGGAGGAAGGAAGGAAGGAAGGGAGGGAGGGAGAAAGGGAGAAAGGGAGAAAGGGAGAAAGGGAGAAAGGGAGAAAGGGAGAAAGGGAGGGAAAGGAAAGTTCCCTACACCAAAGTGTGAGTAATTTAAAATCAGGACCGAATTTTAGTAAGTTTAAAATATGTGCTATTTGGGGCAAATTAAGTCAGGCTTTATAGCACCACAACAACATGCTAGACATCTCTTGTGTGGAATTAACTAAGAAAAGAGTCCGCCCCATTCATTAGGGCAACACACTAAAATCAAGATTCGCTTCTTAACAAACATATTTTGGAACTGGGGCAGAACGTGGGGGAGACGTATTTCCCCCAAGATATAGGAAGAGCTCCCGAACTGCTTGCCCCCGCATCTCGGCTCGCGTGCCACTTTCATGCGTGAGAGGAGAGCGGCCCGACTCTGCTGGACCTACTTTTTCATTTCTCCAAAAAAATCGATGAACATCAAGGAGGGAACCTCCTTCTACACTCCTCCCCCCCCCCCCCGCACCATTCCCATTCAGTTTCTCGGGCTGAGTCCTTTCCCGCGGCGGTGGCAGCGCCGCTGAGAGAAGAGCTAACTTGGCGTTTGCTTCTCTTTTTATGGGCTTTAAGGGAGCCTCAAAGGTCGCCGCTTCGCTTCTTAGCTGGAACCTTCGCCAGGAAAGCGCCGGCAGCTCCGCCTCCGGTCCCCTCGAGGCAACAGGCTCGTGGAGAGACCCGCCAAGGTTCCCAAACGAGCCAGCGATTCCCGCCCCCGCAAGAGGCTTTCTGGGAGGCTTCGCATTCGCTGCTTTTCCCGTGCTGTTTCTGCAGCGAAAAGACCCCCTGCGGCCGCCCTCGATCCCCAGAAGGGGAATTACCTCCCTGGGTATTAAAGGCAGGGCCTTCGGGAGACTCGGGGAGGGGACCAGGGTCCCTTTGAGGCTCCACTTTCTTTCTTGACACGTATATCCCCCCCCCCGTTGTTTTTCGTTTATTCGTTTTATTTCTCCAGTGAAACACACGCCTCCCTCTGCTCTTGTAAATGCTTCAAGTACTCGGGCCCTTCCCTAAGTGGGGCTCCTGGGAACCTGGTCCCCCAAAGGAGCCTTAAACAGCTAACGGTCTCCTTGCAGGCTGGAATCCAGACCCCCTGCCCGCAGACTCCTTGTGGCTGGCACTTTGTGACGCCGCATGCTTTTACACCAGTCCGCAAATGGTGGGGTTTATTGGGCGCATGGTTTCTCCCCAGGAAAAGCCATCTCTCGGCCATCTCCCTCGGGCTGAAGCCCCGCTGGGTTCAGCGCGGGGTCCTGCATCGAAAGGCTGCATCCTTTTCAGGATTTTCTCCGCAAAGCAGCTTCAGGCTACATTCCAGATTCGGCTGCAATGCTCTTCAGAATCCATCCAGGCTGGCTTAAACAGTCGGGGATTCGCGACTGTTAGAAAAATGGGGCAGGAAATCATGAATCCTAGAAAAAACAGACAATAGGTGTGTTCACACAACACGTTGGACCAGGCCCCTTAGCGGCTGCATTTGCCAGAAACGCGAACTTCGCCAGGTCTCAGACTAGGCTAGTTGCTTCCCCCTTCCCTTTTTGTTCAAGGGACTTAGAAGGTTGTAGGAGCGCAAGCCATTTGGTTAATGTACAGTTCAATGTGTTGTGCGAAGCCGTCAAATAGGATTCTAATTCAGTAACGGAGTTAAACATGTGGGGATCTAGCCTTTATTTGGGGCTGGACTTCCCCCTACTGAGTACCTTAAGAATTACAGAGCGAGGCCAAATATCATCTAGAGCGCTCCGAGACAGCTTTAGGGCACAGGTTATCGGACGAATGTCAGGAGGCGACTCCGTCGAGGCTTCCCAACCTCGAAGCTCCGAGAGATCGCCTTCAGGCTGAGCTCGTTCGCTGGCTCCTTGCGGTCCTGCAGCAGGGAGCCCCGACAGAGAGCAACAGTAGCTGCGCTGGGCCTGCGGGGTGGGGGAGCAGGGGAGAGGCGACATCTTCGCCCTTTCGTCCTCCCCCCCCCCCCCGCCCCGATGCTCCGCGCTGGGTTGCCCGCGGCCTCTGAGCAGAAAGGATGGGGAGCTAATTCAACCTGAGTGCCAAGGGAGGACATGTGGACAGCTGGCGGAAGTTGGGCACCTTTTTCTCAAATGAAGGGAGCCAAGTCCAGCGGGGAGGGGCGCGAGGACGAAAACAAAACCAGCCAATAAAACCAAAACCAACCCCAACCCCAACCCCAACCCCAACCCTTCTCTCTGCAGCATCCCAGAATTAGAAGAAATCCTGCAGCGGACAGGTTGAACGGATCGGGAAAGTTAACCCAGAAAAAGGGGAAGGAAGCCTCAATCATACACCCACCCACCCTGCCCCATGGGTCTTAAAACGATTTTTCTCTCTTCCAAACAGCAGAACATGAGTCGAATCCATACTATTAATTATAATTCCTATTAATAATCAGCACAACCATTATTGGCATTATTTCTATTACTAGTATTATATTTTCTACAGTGCCCCGAAGCCTTCCAGATGTTGCCGTAATCATCAAGCATTCAAGAGCTTTATGAATGTGTGGTTTGTTTCTTTAAACAGTACAGGTAATTAATTATGACCCTTAAGCAGATATATTTGTACATCTGCTTCTTCTTTTTTTTCATACTCTCGGATATCACATGCACTTGGAAACAATTTTACTTTGAAGAAAGTCTCGTCCACTGGACTTTAAGCACAAGTGACGGGACTAAGACATTCATTACCGGAATATAGCTGCTGCTGCTGCTGCTGCTGCTGTTGTTGTTGTTGTTGTTGTTGTTATTAATATTATTATTAATATTATTATTAATATTATTATTATTTGCCACAAACATCAGGCAACGATTTCTCTCCGTTAAAGGTACACCTGATTAGGATTTATCGGAACACATTTTTAAAAGCATCCTCTCTCCCCTCTCCAATACATAGGTATTGCTTTAGATGATTCCAAAGGTGCCCCTTCTTATTTTTGCCAAAAGTTTCCAAGGGTGGAATCAAACTCCTATTTGCACGGACAAAAGCTTAATTAAAAGATTATTCCTACTGTCTAAAAGCGAGGGTAGTTCTTCCCCAAGGCAGGAGGCAGGGGAGGAGAAAGAGAAGACGCTGAAGAAATATAGTTCTCGCTTGGCATATATTCATCCAGCTTCCCTTCAAGGAGCCACTTTGCCAGTGCTTCCAATAATGTTAGCGATCTTTAAGGTTTCAATTGTTCGTGGGGGTTTTGCCACTGACTTTTTCATTATTTACCTACTGAATCAAAGTAAGCAAATCCCATCTGTTTTCCCTCCTGCTATCAGCTTCACTTTTAATTATCCGCCCAGCAGCCTAATAGAGATGATATTAAACTAAATCTTTTTGACATTAAAAGTAATTATCCCCAAACCAATATTACAAGAATGAAAATTACCCAACCCGCCCGCCCTCCTCCCTAGCGTGCTTTCTCCGCCTAAATAAAATAAAATAGACGCTCCTTCCCGTCTCCATTCAAGCTTGGTACTTAAAAGTTAAGTTGATTTGACATGCAGGCGAGATTGGAAACATTTAAAATATGATTGAGAATGGCCCTTTTTAAAAAGAGAGAAAAAGTCCCGTTCTAACTTTGGGAAAACTCTTCTTGTTCCTTCCTAAACCGGAGAGTGGTTGCAAGCTAGGACGATTTGGAAAGGGAACGACATATGCAGGTGGGGTGGAGAGTCCATGCAAGGTGGAGGCTGAAGAATTTTCTGCTTTCCTCTATATTAGAAAAATCTCCAATCAACACAGCCTCCTTAAACTTAAATTATTATCATTATCCTCATTCTTATCATCTGAACATTATATTGGCTTTGTGCAAATGCCATAGATGCGATGTAGACTAATCTTAATGAGGACTAGAAACTGGTTCGCCTACAATTTGCCTCCAAATTAGCGGCTTCAGAGCCCTGCGGAGCCGGGAGCTCTCCATCGGGCGCTTCAGACCAGCCTTCGGTCTTTTTTCCAGCATATATTGGGCCAAACATGGTAGCTCCTCCTCGCCCACAAAAAGGATCCCTTGATACCCGCGGCTCACGTGCCTTTGGAATCGAACCAGCGGAACCTCCTTCTGTATATCATTTATGACGGGGGGGGGGGGACTGGGGGAACAAGGGAGGGTTGAGACCCACAGGTGGTTCCTGTCAGGGCTCACTTGGAGGCCGCGGGAGGGAGGGAGAGGCTGAATCCTCCGATCGAGAAGACCGGATTCACGACTGGAGGACTCTCCGCCTACTTTTCTCCCGAGCCACCAGATTTGCTCAGATGTATCCTCCTGGGTGGGTGTTCAGTTAAAATCCAGCAAATCGGTAAAGGGACTGGTCTGCTGCTCTGCCCAGAGCTTCACCTGCCGGCCTTCCCTAAGCTGTTGACCTCCAGCGGACTTGACCTTCAAGTCTCAGGATTTCCCAATCCCCACCAGCAGCTGGGCGTCCGGCCGCTTCGGGCTGAGGAAGAGCGATCCCAGCCCAACCCCCTGCTCCCAGCCAGGGACGGCTAAAGGCTTCTCGGAAGACGCTTCCGCGTCTTTTCTCCCGGAACTGGTCTTCTGAACCGGGGCTCACCGTCTGCCTAAGAGACCTTCGCCCGCTGTCCGTCAGCCAGGAATCGGCATCACCCCGACTTGTACCAGCGAATTCCCCAAATTATTAATCCGCTGTGCAAAAAAAAAAAAAACTTGGGGGGCAAGGGGAAACCTTCTTGGTTTCTACCTGATCTAGGCGGTCCTCTGACTGGATGGAGCACATTGTGCTATGAGTAAATGGCCATTTCCCCCCCAAACTATTATTTTATACGAACCCGCCTCACGGTTTTCTGAATCCTTTTTTTTTTAAGAACTAAAAGTAAAATAAAACAGTCCTGGTATTTTGGGACAATATTTCGATAATTCCTGCGTTTTCACATTTCACCAGCAGCTACAAAGACCTGGGCAAAATATATTATCACATCGCACCGATTCATGAAAGAGCACTGGTAGCGTTCATCAATCTCAAAAATAAGCATTACTTTGAAAGAAAAAAAAATATCCAGTTGTTACCACAGCCTCAATATCTTTTATTTTTGTTTTTCTGGAAAGCTTTTTGGAAACTGGAATTTGTGCCTCAGCGTCTCACACAACATTTATTGGCTCTCCTGCTTTGTGGACGGGAGGGGGGGGGTTGGTAGTCAGCCCCATTTCATTGCGCAGGTATTCAGTGTTTTCCTTTCCAAACTTCTTTTGGGCGGGGGGGGGGGACCAATAGAAGAAGGGGTGAAAGTTATAAACGCGGGATGATGTTGGCTTCCACCCTTGTATAATCAATCGTTCAATGGAGCTGACTGAATCTTGACTCACCCCAATTCCGGAATAATTAATCCCTGCCCAAGAAGATGAATTCCGCTACAGAAAGCTTTCGGCGTACTTCATTTCAATGAACTCTTGCTTTGCATGTCTGTTCTTAATCAAACCTTCGCATGTACGAGGTTACAGCATTTTCTTCTGTGGCAGTTACATTTATTCAGTAGGATTTAAGGATTAAAAAAAGGGGGAGAAGCTTTATTTTGTTGTTTTGCTTTGCTTTTCGGTCACTTACGTAAATAATTTATCCTAGATCCCCAAGATCTACTGTTGGCTGACACCCGGCAAAAGAAAAGCCTTGCGGGGAGGGTGGGTTCCGTGGGCCCAAGTAGCGCGACTTCTCCCTCCTAGCAATCTTGTTCTTCTACCTCAGGTATCAGCCCTTCCATTTCCGAACAGCCACCCAGTGCAAGCCAGCCCTCCTTCCTCCTCCTCCTCCTCCTCCTCCTCCTCCTCCCACGCTTTCCGAAATTGTTGCCAGACACGTCTCCGATAAATATGCGTGTTTTCAAAATGTTGTCGTTTGTAAGAACTCAAATCTGAAAACAGAGTCCTCTTCTCAAAAAGGGATCAAGAAAGTTTGGGAGAAATGCCACCAGGACTCAGTGGGTGGCTCACGGGTAATCTATCATTATCCAAAATCTTCACTCTTACTTCCTATCACATTTCTCCAACTCCCCCCGCCCAATAAAAGAAAAAGCGAGTCTCTCCTACTTGGGAACTCCCAACAGCCAGGCTCGCAGTCCCGAGTTGGTACTGCAGCAATTCGAGGCCTCGGCGAGCGCCTGCTGCCCCCGGCTGGTCCCTGACCCTGATAGCTGGGCTATGAGCTGGGGGGCGTTGGCAACCCTCCCCAAGCAAGGGAAGTTGGGCTCATAGTGCGGCCTGTTGCCAGTCCGAGCTCGGAGCTTGAGTTCGTGTCCGTGAAGGAAAGATCAGGCAAGCTGGCCACCTCCGGAGGTGTCGGACTACAACTCCCATCACCTCCGCGGCTCCAGAGAGGCCCTAAAATGCACGATCCCAGGAGACGGTGGGAGAGAAGGGCCGAACGGCTCTCGCGGGGAATGGCTGGGCACCAGAGGGTTACTTTCCGAAGCGTCTGGAAAGCGCTCGGCTCGGCTTTCAGGCGTCCCCGTCAGAGCCGGGAAGGGTTGCCTTTTCCTCCGGCCGAGCCCAGAGCGTCCCCTGCCTCTCGAAAGGGAGCTGGAGCTGGAGCCGGTGCCGGCCGGGGCTGCCCCTCCTAGGCTCTTTGCCTCCTTCCCTTCTCCGAGCGAGTTCCCACCTTTCGCCCGCCCGCTTGACGGCCCCCGCCGCGCTTCCTCCCCCGGTTTCCCTTGAAGACCTGCTAAACTGAGCTAATTTTAATTGCATGTTTCAACTTTGCTAATTAAATCGAGGGGGCTAATTAAAAGTGACTAAGGAACAGTTTTAATGCAACCGTGTTTTTCTCTCTTTGCGGCGCTGCCTCCCCCGCCGCCCCCCGTCTCTCCGCGCAACTCCTCCAGAGCTCAGTCCGGCCAGCTGAGAAGCCCCCCCCCCGACGAAGCTCCCCAAGCGCTGGCGAGGCTGCGGGTGCGCTCCCCCCCGACACCCCCTTGCAGGCTCCGGGCCTCGGCTGGGAAGGGGCGAGGGCGTTCTTCCAGGCGCCGCTTGCCCGGAAAGGTGCAAAGCTCGGGCCTCTTTGAGCAGGAGGATGGTGGCGAGGGGGCCCTCCGCCCGCCCTCACCTGAGCTCGACAGGGCCCCGAGGGGGAAAGTCCTCCGTCGTGTGCAAAGGCGGGTCCAGGCTGGCGAAGCCAAAGTGGGGTGAGGGGCGAGATCCCTGAAAATGCACGATCGGGCTGATCGCCTCTAAAATGAACAGAACAAGGGAGGCTCTCAACCGAAGGGACAGCCGTAGGACCTCTCCCCTCCCCGAAAATCCTTTGCTAACCGTCCCATTAAATCGGGGTCCCCAGATGGACGGCCCTTTTCCTGCAGGCTTTCCTATCCACCCAACAGCCGCTCTCTCCACTTCCTTGCTCTAAAGAGGTCTTCCCGAAGGCAGCGCTTAGACCCAGCCAGGCCTCCTTTCTCCCCTTTCTTTGCACTCTTAGAGCTGCGAAAGTCAAACGTTTCGGAGCAAAACCATTGCTCCTTCCATAAAACACATATAGAAAAATCTGGAGCAAGTCCGCACAATCCGGGCTGGCCCTTAAACCCCGGGGGAGGGGGGAGAGTGCACTAGGTACCCGGATGGGTGTCATGACAACGAACTTTGTGGGGTTTTTAAAGACAATTTTCCGAACTTTGCTTTTAATTTGCATCTTTCCTTTTTCATCTTTTAACCAAGTCAAATAAACATCTCGATGTTGCACTACCAGCAAAAAGGTACAAAGCCTATAAAATACAAAGTCTTTTTGAAAAATTAATGCAGAAGCTTTGTAACCTATTATGGCATGAGAAACCATAATCCACACCTCCTCCAAAGACAAGAGATGTGCACAGATTGCTTCCAGCCATTCAGCAGAGCCCTTTACACAGCACCACTCTGCTTAAACTCCTGCTTCATTAAAGGGGGCACTATCCCAATTAATCAGCCCACTTTCTTCTCTTGGCAGCTGCCATCCAAAGACAAGGTCAGTTCCAGCAGTGAAAACTCTTAAACTTGGAGGGCCTATGGAGAAGAGCCTTGAGATACAACAGGTAGGAGTGACACCCTTTCAGTGGCAGTGAAATTGGCGTTAAAGCTCCCCCTGATTTGAATAACTCTGGACTGCACCCAGGACTAGTTTTGCCTGGGGTCCTTTGACTCTGGGAAAGAAAGAAGAAAGAGAGACAGAGACAGAGAGGAAGAGAGAGGGGGGGGGGAGAGAGAGAGAAAGAGAGAGAAAGAGAGAGAGAGAGAGAGAAAGAAAGAAAGAAAGAAAGAAAGAAAGAAAGAAAGAAAGAAAGAAAGAAAGAAAGAAAGAAAGAAAGAAAGACTTAAAAGGCATGATGGGTTTTCTTAGCCTCCTCCTTGTCACCACTCTACATTTCCACCTGCCCCCCTGAAGTTGGGAGAGCTCTTCTCCTCAGTTCCCCAAATTCCTGTCCAGACATTGCAGACTGCGAGCCCCATGGACTGCTCTGGAGGCAAACTTAGCCAATCTGACAAGAGGCTCCCCTTCCCCAAACAAACAGGCTCACCTTGAAAGACAAGGCTTCCTATAGAACCAGGCCCTGCGTGCTAATTGAGGGATCACCACGGAGGCAGTGGGGAGGAAAGGGCCTGACCAGCATTCCCACAGCTATTGTATGGATTTTTAGGCTCTTAAAGAACCGTTCCTTTTCTCTCTCTCTCTCTTTTATATTTCCCAGCCCCTCAGGCCTGGATTAAAGTGACAGACAATTTTCCCTTCGCACCTTATTGATGCTTAAATGCACTTTGAGGTAATGTGAATAGGGCGGAGTGGGAGGAGGAGGAGGAGGAGAAGGAGGGAAGAAGGAGCTCAGAGAGAAGAGAATAAAGTGTGTGTGTTTGGGAGAAGTACAAAGCTCTATCCACGCTTGAAGGTGGAACAGAAGCAACAGTTTGGGTACAAAGTATTACAGCAAAGGCTGGGAACTGGCTGTGGGCTCCACTGCCGCTCTCTTCCCCCCCCCCTTTTTTTTTAAACTGCATTAAGCCCTTAGATGGATCTAAAGCAGTCAAAGCCAGGCATTAAGAGTCCCCCTTGTCAAGATATCCACCTGAAAGAGCCCAGGATAATATACTTCCTCTGCTCCTTTAACACTGCAGGGGAAAATCTGAAACACCAACCTAGGAACCAGGCAAATCCTCAACACAGGGAAAGAAGGGAGGAGGAAGATGCGGGAATACTTTGTACAGAAGAAAGACTCCTGTTCCTTCAGTCTGTAGCCACAAGCATGCAAGGTGCAGAGGTGGGAAGGGTGAGATAAACATGACCCCAAACAGCAGCTATAATCGTGTGTGCAGATACACCTGGGAGGGAAGTAGCATTGTTCCCAGCACAAGGCCCACAACATTTTGCCTTGCATCTGCAGAGTCACCAAGCTGACCCTGATTATTTATTTTAGCGGTTGGTCGGTCCGTCTTTCTGGGTGGTTGGTGGTGTTTCCAAGGAAGGTCATGTCAGCCTATCACCTACCAGCTTTAAACATTTTTGGTAATAAAGTTGGCAGCAGGGATCACCATTTTCCCCAGAGATGGGCATTTGTGACTAACTGCATCCTATTCTACAAGAGTACCACAATCCTTCTTCCAAATGCCAGGTGTGCCACAAACCTCAAAGGAGCTGAAAGGGAGAGATGTCCCTTCATCCAAATGACAGTGAACATTTATGGGAAATGAGAGGCAGAAGGGCATGGGGCATTGGGGGCTTTTTGGGCTGAAATTCTTCCCTACTCCTGATCGTGTTTTGTGCCTTTCCCGTGGTACATATGCTGTTTAGGGTGGGAGGGGGAGGGAAAAGGAAACTTCAGCGTATCTTTCGGATGTTATATGAGTAGATGCTTACTTGATTATTATCTATCCTCTGTGCAGCAATCAAGGGCCATCCAGTTTTGAGGGTCTCGGCTATAGGTGCTTGGGCTTCCCTGACTAGAATTGCAACTCCAGACTGTCTCATAAAAAAACAATCATAGAAGGAGGATTAGGGAAATGTTTCTAGTTAATGGTTTATAAGAGAAGACTGCTTGATATCTTTGCCCCCTGACTAGGACTAGTTGTTGCCTCAGATATAAGAAAAGAAGCCTGTATACATCCAAATGTCTAATTATGATTAGTTCACCTAGTCTGCACTCTAAAAACACAGCAGAAGCAAGCAAAAACAGGAATCATTTGGCTTAGATGATATCTTCAATAACAACCCCTCATAAAGACATCAAGTATACCTCTTGTCTCTTTTCATTATCAAAAGGTGTTGCCAAATCAAGAATCTCAAAGCTGGGACACCGTAAGTTAGTGAAGCAATGTTAGGACATTTCTCCCTTGCTGTTGTTTTTTTCCAAAAATGAAACCAAAGACATCAACAGAGATTTGAAACATCTGGTGGTTTGATGCTGACCTATTGAGAAACTCAAAATGGGGGCTGCCCCCCATCTTATCATGCAGTACAAATTGTGTAATCAGCCACCCCAGGTAGGCAATTTTGTGGCAAGCCGAGCAGAAAACCAAGGGAAAGCGGCACTTTCCTCATTTATGAGAGGCTCATTAGCTGAGCTCTTCGCGGTGCCTAATGATCGGAGCCCTTTTAAATGATATTTTATATTATCCCAACCCTTCTCTTTAACTTCAAACATGTGTTTTGTTTTGTCTCTAAAAGGATCCAATGGGTTCTCTCTCCCACTCTTGCTCGCTCGCTCTCTGTTTTGTGTTGTTTTACTTTTGCTTGTTTTGTTTTGTTTCAGGTAAAACTCAATCATTAAAATTCAGCCCCCGTCTCTTGCATCTGCTTCGTCTTTGCCAAATGAATTGCAGGGTGAGAGAAAAGCGATTGCATTCAAATCACAGATGGGGTGCAGGTTTTGGGAAGAAATTTGAGAAACACCATTGTCCCGAATCAAAACTCAGTCCTTCGCTCCACAAAGGAGGTTGCTTTAAGCCCTCTGAGTTCTATGGCACTTGTTTTTTAAACTTTCAGGGTTTCACACAATGGCCTGCCACCTAAATGTCACAACCACTCTAATTCCAAGTGTGTCTCTCTCACTACAAAAAAATGGGTGGAGGCAGCAAAATGGAGGGAACAAAGTGAGGAAAGAGCAGAATCATATACAACCTTCTTCTTCATTGCTGGGCGATTGTTTTTTGTGAGCAGGAAGCCAGTGAAGATGACCTAAGCTCAAAGTGGACAATAGCTGTACCAGGGGAACAGTTTTGCTGAGTGTCCCCAGAGAACGATGAAGCTGAAAATTTTTAATTTATGCCAGCTAAATGAAACATACAAAGTATTAACAAAGGAACAGGAATTCTGAGCATGTTCAGGCTGCATTCTCTAAACAGTAACTTACCAAAAGCAGTTCCACTTATCTAGGGTGGGTGGGAACCTTCCAAACTACTCGGAGTGCTGGCATATCTGTTTAAAAAGAATTTCCCTGTAGTTCTTGTATTTGCTGAAGAAAAAGTACAAACATATGTAATGAATGTGTATGTGCATGACCATGCACACATAATTTAATTCAATAATTAAGCATCATGTAGATTTATCTGTTTGACTGTACATTATGAGGAATCAGGCCATAATGGCTTGTCCAACAAACCACAGTTCAAAATCTGAATTAGCATGATACACAAGTAATGTTGCCAATGCAGATAGCTGATCTGCAGCAAAAAGAAAATGGAGAAATTTCCCCATTACAGCTGGGCAGACAGGCCTAGAAGCTGAGTGCTGGAGAAGAGGTTTGGACCCACAAATTCCATGAGTTACTCAAATTCAGACAGAAGGAGGATTCAGCATTTTGTATCCCAGATTTTATCTAGATGGCAGCGCCTAGATGATCTTGGCTAATCTCCAAAAACAAATAAGCTGTGGTTAGTGTTTGGTTGAGAGACCCTCAGGAAACACCAGGGCGGTATAGTAAACTGTGAAGTCCCAAAAACCGTTACCCTTCTTCCACATCTTTGCCAGGAAAACTACACAGATGCGCCTGTGAAGTCACCAGTAGACAAGCCCAACTCAAAGAAAAATTTACTGATTTCTCCAGTTCAATTTTTTTTCTGGTAGCAGGACTGGAACATTTTTTTCCCTGAGAATCTGTAGCTCAGCCTTCCCCAGCTTGGTGCCTTAGATGTGTTAGGATGGCAACTCATTAATTTCTCAAGCAGGAATTCTGAGATTTCTATCTTACATATCTGCAGGGAAAAAGGCTACTAAAGATGTATTGCCAGTCAGAACAGATAGCACTGAACAAGACAGACCAACATCTTAACATAAAGTAATTATCTATGTTTCCCTGTGCCTGAATATCTTGGCTTTTTGAATTATAGTTTGTGTGGATTGCTTCATTCTGAAGCCTTCAGGGACAAAAGAGACAAATAAGATTTGTTATTGGTTTAAGCAGTCAAGTAGGGAATTTAAACACCCACTTGTACCAATTTTATGTAACATACCTTCTATCTGAATAGTAATTATTGCCCCTAGTAGGTCAGAATTTTCAACTTCTTCAGGAATGTGACAAACACCTCTGTATGTACTTAAATGAAAATTATGGGCTAGAAAATGCAAAAGGCATCACATCCTTCTTTAACAGCATGTCTTTCCAAATCCAAGAAAAACTCAGCTCTACACAAGTTATGTACATCTTTTCAAATGCATTTGATATAGATTTGCATGTATAACTTGTTCTCATCTGATAGACTCAAGGAGGCAATAATCGAAGAAAAACTGGATCTGAAAGCATCTAGAATAGCCTATCCTGACTCATTTCCCTCCAAGTATTTTAGATTACAACTCCCACCAATCCCAGGAAGACTGTGTGCGACACAAGGCACATTAAAATTAGCTCTCTTTTTTTTAATATTCTGTCACATGCTGAAAGAACTGGTCCATGGACATGTGATTTCATTCTTTCGAAGGTGGCTAGTCAACTCTGAGAGAAGCACATGGAACTGGCATACCATGTTTTGTTGTCAGAGGATGCATGTCAGTTAACACTTTGCCACTCACTCAGGTCAAGGTATACAAACCATGCATGTTATCTGAGCATAGGGGGAGGAAAATCTCACAGGTACTTCTGCTCACCCTTGGACTTAATTTTTCAGTAGCTAATTAGCTAAAATAACTTAGATTTGCTGCCCTTTCATGACATCCCTAATCTGGTGCCTGAGGCAGACCATCACTCTGACAAATGGTAGACTGGCTCAGTTTGTGGGAGAGAAAAACAACATCAGCAAGGGCATTATTGATACTCAGAAATCCTTGGACTTGCATTCTAGGCCCTTCAGATATTTCATTCTCATGTTTTTCATACCTTTGTAGACAATGAACATTTATACTGTATTTCCTTATGAATCTACAGAAAACATCCATATCTGTGATACAGATTGGATGTAAAGAGGATGAAGAAGCTTGAAAATCAAATTATCTCCCAATGCTTTAAATGAGTAAAAAATCACTTCGCTCCCCAAAGATGTCTTAGAAACCCTAAAACAGTTTAAAGTGTACAATGTTCCCAAATCACCCACAAAGTTGAGTTGCTCTCTCAGTCCTGAAGAAATGTGGATCTTTCCGGCTGCATCTGGCTGCCCTCTCATTGCAAAAATAATAGATACTGCTCTGGAGAGATTTGGGGTAACTATGTGATGTGATTTTCTTTGAAAATAAGGGGGCATTACTCTATACTTGGTAGAACGGTTATATTCATCATTCTCTTAAATCAACTAGATATCTGTAACCCTAAACTCTGGGGGGCTAGAAGCCCACCCTCAGATCGGAGGGGGCAAATGTCTAGAACTGCTCTTCTAAGCGGATTGCTGTCCTGCACATTCCTGAGGGTGAACTGGAGGCGTCCCATCCCCCAGGCCTTCATCCTCCAATGCAAACAGAAGTCGAGAAGATGAGACACTCTTATTTGGGGCACAGCTGTTTAAGATGTAAAGACCCTTTAAGCATTTGGGAACTCCTGCTTATAGCTCTGAGAAAGTAAACTTTGAATGACCCCTCAGGTTAGTTTAGTCTGAGATCCCAGAGCTGAAGGCTGGGTGGAACCAGCCTATGGGTTTTCCCGCCAACAAAGGACGGGTGTTGTATCACTTCCCCTGGAAATGTGCATGATCTTTAGGATGGGGATGGGCAGCCCCACACACACTGCTGCCTTCAAAGAAATCTTTTCTTCCACTGGGGCAGGCTGCCCAGGAACAAGACGCAACTTGTCGAAAGGTTGTGCAACACATAAACTAAGGCCTGCTTTGTCCAACCCAGTATAGTAAGCTTCTTTTCTGGTGGAGTGTTTTTGATAGACACAGACACACACAGACACACACAGACACAGTTTAGGGATACGATTTAGAAAGAATTACTTGACAGGACTACAAATTAAATGTCTGCTGTATACATTTACTTTTTTTGTACTGTGTTTGTAATTGGTTTTATGATTGTTATGATTTTATGATTGTTTGCCCCCACTTGTTTGAGATGGGCATCCATATAAATTGAATAAAATAAACAAACAAATAAATATGGGGATATGGTTTTATATTGTAGAATAGCATTCTTTACACTATACCAACCAATATGTTCGGTTGCAATGTTTTTCCTGACTCCCATCTTCTTTCCACCTACTCAGATAGCTTTACGGATCTAGCTGAGAGCGTATTAGCTGAAACCATAGTTGCTTTGGATTACAGAACTAATATGCAAAAGGACATTTTGCTTTGATATGAGGTTTTAAAGATGACCTGCCTCTCCTCATGTCATTCATAAGGATCTATTTGTTTCTGAACATTCAATCTACATCTGCACTGCTGCACATCTGGCTATTGTGGAAGTACCTTTCTTTAAGACAGCATTTATGTGGCACAAAGAAAACGAACAGTAAATCCAGTCAGGTGAATAAAAAGCATTCAGTGGGAGTGTTTCATTCTGGCTAGCTGTCAATGGTGATTCATAGCACAAGTAAGATCAACTGTATGAACAAAGGCCTCAAGAAAGACAAGAACGTTCTGTAGTGAGTTAAAGATTCCATGGATATATTGAGTCACAGTCTCACATTTGCTATTATTTCCAAAATGGCAGTCACACTTGTGTCTTCCTTTGCAGATGGAATCAACATACTCCAACAAAAAAAGTGCCAAAGAGAATATGTGAAGTTGTTCCAGTATATGATGCTGCTATGCTACTTACTCATATCTTACTCCTGTAATGAGATGATTGCAAATAAACTTTACCAAAATGATAACAACAACCTTGCATGATTGTACAATGTGAGACAATTCAAAAAGAGTGATAACAAAAATGTTTAGAGAATCAACTCAGCACTATCATGGACAAGAGGAAATGTAGCAGATTTGGCAGGTTTAGTAGACTTTTAAGTCTAATAAACTACAGACACGCATGCTCACACATACAATCTTTTTTTTTAAAACAACCTAATAAAGATCAGATAAAAGAAATTTGAGTCCAGGGCAGAAATGTAATTTGAGAAAGCAACTCAGACATGATCCTCCCTAGTTCTCATGAAGATAAAGCTGGGGGGGGAGGGGGCGCACATATTTGGACTTGCAAGATTCTGTTACTGTACCCTTATTCTGTTACTGTAGCCTTATTATAAAAGTAGTATCAGCATTCATAACTTTGTTTCCCTGGTCTGGTCTACCTTTTAGGGCTGACAGATATGGAAAATGAGATGAGAGAGAATAGAATGGTTTCTAGAGGAGGCCACGGTTGGTTGGTCAGCTGGAGTAGTAAACAAGAGGCTTCATATTGTAATATTTTGCTGCAGGTTCTAGTTGTATATATAAACTGTAATTATGTTCATGTATTAGCTTTTATTTAACTATTTTTCTAGTTGCAAAGTGGGCATTTAATAGACATCACCTTTTTTTTAATAGATAATTACACTGAGTTATAGCTCTGTGGCCACCTTATTTAGTCTTTCCCAACTTGATGTCTTCTAGATGTGTAAGCATAATTAATTTAAGAATTCTAGTTGAAAATTGGTCCAAGTTTATCTGGAAGGGATTAAGATGGGAAAGGAAAGCTTGTTCAAGATATTTCCTGACTGGTAGCTGCTTTTACGTAAGCTGCAATCCATAATTGTCAGTGGGAGTAGAGATGATCATTTCTGACAATCAACTGTAGACTGTACACATGTGATTATCACCATCAATCCATCTCCATTCTCCTGTATTGTATGTAGATGATGTGGCCATCCTATCCATAACTTAAGTGGGCCTTTGTAGATGTCTAGTTGCACTAGCATCTTCTTATTCTATGGCATTTCTTGGGATTAACTATTTAAAAATGAAGGGATTTTTTTTTTATCCGCACTCAATTGTTGCCGATTCTGCGGTGACTGCCTGGACGAGTCCCTGCAGTTTTCAAGGCAAGGTGTTTCGGAAGTGGTTTGCCATTGCCTCCTTCCTAGAGCAGAGCCAAGCTGGCGAGTGCAGGAGGCAGGGTTTCTGTTGCTTTGCGCCTTTTTTGGGCCTGCGTGGCTTCCGCGTTACCAGCAACTGGTCCCATCTTCTTTGCAAGGCTATTTAAAACTATTTAAAAATGAAGATATTAGTTTTCTGCAAAAAACACATGTTATTAGATGGGGAATTAATAAAAGGCCAACTGATCAGATTAGGATCTTCAAGTATCAAGGCATCCACTTCCAGTCTTCCATTTGCTGGAATAATCAATAATAGAGCTTTCTATTAGAGCCCCAAAAGCCTCCAATGCAATTCTTAAATATGCAAATCATCATAGTAGTAATTACATCCCTGCAGCAATTAAACTATATAAAGCTAAGGTTTGGGGCTTGCTGCTATATGGTGCCCATCTATGTTTATATAAGGATGCCTCTGTTTTGGAAGCTATCCAATCCAAGATTTTAAAGGCTATACCCATGTTTCTCACTCAACTGTAGATGCCTTACTCAGTTAAAGCTTCACTGTATCTCTCTTGGGGTCTGCCTGAGACTTTGTCATCTCAGATTTTTGTTGTAACAAATTTTATGGGATGAATCCTTGTTTCATCTTACACAATCAGAAAGATTTACCTCATCACTGAGGAGGCAAATTGATTTTGATTTGGCATATTGTGGCTTCTTCCTCCAGCTATATCATCACTTTATTCAGATAAATTCTTAGCTGAATAGAGGATTTGGGATCTTCAGCATGATAGGGCTAAAGTTTCTCACTTTCACTATGGTGCAATTGCAGTTAATCCATGGATGATCCTTAGATATTTTATAGCATCCTACATGTTCCTCATAGGTTTTTTACCTTGACTTAAATTGACATACCACCCATTATGAAGACATCAATATACTCATCTCCCATCCTATAAACACATTTCTATGTTTTTCAGATGTAGAGTTCAAGTCAGTAACTCACATATTACTAAACTGTCCATTGTACCATTCAAGATGTACGGTACTTCTAACCCCAACTGTTAGAAATCTTAATTGTCTTTTTGATTAAGAGGTTACCAACTCCTTCTACAAGTTCAAACATGGGCAACCACCAAAAGAGTTTCTAAGTTCTTAGCTATAATGTAGAAAACTATAAAGATGACCTTGGAGATGGTACGTGGCAGCAGTTAGCTGATAGCAGATTTAAGCCTGGGATAGGAAGAGAACATTAGAAAGAAACTTAATTCTTCCTTAATTCTTTTTGGTTTAAGAGTGAGTGAGGGAAGAAGGGAAACACTGTCAGGTTTCAAGATTCTGTTACTATAGCTTACTGTATATCAATAGGGTTCCAGTAAATCTTATGGAATCTGTTTCCTGACTTGATCTACCTTGAAGAACTGACAAATAGCTATGGCTTGCATAAGTCAGTTGGCATCTCCTTTCCATGTGGTTATCATTATTATTATCATTAATAGCAAGTGAAAAAAGGAGGGAATTCTTATTGGGATGAAAGTATATTGAAAGTCAGTTTATACTGAGTCATATCTATTATAATATCTATGACTATACTTATATTTATATATATACACAGTATATATATATATATATATATATATATATATATATATATATACACACACACACACACACACACACAGTATATATATATATATATATATATACACACACACACACACACACACACACAGTATATATATATATATATATATATATATATACACACACACACATACATACACAGTATATATATATACACAGTATATAGTATATATATATATATATATATGACTATATTTATATCTAAGTCATATCTATGACTCAGTATAATGCACTCTACATGGGACTACACTTGAAAAGTATCCGGAAGCTTCAGCTAGTTCAAAATGCAGCCGCACGGGCAATTTTAGGTGCCCCAAAGATGGCACGTTACACCTTTGCTGCATGCGCTCCATTGGGTCCCAGTTTGCTTCCAGGTCCAATTCAAGGTGTTGGTTATCACCTTTGAAACCCTACATAGCATGGAACCGGGTTACCTGAGACACTATTTCACCCCCATGATATCTACCCATCCCACCTGGTCAGGCAGAGAGGGTACGCTGCGGACCCTGTTGACAAAAGAATGTCAACTGATGGGGTCCAGAAAGAGAGCATTCTCTGCCATGGCCCCTGCCCTATGGAATACTCTTCCCCCAGAGGTGAGGCAGGCCTCAACTCTCTTGTCCTTCCAGAAAGCACTTAAGACCTGGATCTGCCAACTGGCATGGGCGAAAAAAGGGGCAACCAGCCCTGGGGGTGGCTAGCACCTTGAAGATGCTATGTTAACATCTTACTGATCATCAGCATCTTGGAAGATATTATTATTTGCGTGTGTCTGGTTTTATTTTATTTTTACTGTATTTTATATTGTTTTTATTGTACTTTAATATTTATTGTTGTTTTATTGTGAACCACCCAGAGTCATCTTTTTGTGAGATGGGCGGTATCTAAATTTGAAATATAAAATAAATAAAATATAAAAAATATCATGTTATCTGTCTATCCCAGTATTATTTACATTGATTCTCTCTAAATTTTCTGACAAAGGTCCAAGTCTTGTGCTTTAGGTCATGGCAATCTGATTCACATACTGTATATCCTTTTGGATTCCCTCCAACACCAAAGTAAGCACACAGTTGTAAATGGAAGTTTCAAGCTTCATTGAATTGCACACAGCCACACATAAATTGTGTTTTGTCTTAGCAAGGCATCTAAAGGCAATAATCAGTTATGGCCCTTAAGCTAGACAATGTCTCATTTTTATTTACTTTATATGGTAATAAACAGTTAAGCAGGCTAAATTGTGGCAATTTTGTATAGGTGAAAAAACTATGCCTAGCTCTGAGTTTGCTTTCATGGGACAGAAGTGCATCATACATGATCAAGATTTGGGTCTTTTCCCACTGCTGAGCTGAAGTGCTCTCTACCCATCTTTGAGTTGGCAGAAAACTATACTGGCATGACATTTGTTGCCCCTTTGCCAGTTCCTACTTTACTTCTTTTGCCTCTGTTCCCAGACTCTGCAGTCAACTGACTTCCCTCCAAGGTAACAAGACCTACAGATTTTGTACCTATTTAGGATATCCCTGGACAATGTTGGAATAAACAGGAAAGCACTATTTTAACACAGGAACAGCTAAGGACAACTTAAAGCTATCTCATTCAAGGGCTGGGAAGAAACAAAGACAACAGCATGGGAGTATGGCAGGACAGATATTGCCAATGTGTATTTATATTATTAGACAGAGTGGTTCCTTTTTCCATTTCTGTCATTGCAACAGTTTTGGAGAATTAGGCTTACAGACACGCAATATATTTTTTGTTAAAAAGTTAGTAAAAGTTTGAGTTAGAACAAGTTATACTTCTGCTGAAACATCTTCAAATAGGCATTTCAGTATCAACACCACTTCCCTTTTCTACAGAAAGGAAGTTGATTACTAAGGCTAAAAGATACTTGTATGTTGACTTCTAAGGTTCGCTTATATGACGTTCACATCTATTTCTTTAGAATGCATGCATGCTTGAGGATAGGGGATACTGTAGTTGGAAGGCTTCCATCTCCAACCAAGTTAATTCTTGACTCTACATCTGCATTGTGTACCTAGGTGGTAAGAATGTAGTGAAAATGGTGTTTCCAGTTATACAGACTTAGCTTCAAATTTCTAAGGCTTCCTTCACATGAATTTGGACTGTTAATCACTAAAAAACAGAGTAGAAATTCTATAAATAATACAAATCAAGGCATAACTTTATATATAGCTTTGAAATCTAGTTCTAGTTTCAGAGACACAAAATATTTGCTAATGGAGGAAAATCCTGTTAATCGACAGCAAACCTTTAGATCAGAAACTCAGTGAAGAAATCTATTTCAGACTTGACTGCTGCGGTGCTAAAGAACTGAGAGGTTTGTTTCATCGTTTCTTTTGAAAGCACAGAAGTTTATGATGTTGAGTTTGCTTTCTCCATCATCCTTGGAGCATTGTGCCCATTTCTGATCCAGCATCAAAGTGCTCACAAGTCTTTCAATGTGTGTGGTTTTTAAAACAAATTAGGCACCCACTCACTGACCAAATTGTTAAATTGTTAAAACTTGTTCATGCAGTGCTGAGTTATAAAACTCACTATGTTGGGATGGCCACCAAGTTAGATAGTTTTCAAAGAAAATTAGATTTATGAAAGTTAAGACTATTAATAGTTACTAGTCATGTTGGCTATATAGTAAGCCCAAAATCTTACCAATTATTGGAAAATACAAGTGAATGCTGGATGAAATAATCCTTTGATTTACTCCATCTTACATTGATCAGAAAGCAGATCAATAGCCTAAGTATAAATGAAAGTGCCAGGCAAAAAAAACAAGCAGCTTAGGTTTCTCAATATCTGTGAAGAAAAGAAGAAATTAAGGCTATGCAGAGACTGGCTGTATTGTTTTAATGGTTGGATCTAAAATTCTGGAAACAGCTCAGTTCAATTGATCTAATACCGTAGCAGTCTGTACCACTTGTTTGCAGTTCTTGAGCATAATTTGGAAAAAAGAGAATTTTGTTCTAAGATTATTCCTGTAATGGGAAAAAAAAGTCATAATAAAGATAAGACTATATTCTGAAGGTTGACCGTTGATGGTGTTTCTGGATCATGGATGAACAGCAGCACCGTAAGGGACTGAAGAAGACGACTTGAGAAGTTCTTCAAAGGGAAGGGTATCTTCCTCTGCTCTAAAAAGGATGCAACAGATGGTGGCAATTGGGAGCTTCCTCTTGAGAGTCCAAAGCAGCAATCTGTTGGCTGGGCTGCCTGTCTAAGGAGTATGTCTCCTCGCTGTGGCACATGTTCTGGATATGATGGAAATACTCCCAAAACTTTTAAAACTTTCTGACAGATGTTTATTCCTTACTCTAGCCTTGATTACATTCTTTCCAACTATTCTTCTAATTGTATAATGCACAGAAAAATAGTTGCAAAGAATGTATGTTTCCCCCTTGTCCTCGTTTTTGCATCTCAAAATTCCTTATGTCTTTTTATTAATTTGGTTAGAAAATTAATCTACCTTCTAATTCTTTTTCACACAGGGCTTGGACCATCTTTTCCTAAAGCTGTTTTACTTTCATTTTAGTTTCTTTCACTTATTTCATTTTATTCTTTGTCCATTCCACCCTCTCCAGATCCACTATTGACAATCATGAAAAAATGGTTTGTACCATATTCAGAACTCTTTGTCACCCTTGTATCCTTCACTAATTCTATCAATCTTTCATCACAATCAAATTAAACGTGCTTTTACATTAATTATTTTGCCATGTATATGTATGAATAGATTTATGCTTAAACACTCATTTGGAACAGCACAGGATTTAAACATTAGTCTACAAACACATAAATAAAAAAAATCAGAACAGAATTTTATCTGGTACATAATTTGTGACATTTTTACCATTCCATACATATTTTGGGATTTTAAATATATATTGAGCTTTTTTCTTTCTAAATTCTAAATTGATCAACAGAAAATTGCAGAAATCAGATTGTTTTGCCCCTTGAAAATAGGGACAAGACAATAATCTGATTTCTGCAATTATTTGCTGATTAAACACAATTTCCTTTTTAAAGAAACAAGCCTTCCTAAAGAATAAATCATTCCCAATTGTGCAGAATCACAGGCATATGTGGGATGAACTAGAGGGGCAACTTGCCAATTTGCATGTGATCTATTGCTGATTGTATACATAAAGGAAGTTGCTCCTTTATTCTGTTTGACCTAAAAATATCATTGCTGACTGTGATAAGGCAAATCAGTATAAGGAAGCACAAATATGAAGTTGATGATTTGCCTCTTGGTGTACATCTGCATGAAAAAGAAAGGGTGATAGCAGGTGCCCCTCTGCTTTATACCCCATCCAATTTTAGAAAACTGATGATCAAGCCATAGGAATGAATGGGATTGGAAACAGAATATGGCAAAGAAAGACTAGAGGTGGTGGGCAGCCCAGCACTGAAGGAAGTACTAGTTGAAGGCAGCCCCCAACTTTATTATCCTTTATTATTCATTGGACCCAGCAGCATTGGGATTATTGAACCAATCACTTTTGGATGAAATTATCTAGTGCTATTTCAAATAAATTCATTCATACTTATTAATCAACTATTTCAATTCAGACTTCAATCTTAGTTTGGAAGCAAAAAACACTCATTCCTATGGGATGGTATTTGCTGTGAAAGGATCAAGACAACTGTGATCCCATTAATTCTCCTGTATTAGTGGCTTTCAATACCATCAACAATTTATCACTTGTTTAGTTCTTTGGACTGGTTGATGGAACCCCCACTTGGCAATGTTTCCACTCCTCTTACCAGATTGGTCTCACAGAGCTTTACCCCATTTCATTTTAACATATACCTATTGCTGGGATAGATCATCCAAATATTTGTGCTGAGATATTATTGATGACACCCTGCAGTGTCCCTCTTTTCCTTCAGGTGCAGGTGAGCCAATGTTCAGTTGGGGTTTGGTGCAATGATGGACCAATACACATTGAAATACAATGGAATATAATTCAGATGATGCACTGTTGGCAGTGGTTGACATTTTCACTTGAGGATCAGATTAGCAGTTCCAAGTTCCTTGTCATTAGAAGCTCAACTCTTTTCTAGTCAAGAAGCTACTTTTATTAGCTTCACTCACTATGCCTGCTACGCCACTATGCCAGTATCTTTATGAAGATAGCTTGGACACAATTATCTATGTTTAAGAGGTTCCCATTTAACTTACTGCAATGCTGTGTATGTATCTTCATGTGACTGAAAACACCCAGTTGTCTTTAAAAGAAGTGCAAAAATGAGAAACTGGGTGTTTCAGTCACATGATGCCCATGTCTCAGCTCATTTTAAGGCACCATCTTGCATTCCTTTATGAAGCCCAGAATGCTTTGGTACCAGGTAAATAGAAGGATGACCTTCCAGCTTAATTCAGCTCTATTTCTCTTTACCATCCAATTCCAAGGAAGCAATGAGTATTCTTGAATCTTGAGTTTGATAATAGGCTGGATGGTGAGGAAGAACAAGTTGAAATTAAATCCAAAGACATTGGTGCTGTTGACAAAAGAAACTAGACTAGGGACTGAGGTACAGCCTGTTTTGAATTCTCCCTAAAATAACAGATTTTTAGTCTGGAAATATTCCTTGATCCCCAGCTACCACTGAGTTGGTAGGTGGTGACTGTACCATGGCATGCCTTTGCATAACTATATTTACTATTGAATGATCTGTATCCCTGAACCACTCAGATTTGGTAGACATTATCCATGCCTTGGGTATGCCACTCCCTCTGCAATATGCTGTATGTGGGCAACTCCTGAAAAGTATTCATGTCGCAGTGTGTGCAAAGCACTGCAACTGGGAACTGTACGATGCCTGTACTGAAAAGACTGCCCTGGTTGTCAATTGCTTACCATGTATAATATAAGGTGCTGGAATAGCCCTTCGTCTTTTTGTATGAAGACATTATTATTCACCCAGGAGATTTAAACAAATGTGTGAATAACCAAATGTTCCATCCATTGGAAAGTTGATAAAATTTATTTTCTTCATTTCCTGTATTAATTATTGTATAGAGAACATCCATTGAGACAAGGCCTTATAAGTATAATAAAGAATAGGGTGATGGTTCTGTAGCCATCTCGCCCAACGTTTTTCTGAGATTTTGTTTGGCTTTGTTTGGAAACTGCCAAGCCCCAAGCCAACTGAGATTTATAGAAATTGGCAGTAGGCCATAGCTAGTTTACAGAGTGTTTTTTTTTCTTTAGAGCTTTAAAATTATGCAGAATGGTGGAGTTGTAAACATTCTTGAATAAAATTATGTTTAGAAGGCAGGTTACATATTTTAAAATAAATGATTTATTGTGTGGGACTAGGACCATGCTGGATCATAGCTCATAAGTAACTGTATACTGTTATAATCAAATTATAATTTGAAAAAATTAAGAGCATATGGTCATCCCTCTCATGTCATCAAGCACTCTAATAAGCGCAAGTAAGAGTACAACACTGTTCACCACTGGGCTAGTCAGTGTCTCAAATATCTAGCTTAATATTGTATTCTTATTCACACAGAAGAGTAAAACTATATTTACAGCATCTTCTGTGACAAGCATAAATTAGATATTATAGAAACTTGAGTATTTCTACAATATCTGTTTCTAGTTACATATTTTACATTTCTAATTTCACAAGGTAACATTAAAATGTAATTTTTAAAAAGCAGTTTCATAAAATCTAACCTGCATTAAAGGAACAAAAAAGAACATATGTAAAGACAATAGAACAGATATACTTGGGTTTGCATCTGCTCCAATATCAATTTAAACTTAAAAATAAAAAAAAGTCAGGAATATTAGAAGTTGTACTTGCTGCTGTCAAAAGAACTTCCCACTTTTCCCATTACTGAATGGGAAAGGGAACTCCTCACTGCACAACTGCATTAATTGACAAGAATAATTCCTTAACCTTTAATACTAATGCATTCAAGATATTAATGATAATCCAGTTATATGAAAGATCTGATGTTACAAAAGTTGAATCCAAGATATAATGTACAGTAACCATGTAACTGTTGGGTGCAGAACTTGCATAACGAAAATAAAGAGCTGGTGAATGTGTATGTGTGTGTGAGTGCAACACACACACACACACAATTTGATTGACTGATTATGTGCCATCAGGTTGTTTTAACTCCTAGCAACCACATAGATTTTCTCCATGATGATCTGTCCCTAACCTGGTCCTTCAGCTCTTCCATGGTTCCTGGAACTGAGCCCATCCACCTTGCTGCTGGTTGTTCTCTTCTCATTCCTTCCACCTCTCCCAGCATTAGGGGCTTTTGCAGAGAGCTGCGTCTTTGCATTATGTGTCTGAAGTAGGATAATTTGAGCATATATATGTGTATGCTGCATGTGTGTGTGTGTGTGTGTGTGTGTGTATGACAAACAGAAAGGAGGCACATAATCAATTCTCTATAAAATACCACTGATATGAAAGGATCAAGCAGCAGGATAGCTCCACATCTGCAAAGTATTTTTTTTAATCACTATTTTTTAAAAATGGTAACAAATACTAAAAATCCAAACATGGAGAACTGAGCAATCATTATCAATATTTTATTTCAAGAGGAAGATATAACTTTGCAGCCCTCCAAGAAGATGACTCACTTATTCAAAGAGAACAGCAACAGTAGATAGCACTTTTACGTGGCCAAAATGATAACTGGATTGCACAAAGGAGACCCAAACCAATGTCATTTTGGATGTCTACATTACCAGCCACAGAGTATTAATGTGTCCACAAATGCTGACCAAATTGTGGAAGGATATAGGAAACTAATTGTTTGAAATAAGGAACAGTGATCATTTCTGACAACCCTCAAGGCATTTGCCTTGGTTATATGACTTCATTCACTGAAACATCCCACTCAGAAGAACCACATATTGAGCTAATCTAGAGCCTAGTCTGTACTTCAGTTTAGGACATTTTCTAAGCTGTGAAAAATGACACTGTTCTTCTCATCTGATATAAACACATTTTGAAGTCAGAATGGGTAAAAGGGAAGCATGGGACAGAATGGATCAGGAGGAGATTAAAATTTACTTTAAAAACTGATTAAAAATAATATCTAGCTAAAACAATTTTCTCTGATACTTGCTGCTCACTGAAGTTTCCGGTGCTCCTGAAAACCTGCCTGGCTCCTTCCACCAACAGAAAGAACCCTTCCATTCCCAGATGGTCACCTCTGTATCCAATACAATGCATATCGATATTTCAGCAAGAAGTATGTTTAAAAGGAAATATAAACAACGCAAAAGGACATCTTCAATATCTGCTAATTGAAGTTACAGTCCAAAATCTATTTGCTTCTACAATATTTTAATGGGACTATTTCGTTAAGATGTGAACATCACAGCCTTGTTATTGGTGATTAAATACTTTTTATGTATGCTGTAAAGCACTGTTAAGCCCCATTGATTCCAATGAAAAAAAATTAAGCATGCCCTTTTTTCTAAATTAAATCCATGGGACCTATACTCTTTACACAAGCTAGATTCCATTATCCTGCTTATGTATGGGGAAAAAAACCTTTTATCTCCATTTTCAACTTGTTCAGCATTTAAGTAAGCAGTTGAATTTTCCATTACACTTTTCTTCCCTTGGCAATTTGAGGATTTATTTATTTATTTGTGTGCACTGTAGGTGATTAAAACATACCACACATACAACAATTTCGGTTGACACAAATACATTAGTTCTTCTAATATATGTCCTATGTGAATTCACTAACAGAATTTTATAAGACTCATATTCCTCCACTTCTCCACCTTTTCCATATTTGATAAAAAATAATATATCTGTACCCTTAAACACTTAAAATAGTTATGCTCTAATTTCATTACTCCACCCAAAAGAGAATTAGACAAAAGAAGTGCATAAATTTGTTTCCAATTTGTATTAATTCTTAAAACAGGGTGGCAGTCTGCTACAATAAAGAAGATATGTCAAATGGAGAAAGAATGGAAAACAAATGTATTCCTTAGAAGCCAAGTTTTCCATGGTGCTTTTGTATGCCACAGTCTAAGACTAAAGTCTGTAATTTACTAATTTTTTTTTTTTAAAAAAGCTTACAAAACTATTTTGATGTAGCTTTAGGCAGCATGCTGATTTGAATGCTCCAAATTCTAGGACCAGCCCCCTGGACAGAAGTACACATTCTCAGGGTCCATAATCAAAATCTGCAAAGAGAAACGTTTCTTAATACACTGTAATTTTACACTTTTATTGTTTGGTGAAACAAACAAGGTGCTTAAAAACTGCAAGAAAAATAATACAAACCAGTGTCAGAATGGAAAGGAGCAAAAAGAAAAGAAATGAAACAAATGAGGGAGGGAGGGGAGGGGAGGGGAGGGGAGGGGAGGGGAGAGGAGAGGAGAGGAGAGGAGAGGAGAGGAGAGGAGAGGAGAGGAGAGGAGAGGAGAGGAGAGGAGAGGAGAGGAGAGGAGAGGAGAGGAGAGGAGAGGAGAGGAGAGGAGAGGAGAGGAGCCCTGTAATTTCTTCTACAATGATGAGCAAAGAATTTTTATCTCTACTATATGTGCTGCTTTGGAAGTTGATAGCCAATACCTGCTTATTTCTGAACTGTCAGTTGGGTACCAGTCATTCACTACAGTCCCTTTTTTTAAACATTATTTAGGTACTCACATTATCAGCAGTTCAGCACACTGCAATGTAATGGAAAATACTCCCCAAACTGAATATGGACTGAGATCCAAAGCAAAATAAAAATAAAAATCAGTAAATAAATATCTTGCATATATGTCAAACTATCTTCTCCAAACAAAACCTTACATCTTATGAAAGAGTTAGAAAGTACAGGGGGAAAAACACCCTCTGCTTTCTACTACTACAATACTGTTAAATCTCCAAGGATGAAAATGTCCCATGTATTGTTTTTTCTGCCTTTAAAAAAAAAATTAGGTGGCAAAATTGAATTTCAAACACAGAAAGAAAATCACATATATGAGAGCACTGGTTTAGCAAGATATCAAATATACAGTATTCTAGTGTCAAAAGTACAGGCAGAAATGTCCAAGAATTCTTGGTGAAAAAGGGGGTAATTGAGGAGTAAAAATTCTACTGGACAATCACTCACATTTTAACAGTGCATTAATTATAACAAAAGCCAGATGGTAAGTGAGCAACAGACTCATAGTGTTCAGTGTTTGTAGCAGAGTATTTTCTCTGCTCTTTTAAATGAGGTTGAAAACACATACTCATGTATGGGAAATTTTTAAGGAGCTATGTTTATTCTTTCTTCCCAGCTTCTTGAAAGAGGCAGAGTTGGGACATTGATCTGACTTAAATGATAGGACACAGTGATTTGGATAAAGCGTTCGCCGTGCCTTATTCATTATCAAATAATTACTTAGTCCTCCAATCTGGCTTCATCTATTCTTTTGCCTCTAGAAAAAGCGTTTCTTGAGGGTACAATTTTAACTCCAATAATGATTTATTTGGATCCAGCTGGGTTACCTGTGAAAATAAAAAAGAACAAGAAAACCTGAAAATAAAAGTATAGGTAGCCTTCAGTTACCTTTTCAGAAACAGACCAATAAACATTCCACAACTAGTTTGATCTGTTTGCTTGTTAGTTGGTTGGTATGCTTGTGAGAGTCAGGAAATAACATTCTTTTTGTCATGCTCATAATATTATTTGTAGCAAAACATACAAAATCAAAATAAATATTGTTAGCTGTATCCTTCATCTTACCTGCCAAGAGCTGTCTATTTTTTTTTAACAGAATCTGTTAAAAAAACATTTGGAAACACAGCTCTCTCTGATGAAAGAACTGACATTTTTATACATTCAGGGGATAGAAAAGACATTACTGTTTATAGAATATACAAACCAAAGTTATTCATTTAACGTAATTGGGTTCCAAGTGTATATATGAGATAGGTTATGTAATTATTTTGTTTTGCAAAGCATTGCAGTGTGAATTCATTATTCTATTCCAATTTCACAAAAATCTCATTCTGTGCTTATATTCTGCATTTATTATTACAACAGAACTTGGATTAAAGGTACATTGCTGGAAATTCCACTGTATGACAGAGATTTTAAGTGGGTACCTATTCCTACAAATCCAGGCGATACAATTTTCCAACAGTTAATATTTAGCATGGAAGAGCACAGCGTGCAACCTGAGCCATTCCAAATTTTCTGCTGAATTCTAACTATAAATATTACAGAAATGAAAAATGATTAATTACAAGGGAAATGATAATATGAATGGCCTTTGATTGATTTAATGCAGTTTAAGTTTAAATGAAATCACATTCTATATATTTGTCTTGGCATGCTACTCAAAGGCTGTGTGATCCTGGCCCCCCAAATGAGGTCTAGTCCTGATGCACTTAAAATACATCAGAATACAGGAGAGCTGTTACAGTTTATTACTGTAAAGAATTTGCAAACTATTTTATGCTACTATATTACATATCTACATTTTTAAAAGATGAACACTGACCAGAAGAAAACCCCCCAAATCCACATTACACCTGTATCTTTATTAGGCTAAGCTAAGGTTACAAAATAGTGTATAAATCTATGAATTCTCAAGCTTGGCCAAGTCAGGAGAAAGGAGAAAAGTATGTTTAAGTCATTTCTACATTTTGCTATAATATTAGATGGGGTGTAGCAGCAGTCTGAATATATGGAAATTGGGTCATTAGGTGCAAAGATTCACCTTGGACCCCCAAATCTGCTTGGATGAAGAAATGATATTATTTTTCCACCATTTTTGAAAATATAAAATAAAATTAAGTTTTCTAGCCTTTTTTCATCTTTAAATGAAATATACAGTATCTTTGGTGGGTGGAAAACAGAAGAAGAAACTACTTTGAACAGTTAAAATTGATACTGCTAATCATATTTTATATTCCAAGCGCATTTGTTAATGCCACAAGAAGTAAAATGTAGTTCACTGAAAGAGATGGAAAAGTTGGAGCATGTTTTGTGTTACCAGCCTCTCTAGGCAACAACCTAGTTTCTGTATGCACAAACGCAGTTATAGGTAAGTGCATCCATTTATAACGCAATATTTATTATTATACCATTTAATGAGATTAACCTTTGAAATCTGGAATCATATAGCATTTATCCTTTCAAACATTTATATAATCATTACACTGTAAAGAGAAAGATAGTTATAAAATATTTTAAGGTTCCACTGAAAAAGCATCCATAATTTTTCTTCTCTTCTTTCCATCTGTGTAGATGTGTTCGTCTTTTTATAAATATTTTTTATTTTAATATTTTAAGGTTCCACTGAAAAAGCATCCATACTTTTTTTTCTCTTCTTTCCATCTGTGTAGAAGTGTTCGTCTTTTTATACATTTTAATTATGTATTTATTGTTTTAACTTGATGTAAACCGCCCAGAGTCCCCCACTGCGGGGAGATGGGTGGGGATAAGTCTATGTATAAATAAATAAATAAATAATAGAGCATTATCTATAAAGAAAGCCTTGTTTCCAGAAAAGATGTTACTTAAAAGAGCTAAGCAGCTAGGATCACATAAAATATACTACGCTTTTACAAACAGCCAAAATGCTGAGTTGTAGTTTACAATTACAGGGAGGAAGCTCTTTGTTTTCTATCTGAAGCCTTAGCAATTCACTGCTATCGTACAGGCTCATTCTCTGGACAACAAGGGTAGTGCACCTGAGAAAAGCAATTCGCTGCTTCTATTTAGTTCAAGGCTGTATCTAATTAAATCCACTCACTTTCCAAATCCCCCAACGCCTATATTGCAAAATCACAGAAAGGTAAGTAAAATGAGAATGTCTTCTGTGTATCAGGAAAAAACTGGTTCGAGATGCAAGACTGGGTTAATGAACACTATCCTCCAGACTGTAACCAGATGGAAACCTATTTTTCATTTGAGTGTGATTAACGATGCACATCCTAGTCAGAATTCTTGGATTTGCAAACTCCAGTTACCCTTAATAACAACTATGAAATATGTCCTTTTCTCAAATGCTTTCAACTTTGGAGATTTACTTGCGTACCTGTGCTAGGAGGAGATTTGCTGTCTTTCACCTTGGATTTTCAGAGTGCCTGCTGATTTTTTTTAATTCACCTAGGGACCGCATAGTTTGCAAATGTTTACACCATTACCCAATTAACTAACAATATGGCTCTTACATCTGTCAACAAATAAAGCTGTTGTTGCTTTGTTTTAGCTCCCTGGCATTTGCTGTTCATATAGGTCGTCATTGTACTTAATTATCATGCTAGATCCCTTCTGCAGCATTTACTTTGTTATTTGTGGTATGTAAATATATTGCTTTAGCATAGAAAACAGAATCTTTAACATTTGTCTGACCAGAAGAAATGTCTTAAAAGGTATGCAACCCCCAAAAGCAATAATAAAAATATTTTTGGGTCTATTCAATCAATATCCAGGGTGACAGTGAAAGCTGTCTTATTATGGTCCTCCTACCTTCCTATACTAAGGACTGGGAGATCTCAGTCTTACTGAAATATGGACTCTCCCAGTAGATCAGTCTCGACTAAAATAAATCAATTAGAAAAGAAGCCAAGAGAAAAAGTCCAATCTCAGGCCTATTCCTGATTTTGGAAGCAAAGTAGGATATCAATAAGTCTTTGGGATTCAAGACTTTCTGTGACAAATTTCTCATAAATGCCTTTCAACAAGTCCAGTTTCAAAACATAATCCATAGCCCAGCCATGATCTCTGCATACATGGACATCACATTAACATCAGCAATTAAAGACATTTTGTAATTTTACATATATGAATGTCAGGCCCAATCCAAGAACAGCAGAGAAATGGTTCATCCAAATTCAGTTCTTTTATTGCTTACACCATATAGACAGAATCTTGCCAGACTAAATCTATACTACTGCAACTAATGGACATACCCTGGGAGTTTCTAGGGAGTGGCTATCCTGAAGCTCTTACACTTCCCATGCTCCATCTCCATCTCCAGACTGTGTTGTCTTTTGTCTCCCTGCCCTTCCTGGAATGCACCCTCTCCTTCCTGATAACCTTGCTCTCTACTGCACTCCACCACAATGAATGAGATATATTTTCAGAGAAACTACAGTATAACTCTTTTACTATAAAAATGATTTTTCCCATTCTAAACAGCCTTGGAATATAATGCTGGAAGGATACTTTAATTGCTTCCTCTGCAATTTATTTAAGCAGCCAGCTCTTCTGGAGACTGAGATTGTAATAATTTTGTCCATTTAACTGGTAGTAAGCCCCACTGAACTCAATCAGACATTTCTGAATAGGCATGAATAGCATTGTGCTATGAGAGATATTTTAAAGATTTTAAAGATTGCATTCAATTCTGAATAACAACATGATTTTATGGCTGCATTTGGGCTGGTGGGAACATTGGAAATTTTGTAAATGCATCAAGGCATCACCATACTCATTCTGCTGTAGAAGCTGTCAATTCACAAAATGGCTGCCATGATGGCAAAGGCAGTAACAAAATACCCATTCTGAAAAAAGCAGACTTGGGAGGCTAAAAGATAAGTAACTTGCCCAAGTATCTGGATGCAAAGGAATATTCTGAAAGAAGAAACTTTCTCTGAATTCACAATTCTCAGAACTCAGGAAACATATCGTCTCTGTTAGCCTCTATCATTCACCAAATCATTAACTTTTCTCTAAATATTTGGCAGCATTTAGAAAAAATGCACTGACTTCCTCCCAAACCCCTCCTCATTCCCTTTGGAAGGAATCCTTTTTCCTTCTACTATACTGAATCACCATCAGCTGTCCTTTAAGTCATACCTAAGTGCTCCAGCTTCCTGTCATTTTCCACTCCTTAAGAAGGTCTCTAGGTCTAACAGATCCTGGGGAATGAAGCTGGTAGGCAAGTTACAGAGTAGCCACTTGTATTTTAAACTAATCTAAATTAAAGTACAGGACTCAGCAGGATATTTTACATGTACATGGTGCACATGTCTGTGTGTATGCAATATAGCCTCCTGGGCAGAAGGAAGTCATCCTTGTAGGCATATAGCTATTTTTGATTACATACCTGATTTATCAGATAAGTATAGTATTCATTCAAATAATTTCATGAAGTCTGAACTGACATTTAAATCTTCTATATACAGACTGAAATTACTACCTCCAATGCAAGCCTTTCAGCCACACTCCTGCCAACCCTCTTTAAATATGTATAAAATAGTCTCGCAAGAAAGGTTTAGCCATATCCTTGCCAATTTTCACTTTCCCGAAGTCCAGCACCAATTGTCTTTCTCCTCCAGCACTGTGTACATACCCTCCTAACCAATGATAAATAGCTTCAGAATTATCAATTATAATCATTAGGTATCTTGACAAAAGTCTTTCGTGATTTGATTTACTACATATAGGTACAAATATAAGAGATAATTGGTTTAGGGATTTTTTAAAAATCATGAACATTATGCAAATAACTATTTCCTTTCCCTACTCAGTCATTTAAATCATTTTAATAAAGCTCTTTCTACTCTGTTGTTTAACACAGCTTATTATACATATACGTTTATAAGCATATCTGTATCACTTGACTGTTTACTAGATATAGCCTCTTACTCACTCTGGTATGGGGGTGTGTGAGTAAGGTGAAATAATGGCAAACAGCCCAAGGCAGGTCATTTTAAGCAATGATATGAATATACTCATGTCAAACATGAGTAACAAGGATCATAGTCATCACCTCCGTTAATACCCAAGAACAGGATCCAATTCTCAAGCAGGGAAAACTTCCTTTGCTTTTTTACACATGCATGAATTACTCTGTTGAATTTAGTAGACAAAGAATCCTTTAACTTTCATTCCTAATCCCTCTTATCAAGGTATAAGTGCTGTGAAAATCACTTAAAATGCACACCTGGTGAAGGACCAGGACTTAAAAAAAATCTTATTATCAATCTGACACAAATAGTAAATCTAGTCTGTGTGACAAATAAACATTCCATTTGTGTAATAGAATGTTGTAGTTGAGCTCCAATATACAAAGTAGAAATAGATACATTGAAGGGCTGTTCAATTTGGTTTAGAAATATTAATATGCCAATGGTTTATCCATGCTTAAGAAATTCACTAAACTATGAAGAATAGAAGAAAGGAAAGACAGAAATGTGGCTCCCAGAATTTTAACTATTATTGCTGTTGAAAGTGTAAGATGCTGATTATTAAAGAAAAGGGCTGAATAGCATGATTTGAAAACAATTCAGAAGAAAGGTTTTGGACTTTGCAGGAACACAACATCTAACTGCTATACATTAAAGCAGCCCTTCTTTTTCAGGTTTCTTTGTGATTGTGCAAAAAGAACATAGCAATCACATCTTTAAAGATGTGGTTGCTTTAAAGAATCAACTCATTAAAGAGCCATTAAAGTAGCTGCATTTTTTTCTCATGCTCATGTGCAAGCCTGAAAAAAGGTGGACTGCATTAATATAAAGTGTGTGTGTGAAGTCTGAAGCCCTTTTGAATCATTGAAGCATACACAGCCTCACTAAACAGTTACACTAAATGCTCGTTTGCTTCCAATTTCAGTTCAGGATGCTTGCCTTCAAAGTACTAAACCCAAATATCTGAAGAAGATATATCTGTCACTTATAATAACTTCCCCATATGCTGAAATCTGCAATTTCTTTTGATAGAACAAGCTCACTGAATAGAACTTCTGTGGGTGCTGAAATGCTCTTTCCACTCATGCTTGGCTAGCTTTGATGCTATTGCTATGTGAACGCCGGGTTGAAACTTACGCATTTGTTTCATAGACAATGAAGAAGTATTACTAAAGTGGATATTAGTTATTTGCAAGATTTCTGGAATAGTTAAAATATCTCAATAAGAAATCAAGAGGTAAGGGGGTTAAAGAATTAAAACATGTTAATTATCTTAAGATGAGAATAATTTAATAAAAGACTTGTTTTCATGTTTATTGGACATTGCAGAGAATGTTTTTAACTTCACTGTGCTGAAAGGGTAAAATGGCTTAGAGGCTTACCTACACAGTATTTTTTTCATGGCCTTTTGGCTAAGATCATATGGATGCATGATATCGGCTTGTCCAGCTGTTGCCCACTATACAGGTAGTCGAGTTATGATGGTAATTGGGACTGGGATTGCCGTTGCTAAGCAATGCAGTTGTAAAGTTGTAGTGATGGCAATCCAGGTAGTTCCAGTTGTCGTGATAACCCCAAGTTATGTGGGTCGTTAAGTGGGAAGTGGGGGGAGTCCCAGGTAAGGAGTCCAGGGGTGCTGCAGCAGGGTGGGGTAGGCCCTGGGAGGCCTGGAGCAGGCCATGCATGAGTTGGGTGAGGGGGTGCTGCAAGCATGGGTGTGTGTGTGCAAGTGCAAGGAGGCCCAGGGAAGGAGGGTGAGGCATGGTGTACAGACCGGGGTGGGGGCCTTTACCAGAGTGACCTGTGACCTTTCCTGCTGGCTTCCCCATTGTATTTGCTTGTGGGAAGCTGGCAGAGAAGGTCACAAATGGTGATGATGTGACCACAGGATACTACAACTGTCGTAAGGGCGAGCTAGTTGCCAAGCGCCCAAATCTCAGTCATGTGACCGTGCAGGCACTGCAACAGCCAGAATTTCAAGGACTGGTTGTAAGTACCACTCGTTCAGCATTGTTGCAACTGTGAACAGTTACTGAATGAGTGGTTGGTAAGTGAGGGCAACCTGTATATTCATATAGTGTTACAAAGATCGATACAGTTTGTGAATGTACTTTTAAATTGTATATTTTACACTATGTGAAGAATTATGGATTTATCAAGGATGGAAGACAGTAAAAAAAATTACCCTTCAATTACTCTTCAATGATGGAAACAAAACATGACCCCAAATTTATAATCTTCAGTCACTGATACATTTTTGCTTTCAATTTATGACTTCATTCTCTATTGATATGATTTCTTATATGCAACATAATAAATTTTTCTTTTTTCTTCTTCTCTGCCTTTTATTAAAATAATAAAAAGCATTTTAAATAATCATACCATCTTGTTTAATTTGTTTTATATTTTCATGCTTTTGATATATTTTATTATATTTCATGACATATTTTATTTTGGGTTATCCTAATATAATTAGTTGAAAGACAGGTTTAAAAAACATCTTTTAATGAATAGCCCTAATAAAGAGAGCAGAACATGGCAACATACTTGAAAAATAAATGAGTGATTTAAATTGAAAATAATCTGATTTTAAAGATCACAGCACTAGGCTAGACAAACAAGGCCGCTGTGGGCTAACTTTACTAGGAGTATACAAATATGAGGCATATGCAATTATCTTTTTTTAATTAAATACAATCTATACAGCAATACTTTAGCAGAAAATAAACAAGCCTTTTGATAAAGCCATTCAAGGCTCAAGAGAGATGCCCTGAGATCAAGAGGAGTTAAGTTAAGCCCATTGATCTTAACAGGTGAACTCTAAGATCCAATCTTTTGTGGGGCAAAGAAGAGGCCCCTGCAAAACCATGGAAAAGAGTCCTTTGGAGGATACTCCTGGCTATCTACACCCGCATGTGCAGGGACTGTCACTTTGCTTCATTTTTTTCCCAGGCTCTTTTTCAAAGGATTTGTATGGTGCTAGTATATCATTTTGGCTTGCACGAAGAGGTATCTGCAGGTGCTTTAAATACTGCTATCAGAAATAAACTCTCTTTCAAAGCAAACAGCTCAATCTCAAATCCAATATAATTCACACTTTGGTTCACAATTTACTGAATTAATGGCCTGCACAATTCAATAATTTATATTTTCTATGTAATGCTCTTGAATTCTGAATGCATTTAAAATGGACTTTAAATCCATTGTACCATTTCTTCCATGAGTTGCTAAAGGTCAATATATTGTACATTCATTTTATGGATTTCTGAATTATTTTTACTACAAATGCATTTGCATTTTAAGAGATGAAGAAAGTATTTTTTTTCCTTCAGTTGCCTAAGTTTGATAACATTTTAAGTCATCCGTTAATTCATCTCGCTGTTCTGAACTATGTAAAATGCTGCATATGAAATGTTTATAATCAAGCTGAGAGCCTGAGACAAAGAGCCCTGAATACAGATTGCATAATAAAAAGGAGAGGTAGCTATTAGCTTAAAGACACCATTTGTAATTATCAGTGTGGGGAAATGTTTCTCAAGAAGATTCAGAGTGGTGAACACAAGATTCCCAGATGCTACAATATAACTGTCTGATGTACAGTTTAGACCAACCACATGTATACAAAAATGCCTTAGTAATTTACAGATTCTTAAGCAGTTCTGACAGCGCAAGCCCTATCGGAATGAACAGAGTTTGGGCTACAGGATCACTAAGGATCAGAGCCTTATTAAGATGCATTTACTTGTCCAATTACCAAAACAGCAGGAGATCATTAAATTTTCTAGTTAGCAGACACAGCAATGTTAATTTCTTAATGTTGCCAAGGCTATTTCTTGGCATTTTGCTTCTATACTTTCTTCTAGCAAAATTTCATAAAATAAAAGCTAAGCATGAGAAAACAGAGTAGCTGCATTTGAACAGAATACTCTTATCTTAGTGGCAACTGTTTGTGGTGTTCAGTATTTATGATCGGCCATTTCTTAAGAAATGACCACTAGACAAAGAATCCTACCCTGTCTCAGGTACTTCACAGGGTATTCAGGAGACTATACTCCTTTTCAGGTTTGGAAGTAATTTTAAAAAAAGTTGAACTAAGTTACTATCCTCAGTGGAACTTGCAATGGAATTAGACACAGAAAGGATAGTGTAGACTATAATAAAATATGATAAAATTAGGGAAAAATGTGGAAAAAAGCAGAAATAATTTTCCCTTCTCTTTTGTCACTAGAAGTAGATGTTGGATCATACAATGGAAATGGTTAGCAGTAGCTTCAAGATGGAGTCAAAGGAAGATCTGCATTACTCAATGGATAAATATAACTCATCATCATAAGAAGACAGTATGGCCGATGATACAATGAATTTTTTAAAAAGATTTAGACACTTTAATAGAAACAACATAAATGACAATTAGACCCAATGTTTGTGCTCAAAAGCACAATTTGAGTACTAGATAGTGAAGTAAAAAAAAAAAAAAAAATCCCCATCATTTTTATATCCAACTTGTAAGCTTCTAGAGGAAACCGGATTGTTGTTGTAGAATGCTGGTCTAAATGAACTGATCCAGCAATACATCATTCCTATGTTCAGAAATATGATACATGTTGCAACATAGCCTTTTGCTTTTTTCTGCGTCCATTTCCCTCTGTACTACGGTTGGTATTCAAAATACCAAATGAACACCTGTTCCTAACCAAGTCTCCTTAATCCCTCACCTATATTTTATAGTCCTGCAATCATCCAGCTTCAGTCTGGTCCTAAATCAACCTAAATCCTTCTCTTGACTAGATGCACTGTACTCTCTTTAGTTAAATTTATTTTAACTGATATTTTGAAATGGAAGGGACAGAAATAGATTCCTTTTCCTTATCCTTGTTTATTTAAACTGCTGTTGGAATTGACTAATTAAAGGGATTTTTAGAATCGTAATACTCTAAACAAAACAAACTGGTTCTGAATTATTAAGCAACATTTTAAATGCATTTGAATAACCTTAAGTAACTTAGGTGCCAACTGATCCTAAGCTATAGCTCAGATAAACAAACGTGAAATACTGTAGAAGTCTTAACTTACTAAGGCCTCCAGATACAGTAAATAAAGAGCTTAAGTCTCCAGTATACAGTACTCTCAAATAAATGGATTTCATTGCTTGCATTTAAAAGAGGAAATGCAGCACAGAAAAAAAAAAATACAAGGTTTAATTTTGATTACAAAAGAAACTTGCAGGTGCAGGCTGTTAAGACATGCCAATGCTCTTGTGAGATGTTAAGGGCCTCTTGTCTTGTGTTTCAAATGCCATGCCATACAAAACCCAGTGCTATAACTCTTTTCAAGTAGTTATCAGAGATCTTGTCATTAAAGGATATCACTAGAAAAATCCAAAAGAAACAGTCAAGTAATACCTTTATAAGGAGAAACTAAAAGGTCATGAAGTAGTGAATAAGCTTTAAAGTTTTCAAAACCTTGCTCACTTTTCTGTCTTTTCAATTGGTCCCAAAAAAGATATTATCTTGCTGTTTCATTTCCGCTTTGTCCTATGTGTCAACACTAACTTCTACTGTGTTTGCCTGCTTATTTATTATATTTATTTATACAATTTTACAAGTAATCCCACAGAGGGGTTTCTTTCATTACATATATCAATCTAAGCCATCCCATTTGGTTTTTCAAATAAATCAATCATCACTTGGAGACCTCCTCAGAATAGAAGCTAATTCAGAGCACCTCTCTACCAACTCCATGCAGCTAGCTACTTCAGAGATCAGTCTGCTGCTTTTGTATTGACAAAAGTAAGATGGATCCAAGAGCTGTAGGACCCAAAGTTTATGATGTAGCAGCAAGGGCTGCTTCTACAAATGCATTCTCAGTTGAGATGAATGGTTTCTCCAACCTTGTTTGGTGAATGGTTGACATCTGTTTCTTTGTCACAGTCAGGTTAAAGTGTCGTCCACCAATCCTTGAGCTGACAGAAAACATGCTGTCCCCTTGGTGATCAATATTCCATTACAGATACAAGGTCAGGGATTGATGGATTCCCTTGGGTTTGGTTCTCTCCATTCACCAAAATCTAATATCAAGTGAGAAAACACCCAAAACTACTGATAAAAATAATTACAAATATACTACTACTAGGAGCAGTCAATTTAATTTGTACCCTTCCTTGCTGTGGTGAACATACAAGTTAGTTAATAACAAATTATTCTGGGGTCAATAGATTTGTTTGAGAGCCAGTACAGACATTTCTCAAGGATTGAATACAAGGAATGTTACAGAATGATCTAAACAAAGAGTATTATTAGTCAATTTCTGTTTGAGGTCTATTTCTAGACTTATTTCTAGATTTATTATTTATTTATTTATTTAAATTTATTGGTTGTCCAACTCCAGGGACACCCTGGAGATGACAGGGTGAGATCCATTTACAAATACTGTGGAGATGAATTCCGTTCAGTATCATAGCTCTCCCTTTTTAAATGTTTTTTGCTTTGCCATTGAGAAGCTGGCTCTCACATTCAAATCTTAAAATAGTTATGCAAGAATCCTCAGACTGCTTCTTAGTGAGGGATAGACCTAGATAATAAAACTCATGCCAGACATAGAACTCTAGAGGTCAGAGGTACAAATCTTTGGGCTGAAAAGTACAAGACAGGAAACTGTAATTAAATATTAGAAAAAATAAGTAAAAGCTGCTTGACAGTACCTTGAAAAGTGAGGGACTTTCCTTTGCTGGAGGTACTAAGCACAGACTAGATGGCCATCTCAAAGAGATGCTATAGTACATCTTACATTACAGCTTCTGCACTGAGCAGGAGATATGCTTATTTCAAGATCCATGTTGAGCTTTACCATCTTAAGCATAAACTACTATTGGATAAAGAAATGGAAAAAAGTATTCTAAACACTTTTATTTACTTACATCTCTCCTGGGAAAAGTCCCTAGTAGCTTGAACTCCTCCCAAGGGTATCCCTTGGAAGCTACAAAATCAAAGACGACCTGCAGCTTGCTACTGGCCAGGAAACGCCGTTCAAAGAATTCTCCACTGGGTGTTCGGATACGCAGTTTACTAACTGATTCGGTGCTCTCCTGTTTTGGCTCGGGAGGCAAAGACTGCTCTAAAGAGAGCCTTATAGCCTGATGAAAGAAAGAAAAAAACCATTGAGAGATCAGTAGCTACTTTCCTTTTTCATTCTATAATTTTGTAAATAAGATTTTTTATAAATGGCATTATAAAAAATAGGCGGACAAAAATACACTTTAATTTTTGCTCATAAGTCTGCCAGAGGCTGAACAGGGTCATTTCTCCAAAATGTTGGATTTCTTTCATTTCCATGAAGCTGTCTAGGCTTCTGAAAGGGTAAGCAACCTCTTCTTGACTCAGATTTTGTAGCAATTTCAAACTTGAACACTATATCAGGTTTTTTCATTCTATTCATTTTGAGGACTGAAAAAGAAGAGGGTCAACTCTATGCGTTTACCTATTAGACTTCCCATCTCCTGAAAAGGGTGGGGTGGGTGGGGGTTGAGCTGGCTCATTGACCCATTCTCCCTGCCTTTTTCAGAGGTTCAAACCTAGGAAATAAACTATGGCAAGATTATCATTTCTACAAATGGTTACTAGCTTTAAGGAAGCTTTCTAAATGATGATTGGCAGGCCCTGACCCTCAACTGTAACTGCCTTTATTTAAAGTGGTTTACATCTCCAGATCAGGCTGGAGATGTAAACCACTATCCCTGTACTTTGCCTGTACAGGGATAGTAGTCAAAGTGTCAGGTGTATAATTCCAAAATCTTGCTCTGTTATGCATATTGCCTAGCAATGACACCACTAGATAAAAGATGTCAAGATAATGGTCATGACCACACAATCAAAGTCTTACTCCTTTAAATATGCAAATGCACATACAAAATGGGCAAGGCTTTGCATGAACATGACTGCCATCTTGACTTTTCTGACCCCCATGGATGCTATTAGATACCATGGTGGAAAAGATCCTTCCCTTTGCCTACATAAAGTACAGGGTAAACTCCTCTCTTTTTATTCCTTTTTCTTTTTTAAAGAAAAGTTGTTCTTCAAGTATTAGGCTGTCTTCCTGTTTTTGAAGTTCATTTCCACACAACAGTTCTATAATTTACATCTCAATAACATATTCATCTTTATTCACTTCTTAATAACAGCTGAAAAAACAACTAATTAAAATAAATCCTTCTCTTATAACACATTATTAAACCTATAGTTTACTGCATAGTGGTGATAGGTAATTTAATTGTTGGACAGAAAGGACTTAGGAAATCTTGATTGAGTGAATAATTGTAAAGTGCCAAATTGTCCTTTAAAGCATAAAAATCAAAACCATTAAATATTTAGACAGATATATTAATTTATTAAAATCCTGTAACCTTCTCACAGACATTCTTTTAACAAGAGAGCAAAGTTCTCAACATCTAATTTCTCTATACATAAATTTGCACTGAAATGGATTACCTTGTTATGAAAACATAAGATATATTAATGAAATAACTTCAAGCCAAACTACTCTATTAGTGCTTTTAAAACAAATAGATTTCTTTAAAATATTTTATGTGTTTTGAAAATGTTAATGAATTTTTGAATGCTCAAACTTTTTCTTATTCCTCTATTGGGCTAGATTCAGACTTAGTCGTACTTAATAGTGGAATCATTTAAATCAAGCAATGGAACTTAAAAAAGACTATACAACTTAAGCCTGATTGATCTTCAAGTATGGTTAAAACTGGATTCAACTCAATGAGTTTAAGATTTGGACAAACCTAAATTCGAAAGTGAAAGGTTAGAGTAATTAAAAGCAGTCAAAAATCAACAGGACAAAGCATAAATGTTACATACTACAGGTTGGAACTTTTGTCTTTTCACCTCCATGCTTTTGGTATTTTTCAAGCTTCAAATCATTATACCATACAAGGAAATACATATGAACAAGAACCCAGAGCAACTGTAGAAAATGCACTCTATGCAAAGGCTCATATATGTCGTCTCAAATGGGCTAACAAGCAAAACACAATGTACATCTGGTCTGGGAGGTTAATCTGTTGCCTAAGTGGCAGGCATCATAGGTAAGTACATGCATTTGCATTCCACACATCCAACAGCTGGCAGTAAGGAGGGATAGGAAGCAGGGAGGCTTCTCCCTTCCTTCCAGAGACTTTAACAAAATACAGTGGTACCTCGGTTCACGAACTTAATTCGTTCCACGACTCTGGTCGCAAACTGAATTGGTCGTGAACCGAATCAAATTTTCCCATAAGGTTCAATGTAAATACGGTTAATCTGTTCTGACCCCTCCGAATTTGGTCGTGACCCGATTTTTGATCGCGTCCCGAATCAAATTTCCCCATAAGGTTCAATGTAATTATGGTTAATCTGTTCTGAATCATATGTTTTTTTTTTTTTAAACCGCAAAAATATGACACAAAGTACAGTACGAAGAGAGAGAAAGCTAACCTTGCTCAACACGACTTCTGGCGTGGAGGACAGGAAGGCGGGTGGGGAGGCGGTTACTGCTTGGAGGGAGAGTCCCCCTCCCTACAGGAAGCCGCGACCACGTGTCACGGGAGGGAAAATGGCCGCAGATCCTGTTTGTCACCCGATGCGGAGTTCGCAAACAGAGGCAAAATTTTGTGACCGGAGCTGTTCGTGAACCGAATTGTTCATGAACAGAAGCGTTCGTGAACCAAGGTACCACTGTATACTGGAAGCTTATTGGGTGACTGATCAGGAAAACAGGAGTTTGGCAAGCGACTATACAAGGCAGATGAGAAGAGCAAAGGAGAGAGGAAAAGACTGCTGTCTGCTGCTATTCAGTTTCTTAAATGCTGCTGATAGATTGCTTTTCATTTCCTGAGTGCTGCTGATTACCCATTGTGTCTGACTGGAGCAAAGCCCTTGTTGAGGCAGCTCAAGGAGACATATAAGGAACCCAGTTTCCAGAAGTAGCTTTGAGGAGCTCACAAGGTCAGTGAACAAACAGGGAAGTTTTCATGGGAAGTTAGCTAGAGAAGTCAGCAGGGGAAGCTCAAACAATATGGAGAGTGAGGGAATCATGATTGTGATCTGCAAGGTATATACAATGTTTCTCTTCCTGGCTGAAGAGGATCCAAACTACTGTACACCAACAAGTGCAATCTTGTTTCCTCACTGGAAGAGAGAGTTAAAGGGCTTGAAGAAAGTGTTTCTACACCAAAACACATCAGGGGAAATGAAAATTTCCTGGACAGGACACTGGATACTCTCCAGGAAGGGCAGAAAAGTGAATACATAGATCAGGAAAAAAAAATTTGGCAGAGACAAACACATGGAAACATGTGACCCAAAGAGGCAGAAGGATTAGGAGGCATCCCGGGGTAACTGTGGCTCTCCCTCTAGAGGATGATCCACAACTACCTGAACAAACCTTGCTATAGAACACTAGGGAAAACATGTGGTCCCCCATAAACTTAAGAAATCCAAGAGCCACCTTGAGAAAGAAGTGTATAGTGATGGCAGGTGATTCTCCATTGAGTCAAACTGAGGCAGTTACGTGCAATCACAATATGAGGTCAGGGGAGGTGTGTTATCTCCTAGTTGCTGAAATTCTTGTAACCCCAATCCATCCGTCTCAATAAATCTTGCTAAAGAGAACTCTGTGAAAAGCATGCTTGAAAAAGAATCACCTTTAATTTAGACAGCTGCCAAAGTGCTTGACATAAAGCTTGCAAAAGATACCCATGCCCACACCCTCAAAACCAACAAAAAAACGTTTATTTGGATATGTTAGCAATAAAGCCAAAGAGGCTGTAGGTGCATTGTGAGAAAAAGTTGTGAGTTGGTAATGGGTGATGGTTGATCACAGAACTTTGAGAAGACAGGCAAGATTTCAAAAGCCTGGAAGACAGAAAATGTCACCCTGCCTTCAAAAAGGGTAAAAAGGAGGGCCTAAAAATTATAGACATGCCAGCATGACATCTATACTGGGCAACCTCAAACTTGTCATCAACAGAATGCAAGACAACTTAGAAGTCTTGAGCTTTAATTAGCTTGTCATAAATCTCTCTGTAGATATCTATCTCCATCCCTCCCTCCATAAAAGAGATCTCCAGGGCAGACTCTAGGGCTGAGAAAGAGAAATATCTCAAAACATTGTTAAAAATGAGCAGATGGATATTTTGGGGTCAGTCTTATCTGAAAAAAAGATGATTAGCCCTTCAGTGTTTCATTTTAGAGAAAAGAGATTCAAACAGGTCTCAGGGCCCCCAGAATTTAGCAATGAATGAGTGCTAGAGTTAGGCTTATTTATTTGATGTCCAAGATTCTGTATACCAACCTCTTATCTTCTTGACAATAAACTTAACTAGTATGACTCATTGTGAATCTTTCTTTCTCGATTGTACAGTACTCCACTGTTACAAGTTTGACACTGTCTTAGTAGCCAAGACAAAAATAAGCACAGAGATAAGCATTGGCTAGGAGGCATAAATAAATGCTTGAATAGAGCTGAATAGAGAATTATATTATATCACAATAATTTAATATATTTTATAATAATATAATATATTGTTATAATGTATTTATAATAGAGAACCAGTTTGGTGTAGTAGTTAAGGTGCCTCACAGGGTTGTGGTCATGGGGAAAATAGGTGACAGGAGTATTAGGTATGTTCGTTGCCTTGAGTTATATAAAAAAAGGTAATCATCATCATAATGACACACGTGTAAATTATAACAAAGAAGTTAGTCTGCAAACTGGAATAAATTTAAGACAGAGATACTGGGTTATTAAAAAAACAGTCTGTGTGTCAAGAGCCAGAAGAATCCACAGTAGTCAGTCCAAAGTCAAAGCTGGAGGCCTGTCCACAAGACAAGGAGCAGCTGCACTTGGAACACAGGGTTGCAGGAATTCAGGGCAGGATGCAGGGCCATTGCTTCCAACCAGGGAAGAGGGTCTGGAGGATGATGTTACGTAGCCAGAGCTCCTGACTTTGCCTAATTAGGGGAATGAATGCCTTCTCCTTTCAAGGAGTCATGCAGATCTCCACTGCTGAGCTATTTTTAGCTGAGCACTCTCCCAAGCTCAGCATCTCACTCTAAGTTAGCAGCCAACTGTCTTGAGTCTGAATCAATGCTGGAAAGTGGCTGACGACTATTGGTAATTCTCTTCAGCCTCAAATCAAGAAACCAAAATGAACAGCATGCTTGTGAGCCCTTGGATAAACATGCTACAATTTACAGGACCCAGCACTGGTTTGTCGCAAACAAATCATGTCAGTGTCACCTTATTTCTTTCCTTAATAGAGTTACTAGCTTAGTGTAGATCAGAACAATGCCATAGATTTGAGTGTATCTAAGTGCACCTCAAGCAAAGCCTTTGATAAAGTCTCTCATGATGTTCTCCTTAATAAAATGGTAAAATACAGGCTAGGTGATAGTCATTAAATAGACTCACAATTGGCTGAATGTATCCAAGAATGCTTGTCAATGACTGTGTACCACAGGGCTCTGTACTGCCCCCTGTGCTGTTCAACATTTTACCAATTACTTGGATGAAGGAGTTGAGGGGAAATTTATCAAGTTTGCAGGGGACACAAAGCTGCAGGAATGACTAATTCTTTAGAGAAGAAAGAGAATATTAAAAAATATCAAAATAGGCTTAAGCAATGGGCTGAAATGAAGAGAAATGTAAAATTATGCATCTGAATAGGAAAAATGTAAGGCACAAATATAGGATGGGGGAAACCTGGCTTGTGAGTAGTACATGTGAAAGGGGTCTAGATGTCCTTGTCAACCACAAGTTAAACATGAGCCAGCAGTATGGTGCAGCTGCAACTGCTATTTTGATATGTATTAACAGGAATACAGACTTCAGATCATGGGAAGTACTGTTTCCAATTTACTTTATCCTGATTGAACACCACTTGGAATATTGCATCTGGTACTGGGCACCACAGTTCAAAACGAACAAACTGAATTCAGAGAAGGGCTACCAAAATGATAAAGGGACTGGAAATCAAGCCGTGATGAATGGTTAAAGGATCTGAATATGATTAGCCTACCACAGAGATGACTAAGGAAGATATGATAGCACTCTGCTACCTGAATAGCAGAATTGTCACACAGAAGGAGTGCACTTATTGTCGATTGTATCGGAAGGTAGAATCAGAACCAATGGGTTAAAACTACAAGGAAGTTGGTTCATGACAGATGTCAGAAGAAATTTCCTGACTGCATGAGCTGTCAGATGGGTAACATTGTTGCCACATGAACTGATGAGGTCTTCAATGGAGAACTTCAAATAGAGGCTGGATAGTCATCTGTCAGAGATGCTCTAGTAGATCTAACAGCAGTGAGTGGGAGCTAGACTAGATGAAATTGAAGGCAGTACATACACTTAAATATTGTAATATTTTAGTCTTTTACCTGCACAATGGACTTATTTCAATCTTTTATAAATTGGTGAATTTTGTTATCCTTTTCTATTTTCTCTTCTGAGGCACCTGCTTTCTATCATTGTATTTTGACATTTACCATTACTGTATAACAAATGCAATAGTATTTACTGAACCCAAGCAATTATACTAGAAAAAACAAACAGCAGCTTAGTAGACCTGTTTTCATTAGGTAAAGAATAACTCCCCCTCCAAAGTAACTAGTCTCTAAAGCGTCACTGTAAAATAGGTATTTACAATGGATATTCCATATCAGTGAACACACTTAAAGAACAATGAAGGAAGAGTAAAGTTAACAACTCTTGGATCTGCACTGCAGATTTAAAAAGAGAGTGATTCATTATGTGGACAGATGAATGACTGGATATCAAACAGAAGCTGAATGAAAGGACATCATGTAAGCAAACTCTGTTGTACAGCAATAAACTATAGGTAATATGTATACTTGAACACAGCGAATGTTAGCGTACAGCCTTGTGAATGATGCTTTTGTACTGGTATATAAATAATCTTTTTTTCCTTTTCATTATATGTACTTGCATTGATGAGGAGCCCAGTAACAGATAAAAATGAAGACTTATTCTGCAGCTTTCTATAAAAAAACTCTGAAAGGACAGTCTATCCAAAAGACTGTTAAACAGCATAATTTACACTACAGCAAAATTATACTATACAAGAGTAAAATTATGCTATACCTATATTGACCTGAGGTGAGACTGGCCCCAACCTTGTTGACCTTCCAGAAGAGCCTGAAGACATAGCTTTGCCATCTGGCCTGGGGATCTGGTGATGTTGGTGGAGAGCCTGCTAAATGGCTATATGTCTAGGAAAATGAATGGTATTCTTCCACAGATTTAATTGTTTTAAACGGTTTTTTAAAATGTTTTAATGATTCTGTGGTTACTTTTTGGTTATTCTTGTACTATTTGGGGGGATTTTTAACCTTGTAAGTTGCCCAGAGTCATGGCAGTGAGATGGGCAGCCATATAAATGTAATAATTTATATGGGTGTCCATTATTAAATATAGGCAGTAAGAGAAAGAAGTTATTGAGCAGAAACATTGAGATACGGAGAAACTGAAAAGGAGTAAAAAGATTATATAAAAATGATATTCAAAACCTCCTTGGAAGAGATCACCTACAATATGATTGTGGGATATAGATAAAAAATTAGCTTGGATACTCATTTCTCCTTTGTCGGCATTCCCAGGGGATGATGGTGGAAATGATAAAACTTGCATAGTGATGGAAACCAAAAGAGTTATGAACATGTGTGCCACATCATGATGCATGTACAAAAGGATTTGCGTCATGATGTCACAATGTGCATTTTATCACTTCACAGTTTATACCGGACACCTATGGTTTCCTTCATGGTAAAAAATAACATTCTAATATGAAACACTTGCTTTTCAACAAGAAACATCAGAGCTACAGATAGTATGAAAACTACTTCCTTTGCTTTACACATTACACAATTGCAATGGTACAACTGAATAAAAAGTTAAAATCACTTACTTCACGCTCTTCCTCCTGTTCTTTTCTAATCTGTTCCAAGCGAAACTGCTCTGCAATTTCTCTTTCTTGTGCTTCCCTCTGCAGAACAAATGATACACTAGCAAGTCAGTTCAAATACAATTTATCGTTTACGTGACTTTCCATATTTGAAAGGTTTACATTTCCTCACAGACACAATACTGATGATTCAGAAAAGTATATTTCCTATATCTGTTTCTCTCAACTAGAAAACAGTCCTTCTTTTAAACTCTAAAACTGTTCAGACGTTTTTTTTAAAAATAGCAAGTCTAATAATAGAAAGATACATATGATTCCCATCATGTTGAAAACCCTGTGAAAATAACCATAAGCCTTATAGGCAAGCCCTGCCAACGATAGAAGCACGCATTTCCTGGCATCCTCCAGTAGGTCAAAACAGGCATGATGGGAGTCACAGCAGCATGATGAAAGCTATACATACTTCTGCACACATTGCCAGAGTGACTTCTTCATATATACAGCTGGATGTGTGAAAAGCTCCTTTACCTGAAGGGATATTGCCCAATCAGGAAATTTCTTAAGTGAAGGATCTCACTTTGCACATAGATGTTTGCCCAGAGAACTGGATCTCCTAACAACTGCTGAACATCTTTCAGAAAGGGAGGGTGTTCATTGTTCTGATAGTCTGCATAGCCTTAAGATCCTCCTTCCATGTAGTCATTGAATTGGAATCATGTGACTTGCCTTACTTTTACCCCAAGTGTAAATCAAAATATCTTTATCATTAAATTGTAATAATATTACATATTAATTAATTAATTAATTAAATGTATATGCCACCCACTTCCCTCAGATGACTCTATAATTACCTTTACCTTATTTCTTCTATTTCCACAGAATTTTATATCAGAGTTCTTTTCCTGTTTGCATTATTGTGGCAGGACTAAACATTATTAGGCAGACTGAGATAATCAACACAGGGAGACAATTTTGGATATCATGGTAAGGCAGTAAAGAATTATTTTATTTATTACTATGGTATTTTTCTAGTGTTAAAGTGAAACTTGATTACTTTTTATAAGTTTACTTAGCAAAGTAGGAATTTTCTGAGATTTTGGGGGATAGGTAAGCTTACTATGATAGACTGAAAGCAGTAGAAGGTTGCAGTTTTGTGTTTACTAGAATAATAACTTGGTTCTTTTTCTAGTAAAGCTATAATAATTAATTGAGAAAAGTAGCGCCAAAAGCAATTGCAGCCAAGCAATTTTTCTCATTCAAAAAGGCTCTGTCCAGTAGGAATGACACAACATCATGATAGTTCTCCAGTAGGAAAGCTGTATTTTCCAGAATGTCAGTGTGTTGGAGACCTTCTCCCACCACCACAAGTATAGGAGATCATTGGTGGCTCACTGAAAAGGGTTGGGAGAGGGACCAGACCCTGGGATATGAGTAACATCACTGGTGACAAAACATGATCTGATTTGGATTTATAATTAACCAAACTGTTTTCTTAAGATCAGTCTTAAATATTGCACACTTTGTAATATTCCAGCCAGAACATGGTACATACTTTTGCTCTGTCAGCTTCCAGAGAGATTCGGTAAGCTTCATCCTGTTCCCTCTTCACATTTTCTCGGGCCTCACGTTCATCCTAGGATAGGAAAAAGACAGGAAGGTAAAAAAAACTAGTTTGGTACTTCCAAATCAATATTCACCCCAGTACAAATATCCAGTTTGGAGTGCATCTGTCCTTTGCTTACAGCATACTAAAATTTGGGGAAGACAGGTTGAAAGAAAAGAACGTTAGTTAGGTGTAAGAAATTATTTTATTTGATATTTGATCCAGGTTTTAAAAGGACACACTAGATTATTTCACATTAAGGAATTTCCCTGCCTTGATTCTGACACAACTACAATGGGCTACAGCCTTTTAGTTTGGTATGACTAGTACAAATTTCTGATGTAAACGATATTAGTTATCATCAAGTCTTAGAGCTGGGATCTGGAAGTTCCCAACTAACTCTTACTAAGTGAACCATATGCCGTGCTGGAATCAACTAGAATATCCCTGACAGATGGCTGTCAGCTTTTGCTTAAATACCGCCAATAAAGAAAATCAATCATCCCATACAGAAGAATGGGCAACAATACTGCTGCCTTCCAATCTCCTTTGGCTGCTGATAGTTTGTGCCATTTTCTGTCACTTCTACTGTTCTCTCTTTCTTGGTAAATGTGTTGCTGTGCTGCAAGAAAACTATAGCATATCCTGGCTCCAGCATCTTCTTTTAACCCTAAAGCAAGGTGCAGCTTTTTGGAATGCATGCTGATTCCCATCTAAGAAAAACTTCAGAAAGGAGAGAGGATGGCTGGTCCAAAGAGCCATATACCCACTCCAACTAAGTCTAAAAACACCATTATATGAGGCACTGGAGACAAATGTAGGGATACTTGGAATGTCAAGTGTACCCTGTTGCTTTGTCCTCTGCACCCAAAAAAAGAGTGGCTGCCCAGATAATACCTGTGCATTAAGGCTGAACCCTAAGATAAGTTGCCTCGTGTGATTACACAGAATTAAGACACAAGCACACTTGCACATGCACACAAACAATAAAAATAAAATAGATAAACAAAAGGAAAGACAGTAACATATGTGAGAGAAAATGCCTTTGTCATTAGCTCTGAAACATAAATACTGTGGGTGCCAAACAAGCTTTCTTAGGGATGGTATTCCAGAAGCAGAGATCGACAACTCAGAAGGCCTTTACTACAGTCACTGGCCTAAGTTTACTTAGGGGAGGGCAATCAGAATAGGAACTCAACCATCATAAGACAGAACTTTCAATTCAGTCAACCAAGATCTGCTTCATTATCTATTTATTAGCTTGCAGGAATGAGACAAAAGTCCCCCCCCCAAAAAAAACATTTGGATTTCATGGATTATTTAACAATTATTATTGCTGTTAATGACTGCACATGATTCAGCTTTGTGCTGAATGTTTGTTGCTATGCTTATTGATTTTTTAATATTGACTTTATTTTTAACATTTACTCTCACTGGAAATATTTTATTACTCACCTTCTAAGTTCCACTGAGAATCAGTAATATGAAATTGGCAAACTTGGAAAAATTAAAACAAATCTTCTGCTCAGCTTTAAAACAAAAATATCTTGCTTTTATTATAAATCCAGAACTTTGAACTCAGTGAAAAAAAAAAACACCTTAAACTAGGTGAGGAGTAGAAACTTGGCTGGGGGTGGGGGATACTGAGGGTGATCAAAGATATTGGGGCCCTAAAACCCAACTGGATTTTCTAATATTGGCAGGTAATTTTCTTTTTCAGACCAATAATTCATCAACATTTCAGGAGTTCTTCTAGGTTTAATTCTTCCTTTTTTGGCATTCTTTAGAAGAACAGACCAAAAAAAGGGATGTCAGGAATGGAAAGATATATTATGCATGACTGCCTTGCTATGGCACAAAGATGTGAAATGACACCACTGAACTTCAATTTTAAGTTAACAGTTTCTTACTCAGATGTACCTTCTCATCAAGTTCATGGTTAGACAATGAAACATTGTTTATCTAAGGCAGAGATTTAACTATCTAAAATATTTGCATAGTTTTTTTAATGGTATGTTTTAATTAAGGTTGAGTTGCACTGCAGAGCAAGCAATTTGCAGTGCAAGACTTCATCAGTATACAACAAGATTACAGTCAAAATGGTGATACTCTTTTGTACATGCAAAAATAAATATTTGCATACTGCAAGCACAAGCTTTCCTTCCAAAGTCCCTTAGTGCTTTAGTAAAGGACATGTCTCTTCCATTGAGCCTTTACAGTAACAGAGTAAAGCCACCTCTAGGAAAGTTATGCAGCGGCCCTTTGCCTTTTCCATTTTATCATCTTCAGGTTGCCAAATGGACAGTATTCATCCCTTACAACAGCTTTCATTACTCTTGCTGTGTAACTGATCCATTTTTTAAAATATATTCTCAGTGGAGCTTACAAACATTGGGTAAGCAGTACACAGCAACAGCCTCTCTTTACAAGATACATGGGCCAGTTGTGAAGCGTTAAAGCTAGAACCCAGATTCTTCAAAATTTGACTTTTTATTTTGGTTATCTTCTGAGTTCAAGCAGGCTACCATCCCATAGGCAACTGAGATGTGGGTGACCTGCCCATGGGAGAAGTCCTTTGCTGTGGTCACACCTAGGCTTTGGAACTCCCAACTGAGGACAAACCATTTGGCTACCTCACACATTTCATGATCATCTGAAGACATGTTTATTATAGCTAGCTTCTGGCCTTCCAGATTTCAAATTACACTATCTCTTGGTTTGTGAACAGATTTGCCTTCTTGCTCTTTGTTTTAGTTATTCTTTAGAGGTTGGAAATACTGACCACAGTGCTATTAACTTTGTGTGTAAATAGGGAGTTGCAATGCAGTAATATATGATTTTAAATGAGAAAACTTCTCAAAACTGAGAAGACTACTAAGAAGGAAGATAAATGGGAAAGAGGATTAAATCAACATTTGAGGATTATTAAAATCTGTAACAATAAAAGTCTAGCAGAGAATGCATACTCCAGTTCAGAAAAGATGCTATGAAGTCTCCTCCAGCATAACAAGTACTCTCATGAAAGCTACTGAAGGAGGAAAAAGGATTTCTTAAGAAAATTGAAGTGTTGTTACCCAGATAAGAAGAGAGAAAAAAATATTTTTGCACGAAAGAAGCAAATTTGCATGTATAACAGATTTTAGGAGAATCTTACTATTTTTTTGGATAAAGTAGATGGGAAAAAGCTTTCTTTTATATTTCATCTCACATTCGTCCAATGAAATGAAATAGTGGGAGGCTTAGCAATATGAACTGCTATATGAGCTGGATAGGGATATTAAAGGTATGTTTTGTTTGTGGGCTTCCTATAATCTTGATTGATTACTGCCAACTCTCAGTGAACACACAGATACTTCAGGACTATCTGTCCTCAACCTGGTCCTTAAGGTCTTTGAATGTTGCACCCATCACCACTGTAACTGAGTCCATCCACCTCACTCCTGGTCATCCTCTTCTTCCCTTTCCTTCCACCTTTCCCAGCATTATAAACTTCTCAAGAGAATTAGGTCTTTGCATAACATGTCCAAAATTATGATGAGTCTGGTCATTTGTGCCTCAGGTGAGAACTGTCAGTTGATTTGTTCCATGATCCATTTGTTTGTTTTCATGGCTATCAATAGTATTCTCAGGAGTTTTCTCTACACTTTCTATCCTTCAAAATTCAACTTTCACTTCCATAGAGTAAAAAACCATTGCTTGCACAATTCTGATCTCAGGAGGCACAGACACATCCTGGCATCTGAATATCTTTTCCAAAGCCTTCATGGTTATGCTACAAGATTCTATTGCAGCATATTCCTTCACTGCTAGTTCCTTTATTGTTGATAGTCAACCCTAAAAGGCTTTCTATAATTGGGCCATTATGGACACAGAACTAGATAGGGTTTTGGTTTCATCTAGCAAAGCTCTTATGTTTCTAAATGCAAATTAGAAATAAGCAATCTGGAAAAAATACCACCATTCTGTTTTCATTTACACTGTGAAATCATGGAAAACTGCAATTGCTCTACAAGCCATCCTTTGTAACAGAGATCAAATTAATATTTAATTGGCATCTTCAGTATTAACTATTTTTTAAAATAAATTAAATTGACAGCAAGATATGGTTGACAAAACATAGCAGATAAGCTACAATTATCTTCATCTTTTAATGCAAAAGAAACCCTCATATTTTAAAAACTTTCGTTAAGGGCAGGCTCATAATATTTTCTCCTCTTTTGTGAGACCTTTCTCCTCTGAACATGTGTGTAGAAATATCAGATACTTTGGGGTTTGAACTCTCAAGTACTTCGGGTACATCAAACAGGCCTACTTTTCAAAAAGAAGAGGCTGAAGTTTTAAAAAGGCAAAGGGAGTTTCAGTGTTTCTTCCACTCATGGCTGGAATCACTTTCACAGCTCCATGGCATGCACTTCTTCATTTAAACAGATTGCCCCTGGAACAATTCGATGGCCTGAAAGTACATCACTCCTATGAGGCATTCTTTCCCAGGTTAAAAGGAAATTCTGCCAAGCTGCTGAAGGCAGCTTAAGCACTATTTGAAATTTCAGCAGCTACTTTTTATGAAAGAAACATCCAACTCCTGCCACCTCATCTTTAAAAGAAACCCATCTTATACCCAACATTTCTGAGTACTCATTCTTCTGAAAATTAACACTTTAAAAGAACTAGTATGGATATTTTGACACAGCATTAATTTATGTATGCAAACAAGGACATTTAAAAAATATACTACCCAGCTACCCCATTTACCCCTACAGATCTTACTTGACATGTAATCTGCTATTGAATGGCAATGTGGCAGAGCATTTTCCTGTTCTCAGATTGTAGCATTTCTTCCTAAGGAGACTCAACAAGTTGCCTTGTTACTGGCATTTAAGAATTGTATTGTACTACAAAAATAGAGATGCAAAACCCTTTTGGTTCATATTTTTCATTTCTGAATAATGGCACCTATCTATACCTTTTATAGACACTTTATGTTAATGGTCTTCTGGACTAATTCAACACATTTTTCTGCAAAATAAGTGTCAAACCATTCAGCAGAGTACTCTCCCAAGTATCTGCACAAAGAATTTTAATTATTTGAGATATCTATCTATCTAATCTTGTATCCTGCCACAATCACAGAACTCTGGGCAGCTCACAAACAAGAGTATACCAGAAAATATAAAACATAAACGCTGAATAAAATCCCAATCACAGTTCATGGCATCAGACCCAAAAAGCCCTACAGAAAAACTGTCTTTAGCTTTTTTCTAGAAGGTAGACAATGTTGGAGACAGACAAGTCATTCAAGAGGGCCAAACGCCATTACCAAGAATCAATATTTCCAGGGTTTGGCCCCTGACCTTCCAAAAATGGGGGACAACCAGCTGCTTCTCCTGGCATGATCAAAGTGGTCAGACTGACACTAGTGGGGAGGTGTGGTTCTGCTAGTAACAGCTGCCAGTCCATAAAGGGATTTATAAATTAAAACCAGCACTTCAATATAAACTATTAAAACCATGCTTTTTTCATATATTAGGAAGATATTCTCTCTTTACAGCAGCTATTTAGCTGTGATTAGGGTATTCGGAAAGAACAATATAAGGTTCCATACACAATGGCATAATCCAGAGAACAAGTTGAGTTGAACCCAATAGCATCCACTCATTTGAATTCTATAGAGAAATGCTATTCTTAGTTTACCTTTCAGTTTGAGAAAGATTGTTCAAGTGGAAAGCAAAAAACTAGCTGAGTTTCAGAAATAAAGTGTTACTGTCATAGGTATATAACTGACTTTCTGTAGCTTTAATTTTTAAAACAAATTGGGTATATGCCTAGTCTTTAATGATTATATTTTATGAAAGCAATTATATTGTCCATATGTTGACATTAAGCAGGTTACACATTCCATAAAGTAGGGGAAGACAATGTATGACCTATTAAATGTTGGACAGCAACCTCCATCATTCATCACCACCGTCATATTAACTAGGACTGATGGTTGTTGTAGTTCAGCAATACTTGGATGGCAATACATTGCCCATTTCTGCCATAAGGCAAAGAAAGCAAATTTTAGAATCATTCTATATCTTTTGTATTTCCAAAGGATAAGAATGTTTCTACTGAGCCACACCTGAAGTTAAACGTAGGGCTTGAAGTTAATAATGAACATGTTAAAAAAAGACACCCCGTTGTCTAAACAAATTGTCATCATAGAAAACATTAATCTGTTCCTGTAAGATAACAATCTTGTACACCTTATAAGTACATAAAATGTCTATGCTTAGAAAGGATATACAGTAATATATATGCATGAATGAAACCCATAACTTCTAATTTTTATATCTGATTAATCCAGAATTTAATCAGAATTTTTAAAGAAGGTTTTCAGAACTATGTTTTTTAATTGTCATAGCCTGTTTTGTTCCAAAATGGTTGCCTTCTCTCCATTGGTTAACATGAAGCTTTTTTTGTGAGGCATGTCAAGTATCATTTGCAAAGTCCCTTTCAGCCCTTGTATTTTTTGATTCTATGATTAATTTTGAACTTTTTACTAGTATTTGTTAATGTTAGCCGTAACCAGAATACTGCAGGATACTCTTATACTCTGTATATTCTTATATAGAATACTGCAGTATACTCTGAGTAGGAAAGAGCTTTATAATTTTTTCCAATATAGTTCCTCTGTAAGTGCCTCTTATAAGATTGTTCTTGTAATTTAATATAACAAGCTCTTGAGAGTATTATTAAATTGTTTTGGTGGCATTTAATATATGACTGAGCTTTTAATTTGAATTATATGTATATTTTATATGTATTTACTCTGTATTTTATATATTCTATTTATTGTGTATATTTTCAAGGCCAAAAGACAAGGCATGAAAATGAGTAACTTTTACAGAAATATCTGAAATTTGAAATGTCTGAAATATCTTCACTGGCAAAATTCAGAAGGCAGTGATACTACTTGATATGGATAAAATATATTTGTCTCAATTCTTTTATTATCATGTGTTTCTCTAAACTAAACAAAAACCAGGTATATAGCAACAGCATACAATTTTAAACAAAACCTCTTCAAGGCTATGAGTCTGAACATGGAAGTCTAATGACTTTCATACTTGAGATTCTATTTATCTATAGACCTAAATGGTGTGTGTGTGTAAATATTGATGATTCAATCTCAAATGAGGCAATATAATGCTCTCCAAATGTTTCAACTACAATGCCATATTTCCTGACACACTTAAGGGAACTGATTAATAATATCCTACATGGCTTTATCCAAATAATATTTACAGAAAACAATATTAATAATTCTTAAATGTTTTTGCTGTTGTGGCGATAAAATGATGTAGAAATCACACAGATTTACAAAAAAAGAATTACAAAATTCAGTGAAATGATGTGATAAAGCTTTGACCACAATTAGATAAATAGGTAGACAGGCAAGCAGATAGACAGAAGCGGGCAATGGTATTTTCAATACAGCCAGTTTCAATTATTTAATTTAAGTTATATATTCTATTAGTTGGCTCACCAGATAATATTGTATGCCTTTGAATTTAATAAATAAATCTATTAAGCTTTTAATATGCAGGCATATGCAAGAATTATTATATGACAGTTTTCATAAATTTCATGATATATGCTGAAAACGTAGAGTGCAGAGAGAGACTGCCTCACTTCAAAAATGGTATCCTTTGAACATTGTGCCTAAGCAAAGTGAATCCTAGAATAACAGTCATACACTGGTGTTCCACAAATGATTCAAACTGACATTTTTAATTTTCTAAATGAGAACCTGTCCCTAGAGCTCAAATTGTAGATGAGCAGATAAACTGGACTTTTAAAGAAGCAGCTGCTCTGTGAAGTTTGTTTGTTTTGAGATCAAAAACTGAAACACAGTCTGGATTTAATTCAAATATGTACAAATATGGAAGAGTATTTTCCCCAGTGAATAAACCCAAATATCTCAAAATATGGCCCTTATCAGTGTTGCTTTTCACAGTTTAAGGATCAATGACCACCAAGATTTTCAGCAGAAAGAATGAAATACTGAGGGGAAATTAAAGTGAATAGAAATTTTCAGCAGGGATTTGCAAAGAGAGTTTTTTCAAGGAATGCAGGATATCTTCTATGAAACTTATCTGAAGCCATAATGGTTAAATGTTGCATAACAAGAAAAATAAACACTATGTTATACCTTCTGTTAATTAACTTAAAAATGAGAACAAGTCAAGCCAGCTGAGTAACAGTCAATGCTTTTACAGTAATAAATTGTGACAGCAAAAATAAAAAGAATGCATTATCTAGATATCACCAAATGGGCCTTGGCAGTACATAGGAACTCCACCCTGTAGAAGCTTGTCAAAAAGTGTTACTGTAATCCATTGAGAAGTCTCCTCCTCAGGCAAGGAAGACAAAAATGCAAAGGGAGGCTCAAAGCAGGTGTGTTGAATTGTTATACTATTATTTAATCAAAGATCTCTTCTCATTAGTTTCGTATTTGACAAATTCATGCTTTGTTCTTGCCTATCATGTGATGCCAGAATCATCAATCAACAGTCTCATTAAAAGCCAAATGTAAACAATGAGGTTGTGGAAATGTGTTTTTAACACTGTACACTCCTCAGTCACAAAAGGCATAATACATGACTGCCATTTCTCTTGGAGCAATCTGCTAGATTTTACCAGATGACTATCAATTTAAGACAAGAGAACATTAAAACTGGCTTCTCTAAGGATATAAACAGTCATTGTCGCTGTCTAATATCCTCTCAAGGACCTAGCTCCTCAGAAAAACATTGTCAAGCTATCAGACTAATGAAATCCACAATCATATTGTCTATATGGCTGCTACCATTGTAAAAAATTATGGGAAAATACAGTAACAGAACTGAAAAATGCCTACCAGTGATTTATGATGGAAAGTTTCCAGTGGGCAGGGGGTCATATTAATCTTCTGAAGTGAAAACAACAGCCTTGTGAAAACTTAAAGATTATAAAACCGTTTGCTGCTTATTACAACAGGTAACATTTAAATGAAGTATTCTGAATTTTAGTCCTATGGATCCACACTTTCACCAACTTATTCTTTCCAGCATTCTATTAATGAATCTTTTAGCATTTCCATTACCTCTACAACACTGCCAGAGATTTAGCTATATTTTTAAAATAAATGATGGTCTAGCTAAATGTATGTCAGACTTCAAAACAGCAAATTTTAACAAACTGAGAGCAATGATAACTAGCATTCCATGGGAAGATAATCTGTAGGGAAAAGGAACTCAAGATGTGTAGGAATTACACACAGACACAGACACACCCACAAACACACTAAAAATACAATTCTGATGAAGGAAAAAAGTAGAGAATAGCAGAAAAAGCCACAGAGGCTGCACAAATAGTTTGGTGAAGATAAGAAAACAAAGAAGGTCCAGGAAGTATACAGACAGATAGTCTGGAACTGCAGAGAAGGAATCAGGTAGGCTAAAGTCCAGAGCAAGCTAAGACTGATGAGAGATGCTATGAACCACAGAAAGGGCTTCTTTAGATTGGTTCAACTAAAAGGATAAAAAAGAATCAATCTATCAATTGCTCAGTGAAAGTAGCAAAATGGTAACAAAAAGATGTGTTCCACCAGGAAACTATAAAGAACAGGATGAAGGGGCAGGACTAAGCTTGAGACTGATAGAGAGAAAGTGATGGAAAGCTATCTACTCTTAAATGAATCTGAAAATAAAGGGCTAGATAACTTGCACTCAAAGATACTGAAGGAATGTATTGATAGACTGGCCAAACCTTTATGTTATCTTTGAGAAATGTTTATTGATGACCTGTCTGAGCCTTCTGTCAGCATCTGAGAAATCCAGGAGAATGGGTGAAGTGCCTAATAAGTGGAAGAGAGTAAATGTGGTCCCTATTTTCAAAATGGGGCAGAGGAGGATCCAGGGAGCTACAGGCAATCAGTCTGATATCAATTTTTGGGAAATCTTAAAGGAAATCATAAAAAGATTTGCTCTGTAAGTGCCTTGATAACAATGCAATAATAATCAGCACTGCTGATTATTGCCAGCCTAGAGTTCCCTGGACTGCTAGGAGGTCAAACCAGTCAATCTTAAAGGAAATCAACCCTGATTGCTCATTGGAAGGATCGATAATGAAGCTCAAGCTCAGATATTTTGGTCACCTAATGCGAAGAGAGATCTCTTTGGAGAAGACCCTGATGCTGGGAAAGATTGAAGGCAAAAGGAGAAGAGGACGGCAGAGGATGAGATGGTTAGATAGCATCACTGAAGCAATGAGCATGAAACTGAGCAAACTCAGGGAGGCAGTGAAGGACAGGAAGGCCTGGCGCAATATGGTTCATGGGGTCACGAAGAGTCGGACACGACTTAACGACTAAACAACAACAACAATATTTTGGGAAAGCTAGACAAAATGCCATGACAATTTAGTGGATCCCACGTTCAAAAATTGTATTCAAAAAGTGGTCATCAATGGTTTTTCAGCATATTGGAGTGAGGTATCAAGTGGAGCACTGAATAATTCAGTTCTGGGCCCTCTACTCTTCAACATGAATTGGCTAAAGAGATTGAGGGAATGTTTATTAAATCTGATGGGGTCACAAAACTAGGTGGGACAGTTAATATTCCAGAAGAAATAAAACTGAAAATGATCTTGAAAATTTAGAAAATTGGACAGAAAGCAACAAATGTAATTTAATATAGACAAGTGCAAAGTTCTTTATTTAGGAAGCTAAAATGAAAATGCACAGATATTGGATAGGGAATACCTGGCTTCATAACAGTTTATATGTAAAGTTTCTTGGAATAGTAATTAACTGAAAAATGAATATTAGCAATCTAATATGGCTACTAAAAACACAAATGCAATAGACTGAATACAAGCATCATTTCCAAATCACAGCAAGTACTATTTCCACTTATGCAGCATTACCGAGTATGTGTCCAGTTCTGGTCACCATTTTCTTAGAAGGAACCAGTTTAGAGAAAGACAACAAGGAAGATTAGAGGACTAAAAACAATGTTGCATGAAGATCAAAGAAGCTGTGGACATTTAGCTTTGAAAAGAGAAGACGAAGGAGGATATGACAGCATTCTTTAAATACCTGAAAGGATGTCACATAGAAAAAGGTCAAGACCTGTTCTCTATTGTCCCAGGGTGCAGGACACAGAATGAAGGATTTAAGTTACAGGAAGGCAGATTCTGAATGGATCTGAATTTAACATTCTCAACAGCAAGAGCAGTTCCACAGTGGAGCAATTACCCAAATAGGTGGGTTGGTGTGCTCCCCATTACTGTTGAAGCAGAGGCTAGACAACCATCTTTTGGGGATTCTTTAATTCAGATTCCTGTTCTGAGAGTGGTTATACTCAATGGCCAAACTGGCCCAGTTTAAGACTATGATTCTCTAATTTGAGACAGAGCCAAGCAACACTTCTGAATCAAACACATTAGAATACAAAGCTGTAGTCTTAAGCAGTAAGATTCAATGAATGCAATGTTCTTTTTGTGAAAAATGTAGAATTCCAGTCTGTTAGTTGGGAATAGCTTAAGGCATAATTCAACCTTCTTTTTTATTTGTTTCATTACATGCATATCTCTCTATCATGCTATTCCCTTACAGGATGAGCAATTTTGTGCAAAATGCAGAAAGGAATGAATACTGGGCAAAGAAAGGCAATGTATAAGTAAAGGAAATGAAATACAAATAAATAAGATTTACCAATAACCATATATCACTATATCTTTCTATCCTTGCAAATCATCCATGCTTCTACTATGTTCACATACCACTTTACTGTATTTTTTTTAAAAAACTTGTCACTTCTCTCCTTTTGAGGATCACACCTAGTACATCTAGATGTAAATATGTTTTTCTTACACTTACTACATCTACTTGTACGTATGTTTTTCTTGGTCTTCCCCTTCCTCTTGACTCATATACTCTTCTTCAATGTTCTGTGACTTGATCCTCATTCATTCTCTCTATATGACCTAACCACTTCTAGTATTTCTTGTGTACTGTTCACTCACTTTTGTAGCCAATCCATATTCATTCATCACCTATTAATTTCTGACATTAACACATACACCTAATTACTGTGTTCCAATATATAAAAAATGTGTCACAATTTATTTCTCTAGAAAGATGTCACAAGAAGATATGACATTTTAATCAATTCATACCTGTTGTATGTATCTATACCAAAACAATGCATGAACTAGAGTGTTGCCTATCAGTACTGGAATTAAAGTGGAAGAATCTAATTTTTACTCAGAAAAAAACATGTTAAAACAAAGGTATAGTTAACTAGCTTTTTATTAGCTGCATATGTTGTCATTTCTGTACATTACAGCTATACATATGGTTTTACTTTTTTTTTACTCTCAGTAAAGCAAATATATATATATCTTATATTCTATCCGTCCCCAACATGGTGTTCACAGGTGCCATTGTGTCTTTCTATACTTCTCTTAACACTGCCAGGCTCTTTACCCATTTAATTCTTTTTTTTTTTGGCTACTATTTTAATTGCAAACATTAAAAAGGAAGCTTGTGGTCCACACATGAAACCTATATACAGGTCAGGAAGCCACAGTACAGACAAGACATGGCGAAAACAGACTGGCTCCAGGTTGGCAAAGGAGTGAGGAAAAACTGTATGCTTTTTCCTTATTCATTTAATCTATATGCTGAATATATATTAAGGGAAGCTGGATTGGAAGAACATGAATGTGGCTTTAAAATTAGAGGAAGAAATGATGATGATGACGACGACGACGATGATGATGATAAGCAATCCCAAAATATCTGAAGCACCACTTGAACCCCATCAGCATTGATAAAATCACCATCAATCAATTGCAAAAAGCAGCTTTACTTGGAACAGCTTACATCCTGAGATGATACTTTTAACACCATTAAACAACATCTGCCTATCCCAGGTCTTTGGGAAGTACTCGACAGGTGGATAAAAATGCCAAATCCAGTCTAAACAACTGGCTGACAGTGCGACCAACAATAATACATTAAGCTTGTATGTGGCCTGACTCTTAGTGACTCTGGGTGGCTCATAACAGTCAAACAAAGAAATTACAATAGAACATAAACAATAAAAACAAGATAGTAAACATGATGAAGTGGGGGTCTCACTCTCCCTTGTTAAAGGCCTGGGTGAAGAACCAGGTCTTCATGACTTGTCTAAACAACAGCAGAGTTGGTGCCATCTGGATCTTGGGGGGAACCTCATTCCAGAGGGTAAGTGCTGCTACAGAGAAGGCACATTTCTGGGGTCCAGATAGATGACTGTTTAATCAAAGGAACCTGGAGTGCACCAACCCTGCAGGATCAAATTGTCTGGGCAGATGGTATGGGAAACAGGCAGTCCCTCAAGTAACCAGGCCCTATGCCAACTGCACTATGTTGATGACACTATAGCTGAAATATGAAAATGCGAAGGATCTGCAAGCTCTAGTAATAAAAATCAAGGATCACAGTGAAAATATTGGACTAGTATTAAATATAAAAAAGTCTAAACTAATGACAACAGGTCCAACAACCAGCCTTAGAACTGACAGTGAAGATACTGAAGTGGTAGATAGCTTCTGTCTTTTAGATTCAACCATCAATAGTAAAGAAGCAAGCAATCAAGAAATATGCTGCAGACTAGCACTTGGTAGAGTAGCTGTGAAGGCCTTAAAAAGATATTCAGATGCTATACTTACATATATCAGAATAGTGCAGGCAATGCTATTTTCTCTGACACTTTATGGAAGTGAAAGTTGGCGTTAAAGAAGCTGGATAGAAAGAGTAATTACACTTTTGTATTGTTGTGTTGGAGAAGACACATGGACAAGCAAATGGATCATCAAACAATTCAACCCAGAGTTCTACTCAAGGCACAAATAATCAGGCTCAAGCAATCATATTGCAAATACATTACATGAGGACCTAGCTCTCTGGAAAAGGCTCTAATGCTGGAAAAGGTAGAAGGAAAGTGAAGATGAGGAAGACGAGCAGCAAAGTGGATGGACTCAAAAAAGCGGTGATGGGTGCACTGTTGGAAGACCTGATAGACCAGGTTAGGGACAGATCACCATGGAGAAACTCTATGTGGTCACTAAGAGTTGACATCGACTTGATGGCAAATCAATCAGCATATTACAGAAATAGTGCCAACCTCTACAATTACAGGGTGGACATGCTCCTAGCAATGCCATCTAATGGGACCTAGAAGATGTGCCGTCTCTGTTGATGTGACTGTCCTTTGAAATGAGCTTCCCCCTGATGTTAGGATGACACTGACCCTATTGGCTTTCCATTAAGCTGTAAAGACCTGGCTCTTCTCCTGTGCACTGGGCAAGAATGGTAAGTGAGCCTGTTTTGTGATATGAGTATGCATTGGTAGCACTAGCTTCAATTATTTATGTATATATTATCAAAGATAGATAGATAGATAGATAGATAGATAGATAGATAGATAGATAGATAGATAGATAGATAGATAGATTTTTGTTTGGTTGTTTATGTTAGTTCTATATAAATTTTCTTGTTAGTTTTATATGGTTATTATTTTCATTTGGGGGGGGTCATTTTCTTTTATTATATTGCTGAATGCTATCCAGAGTCACAATTCGTGAGAGGGGCAGCTTATAACATTTTTAAATAAATTGAAAAAAAAAACAACTTTCAGGAATATGTTTAAGTTCCTCAGAGACCACAGAGGCATCCATAGAAATGAAAAACTGTGGGTGGCTACAATCCCATGCTTTGTTTTGAAATGTGCCTTTCTCCCTTGGCAAAGAGCAAAGTGGCTGAGAGCATCTGGGGGATGTAAGTTAGTCTTGTGGTAAACAGACGTTTTTAACTAGACATACATTCCATGGCTAACATTTTATGGTAATCTTTATGGCATGATCCAATTGTGCCTATTAGCAAAAAAAAAAAAAAAAAAAAGTGGGAGTGCTTCTTTTATCCAGAGAGATATATTATGATATACAATATACAATATATATACATACATATATACATACATACATACATATATATATATATATTCTGTAAAATAACTATTCTTAGATGGTCTCATGTTAAATATTAAATATTATGCTGATGGCTTGCCAACAGCTTATTATGTTTGAAAATTTTTAAAAGTCTTCAAAAGCAGAGTACCAAGATCTAAAATATGTATACTGAGTGATATATACACTCCAAATCATCTTTTGTTCCTCTAAAAGGTATATGTGCTGCCTTAAAAAACATACTAAAAAGCCCAGAAGAATTTTCTGTTTATCTTGTGGTTTATGATGACTTACTGTAGCTATTAAGAAAACAGTAACAGAAACCGGAATCTGTATCCTGCTTGCTATTGTCACATTTTGAAAGAAAGTTCATGTAAATGCATTAAGACCTGCACTAGATAAAAAGAAAATGCTATTTAAACAGGAGATGTCAGGAACAAGATTTACAAAAAGTGTTACATGTGAACTAGTACACTACTAAAAAATGTTTCACATGCCAACGCCTCTTCTTAAGTACACAGAGTACAGATTGTGCTGTTAGGGACTGTATTCGTCATGTTATTTTACCTAGAGAATTATATTTCTCTTAATGACATTTAGAGAGAGAGAGAAAAAACTTAGGTATCCCTCAAAAACCCTGGATATGGAATGAGAGAGACAATATGTTTTTTGTTAACTGTCAAGTATCTTTTTTGTATTTCCAGTATAAATGAAATGGCTGATGGCTTGCCAGTGACTTGACAGACTAATTATTGAAGTCACTTGGCTGGTTGGGACTTCAGGTTCAGGTTATAAGCCTAAATTTATAAGCCTAACATTTAGGTAGGGCCACCAATTAGTTTAATCTACAGTCATTTTTTTTTAATCCAAGTATGCATTATACATATTTCTGTATTTGAATGTATAAGTTTGTCTGTACCTTGCTGACAAAAGGTAATAAAAATATTCAATTATCATATGCCACTAGTTTAATTCTATAATACTCATAACTAAATTTTCTGAGACTGCAAAGTAAAATTAATGTTCATTCTGTCAGACAGAAAACTGGCAGCATTACTATATATAGATGACATATATTCCAACAATTACATATGAAATCAAACCTTGTACCAGTGAGGCATAAGATTTAAATGGCTGAATAAGGTGCTTAGTGCATTACTGTCAATCAGTGTTTCTACATCCAGGATAACAATAATCTTAAATGGGAACACATTTATTATTGCAAAATCCTAACTAAGTACTTCATTACTTGTAAATGTCACTCTCAATTAATAAAGTAACAGATAACCATTTCACTGTTGTGCATCTGGCTTGTGACTATATTTGTATAATTGAAACACTGGCATTTTTTGAGAACTATAATTTTACTTGCTCATCTTAGTCTGCATGAAATAAATCTCCATAGTAGTAAATAATAATAATAATTATTATTATTATATTATTATTTGTAGTAGTAGTAGTAGTAAGAAGCAGTTACTTCTTCTTACTGTAGATTGTAACAACCCCAGTAACACATGTTTAATTAGTAAGGTATGTTTTTCCCATTTAAAGAATTGCCAAAAAATAGCAATGCTCATCAAGACAATCACAGTTAAACAGGTTTTCTTTAGAAAGAATATGAATGAAGTTCATATGAGGGTATTTCCAGATAATTTTTCTGCTGCAATAAACGCAAAATTTCATAACTGTTTTACAAATTCCTTCTTTCCTGCAAGGATTGCCCATTTTTCCAATATTCAAAAACAGTCTTTGCAACTGATTTGAAAGACTGAAAGTTTGAGGTATTTTATTGAACAGTATGTTTGATCCTTAACCATTTTAAAATTTGATGTTAGATCTCATAAATATGGCGATATTGCAGAAGAGGTAAATGTGAATCTTGACCTCATTCTACCTATCTGCTCAGTTCTTACATGGAGGCAGAGCAGCATTCTTAGAATGACCTGATGGATAGCATTCCTATTCTGCTGGACAGAATAAATTATTTTGTTATTGTGAGTTTCTTTACTCTTACAGGAACACCCTTCCAATCTTCCTCTTTAAACAAATATTAAAAATGAAGCCATTCTGTTTTCCTTAACATCTAATTACACCATACGCAATTGATACTGAATCAGTGCTAGTATAGATAATAGCACAAATAATAGAATCCAGCATTTTTAATTGTCTAGGAAGGCCCTTACTCTAAATTCAATAGCTGTCTATAGTGATGCCCAGTCTCACCTCATCCTTTATGTCTTCTTGCTGCTGTGCACTGAAGATCTCCATTGCAGCCATCAGCCTCATCATTAGCTCATCCACTGTTGTGTTTCCTAGCAACAAAGAAAGACTATTGAACTTCATAATATTAAAGTTATTTTAAAAACCCAGAAAGTCATTTTAGAAATAATCCAAAAATAATACCTAGAGATATTTTTTTCATAAGTCACAAAAAGAAAATGCAATTAGTCTTATTTTAGGGTCTTTTAATTTATATTTTAAAGTTTCTGAAAGTTTCCAGTTGTAAATGTGAATCTAAATGAAAAAAATCAGATTAATTATAATTTCTATTTTATCTTCATATCTGCAATAATATCAAGGCTATGATCGCAAACTAGGGAGAAAAAAGGAAAAAGAGATGAGGACTATTTTTGTTAGGTATAGCTAAGTTAGAAAAAAAGAGGGAGATTTTTATTTCTAAACATTTTTTCAGATTGTTATATAAAATTCATTGTACATCTCTAGATATTATTACAAAACACCTTTTGACATATCTATCCCTAACATTCTTGCGCTGAATTTAAATACTAACATCTACAGTTAACAGCCCTTGGAACTACTCTGCCCTTCACTGATTCAAAGATTGCTAACATATATAAAGATGAAGAGCCCATCTTTCCCTTAACTGGACAATATATATTATTTGTCAGGTTATTACTTCTTGGTTACACTGCTAATATAAGGAGATTTGAAATACATAAAAAAGAAATTCCACAACTCTATTCCACTGCATATGAATCTTGATTTCAACCTCTGCTGCTCACACAGTTATTTTCATGAGAGTAGGGTCAATTACAAAATGTTGGCATTCCCCATTCTCTTTGCATGTGGTCTCTCCCTAAGAGGAGGGGGGGAGGGAGAAAGTTTGGGTGGTGAAACTTTCCCCTCCCATTCAAGTTACTAGAATAAGGGGGTAAATTTTTGCTGCCCAAAAATGATGGCTTTCATTTCACCTCTTGATTAGGGGAAGAAAAAATGCTAGATGGAAAAATGTCATTTCCTGCCAAGATTGCTGGAATCCTAAACATTTCTTCATATCCAGCCACTATTTTGGCAGAGGATTTTACTCTTTTAATTTGAACAGCATCAACTGAGGAATAATTGGAGAGGGAAGTAACCCATCCCCACCAAGTACCCTGATACCACAAGGATTCCGAATAGAGGGTGGATTCCATGCTCTGCAATGGTTACATTATATTATTAATACACATTTCATTCTATAAATAAGATTAGTATGAGACATGATCCAGATCACTAAGATTTCAGTCTTAAACATACCCACCGAACAATAAATCTTTATCAACTGAATGGGTTTGATTCTTAAATAAATGTTCAACATGTTGTTATTAATTTCATTAGTGGATATTTAAATCAGGATTGATAACATATCCTGTCTTTTCCTCGGAAAGAGATTTAATACTGAGAATTCAAACTCCTACTTCTAAAAATCAGCTATAATATTTGATAATTTTTTTCATTTCTTTTGTAGAACAGCAACATAAAGTGTAAAATGAGCTTTACTGCCAGGCTTGAAGAAGAACATTTGTTACCACTGATTTTCCTATATTATCATATTATATTAGTTTTGATCAGATGCATACAGTCATTGCAAATGTGTATAAGATAAATTCACTAATTTTTCATTTTCTCTAAAAGTACTTTTTGAATGTAAGAATCTAAACTATATTCCAGGAGAATAGGTAGCAAATACACTTGGAAGTTTCAATACAAAACAAGTACCTAACAGAATACATAGATTATACCTTGTATTACATTCAACACTTCATTTGATGATCGTTTTCCCATAATAATGAGGAACAGTGGAAACTGATCTGTCTTCTGAGTCCGAATAGTTTGAGCTACAACACTGCCAAAATGTCTTGTGCACATTGTTAGAAACCTGAAAAATGGAAATATTAAAAAAAATTGTATAAATTTACTTTATTCATTTAATTTTCAAAATTTATATACATTTCATAATTTCACAACAAAAATATATGCACATTGTAGTTTATATTCAAGAAAATATAGTACTTCATTTGTTGTTAATAGTAGCCCCCATTTGTTTCCTCTTTTTATACTGTTCCTACTTTCTGCTGACTCTCTTTCTAATCTTCCTACTCTCCCTAGGCCATCATCCACTTTATACTCTTTCTTTCTCTTCTATGCTGCAACATACCTATTTTCATTAATCCATACTACCTTCTTTATATTTTCCCCTAAATTTCTTTACATTCTTTTGGGGAAGGATCATAGCTCTGTAATAAGTATATGCTGTACCAAAACTTGTGCTGCCAGATTTAATAGCTAGATACAACTGAGACCTAGTGGATAACTACAATCCTTCTGTCAATTCTTAACCTATATTGCTGAAAATTTTTGCCTTCAGAAAATAGAAGAAAACACAATAGGATCAATTACCCCGACATAATCTTAACCAAAGAAAACAAAATCTGTAAATTTATGAGAAAATTCTAGAGCATATCATAAAACTACTGATGGGTAACCAACTTGAAAAAAAAATACAGTATTAAATTCGAATCATCTAGAGATTATTCGATTATTAGATTTGTAAAAAATAAGCCTTTCTGAACTAAAGTCATTCCTTTTTTATCTGGTAACTTCCTTAGTAGACTGTGGAAATGCTGTACACATATCTTGCTTTCAACTATGCTTTGATACAGCATCCCATTCTGATCAGGAAATTATTTAGGCATGGGCTAAATGGCATGTCTATTAGATGGTTCTACATCTATCCTGAAAGTCATGCTCAGAGCACCCATCAACGGTTCTGCAGCAAACTAGTGTAAAGTATCCTGGAGTACCAGGATTAGTACCTCTTAAGTGTTTTCCTGATTTATATGAGGAGGTAGCTGAAATGATGATCATATTTGCAGATGACATAAAACAGGGTAGGACAACTACTATTTTAGAAGACCAAACCAAAATTCAGAATGATCTTGGTATGTTAGAGAAGTGAGCTGAAAATAACAAAGTGAAATTTAATAGAGATAAATGCAAAGTTATACACTCAGGAAACAGAAGTCAAATGCACAAATATAGGATGTGGAATTCCTGGGTAGTGAAAAATAACTTGGATTTGTACTTCAATCACAAGCTGAATATGAATCAGTAATGTGATGCAGCTGCTAAAACAGGCGAAGAAATTTTACATTGTGTCATTAGTAGCAGTTTCCAAATCATGGGAAGTAATAATTTTACCCTATTTTGCATTATCAGTGTATAGGGCCTCAAGTATTGTGTACAGCTCTAGGTAACAGATTTTTAAGACTATTCAGAAAAACTGGAAGAAATACAAAGAAGTAAGTGAGGTTGATTTTATGAGGAGAGAGGAGGAAAGACTGAGGACTGGGAGATGACTCGAGGGGAATTTTCAAATACCTGAAGGGTATCATAGACAAGAAAGTGAAGACCTGTTCTCTATCATGTGTCCAGTGTCCAGAGAGAAGGACACTGAATAATGGCATTATGTTACAGATATTGGTAAATGTAACAAAAAACTTCCAAGTGGTAAAAGCAATGTGAAACTCAGAGATTACGGAAGGAGGTAATTCCCTTCCCTGCTACGCAAAAATGCTGTCAATGTCTTCTCTGGTTTACTCTTAAAACACAAATCAAATGAGATGGAGGACAGTAACCAAAACAACAGCTCCGTATTATTAGGAAGAATATACATACAGCCCTCTGGATCTCCTTTTTTAAAGATAAGATTCTTACTCAGGCAACAGCCCCCCACTTTTCTTGGCACTCTGCTGATTCCTAACTCTGAATCCCCACTTTACTACTGTAGCAAGAGCAGCATCAAGACAGAAATCAGTGTGTATTCCCATAAATTAATATGACCCCAGTGAATTCAAATACTTATTTTTGAATAATAGGACTGAAAAGCACAATAACACCACAGTGGAGAAAAGTATATGACTAAAAGCAAAGCTTAATTTGGAATCTTCAGATGTTGAACTGGATGTGTGGTCTTAATAAGCATAATATACTGCCACTGTTAATAATATGAAATGAAAACAATGACAAATATCAAAATTATAGGTTCAAAATAGTGCCGAGTAGCATCTTGTCATGCTGTCTCCTAGGATGACTCATCTTGAGAGGAGGAGAAAACCACTGAGCCCATAGATGCCCGCTCCACCATTAAGAAAGAATTATGTGATTCTAGAATCCACTTTCCAAACTCCAGTTCAAATTATTTGTGCAACCCCCAAGCCCAAGGAAGTGGCACTGGCACTGAGTTAAATTTCAAAAGGCCAAAAGCCACAGCCAAGCTAGTTTGGATCAAAACACTTTCTGTGAGGAATATTCTATTATTACTGTATGGCCCTGGATCCTGAGTAAGGCTAATACCTAGGGGCTGGAGTGAGGGGTAAAAACTTGAGACCTTTAGTATAAAGTTTTTTCTTCCCACAGATGAAGTAACACCATTTGTGCTAAGGATACTTCAATCCTTAGGCACTGTTTGAAACTTGTTCTAAAAAAGCCTTATACAGTAAGAATCAAATGGGAATTTAAACCATTATCATATTTCACTCTTATTCTTTACAATGCAAGGGGAATTTTTCTCTCCTCTAAGATACAATCAGATAGATATGATGATTTTAAGGTCTGTAAGAACAGGTATTGGAGGTTGAACTCTTTGGCAAGAATCAATAACACAAAATTTCAGAAGTTCATTGTAAAGAATAATCCACAGACAGACACACATATAGGACAAAAGTTGTAGATGAACAGCTTGCATATAGAAATATGTTAATATAACTTTCAATAATTAATTAGTGAAAGAAGTAATACATATCAAGGAGTCATGTTTTTGAAGATTGTGCTAGTTTCCTTCACTTTCATACTTACTAGTGTGTTCTGAAAACACTAATTCTAAGCTTTTGACAAAAAAAAAGCTTTCATCCATTATCATACTGAAGTCTGACATTAGTATTCTTAACACGATCTTGAATAAATGAAAAAACTGATAAAGCTTTTCACTTCCATTAGAGGACTGTTTGAAATTAGCATTTCTTTCAAGAGAAAAGGGTAGCTTATGATATGTTTTCAGATCTGATGGTAAAAAGTAAATGTCATAATAATAATGAATTATGAAAGACCAAATGCAAATATAGAATGCTTTAATAAGATCCAATTTAATAAAGTCTGTAAAAATAATGGACTTTTAATAACACAGGTCACAAAAGGCAAAACAGTGGAAATTTTGAGGACTAGCCACTGGTATAGGCTTATTAATTCTTAATTATGTTCATGAAAGGCAACTTAAATCGTGTACTTTCTTATGCCTTAGGATAATATTTTAGGTAACAACTGATCTCAAAAGTATGCACCACTTGATGAGCATAAGCCTTTTTGTCCCATGCTTTAGAAGGTAAATCTATTTGAAAAGACAAACGGCATTAAAATGTCACAGGCTGAAAAGCATTTGATATCAACATCCAAAACAGAGACACAACACTTAATTTTCATATTACTAATAAAACGTCTACCCTTCAGAAATCTAGAATGATAAATAAAAATCCATGATTCCAAAGTGAGCATGATTCTGAGAACTGTTAAAGTTTGAGAACAAATTAGAGCAAATTTTGAGTGTTACTGGCTTTATATAAAATATATCATCTTAATATGGAAGCTATTAACTTTTTAGTAATAATCAGATGCGGTTAATAAATAGTTCAAAAGATGGAGTAATTACATGATTATGACCTACATATGCCAGTTGGCCATTATTGCTGTGTGGAAACCACAGAGTGAGATGCAAGGGCCCCTGATTTTATTGTGAAATGATTTGCAGGTGCAGATCCAAGCTTAGAGTGAGTTGCAGTTTGGAAGTTTTGTGCTATCTGATTTGAGACATCCTTATTTTGATTTCTCAGCAAATTGTGTCAGGAAGTCACTCTGGTCAAGCTAGCTGCTAAGTTATGTAAGCCATGCTCTAATTAGACTATTTAGATAAATTATGTAATTTATACTCAAAAAGAAAATTTAAATTTTACAGAAGAATGCTATACTAAATATCAGTTTGAAAATACCTATTTGATATGTCCAAATCCAAATTCAGCAGACCAAATATTTGAAGAAGAGCATTAATGCTCTTTATATGTGGGCCAACTTTAAAGAAACTATTAAACTTACTTCTATACCTTATTATGGTTAATTTGCTGTAGGGTTTTTCCAGAGTAAAAGAATACTTGTTGAATATTAAACTTATCCAACATCTATTTAATATTATTAATTTTATACTGTGCAAAGTCAACATGTCTCATTAAAATGTGAATATAGGAATAACGTTTTATGCTATTAATATTTAAATTTTAAATATAGAACTGGAGAATATGTTTTATTTATTCATGACATGACTGTCTTAGCCAATTCTACATGCCATCCACTTAGCCCTGTCCTTCTTTAAAGGCAATTGTTACTTTTAACTAGGTTCTTGTAACACACATTGCTACATCCTTCTGTGTGCAATGACTGGTCAGTAGCAGTCAACAGTTATCTTTGTTTAGAAGCTTCTTTAAAAATGCTAACATTATTTGGAATTCATCACTAAAATCACTATTCATCAGGTAACTCCCAGAGCAGCCTTAGCCGAAATTGATGGATTAGAACAACATAAAGCTGTAGGCCTACATAAGTGAAGCAAAGGTTAGTTTATATATTATTTTTTATTCATGGTTACCATATGATGGTATTGGACATTTGGTGTCTATGTTTAAAGATTCTACCTTGAGCAACAGTTTATAACTATTATATGTTTTCATGCTATTATCATGCAGCTGGAAATCAGATGGCAATGGAATTCAAACAGTTCTTTAAAAATGCTTATGACAGCAGCATTTACATTTTATTACTCAATATGATAGCAGGAAAAGTATTGGAAATAACAACAGGGGAAGATTAATGCATAAATTGGGCTCAAGTTGAACACCAAGCATTACAGTAACAGTCCTTTTGTTAGATTGCTTTATAACCCAAAATATCAGAATTACAAGTGGGCTGACTTTTTCATTTGGGCAAGCAAAGTGGGAAAGGTCACAACTGAATATTTTTTCTATTGCCCCTAATTAGATAGTTTATTGGAGTGGGAGATCTGACCTACTAGCCATCTCCATTAGCTCCTGTTAGTTGGGGCAGAAATCAGAAAAAGGAGGAAAGAGATACAGTTCAATTCCAAAGCATTTTATAATCAAAGATAGAATTAATCTTCCTTGAAATTAATTTCCAAACTTTAATTCAACTACGCTCTTTCCCTGATCTATTGTATATTGCTTTTCACTAGCCATGTTGTTGAATGTTATGATTTATGTAAACCATCAGAGGTCTATCTGGAATCAGTGATATACAAAAGTTATAATAAACAAACAAATTTGTGCTTTATAATTTCCCATCAGTTCTAGAGCATCTCAACACAGTGAAACACTATAGTGACACACACACACACACACACACACACTTAATTGATGGAAATGATGCAGGGAAGATACTAGGAGGTTTCAGCTGCATCAGCTTTTTACAAAGCAACAACAGGCCCTCATCCACAACCTGATCAGCCATCTAATAATACCTTAATAAGTTTGCTCTTGATGTCCTAGTAGGGGGAGGATTTCACATAACTACTACAGCTTTATTAACTTTTAAAAATAAAACTTAGGTGCGTTGAAACTATTTTGATAAACTATGTATATAAAAATGAACATACTCCTCCAATTCCAATCCATTTATTAATAGCCTTATATAAAATACATAAAGTTTTATATGCAGCTACTAGAGCCTTTGCACTGTTATGTGGAGACTTCTTTAACTGACAGTAGATTAGCTTTAATTTATAAAGCAGAAGTCAGTAAGTGTTTGACTCTCTTAATAGATTAGATGCTTTGAGAGGGAGAGTAATGTTTGCTCCAGCTAAATTTCTCAGTGGTTTTCGACACTACCATACTGCTCTATCTTGCCTGCTCAAACTGAGAGAAAGGAGATATAATGCTACAAAAGCCCAGGTCTTTTTTAGATGGTCACTCCCACAAAATAGTTTCACGCAGCTTCTGTTTTATTCCATGACCTTTATTTTGTGGATTAATTTCAGGGTTCTATTTTTCTCAGGCACTGGATGGCAGGCCCCTACTTGCATATATACAACCACTAAACTTGAAGCAGATTCTCACAAGCAACAAGAAGACAATGATGCCAACATGGGAACCAGACCCTGCAACAAATCCAGATGTCTGCTCTGTCCCCACATCTACACTAACAGTACCATCACAAGTCCCAACACACACAAGATTTGAGGCACCTTCACAAGATCTTCCTCAATGTGATATATGCCATCATCTGCCAGCAATGCCCTTCTAGATTCTACATGGAACAAATTTTGCACAAAAGAATGAATGGACCCAAGGTTGACATCAGGACTCAAAACAAGAAAAAATAAATATCAGATCATTCAACCTCCCAGGACACTCTATGGCACATCTCTGTTTTGGAAAAAAAAGGGGACTTTAAAACCACCACTGAGGGAGAAATGGCTGAGCTCACATACATCAAAAGGTTTTAGGCACTCTCAGAAGGTTTCAACAAACACAATGGGTTTTTCACACAGTAAAATTAATTGATAAGATACTTGCAATCTGTCTGAGATGTAACCTGTATCTGCATAACCAAATATCTCTCCCTCCCTTCCCCCCCATCTTTTCCCCTCTCCTCTCCCAATTTAAATCCCATGTCAGTTTAGCTACTCTACACCTCTGATAAAGTGAGTTGCAGCTCACAAAAAACATATGCCTTTTAATAAAATCTGTTAGAAAGGATGCTACCAGACACCTCCTAATTTTTCAGGGTTCTATTGCAGCCACTATGTTCTTCTTCAATTTCTATAAAATGTTGCTAGGACAACTCATCTGGTTATTTGGGCCACTGATGTGCTGACACACAGAGGTACATCTCCTTAATAGCTACAGATTCCTTGAAGGCTGTGAAATTATATCTGGATAGATGCAATTCTGGAATTGATAAAAAGAATAAATTGAAACTTAAGAGAAGACAGAGGACTTGTTGGTCAGGAGGTCTGCCAATCTGGAAAGAAGTGTTTATTCAGTCATGCATCAGGTTGTATTCCATCCTAAAAGCTTAAGAATGCTTGTCAGCTTGCTGATGCCGGGAGAAACAGACAGATATAATGGTCAGCAGTGCCTTCCACCAGTGATACGATACTAACTTTGTTGTTAATGAAAATTGCAGATATTGTGCGTGACAAAGGGCTTGAAAATCTTTGGGAAACTTTAACTGGTGCAAAATATAGGTATCAAAGTATTAGTGGGGTCCAGAAATCATCAATACACAACCTCACTTTTTCACGTTGTACTGGCTACTACTGCATTGGTTAGCTTTTTTTTAGCCTATTATCCTTAGACTCAATGGAAGATACTGTTACATAGCCAACACTGGAGTAAGGTTTAACTTGGTCACATAAGCTTCTGTATATAAAAATGGTTGGTGGTGACATCTTTGTCTTGGCAGCAATATTTCCAATATTTCTTTAAAATTATTGGCCAAAGCACTAATAGTTGCTACAGTATTATCTTAACACAGAGGACACCTAAGACAGAAATACTGTAGCAGGGAGATTAGAATTCAACCTTACAGTCTTATTCATTACGAATCAGAGAACAGAATTATGTCTACAAATTTTTTGCATTTTTAAATAAATTCTATTTTTCATTGTGGCAATTTTGCATGTTTGCTATATGACATATGACAGGCAAAGACTTAAATTGCAAACTTCAATCCTGAAAGGAAAAGGGAAGATTATGTTCTTGTATGTCTACACAAAGAAATCTTTAACGCATCCATCACAACTTTTGTGCCTCAGGTTTGAAGGCCCCTATCTCCTTGTAAAACGTATGTCAAAACATACAGCAAGCTATCACCTCAAAATGTAGCTGTACTTAGATATTGATTTTCCTTGTTTAATGGACATAGCCTTACAAACTATTCATGCATTATTGGAAGATAGGTTATATGAAGAGACAATCACTTTCCATCCTGTCCCTTTATTCTTATTCTTAATGTCTTTGCTACTGGGAAACATTCACAAGTACAACCCTCAACAATGTAATGCAGTAATTATGACTAGATGACAAACAGATATGAACAATTTATGAACCTGTTTTGAAACCCTATACTAATAAAGCCATTGGATGCTGCCCTTGCCATGATCCTTCTAAAAGCTTCTGAAGTTACAAGAATACACAGCATTGTTTGTAGAGACAATTGCTGATGGCAGAATGCAAACCTTAAGTTTAACCATGCTGCAAATTGATATTGACATTCTGTTAAGACCACCACTAAAATCAAAAGCAAAGGAGAAAAGGAGAAAATGAGTGGGTCGGATGTAATCAAGCAACAGGAGGGTTCCCTTCTCTGAATCTTCTTCAAAACAACACACAAACTTGCCTGCTGTTTGTGTATCTTTTTAATTTAAAACAAATATTAATTAGATTCCTGACCTGAACAGCATTAGGTGTCTTAAAATATTTTGCTCTTGAAAGTAAAATGAGATCGGATTTTGAAAATTATTGACAAAATAAAATGAATTCTTGACAACCTTCTCACAAAAAGTCTGAAAAAAGGACTACGTGAAGAGCAGCAGTTTTTCCTGTACAAGATGACTTTATTGAATGTTTTCATTCTATTAGAAAAATCAAGAAATGAAGGTGGGTGAGTGATGCTTAAAACAATTGTTGCATTTTTCATAACTTTAAATAGAATTAACCACATGTTGACTAGAATATATATTTTAAAATTGGTCTCTTTCTTATTTTAACAATGTTCAGAAGTGACATATACTGGAGTTACATATCTTCATTGATATAATCTTCATCCAGTTAAACACCAGGATGCTAGCAAAGAGGATAAGCAATCTGTAATCAAATAATTAACTGAACCTGGAAAAAGATTGACAAATACTACTTTTCTATTAATTTTTGCTTAAGCTTTAACCAAAACAAGAAAAAATGAACATTCAAACTAAGATATACCTGTCAAAAAAGAGAATATTTGAAATATTGTAAGAGTGTAGGGTACAAAAGCTAAACACAGTAACACGATTTGATGTCAGATTGATGGGGTTTATTACAGTGGGGCAAAAAAGTATTTAGTCAGCCACCAATTGTGCAAGTTCTCCCACTTAAAAAGATGAGAGAGGCTGTAATTTTCATCATAGGTATACCTCAACTATGAGAGACAAAATGGGGAAAAGAAATCCAGAAAATCACATTGTCTGATTTTTAAATAATTTATTTGCAAATCATGGTGGAAAATAAGTATTTGGTCAATATCAAAAGTTCATCTCAATACTTTGTTATATATCCTTTGTTGGCAATGACAGAGGTCAAACGTTTTCTGTAAGTCTTCACAAGGTTTTCACACACTGTTGCTGGTATTTTGGCCCATTCCTCCATGCAGATCTCCTCTAGAGCAGTGATGTTTTGGGGCTGTCGCTGGGCAACATGGACTTTCAACTCCCTCCAAAGGTTTTCCATGGGGTTGAGATCTGGAGACTGGCTAGGCCACTCCAGGACCTTGAAATGCTTCTTACGAAGCCACTCCTTCGTTGCCCAGGCGGTGTGTTTGGGATCATTGTCATGCTGAAAGACCCAGCCACGTTTCATCTTCAATGCCCTTGCTGATGGAAGGAGGTGTTCACTCAAAATCTCACGATACATGGCCCCATTCATTCTTTCCTTTACACGGATCAGTCGTCCTGGTCCCTTTGCAGAAAAACAGCCCCAAAGCATGATGTTTCCACCCCCATGCTTCACAGTAGGTATGGTGTTCTTTGGATGCAACTCAGCATTCTCTCTCCTCCAAACACAACGAGTTGAGTTTAGACCAAAACGTTCTACTTTGGTTTCATCTGACCATATGACATTCTCCCAATCCTCTTCTGGATCATCCAAATGCTCTCTAGCAAACTTCAGACAGGCCCGGACATGTACTGGCTTAAGCAGGGGGACACGTCTGGCACTGCAGGATTTGAGTCCCTGGTGGCGTAGTGTGTTACTGATGGTAGCCTTTGTTACTTTGGTCCCAGCTCTCTGCAGGTCATTCACTAGGTCCCCCCGTGTGGTTCTGGGATTTTTGCTCACCGTTCTTGTGATCATTTTGACCCCACAGGGTGAGATCTTGCGTGGAGCCCCAGATCGAGGGAGATTATCAGTGGTCTTGTATGTCTTCCATTTTCTAATTATTGCTCCCACAGTTGATTTCTTCACACCAAGCTGCTTGCCTATTGCAGATTCAGTCTTCCCAGTCTGGTGCAGGTCTACAATTTTGTTTCTGGTGTCCTTCAACAGCTCTTTGGTCTTGGCCATAGTGGAGTTTGGAGTGTGACTGTTTGAGGTTGTGGACAGGTGTCTTTTATACTGATAACAAGGTCAAACAGGGGCCATTACTACAGGTAACGAGTGGAAGACAGAGGAGCCTCTTAAAGAAGTAGTTACAGGTCTGTGAGAGCTAGACATCTTGCTTGTTTGTAGGTGACCAAATACTTATTTTCCACCATGATTTGCAAATAAATTCTTTAAAAATCAGACAATGTGATTTTTTTTCTCATTTTGTCTCTCATAGTTGAGGTATACCTATGATGAAAATTACAGGCCTCTCTCATCTTTTTAAGTGGGAGAACTTGCACAATTGGTGGCTGACTAAATACTTTTTTGCCCCACTGTATAAGTTGCTTATACAAGAGAACTTATACAAGAGAACAAGCTAGTCATAGCAAACACTCTTTTCCAACAACACAAGAGACGACTCTACACATGGACATCACCAGATGGTCAATACCGAAACCAGATTGATTATATACTTTGCAGCCAAAGATGGAGCAGCTCTATATAGACAGCAAAAACAAGACCAAGAGCTGACTGTGGCTCAGATCATGAGCTTCTTACTGCAAAATTTAGGCTTAAATTGAAGAATGTAGGGAAAACCACTAGACCACTCAGGTATGACTTAGATCATATTCCTTCTGAGTACACAGTGAAGGTGACGAATAGATTTAGAGGATTAGATTTGGTAGACAGAGTGCCTGAAGAACTATGGACGGAGGTCCGTAACATTGTACAGGAGGCAGCAACTAAAACCATCCCAAAGAAAAAGAAATGCAAGAAAGCAAAATGGCTGTCTGATGAAGCTTTACAAATAGGTGTGGAAAGAAGGAATGTGAAAAGCAAGGGTGAAAGGGAAAGATATAAGCAACTGAATGCAGATTTCCAGAGAATAGCAAGGAGAGATAAGAAGGCCTTCTTAAATGAACAATGCAAAGAAATCGAGGAAAACAATAGAATGGGGAAGACTAGAGATCTCTACAAGAAAATTGGAGATATGAAAGGAATGTTTAGTGCAAAGATGGGCATGATAAAGGACAAAAAGGCAGGGACCTAACAGAAGCAGAAGAGATTAAGAAGAGGTGGCAAGAATACACAGAAGAACTATACAAGAAAGATCTTAATGTCCCTGATGTCCATGCTGGTGTGATCACTGACCTTGAGCCAGACATCCTAGAGAGTGAAGTCAAGTGGGGCTTAGGAAGCATTGCTAACAACAAAGCTAGTGGAGATGACAGTATTCCAGCTGAGTTATTTAAAATACTAAAAGACGATGGTGTTAAAGTGCTGCACTCAATATGCCAGCAAGTTTGGAAAACGCAACAGTGGCCACGGGATTGGAAAAGGTCAGTTTATGTTCCAATTCCAAAGAAGGGCAACGCCAAAGAATGCTCAAACTATCGCACAATTGCACTCATTTCACATGCTAGCAAGGTTATGCTCAAAATCCTACAAGCTAGGCTTCAGCAATACATGAACCGAGAACTACCGGATGTACAAGCTGGGTTTCGAAGAGGCAGAGGAACTAGAGATCAAATTGCCAACATTCGCTGGATCATGGAGAAAGCACGAGAGTTCCAGAAAAATATCTACTTCTGCTTCATTGACTATGCAAAAGCCTTTGATTGTGTGGATCACAACAAACTGTGGCAAATTCTTAAAGAGATGGGGGTACCAGACCACCTTACCTGTCTCCTGAGAAATCTGTATGCAGGCCAAGAAGCAACAGTTAGAACCGGTCATGGAACAACCAATTGGTTCAAAATAGGGAAAGGTGTATGACAAGGCTGTATACTGTCACCCTGCTTATTTAACCTATATGCAGAGTACATCATGAGAAATGCCAGGCTGGAAGAATCACAAGCCGGAATTAAGATTGCAGGGAGAATCATCAACAACCTCAGATATGCAGACGATACCACCCTAATGGCAGAAAGTGAAGAAGAACTAAAGAGCCTCTTGATGAGGGTGAAAGAGGAGAGTGCGAAAGCTGGCTTGAAACTCAACATTAAAAAAACTAAGATCATGGCATCTGGACCCATCAATTCCTGGCAAATAGAAGGGGTAGAAATGGAAGCAGTAACAGACTTCATTTATTTGGGCTCCAAGATCACCGCAGACGGAGACTGCAGCCATGAAATTAAAAGACGCTTGCTCCTTGGGAGGAAAGCTATGGCAAGCCTAGATAGCATATTAAAAAGCAGAAATGTCACCTTGCCGACAAAGATCCGCATAGTCAAAGCTATGGTTTTTCCATAGTAGTAATGTATGGCTGTGAGAGCTGGACCATCAAGAAGGCTGAGCGCCGAAGAATTGACGCCTTTGAACTGTGGTGCTGGAGAAGACTCTTGAGAGTCCCCTGGACTGCTAGGAGGTCAAACCAGTCAATCTTAAAGGAAATCAACCCTGATTGCTCATTGGAAGGATCGATAATGAAGCTCAAGCTCAGATACTTTGGTCACCTAATGCGAAGAGAGATCTCTTTGGAGAAGACCCTGATGCTGGGAAAGATTGAAGGCAAAAGGAGAAGAGGACGGCAGAGGATGAGATGGTTAGATAGCATCACTGAAGCAATGAGCATGAAACTGAGCAAACTCAGGGAGGCAGTGAAGGACAGGAAGGCCTGGCGCAATATGGTTCATGGGGTCACGAAGAGTAGGACATGACTTAACGACTAAACAACAATAAGTTGCTGGTGATATATTTTATTCAAATTGATACGCAGAGTTCTTTATATTCTATGTAAGCCATTTCAAATTCAGAAAAGGAACACAAATCTGATCTAAATGTTTTCTTTTCTGTTTATAATAATGTGTTTGTTAGACATAATATAAAAAGACTGAGAATCAAGGCCCTATGTGGTCTTCCTGTCCCTTATGTTTTCAAGAATCTTCATCCACTTCCTTAAAGCTAGGGTAAGAACAATATCAAGGTCAAGTTGAATTCCACTCATCACATAAATAAGAGAAATTTTGATTAGCATTTGAAGAGTGGGAAATGGAAGAGAGGAGACAACAGGCAAGCACAGTGCAGTGCCAACACAGCAATTTAGTAACTGAGAGCAAGTGGTCAAAGCATTGGTCTAGGACTGGGAAGATCCAGATTTAATTTCCTACTTGATCATACAGCTCACTGGTAAGCCCAATTTACCTCAAAGGGTTACTATTATGAGGATAAAGTGAAGGGTAATTCCATTTATATTGTCTTGAGCTTTTTAGAGAACAAATGGAATATAAGCCTAATATACAAAAAAAAAAACACCTTGTACAGCAGTTATATTGAGCAGATAAACAAGCAGTTAAACATGACAATAAATGTCTCCCTCTGCCTGTGACTTCTTAAAACAGCTGTGCCTTTCAGTTTCAGTTTATTAAAATATACAGTCATAGATCAAATACATACATACAAAACAACACAAAAGCAAAAAAAAAAAAAAAGTAAGAGATTTTCATTAAATACCTATTCATGCCTGAGTAAGCGCACCTGGGAGAGTGATCAAGTCCAGAAACTTCTAATTGTCATTGCTATATTTTAGAACTTCCCCATCTGGTCATCTAGTAGGTAGTGCATGATTGCTATTTGAGAGAGATCTGGATAGTTTATAGTAAGAAGGGAGATGATATATAGGGCAATTCAGAAGCATGTATGCTACTATTTCAATTTCAGAGTCTGAGCACATACATACATGCTCTTGATAAGGAATAGTATTGAATCTGCCCAACAGTTCCACTGAGGGGACATATCTAGATGGGCCAATGTGAAGGCCATCCTATTAGATGGAAATAATATATTATAAAAATATTTAGGAATAGTAAGGGGAGGTTGTGTGAGCTCATTATAGTGGAGATGCGAAGTGTTGGTTCTATATCTTTGTTAATTGAGATCTAAAATGTTTTTGCTTGAGCTCTCTCCAGCTATGCCTTTATGTACCTGGTCATACTATGCACAATATTTCTTTATGCTTACATATATTAAGGAGTACAAACCTTTATTGAAATAAATGTAGAAGTGCAACATAGAATGATGCCATCCTACCAGACCATATTTGAATATTGAAGATGTTAAGGTCTCAAGTTAGTTTGAAAATGATCTATGCAAGTCTAGCTATAATTTCAAATATTCCAATAGCCATGAGTTTTGAGTTTCCATCTCAATGTTTTACACATTTAAAAAAGGGGAAATCTATTTTGAATTCACTGATATCACTGGAAACAATTCGTAGGGATCTATTACTAGAAAGTTGGCTGGAGGCGACAGACATAGATTATGTCTTACAACTGTAAGATCAAATTCCTACAACGCATTTATCAATAAAAGAACATTAATTTTGCAACAATACATTTTAAGCAAAGGAATAAGATTACCTACCACACTGATGACATTTGTTATCATTCAAAATACGAATAATTGTTTCATGTATATCGCTCATTTGATACATATGCATATATACCAGGCAGATCAAGAGGGCGCAAAGGGGAAGGGAAACAGTGACAGCTGCTCCTGAGTCACCTAACCCTTTTTTAGAAGACTGTACTGCAAACTTAATATTGCTTACTAATAGACAAATAGTATTAATATTAATAATGTTAATAATACTTATAACAATACTAATAACTAATAACAATATCCAACAGATACAAGGACCCCTTAAGAGACTTACACTTGTTATTTATCACTAAATGTGTATCTTCCCCTTTCATTCATAATGTGACTGAGTGATTAAAAAAAACCCTGTTTAAAAGCAATAACCTAATCTTACACTAACCTGCGACCAATCAAATACAAAAGGCCTGGATGAACAGGAAGGTCTTGATTGATGTGAGTTTTATTCAGTTATTCAGAGAAGAATACAAATCAATATAAAACATTTTAAAAAACACCAGTTAACTATTATAATCATCAACAGAACTAATGAACCAATAAAAAATGCAGCAACAATAATGTACGTGTTTTGAGTCTGAAATTGGTTCTGAAGTGAAAGCAGTTAAAGGGACAGCTCAGCCTCCAGTAGAAAGACATTCCAAACTATGGGTGGGAAGGCTCTCTCTTGAGACCTCATGTAATTTCCAGCTCTCAACAACAGGATGTAAAGGACAGACTCTTCAGCAGATCTTAATATCTGGGCAGGTATATGAGCACCTAACTGATCTTGACTGATCTAGATGGCATTCAATTTCAGAATCATCTTCAAAACATGTAGCATTGGTTTCACTATCCTAGGGGAAATTGATAGTACATGGACTAAGAAGATATTTTATTTTAAAAATATGTAAATGTGGACTAGGCTACTTCTAGTTTAGGAACTGTCAGAACCTTCAAGGCCAGAAAGCCTGGCAAAAGCAGTCTGAGCTAGTATGGCCGCTATAGCTTTGAATGGCAACAATGAGTCTAGGGGAACTTTTATTCCTGATCTTTCAGATAGATTCAACCTCATTCAAGACAGGTTGATTACTTATTTTCTGGACCTTGGAATCAATGATCACCATACAGTCAGGGTTCAGCTTTTATTACCTCTTATCCAATACAGTGGCTTCAAACCTAAGATAAGTGAATTGGAGGAAGTTTGTGGAAAGGAAGTTTGTCCCATTTCTTCTTTCCAAACTATTCCACATAAAAAAGTCAAGCCCACTAACTTAGCTGAAATTTTGTAGATTTAAACATACCAGTTTAAATATCAGATTTATACTGATGTATCTTTCATATTTTTTGTGATAAAGTATTATTGTCCACAGCCAGCCATTCTTCCCTAAGCCACTTGAAAGCTCCGTAACAAAAAGGTAATCTCATTATTACATATAAATTAAAAATTAAATATATTTTATTTACAACAGTTGTTTATTCTCTTACATGATAGTAAGACCAAAAAAAGTAGAGTTAAGCATCTTACTGTACTTTTCAATCAGGGTTCTAGACCTGCTGAAAATAGCTATACAGCCACAAGCAAGCCCTTTATTTGGTATTTCTAAAAGTGTCATAAGGAGTTAATAAGACCCAGCTGTACAAACTCTTTCTACTAAGCAGCTTCTGTTGCTTTGGTCACCACAGGTATCGCTGTAACCTGTAAACTCTTATAACTAGTGTATCAAAGTTGTGCTACTTAATAGACCTTAAGTAAAACACAACAAAGCCCTGACATGCTGCTGATTGTCAGTCACAAAAAAAAAAAAACTCCCTCAGACATAGTTTTTTAGAAGAGAGTACACCACAATTTTTTGCCATTGCAAAATAAAAGAAACCAGAGAATTAAAAAGAGACTAGAACAATATAACAGCAGGTCATCAACTGAACTTAGCCACTGCAGATGGTTTAGAAATAGGGTTTCCTTCGACAGCAAGTTGTGGGATGAAAGGAAAGGAGGGGACTTCTCATTCCTTGTAAATGGCAATAGTATAAGATTAATCCAATCTCCTGTCCACATATTTTGTTCCATTGAAAAAAAGCATAGTTGCTCCATTCATAACTGCTTCTGAGACTACATTTAATGATAATAAAAACAAATCAAAGCATAAGTTTACTCTGCCATTTAATCTCAACCAAAATTAAAGTTAAAATGTGTAAGTTTGTGAGCTATTATGCAGGAACACTGCATATTTTAATATTAATTTGGAAAGTTCATTACTTTGTAGAAAGGGCTGAAATGAAAATAAAGACTTTAATGGGAAGGTGCAAACATCTTTTTAACCCACACAGCATATATTAAGTTACAGTTATCAATGACAATATGAAATGAATCTTTTAAGTGAATAAAAACAGTCTACTAATCATAAACACAATTATACATATATAAAATCACAGTTCAGGCAATATTATTAAATAATATTATGATGAATGATGCAATGTGCATATTTCATATATTACGGTGGAAGTCTTGAAAGAAAGAACTGCCAAGGGAGGTTTTATATACAATGAAAGGTCTCTGTATCATCTTATGGGAGTATTAAAATTATATTTATATGAAATTTTATTATTTGTTGAAAGTCAAATGGATCAAGTTAAATTAATTTTAATGCCAAAAAAACTTGATGAAGCTAAATTTCACTTGCTATATTCATTAAACTATTTGTGTATTATAAACTATTAATAGTTAATCACTGGTGCATGAATGGTTGTAGACCTAAAGTTTTGTTGTAATAAACTTGCATATCTATGTTACCAGAGAACCCACATATCTCCTTAGGGTGAATGAAGAGGCAATGACTTCCATCCATCCGACAGATGTACCTCTAGCCAAAATTTTGCAAGTCCTTTCTTCACTAAGTCCCCATATTACAATGTTATGGATCACTACACTCACTTCCACAGGAAGCTGTTATACTTCTCTCCTCTAAACCATCTGTGAACTCATTTTCTGAATATAGATGCTGATTATACTTCTTAAAAGTTCTATGGCACCAAGAGAGATTGCATCCAGGATACTCCCATTTCTTTCACAAGTCCCTTAATTTCCCCTGTTTTCCCATCTGCTAGTTCCTGCTGAGTGATGGAAAACATTGGTCTGGAAGAATGGTGGAAAAACAGAAGAGGAAAGAGATTGACATGGGATGCTGTATTCTGAGAGCTCACTGCTTGAAAATAATTTATTGTACAATACAGGACAAATATAAATACTACCTCAAAAGTAGACCATTAAAAAAAACCCTGTGCTAAATTAACAAAAGAAAAGTATGAATACATAAAGGGAATTATTAGAATAACTTCAAACTTAAATAATCATAAGAATTGTTTTTAAAAAAGGAAAAAGTGGGCCTGACTATATTATAAAACGTGTTAGAACTCAAAAAAGTTGACCTATTGCTTGAAAGTCTATTTAAAAAGATTTTAGGGTACATTTGAAATCTCATGAAATTATTCCTCTTTTCCACTCAATTAATTTCTTTTCCTCCCCCATCCTCATATACATTCAGATCTGTTCTATAAAGTTGGAAGACATTCTGGAAAACTATGAAGGAGGTAGTGGGGTTGCATTGAGAAAGAAAATATTCTTGTCCTGAAAGCAGAATTCTGCTTGCACAGGATTTAGTTTCATCCTACAGCACATACACCAAATTTCTTGGAATCTAAAAATCATTTATTTCAAACTTCAAAACAACTAACCTTGCTCGATTTGCTTCTTTTGTCATATCCCATGCCCACGTTATAAAGTTCTGACTAAGATAGGAAACAATAGATTCAGCACAAAGCATTTGAGAGCAAAATACATTAGTCAGCACACTTTCATCCTGGTGGAGGTAGACAGCAAGAAGCTTCCTCTGTAAAACAGAAAAACAACATTAGCATAAAGATGGAAATTAATTATAATTTCCACAATATAAATGTAATTCATGTCTTACAAGTATTTCTTTGAATTTCAGTAGACCATAGTTCACAGCATCTCAGCCTTCATATATAGACCATCCTTACCCAATATAATTTTCCTTCAGCAGAGTTATAGTCATTGCCTGCTGCCTACAGGTTCTGGCAGCTGAAGACTAAGGAATAAGGTTGGAGAAAGCTGGTAGAGACCAGGGTTTCTCAATCTTATCAACTTTAAGACACGTGGTCCTCAACTTACGCTGGCTGGGGAATTCTAAAAGTTGAAGTCTACATGTCTTAAAGCTGCTGAGATTCAGAAACACTGGTATAGGCAGAGCTACCACAAAACAGTTATTCTTAGTGGAGTTAATGAGAAAGTAGACTAAATGTAGACTATTTGTAGAACTTTAGATTTTTTTTATATTAATAAATTTTTTGTTTGTATCGCAATATGAAAACATATGGTTATATTTCCTTATGATTATTAGTATATTGACTGCTAATCACATTTACTGCAAGGGTATTGGCTGACTTTAATATAGTGATATCAAGGCATAATTTTACCAGCCTTTAAGGAAGGAGAAGAACTCAACAAAGGGATGCTGTAGTCAGTGGCAGCCTTTTATTTCACATAATGTACAATTCTACTTAATTCTAACCATGTGTACCATAATCTACATATAATGTAACCTTTTAATCAAATTTTTGTCATATTCACCAACCATATGCATCTTTGTCATAGCTCTATGGAAACAGCATTCCTACTAATCCTAATCTTATATTTGTTTCCCGGTTGATTAAATTCAATGTTTTTATCTCATAACTTTCTATGGTTGTATAATTATAATTAATTTACACTAAACATAATCAATTACTAATAAATAGTATATTTTACATAAAATCCTAGAGAGGATAGTTAACAGTCAGATTTGCTGAATTCTAAATTACACTGAAAAATAAAATATCTAATATGAAAAGAATACACTAGTCCTAAAACAATTCTAACATCAAATAATGTCAGGAAATAAGCTCAAGGAAAATGTTAGACGGAGTATGTTTTCTTTTTTCAGGAGGTTAATGCTGTAGAAATAAAGACCTACATGTGTACCACTAAATAAAAAAATAAAAAAAATAAAATTAAGTACAGTTTAATTCCCAGTATATCAGCTGCTGAAGAAAACTTACAAAAATTAAAATATAAGTCCACATAAATTACTAGCCTTCCCATTTTTTCTTTAACCATTCTAACTTTCAATTTCCACAGCCAGAACTTTTTGTGAGAGAAGACAGTGTACCTTATACCAAGGAAGTTCCAGGAAATGCCTAGATCATTCATTATTTTAATCAGGCTCAAAGATCTGTGAAAAAGAGGAAGCTTTTTTTGCTGTGACCAGCACAGAAACAACATATCTGGTAGAAGAAAAATTTGTTCCTTCTCAATAAACCCACTCCCGTATATGAAATTCTCCAGTTTATTACCATGTCTCTTTGTCATAGACATGTAATCAACTTTTCATTAAAAAATTCTCAAACAACAATGCCCATGGTAAACTACTTTTGAAATTGAGTTGAATTTGAAAAATAGTTTGTAATATGGCATGCTGAGAAAAAGCATGTAATGGGTTATTGGAAAAATTGGCACTAGGCATGTCCAACTGTTCACAGAAAATAGTTCTATGAATCATAGCCAAGTTATGGCCATCTTTATCTAAAAATGCCAGTTACAGATAAATGTGCTAAATGGAAGAGTTAGTTTGTAACAAATGATTTATTTTAAGTCAGTGTAAGAAAACAGAGTTTGGGAAAATTCTAAGATCTATTTTATAAAGTATGGAATCATTTGAACAGTAGACTTTGGAAAAGGGATTAGACATTGCATTAATGTTTGTCTTCTTTAATTTAAAAAGTGATTCAAAACTAAGTATACATACTACAGAAAAGGCCACCAATAAGCCTAACATGCACAGTTCCATATAAGTGCAGCCAACAATGTTGACTGAAACTAAACTTGAAAATCCAGGGCACTAATGCACAATATCAGGCAATAAAACAGCATCTCTGTGGTGATATTTAATTTAAAAAAGAAGAAAGAGGCAGGAGAAGATCAGGCACTGTCTGTTTTGGAGGATCAGCCATTCTGCATTTCAAAGCGTGGATCCCTGCAATATCCAGGTTACTGTGCTAGAATCTCCACTATTATATAGCAGTTGTAAGAGAGGGAGGGCAAAGATGTGTTTACTCAGTGATTAGGGCCTTAGAATAAGCCGCTAGCTCCTAGAGAGACGGCTCACCATTTATTCATTTGGGCCAATTCACAAAGCCTAGAAAGATTAAACATCCATGCTGAGAAGACAAGCGAATGCAGACGGTGAAAAAGAAATAAAAATTCTTTAAAAACTCTTAGATGACTTCATTATTTTTCCACAAGGAAACTTTAGGAAAGTGTTTAGTTAGAGAAAAACCCACATTGACCTCTCCCTAAACCCTTAATCTTTCCTTTGTGGTGGGACTGCTTTGTGGTAAGCGGATGGCTTTGCTCTCCTCTTTTCACGGAGAGCAGAGAAAAAAAACTCTTGAGAAACTCCTTTCGTCCCAAAGAAACAACCCCATGAAACTGTTAAATATAAGAGTCCATGTGAATTAACCTTCCAAAATAAGTACAGTTTAAAGCTGTATGTTGGGACCAAATAGTAGATAACAAGGCAGGTGCACAATTTTAGCATATGTAAGCTGGGAAATGTCTAAAAACTTTTAATAACTGCATGTGTGGACAGAAATGCCATATTCAGATGGTTCAGTTTTGCCATTTATAATTGCAGTTGATTGTGTTTGTTCTTGCTATGCCTGGCAGAAAGATGTATAACAGGGTCTTCAATAAAAGTAGATCTCATGTTGATTCTATTAAAAAAAAAAAAGGCATAGAAATTCCCAAAATACTCTGCAGGGAAATTACTATCCCCCAAGACAAATCAAAACTACAAACCTGGAATTTCAATAGTAATACTCCTATGTGAAACCTGTATATGTAACAAAATAATTCAAGTCTTTATGGTTCCTAACCGAATTTATAGTTGTTATCTGCCTGGAGCAATTGTTCTTCCAATTGATTTAGCGAAAACATCCAGATAAGTTTGACATCTAAATAGCTGTCCCTAATGCATACTACAAAAGGATCACATGGTCTTCACAAAACTAAACAACTGCTTTGGAGAAGCAATGAAACAATAAAAAACTAGAAAAGGGCCATCAGTCAGAATGATGAGGGGTTCTGGATAGGCTGGCTCTTCTGTTACTGAAGCCCTTCAGTGAAAATCTCTTAAAGTATTAGGATAATAGGAACTTTGCCTCTTTAGATCTTCTTCTGTGAGGGGAAGTGAGGTAACAAGATTACTTAAAAGGATATTTTCTATTAAAAGTGTTACTTGGAAGAATTGTAACTATTTGGAGCACCTTAGCTTTACACATCTATCTTTTTTAAAAAAAAACCCTAATGAGCTTGGGATGGGAGAAATTAAAACATGCCTTTTTTGGAGGGGGACGCATTTAGCAAACTTAATTTGAGAGTGCATTTGAAAGAATATTGGGAAAGGTCAGAGGTTAGAATCAAAAATTTGTCAGCATTTTTACAGAATCTCCAGTCTGTTTACCTGTGAAAAAACAGACTTCCTTTGAAGTAGATTTGATACAGAAAAATAGACAATATCCCCTAACTTTAAGAAGCCAACTTAGCACATCTAGCTAGGAACAGTGTGTGCTATACTTAAGAATAATGCATTTTTATTTTATAAAATACAACTATACTGGTTCTACCTCCTTTAAAAGAAGCAGAGAACCAAGTGCAATGATAAAACATTATTTGGTCAGCATATATTTTATTAGAACGATAGATAATGTCTGAATAAAATGATACAGTAAATAGCTTGAAAATTCACTTTAAGCATTGTTTGGGGGCAAGTTAATTTTTAATTATAGGTATACAAGTATATACATTTTATTTAACAACTATGTCAGGGTTTCTCAACTAGGGTTCTGTGGAACCCTAGGGTTCCGTGAGAGGTCACCAGGAGTTCCCTGGGAGATCATGTTTTATTTTAAAAAATATTTCAAATTTGGGCAACCCAGTCTCGCAGTGATGAGCAGAAACCAAACAAAAATCTAGTTACAACTCTTTCTGAGCTCTCTGGTAGTGTGCTGTAAGACTATTTGGTTGAATCCATTCTTAATTTTTTGACGCAAGACAGGGGAGACTATTGATAACAGGTGAACGCTATATTGCAGGAAGGGAGGAATATATTGAAGGACAGGGAGGGAGAAGTGCATTTTTCAAGAAATTAATGGACTTATCCAGCTTAGTCTGTGACATCAGTCTCTCCCTCCCACATCTTTTCCTTGCAGTTTTCCTGTTTATCCTATTATTTAAATAAATTTTGTACATGTTTATTCAGTCATGTATGAGCGTCTAATGTGGCATTTTTTAAAGAGAAAATACGTGAAGATTTTTGTAAATGATAGTGAAATTCCAGAAAACCTTTTCTGCTGCAAAGAACTACATGAAACATGCAAAGGCCAAGATGTATTTAATGTTTTATCTTTATATCTGGAAACAAAAAGTCTGTCTTGGAGGAATTGTGTTGGTATCGGTACTGATGGTGCTCCATCAATGGTTGGCTCCATGAAAGGTTTTGGTTCTCTTATAAGAAAAGAAAATTCTGATGTTGTCACAACACACTTTCACAGAGAGGTGTTTGTGTCAAAAACTCTTGGAGATGAAATGAAAAAAGTTATGGATACAAAAATGGTTAACCAGTTCACTCAAGAATGTTTAAAAAACTGTGTGAAAACCTGGACAAAGAGTACACACAGAAATATGGTGGCTAAGCAGAGGAAGAGTTCTCAACAGGGTGTTTGAGCTGAAGGCAAAATTACAGGAGTATTTTTGAGAAAACGGTATTCCACATTTTACTGGGTGCTTTGAAGATGGAGAATGGTTGCAGAAACTAGCATACTAAGTGGACACCTTTCATCACATGAACCAGCTGAACAAATCTCTGCAAGGCACTGGAGAAAATGTTTTGACTTCAAGTGACAAGATTCTTGGATTTAAAAGAAAACTGAACATTTGGAAAAATCATGTTGCAAAAGGAAATACTGAAATGTTTCTACTGCTACTTGGGCTTGAGAGTGAGGAAGGACCAAAAAGTCTCAAATCTAACTGAAAACCTCTATATTGCAGAATAAAATTTATTTGTTTGTTGGATTTCTCCCCCGCCCATCTCCCCCACAATAGGGGACTCTGGGCGACTTACAAAAAACATTAAAACTATAAATATATATAAAACACATAGTACATCCAGAATTAAGAACAATACTAAAAAAGAAAACCCAAGAGGATGGAAAATCAGGCTGCGGACAGCTGGCCACTATGGGGCTAGCCATCCCCCTGCTTGAAGTATTCCCTCCCCACCCCAGGCAGAACCAGGTCTTCAAAGCCCTTCGGAAGGCCAGGAGTGAGGGGGCCAATTACACCTCCAGGGGCAGAATGTTCCAAAGAGCGGGGGCTACCACAGAGAAGGCCTGCCTTCTGGACCCCGCTAATCAGAGTTCTTTTATTGAGGGGGTCCGAAGCATGCCCTCTCTGTGTGATCAGGTGGGACGGGTTGAAGTCATAGGGGAGAGGCGGTCCCTTAGGTAACCTGGCCCCATGCCATGTAGGGCTTTAAAGGTAATAACCAACACCTTGAATTGGACCTGGAAGCAAACTGGTACCCAATGCAGCTCGCGGAGCAACGGTGTTACATGGGCCCTTCTTGGGGCTCCAAAAATAGCCCATGTGGCCGCATTCTGGACCAGCTGTAGCTTCCGGATACTCTTTAAGGGTAGCCCCATGTAGAGCGCATCACAGTAGTCTATCTGGGAGATAACAAGGGCATGAGTGACTGTTTGAAGGGCATCCCGATACAGGAAAAGGCGTAACTGATGCACAACCCGAAGTTGTGCAAAGGCCCTCCTTGCCACGGCTGCCACCTCCTCTTCAAGCAGGAGCCGTGAGTCTAGGAGGTCCCCCAGATTATGCACCTGGTCTGTCTGGGGTAGTGCCACCCCATCGAGCACCAAAGATGACAAAGTCCCGGATACAGAGGAGCCATTACCCCACAGCCACTCCATCTTACCAGGGTTGATGGCTCCTTGATCCGTACTTTCCCTCCCTTTCAACACAAATGTATGACTGGGTGAGGGATCCTTTCTCTGCATCTTCTGCTCAGCCTGAGAACTTCACTTTGAAGAAAGAGAAGAACTTTGTGAGCTGCAGTCTGATCATACACTGAACATGGGATTCACTGATCTGCCCATGGACAGGTTCTGGATTTCTGTGAAAGAAGAGTATCCTGCCATTCATAGGAAGGCATTGAACATTTTGCTGCAGTTTTCAACTTCTTACATGTGTGAGCAAACTTTCAAAATCAAAGCAAAGACAGAAATTGTCTTAATTCAGTTGAAGATGAAATCCGTGTGTGCTTATCTCAAGTTCGGCCCAGAACTGAGTATTTGTGCAGCAAAAAACAACACAGGTTTCACATTAAAGTGGTAAGTTTCATTCTTTATTTTTAGTTTGAGAACACTGTTAATGCACATACACAGACCTACACGTGAAACGAATATAATACATTTGTAACTTCTGGCCTACATTTGAGCCTGAATGAGCAGGGGTTCCCTGAGGCCTGAAAAATATTTGAAGGATTTCTCCAGGGTCAAAAGGTTGAGAAAGGCTGAACTACATTATACAGGTAGTCCTTGACTTACGACCACAATTGGGACCAGAATTTCCATCACTAAGCAATGCGGTCATAAAGTGTGATGTCATGTGACCGCATCGCTTAGCAATAGCAATCCTGGCACTCCCCGTTGCCATCATTAAATGAATTCCACCAGTCGTTAGCCAAGGACCCACTCCAATCCAAGCCATTCCAGGCTTGGTCCCTCCCAGCCCCAAGCCTCAGTAAGGTAAGGGACTGCCTCCAAATACCCCCACCCACCTATTTCCCCATCTCTGCTCTTTTGGCCACCCTGCACCTGTTCCAGCCTAGTTCCAGTCGCCCTCGCCACCCTGCATTCCAAAACTCCTGCCATCCTGCACTCCGCAGCCCCAGCTGACCTTCACCATCTTCTTGCTCCCATTGATGAGGCATGCCTGCCCTCGCCCTTTGCTCCAGGAAGCCCCTTTGTGCCATCCTGGGGCTGAACTTTGTGCTGTAGCTCAGGGCTTTGTGCTTGTCCCAGAGCTGCAGCATGCTAAGAAGCAGCCCCTGAGCCGCAGTGCAAGGCTCAGCCCCAGCCCAGCCCAGCCCAGCCCAGCCCAGCCCAGCCCAGCCCAGCCCAGCCCAGCCCAGCCCAGCAGTGTGGCACAAAGGGGCTTCTTGGCATGCCGTGGCTCTGGGGCTGCAAGAACAGCCTGAGTCACAGCGTGAAGCCCAGCTCTAGCCTGACCCAACAGTGTGGTGAAAAGCCGCAGCCGCTTCAGCCTAGTTCCAGTTGCTTTTGCCACCTTGCACTCCAAGGCCCCTGCTGCCCTGCCCTCCACTGCCCCAGCTGATCTTCACCATCCTCTTGCTCCCGCTGCTGATGAGGCATGCCTGACCTGGCCCTTTGCGAGGCAGCTGCTGGCCATGAAAGACTATCTTCCCCACATGTACAATCTGGGGAAGGAAGCCGCCTATGGCCAGCAGCTGTCTTACGAAGGGCCAGGATGGACATGCTTGGTCAGCAGTGGTAGCAAGAAGATGGTGAAGGTCAGCTGGGGCAGCAGAACGCAGGGCGGCAGGGGGCCAAAAAGGCATAGATGAGGAGAGACAGGTGGGTGGGGGAGTTGAAACGCCCCTGTGGTCTAAGTGTGGGCAGGCTGGCAAGCGTCTGAATTTTAATCACATGACCTTGGGGGTGCTGCAACAGCTGTTACTTTGGGTACTGGTTGTAAGTCCCTTTGTTTATCGCTGCTGTAACATCAAATGGTAGCTGAATGAATGGTTGTAAGTCGAGGACTACCTGTAGTTATAGGGTAATTATACATGCCTGCTAATTATCCTGTACTCACACGTTTGACCCTTTGTATCAGAAGCTACATCTATTGTCCAGCTTCTGCAAATGTACTGGAACTTTCCTTTATTCTCCACATCCTTTATCTTGTCCCCAGATCTGCTCTGGTGGGTTGCAGTAGGAAAGAAAGAATCTATTGTAACAGCAGATACATTTGCCAGCAGAACGACTGTACTGTATAGAACTCCATGTTGTTTTGGCATATTATATTCCTTCTTCTTAAGAAAATGGTTCAAGACTGAGATAATATTTCATATAGTCTAAATTATACAGAAGAGCCAGTTTGGTGTAGTGGTTAAGACACTAAGCTAAGCTAGAAACCGGGAGACCATGAGTTCTAGTTCTGCCTTAGACACAAAACCAGCTGGGTGACCTTGGGCCAGTCACTTTCCCTCAGCCCTAGGAAGCAGGCAGTGGCAAACCACTTCTGAAATCTTGCCAAGAAAACTTCAAGGACTTGTCCAGGCAGTCACCAGGAATTAAATAGTGACTCGAAGGCACAAAAAACAAAACAAAAAACAAAAAAACCCTGTAGTCAATGTTTATTCAACACCAATCAAGCTTTAAAAACTGGTATGAATGAACAACTACATTTTCCACACCATTTAAAAGAAACAACCAGCATTTATCAGTTGGTTCCATTTTGCATAATGGAATTATGACCCACTAATCTTATAGCCTGAATAATCTTTTTCTACTTCAGTGAAGCTATCAATTCTAAGCAATTCTAGAAATCATATCTGAATCTTTATAAAATGCACATATATGTATGTGTGTGTGTGCATTCATTCTATCTACTATGAAAATTTCTACATACATATGAAAGTTACAAAGGCCACTTAATTGTTTAGCCTAGTAATATAGGCTGAAGAACCCACAAACTGAAAAGATGTGGGGTAATTCTTTTCTCTTGACATACTGTTTCTCACAAGTTGTCAAGAGAAGCTTAGCTTTACAAATCATTGTGGTATGGTTTCTATTTGGCATTAGGAATTCCAAAAAAACCAACCTATAAAATTAGTTACTAAACAAGAACCTCACCCACACATATGAAAAATATTATCCACAATTTTATTTATCATTATAATCTTGATGTGTTTCAAGTCATGTGGAATGAAAAATAATAATTTGATATATTCATAATAGACCATAGATTACATGCTAATATTAGCATCTCATTAGTTCTTTTCAAACACTTAAGTATTCTGTAATTGAATAAAGTATGTAGGGCTGGACACTTCTTTTGGCAAATGTGTATTATATGTTCACCAATTCATATTTCTCCAAATGTTATGGTGATGATGGGCATAAAAATTGTGCATGCTGAAAAAGAATTTATTTTTACAATCCTTGTAGAAGGAGATAATTTATTTGAATCTAAGCCAAATATCCAAACCAAATAGAATGGAAGTTAGCTCCTAACATTTATGCTGAGCCTAACAAAGTAAGTTTCCATGTAAACAAACCAACAAGCAAGTTTATTTGGTGTATCTACTGGTTCTACCACAATCAGAACGAATTAGACTAATTATATAAAATAAGACCAATATATAGTAGTATGTTTAATTGTTTTTCTAGGCTTCTGAAAGTTCTCCCTCAAGATAATTAATCTAAGGGTTTGTATATTTTGTTTTTGTCCCTGGGGAGGCCTGAGAGACCCCAGGAAGAATAAAGCAGCCACATGACCAGATTTTAAGACAGGTTAACAGCAAATTCTCACAGGTCCAAGAAGCTTGAATTTAGCCTGGTTTTAGGACAGAATTAGACCTGGTTGCCCCAACAAATGACCTGTAGACTAGAAACAGGAGGACTGCAACTTTGTTGATTGTGCTTAATCTCTCAGCAGCTTTAGACAGCACTGACCAAAGTTTGCTCCTCCATTTCTGTGTGAGTTTGAAACTGGGGGCAATACAATACTGTGATTCCACTCCTATCACAGGAATACTTTCAGAGACCAATACTGGGGAACTCTGCCTCTGCACACTGGTGTTGTGTGATGTCACAAGGGCTATTTTTTCTCCAATACTATTTAATATGTATATAAATCTGCTGGTAGAGTGGAGAGGATCACCAAGAGGCAAAGTATCAACATCCTGATAATTCTAAGCTCTACTTTTCCATAATATCTGAATCAGCAAATATTCTGAACCAATCTCACTGTACTAATGGGTTCACTGAGAACCAATACATTCAGGCTGAATTCTGATAAGACAAAGACCATGTGGGTGGGTGGTTCCTAGTCACAAAAATTGGGGGAGTGTTCTAGATTAGAATATACTCTCTCTGAAGAACAAGTATATTGTTTGGGAATGCCTCTAAAGTCATCTTTTCATTGGGGGTTGAAAAGTTTTCTATCATCTTAAGTATCTATAATAATTATACTAGGTACAGTATGTCCATTCTTAAACAGACATAGCCTAATATTATTGTTCATGCACTGATAAACTCAGGTTTAAATTACTGTAATGCACTTTAGGCAAAGATACCTCTGCTTGTTCTTTTTGCATATAAGACTCTAAACAACTTGAGTTCAGAATTCCTGGCAGGGTGCCTTCTGTGATACAGACATGCACTAAGGTCATGAAATGAAGTCTTGTTGCTTCTGTCACAACTATCAGATTATCATTTTATGATTATACAGATGATCAGATTTCTTCACAGTCATATCCACTCCATTCCAGCCACTTATGGAATGCTTTCTTAATAATTACAGGCATAGTTTGGAGATATTGCAGGTTCAGTTCCAGACCACTGTAATAAAGCGAATATCGCAATAAAGCGAGTCACACAAATTTTTTGGTTTCCCAGTGCATAGAAGTTATATTTACACTATTCTGGAGACTATTAAGTGTGCAATAGCATTATGTCTAAAAATACAATGCATATACCTTAATTAAAAAATACTTTATTGCTAAAAAATGCTAATCTGTTGGGAAAATGGCGCTGATAAACTTGCTTGATGCTGGGTTGCCACAAACCTTCAATTTGTAAAAAAAAAAAAAAACGCAGTATCCATGAAGCGCAATAAAGCAAAGCACAATAAAATGAGGTATGCCTGTATACTAATGACCAGCACAGATCTAGCTATCACAAACCAGTACTTGGACAATGCTATCTACTAGAGGCTTTTTGTGATACCTTATTCAGCAATTCTTATACAGATAATCTCTACAACTCTGTCCTGGCAACTGAAATATTAATAATGATGTCAATATTTCAACAGATAATTTTATATAGTAAATTTTTACATTAGGTAATAATGCATTTCAGTTATAATCTTTAAAAAATAACAGAATTATTCACATTGACTTCATTCATTTGTAAAAATGTGGAAGTACTGAATATGTATGTATATACAAAAAACCATTTTCTGATCAACAATACTTTTCCTTATTTTTGTTTCAGTTAAATACGAATCAGATCTCAAATTTTCTTTATATTTTTTGCTACAAAAGCAACATAATATACAAAGAAACTAAGACTTGCTCTTTTGTCAAAGCTGAATTTGAATGGAGATCCCTTTCCTTAGACAACAGTGAAAATTTCCCAAATAAAAGGCAAGATCTGCACTTACTCTTGGCTGTGAAGTGCTCTTAAATTAAATCAGTTTGAAGTGGTTTTCATTAAGATGGATTGAGTGTGGCATCGTGAGAAACACTTTATCAAATGCAGTGTTTTACTTAGTGATTAACTATATACCAGTTGATGAAGCTCCCCAAATCCTTCATAATCCCACCACTCCAATAAACATTTAATGAGCATATAAGTTCAAAAAGCCCAGCAGAGGATTTAAACTTTCAATCTTGTTTTTATTTACTCTTCCAACTCAATTTCTCACTTCAAGTTAAGAATGCTATTGCTTGAAGCTCATCTGTTGCCCTGGTAAAATTAAGTGCCCTGCACATCATGACAAAACATATGGGTTCAGATTTCTGTTCTTGCAGAGGAGATAGATAGATAGATAGATAGATAGATAGATAGATAGATAGATAGATAGATAGATAATTTTAAAAAAAGTTGCTAATTTCAAAAATATTCCTAAAGAAACATCTTCAGAAAAACTGCAAATATAAAGAACAATGAATGGTAATAATAATTTAAACTTGTGATACAGCTATTTACTTTTTACTCTGTATTTAGTCATATTAATGTACAGGATAATACACAGAAAACACACAAGGAATTAAATATTCTCAAATACTTAATCCTTTTGGGAACAAAAGTGTACAATTTTTACTGAAGTTTCAAAATATTTCAAAATGAATATATGCTGATAGAATACATGCAAATGATCAAGGCTGACATTTGTGTAATATCACATTAGGTTTAAATATTTAGATTTGATTTTATATAGTAAATATTTTCCCCTTGGATCTTAATTGTGGAACCCTCATCATGCTTGTTAGATATTAACTCCACTAAACACTGAGAAGTTATTTCCAAGTAAACATAAAAAAAGGATACTGTTTGATAGTGATTATCCTTACATTAAACATGCAAGTTATAGTTTATATGCAAATAGGGCTATTAATGGGATCATGGATATTACATCTTTTCATTTATTATATGTTAGCTATTTCTTGTGTATGATGGCCAGTTTGGTGCAGTGGTTAAAGCATCAGGCTAGAAACCAGGAGACCGTGAGTTCTGGTCCTGCCTTAGGCGCAAAGCCAGCTGGGTGACCTTGGGACAGTCACTCTCTCTCAGCCCTAGGAAGGAGGCAATGGCAAACCACATCTGAAAAATGTTGCCAAGAAAACTGCAGGAACTTGTCCAGGCAGTTGCCAGGAGTTAAAAACTGACTTGGAGGCACCAAATTGTATTTATTTATTCATGTGTTTGTTTATTTCCTTGTGCACATCAAGTTTCATCAAATATATAATTAAACCATTTCAAATTGCCTGAGACAGGAATATTTTACTATGTAATATGCAACAACTTTGAACTTTCTTCTGTGGTGACACTGAAACTGTCAGAATATTTATTTATTATGCAGAAAAATCCATAACCTTCAATTCACTTTTAATTGCTGTCTCAGAAAAGATACCACATAGTACGCTTTTATAAGCAACTATCTGGGAACACAAAACTGTTCTGCCTGCTACCTAATACTAAAAGGTTTTATTACTAGTATTCCTCCACTGAATGAAGACTCCTTAATCCAGCAAAAATCAGACATTTTTCAGCAAATTAGCTTTCACTTCTGCAGTCCTTTGCACTATTTACCAGACTGTTTCAAGATTTGGGAAGGACATGGAATGGGGTGCAGAAGAGAGTGAATTGGCCAAAAATTAGTACTTTCCATTTCAGGGGCAGAAGCCACAACTAGATCAAAATGCTTTTTGTTACTTGGAGAACACTAGTCCATAACCCAGTTTTCAGAAGAGACCTAGCAGCAGCAGTAGTGTAAACCTGCAACAGTCCATTAATGTGCCAAAAGTTTAGAAGACATTTTTATACTGGGTTCCTCTGTCATTTGAGTAATATAGTATTTAAAATGTACTTACATCTCTAGCTTTCCCATAGAAGGCCTCTTGAAAGGCAGCCTCTAAAGATCCAATAAAAAATACCGGATGGCAGTCACCATATCTGTTTCAGCCCAAAATGTTTCAATTAATAAATATTGTTTTTTATAACAAAGGAGACAATAGTACTTTTCCCCCCCAAAATCACACACCCAAGAACAAACTATTGTATCAACACCATAACAATAATTATATATCTATATATCTGCATATATACATATACATTCAATTAAAATAATTCTTTTTAATTTCAAAGTAAATAACATTGTGAAATTGAGTGCTGGAAATGGAGGACAAGGACTTTTGTTCTGTAACATCATACAAAAGACAGACATTTTTAGAAATCTGAAATTGGCATGGCTCCATTTAGGCATTCTTTTAATTCTGCAATTAATGTAAGCCTTCATGTTAAAGAATAGAATGATAAATTCTTCCTTATTTGTGTAATTCTCTTCTTAAAGATAGTGGCGAATTAACAAGAATAACATTTAATGGAAAACGCAGTTTATTTGTTTTAAATTACTTAATTTATAGAACATACAGTAAATGACCAGGGGATTAAAAAAACAATTAAAAGAAAATAAAATACAATGGACATATAATACAGGTAGAGACAAAAAGAAAATAAAAGTTAAAAAAAAAGAGATAAAACTAGAGAATAACAGAGAACTGGTAACAAAATATCAACAGCATCAAGGCAAAACCAGTCTTGTCCTTCTGATTGAGATAGTAGCCGATAAGAATTTAGACACTCTGTACAAATGGGTTCTGATCCTGCAGGAGGCGTATAGCCTCTCCCTCAGAGTAGAACTGAGTTCTATTAATGATGGGTGTTAAAAGGGTAGAGCATACAGTGTCACAGAAGAGACAGTGAGAGAAAATGTGGGCCCAGCTTACTCAAATGACAAGGATAGGTTCTGTCTACAAAATTGATTTTCTGGTACCTACCCTCCAATATTGGTGTGGGGAAGATGTTGAAATGGGCCAGGCAGAAAGCCCTGTGAGATGTAGCAAAGGTGAGACTGAATAGATACTCAGCAGGAACAAATGAGTTCTAGTCTAGAACCCACCTGTGAGAGTCACCAATAACCCCTAGATCCAACTGTCATGCTGCATCATAAACTCACTGGCAGATGTCTGCTGTGACTTTCTCTAAACCCAAAGACCTAAATCTAAAGAGAAACCACAGAAATGTAAGTTGGCAAAAATTTTCTCTTCTTTTGTGAAGGGAAGTTGTCAGAGAGCATTAAGAAAGCCAGTGAACATTTGGTGAAGCAAAAGTTTAACCAGTAAGAGAGGTGACAAATGCAGGCTCTTTCCTCAAGGAGAACCATTGTTGATTCCACACAGATCAGAGCATTTGAGGCACAACACCAGACCTGAAATAGAGTGCACAAAAACTTGGACTGAACAGTTTCTGGGGGTCTAAAGATGTTACAGATGAATACTTATACACTATTAAGCATCTGTGAAACAGATTTAGATTTAAACAGTTTTATGGCAGCAAGGATGCACCTTCCACCCTGGAGCCCAATATTGCCTTGGCGCTGTTATTAGCTTTGTCAGAGATAGCTTAATTTGTTCCTGCCAGGTTCCAGAGGCCTGGAATACAATGGCCAAATATTTAAAGGCAGAACTTACTCAGTGTGAGTGTTATCAATGCAACAATAGTGTTTTCAGCACCTAACTCCCTCTGAGAGAACCATAATTTTAGTTTTAGAGTAGTTAATTGTGAGCTTTTCCTCCCCGCAAAAATCTGCCAAGGCCCAGAGACTTCTAAGGCTGACCTAAGCAGGTGAAAGGACTGGTGTATCATCTGTATAAAGCAGCACCACAAAATGTCTGTCTTTGAGTTTGGGTGTATGTGTGAAATCTCTTTTGGTTAAGGCTGCTATGATAGAATTCAAATAGATAGTAAACTGAAGTGGGGCCAAGACACAGCCCTGTTTCATCTCTTTGCTTATTGGGATATCTGCAGAAAGGTGCCCAGCATGGTCATATCTAACCTGGGTGATGGTATTTTCATGTAGCATCTTGATTAGATAGAGAAGCCACTGATCTATAGAGGTACATGATAGCTTCTACAAGAGCATGTCACATGGAATGGAGTCAAAAGCCGACTTTAAGTCAGTGAAGGCAACATAAAGGGGATGATGTTGCTTACATGTATATTTGTCAATTAGTACAATGTAACATGGCACAGTGGATCTACCCTCCCTGAAGCCTGCATACTCATCAAATAGCATCTCTTCTTGTTCCACCCATTCCAGGAGTCTATTGTATAAGAAGCAAGCATAGATTTTACTAGAAATGCTTGGAAGGCTAACTGGAAGGTAGTCTGAAGGATTAGAACTGTTTCCATTTTAGGGAATAGGAACAATAATACAGCATCTCCAGCTACTCAGCATATGGAAGGTAATATTAATATGGGTAAAAAGGGAGGCCGGGATGGGGGCCCACCACTCAGCATTTGTCTTCAGTGAGACTGAGTCACTGCCAAGTGCTTTTCTATATTTTAAGTTGGTTAGTTACCTTAGCAATTTCCGAATGGGAGACTGGAGGCCACGGGGATATGGTGTGGTGATTAACCAATAGGGACTGTGCAATAGAGAGACGGGGATTATATGGGGACTAAAAAGCTCTTCCCGTATGTGGCAGAAAGCCTCTGAGCAGTGCTTTCTTCTATGAGATGAACAAGTCTTCAGAAGAAGAAAGAATGTTTGTCCTTAGTAGCCAGAAATAGTCAGTCCCAACTAGCTTGAATAAAGGCCTGCTTTTCCTCTTAATTAAATTTTTATAACTCCTCTTCTGAGATATTAGAAGATTCCTAATAAGGAGGCAGTTGCTTGCCCTGAATGACTTAACACTGGAAACTAAATCTGCTCTCACTAACAAGCAGTCCAAATCAAACCAGGATTTATGGGGAAAATGGGGGCTGTTGAAATTTCTCCAGTTAAGGAGTGGATGTTATCTACAAGATCATTAAATGCTTCTAGGGCCTCTGCTGGATTTGGGCAAAGAAGCATGTAGTTCTGGAGTCTGAAAACTGGGGCAAAGGTTAGTAAAAGGTGAAATGCCTATACCAACTTTTCACTCCATCTAACTATGGAGATACTTTTAGCTTCTCAAAGGCAAGCTCTCCTGATAGGCTATTTAGACATAGTGGACAAAAGCAAGCTCCAGATGGAGGAGAAGTGGAAGTGGTCACATGGTTATGTCCTGGGAAACTGGAGAGTGGGAGCCAACCAGATAAACTGGATAAACCATTGGTAAGGTAGGCAAGAAGTTGGAGTGGCCACTGTTGTCTTATTGAAGAGGAGAGGGGATAGAAGATCTCACATCTGTAGATGACAAGAGTACATTTGAGTAGAAGGAACATTAAGACAATGAGGCAGATGATTTATATTTCCAAGAGGATCTTTAATAAGGTTTACTTGGGGCATTAGCATGGACTCAATAGTTGGCTCCTCTCATCAGGCAGTATTGCCATGAATAGGCATCTGGGGAGGACTATGCTTCTATGGCTGATATCTGTCAGTGGTTTTGCTGAGGGACACTGACAACAGCTTTGGTGTGCTCAATGTGCTGGTCAGGAGAGTAAGGGAAGCAAGGTCTGTTGACCGCAGGTGAGCTTCAGGTAGATATGTAAGTAGCCTATAAGTATAGTCATACTTTAGAAGCCTCCTTTTAGTGTTAAGAGGGCTGCAAGAGGTTGTATTGATTCATGTATCAAAGTCATTGACAGGCCTTCTAACTTAGAGAGTATTTTCAACTATTTGTCCTTAGCTATAGTACTGAAGGAGTTAATCAGCTCATGTTTAAAAATATCAGGCATAGATTCATTGAGGCTGGTGGAATGTTCAACTATATTCCCTACTGTCAAGACTGAAGATAAGATGAAGAGCTCTTGGCAATCAACCAGGTCAGGCTCTAAGTTGCTGTATGGGTATGCACTTTCAGCATTAGGAAAAGAGGTTTCTGTTGAGATCCCTAAAATCTTGGGAAAGAAAAATACCAAAACCTGACAGAAAAGTTCTCACTCATGAAGCAAGGAAGGGATCAATGGAGTGCTGAAAAAAAGGTGAACTGTTTTCTGACCAGGATGGCCTGGAAACCAGGTAACTTGTACTAAGTCTATTAATTGTAACTGGCAGTAAAGGAGTTGTCTTAGGGAGTAGCAAAGAGTGCCCTTGAAAGCCATCCTGTGACATTACTATTAGCTAGGACTGTTAAAACTAACTGTATGTTTTGGTAAACAGGAGAGTCCTCTTTTATAGAGGAGACATCAGGGTAATCATCTTTTTGAGATTGCCCCTCAAAAAGTAAAATATACAACCTGGTGGCTTGACTAGGGGGGCAGGAAGGCTCTCTCTCTGATAGTGAGCTAATGTAGTTCTTTAGCATTTCCCTCAAGTCCTCAATTTTAGCACGGATAGCTGCCAGTTGGTCAAACAAGGCTATCATACCTGAGCTGTTAAAATAAAGCATTTTGCCAAAATATCTGCACTCAGTTGACTGCATGTTATTCAGAAAATGCACATTATAAAAGCTCCTAGGGCAAAGGAGGACATTTCAAACTGGCAAAGTAAAAACAGTTTTTTAATGTAGTTCATTGAAAAGAATTTTTTTAATGTTACTCAGACAAGATTTCCAAATACTCACATATCTGTTCTGCCCCTTTGCTAAACACATGAAGTTAATCTGAATAATAGATCTTCAACATTAAATCTTCAAAACCAAGATAACAAAACTCTGAAACAATTAACTGAATGGAGTCACATTACTTAAATACATTTCCAAATGATCTCTCTCTCTCTCTCTCTCTCTCTCTCTCTTACATCCAGTCAGCCCATTGCAACCATGCTTTATTTATTTATTTGACTGGATTTAGAGGCTGCCCAACTTCCAACAACCCTGGGCAGCTTGTATTTCTAACAGTAGGAAACAATAAAAGGAAAGGGAAAAAAACACTTAAGTATTGATAAGCCCACTAGAAAATTCTTTTTCACTTGGACATGCTGGAAAGAGTAAAATACAAGTAGAACTTCAAAGAACATTACCACCATGAAAAAATCATGAAATAGATTGTTGCCCAATTCCAGTTTGAAAACCAGCTCTCAATGTTTGAAAGTCCATTATTATTTCTATGCTGAGTACAGAAGGCTGAGAAGCAGAATGCGCAAAGAGCTGGCATGTGGTTTCAGATTTTATTCCCATGCCGAAGTGTGTGGCTGGGAAGCCAAAAGAAAGATAGATGGGAGGCTCAATTGTCAGACGTTCAGTACGAAGAAAATCAACAATATTTTAGATTTGCAAATCGGTTTCTCTCAGAAAGGCACTGGAACTTTCAGGTCTTCACCTGATATTTTGTTACCTTATAAAAACAGATTTTGCATGAAATTTAAACACAGTAAATACATATATAGATTGTACTTAGTTACAAGTCTAACCTTGAAGAAAATTCTGCTGTGAATTGTAATAAAGCATCTCCTTCATTTTCAGCATTTTCCGGCACTGCAAAAGAAAGGAAAATATTGCAGGTAAATATTAACATGCAGGTTTAAAACATTCTCTTTGCCATTTAACTAAATTTTATGTGAGCTCTATTTACATAACATTGTTTAATGAAGAGAAGATGGTCTTTTGGAACTATTCTTTGAAGATGGAGATGGATGGATGGATGGATACAATGTCAATATTATAATGTGAAAATTCTAAGCAATTTATAAGTGGTATAAGTTGATACAATAACTAGTTCCCTGTAAGCTACTGAATCCAATTTAAGGTGCTAGCATTAACCTATAAAACAGAAAATGACTTACTAAACAGATTGCCTCTTTCAGTATGATCCAAAATGCACATTAAGATCAGTTGGGAAGGTCCTGCCTGGGGTGGCTTCAGCTTATAGTGCAGTGGCCATGAATTGAGCCTTCTCTGTGACAGTACCCCAATTATGGTACTTTCTCCAATAATAATCAACTGTTTTCTTTCAGAAATCAACTGAAAATATGGCTATTCACAGACATGGCCCTAAGATTATCCATGTCTTTTAAGTTCTCCCTCCCCCACCTATTTTCTTTCCTGCCTTTAGCCATCTTGCCTGAGGAAAACTTATCAAAAACTTAAAACCTGCACTATTATTATTTTCTCAGCTGTTATATATGTTATTTATAATTTTGTTATACTGTTTTTATCTTGTTCTAAGTATTTTTAGCCACCTAACATCATGTATTTGGAATGGGAAGCCATATAAATTGAATGAAGGAATAAATGAATATTATGTAAAACTTTAGTAGACCTAATATATGTATTCTCTCTATTTTTAATACTATACTATAATAATATATTCAGTAAAAACTATGTGTTATAATGAGAAGATCAGCAGAACACAGGAGCTACTGAAATTATTGTTGCATGGTACAAACACAGTATTTATCTTAGAACAGTAGAACTTAAAGGACAAAAAGTAAAAATAAGGAGTAACATTCAGTAACACTAAGGAGACTGTTTGTGACTTAAGATGACTTAAGGCATGCCCCACTAAACTTGTATTCTCACCATCTCCTAAATTTGTACACATAATAAACGGTAGGGGATTGAATCTGCCAGACCTATAATATAATCATCTGTAGGGGAAAGAACTTACGCAGATACAATTGCATATATACAGAACTGCATATATGAATAGATGTACATTCATCCTTGCTTTCCATTTCCTAATGCATAATAATCAAGACATATAGTGTCAGCCTTACCAGGTAGACCAGACAGGAAACATGACCAGATAAGCTAATTCTACTTTACTGTAAAGTTACATTAACGGAATCTTGCAAGTCTGAAAGTACAATTCTCTCGCAGTCTCCTTTATAGCCTGAGAAATTAGGGAGGGTCCCTTCTGAGCTTCTTGCCCTGCCTACTATCCAGCTATGGGCTATGCTGTCTCTTATCTGACCATTCCCTAGGCAGCATCTCTTCGCTCCCAAGGTTTTTTCCAAATACCATTATGTATAAGTGGCAGACACAGAGAGGTCAGGGCAGAGATAGTGGACATGATTCTGTTTCCCATACAGACATTGCAGGATAAGATGAAAACAGGATGCAACTACACCATAAAGGTGAGAATGAAAGACTTTACACCTCAAATACATGACTGAGCAAATCTTTGCATGAAACTGAGGGACTACTGACCATTTCATTAAATTGATAACCAATTGAATAAATTGATTATCTCTGAATAAAAATAATGGTACTAAAGTAAAGATTTTTTTCCAGTTTTTAGATAATGAATGCAAATCTCATTTCAGGCATCCTCTTAGAAAACGCATTCTTTTCTATGTGTGAGAAAAATGGAAATCCTGTCTATGTCTTATGTACCTACAATGGAAATGAATTTGTATTGGTAATGAATATCATGTATTGGTAATAATACTGGTATAATAACAACAACAACATATTTGTACTGGTAATATACAGTACTTTACCATTATCTACAATGGTAATGAAAACATGACATCCAATTAATAGGGTAATTTTTCAAGTCAACCAAAAGACTTTTCCAAAACGACTATCTAATAAATTAGCAGATTAAAAATTTCAAACACATACAGATAAATTTGTTCAACAAAAATGCACGTTTATCTGATTTAATATCCCCAATATGTAAATAGCAAAACATCCAAAACTGTGCCATTACTTATATCACAATAAAATTAACATAACAATGGAATAATGTTTATTAATATCAGATTTTAACTAACTTTTGTTATTAATGAGAGTTAATATTTCCTGAAAACCACAATCCACATTTACTGGTTATTTGCCTAGAACACATTTATACAACTTGCAATTTCATTTCCCCCTTTTTTTTAAGTTAATTTCATATAAGAAACAGATAGTATTCTATTATATCCCTAAAAGAAAGGTACACTGTAGTCTCAAAAAGCCACACTTAGAAAATCATCAAACAATGGAAAAAACTGTTTTCTCTCCCCACCCCCTTTTTGTCCAAAGCTGAGCTTACACTATTCACAACACATAGGACTGCATTACTTACTCATTGGAGATTTTCTCAATGCAGATGCTGCCATACCAAACATCTCTCCATCATCCACTCCAAATTCTGTAGCATCCTCAAAGTCATCTCCATCACTGTCACTAACCATATGTACATCTGTGCATTGCTAGTTTAATAAAATTGACAATAAATAAATTACTGAACAAATACATATTTCAACAGTAACTTTCTATATTCAAATATGAAAGTCACCAAATTTTCATCCAAAATCTTCGAAATAAATTTTCGTTTTAGATTACGTATCTTGGTTTTAGATTACGTATCTTCTAGGAAGAAGTGTAACATCTACTTCATGAAAATTGGTGGGGAAAGAATGTAAGGAATTCTACAATTTAATTGCTTGTGGAGTGAATGCCTTCCTAAAAAAGGTCTTGACCCATCAGTGGAACTGCAATGACATGTGCCAATTTCGCTTTTCAAGGCAAGGAGTTCCACAGCTCAGTGGAAAGGTCCCACCATGGCAGGGAAATAGAAAAGATCCTCTTTGCTGTATCTTAGGGAGAGGACAGGCCAATACAGGAAGAGAAGATCCTTAAAGGATGTTGTTTAATAGTAGGCCTTTAGGATTTTAAAGATCATAATCAATACTCTCAGTTGGGCTCAGCAACAAACTGGTACCAATTATCACTTCCAAGGCCAATGCATCCAGAGAGAGAGAGAATTTTAGCATTTTTTAATTTAAAGTATTAAAGAAATATTATTACGCTAATGTCTTATCCTTCTGTTTAATCCTATCACCTTCTTTATCAAATAACATGGCCAAACAGCAGACATTATGCCGTACGATCAAGGGTAGGGCAGAAATTAGGTATATAATTTCAACAAAACTTTAATAAAAGTGTATGCACCAATTGTGTGAGGAGAAGGGGTGGTCTTACCTCTTCTGATTGTTCTCTAGTTTGTGCTGGTGAAGACCTTCTTCCAACTGTAAGTCGGTGGCAAGGATAAGAGATTCCTGAGGCTGCTAAAGTAATCTAAACAGAAGACATGTATTACTGAATTATCTATTAGATTTTGTTAAGTGTCCAAAATCAGACTGCAGTAGACATGAAACACATGAAATAAAGCAGAATGGGAAATTAAACACCATTTAACAAGACATTTGTTTTTAAAAAAGAGCATTTTCAATTCTCTCTTTTTCATTGAGAGACCACATGAATCCATTATGAGAAGAAAAATATTCAGAGAAAGGTAGGGTGTTACGTACAATGGGACAGGATAAAGGTACAGATACTGAGTAGAATCAGTGGTACAGATATTGAATAGAATCAATGGTAGTGTTTTGAAGTTCTTATCGGGGCAAGATATCGAGACACTTCAGAAACTTGAATAATATGGTGTAATTTGCAAATGTGTAGTCATTGTAAAACATTGCTTGCAATTGAATAAATTGATTATCTCTGAATAAAAATAATGGTACTAAAGTAAAGATTTTTTCCAGTTTTTAGATAATGAATGCAAATCTCATTTCAGGCATCCTCTTAGAAAACGCATTCTTTTCTATGTGTGAGAAAAATGGAAATCCTGCCTATGTCTTATGTACCTACAATGGAAATGAATTCGTACTGGTAATGAATACCATGTATTGGTAATAATACTGGTATAATAACAGTAGTTGTTATAGTCTACTCTCTCCTACCCTGTGTGTAGTAAAAATATCATATATAAAAAGGACTGAAGTGTAGTTTTGTTCATGGTTTCTACTGATGAATATGGACTGGCCTCAGAAGGTAGAGATGGAAGCTGAACCTAGTCAGTTTGACGTTTAGCTGGGTCAGAATTAACTGAAATAATTTATGAAAAAAATATCATAACCTCCAATTATGTTCAGGTTAACTTTGGTAGAAAAACACTTCTTGGTTGCATTATTTCTATTTCTTTTCCTACTCAAATGAATATATAGTCTTCTTGATTAAGATATCTCGCCAGTCATGTTAAGTATGGATATACAGCCTTCTTGGTTAATAAGCTGCTATGCAGTCAAGTTCCTCCAGGTAAAAAGGCACATATTATTGAAAATGAAAACACCAAAAATGAGCTGTACTATGTCATAAACAGTTTATTACAGTAACCATTTTAAAATAGACTAATTTTTGTGTTTAAAACATGAAAAATGTTCTACCTTCCATGTCACTAGTGTCTAATCCAAAGCCTAGCAAGTACTTCGGGAAATACTCTATTTTTATCCCCAAGTCAGGGTGTTTTTAATCACTTATGTGCTAGAACTCATAAAAGCCTTAATTTGCTTCAGGTTAAAGGAAGCTGATTAAGTGTGCTAGCTAACCAAGTGAGTGTTGACCTGCCTGGACTAGCCTGTTGCCACATTTTTGTAGCAAGGTTAAATAACAATTTAGTCACAATTTTAAAATCACAGAGTTAAAAGGAAATGACTACTTTTGAATAAATGAAATGTTAACGTAGACATTTATGTCAAGCTCAATTATCAGTGAAACTCTTTCATACATAACACAGAATCTACACTCGCCTTTGCAATGGTGGCACTGCTATTTTTCATTATGTTTTGTTCAGTACGTTATTGGGGTCTAGTATAGAAAAACAAATTCCTCATGTGAGATTTTGCCTATGTATCTAAATATATCTAAACTCTAAGGAGCATATTGAAAGTGACCAATGTGAACACATTTAAGTACACTTGTCTTTGTAATTAAGTAATTAGAGCCAAAATCTCACAATGAATAGCTTCTAATTTTCACTGGCTTTATCCAGATTTAGGAATGCTCAGTAGAATGGCGCTTAAATGACTAAGTATTATTAAACTGAGATCTACTCTATCTTTAAAAAGAGCATTTAAGAAAAGACAGACAAGTGAACATGGTGCTTGGTCATTTGATGCTCCTTTGTTGCATAAGGTCAACACATTTTAACCTAAAAAAGAGAACATTCTTTTCTCTTTTTTATTCATCTTACAAAATATTGAATTGAGAAGGGGGATGAGCATGAATCTTCCCTATATGGTCAAATGTGGACTTCAGCTATCAGAATTTCCCAATTAATATAGTAATCGATCATTTTGAGATTTAAAGTTTATACAATTGGAGCGGGAAGGTCATCATAGGCATTTAAGATTGGAGATTGTTAGATACCAGGTAGAGTAATTGTGCTTTTATACCCATGTGTTTGAAATATTAACACTTATTTCAATTTTATACTTTTTTAACATGTTAATCTATTAATGCATTTAATAGTTATTATTGCCACTGCTAAAACATCTATTGTTAAAAAAATGACAACATTCCCAGCAAAATCTGGGTAATACACTATGTACCAAAAGGAAGAGAACCACCCCCCAATCACATCCCAATAAAAGAAAAACTAGATATAAACAAAAATCCTTCATACTGCCTAGATTCACCAACTAGTTGACTAAGTTGTCAACTGCCACTAAAATCAATCCTGGAGATTTTTTTACCCCTACAAATATTTACATTTAACCCACTTTTGTATATACAGTGGTACCTCAGGTTACAAACTTAATTCGTTCCGTGACTCTGGTCGCAACCCAAATTGGTCGCAACCCGAAGGAAATTTTCCCATAAGGTTCAATGTAAATACAGTTAATCCGTTCTGACCCCTCCGAATTTGGTCGCCAACCGATTCTGGTCGCAACCCGAAGCAAATTTTCCCATAAGGTTAAATGTAAATACGGTTAATCCGTTCTGAAACATATGTATTTTATTTTTAAACCACAAAACCATGAAACAAAGTACAGTACAGCACGGTATGAAGAGGGAGAATGCTGACCTTGCTCGAGGCGACTTCTGGCGTGGAGGACAGGAAGGCGGGTGGGGAGGAGGTTATTGTTTGGAGGGAGAGTCCCCCTCCAAAAGGACATCGGGGAGATCTCCTTCAGGGGTTTCCTCTCTTCTTTGCCTCTTAGCTGCAGGCTCAGTTCTGGGGAAAAACCTGTTTAAAGTCAGTTGTTTTTTCCTGTGCTGCATAACCCTCCGGAAATGAGAGACCACGTTGTCATTCATCATGTTCAACACTCTGTTTGTCACAGTTCTGTTGGGGTGGTGCTTCTCAAAGAAATCCTGGCACTCATTCCATTTCTCCATGATGGATTTTAGCACATCACTGCTCACCTCCTCCCCGTCCTCCTCTTCCTCAGTGGAATGCTCCTCACCAAGCGCTTTCTGTTGCTCACTCTGGAGCTCAGCAAGTTCTTCTGTGGTCAGCTCCTCATGGTCCTCAACAAGCTCCTCTATGTCTGCATCATCGACAACCAGACCCATGCTCTTGCACATGGACACAATCTCCTCCACTACCTCTGCATCAGATCCTTCAAAGTCACATTCAGCGACACATTCTGGCCACAGTTTCCTCCAGGCTGAGTTTAAGGTCCGGCAGGTGACATCTTCCCAGGCTTTGTCAATGAGGCTGATGCAGTGGAGGACATTGAAATGTTTCTTCCAGAATTCTTTCAGAGTCAAGGATGTTTCCTCAGTGACATTGAAACACCTGGTGAAGAGCGCCTTTGTGTAGAGCTTCTTAAAGTTGCAGATCACTTGCTGGTCCATGGGCTGCAGAAGAGGTGTTGTGTTGGGGGGGAGGAACTTGACCTTTATGAAGTCGTACTCGGCGCCCATATCATCCACCAAGGCTGGAGGGTGTGCCGGGGCATTGTCCATCAGAAGAAGGCACCTTTCAGGCAGCTGGCTGTCAGACAGGTATTTTTTAATGGTGGGTGCAAACACCTCGTGCAGCCATTCCATGAATGGCTTGCCTTGTGACCCAAGCTCTCGCATTGGCCCTCCACATGACAGGAAGTCTGGCCTTGTTCACATTGTGCGCCTTGAACGCACGAGGGGTCTGGGAATGGTACACCAGTAGCGGCTTAATCTTCAGGTCGCCGCTTGCGTTCACACACAGCAAAAGGGTCAATCTGTCCTTCATTGTCAGAACTGGAAGCCTCACCATGTCTTGCCACACTGTGGATGCCACTTCTCTTGCGGAATTTCTCAAACCAGCCTCTGCTGGCTTTAAATTCTTCACTTGCTGTGCTGGTAGAGGGGTTTTTCCGCAGTAAATCACTGTGCAGTTTCCTGGCTTTGTCAAAGATCATAGCCTCACTAACGCTATCACTTGCCAGCTGTTTCTCATTCAGCCACACTAACAACAGCTTTTCTACCTCTTCCACCACTTGTGTCCTCTGCCTGGTTAACATCGTTACTCCTTTTGCCACATCAGCTCCTCTGATGGCATCTTTATTCTTCAGAATAGTCGAGATGGTCGACTTCGCCATCTTGTACTCTGAGGCCAGATCAGTCACACGAATACCACGATCGTGCTTTTCTATAATTTCCTTCTTCAATTCGATCGTTAGTATTTTCTTCAAAGCCTTATTCTTGCCAAGCCTGCTCTGCAGTTTCTTTGGAGCCATGCTAACAAGCACACCAAAAACCTTCCAAAACGCCACGAAACATACCACAAGCCTCACTGAACATCTCCTTGCTACCGCAATCTCACCCACAGGAAGCCGCGACCTCGTGTCAGCAGGGAAAATGGCCGCGTATCCTGTTCGTACCCCGAGGCGGAGCTCACAAACCGAAGCAAAATTTTGTGGCTGGAGCTGGACATAACCCGAAAAGTTCATTAACAGAAGCGTTTGTAACCTGAGATTCCACTGTATGTGCACAGACATATGTGTTTATTTTTTAATTTATTATTAAATTGATATGCTGCCCATCTCCCCCAGAGGGTAACTGTGGGCGGCTTACATTGTTTATATACAACGGCCAGAGACCACACTCCAAATAAGGGTAGTATTAAGTTAACATTAATTGAATTAATGACTATCAAATAATGTTATTAACAATTATAAATGGAAAGAATAAAAGCCAATACAAAAAACAAAAAATACAAACAGAAAAATACAAATAAAGGGGGAAAGAAGGGAGGGGCATGGAAAGGAAAAAAAAAGAAAAGAGAAAAAAGAAAAAGAAAAAAGAAGTAATGCCCTCCTTCATCCCAGCAAGCAAAGACAAATTTAATAAGGTAGTCCTTGCTTAATGACCATTTGTTTAGCGACTGTTTGAAGTTACGATGGCGCTAAACAAGTGATTTACGACCAGTGCCCAAAATTATGACCGTTGCAGTGCGTTCGCGGTCACACAATCTTGATCTGGGCACTTGGCAACCAGCTCACATGACAGTTGCAGTGTCCCAGGGTCACATGATCACCATTTCCGACCTTCCCAGTTGCCTTCTGGCAAGCAAAATCAATGTGATTTGCTTAACTGCAGTGATCTGCTTAACAACTGCCACAAAAAAGGTTGTAAAATGGGTGCGGTCACATGATTTGCTTAACAACCACATCACTTAGTGACCTAAATTCTGGCCCTAATTGTGGTCGTTAAGCAAGAACTACCTGTAGCCTATCACCATCTCTAAGTACAACTCTTCTTCCCATAGCTCATCTCTTAAGTAAAAAACAAAATCCAAATGCTTCATCAATCGTTCTTTGTCAGCAAAAGTCCAGTAAGGGCAACCAGATATAACTATTTTCCTCTTAGCCCTGATTGAACAAACCGACCTTGTATTCCTTCCCAGAGTTTTTTATTCTTTAGCCCCTTCAAAGAGAGTCCCAGAGGTAGTTTGCCAGTCATCTGTGTTTCAATGAAAAAATATTTCAGAACTTTAACAATTTTCTTTTGTATATCCAGTAAGAAAAATACATCCAATCAATTTCTTGGTTTGAAATCTGTACATGCCCTTTAGGGAATAATTCATCCATTAGATCCATTTGTGTTAAATTTAAGTCCCCCTTCCAAGTAGTTTCATAGACACCCACTGCAATTTGTTCTTGTTCTATAACTTCATTGCAACATTTTCTGTCCATCTTGTCAAGCAATTGATCCATTCTATTAAGAAGCTTAATAGAGAGATATTCAAACCGTTACAATATAGATTTCTGCTCCATATTCTTTATCTGCTCCATATTCCTTATCCTCTAGCTCCCTCTAGTGTTCAAACGCAAGGTCTCCTCATTGTAAGAACAGCCAAAACATTCTTATCGTAAAAAAGCCACAATAGCCACCATTTTCCATGAGAAAAATATCTTCTAATTAATTCAAAGCTATAATTCCAAATCCCTCTGGCTCCTTAATCCATTGTTAACTTTCCAAAATCCATAAACTAAGCACCCCTTTGCTGTACAGTCCAAGAAATCATAGATTTTCAAAACTTTTAGAATCAAATGTACACTACTGTCCTCTACTAATGAATACAGTAAAACCTTGCCAGTCCAAAGGGTCTTAATCTCTCCAGTAAAATAATAATAATAATAATAATAATAATAATAATAATAATAATAATAATGTTGTTTAGTCGTTAAGTCGTGTCCCACTCTTCGTGACCCCATGAACCATATTGCGCCAGGCCTTCCTGTCCTTCACTGCCTCCCTGAGTTTGCTCAGTTTCATGCTCATTGCTTCAGTGATGCTATCTAACCATCTCATCCTCTGCCGTCCTCTTCTCCTTTTGCCTTCAATCTTTCCCAGCATCAGGGTCTTCTCCAAAGAGATCTCTCTTCGCATTAGGTGACCAAAATATCTGAGCTTGAGCTTCATTATCGATCCTTCCAATGAGCAATCAGGGTTGATTTCCTTTAAGATTGACTGGTTTGACCTCCTAGCAGTCCAGGGGACTCTCAAGAGTCTTCTCCAGCACCACAGTTCAAAGGCATCAATTCTTCGGCGCTCGGCCTTTTTATGGTCCAGCTCTCACAGCCATACATTACTACTGGAAAAACCATAGCTTTGACTATGCGGATCTTTGTCGGCAAGGTGACGTCTCTGCTTTTTAATATGCTATCTAGGCTTGCCATAGCTTTCCTCCCAAGGAGCAAGCGTCTTTTAATTTCATGGCTGTAGTCTCCGTCTGCGGTGATCTTGGAGCCCAAATAAATGAAGTCTGTTACTGCTTCCATTTCTACCCCTTCTATTTGCCAGGAATTGATGGGTCCAGATGCCATGATCTTAGTTTTTTTAATGTTGAGTTTCAAGCCAGCTTTTGCACTCTCCTCTTTCACCCTCATCAAGAGGCTCTTTAGTTCTTCTTCACTTTCTGCCATTAGGGTGGTATCATCTGCATATCTGAGGTTGTTGATGATTCTCCCTGCAATCTTAATTCCGGCTTGTGATTCTTCCAGCCTGGCATTCTCATGATGTACTCTGCATATAGGTTAAATAAGCAGGGTGACAGTATACAGCCTTGTCGTACACCTTTCCCTATTTTGAACCAATCGGTTGTTCCATGACCAGTTCTGACTGTTGCTTCTTGGCCCGCATACAGATTTCTCAGGAGACAGGTAAGGTGGTCTGGTACTCCCATCTCTTTAAGAATTTGCCACAGTTTGTTGTGATCCACACAATCAAAGGCTTTTGCATAGTCAATGAAGCAGAAGTAGATATTTTTCTGGAACTCTCGTGCTTTCTCCATGATCCAGCGAATGTTGGCGATTTGATCTCTAGTTCCTCTGCCTCTTCGAAACCCAGCTTGTACATCCGGTAGTTCTTGGTTCATGTATTGCTGAAGCCTAGCTTGTAGGATTTTGAGCATAACCTTGCTAGCATGTGAAATGAGTGCAATTGTGCGATAGTTTGAGCATTCTTTGGCGTTGCCCTTCTTTGGAATTGGAACATAAACTGACCTTTTCCAATCCCGTGGCCACTGTTGCGTTTTCCAAACTTGCTGGCATATTGAGTGCAGCACTTTAACACCATCGTCTTTTAGTATTTTAAATAACTCAGCTGGAATACTGTCATCTCCACTAGCTTTGTTGTTAGCAATGCTTCCTAAGCCCCACTTGACTTCACTCTCTAGGATGTCTGGCTCAAGGTCAGTGATCACACCAGCGTGGACATCAGGAACATTAAGATCTTTCTTGTATAGTTCTTCTGTGTATTCTTGCCACCTCTTCTTAATCTCTTCTGCTTCTGTTAGGTCCCTGCCTTTTTTGTCCTTTATCATGCCCATCTTTGCACTAAACGTTCCTTTCATATCTCCAATTTTCTTGTAGAGATCTCTAGTCTTCCCCATTCTATTGTTTTCCTCAATTTCTTTGCATTGTTCATTTAAGAAGGCCTTCTTATCTCTCCTTGCTATTCTCTGGAAATCTGCATTCAGTTGCTTATATCTTTCCCTTTCACCCTTGCTTTTCGCATTCCTTCTTTCCACACCTATTTGTAAAGCCTCATCAGACAGCCATTTTGCTTTCTTGCATTTCTTTTTCTTTGGGATGGTTTTAGTTGCTGCCTCCTGTACAATGTTACGGACCTCCGTCCATAGTTCTTCAGGCACTCTGTCTACCAAATCTAATCCTCTAAATCTATTCATCACCTTCACTGTGTACTCACAAGGAATATGATCTAAGTCATACCTGAGTGGTCTAGTGGTTTTCCCTACATTCTTCAATTTAAGCCTATATTTTGCAGTAAGAAGCTCATGATCTGAGCCACAGTCAGCTCCTGGTCTTGTTTTTGCTGTCGGTATAGAGCTTCTCCATCTTTGGCTGCAAAGTATATAATCAATCTGGTTTCGGTATTGACCATCTGGTGATGTCCATGTGTAGAGTCGTCTCTTGTGTTGTTGGAAAAGAGTGTTTGCTATGACTAGCTTGTTCTCTTGACAGAACTCTATTAGCCTTTGCCCTGCTTCATTTTGTACTCCAAGGCCAAACTTGCCTGTTATTCCTATTACTCCTTGACTTCCTACTTTAGCATTCCAATCCCCTATGATGAAAAGGACATCTTTTTTTGGTGCTAGTTCTAGAAGGTGTTGTAGGTCTTCATAGAAGCGGTCAACTTCAGCTTCTTTAGCATCAGTGGTTGGGACATAGACTTGGATGACTGTGATATTGAATGGTTTGCCTTGGATACGCACTGAGATCATTCTGTCGTTTTTGAGGTTGTACCCCATTACTGCCTTTCCCACTCTCTTATTGACTATGAGTGCAACTCCATTTCTTCTAAGGGTTTCTTGCCCACAGTAGTAGATATAATGGTCACCCGAATTAAATTTACCCATTCCCGTCCATTTCAGTTCGCTGATTCCCAAGATGTCGATGTTCAATCTTGTCATCTCATGTTTGACCACATCCAGCTTGCCTTGGTTCATAGATCTTACATTCCAGGTACCTATACAATATTGTTCTTTACAGCATCGGACCTTCTTTTCGCTTCCAGATACATCCACAGCTGAATGTCCTTTTGGCTTTGGCCCAGCCGCTTCACTCTTTCTGGAGCTACTTGGAATTGCCCTCCGCTCTTCCCCAGTAGCATATTGGACACCTTCCGACCTGAGGGGCTCATCTTCCGGTGTCATATCTTTTAGCCTTTTAACATTGTCCATGGGGTTTTCTTGGCAAGGATACTGGAGTGGGTTGCCATTTCCTTCTCCAGTGGACCACATTTTGTCAGAACTCTCTGTCATGACCTGTCCGCCTTGGGTGGCCCTGCACGGTATAGCTCATGGCTTCACTGAGTTACGCAAGCCCCTTCGCCACGACAAGGCAGTGATCCATGAAGGGGATAATAATAATATAATCCAAATCCAAAAGTGATTAAGAAATAAGGTTTGGTCGAGCTTAATGTCCGTAACAGGCTGCTTTGTGAGTGTGAGCTTGATGAAATCCCGACTCCCAGCCTCACCATTCATAAGCCGGCCGCAAAACAGCAGTTTCCACGGTCTACTCACAAGTAGTGACTGTTTAGAGTCACATGGATAATGTCAACGATTTCTCTTGCTTCTGGATAAATTTTGCCGGTCTGGATCCAGCATCCAGCCGCGATTCCTCTTGCAAACCTGTCCTGCTAACGAGCAGGACATCAGCTCGCCATGGTGCTCACAGGAAGTCTCCTGAACTGAATATGACTATCAATTAAAAGTAATTACATGTAAAATAAGGCACTCCATTTGTAAAATGATAGATACCCTAACTACAAATCCAGACTTAGTATATTATTTAACACTCAAACTGCACCACTTACTCCATCAGAGAATGAGAGACTGTGGAATTCTGAACTCAATAAGCATAAACCTATGTTTATGCTTTATAAGTCATATTGGGTTCAAGTGAGTTTCTGCAAAGGGAAGTATCTCCATCCAGGAGGACACTCTACCAACTGAGTATTTGAAATTTTTTGATGTATTGATGTGGAGAACCTCTATAGATAAAGGAGGGTCTCCACTGTAGATACAAACCCTCCACTCATGAAGGGCTTCAAAATGAGGGTAGGTCTAGTGTGCTTAACCACATCCCATCTCAGTTTTTCAGTCCTCTGATTTCACTACTTGCATCTCTTATATATTCATTTGCTGTCTATAGTACCTGTACTATTACCATATCCTCAACACATGTAAGAGGGTGGGCATCCCCAACTCATAGGTAATTATTTAGGGGGAAAAAATAAAAACATAATGCTCTAGAAATTGAGATTAAAAAGAACTAACAAGAGACACAAAGAATTGTAGAAAACAGGAAGTTATGGAAGTGCCATACATAATTTTGTTTATCCTATTTATTTCTGCAAAAGATCTAGTAATAGTAGTTTTATTTATTATAACTATTATAATAATAGTTAGGGTTAGGGTTAGGGTTAGGGTTATAACTAAATAGTTATAACTAAATGTAGTATAGATAGAATAAAGCAACAATTGATACCATAGTGTAACAATGAGTTATAACATCATAATATAAAATAAGGAGATTCCAGACTAAGCAAATAATATTTACCTCTCTATATTCAATATAACAGGTAAGAAATTATTATTTGTTTTAAAGCAACTTCACAAAAACCTAGGAAAACAAAAACTTTTGTTGCTTTTTTAAACATTTAAGTGATCCAATTGCAAGCATCATCCCAGAGGGAATCTATTCCAAAGAACCAGAGCCAGGTGAAGAAAAGCTCTTAATCATGATATAGCTGTTCTAGCAAGCAGTAGAACCAAATAACCTTTGCCTGATCATCAGATCAAGCGCACATGAAACACCAGGTCTTTCAAATAACAGGGTGTGCCCACGGGCAGGGCACAATGTGTCATCACTAGCATTTTGTTTTGGTATCTTCTCAAATTCCCAACCAACTTAATGATTGGTGATAAAAAGAGATAGGAGCAAAATAAGGAAGGTTCAGAATAGTATGAACAACAGCATTCCAGATGCAAATCTAGGGGTGGAGCAAGGTCTCAGACAACCCAGTCAACAGGCTGCTATTACTGACAGTAAAAGGGAAAGAAAGGAAGGAAGGAAGGAAGGAAGGAAGGAAGGAAGGAAGGAAGGAAGGAAGGAAGGAAGGAAGGAAGGAAGGAAGGAAGGAAGGAAGGAAGGAAGGAAGGAAAGTTGGGAGGGAGGGTTAGGATTCAGGATTTTGCTTTAGCAAAGTCAAAGAGGTGGTTGGCTGTATTTTGAAATCATAATAAATCCTGGATTATTCATTCAAGAATGAAGCTAATTTTGTCCAAAAGGGCTGACACAGACTTCCTTCTCTAGTATAGCTGCAAGAAAAATATGCTTTTCCTTCTGTTTTTACTTAAATACAGCTTCTAACAGCACCAAAATTCAACATCAACTGTTTTTTTCTACAAAACAAGTCAACTTCATCATGGTTTGTAAAGATGACTTGTTTAAACAAACCATAATTAACATTGTAACCTTGTATGGTTCAATCACAATCCTAAACTGTGATAACTGAAACAGAAAATGAAAACTTTTAATCATTTCAGCACTGAATCAGAGAGGGTGGCGGGAGAAGGGGAGAAGAATGCTGACTGGGACAACTAAAGCCCTCAAAAGAACAGGAAATTCTATTGAAACTTTTTCAAAATTAACAAAAAGTGTCATATACACAGAGATTATTTTATTTCTCTTTAAAACATCGTAGCGTTTCTACAATTAGCATAATTGTTTAAAACCAATTACTTTTATCTTTCCACAGGAAATGAACTTATTTCTATTATGAAAAAATGTACACATAATGTCAGACATTAACTTTTATTTTTAAACAATAACTGGACAGCCAAAAAAAATCACTAGAGTGGAGTGTGTTCACGTTCCACTAGCACCAATGCATACTTTACCCTCTCATAAAGTGCTGCTGAGATAATTACTGCTGACAGATTTATTCAAGGTTCATTTCACTTTTTCTCTAGTTTTGCTCTAGTTAGAAGTGCAACAGAGCCCATGGGAAGATCCACCCCTCACACCTGTTAAGTTTCTTCATGTTACTAGGGCCAGTTTGGACATGTCACTTCGAATTAGCATTGTATAAACGCACTAAGTGTGACAATTACTTATCACAGGTTTAACTTATTGGAAAGGGAGAGGAGGAGAAGAAAAGTTTCCAATTCAAGCCCAAGAACAGTGTCCAAATATGAAATTTAAGTCTTTTAATACAGGTTGTATGAAATTCCTCTGAAACTTACAAAAAGGTTCCCATGGTAGAAATCCTGAACAAAGATCAAAATTAATATAAAGAGCTAATCTTACGTTTTTAAGTGAAATAAATAAATAAATAAATATTTAGTTTGGGCATTCATAGATATTCTGTTACATTTCCTGGCATTATTATTCTAATAATTATTCTAATTTACTGATATTATGTGAGAGAGACGGGGAGAGAGAGAGAGATGTGTGCCCACACATACAAATAGATCAAATAGATACACACACAAATACACAAAACTCAGATTCTGCTGATTTCTGTACATTTATTGAGAAGGTAACTGAAGAGATCCTGCTTCCAAGTTTGGATATGCTGTAAGGGAAATGCTGTTGATGTCCTTTCCTAGTGCCCGGTGGCTATGTTTCTGGATAGGAGAGAACAGGCTGAAGGTGAACCCTAGTCACATAGACCTGTATGTACATCAGGGCTCTCTACTGCTATGAAGGTTGCTCCCTCATTACCACTCAGATTACTGCAAAGCACTTTACATGGGGCTGCCCTTAAACATTGCTCAAAAACTGCAATTGGTCCAGAATTCAGCAACCAGTGTGCTTACTGATCTCATCACTGGGAACATATAACACTGATTCTGTAGCACCTGCACTGGTTTTCAGGTACAATTTAATGTGCTAGTTTTGATCTATAAAGCCCTTTATGGCTTATTGCCTGGGTACCTACAAGACCATCTGCTCCAACCAATATTGGCCTGACCTGTTAGAACAGCTAGAGGAAAATCATTTACAATCCTACATTTTTTAGAGTTTGAGGAACTGAAGCTAGAAGGTGTTGCTTCTCTATGGGAGCACCAGTGCTTTGGAACAGCCTCTTGATGGTCATCAGGCTGGCCTCCTCCTTGCTAGCTTTCCAGAAAATGTTAAAAACTTCAGAGGGCCTTTTCTTAAGTTTACACGTTATGCCATCTTGTTTCCTTGTTGCTTTTTGTGTTTTCCTTTCATTTTTATATTCTGTTTTTTAAGTTTTTGTGTTGGGGTTTTATGTGATTATTGTTAGTTTGATTCAGATTGGTTTTAACCTGACAGTGTATGTTTTAATTCTTGTTTTACATATATTGTAAGCTGCCAAGAGTCACTTTGATTGCACAGGGATAGAAGTTTAATTAATTAATTAAAATATGCTTTGAAATGTAGACTAAACAGATCACATTAGAATATGCAGCAACTACTATAACCATCATAGTTGATAAGTAACAATATATAGAGTCTTTCTTTCTCCTTCAGAAGAGAAAGTTTTGATAACATTACAATGAACAAAATCTCCCCAGTGTCCTCACAGTTAGCTGGTCCATCCTTAAGCAGCAGATGTTCAGTGCTAGATGCAGTGCACAGGCCTTCTATTTACCCACTCATAGTACCTCTTTTTCATTAGTTCTTCTCTCTTTCTCAAATTCTGAATGCATTGTTAATTCTTCCTTAAAATTTCTAGTTCAGTTATAGAAAAAACATCCCAATAATATTGTATGTACTCTGGCAAGGAACCAGTACATGGACTTTATGTTTGCCCTAACTTACACACTTTCTACAAACATGGATGCACACTGGTACTGGAAATCTTTTCCAGGACTAATCCAAGATATGAATGAGGAAATACAAGTGTCCCAGATAACAATCCTTGAATATTTTGCAGTATACTTTCATTATTTCCCTTTTGAGGAAAAGAGGTATAAAAGCCTGATTTTCTTCCCCAGTAACTGGAATATATTGAATTACATGCCCATCAAAATTCAATTTTCTAATTATATGAAAGTTAAACATTTACTGTTTGATTAAAGAGGTAAATATATCAGACTGTTCTAGTAATCAAGATTATTTAGAATATGTATACAATATTTTAGCTTTTTAAATTATATAAAAGGAAGCTCACAAATTTTATATACCCATGAGATCCAAGTAACTTTTTCTAAATACCTACTTTCTAAATATCTACTTGTAAATTTTCTACAGAACTAGCTTAGGCTGCTTTTCTTTCAGAATTCCAGAAATGTAAATTTCAATCTGTCAATATGAAGAAAAGATAAATCACAAGGGAAGAGAGTTTTGGATCATTTATCTCCATTATGTTCTTGTAGAGTATAGGAGTGGGTCAGGTTGTTTTTTGTCATGGCATGTGTAAAGCTATGGCTAACCTCAATTTGTATCTGGTCCTACCATATACATTAATATCTGTGGTTGGAGCTGTTATATTTCAATTTGCAGGTTATGTTAATATAACGAACTTAATAGAAACTGAAGGCTACACTGAAGTGTTAAATCCCTGCAGCAATATCAGTGAGTCACTCTTTGTCTAATAATTGCAAGCTTGGGCATTCTTTTAATGAGTTTTGTGAATATGTCATCACAGAGATGAAATAAACTATCACGTCTAAGGGGTATTATTTTCAATAACACAATTCCGAAACATTTCAACACATTCCATTTTGATTCATTAAATACTCCAACACTGAAAGAACAATCCCTAGACACCAAGAAGAAATGTGTAATGTAGCCAAAGATTAGAATATAATTTTAGGTAACTGTTCATATTAATAAGCATAAGATCTGAAAAAAACCCTCCAACTTCTTTCCATTTGGCATTTCTGTAAAAATGAGCTATTGAAAATATGTATATTAATACGTTTGAACATATAAATAATCTGCCTGCTAATACTGTACTCAGAATAACTACCTACCTCAAGTTCATGAACACCTGTGGGGGAGAAAGAAGGAGCTGGAAGGAATGAGCCAATCTAGCAGCAAAGACATTTTGGCAATATTAGCAGGATGCACATATAGTAGGGTTTTGTGCTGTGTTCCAGATTTTTAAAAATCTTTTTAACTAAACAAGGAAGCAAAAATAAGCCAATGGATTCTCAAAAAATATATATGCCTCAATTTTATTAAAAATAAATAACTGCTATAATTTACGCTACTGTAATATACCTGTGCCAAAGAAGAGTGCATAATTGGCCTTTGCCAATAATTACAAACATCAAAGATTTGGTAAAACCTTCTTGTTCAATAATTGCAATGAGATCTCCCAGGGACATGGAATCTTCTTGACACATCGCCTTCACGACGTGAAAACGTTTCAGTAATTTAACATTATATGGCTTTCATAATAGTAGGTGCTTCTCCAAAAAGGGTTGGAGAAGCTGTGTGGTACCAATTTTTATCTCAGACAATTATCCTTTCATCCAAATATTCTTACAAGCTGAATTCATCTTAAGCTCAAATTTTCTGAGTTTTCTTTAGTATCAAGCTTATTTATTTATGCAAATACTTTTAGATAAATTGAAGCCTCATATTCTAAGGGGCATCTCCAAATACTTTTGCTTTTTCCTTCTTTGCAAAAAAGTTTATTTTTCAAAGTGGCAGGAAGCTGAAAGTTGAAAGAACTGATATTGCTGTTTTAAAAAAGCAAACAAACTAAACACTCTGATGGGAATGTAGAGTTCAATCACCCTTTGGACTGTGACTCTTCATTTTTGCAAATATCCTAAGCGTTGTGTAAATTAATTTCTACTGTAAATAATTCAATTCTGACACTTCAGATTCTTAGTTTATAAGAGAAAATCAATTAGTTGTATTAATTTCAGGGACTTCTACTTGGAGTGACTTTCTAGTTATTTAACTGGTCCAGTCTTAATACAGCTAAGTCCCCAAATTAAAGATTTTTTTTCCAGCTGCTTAAAAGAGGCCAGCGTGACTTTGCATGGCTGGAACTATGAACAGTGCTGCAACTTTAAAGTTTAATCTGTAGTATCTACTCTATACTTTCTAACCTGTCATAATTAATTCAATCCCTTTCTACTCTGAAATCTCCACAATAATAAGAACTTTATCAGAATGGTGTTAGTACGAAGTAGCATAGCAAACGAAAATCCCGCCGGGAGCAGTCTAGAGCCCTCTCTTCTAAGCAGTTATCATTTTCTGAATTACAGGAACTATAAAAGGACACTCTACTCAAGCTGCCGCTGAATGTCACCTGAAAAGCAATCACAAAAGGGCTCTGTCGTGGCTTATCTCTGAGCTCTGTCACTACGGCAACCAGCAGGGAATAAGTATCCATGGGTCTATGAATTTAAGAATCCCATAAAAGCCAGGGCTAAAAAGGCATGTGCAGACTCTCAGAGATTGACTGCATTAATACATTAGCAAATACTGTGAAACACTGGATAAATGTCAGCAATTATGGAAAAAGCATCTAATAACGATATTCGTTGTCTGTCAAACCCCCGCGAGGTTTGATATGCAACTGCCACTCAAAGAGCTGCTGGTAATTTTATCTCTTTTATACTTCTGAATTCACATCATTCAAATTGGAAAGTAATAAACTGTATAACAGCTTATTCTGAACCTATCACAACTGGCAATAGGCAAACAATACGGAGAAGAAAACAATTGTTTTACTATACAGTAGGAGCAAATTTCACCAAATGTTTGATACATACTGCAGATTTCATAAAAAAACAACACACACAACATACCACCACCCTGCTCTAAAATCAAGACAGCCTATAAAAAAACAATATCTACAAGCAGCATGATTAAGATAACAGGATAGGAATCAACACGGGTATCACTGATCTAATGCATTTAGAACTAGCAGCCGTTAAGCAAATCTTTGCCAGCCAACAGCAACTGATATGAAGAGCTCCAATTGATCTAAAAAGCAGTCAAAAGGCTACAGTTTCATTCTTCAAAACATATAATCAGTAAAGGGCAACAAATCTTAACAGTACTGAAAACAGACAAAAATAATAGTTTCATGATCTCCAAATAAAAGCTTTTCCTGTCAGTCATTGGCTAATGCATTTTTCCAGCATGTTCACCGTTTGAGTACCTCAAGCCATGTATCCTATGGTATGATCACCCCCAAGAACATATACTGTATAGACGCTACATGAATGCACACATGATGTAGTATCCAGGGGATTCAGAAGAATTTTAGCTATGTCAGTAAACTTTCACATTGGTAGGCAGAAATTATCCTAGGACATTTGGAAGTTAGAAAACAGGAAGATTTTTCTCAGATTTTTTCCTATAGAAATCTGACTTGTGGTTACATATCAGCACATGTGCATTCAGAAAAATTAACTATCCATTATCTTTGGTTGAAGATCAAATGCAGAAGCTCATGGCCTGACAACATGCGAAAGACAGAAGACTGTCTTTTAAGATAATCTTTAGAAAGAAAGTTATCAGAAAAGAATTTATTTATTTATTTGTTCAATTTATATAGCTGCCCATTTCAGACCAGATTTAGTTTTTTTAATCAATTATGTGCTTTCTGCTGTACAATATGGTGCTATCTAAAATATTGATGTACAGCACTCTGCTGGAAAAGCTGGCTGAAGAAAGAGACATAGTGACCTTGTTAAAGGTATACAAGTCTAGATCCAACCAGTACCTGAATGGGAGGCTACTTCTGAGCTTTATATATTATTATATATAAAAATAATATTAAAAAGTCCTATTAAAAAGGAATGTAACCAATTAATAAAATGATTCCATGACCTGGTCCTGCCAGCTTTTTAAAAATTCAGTACAAGAACACATTTATATTTTTAATCTTCATAGTAGCTGAAATCCAGCAAAAGCAATAGCTAAGCATAAATAAATTGAGACATGCTTTCAGGCTCTGCATGAAAGAAGAGGCAACACAGATCAAAATAAGGATCAGTAGCACAGGACATTATTTATTTTTCTCAGATTTATATTGTTTTTCTCCAGGATCACAAGGTGATTTCATTTTATCTGCACAGGAACAACTGTGTGAGGTAGATTGGGCTGAGGAGGGACTGGCTGAAGTTACCTAGAAAGTTTCCATGGCTGAGCGTCTCTGCAGTCCTAGTCCAACATCTTCACCACTATATCACACTGGTATTAAGTAAGTAGCCCAAAATAGGGAAGGCTGATATGTTTTGAGTATAATAATAATAAACAAAGGATGAGGATAGATTGGATGGGGCTACCAAGAGAGGACAGGTGTAGCTTAATCTCTTTAATTGGACAATATTTTTTTAATCTATGCTTTTTATGCTATTCTCAAACACTTGTGTAGGAGTGGTAGATATACAGTAGGTAAGATGTCTACAAGAGTTTAATCCCTTTGTTTGACCAGTAGAGGAAAAGTATTGGAATTCTAATGTTTATTCCAAACCCATATGTTAGTCTTCTTTTTTATAATCAAGAGGAACATATTTATTCCTTCTGTTATATTAAACTATGTTCCAGGTTTTTCTCTTTCTTCTTTGTCCCTTTTCAATAGAAAAGCATTCTATTTCAGACAATGCGCTCTCCCAGAAAAGTAACATGGATCTCTTGGCTACATATGCAAATTTACCCCATTTGGATTATCTTCTTTTTTGCTCCCAAAGAGATCTTCTTCCTAGGAAATCTGATGTGATCAGTATTATATCTGCTTCTAAATTTACACTTAACAATATCAAGTGTGATTAATTTTGAATGTTCAAAACTTCTAGACCAAGCATTTAACTGCATTCTTAGGTCTGGAATACATTGATTAATTTAACAACTGTGGTGGGGCAATTTTCAGTCATTTAGTAATATGAAAATAATTTCTTATTTTTCTGCTGGAGTGCACATGATGCTGCATGGAGATTTCTATAAGGCAAACATGACACAACTCGAGTTTGAAACATTAAGTGCATTTGTTGAATTGGAACATTTCTCCTATTCCATTAAATGCAACATTTATTATACATCTAAAGCAAGTATTATAAAATAGAGTCATACTCTCAAGTTATATAGGTATGTGTCCTATAACATTTCTGCTGAAATGTCAAGTGAAAACCTCGTTCCTGCTCTAAAATTCCAAATTTTTGTTTAAAGCTATAAATCCTGTCATCCTGAAATCTTTGATAACTTCAGTTGGTTTCCCATATCCTGTAAATAAGTTCTAGTAGTAGACGGTATTCAGCAGCACCATCTATTCTCCATTCTCTGCAGAACGTGCCTTCTTGGAGGTAGAGAAGAACAGGAACGAGAGAAAAAGTCACAATTTTAACCCCTAAAGAAATTCCAAGATGAAGAAGTAGGCAAGCGAGAAAGATGGTGGAGTTAGTGAGCAATACTAAATATAATACCCTGCCTGTTTGAATATTGCCACAATTTGCTGGAAAATTCAGTAAAAAGGGCCTTGATCTATAACCCTTCTCTCTCCCTTCCCTCTGTGAGTCTGCTGTCTACAATGTGGAACTGTAATTGGGTCTAAGTTGTTTTATATATGTACTTCTAAGTAATATCAGTATGGCAAAAAATTCTATTTGTTACCTGTCAGAATAGGTTAGAATAGGATGTTAAAATAAGACCTACCTATTCAATCTAAGCATTAGAATTATCAGTCTACGAAAAGTAAAATATTGCTGGATGATGTTCAATGTAGAAATTCCCCTTGATTGTGTACAAGGTAAGTCTATTTCATAAACAGAATGTAGAAATGTTCAGCCAAGCAAATTTTTTCATTTAGGGAAAAAAACCCCTGAGAAATATAACTGAGAAAAGGAGCAAAAGAAAACAGCCTTCTGGAATTTGTGTTTTTCCAATTGTTTAAAACTGTAAATTGTTCCTTTTAACTACCCATAAGGTAATAATAATTTTTAAAATGTGTTTCTATTTTAAGTCTCATCATCAGAAGATACATTATGTTCCACAAGATAACGGTTTAAGTAAAAAAGCTAAATAAACCACCACATATGTGCTGACAACATCAGACAATAGCAGATAGTACAACCAAAAATCATGGCAAGTAAAGCATCTAACACCCATCAAATATATTTTTTTTCCAAAATAGCTCATCTGAAAATTGAACCAGTAAGTGGAAATCAGGCACTGTGCTTGTGTTATAATGAAATGAAGCAATTATACACTCCTAGTGCTAGTGATGTTTACATTCTATAGAAACTAAAAAGCCATTCTTAAAGTGTAAAATGGCATTTTAACAATTTTGCAGGCTCCTTGTTTCTCACAGTTAAACTGACACAGCATGAAAATATTTCCCTACTGGCTCACTTTTACCTACTGATTTTCTTTGTGCAAGTGTGCAAAAAAAAAAAAAAAATAGAAGTCATTATTGACATCTCATACAGTATCCTATATTTTATTAGACTAAAAATAGGAAGCAGAGAACATGCTATCACTCCAAAGGGAGGAGCAGTAGTGCTTTTAAAAAGTCTCTTGACTTTGATGCATTTCTGCATTTAATGCAGAAGAATGAAGCTTATTAGGTTCATAGGAGGCTCGATTACACAGAATCTAATTATTGGAAGTCTATTTAGTTGCCTGTTTGCTAAGGCAAAGGTTAACGAGAACTGCACTGAAAAAACCTCCTGTGGTATAACAAAGTATTTTTATGCTGTATGAAATGTAAATGAAAAGTATTCTAATCAAGTCTGTCTTTAACTCTTTCACTGTTAGAAGTTAGATTAATACTCTTGAAGAACTATCACTGAGACATCTATTAAAATGAAGTTATTTCCAAAAGCCTGGAATTTTAAAAAAGGGGAAACTAACGCTTAACACTAGAAACAGGCTTTATAAATAGCAAAGGAGGGGCACTTGTTCAGACTGTTATTACTAACATTAAATCTTCATAAATATTAAGTTGGAGGTTCTAATTTCAGATAAAAATTAATTATATTTTTGGGAGTAACACATTCAGAAATGTTTACACAGCTGACGGGGCTCAGCTGCAGTAGTTTCAAGCCGGGAGCTTTCTGGACTCATCTGCTTGAAAAGCAGATGACTTAACAATCACCAATTTCATTAAACTTGAAAAGGAAAAAGAAAATCACCTGCAACATTGTCACTTGTTAAAATAGAGTTTAAAATAGATTTGTGTGTTTTATTCAAGCTGGACATCCTATCATACAGAAAAGCTTTTCCTTTTTGTTTAGTTGGCCTCTTTCCAAACAGCTGCTGGTATTTGGATTAGAAATCATGGGTTTTCAAATCCTTTCTGGCCTAAACTCAACTAGCAACAGATGACAACACACCAATATATTTCAGAGGTTGCAATTAACCTTGTCTATGTTTGTTTTTATGAAAAGCTTCAGTTCTACATCCAATACAAGGACTAGCTACTTTCCTTGAAAATACCAGTATGGCACTCTTCTGCCAAATGTACTGCGGTGAACAGCCTTTCTTTGCCCTCAGAATCTAAGTGAACTTTAAAAAAAAAAGTGTCACAACTATTTTGTAACATGCTATACACAAAATTGCAAATAATAGTAATGCTGAAGTAATTGTGACTTACTGAGTCATCTGTAGCAGAAGCAGGCCAGCCTTCCCACAACTGATGGCGAACAGGGATACTAGTCAGGTCATACACATTTCGCTTAACCTGCCAAAAATAAATAAATAAATAGAGATTTATATAATAATAATGGCTGCAAATGATTACTTTATATAACCTCAAACATTTCTGTTCAGTAATTTAAATACTACTGTTTTATATATGTGGCATTCAAGCTGAGAAATTGTGATTTTTTTTTTAAAGCAATCATTAAGACCTCTAATGAATGCTAGAATCAAAATTCAGTTGCTTACTTCCACGCCAAATGTTTTACAGACAATCATGTTTTAAACATAGTACTTTAGTACTATGAAATTGCTTGGACATGTAGCTGGTGCAATACAACATAAAATGTACCTCAAGAAGGAAATGCTACCTTATAAAAAATATGTATGTAAATTTTGTTTAAAAGTGATCAGAGAGGTTAGAGACCATACATCAATGGTCAAAATTCAGTATTTTCAGTCTAAAGATCTTAATAGTGAAGTAGAATCTTTCTATTTTTCACAGTTCTAAGGAAGTATCAATGAAAGGTAGACTGGGAAACATGATTTTAGAGAAAACAGTAACCTTACAGTGGAAGAAGAGGCTGAGTTTACTCCTTGTGGCCAGACTGTCATTTTTTTGTGGGCTTCTACCTGGGCAATAACATCATGTAGCCCTTGAAAGGAATCCAAAAAGGAATCTGGCCCACTGGCTGGAAAAAGTTCCCCATCCCTAATCTATGCTCAAGCCTCTGCTCCAATTTGTTTTTCTTAGATTACAACACCTATCTGATGAAGTAAAAAATAAATTAACAAGACTAGACTGGCATTCAGGAATAACATACTATGGAACAGACCTAGAAGAGAGTCCATGGTTAGAGCAACAGTTAAAGCATTTGTCACAATAGGTAACTGTTGGCTGGCCAGCAGGAAACTTTGTTAATACTTGGATGAGGGACTATTAGGGAATAATAGGACTCTAGGCTGGACTGGGAAATTGAAGAGCATCCCAGAAGAAGACAGTTCCGTACTGTTGCCAAGAAAACTGCATGGAAGTATTCATGAAGTCATCAGATGTTCAGTTTGATTCTTAATCTTTGAAAGCATTCTACTATGTCATCTATTATTTACAGCCACTCAGGACAATATTCCTCTCTCATACTTGTATAAAGTGGTAGGTCTGTCCTTATAAGTAGCCTCAAACCTAAAAAAGTGCTCATTGCTACAGGCTGTATATAGATTCCAGAGTAAATTCAAAAACCAATTTTGTCCCTACTGCAGGATCTAAGAAAATCAAACACAACATTGTTATTTTCATTTGTTCATCTTCCAATAGGATATACACTATCACCTGTTACTTTAAAGTGGCTAGTGATGAATAAAAGCACTTCATTAGGCAGACTTTAACATGAGATCACTGGATTTTAACTTACCAAGAAGTTTGGCTCTTTCACCTATAGCCTGAACCACAATTACTTTATTCCACTACAGGTATTATTTGACTAACAAATTATTAGACTGTGAGTGGTCATTGTCAAACCATTTAGCTGTTCCCTAAAAATAAAGTGATTCTTTTATAAGTATGCCTCTGACAGAATTCTCTTTCGTAAGATTTATTGATAGATGGAATGAGGTTACAGTAATTCCCACATCTGAACTCTTCAGTTTAGAACTAATATCCCCATGTACATTAGACTGGAGGCTTTCTGATTTTCTTTTTTACAGCCTTCTGATGAACTGGTAAGGAAGAGGATCTCTTTACTGATAATGGGGACATTTGCAGTAGACAAATCTCTATCAGTCTGAGAACCAACTCTTACAGTCGCTAATCATTTTATATACATTAAGGTTTTAACATAATGATAATAGCCTGTATGGTTTACATTTTATTTTTAACTCATTGCTTATATGTAATCCATTCCTCCCTCCCTCCCCCCCCCCCCGCTGTTTTGGAAAGTGATGCACCTGTTGAACTGGACTATAGTTCAAGAAAGCTTATGCCATAGTAGCTTTATCTAATGTGCTACAAGATTCTTAGTTGTTTTTGTTGCAAAAGCTTAGAATGATTCGTAAGGAATTACTGTATTTCAGTATTGTTTTTTGTGTACCAACTGAAACTTTCCTTGATTATTTCATAATACAGTTCCAGAAATATGTTCAGTGTTGTACCATAGCTCCGGAAAAGTTATTACTCTATATGCACACAACACACACACACATGCACACTCAACATAATATATGCATAGGGTGACCAAGAAAATCTTCAATATTCTGCATTTTAGATTACAAGCTAACAATTTCAGAATGGGTGTTTTAACTAGTGTAGGATATAGTATGCTCTCTATCAACCTGCAGAGGATAAGGATGAGCTCCCTAAACAGTTAAGAACATTTTTTAAAAAGGTTTCTTTTCCATGTTAGGAGGCAACATTATAACTGACATAACAAAATTCAGTACTATGATGTGTTTTCTAAAAATAGTGTCAGCATGCCCAGAAATAAAGGGCATTCAAAATAATTTTCCTATTTTATTTATTACAGAAATTAATATTATTTAATAATTAAGACACATACTATGAAGGCAGGGAGTCTGCTATATCTAAGAAACCAACATGTTAGCCATATAAGAAAATCTACTAAAACAGCAATAAGAGGTAAATAAATACTGTTCTTCAATACCAGTGAAGTAAAAATAACTAAAATCTGGAAACTGGATTCCTTACATTCCATCCTAATTCCAAAACATAACACCACAGCATTATGAAATAAACAGTATTCTCCTTTTTCCATTCATTCATCTGTAACTCCACTGATTTCAATAACATTCCTTTGCTATTCTAAGCCTGAAAGGCATTTCTAGTTATAGTGTTATGTTGGTATAAAGCACAATGCCAGACTGATGTGCTGAACTAAGGTGATCAAAGTTTGAGGAATGTTAGCCAACGCACAAGTATTATTCAACCAGAATGACATCTGTTGAGCAGCTTGTTGCAAAATACACTAGTTGTTAGAGACAGGCCTCAGCTGGGAAGTAGCAGGTAAAATGTATTTAGGCATACAGTATGTTTGGTTAAACAAATGGCTGAGGCCATAGTCACAAATGCATTCTGTAAAGATGCCAAAGCCAGTCCTCTCTCGACCCACAGTCAGTATTTTTTTTTTGAAAGTTGCTCTCTCTGATGATGTATCAACTGGTCTAATTTTTTTTTAATATATCAATGCCATGTTTTAAAATGAACAGATACTGTGTTAATGCACAGAGAATTCTATGTTGAGAATATTTTATGTAAAATGAAGAGGTTTCATATGTTCCTATACTGCCAGGGCTTAGCATAAAAATGGGAGAACTTAGAGGCCTGAAGAGAGATAGGTCTGAAGAATGACATGGCAGCTTCTCGTAGTAAATATTTGGGAACAGTGACAGCAACAGTGGCCCCCCAGTTGTTCCTTCTAAGAACCTCAATTTGGTAGTAACAATATTTGCTTGTTGCTGAACTCTTGGAGGCTAGATGTCTCAGCTGATTGTCTTTTCCCAAATTAGACAGTCAGAAATCTGATTAATTTAAACCAGGGGAAAAATAAAGCTTAAAAGGACCCAAAAGAAGATAGCCTTTTCATTTCCCCCCCCCCCCAAAAGAAACAGATTCTTTATTGGGATGTAGATGAGCCAATTTTAAAACATTCTGTTCATTCAGTGCAACCTAAGGACTTCAACCAGCATGCTTGCTCAACCATGTTCAACATTTGCTACATTCAATACTGAAGAAGATACACCAAAAAGTTTAATAAAGTCTCCCTTTCAATATCAGAATGAGGAAGCCATAGACCACAAGTGACCCATGGACTCCAGACCCCTTTTTGTAGCCCCTAAAACCCCACAAGATCCATGTACTAAAATCCAGAAGCAAACTACTAAATAATAATGGTTTGCTTTCCAGCTGGTTTTGTTGGAAAATGAAGTATGTTTATTAAGCCATCATTTTTAAAAAATCCAATAATTTAGGAAAAAATTGCTAAAATCTTCCTGTTATGTTGATGTGAACAGCATCACTGTCCTATTTACTGTGACCTTTGAAAGGTACAATAACAATTTTCTCCACACGCCAAAAAAAGTTCCCATCCCAATTTGATTTTATAATCAAAATAGATTAAAAGGAGATTAAACCAAATAAATGAAAGTTCTGAGAAGAAAAAGGAAACATAGCAAAAACTAGTTTATACCAATTCCATTCACTATACCTCTCCATGCTTTTCTATTCTTACAAATTATCCTTGCTTCCACCACATCTATATATCTCTGCGTACATTGCCTTTTGTACTTTTCAAACAACTTCAGCATACTTCAGTCCACATGATTCATTCCCCACTTTTGACTCTGTTTTTTCTTATTTTACCAAATACACTTCATGTTCACAACCAACACAGCTCTAAAGTCACTATAACCATTCCATATACGTTAAAGGTATTAAACAACTAAGTGGGCATGACACATCCTTGTATTTTTCCCTGCTCAGTGCTGAACTATTCACTAAGGATGAAGACAAAGAGGAGGAAACAGTCCAGCTCCATGAGGGGAAAAGGAAAAAAGAAAAATAGTGCATATATATTTTATTGCAAAATCTCAATCTTGAACTTTAGCAGTTTTAATGTACTCATATGCTTTGATTGTCATCTCTACTGTAATCATTTTCATGAAAAAGAGTTTTTTCCGTGAACTATTTGCTAAGCGATCATTTATTCTTACAATGCTTTACTTCCACCACATACTGCTCATTGCATTTAGCAACCCACTCTATATTTGTGCAAAACATTCCATAATTCAAGTCTATTACTTTTATCATATGCTTTCTATAAACCAACAAACATACAATAAGTTTTTTTCTTGAATTCATATATTCCTCAATGGTTTGCTGAAGAGCAAAAATCTGATCTGAACATCCCCTGCTTGCATAAAAGTGTTTTCACTTCCCAAATTTTGCTCATGGTCACTTCTTGTACCCATTCAATCAGAACTCTGCCAAACACGTTCTCAGGCACTTTTAACTAACCAATTTCCCTGTAGTTTTTGCATTCACCCTTGCTGCCAGTCCCCTTGTATAGGAGCACAGTAACTGCATTCTTCCAGTCATCAGGCATATGTGCAATCTTTGCATACACATTAAACAAGTTGTACATCCATTCCAGAAGCAAACCAGATCTCATCTTTTAATTTTTCTCTAGTTATATCATGTACAACTGCAGCTTTACTATTTTTTTAACTTTCTCACAACATTTATAATATGTTTTTCATCCATTTTTACCTGGACAATAATAGCTGCAGCATTTTTTGCAATTCCAGCCTTCAATATATCACTACTGTTCTCATACAAATCTTTAAAAGAGCCCTTCCATCACTGCCTCACTACAGTTTCATCCCACATAATTTAATGCCTGTTATTTTTAATTCTAGTCACTCTGCTGGTGGTTCCTTGCTTAGCTATTTCCAAAACAATCTCTTTTTATTTCCATTAAAATTGTTTCCTCTTTTCTCTTTCTCCTTTAATCTTAATCATGTTTTACTTCCTTTGACCATATTCTTTGTAACTATTTTTTTCTGTCTGAATACATTCTATAGGATCTTTTTTTCATCTTCATTTTTTTGCAGCAATCATTCTCTGATAGGCATTTTTCCTTGATCCACAGAATCTCACACTTTTATCATTTCAGCAGCATCCTTCCATAAGTGTAACTCCATAACCTCTCTAGCAATCTGTAGCATAGTCTTTTCACTCTATTACAAGCAGCTCCCACATATTCTTTCCTTACATCTACTTTCCACTCACAATGCTGGAAAAGACAGATTAATCTTATTTTCTTGCAGGAGTCATACTTTCTTGTCATACATTTGTTCTGCATTCATTCTGGTTTCTTTCACTTCTTTTCTTTCCTTCCATGTTCATGTCTAAAACCCACTTTGACACTACCAAAACAGTCTATTTCCCAACCATCCATTCATATCAAGTAGCAGACTGTCATCACCTTTGTATCCTTCACTAATTCCATCAATCTTTCATCATAAGCAAGCAAATCAGTCATGCTTTTATATTTATATTTATTCCTTTAACATGTTTGTGTATGAATACACATGCTAAACTGACATATTTAAAACAGTCTGTTTTCTAAGCAGTCATCAGGCAATCACATTTCTTATTCATTCTTGGGTCTCTGGCCCAATATTTTTTTCTGTATCTTTTTGTATTTTCCCAACCATCCATTCATATCAAGTAGCAGTCCCCTCCTCCCCAACACACAATAACATTCATTCAGAATATTACACATTTTCCCCCAAAACTGATCCCCACTTTTTCCATTATCACTATTCATTGGGTTGTAACATGAAGCTATCACCAACCTATGGATTCCTACTTTCACATATACACATAACAAACTAGATGACACCAATTCATATTTTCTGACATGTATTTTACCCCTTACATTCATAAACCTATACCTTCACTATCCTGTATGCACTCATCAGCTCCACTGCACAAAATCAGGCCGTTTTCATTCTGATCTATTACACCTTTCTATTTTCTCTTAGTTTCACAGACACACAGCATAACTGCTTTCCTTGCTTCCATTTCATTTGTGAATTCTTGCTCTTTACCATTTGCTCTTCTTCCATTCCAAGTAACAGCCTTTCATATGCCATGGGATGGCCCATACTGATCTCCACTGTCCATCATGGCTTTGGTCAAGCGATGATATCATATAATGTTTTTTAGTAAGGCAGAGAAGGTACAGACTAGGGTAACAGCCTTGATTGTACCTGTGCCACATGCAGCATTAATGACAGTACGGATTGGTTTTTAGCACATTTTGGCCAGTGTGCCACAAAAGCAACAAAGTAGTATTCTGTGTAGGCTATGATTTCTAATCTTAAGGCTACTTGCAAGCCAATATATCGCTGCCTGCATCCTACCACTAGGAGATATATACATATTGATACACATTCAGGATAAAAAGTGTAGTTCAGAAATGAAAGTGCACTAATGTACCAACTCTAGTACATTGTTCTCAGAAGCGAATGACAAAGCAATCAGCAAAAAAGAAAAAAAGGGAGACCTGGCGCTCCTTTCTATGAACAGTATTCACCATAATCTTGCAACTGCTGATCAATCCTAACATCGTAGTTCTGAACACTGATATTTCAAAGATCATTAGTTCAAAGAGTACAGTATTTTGCACATGTGTGTTCAGAATAGATATAGTAAAAGAGCAATCTGCATTTTTTAGCCTCCACCTCTTCAATCCAAAAGCCTCCTATTTTAAACAGATTCCATATTAAATAATTGTTCCATGTAATATACCTTGAAATGGCAAATGTAAAACTTCATCAGTCTCAATTCCAATTATTTATTTCTTATTTATCATTTTATATAGCAACTGCATTTCACACAACAAACTGTTAGGAATGAATGTAAATTGTTAGTGAAATATATTGCAGGATTTCATTCAGAAATATAAATTCAAACAGCTAGTATAAAATAAATGACTCACTGACATAGCAAAAAGCCTGCCAATAAATGTTATCAAAAGAAAATCTGCTTTGGGGGATAGGTAGTATATTAAAAAACATAACATCAGGGAACTCAAGTTCCATAGCTTCTTCTGCCTACATGAAAATCATTGATTTTAAGAATAAAATCAAAATATGTTCTCTATTTTGTAGATGTGGCATTATTATAAGGTTACTGTCAGTGGAATAGTGCAGCAATGTATAACTGAATGGTGTTTTTTAAATATCACATGCCCTGCACCCAAAGGTTTGTTGTTTAAGGGCACATGCAGAAGCATTGGAAAACAAACAGATCAATAGAACAGACAAATGGAGTGGTGAAGGGTCATTTACGCAGGATTGTATTACAGAACAGGTAGGTTGCACACATTTTTTTTTAAAGATGGGGGAGATTAAAACAAAACATTAGACTGTGAGTTAGTCAAGAGGCTGCAGCCCTAAACTTATTAGGAGGTAAATCCACTGAACACAGTGAATAACCTGTTCAGGATTGAACTCTACAACTTAAAAGGATACTACAAAAAGTATGTAGAACTGATTAAAGAGCAAAGAGTGCTCCCAAACACTTTTAGAGGCAAGATCCAATTTGAAATCATACACAAAACTTAATCCACATTGTATAGTCCTTGACTAAAAAAAAAAAATAATGTACTTGGCATTTCTCCTCTTGTATCTCAGCTTTCACATTTTCTTAAGCTCTCTCTCCCCCCGCCTGTTTTTGCTAGGTCTTTTTTTCTCCCTACTGCTCCTCCATTTCTTTTCAAAACTTGTTCAGTGCAAACCAAGCCAGCTAGGAATGCAGTTGGGGATTATGTATAAAAATATACGGAAGGGCCAAGATGATTATTTCGGAATTGATTGGAATTCAGTTAGAAAAAATTCATTCCAGTGTGTTACCTGTTGCAGATGAAAGTCAACCATATCTAACTCTAGCCCTTGCCTTTCCCAATAGCACACAGAACAACATCTAGTTCTCAAGCTCTCCTTAGTTTTCTCTTTTATGACACCTAACCAATGTTTCACATAAAAGTATGTCTGAAAAATGCCTTTTTTGGGGGGGGGGGACATTTATGACACCTGAGGGAGAGGTCTCTTGTAGGGCTATAGCAGAACAATAGCATAATTTGGGTTAAATGCTGGAATATAACTCTAGGGCCCCTCTCGATAAAATGACATATTCTTCCAATGCAGCAGAGTTGGAAGACTGCCTATTATATTTTGAAATAAGGGTAGTAATATACAGTATATTACCAGTGAAAGAGGGCATTCTTAAAATGTGAGTATAAAAATTCTTAATTGTATTTGTATAAAAGTTCCTCCTCCCAGAATGTCCTTCTCTCGTGATACAAGCACAAATACTGATTTATGAAGAACCAGTGTCTTCAGCTCCTTAAATAGAAAATTGATTGAAGGAGTTTACAATCTAAAATTCAACACAGGAAATATAGAGGAAAAGATGAGCTGCACGGTCTCAAACTTAATTTCAGTCAATGGAAATGATGAAGATACTAGACATGGTATGAAAGAATCATGAAAACTACCCCTGAAACTGCAAGAAAGAAAGAGATAAGTACCATAAAAATTTATGCCATGACTTGCCCTCCATCATTCTGAACAATGTTATTGGCTACAACTCTCCTGGAAGGAGTCCCTGACCTCTCAAACGAAATGACAGAAGAAATGCCACAAATTATATTAAAATAGAATATTTTGAAAGATCAAAGTATCTGTCAAAACTGTTATGTGATACTTTCAGTTTGCAAATTTCTATCAGACAGACAGATACTGAAAAGATGACTGTCCCAAATGTATGAGAAGAGTTTAGAGGTTTGGGAAAGGAGAGAACATTTGTTAATATGCAAGTGAGGTAGAGATTGTAAAATGCAGGAATAAAATTTAGGGTTAGTAGATGGTGCTTTACAGGAAGCAGAGAAGATAGATGGAGGAAAGGAAAGATGAAAGATTATTGGAAAGAACTGACTAGCAAGTGATCCACTCCTAGAGAGTTGACTAGTTTATTTAAATTAAATAAAAGGAAAATCTGGAATGCTACTTCACACTGCCTTTTTCAGTCAGGTTGCCCAACCTGTGTATGTACCCCTCACATTGCCAGCATGAGATTTATAAAGACCTAGGAGTTAGTGGGAAGACCCTAGAAAAATACAGTAAATGATTCCCAACTGCTACCTGATACAATCCCTGTGCAAGTTCCTGGTTCTGATCTTGGGGCCCAAGTTCAGGTTCCTTTGTTTGCTGGTATTGGGTGACTCTAATCTTCATCTCTGATGATAGGCTCAAGAAGGCTACTTGGGATTTTATGGCTTCCATGGCAACCATGAGCTTCTCCCAAATTATCCCAGGCCGGACAGACACAGGCAGCTATACACTGGACCTCTTTTTTGTCTCAAAAGAGTCATTGGATGAATTGGATATGGAGGACCTTTCTCTGATTCCTTTGGTCAGATCATCTCTTGACTGCTACCCAGAATTTCTTGCCTGCCCCAGTGAAGATGGTTTGCCCAGGTGCATTATGGATCCAGATGGGTACTTCAGTTGGGGCATTTCCCAACTATGTGGTAGGCAGTTTCATTAATTGCCTGGTTAGCTACTGGCGACAGGAGGCAACCTAGGTTCTTGATGTGATTGCTCCCAAGTGGACTCTCTTCATTGATCCCAAGGGGTCTTTGGTTTAATGAGAAGCTTTGGGAGATAAAGTGGCAGAAGAGATATCAAGAGCACCAATAGAGAAAGACAAAAACTGAATGTGAACACAAGTACAAGCCCATGTTTGAACCTATACTGTGGCGGTAACGTGGGCAACAGAACAGCCATGATATATTTACACCATGATATATTTACAATCACCATAAGAATAACAGTTCGATGAGGGTAAAATTCTACATCTATAACCTAGATACAAATCAATACTCATGCAATTACTCTTTTAAGGAGGAATGGTCAAGTAGATCTGCCCATCCATTGTGATCATGCTGCTCAGCACTTTGCTGCCTATATCATTCAGATTTGCTTGAATCTTGACTTTTCATGAATGGGATCTTGCATATTCCTGAATCAGCAAACATTAGCAGACATAACCAAAGTCATGTATGATTAATACTAACTTTTATTTACTGTTTTAATTCCTTATAAAATTGAATTGTTGGTTTCTGTTCAAGGGCAGCACTTGGTTTCTGTTTAAGTGCAGATTCTAACACTGCAGATGACTCAGAGATACATGTTTCAATTGTATATATTGCTGAGCTAATATTGCAGGTAAGTCATACCCAACATGCAATCTCTCAAAATCTTTAAAACAATAATTTAAAAGGAATAAAAACAACAACAATAATAAACAACTGATTTAAAGAATTGATCCAATGTTCAGCCCAAGCATATCAATAAAGCTTCCCCAACTAGGCAATAGTTGTCAAAACTGGTCATGTCTAGGAATGTCCATTTTAGGAGAGGCATCATTCAAAGACTGCATGCAGCACCCCTTCAGTAATGTACTCCTATATCCAGCCAGTGGATATAGAATTGGAATATCCAGTTTTGAGAATCAATGTGTCCAAGTGTTAAAAAAATGAAATACAATTTAAAAATGAAATCAATTCATCAGAAAAATATTATTTCATGTGTATTGGATCTCTCAGATTGTTTTAAAAGGGATGATGTTAGATGTGTGTGTGTGTGTGTGTGTTGGTGTTATGGTTTCAGATTATACATTGTTTAGTCGTTAAGTCGTGTCCGACTCTTCGTGACCCCATGAACCATATTGCGCCAGGCCTTCCTGTCCTTCACTGCCTCCCTGAGTTTGCTCAGATTATACATATGTCAATACAATTTTGACAAAGAATATTATACTTAAAGATCTCAATGTGATGTTGAACTATATTCCTAAAACATGGATTTTGTCATACCAAAGAGGATTATGCATTGCCTTTCGCTGCACACATTTTTGGTAGCTAGGTAAGCAGCATGTCTGGAAATCACCAACAGTTAGCATATGGTTCAGCTTTCAAGCTGAAAGTTCTTAGTAGAGAATGTGAACAATTTTTTGGAAAATCAGATAATGAAGATGCGGATTTTTAAACACTTGAAAACATTTGTATGTTTTTACAATAAATTCTGAAGGACTTCATTTGTTTTCATAGTTTGTATCAATGAATGTTGTTTTCCAGAACAGATTCTGTTTTTCTTGGTATTTTGGTTGCAGTTTTGTGGGTTGGTTTACTCACGGATGGGCTTATACATGAGTATATATGGTGATATTAATACTGATAACACCACTATTTGTCATTATTCCAAAGCAGATGCACATAATCATATGAAGAGAAAGAAAAGGAAAAAAATCAAATTAAAAAAGAGAAAAATCAGTAAAAACAATATTAGGAAACGATATAGTTTTAAATTCCCTCCCACTGTATTTGACTGATGATTACATCAACATATTTATAAACAATGAAATTGCTTCTAATTACTGACTTTACGTCAATTATTTCCCCCTTAAAAACTATACTCTAAATGTCTGAGTTTGCCTTGTTGGATGACATATAAAATACACAGGACCCATTCTTGCTTCGATTTAGTCAAACTTCTGTTCTGAATGTATACTGTCAATTTTGCCATTGCTGCGCATTTCCCAAGTTTGGTTTCTAGCCTCATATTGTTGGCAAAGTGTCTCTTTTCTGATGCTGAGCCAGATTTGTCCTTGCAGCTGTCAGCATGTATCTTAATAATTTGGAATATTTTTAATTTATTTGCTCTGGAACAATTCCTAGTAGAAAAAAACTGAGATTTCAGTTTAAATTTTCTTTTTAAAGCTTTTTGGATAATGCTGTATATTTCTTTCCTGTACTTTTGAGGTTTTTTTACATGTCCACCACATATGATAAAATGTCCCTTCTGTATCACAACATTTCCAACATTTTGTATTATATGATTTATCTATTTTTACAATTATTGACAGAGTTATGTACTATCTGTAAAACATTTTGTACCAATTTTCTCTTAAATTATAAGATGGGTAAATTTTATTAAGTTTTTTTTCAGAAGTCTTCCCACTGGTGTAGTATAATTGTTTCATTAAAATTTTGTATCTACTTTGTCATACAATTTTTTTTACTTGTTCTGTCTCCATGTCACATTTTAATCACAATTTTTATATATGTCCTAATAGGTGGTTTTGACTCTGTATAAGTGTTTCAAATTCTGTCATTTGTCTTAAAATCCTTCCTTCTGTGTTAAGGTTGCTTTTTACCACGGAAATCTTTATTGTTTATAACTATGTTGAATTGTGAATGTTTTAATTTTTGTTGTAAGCTGACATGAGTTGGTAAGGATTTGGTGACATTAAAAATTAAAAAATAAACATGCTACATGCCCAAGTACCTATAAAAATGTAATACGCTGAATTACAGACATACAATTAAAAAAATTATAGCTCACAGGTTCATTATAAACTTTTAGCATGTTCTAATCGTGAATAAGTTACTTTCTCCATAGAAGAGAATAAGACGCAATTGATAAATCTATCTATTCCATCATCTATTTCCCACAGTAGCAACATGTCCACAAGAAGAATATTGAGGAAAATATCTTTCCAATGTTCCAAAGTAGTTTTCCTGCAACTACTATTCCATTCTATTATGTTTATTAGATAGTAACCCAAACACTTTATCAGTAGCAAAAGATTATAAAACAGAGTTCAATTATTGAAGTGTGGAGTCCTTGATGAGCTTGATTGTTTGCTTGCAGACATTTTATTACCTGACTAGGTAGCATCATCAGTGCTAGTGAGTGTGGGGTTTGCTCCTTGTTTAAATACAGTAGCTGCCAGTGAGGGCAAGCTACTGTATATAAACAGACAGCACACCCTGCACCCACTAGCAAACTCTGAACCCACTAGCACTGATGATATTACCTAGTTGGGTAATGAAATGTCTGCAAGCAAACAATCAAGCTCAGAGAGCACCAGGGACTCCACAGTTCAACCCTGAGCTACATATATTCTCTTCTATTGCAATAATTGAAGTGCAGTTCCATAAAAGAAATAAGAGGATTGCTTAACAGAGACAGAAACTATAATTGTCTTATAGCATGACCACCAATATTCAGTGAGTGCAACACAGTGATTAATCTAGAATAGAAATGAGAACAAATGGCACAGTTTTTAATGTTGACTATGGATAATATTTTTGGAGACACTTAGTTGTTTATCACGTTTGGAAGGGCCAGATACTTTGGCAGATATGGTGACATTTTCCAGCTTGACAAACTATGGGCCTGGAGTTTGGTATAAGCCTGCAGAGTATATTCCTTTATCAACGGGCTTTCAAACTGTGTTTATTTGGCTGCAGTACAGATAACACAAGAGTTGCTGGATATTCTAAATCTCTGGGGTCAGGAAGTGAAGAGGATATGAAACCTAATTTCAGACAATAAATAAAAATCCTGCCATAACAGAATGAAAGTATTTCAGAAAAATCTCAACTACCTAGTGAACAATAAGGTGAATGTACTGATTTTAACAGTACAATGCTGCACTACAGAACATGAAAATGACTAAGTGTGGAAACTTGGATGAGTCTTCTAGCTCTGGTTCCTCAATCCCAGATTTTGCATGTTGAAGTAGAAAGTTAAAGAAGCAGCAATAACCACATTTAAGTAAATGTGGCACTCCTCCATGCAATCATAATCTCTTATTGTACATGGATTTGGATAAAATTACTTCTGAACTATTACTGTCACTTGTCAGTAACTATGCATATTCAAATTGCATCTATATATGTGCACAGAAGGCTGAAAGAATGAGGGATGTTTTTTAGTATGTACATTTAGCAAATGTTTGTAGCGTTCTTCAAAAAGGGGAGTAATTCCTTCAAATTACCATACGATTTTAAAATTAGGTACAAACTTTATAGAAAAAGAAAAATGGCTAGTACACGGACTGATATAATGTTTCTAATAAAAAGGAGTTTACCAAACAAGTAATTGAAGTAGTGTTGAAATGGGGCAGGAAAACTCAAATGCTGGTGAACACAATCAAAAGTGATACTAATCACTTTAAAAAGGGAAAGGAGAAATATAGCATGAGTTTATTTAGACTCAAGAGAGTTTCACACATAATTAAAAACCCACTATGAAGCAAGGGTCTTATCTAGATTCAAAGATTTTGGCTATAAATTTAAACGAGGCTTAAATATTTCAAATAACTTAGACAAATTTGAAAAGATTGTTCTATAAGAAAGCCCTTGAATAATGTATCTGATTGCAATGAGTTATTAAGACCCCAGAGCCACAGCAATTTGATATTAAAGTAAACTAAACTAAACTAAACTAAACTAAACTAAACTAAACTAAACATGATTAAATGGTTGCAGTTCTTTTAAGTTGCTTAGAAACAGTTTGTCTCTGTTTGACAAACAAAACCACAGGCCTCAAAAATAGTAACTCATATGTAAGAGTAATTTCTATGATACACGAAAAATGAAATAAAGTATTCATATATTTTGTTATGCCATATCTGTAATAAGGTCTTGGACTCAAAAGATATTCTACCAAGTTGAAGGTTTTCTCTGGGTGCACAACACAAACAGATCCCCTCACAAATGAGAAAACAAGATTTCAAGAAAAGTAACAGAGTATTTTGGATCTTAAAATGGGAGTTAAATACTGAGATAGAATGAATAGCAGGCTTGGAAAATGCTGTCAAGAAATGGTCCAAGCAAACTCAACCTTGAACTAATAGTGTACAAATACTAGGAAAGCAATCAAGGAAGACAACTGGTACTCAAACTCATGGGCAGTTATAAGGTTCAAACAAAAAATCCTCAGTGCTGAGGATTCAAGTGACTTGGAGACTGTGCTCCAGATGGGTAGAATAAAGAATCAATAGGATGATCTGTCTGAATGAAAGGGAAGCACATGGTGGGTCTTAACTACTTCATTGTTTAGCTCTCATCAGTAAAAGAAAGCAATGCAGTATGAGTAGTGCCTAGGGGATATACACTGACCAGTTGATCTGTCTTAGAAATAGGAACATTTCAGAATTGTGTGGTTTCTTTTCTTCAAAAAGGCTCTGAGCTGGCCAATTTATAGGTTGGTTGGATCAGGTTACATGGGTCAATTGGCTGGGTACTGACATGGCAGAGAGGCATTTAAAGATATTGGCCATACATTAGAAGCAGCTCCTCTTTAATTTAATGAAGGAAGGAGGAACATAATTCTAACTTAATCATTATAGAAAATGCATAAATAACAAGATTCTGTCTATTCTGTACTCCAGCAATTCTCCTTCTGAAACAGTGCATCTATTACTCTGTTATTTTCTTACACAAACATACCCATATAGACATGCAAACTACTTCTATTCATGAATCACATGTGAAGCAAAGCTCTCACACACCATTGACAAAACAGCAGTCTCATATACATAAGATCTAACAGCTGGCCAATGTGTCAGTAAAAATGCTTTTCTTTTCTAATTTTCTTTCCATCTAATATTTCCATTTGCTTATAATAATTAACATTGCTTTTCAGATGCTTAAGTTCCTCAAGGTAACTGAAACTTAGTTTCATTGTAACCAAGAAGAGGAGCATGAAGTCTTTTATGTTTTCAGAGCTATAACAAACAGTACAACAGGCTTGAAGAGTAAAGCATTTAAGTCCACAACAGAAACTTATGCTCAAGTACAAATATGTGTCATACTGAATGTTAACATCTGTAATAGTAAACATTCTAACATTACTCTGTTGTTGTACTAACAAGCAGTCCTAGTATATAGAAAGAATTCTTTTAAAAATTTACTTCCATTTAACTACTCACTAACAAAGCTATTCCTTAGCTCATCTCTGCCATAACCTTCTCTATTCAGAAACATATGGGAAAAGACATTAAATAACTACTGCAAAGCATAGACTTCTAGTATTAGTGCTACACATTGCATACCCCTATTCATTGTTCTACCTCCCCTATTTAATCTATCATTATGATTCAGTGACCCTACACTAAATTTAAAGCAGATCCTTCCTTCCTCCCATGCTTAAATGCACATACTTTTCTGGTTGTAGATGCCCTCAAGTATTACCTACTCTACAGGGTTTCTCTAATCTCACCTCTGAGCTATGCAGTGTTATAAAATCAAGAAATTGCTGTGTACATTTTTAACTATGGAGGCTTACACACAAAACAAAATTGAAATGTTTTATTAGAAATGTTTTCTTATTTTATTATATTCCAACATTAAAAACCCACAACAGAACTACACAATATTCCATTCTAAATATTTATGCACTCTCAGTTTTTAAAGCATATGCATACAGAATACAACCCACCAACTTTTATTACATTTTACTGATTGTAATGTACCCCATCCAAAATTTGTTGATCATATGTAATCATGCAAATGCCTAATTACTAAGAAAATAAAGATTAAATAAAAAGAGCAATTGAAGGATGATTTGTGCTCAGTTTATTGCAAATACATCTACTCTGTCACTACCTTCATGCCCTTTATGTTGTACCAGAATCTGATCAATAAACTTCACTAGATTTCAAACCACTGATTTGAAACTTGATTTGCTAAGCTGTCTAGAGGGCACCTATTCAAGAAGCCCAACTCCAAAAACCCAGCAGGAATGCAAAATAAGCAGAATAATACTCTGGATCAAGCCCAAAGACCCAGTTAAATCCAGCAACTGATGAATTACACTAGCTTTGCCTGTTAACTCACAGTGCTTCAGAACACCTGTTCTATTTGCTACCTGTCTGGAGTAAAAAAAAAATAAAATAGAATTATGGAACATTTAGTAGGTCTATTCTTTCTTAAATCAACCTATTCTTTCTTAAATCAACCAGTAGGAGATATTTTAAAAATGACCTAAAATTTGTTTTAAATAGAATTCATACAAAATGCATAAACACAATGTAGTATAACTATGTTGTGTTACAAAAAGTGTGCTGTATCAAATACAACCGTTCCTGATAACTACATTTAAAAATATCACACTATTAAGTTAGAAAATAGGTTTTATTAAAAAGCTATGTTGAAATAGCTAACATGTTAAATTCTTGCTCAAACAGTTAGGTAAGAAGGAAAAGATATAGAAAGATGTTGATCAATTATTGAATGTGGACACATTCTATCAATATTATCTCTTGTCATTTGTCTTTTGAAGCAGCTGTTCAATTTACAATGTACAGAGATGGGGAGAGGGAGAAACTGAATGAAAAAACAAGTCACTTAAAAAGCTTGGCTAAAAAAACTTATCTAAAGGCATAGGAGTGAGATATGAATTTGCCAATGTAACAGAACATTGTATCTTTCATCTGGGATTCTATTCTATGAAATTAATGTGTTGGTATTTGTGAACAGTCATTTGATGACCATATGGAACTTCATGTCTGCCAATTTCAGTTAAAAGATTCAGATAAGGTCCCATTGTATGCTAGCAAGCTTACTTCTACAGAAAATGTACACAGATTTGCAAAATATAAAAGAACAAGACTGTTGCGTTAACCTAAGATTCAAAAGTTTTGATCAGTGTTTTATTATAGCTGATTATTATAATCTGCAGAATTTGTGATGTTTGTTAATTTTATTCTGAGCATTATCTTATAGCTGTACATGCTACAAAAATGATTCAGAAGAGGTGTTCTGGAACGTGCTGAAGTACAGGCGCAGCAACTTAACAAGGAACTGCATTTTTTTCAGTTTTCCATGTGAGCCTGAAAAAGGACACAGTTCATTTAAGTAGTCAATTAATTACAGCAGCCACATCCTTAATGGAGATACATCTGTTTTCACGTTCTGTTGAAATCTTTAACAGATGTATCTGCTTTGCAATCTGAAAATCTCTTCTGATTCATATATACACAGCCTTAATGTATATATTTCCAGTCCTCATTTTTATTCTTTTATCTGCTATCCAGTTAATGAAACTCGACAAGACTGTGTTACAACTGTATGAAGCTATTTTATTTATTTAGCATTACTTATTGATTGCATTTCTATCTCAATTTTGCTGAGAGGTCAAAGCTGCTTATGGTGTCTTTCTTAATTTAATAAACACAATAAATGTTATCTCCTGTGAGGTAGTTGTGATAAATGGATCACCCAGTGAACTTCACTGTGAAGTGGAGATTTGAACCAGAATCAATCTTGCCCAAGCTCAACACTCTCACTGCTAATAGAGGAGATCACTCCAAATTCTTTGCTCATTAAGCTAACATTTTTAAAAACATATATAGAATTATTTCTCATTGTTCTTCAGGCACAGGCTCTCAGTTGGTATCTATCCAGTGACTTTAGCCCACTCTCTAAATTAGGTTTTGCATTAGGATGTCTGTGGCCCTTTTTTTTTATTTTTGGCATTTTTAAACCTAGTGCCTTTATCATTTTATCAGACCTTCAAATTTATCCCCTTTCCTGCTTATAATCTACTGTTTATATTTGACCCACGATCTGTGATGGTCTGCATTCACTTTTTCAATATTAAATAAAGAAGAAAAGGACTGATTCAAAGCAGCTGCTATTATAATACTTGTATTACGCCAGGAAAGAGCACCAGTGCACTGACAAAATTCCATAAATACACAAGAGTAGCTAGCTCACAATGGCTGAGCAGTCATGAGTGCAGTCCACAAATCCACCCTGGCCAAGGGAGCACAACTGATGGAGGGGGAGGGAGTGATGGAGGACTAACACAGCCATCTGGTGCACAGAGGCTCTCAGGCAAACATTAGGTCATAAAAGCTATAACAAAAGACTGGTATGCAATAAAAAACATAGACGTACAAACATGATGAATGTGTTCTGGACTCCTCTGCAAGGAGTTCATAATACAGCATACACAGTGATACATGGAGTGCATCAACAGAGAAAAACAGCCACTGACATGAGCACAGGGGGCAACAGAAGCCTGGAGAACCAATTAGCTTAACACTGAAAGACTGAAGAAGCCTGAAGGTTAGTGACAGTGGGGTGTCGGTGGCTTTGAGGATGCTATAGACATTGGTATTCTGTGTTGTAGAGGAATTCTACACTCCCACAGTCCTGAACAATGAAATTCCATCCATAACATCACCACAAGCAGCTGCAACATTGAACACAACACTGTAGATTATTGTTCCAATGCAAAAAAAAAAAATTAAAAAAAATCTGGATTTTAGAAGTTGAAAATGAAATCATTTCAAACTTCTCTATCCCCATTGTCCAAATCTAGAGAGTCAGATGTAGCCTTGGGCACAAATATACAATAAACTTAAGGGTAGCAAAAACATTACTATATAAATAACACAACCATTATAAAGAGAAAAACTGTTTGAGCATTACAATATGGTTCATTGGGCAGTCAATAAAGGTATTTATTCATAAATTAGAAAAGTCCCATATAAAGCATCAGTAAAAAGCCATAACCTACTATGAATGTCTCTCCTGGAAAAAAACAATTAAATGAAAAATGCTTTCAAAAGATTTTGGTACTGCAATCCAAAACAAATTTATATTGCAGAAAAGATTCTGTGAATTTAACTGTGTAAGTATGCATGTATATACTTATATATGCATGCTTAGGGTCACATCTGAAATAAACTACAAAATTAATGGCAATATTTGGCATTAACATATTGATTATGAAAAGGAAATATGGTATACACATAGATTACAGAGTACAGTCTTTACAGTATAATACAGAATATAATAGACTTAAATGTTATGTAAGTTCTTTTTTCTATATTAATCTACTATCCACAGTTGTACTGAATGTCCTGGGTTCCAAAATCCTATGAAAGAGGCTAATTTCACTCTCTCTATAGAACACATACTTTTGTAAACCTTTATTTATTCATTTTCCCCCTAAACTGAACATTCCAAAATGTTTTAGCCTTTCCTCAGAAAGAAAGAAATTCCAGTATTTTGATTATTTTTGCTCCATGTATTTCTTAGTTGCTGGGATATGAGCAATACTATGTTGGCTTGCTGGGTAGTCTCTAAATTACAGATACTACCTTGCAAAGAATACTGTTTGTGGCACACCAGTCAAAATGTGCACTAACTTCTCTGGATTGTCCTCATTGTCAGCAAGGAATGCCGCATGTAGCATGGGTAACACTAAGGCTAGTCTATATCTTATCTATTTGTCTCAAAAGCATTATGTAAAAGCCTCAACTGACCAAAGCCATAATGGGCAGTAGAGGTGGGCCTATCTGATGATGACCATTATATGTGGAGACTACTTGCAGTGTAAGAGGAAAATATAAATAGCATGGATTAACACATGAATGAAAGAAAAAATATAAATAGATGCAGTTTGTTCTTCAGCAGGTTACAGATACATGAGAATGTTTATTGTACATGTGCCAATTTGGAAAATGTATATAACAGAATACTAAAATAGAAAAGGCTTGAATTATGGAATATGTTGTGCAAATATGGAATTGAAGGTCTGCTACTGAATGTGATTAAAACAGTATGTAATAGAAGTAAAGAACATGTGCAAATAAATTAACTTCTTAGCAAATGGTATCATACTGAACACAGTAGGTCAAGAGTATGTGATGTTTCCTTAGTTGTTTAATGTATTTAAGTATAAATGTTTAAGGAATGTTTATGGTGACATCAGAGTTGTGTTGGCTGGGGAAATAAATGTGCATGTACTTTTGTATACAGGCAATGCCATGCTGTTGGCTGAGAACCTGAATGATTTGCAGCGAAAGTTAGAGGGACTATATGATGCAGTGAGGAACATGGATCTGAAATATATCAATGTATCAAAGACCAAGATAACTGTGTTTAACAGGGAAACTGTTGTGAATGACTGCACATTATTATATATTAATCATGGACTAGAGCAAGTAGATGAATTTGTATATCTTCATAGAATGGTTACTGAAGATAAGAAAATTGCTGCAGAAATTTTCAGACATGCAATTACTGGTAGAAAGGTAAAGTATAGTATGTGGCCTGTTGTGAGAAATTGAAGTTTGGTGAATAAGCTATGTATAAGAGTGTGCTTCTTCCTGCTTTTGTTATACAGTATGTGAAACTTTGGTATGTTAGGGGAAACATGAAAGTTAAATGAAATGAGAATGGGGAGGTTTCTGTGATAAACATAGATAGGGTCAGGAATGAACGGTTGCTGAAGTAATATGGATCAAATGCAAAAGCAAGTGACTAGTACGAAAGAAGTACATTAAGATGGCTTGGTCATACAGAGAGACTAAATGAGGATCCAATCACAAAATCAATATATGAAGAAAAAATGAATGGATTGAGAGTAAGAGGAAGACTGAGAAAGTTGTGGTTGGATGGAGTTGATGGGATCCCGAAAAAGAGAGAGGAGAAATGTTTAAAGAACAAAAGAACAATCCTTCTGGACCAGCTACAAGGGTTGGGAGTGGGTTGCAGTGGTCTACCTCCTTCCTCAGTGGTTAGTCTCAGTCAGTGCTGGTGGGAGAGGAGAGATCTCATTCATGGCCCCTCACTTGGGGTGCCTCAGGGTTCAACGCCCTCTCCCCTCTTATTTAATCTCTACATGAAACCACTGACTGAGATTATCATCACTTTGGGGTTCAGTATCATCAGTATGCTGATGATACCCAGATGTACATCTCAACCCTGGGCTGTTCAGGTGAAGCTGCCAATGTACTACACAGTGTCTGGAGTTTGTTTGGGTCTGGATGTGGAGGAACAGACGTTGGCTCAATCCTGACATGACTGAGTGGCTGTGGCTCAGCCTGAGTTGGGGATGTTTGGTCTTGGATGGGATTGCACTTCCCCAATCAAGACTGATGTGCAACTTAAGGGTCCTCCTGGACTCAGAGCTCCTGCTTGAAGAGCAGGTGCCAGCTATGGCCAGGTGGGCCTTTGCACAGGTTCATCTTCTGTACCAGTTGCTTCCTTTCCTCACCCAGGAGGCCTTTCAGGTGGTCACTCATGCCCTGGTCACCTCATCACTAGATGCAATGGTATGTGGGAAAGACCTTGGGAGACAGGGCCAAAGGATGCCACCTAGGGAACAGTTAGACAAGAGACTGCATAGCCTGCAGCTGGATAATGGGTGGGGCAAGAGGCTCAGAAGAGACCCTCCCTAGTTTCTCAGGCTGTAAAGGAGGTGGCGGGAGAATTGTACTTTCAAACTTGGAAGATTCTGTTAATGTAGCTTTACAATAAAGTAGAATTAGCTCATTTGGTCATGTTTCCTGTCTGGTCTACCTAGGAAGCCTGACACTGGACTACTGCAATGTGCTCTACATGGAGCTGCCCTTTAAGACTACCCAGAAGCTACAGCTGGTATAAAACACAGCAGCATGAGTAGTAATGGGCACTTCACGGTATACCCATATGTCACCGCTGCTATGCAAGCTGCACTGGTTGCCAATTTGCTTCCAGGTGCAATTCAAGGTGCTGTTTGCCACCTATAAAGCTCTTCATGGCATAGAGCCTGGTTACCTGTCTCCCATACTATCTGGCCAGCCAATTCAATATTACAGAGCTGGCAATGTCATCTATCAGGATCCAAAAAGCGTGCCTTCTCTGTAGCAGCACTTGCCCTCTGAAATGAGCTTCTCCTGAGATCTGGATGCCCCCCCCCCCCCGCTGTTGTTTAGAAGAAGTGTGAAGATCTGGCTCTTCACCCAGGCCTTTGGTGAGGGAGAATGAGACTCCTTGCTTCATTCCCATTCCATCTGTCATCTTGCCATCTTTTATCCTTTTAATGATTTTACTGATTGTTGTGAGCCACCCAGAGTCATTGAGTGGCATACAAGTTTAATAAATTATCATATATACTTGTGTATAAACCCACTTGCAGATAAGCCAAAATACCAGGAAAAATGTGCCCCGCCCCCCCAGATAAGCTGCCCAGAGTCGCTTTGTGTGAGATGGGCGGCTATATAAATATGATGGATAAATAAATAATAAATAAATAAGCAGGCCAACCCATGGAATTGCAACCAAAATACCTCAAATTCTCTGGCAGAACAGAATTGTTCGTCTTCTCCACTCTACTAATAACTTTTAGCTTGAAAGCTGCATCATATGCTAACCATTGGCAATTTCCAGACATGGCGATTACCTATCTACCGGAAATGTGTGCAGCAAAAGGCAGGAAACTACAAACTTTTACATCATCACTTAAAGCCCATGATTAAAAAAAAAAAAAATCTGAGCTCTGATCTGCAGATAAGCCAAAGCCAATTTTTTGGGTGCATTTTGGAGCCAAAAATTCTTGGCTTATACGCAAGTATATACAGAACTATTGTTATAATTATTGTTATTAAGACCAATCTATCATTATTGGTATAGAACATAAAAGAGATGCGGCCAGAGCATATTTGTGCTGTGGCTAGATGCAGGTGAAGAAGGGCCCTTAACAAGAATAAAACTATTCAGGAGTTTCCATGATATCATAGCAGTTCAGTGGTAATGGATTCTCAAGTAGGCAGTCTTAACTTACTATAAAATGAAGATACAATTTGACCAGAGTTTAAATATGTCATAATTACATCAATATTAGGGATGCCTTGTCTAGAAAGTTTAATTGCTGCAGTTAGTATATAAGGTGCTAATTTATTTGCTATATGCTTTGATATTGGTATATTTGCTGCTATACACTGCATCAAAATTTGTTTCTGGAGCCAGTAAAAGATGCACGATCTCTCTTTTATATATCTATAGTTATTTGAAAGAACTACATCCTCCTTCTAAAATCAGTTTTTAATACAATCTTCCAGTGAGTCAATGGTCTGACCAATGTTTAAACTGCCATCTATTCCTTACTTCCTGTTTGTTTTTTTTTGTTTTTCTGTCCTCCTTCAATTACTGGATTGCTTTGTTTTACTGTGCCATTTACATTTTCTAAAAGAAATGTTGTTGATTATTTAATGTTTGTTTGTGGTAGGCCACTTTAAGCAGCCCATGAACTATAAAGGCAGAATATTAATATTTAACAAAAAAATAAATAGTAAAATGGATAAGATAGCCACCAGGGAACTAACTTTAGAATTTAAGTTCTAATTTTGTTTCTGGGATTAACAGTGATTAATACTGCTCAATCAGGAAGAGGAAAAGTTTTGTTTTGTACTGACACAATACAAATATTATCAAAAAGAGAATCGTACAAACAGAATATACAAAGAAATTATTGTGTGCTTCTGATTATTGCCATGTTGACTGCCTGCCAAACTGATGCTATGCTACTATTAACCTGCAATTATTGACTTAGAAGTAGAAAACCGGAGAAACCTTACACATTTAATCTATGTCATGATATTTTTAAAATGCCATTATATAACAAATGAGTAGCTAATCCTCTATGTTCCTAAACCACGATTTCAAATCCATATACTACATACTACATATACTAATTATAATAAGAATCAGCAATGAAGGTATAGCATATTCAGTATTTAAAATTCAGCCTGTGTTTACTAATCTAGATCATTAGTAAGAACTACGCAAGGGCATAGGCAGTTTTTTCTGATCACAATGATGTCGTAATTATAAAATATGCATGACATCACACAACGCAAAGTCTATCCTTTCCTAAGGGGTTAGAGTTTGTGTCTAGATGCACATTTTGTCACTAACACCCATATGGATACCTATGGGCAAAAAAGCCATTTAATTTAACACTATTTGCATTATATTATTATTCAAATAACTGATTGAATATTGAGATTGAGTACAACATGTACAGTTATCTTAAGGTTCTTGAGTATCATTCTTTTCCTCACTATAAAAAACTAAACTTTTTTTCCCTCTTCTGGAACCTCATGAATTCCTTTAGTAGTTCATTTTATAGAATATGGAGAAATCAAACACATTACTTAACAGATGTTTTGTTTTCTACTTTCTTCACATTCTATAATAGCAAAAATCTATCTGTTAGTAATGAAAACAAGCCTTCATGCCTGGCATATTTATGCTAAGGAGAAGACCATGAATACAAAGTGCTCTAAAATTTTTCCTTTTTTAAAAAATTAGCTACAGCTTATCATGTCATCCAAAGACAACAATAATTAATCTTTAATGGGTTAAGTCTGAAATAACCAAGTTTCAATCTCCACGTTATGTAGTTTGCCCAAGGCAATAAACCAGTTTTAAAATGATTTTCTTTCCTTGTGCTTTAAGACACATTTTAAAATAAAATTCCATGGATAAATAAAATATGAAAAGAATAATTTAGAATTAAAAAAAACTAAAGCAGACACAGCAGCAAGATGCTCTTTGGTGAACCCTTTGTTAAAAATATTCTGATTTATCTGACTACTCTGGTTGACTTTGGAAGTTCAAGTGAGCAAGAAGAAACCTATTAGATCATTTTTTCTTATAAGTTAATATTTTATATAATGTAAGACATTTATTCTAAATAAAATATGGCAATTATGTTCTACTATATTTGGTAAGATTACTTATTTCAGTTTTCAGCAAAATATCTCCCCTAGAAATAGGTAAAATGTTAGTAATTACTGGTTTTTAAAAGGAAGAAATCTATTTCTGAAACTTCCCTCAGTCCCCATCAGAAGATACAACTGAAGATGGCATGCTATTATATTTGTTTAAATGTACCTTATAAAGTTAGTTTGAAAAATTATTCTCACTCTTTTCATAATATTATATTAAAACACTTGAATAACACATTTGTCTACCAGGCACACTGAAGATATTCATTGCAAAGATAATAATACGGATACTACAGTCCAGCAGGAATATTTTCTACATCTATAATAACCACAATTTTTTTCTGCTTTCAAAATAATTCTTAAGTTCCTTGTTCCGACAGGTCTATGAATACTTTCAATTTCTGATTTTGCTAAGATAATGCAACCTACACTGACAATATTATTTCTTCTTGTGCCAATTATTTCTCTTTCCCTACACTGATATGTACGTGATGCTACATATAAATGTGCAAAAAGACTTCTTAATTTTACTATCTCAGCAAGTCCAGAAAGCAATCATAGGCACAGATGTAGCAAAATAGAAAACTGTCACTATTGGATAAGATAAGGCATTAGAGGAGAAACAACACCGTGAGACTTTTTAATTCTTGTAATCTTCCATTATAAAAACATATGTATTCTTTGTAAAAATATTTAGTAAAACGGTTTGTGTGGAGCCACCCATCAAATGATATCTGATTCTCAAGAGGGTTGTTAACAGAAGAAAGGATAGTTTCACCAATGACTCTTTCTTTGCCACCATCTTTAATGTTCCATGATTCTGGGTATTTCAATCTTAGTGTATCTAGTTAGGTTGGGTGCGCTGTGTAGTACTGCTGCAATGGATTCTTTCACTAATTCTGGATCTATGGACGTGATGAATGCTGTGACGTCGAATGAAACCAGAATTTCATCTTCTTCTATTTTTAGGAATATTCCATCAACCTTTGCTTCATCACCTACTTTCAGTTCAACAGACAAATATACCAACAAATCAGAAGAATACTGTAATGGTATGCGGGAATGACCTTGGGAGACAGAAGGAAAGACCACAGACTAGACAACAGTCAGACAAGCGGTAGCTGAGACCACAGAAGGAATGTGAGCATGGTAGTTGTCTCAGAAGGGACCCTCCCTAGTTTTTTAGACTGTAAAGGTGAGGGGGGAAGAGATGTACTTTCAGACTTGCAAGATTGATGTCAGCCTTGCAAGGTAGTCCAGACAAAAGCACACACAGAATTACTAGCTATAACTTATTGTAAGGTTACATTAACAGAATCCTGCAAGTCTGAAAGTACATCTCTCCCCCTCTCTCCTTTACAGTCCAAGAAACTAGGGAAGGTCCCTTCTGAGACTTCTGCCACGCCCACATTCCTTCTGTAGACTCAGCTGCTGCTTTTCTGATGCTTGTCTAGTCTGCAGCTCTTCCTCCTGTCTCCAAAAGTCATTCCCACATACTATTACAACTACGCATGGGATCCCCACTCTCAGGATTCATAGCAGAGACTGTGATGCAGCATCTGGAAACCATAGCACTCCCATACATACAACCAGAAGTATGAATCCATTATGTGGATGACACTTTTGTCATGATAAAAAAAGAACTAGAGAAGACACATGAATCAATCAATAACATCTTCAAAGGAATAAAATTCACAAGTGAAGAAGAAAACAACAACACACTACCCTTCCTGATATCATCATCAGCAGAGGAAATTACAGCAAATTAGAAACTCAAGTCTATCGAAAAACAACCCACACAAATCAAGTGTTCCATTATCAAAGCAACAACGCAAGCTCCCCCAAGAGGAGCTGGGTAAGAACATTATTCAGAGAGCACAAACACACTGCAGCAACCCAGAATGCCAGAAAGAAGAAACAGACCACCCATACAACATCTTCAACATAATGGATACCAACCCAACTTTATCAAAAAGTGCCTGACCAAACAACCCAGTACAGTACACCCAATACAACATATGAAAAGGATAACACACCCATACATCAAAAACATCTCAGTGACAACCAACAGACAACTACTTGGCATCACTGTAGTACACAAATCAACTAAAGCCCTCCAAAACATCCTAAGCAAACCAAAAGACCCAGTAGCCCAAGAAGAAAAAATAGGAGTCATCTGCAACTGTAATGGTATGTGGGAATGAACTTGGGAGACAGCGGGAAGAGCCACAGCCAGGGGAACGTTCAGACAAAAGGCAGCTTAGCTCACAACAGGAATATGAACATGGCAAGTGTCTCAGAAGGGAACCTCCCTAGTACCTTGGGCTGTAAAGGTGACATGGGAGAAGTATACTTTCAGACTTGCAAGATTCTGTTAATGTAACCCTACAATAAAATATAGTTAGTTCATCTGGGTGTGCTTCCTGTTTGGACTACCTCACAGGCTGACAACAACATACAGTGCAAGGACTGAAACAGCCACTATATCAGACAGACAGGCGGAAGACTAGCAGAGTGCAACCATGAACTAGCAATCAGTGACATGACAAAAACTCCTTAATCTCACAACAGGACAGACTCAACCACAGTTTCAATCGGGAAACTATTAGCATTTTAGATCAAGCCAAATCCAAAAATACTAGGGAATTCCTGGAAGCTTGGTATTCAGATCAGCCATCAACAGACACATAAAGATAAACCTCATTTACATATAATTCAAAAGGGACAATAAAAAACCTAGGAAGGAAACAAAAAGACTAGAACATATCCTGTTCAGCAGCCAACACTCAGATAAGCAGGGATCAACACCAGACAAACAATCAGGTAAAAAATAATGCTGTAATCACGGAACCACCAAGGAGGAAACTATACTCCCACCAAAACTGGCAGGGCAAGCTACTATATATAAACAGACAGCAAACCCCATACTCACACTGATTATGTTACCTAGCTGGGTAATGAAATGCCTGCAAGCAAACAACCAAGCTCAGACAGCTGCTTCAAACCTGAGCTACATATAGTATATTCTCTTCTACTGGAGTGTGTAGTATTATTTGGGATGGAAGATGTCAGAACTTCTTCCACTATTCAAGTGCATCCTTATAACAAAGAAGTCTTGACGTGCCTTGAAGTTTAGTACATCTATTATTGTATAAGCTTTCCATGCATTCCATTGGAATCACTTGGGGTACTTCTATGATCTTATAATTTATGCTGTCAATGAATTTAATTCTAAGAAGAATTGTTATGGTCAAATTAAAAAAAAAAAGCTCTAAAATATTTGTGATTTCTCATTAGAGCCTTGTATTATCAAAATTTTGAGCCAAATAGGATGTGAGTGATCAGAGCAGCTCTTGAATCTAATTTTTTTCATTTGAGGAAACAGAATTATCTATTCACATTTAATATATTCATGCCTTGGTTTCTGGCTTCTGTACTTTAAACATCTTTTATAAGTCTTCCTTTATTGCCATAAACTGATGATGCTATGTTACTTTCATTATCGAGAATACGCCCAGACAATTTACCATTTGTTTTGGGGTCTATTGTTCTAAACATGATTTAATTACAAGTTATAAAGTCTTATAACATCCAAGTGTGTGTATATCACCTAGTGTCAGCCCTTTGAGGTAGTACAGACTAGGAAACCAAAATTATGAATGCTAATTTTATTACGGGGTTACAGTAACAGAATCTTACAAGTCCAAATGTGCTTCCCCTACAAAAATAGTCTTACATACCATTTGGCTAAAAGAAAATATAGTTTATCATTTATATAGCAAGATTTTAACTGTTATTCATATTTATGTCATAAGGAGATGATATCTAAATAATCTACTTCGTTCCTATTTCATTCATAACTGTTTTCATATACTACCACATTTACTTTTTCAGGAAGGCTGTAGGCCTTTAATACCAACAAAATATTTCTCTAAATCAAGAACACCATCTTTGGTAGTAAAAAAAAACAAATTTGCAATTTTTAAGATCTGAACAGCTTAGAAGTTGGATACCTGAAATCAGCAGGAGAGATGCATTTGTCTACTCCTTTTGTATCTTGGACATGTTCATGGAGAAAACAGAAGAGGACTTTCAACATGGCTACACCAAGTTTGTGAAGTGCCTTGACCAAGCAGATTTTTTCTTATTGACATTTTCTACATTTTGAAGATACATATATTCAGCGATGCTTAGTTACTTGGTTAGTTGTCTGCTTTTAACTAATTTTAATGTATATTTTACTATTTTTTAAATAATTTTTATTTTATTAGCCACTCCCAACATGTTCAGATGGAAGAAGGGACAATAAACAGATTTGTTGCCAGACGTTTTATTAAAACACTTCCCAACAGTATTTCTAGCAACTAAATTCTGAATACATTTGAGCTGTTACAGCTGCCAAATCATCTGTAACTACACAAAAAAATATAGGAAGAAAGATAGAATCTCATCCATTGGTGAGAATAGCACTTCCTGGGATATAATTCCTAATTTCAGAGTGGGAAAAAAACTTTTATGTTTGGTGCCATATTAAGGTAAAATTATATAAAAATTCTTTGTTTCTTCTGTCTTAAAAACAAATTACATAAACTCTTCAGAGCCAAAAAGAGTTTTATTCCAGTTCATTGTTTGTATCATTAATGCAGCATCCCAATCTCTTCCAACATATTCATGGAAATTTCCTTACACCCTTTCAAAAACCCTATGAGATATTCAAAACCCTTATGAGAGCCAGTTTGGTCTAGTGGTGAAGGCACCAGGCTAGAAAGCAGGAGACTGTGAGTTCTAGTCCTGCCTTAGGTATGAAAATCGGCAGGGTGACTTTGGGCCAGTCACTCTCTCTCAGCCCTACTCACCTCATAGGGTTGTTGTGGAGTAAATAGGAGGAGGAAGGAGTAGTAGGTATGTTCACTGCCTTGACTTATTTATAAAAATAATAAAGCTGGGATAAAAAATTTAAAAAGTGATACAAAAAAGTGATACAAAAAAGATAGGTTAAGCTGAAAAGCTGTGGCTTTGGTCACAACAGGTAACATCTCCATTTCATCTCCTGCGGACTCTATGGACAAATCCACACTCTTTTCTTGGCAACAATACAGAAGTAATTTACTATTGTCTTCTTCAGAGATTTTTTTGGATAACATACTAATATATAATGTGGTTTATACGGTTTGGGCTTAGCACAATGTACAGAGCAAGCCAGAAGTTTGTGAACCATGGTTTATGGATTAATGCGTTATATATAAACCCATCCAGTATTCAATAAACTATGGCTATATAAACCATAGCCTTGCATAATCTTTGAACCCAAACAGTGACTGGCCCAGTTTCAACTAAAGAGCTTCACTACACCACAGGGTTCTGAACCAGAGCTCTCTCTTGCTGCCAGTCCAAATCCCACATTCTCTCCCATGCTTCCCCAGTCTAATGTCTGTCAATGATTCAGGAGTGCAGCTCTCAAAGAATTCTCAGTCATGCAGGCCAATTCTGAGAGCTGTAGTGCCAGTACATCTGGAGGACATCATATTGGGGAAGGCTGTTCATTTTTTTTTACTTACTGCATTTAAGATTTAGAAGAGAGATTCCTGAATGTACTTTTTCTTGATGATAAAATAGCTCATTTACACTGACATATTTAAGACACGTATTTACTTTCATTTATACAAATTTAATGATTATTGACATTTGTGGAGCATTCTCTCCACACTATTTACATACAAAAGAAAATAGAATGTCTTTACTATCAGTGAGAGTTTTAATGTATAATTAAAGTCTCACAATTAATTAGCAAACAAAATGCAGTCACATTTGGCTTTATATCGCATACTTTGGACAAGCGGGTAGGAAGTCAACATTCTAGAAGAAAATCAGCAACTAAATGTTCTTTTATAATTCATTTTTCCTATAATAGTAAGGGAAACTTCAGTGACAAAAACAGATGTCAAAAACTTGCTGTAAATCAGCTAGGTTTATATGGTACTTTACACGTTGCTATTATTACTGCCTAAGTTTCACAATAATTTAATACAACAAAATACATACCTATATAAGAAATCAATTTGTTTCTTTTTCTTAGTACATTGTCGAGGCAAAATGTTACTTTCATAACCTTATTATCAAAATAATAGAAAAATATTGTTCAATATTCCTCTATTATTTTAAAACTAATGTTGTAGCTATATGTGAGATAAAATATTAGAATTCCTCTTCCAAGAGTTGTTTGGGGTTTTTTTTACTGTGATGACCCAGCACAAAGATGTATCCTCTTTACTTTATCTATCAGGTCATGTATGGTGACAGCTGCATTTGGGAACAACTTAAATTTCATCTTAGTGGAATCTAATCCAAAGGGTGGTACAAACAGCATGGAAGAGTCAGTGTCAAAATTAAACAATGCCGGATTTTCCAAGAACAGATGCTTTTCGCTTGCAGCTGTAAAAATCTTAAAGCAATCCTGTACCACTCTGTCTGGTCACGCAACAACTACAAAGCAAAGCATAAATTTGGCCACTGATTACAAATGTTTGCTCAGAGCTTTAAAAACAGTAACAGGGATTTATTGTGGGTGATTATGAGACTACATTACCTTTTAAATTAGCTTCATGGGAGTTTAATTTGCACCATGATTTTTATATATTGACAAAGAAACAACTTTGATATGTTGAGTTTTTAGAGCATTTTATTCTTACATATAGCAGCACTTCTTGAACTATCCATGATATCAGTTACATGTCAATATCATTTTAAGATTATTTATCTTCTATTTATAACTACAGTAGTATTCTATATACAAACTGAGGTGTATCTGTGTGTGTGTTTGTGTGCGTGTCAACTTATGTGTACAGAAAGGGATACTGATATAACTGCAATTGTATTGGTACTGAAGAACCTACTTAGAACAGCCACTTGATAAGCATCCCACCTGTGATGTGATCCAATATAAGTAAAATGATCATAAATCATGGTATTTTAACATATCATATTAACATTCATTCTAAACAGGAAAAAAAACCCTCTGATATTTTGCTCATCCGGTAAACAGAGAATATGACATGTGATTGAGAGTCAACAGGATTTAAAACATAGAATTAAATCGGTCACAATCATATAAAAACATCATTTAAAAAACTGATCTCTGATCGTATTTTTAAAATATAATTCCAAGTTTATTTATTTAATTATTAGATTTATATGTCCACCCAGTTTGCAAGAGCAAATATGGTGGCATGTTCCTTTCAGATTTATCCTACTTATATTGCTTCTATATTAATTTATTATCTTTACTTGCATATATTTAGGACACCTGCAAATTAACTTTAACATTAAATATACTCAAGAAATACTTTCAAATCTGCAATTATTTTTAACACTGATTTACAGAAACTTTTGCTAGAATTAGCAGTTCATTAGCACTTCCCTACTTATCAATATAATTGGATTGTTTGATGGATTCATTGTTTGAAGAAGTCATCTTCTTCTCAAATCTACTTTTAAAAGGCAAGGTGAAAAATGACCAGATTAATAAGTCTAAGCAATCATAATTATCTAAAATGGCATAAAAGATACCAATTTTACCAGTGGGGAAAAGGCATGGGCTCTCCTTTCTTGCATTTTAGATATTTATTAAGAATGAACCTGTATTCTTTATCTCTTCTCCTTTACTACATTATATCTATTTCATACAAATATTTAAAAATATATTGCATGTGACCAGTAGAGATGACCTATGCACAGTTTTCATTTCTAAATGTATACATACTGTACATTTAAATATAGAAAAAGCAATCTGCCAATGAAAGTATTATTCAGAAATATTGAAACAAAGATTTCATATTTATATTAGGTTATAAGGAATGCACATTTATTTGCAAAGGAAATAGTATTGTTAATGTGATCGTATCTCTTTGTGAACTGTAACTATTTACCTACTTCTTCTATCATTTTAAAACTGACACCCTTTCAGAAGTATTATTCCTGACATTTAAAGAACATTTCTGAAATGTAAGGCAGATTTTATAGTTTTTAATTAAATTTCTCTATAAATTAGCAGAATCGAAACCCAATTTAAAAGCCTTAAAGGTATGAGATGCAGTTTAAAAGTCACACACTAATTCAGTGACTTAAAATTCAAAATTTTGTATGTCCAAAAACAACTTGCTTGTTAATGTATTTGTAATATAAGCAGCACAATCCTATATATATCTACTCAGAAGTAAACACTATTGATTTCACTAAAATTCACTCCCAGGTAAATGTACGTAGAATTTCAATGTAAATTATGTTTAAACTAGACTTTTATATTTATATACATATCCCTCCCCCAAGCAGCTATGTGCATCAATAAGAATATATTATAGTGTATAAATACACATACACAAACAAACATACAGGTGTGTGTGTGTGTACATACACATAAACATATATACATATATACATACAGGGTTAGGGTTAAGACTAACAGATGTGTGACTTCTAATTAGTTATAATAATCTCTGCTTCAATGCTATTGGAAAAAGCTTCTCTTTTCTTTAGAAATTAACGTCCTTTTTCATTTTACTTTATGGATGTTTCAAAATCAGTGCTCTCTTAAAAAAAAAAGTAATAAAGGTATCTGGTTTCTGTTGAAAATTTCAGTCTCTATAGTGGTAAGTTTATCAAAAAATATTAAAATATAATTATCCTAAACAAACACAGTCCTGTGAAACTAACCTCACATTCATATTAAAATACAAGGAGCCTGCTATAATGAATTTGATTCATCCTTGGGACACAAAGCTTTACCACAGTAAACTCAGTCAACTGTTGCTCTTGCTTTTATATTCATGGTACTTAAATAGCGCACTTTAAAACAAAAACCAAAAAAAAAAAAAAAACCTCCACCACCAATTGGCTTTTCAGACATCCACCCTTCCCAAAAATAACGCAGTTGAAAAACCTAAAATGATATGAAAAGGCTTCAAGGCCTCTTTTCTCCTTTTCAGAGAACTTTTTTTTTTAATTTCTGTTTGCAGTAATCTGCCTTTCACTTTCTCCTTGCTACAGAACAAACGAGGAGGCTCAGGACTTTGAAAAGGGGGCTTGATGTGTAATGGGCCCACTAGAATTAATTTAGTTGCACCAAATCCATTGAGCACTGAAGAGTTCCCCCCCTCTTCTTCTCAAATCATTCGAGTTGGATGCAGCCCCCCAGCCTTTGTAATTCTAGTAAAGCACTTAAAGTGCACAGTAGGTGTTCATCAGGACCATCTGGTCAAAAGCAAAACAAGCTGCTGATTTTGCCTTTGAATAGAATGAAGCAAGTGTGAATTAGTCTCTTCAATTAGCACTATTACAACCTGTCAAGTGCATATTGTAAAACAGGATTATTACAGTATTGGTCACCAGTGCAATTATTTACTCTCTGCCTTTTCTTGCATATAAATATGTCCTGGTTTATTAGTTTCTGATACCTAGCAGTGGTTTATTTAAAGCTTATGCCTTTCTAAGACATCGACTATACAAATTACAGGTGATTCTAGCAATGCAATACTATATCAAATAATTAGTAGTAGAATTTTTTAAAAATGAAAAGACTTCCACTATATTGGCTTCATTGTTTCAATTATGTATTTGGAAATCACTATATAATCAGGACTGCATAGATATGCCTAGACATATCCTTTATATACCAAACAACATTTTGACACCGATATATCTTTATTGCACTGAACAGATAAAAGAAAAAGACCACTTCGCATCAGGCTCAACTCTTGGTAACTATATGGACACAGGCATGCAGTTCTTCTGGCAGAGTTACGGAAATGTTTGCCTTTGCCTTGTTCTGGGAATTTTTCAATTTTCCAGTCTAGCCTACAGCTCTGGTATTCCCTGGTGGTATCTCGTCCAAGTGCTAACTGGGCCCAACCCATCTTAGATTCTAAAAGTGCTACCATGTGCTGAGCTGTCGAAACAGATCAGATACAAGGATTTAAAATTAAACAAGAACAAATTTCATTTGTAATTAAAATTGTTTTCTTACTAGCTCTGCAGCACAGCCCGACTTACCGAACATATGTATCAATATATTCTCTTTCTAAGGAAGCTCCTGTGGAGTAGGAAAACAGAAGGCTATAGATTGAAACATTACGATGGTTCCCTTCATATTATTGTTAGTACACAGACCTATTTCTCATATTGCATTTATGGATTCTTAAAATGTGGATTTTGGCTTTCAACTGGCCAGTAGACAACAAATTCAAAATGCCTTACATCCTTTTCTCTCACAGTAAACTCTCCCAGTTTTTTAATTAGTTTAAAAAATGTGTTTTCTATTTAATTGCCTAATATATTTCAAAATCATGTTTTTAATAAAAATTATTTTATCCAAGCAATGCAAATACAGGTCACGATGAACCTATGGAAAGGTAATTTAGTATATCTGAGGGTCTACACTTCGCTTTCTTGAAAAATAGTTCCTTATGCCAAATTGTCACTCTTTCAGATAACTCAGTAGAGTTGCAGAATCAAGATATGACACTAGAGGAATCTAGGTTTAAAAAAAAAGCTTAATTTTTTCCCCTTGGTTTTGAATTACAACCATAGAACATTGACAAAGACATTATCACTAGTCAATAAAGTGACTGAAAGTATAAGTTTAAAATTAATTTTAACAGAAAACAAAGGTGTATTTTCACAATGTTAACATTAAAAATAAAGAAAAGGTTACAACTCTTGTGAGAAAAAAGCTGCCATGCTAGCTGAGAATAAAATTCAAGCTTCTAAACCTTACATAATAAAATCAAACAACATTCTGCTTGATTCTGGTACTTCTAGCAGAAACATTATGAAGCTAATTAGTAAAGCTAATTCAGTTATTGGAATGGGTGCATCGTTTTATGGCCTGATTCAGCTAGGAAGTCATATTATTCATGGAAGCTTGGTTCTGCATCTATACCTCTAAGGTGGATAGGAACTGGATATAACTCTTCTGTTGCTACCAACAATTCCACTGTTATATCCAATGGCAGAAGTTTTGTGCGTGTGTGTGTAGCCCCATTTAGATACCATTGATCATCTATTTGATATGGAAAAGTCAGAATCACACTTAGCCCTACATGCTTTCTACTCTCCTGAACCACTGATACAGGTCTCATACTGGAGTATGTACACACAGTTATGATTGCTGTATGTGAAGAGTTGGAGCTGTACATTCTTTGCTATTAAGTGTTTAAAGGTTTCTAAAATCTCAGGAAAAAAAATCCCATTCATTCTATGCAATAATTAAATTATATCTATGTTTTTTGTAGGAAACCTCTGCCTATGTTTTAATTTTACTTAAACAAGAATCTAACACAGGGTTTTCATATTTTTGGTATACATTTAAAGTATATATCAATTTGTTCCATATATTCGTACATGGAGGGTTTCAAGTAAAATTTCTCTTTGATTAAACTCAACTGGTGATTACTTGCATACATTCCTGTAGTTCTTTCCCAAGAACATGGACATTGTTTGCCATCATCTTCTTCCAGGATATTGTTTTGACTTCCCAGTCTATCCTACATCTATGTGATTTCTGCTTTTATACTTTCCAAAAGAAAACTAAAAACTCTTATGAAGTATTTTCCTATCAGCTGACATCAGCTGATGAAAACCTTACTGAAGTAATCCATGTCCCTAAATACACCACCTTGTATGGCAAGATTATGGGTTTCATCAGTAGGAAACCAACCATAAAAGGGCAGCAGACTGTTGTTGCTTAAAAAAACAATTTATAATCTCATTTCTTCCTGCATTTCCTCTGCAAGTTCATATAGCTTAGAGAATCCCCATTCACTACAATTTCATTTTAATACCATATGCAGCAAATTAAATCTTAATGTAGAAAAGGAAGGGGAGATGTATCCTAATTAGGAGTATGTAAAACATTTAACTAACATGAATGAAATCTACTGTCCAACTCCCTCAAATACATGGGATAAAAAATAAACAAGCACGTACAAAGACCACAAAATAAACCAAATTATATGGTAATTTCAATATATTAGTTCTCAAATTTTGAGATACTAATAAAAGGATAAATTCATTTGTGTGATCCCATCCCTGTGAATAAAACAGTTATTTCACTGGGGTTAGGCAAGATATAAATATACCACAGACTTTTAATTTAATTTTAATTTATCTAACACATGGGTTCTCAAGCTTTGCATTACCATAAGTGCCCACTAGGGCTTGTGCAGGCAAAGGAAGGAACAAAACCAGAACAAGTTTTGACAGCATTCCCATTCTACTTGTGCAAAGCTATCAGCTTAAAAAAATGTGACCCCTTCTAAGTTGCTTGTGATCCACCCAGGGTATCCTAACCCACAGTTCAAAAAGGCCTGCACTGAAAGACACTGCAACATAATAAATTCAATAACTCAAGGTCAACTGCCACATCTTACTAAAAAGAAAATATATATGTTCATGGCAGACTTCAATGACTTAACTAATTCAAACACAAATCTGTGGACAGGAGCAGCAATACAGACTAGAACACTTAATCAGTGTAACCAAAGTTCACCAACTTGAATTGGAAGCTTGAGAAAATGAATAGTACTGTTTAACATTTGCAACATTTCCTTAGCAAGAAAAAAAAAAAAGATACCGGGTTCTGATAGTTTATCAGATGATTGGTATAAAAAGTTTATTTTTTGAGAGGTTTGTACTAAAGCATTTTCAATAAATACCTGGTTTTTAGTTTTAATACCGAAGACATCGTATTTCCAAATCAAGAAAAGAATTTACTATATGCTCTAACTACAGACCTATTTCTTTGATAACATTTTATATTTTGGATACATAATACTATAATTTTTATTTTATTTATTAGATTAATATCCTATCTTTCATTTAGAAACTGGTTCCCCTCCTATTTTTTTCCAACAACTCTGTGAAGTAGATTGACTTGAGAATGACTAGCTCAAAGTCACCCAGTTATATGATTAATTCAGTTCCTAAATCATGGATTTTTATTAATGGTATGCCTTCTCCTTGGATCTGTTTATGTTGAGGAATACTAAAGATGCCTCTTCTCATTTTCTTTTTAATTTGACTTTAGAACCCCTTGCCTACATAATAACAATTTGTGAGAAAAATCAGTGGAATTACTTTTTGACCCATTTGCTCATGAAAAGCTTTACCCATGAAATTCTAGTTTAAAAATGTTTTGGTGGGGGGCTAAACTGGATCTCTCTCACATAATATTTTTACTTTGAATCAACTCAGTACTGAGGAAGCTTTTTTAACTTTTGCAGAATTGATTTTGCAGAATTAATAGATGAGTTTGATATACCCCAAAATGGTTCTTAGCAATATATTCAAATTAGTATTTATTCTGTTTATTTGGGACCAGATACAATTAATACTTAGGAAGTTCCACAGTAGTTAGAGATTTTGTAGGAATCATCTGTACCTTCTAAGTAACTCTTCTTTATGGGAAGTTGAGGGAAGCTGATGAAATTTGTATTAGTTACTTACATAATCTTAGAAATAATGTCTTGTTCCAGCAAACCAATGGGCTTGCATTAAATAATGTGAAACTAATTTTCTATCTTCTTAAAATGAAATTCTACAAAAGTTTTTAAAAGTTTTAAAAGTTTTTTTAAAAATTGCTTTGTGTATACTGGATGCCTAGTTAACTAAGGAATGGTTGCTATTAATCTGCTTTAGACATTTAACTCAAGAGCTGAAACATTAACTCAAACCCAGGTTTGGTCTTGTCCTATTTTTGTGTTTTGAACTTATATCAATAGGATTATTAATGTGACTCTGGATCAATTGCTATATGTTAAAGATGCATATGTTCTTCTTGGCTATATCTGCAATATTTAGAATCTATCAAAATATCAACAAAATGCAGAATTTGGAGGCATGTTAAAATAATTATTATATAAAGTTGGAAGGAGACAACTGATTCTCAGCAATGGATTGCTGATATGTCCTTCTGTCAACATTTGAATTAGTTTTTTTTTTTTTTTTTTTTTTTACAAAAGTATTAGGAAGAAGGCTTTCAAGCAATACAATCAACAGTTTAGGAGCTGTTCCGTTTATAACATAATTTCCAGGCATTTCTTCTTTTCTTCCTTTTTTTAATTACTATGCTTATCAATTTTAAGGCTGTGTTGATCCTTTAATGCTCTTGTATATATTTTTCTTTTGCTGATTACTTTAAGAAAAGGGAAGTAAAGAGAAAAGAAAAGAAAAAAGAAAATGTCTGGTTCTTTAAATGCTGGAAGTTATACAGAGAAGCAGTACAAGAAATTAAGGATATTCACCTCAAGGCTTTGACATATATGAAAAGCTTTCTTGCCCTATACTAAACAAAGATGCAGACATTGCATCCAAGTGGGGAGCATGGAGGACCCGGTCTGTAGAATCCTGAATAGTATTTATATTATTGGAGTTTTATTTTTTACAACGCTACCAATGTACTCAGAAGCTTTTCCATTGGGGGGGAAAACTCAGCTAAAAACATTTACAATCATGTCAGCAAATAAGCTAGAAATTCACACGACACTGTCTTTGAAGGTCTGTTTGTTAATCCACCTCTTGAAACAAAAGGATTAATTCCAGCTATACAATTTACTGCCATCAGATTTAGGTAGAAATAGCACAGAACTCTAATAAGTGAGGATGAAATCTCTGATTTGGGAGCTTAGATTCTATGTGCCAGAAACAACCACACCAATTCAGCAACAGTGTAAGATATATCTTTAAATTTGGCATGCTGGCATTTTACTTTGATGTGACACAAATAATAGGACTGTCCAAATCCTCTAGCACAGACTCTTCACACACTCTCCCAAGTTTTTTGTGGATATGCACACAAAGAAGTCACTTCCCCCAAGATTGGTGGTGAAAAAAAGTAGAAATTTCAGTAGAAGAATTGTCTGTCTACATGTACGTATGACCATCAAATGAAGTGCACCAAACCTTCAAGAGGACACAACTGCCTTAATATTTTAAGGAATGATGCTTCATTAGCAGCAATGCTGCAAGCAGAGCTCCTCTCTAAATGATGTGCACAGACATAATAAATACAAACATGCCATCTTGTGCTGGAGAGAGTATGAAAAAAGTCGATCTTTACACCACAGGTGATGGTCAGGTTCTGAAGTTACAAAAAATTGGGCACAAGAGTTTAATACTATTTCAGACATAATACAACAACCATTCTTTTATATCCTCAATAGTTTTGTTGCCATTTGTTAGACCTATAAAATTAAATCACAAACAAGGAAATAATATAGCTTTTATTAACACACATCAGGATGGAAATTGCTAAATATTACAAAACTTCAAACACCTATACACTAGGTGGGTCATACAAATTTAATAAGTAGCTCCAGCAGTAAGGGTAATCCATCAAACTAGATATATCAAATAAGAACTTCCTAAAAACATTATTCTGATTTTTCTCCTCTATCAAGAAAGGAAGATCCCAATATTTTCTCATAGATGCATGCACCTTCTTTATTTTATGTACTTTCCTGACTTATGATGAGATTGTTATGTCAAAATCTTTAGAAGTTTGTATCATTATTATAAAGAAATAAATATAGATTGTATTCTCTTGCTGTTTGTTTATTCCACATTGCTTCTTTGTAATTTCCAGTAAATATAAAGAGGAAAAAAAATAAATCAGCAATTAACTATCTTACCCAAATCTATGGAAAAGATCAACTTAATGCAGAATTGTTCATCCAATTTATGACAGAGCTTCATGTCCCAGAGATGTGCTCCTCTTCTCAGCTATTGTCAGTGGTGCTTAGAAGTTTGTGAACCCTTTTGAATTTTCAATATTACTACATAAATATAACCTAAAATGTGTTTTGTTCTTCACATAGGCCTTAAAACTAGATAAAGAGAAACCAGTGAAACAAATGAGTCAAAAACATAATACTTGCTTGTTGATTTATTGAGGAAAGTGATTCAAAGCTGCATCTTTGTGTGTGGCAAAAGTATGTGAACCTTTGTTTTCAGTAACTGGTGTGCCTGCCGTGGGCAGCAATAACTGCAACTAAATGTTTCTGATAACTGTTGATCAATCCTACACATTGGCTTGGAAGAATTTGAGCCTATTCCTCCTTACAGAACAGCTTCAATTCAAGGAGGTTGGTGGGCTTCCTTGCATGAACTGTCCGCTTCAGGTCCTTCCACAACTCTTCTATAAGATTAAGGTCAGGACTTTGACTCGGCCATTCCAAAACATTAAATTTCTTCTGCTTTAACCATTGTTTGCTTGTACGACTTGTGTGTTTTAGGCTGGTGTCTTGCTGCACGACCCACTTTCTTTTGTGCTTCAGTTCACAGACAGATACCCTGACATTTTACTATAGAATTTGCTGGTACAATTCAGAATTCATAGTTCCATCAATGATGGCAAGCCATCCTGGTCTTGGTCCAGAGGCAACAAAGCATGCCCAAACCACAATACCTCCACCACCACGTTTCACAGATGGGAGAAGGTTCTTATGCTGGAATGCAGTATTTGCCTTTTGCCAAACAGAACGCTTTTCATTCAAGCAAAAAAGTTCTATTTTGGTCTCATCTGTCCACAGAACATTCTTCCAATAGCCTTCTGGCTTATCCATATGGTCTTTTGCAAACTGTATACAGGCAGCAATGTTCTTTTTGGAGAGTAATGACTTTCTTCTTGCAACCTGGGGGACCGGGGAGATTTTGCAATGGCTCCCTTACTACAGTTAACATCATCCTCTTCTGCTTTGTGTGTTTTTTATAGTTTTTATAGTTTTAATGATTGTTTTATATGTATTTATTGCTTCTTTTTAATTGAGTTTTGTACTCTGCCCAGAGTCACTCTCTTGTGAGATGGGCAGCTATACAAATATGATCAATCAATCAATCAATCAGTAAACAAAACCCTGCTATGCACATCACTGGTGTTCAGTGTTCTCCTGATGGTGGTCTCATGAACACTGACATTCACCAATGCAAGAGAGGCCTTTCGTTCCTTAGATGTTATTTTGGGCTTCTTTGAGACCTCCTGGCGTATTATACACCTTGGTCTTGGTGTGATCTTTGTTGGTTGCCACTCCTGAAGAGGGTAACAGTGGTGTTGAATTGCCTCCATTTGTACACAATCTGCCTGACAGTGGACTGCTGGAGTCCAAACTTTTTGGAAATAGTTTTGTAATCTTTTCCAGCCTGGTAAGCATCAACAGCTGTTTTTCAGAGGTTCTCAGGAATCTCCTTTGTTCAAGCCATGGCACCCTTCCACAAGATCAGACTTTGATAGTAAATATCCAGAATTCTGTTCTTTAAATAAGGCAGAACCTCACACACTTGTATCTGATTACCATCCCACTGACTGAAATACCTGACTCTAATTTCCCCTTCAAGTGAACTGATAATCCTAGAGGTTCACCAACTTTTGCCACACATAAATGTTTTTGACTCATTTGTTTCATTGGGTTCTCTTTATCTAGTATTAGGACTTGTATGGAGAACAGATGATGCTGTAAGTCATATTTATGCAGAAATACTGAAAATTCAAAAGGGTTCACAAACTTTTAAATGCCTCTCTAGCTTTTAATTATTTAATTGTTATTCAATTATTTAATTGGCTGAAGGAGCCAATTTGATATTGTAGATTTACACTAAGGAACGCTCTTTAAAACTTCTATTTTATTTATTTAAATTTATTGCCTGCCCAACTCTAGTGGACTCTGGGTGACACACAAAACACACAAAACTAAAAAAGACATAAAAACAGCTAAAAATATTAAATCAACAGGCAGCCCACATTAAAATGCCCTAATACCACAATCCACAAAACAAAACAGGGGCCATTAAATGAATAACAAACATCAACCCCAGGCCTGGGACCAAAGCCAGGTTTTCAAAGCTTTCTGGAACCTTAGGAGAGAAGATTTTGGTTTTTAACTCTGTGTTGGGTAACACAATCTCTGCAGTAAGCTTCCTGCCTGGGGGTCTGTTATGAAGATTCTGCCAGGGGTCAGGAAGTGTACTGTACAGAAAAAATCCATTTTAAGATTATATTATTGCTTTGGGAATCTCCTATTGCTATAGAAGAAAACGCTTTTTAAGAATCAAGTGTGGAAACCTGAGCAAGGCATGGCTATGTCATGCTGCCCAGCATCTTGTTCAGGCTTCCATACTTGATCCTTAAATCTGCCTAATTAGTACAACTTCAACAAATTATTGATTTTCCATGTCAAATGCTGATCTTGCGATTATGATCACAGATTCTTCAACAGGATTTCATAATTAATAATTAATTTAGATTTATCTGAAAAAGATGGCAAGTTACCAAGTTACCAATCTTTGAAGCTGAAACCTTATTCAAAGCCTATCAAGGCATTCTGTCTCCCACTGTCACCCAAACTTGCTTACATTCTTCATGGTCCCTTGGGGGAAAGTACAGCCCTAGGCAATTCAGTGATGTCATTTCAATCTCTCCACATGGCAGTTATCATTATCTGGAAGTTACCAAGCCTTCATTGGGGAACAATGCCTGATTTCCCTAGGAGTGCTAAGCTTGATCTTATTCTCATTACCCTAGTACTTGCTGTTTCTCAACTCTACTCAAGGTCACATCTAGTATATTTCAAATAGCCGTCCTCAATCTAGTTTCATCCAAATGTTCTGGACTTCATTTATTTATTCATTTATTTAGATTTAGAAGGCTGCCCAACTACCAAATGACTCTGTGTGACTTCCATAATTTAAAGAAAGGAAAACAAAAAGAAAAGCATATGTGCCCTAGGACAAAACACACATTACATGACAACAAATCTGCTAGGGGCTCAATAGCCACCTTAACCCCAGCCTTGGGAGCAATGCCAGTTTTCAAAAACTGTGGAACTCTTGTAGGATGGGAGCCATACAGATCTCCAGGACATGCTATTCCAGAGGGCAGGCTCCGTTATAGAGAAAGAGTGCTTCCAGGATCCCACTAGATGACACTGCTTGATAGAAAGTATTCAGAGTGCCCCTATTGCCCAATCTTATTGGGCAGGCAGAAACCACTGGAAATCAGTGGTCCCACAAATAGCCACACAATAATCTCCAGCCATGATGTTTTCTAGAATCTCAAAGCAATTTCATCAGTATATATTCATGTCCTCTGAGGCTGATGAAAAGTGGTAAAACTTTTTACCCGTTTTAACAAGGAGATTTGTTAGTATGTTGAAGTGAGTATATATCTATAAATGAGCTAGCTCGACAAAACATAAGTTTTTGATATCCTGGGCATTGATATTCAACTAATTATGTCCATCATAAAATCTGTCCACTCACCCTAGGACTACTGTGCTAAATTCATTCATTCATTCATTCATTCATTCATTCATTCATTCATTCATTCATTCATTCATTCATTCATTCATTCATTCGTACAGCCATCCATCTCAGCTCAGTGATTCTTGGTAGCTCACAACTATTAAAACAATATCCAAACTACAAAACAATTAATAAAAAACATATAAACATACAAACCATCAATAAAAACAGTATTTCAAAACAGAAATAACCATAATAGTGATGTGCCAGCAAACACATGATTGTCAGTGTAGGAGAAGCACATACATCCTTTTTGGAGCAAGAAAGAGTCTATTACCTAGCATTCTCTGTGGCTTAAGATTAGTCACCAATGCCCTAAAGCAGGGAGTTTCACGTTTTTTCAGCCTCTGATACCTAATCTGAGACTGCTTCTAAAACATGCACTTCCTTCTTTGAGATGGTCATGGAGACCTCTAAATGCCCTGGAGAATAGGTTATCATTTTCTTTCTCTGACAATAGTCTCATGACAATTTCCCACTAGCTGCTCAAATAATCTTTTGTAACAAGTAAGACTGGATATTTTGCTCTGCACCAGTTAGTGGTCTTCTAACTGGAGCAGTCCAAAGAGGGTCTAGAAATAAATAATGCCTCCATAGAGATAGGCAGACCATGTAGATTATATGTCTCCCTTTATATATACTTACATCTGAAGATGCCCTTCAAGTGAAACGTATTTTTTATATTTATTTAATGTATACCGGCTTTGTAGAGCTGCCAACTATATTAGTAGTAAAATTAAAGGTAGTTGCAAATTTCAAACTCAATATAATATGCTCTGTATTTATACAGTTTCCCTTGCCCTTCACTTTTTAGACTCTCAAAAAATCTGAGTAAAAATGTACCAATTTAATTTGAATCAAAACATCTTTATAAGACATGCTTTTGGGATTTTCTGATTGATTTTAGAGCTATTCCTTCTTTTATTGCTATTAAAAACATCTACAAATCACTGTGGAATATCCATGTAAAACAAATAATTTAGATGTAGCTAAATCACGTTATAATGTCAGTAGGCAAATGTGCACTTTAAAAAGAGGGGATTGTTATTATTTAGGTTATATTATATTAAAATGTTAAATCATTCTGAATTCCCATTCATTTTAAGTACAATATTTTCCCCTTCTATCTACTTAGAATGTCTGTGTGTGCCCAACTGAATTTTCTGTCACAGAAAGGCAAAAGCTAAGCGTTGCATTCTTCACCAGTCTTAGTGATACCTTAGCTTTTGTACAAAGGTTGACAAAAGTGATAAGGCTGCTTATCAAGGTCACTAGCTTCTTATTCTAATGGTAGGGAAATTGGCTTTATTTCTGTAACACCCACAATTTAAGGGTCGCAACAGGATCACAGAAACTAGTCATGCCTGTTCAAATATATTCATATTGCATTACAGCAATATTTTCTATGTCCAGGTGAAACTATTTAATGCCTCATATAGCTAGTTTGGGAATGGTGGTGTTAAAGAACTATTGTGAATAATCTATTCATCTAAATGTTTTAAAATCAAAACTCATTAAAACTCTTTGTTCTGAAGTCCCATGTCATAAAAATAAAGTCATGTTTTAAAAATTCATCACTAGTGAATTGTGGAATCTAAGCTGATTTTTTTTTTTTTTTTAAGGAACAAAATTGTCCTTGATACTTTATTCGGTCAGAAGTCACTGATACAACAAAATAGACCTGTGAGACAAATCAATCTGCAATACAGCCAACAGAATTAATGTTTGGTAATAACTCTTACGTTCTTCACCCCATTTTAATTCCATTTTAGAAAGGTTCACAAAAGGGGAAGATACTCTGCATTCATTCTTCTGTTTTATATTCATGAGTTATGCTTTAAATCCGATTGTATTAGTGGGAGAGAAGGTAATAAAAAATAATACCACAAAAAAACAGTTCAAGTTCAGCCTATCTTAAACCTGGCTGTTGTGGGAGGGGGGGGGGGGTAGAGAAAGAAAGGATATAGGATGACAGGAACATAATATGTGGTTTCAATTTTGAATTACAAGCCTGTACTGTACTTGAGGGATTTCTCAAACAAAAAAGCATCCATCAACAGATATTTGAATTTTCAGCTAGTTTCACACTTCAATTCAGCATCAGCAATGCTACAAAGTCTGTCATCCACAATACTACCATGTTAACTCTCCTTTATTATATTTATTTTAAAAACTATATGGTTGCTGACTTTCTGTTTATACCCCCATAGTCCAAACTGCAAGAAAAAGCAACCCTCATGAAGATATTCCCTAATTTCTTTATCAATCTGTTATTCTTATTTAGATCAGAAGTAATTTTTTTAAAAAACATCTCTCTTTATTTTAGCAGCTTTTCAATGCACATTTCATTCAGAAATCCACAGATTTGAAACCAGCAAAATAATGTCCTTTCAAATTAACTAAGCTAACATATCTTTCACTAGTTCATTGCAAAATGTTTATGACACAATTTTGTTTGGAAAAGACAAGAAAAAAATAAAGGTTTATTAGTACTGTTTGCAAGCACTGCAGCAATATAATATGCTTAAACAACCTAAGTCAAAGAACCAGGAGAGATAGTTATATCCAATAGTTGTGGTAAGACCTGAAACATTTCCAGAATATTAAGTGTTTCTTTTAATAATTGATGCAGACATTTTGAATCTTTCTGCATAGGCTATCAGGTGCAAGTAGATTGCGTTAATGCTGCTTAAACATTTCAACTTGTCAGTATGGCTAACTCGATTTCCAAAGTATTTGCAGTATTTCCCATCGAAACAGTAATAAAGGTAAAATAAATATATGCCACTGCTTTATAATCACTGCACATTAATGAATATTTTATATCTTTTAAAATCTCACTGTTTAATTTTAAAGGATGAAATTAAGTCTCCTTCACGCAATATGCCAATTATCTGTAAATCAAACAATAACTCAGCCATTATACTCCTTTTTGTTAAGACACAGGAAGCTAATTTGAAAATACTGGCTAGCATTTTGGGAAAATAATTGAATAGTCCTTCCTGCCCTCTGGTGGTTGATAAGTGAAAATTGCACATAACATTCAATTAGGACTGACTGAGCATATATAACTTTGTAATTTTAAAAAATATTTGAATAAAAGGAAGAAAATTTAGAAATAATTTCAGGAAAGGAGGGTTTGCATATGGTTAGCAATTGAGTTTAACAGCTTAATCAAAAGATTAATTCCAATTTTTGAACTGAAAGAAAATACAGTCCGCTATTATGATTCCTTTTGCACATAAACACCTCTCAGAATTTTAGACTATCAGAAATAGCTTATGATGAAGTAGATCCACTCTGAGTATCATGGTGCCATTTTCTGGAGAATACCCTTTTGTTTAGTTCTAACTAATGAGCAAAACCACATAAATTCAATTCAGCCACATTGAGTCACAAAATTTATAATAAAGTAAAACTTATCAGCACCACCAAGTCGGTTCAGAACTTATACCTTAATCTGTTGCTACTGAAATTAATGACATATATTTACTGACAGTGAATAAGATTCCAGGAGTTCAAAGTTTGAAGGGCTGAGTAATTTCATTTTATATTTAGGGATGGGGGACAATTTTACGTACTTTGAATAACTAGGGCAATCATATATAGTTGGTGTTTAAGGTGCTTGATTTTAACTGAAATTCTAAATTTTGGTATTTTTGCAAAACAATTCTCCATTTGTAAGTGCATCACAAGTAGTTGTAATTGTTCACTGGAAGTAACATATGATGCAATTAACTGGTTATATTATAGGATGTTGGGGGGGCTTTAAGATGTATGTATGTATGTACGTATGTATGTATATGATTTTTATATAGTTAAAAAACTATATAAGATACAAAACTATGTTTCGGCCATAGGCTCATATTCTTCATGCTGATCTTAGTACAAGTAAAAAAATATGCAGAGGAGGCACCAAACTGATTTAGTATTATTAGTACTAAAATAGATTCAAATAAAAATGAATGAAAAGAGGCCAACGTCCAAAGCATACAGTGCCATGCGTCTTATGTGGGCTTTTTAGCTGCCCCATTCCAGCAGCAGCTCCCACAAACTAAGCACACTACTAATACTGAAACACCATAAAATATAAGAATCGCTGGTATAAAGGCCATCAAAGTACAGATCATTTCACATATGCACTAGCTTCTTGAGAAGCCAGCCACTATATTAAATGAGGTTTCCCGTACAATAATGCAAAAAAAAAAAAAAAAGATTCAAGAGAAACACTCCCATTTGGAATACTCATACATACAAAGAGGTTGGAATTAATAAGCTATATATATAATAAGATATATATATATATATATATATATATATATATATATATATATCCAAAAAGCTGTATTTGTAGCATACAGCAAGGTTATGATAATACTGAATTTTTAGTCAGAGGCAATTACTACTTTAGTAAGTGCACCTGTCTTTTCAGGACAAATTAGCAAGGAACACCTCTTTGCAACATCACCCCTTACTGGCTGTTTTAAAGAATGACAGTGAAATCATTTTTCTACAGAAATCATTTTTCTGCCATCCCATTCATAATCAAGATTATGACAACTACTAATGCATTTGATGCAAGAAATACCTAAGAATGCAAGAAGACTTAACTGTGTATAATTTTAAATAAAGGAAGGAAGTGCAACCTTTGGTGATGCATGTTGCTGCTAGAATGCAACATGCTCACAAACACACTACTGCTTTGGGGTAAAATTAATGCAAATGTTATATGTGGGTTACACCATCTGATGTACCTACAGTAATCTTTCATCATCCACTTAATTAAAAGCTAAAAACCTAATAACGAAACATGAAAGGAAGTGTGCAGCATGAATACATAAGCCCTCTTTAACAAAGCTGACACTAGTTATAATGAGCGACATTTATTCTTCAGCTGCGAGACAGAGCTCACCTCCTGAATGGTACTGCTTCCTGAGAAGTTGAGGTTGTACTCCCGCTGGACTTCTCGATGGGTGACGATCAGCATGAAGTTTTGATTTAATGATTCCTGCAGGGCACTGAAAGAGTTGAAAGAAAAACAAGAATATCAGGAGCGAGCATGTTCTAACTTGCTTCACATTTAGCTGTAAAACCCCAGGAGTACCCTAAACTCTGCAGAGACAAGTCCAAGCACAATGTTATCATCGTTTTCTTTTTTGCTCTTAAAGACAAGGAAGCAACTGGAGAATGACCAAGGGGGCTGACCTGTTAACTCCTTCTAAGGTAGCTGAGTATCCGAGGCTATATTTCAACTCTTTAGAATTTTCACAACACAGTACTTACTGCAATTATCACAATGTTCATATACACACACAATATCTATCATCTACCTATCTCACATACAAGGTGCACAAACACTAAGAGATCACTAGGTTTTAAATTAAGTTCAAAATAAAAGCTTTGATGATACTTATACTCTTTACAAATGTACAGATAATTAGGCATTCACGTGCCAGATCTGTATAAGTCTGTGTATATATGTGACAGCCATGCTTTTCAGCTAAGCTTGGTAAATGCTCATAACTGCTGTCCAATTAGTTGCCAGTAAAACATGTGGAAAATTCTAGGATTCATTATCTCAAAAAACACCAAATGAATTTGACTCAATTTCACCCTCAATTTCAGGGAGAAGTCAGAAATAATAAAAATCATAAATCTCAGTTCTCAGAAATAGCAGGAATACTCATTTTTTTCTTTATAATTACAGACATTACTGCCTCAGATGTCAACTTTGGATAACCTAAATGATAACAAAAAGAGGATGATAAGTCAATTCTTGAACATTCTTGATTTGGATAAATGTTAGAAATAATTACATCAACTGTACTTTGTTTGAACTATTTATTAATCTCAGTAAATACAGACTAATAAAACAATAATGGGTTCCAGAAAGCCCTAGTGAGTAGAAAGTATCTCAGTTCTCTCAGAAGGTTCAGAATTACTCTTCTAGATACATCAGCTCAGCATTCCACATTATATTCCATGCTGTTCCAGAGGGTCCCTCATCCTATAGAAGAAGGGGCTATAGTGGAAACAAGAAGACAAGAGCCATGGATGCATTGTTACATAGGCAATGTTTCCCTTCTCTATACCATTTGGGAAGAGCTGTGGTTAGAATATCAAGTTTTGAAGCATATACATCCAACTGTACTTTCAACACAACTCTGGGATACTTTACACTATTGTGGAACTTTCTTTCCCCAATTCTTTCAAGTTATGGAAGAGAAAATCAGACAGCCAGGATTGCAGGAAGCTATTTTTCTCAGATTCTAATAAACTGTACTTTCTATTCTTATGGCAAACATTGATGCATTATTAATTGATTTTGGATTGTTTTAATATTGTTGCACACCCAAATTATTTGAAACAGATCCAAGGAAATATCAGGCAGCCCAATTCTATGCATGTTTACTTGGAAGTAAATTGCACTGTGCTTATTTGAGTGTACTCAGAAATCATCGTCCATAGGACTGCTGCCTAAATGTGATATAAAATGGCTTAGTCAACAATATCTATTTGAAGTTCACAATGACACATCTTTCCAACATAAACGCTGGTGATGTAAAGCAAGACAACAATTGGTTCTTTATATAATTTCATTAATACATATTATTCTGGTTAGAAGGCATAACAAATTAGATTAGACTCTAATTTGCTTGAAAAATCTACATTAGAAGTACATTGTCCAATGAAAACATTAATCTGACTCCAATAAAACAACTCACTGAATCACCTACTTCTTGACCAGTATACACTGTATATTAATTCAAGTATTTAGAATATTTTTAGCTTCGTTATTGTTCCAAATAATCACAGTTGACAATAGATAACTATACATACTGGCAGAACAGATTCTATCTGTCTGTCTGTCTGTCTGTCCGTCCATCTATCCATCCATCCCCCCATCCCCCCACCTATCTATCTACACACACGCACGCACACACACACACTTGCACATATGCATAATTATAAATTAGGAAGCACTTTCAGTAAAATTCTATTTACTAATTACCTTATTTTAACCATTTTTTCTACTGAATTACTAAACATTTGAATACCTGGATATTATCATATACAGCATGAGTGATGCAGGTGTGGAAGCTAGTTTCAGTAAGATTTTTCTGCTGGACAGTTAAGTCTCACATGCAAACTATTCCAAGTATTATCCTCAGTACTAAATCTCACATCTAGATTTTCTGCACAGTTCTAAACATGGTATTGGGAACCATGCATATAGTAGTGGAAAGATCTTCTTTATATGGGACATGGGAAAAGACTATTAAGAACATATGCAAAGTACATATGTCTTCCTATCCCTCATCTCTTTTTACAGCCAAAACTGCCAATTGTGAAGTTAATAACTGCTCAAAATCATACAGGAGTATCCTATTTGCTCAAATCACTGGAATGGAGTTGTTTTCTTTGCTCTAATATATATCTCAAGTTTAAAACATATAAGTGTTAACTATGCAGGTTAGTTTTTATAAAAATAACATTTCTGAAGATTTCAGAAATCTAAAACATCCCTCACTGATATATAGCTTCATACAAGGGGCATTCAACATTCAGCTTCTCAAACAGCTAATTAACACCAACAGAATTTCTGAAGAAGGTATGCTAAGGGCCAGAATAAGCACAGCATTAATTGTATAAATGCAGTTCATATACATGGATTTTCTTGTATAAATAGTAGCCATAGGAAAGTAAGAAAGGAGTAATTATTTCCTTCATTACCATGGCTCCAATAAAAATATCTTTTCTGATCCTTCTACTTGTATTTTACAGCCACTAAATACACTCAGATTACTGGGCTGAAATTTAGCAGCAAAAACATATTTTCAGCTGCAGATTTTTATCTTCTGCAAGACTGAACCCAGACTTTTGCAATCTCATTCCCACCCACCCAAAAATAACCAAAAAATATTCAGTTGTGCTTCTAGTGACATCACTGGCAGTTCAGATCTAACTGAAGTTCCTAGTCAAAAAAAGCTTATTCTTCTATTATAAAATGCTCCTTTCTGTATGTGTTGATACTGTGTGAGGTTATGTATCTCCTAGGACAAGAAATAGAGAATCTATCACGACTGCTCTGAAACTGTGGAATGATTTTTCCAAAGATATTTATCCTCAGCTTGCTTTTTTAAAAAAAACATTAGATTCTATCTAAAATCACCTTGACCTCTGGAGAATCAAAAGACAAAGCTGTGTTCAAACTTAAATTGAGGATTCAGCAGAATTGTTTCCTTCTTTCCTCTCTACATGAAAGTATGTTTTTCATCATCTCTTACAGTAATAATTGAGCACAATCAGCGAGCCCAGTGTCCTATCTTCTCTCTTTAAAAAAAATAATAAGCTGTTTAGGAGACTCTCTGAAATTGTGTGGAAGAGAGCACAAAGGGCTACAAATGATGAAAACTGTCTATCTCCTATACAATTCCATTGGAAGCCATAGCTGAATCCACAGAGAAAAGTATCTCTTTTGTCTAGCCTGTATTTTTAAAGTAATATTTAGTGTAATATTTGATAACTCTATTCTGATACAGTCCTATATATATCAATTCTGTTGAGTTCGACGGATTTTAATCTGAGGCAAACTAGTATAGACTATTATTCCAGTTTAATCCCACAGAAAACCTCTTCATGAATTTCAGTAGAAAAATATCCATTATTCATCATATAATTCATTTTTCTTACCAAACATCTAAATTTTAACAAAATATCATGAAAGATAATAATTAACATTTCCATTGCAAACATTCAGATTTATATAAACTCATGCCAATAGTCATCCAAATTTGCTGTAATTACAGTTTATTTACACTAAAACAAAATATGAAATCACTATGTAAATGTAATGTTTGTTGTAGCTAATGCAGTAAGCAAGAGCAAATTAGTTTAAAACAGCAATCAATCAGAAAGCTTGACTAGTATGGAAAATGAGAAGAGTTTCTGCTTGTTTACTTTATATCCTGCATTTTTAAACACTGAGATTTTTCTAAATTGTCCAACTAAAATAACCTAAATAAAATTTAAATTTTATACTCAATGTTTTTAGGCTGAAATAGCATATAATCTGGAGAAAAGCCAAAATGAATCCCAGTAATATAGTTTTTGCTCAATCAAAATCTTGCTACAGTTAATCATATATTTAAATATCTCTCCATAATCGTCATTGCTAGGTTAAAAATAAATCAACTTAATTCTTATACCCCAAACATCTTTACAGATACAATTTTTATAATAACAACAATGTGTTTTGCATTCCTGAATTCTGTTCAAAGTAAACCTTTATCGCACAGAAGGAAACCAAACCAAACCAATCTATTTTGGTCTGTGTCCACTACCTATTCAGACGCTCTTGCTGATATTCATCCGTGGTGCTATTTTAACAATCTGAAGCAGCCATTCAACTTCATAAAGATAGCATTCATTTTAATACAACACCATCAATAACATACAAACACTGAACTATTCAGAGGGACTGTAATTTGCAAGAACTAAATGGGTCGTCTGTATTTATGCAAGGAGTTCATCCTACTTAAGGGGAAATAAACCCAAATTCTGTACTTTCTCAACAATTGGGACCTCATCAACCTCTACTATGTATTAAAATACGTTTTGGTTTCATAAGCAGCTCTTTCAGTTTTGAAAGCCGCTCACTATCCATCAGGGCATACTACTGTTCAAGAACAATGAAAAATCCCTCCTCTAACTAGCTGCAACTAATTTTTGGATATTACCAGTGTTTAATTTAGAGTATCTGAACATTTATTAAAATTTACAGCTGAATGCAGTAAGAACCAGTAAAGAAAGCTGATTCATCAAAAATATCATCATCAGACTACGAAAATAAGAATATGATAATACTTCATATGATATATAAATCATGTCAAAATCTCAGTTAATTTAATAAATGGGCTAGAAACAATGCTGGAAGGCCTAGTGAATAAAAAGCCCTTTCGACGCCAGTCATTCCTCCCTAGAGAATGCATTCCACATGGGCCAAAATGCACGTAGGTCACCAGACCGAGAAGACTTGGTCTCCAATTGCCACATATTCACCTTGATAAATGCTGATAGGGAAATTCTGTTAGGATCACATGCAAAAAAGCAGTCTTCTAAATCCCTGACCTTCACTTCGAATTTGAAAAGAGCAAGTTTTGTGCCATGGCTTGTTGCTAGAAGACTTGATAAGTAGGCAGAATAATTTTATAGTTTGAGTAAACGCTATGCTGTCCTCATCTAATCAAGTGCTCTTTCTTTGCTTTGCACGCACGCCTCCTTCCAAACTGCTTTAACTTCACAACTCTCACAACCTCCCTCTCCTTCATACTAATGGCTCCATGCACAGCCTTCATTTCATGTAATCTTAAAACTCATTAAATGTTCTTAATCACTCAAGTCCTATAGATTTTTTTAAATTGAAAATTTACATCTATTATTTCCTATGGAGAAATTCTGAACAGTTTCTTGTATTCCAGATTGTATTTTTAAAGCTAATTTTCAAACAGTGCTGTCAGTGGTAGCAATTTAATCCAGATGCTAGCAACTTAAGTATTCAGTGCAAATAATTGCACATCAATTTACTCATAACTGTATTTCTTCTTTGTACCACAAATTTTCTAAAGCTATGGTTTTTACTACTGCTAATCTCAATAATCATGCTTTTCCAAGTGTAATCAGAGACATTATGATCACAAAACACAACTATAAAAAACTGCTGGAGAAGTTCTGTTGAAATAATTTGGAGCGTGTGCTCATTTCAGCATGATTTGCTTGGAACTTCCTAGTAGCTTATGCTCTGTATTTTACTTGTAAAAAAGATAAGAACCCTTAACCCACCCAGTTTAGAAAATGCAAGATGAAAAGAGCTGGAAGGGACCATACAATTATTTAACAAAATCTCCTGCTCTAAAGCAGGATTACCATCCCTACTAGCAATCCTTCCATCAGTTTATAGTATCCAATTATTACTTGCTCCTGGAACAAGATTTAAAAATCTAGTAATAAGTATGCTTTGAAAAATGCTCATTTCAAGTTTTTATTAGCTTGCCTATATATAAAAATCTATTACAGAGCCTGACATTTGCGTATATATAGTTTAAAGATATTAAAATGTACAGGGTTTACATAATTTTGAAATACACTATTAACGTGAACTCCTATAGGTTACATTCAAGTTTATTTGTGTCTTACCCTGGCAGACTTGATGAAGATGGTAGCGGCAAGTTGGGCGTTAGGACATAGAGGCTGTTGTTTTTGGGCAAGTGTAGAGTTTTTAGAATAGTCTGCAAGAAAAAAAGTACATATTTAGAATTTAGAAGTGTCAAAATGTTTCCATCAGGTGCCCATATCTGAAAATAAAAGCCAAACTGATGCAAAACTATACAGGTTATTAGCAACCACAATTTTGTGAGTTAAAAAAAAAAAAAGCAAGGAAGGAAGAACAACTAATAACAAGTGCAACAGGAAACTTATTACGCTCCTGATGTAAATCTTTCTCCAAGAAAAAAAATCCCATTGGTAGTAAAGATTGGTAGTATTGTAAGCGTTTTATTCAGTTTGGCCTAAGTAGGTTTCATTGCTATATAATTGCATCTATTTATTTATTTATTTATTTATTCATTCATTCATTCATTCATTCATTCATTCATTCATTCAATTTATTAAATTTATATGCCACCCAGTTCCCCCAGAGAGCAACTCTGTGCGGCTCACAATTAAAATCCAAAACAATAAAAACAATAAAAATATAAATATCCATATTAAAATAACTAATAACAATTCTATATAAAAAGACTATACATACATACATACATACATACATATATATATATATATATATATAGCATAGTGGTTAGAGCACCACCTTTGATGCAGGAGACCGGGCTTCAAATCTCGGCTGGTACCTACCTTACCAGTAGGGGTCCTTGGGCAAAGACCCCCTAATGCTTTACCTGCCTACCTCAAATATGAGAGTGATATTAACTAAGAGAGTCATGGCGGCTCAGACGTCGCTCAGATTAACAAGGTCCGCATCAGATGTTGGGGAACCAGGACAATCTGACGATAAGTGGGCTACTGGAACAAACCATACATGGACAAGAGAATTTGGAACTGATGGAATGCTACTACAAAAGTAGACCTAATGAGAGGGGATATATGAGGGAACTATGGATGGACAGAAGACCTATATCCACAATACTTGAGAAATAACTAGTTACCTGGCACTTCAACAGAGAGAAGAGGAAGTTGCTCTCACAACTTGAGACAGACCAACTACACATTATATCCCAGACTCAAGAAGACCCAGAAGAACAACTGGATGTGCAGCCAACACCTGAAGCTGGAATGTCACTGCTACCCCCTCTATTACAGAGCACAGCAGCTGATATGAGGCAGAAGATCATGGATAAACTAGCTATAGTCAACCCTCAAGACCGATTACCAAGGCTCAGTGAAGAAGTACCATCGGATAGTATGCTAAAAGATGCCAATAGAGCCCTCCAGACAATCCCTACTACCACCATAACTCAAACCAATGAACTGGTATACGCTACAGCCGCTTAACCCTGGAAATGCTTGGCTACACAATCAAGAAGAACAGCAGTACATACCCCCCTGGAAAATGAGATTGGAGGCTAAGATCAAGGCAACTTGGAGAGAAGCCAGTCAGCTGGTGGAGCTACAGAAGGGTGTGGAGATTAAGGATAAGACTCAGCTACTGAAAAAATACATGGGCCTGACTCCATCTGAAGCCCTAGAGACTGTTAAACAAAGGCTCACAGCACTGGCTGCCAGGCTAAGGAGATACACTAGAGAAGCAGAGGCCAAGAAGAAGATAAATGCTCTGTTCTCCAAAGAACCATCCAAGGTGTACTCCCAAATGCAGCGCAACCACACAGTAACGGCAGAGCCACCAGCAGCAGAAACTGAGCAATAATGGAAGAACATATGAGAGAAAGAGAAGACACATAACACCAGTGCAAAGTGGCTGCAGGACCTGAAAGCAGACCACAGCAAACTCCCAGTCACCATCATAGTAGCAGACATCCAACAGCAGATCAAGAACATGAAGAGCTGGACAGCACCTGGCCCGGACATGATCCATACCTACTGGCTAAATAAATTAACAGCAGTGCATGAACTCCTAGCAGCACAGATGAACCAGCTGCTAGCAGCAGGCTCCCACCCAGACTGGCTAACACGAGGAAGGACAGTGCTGATCATGAAGGTCCCTCACTACTACTGGCCAATAACCTGCCTCCTCACAACATGGAAAGTTCTATCAGGCATCCTAGCCACCAAGCTACAAGACCATATGGGCCAGTACATGAGCACAGCTCAGAAGGGAATTGGGAACAACACCAGAGGCTCAAAACACCAGTTGCTCATAGATGGAGCAGTCTCCCGAGACTCAAGGTCTAGGCAGGCCAATCTGAGCACAGCTTGAATTGACTACAGGAAAGCCTACGACTCAATGCCACACGCATGGATCTGTGAATGCCTGGCACTATACGAAGTCAACAGGACACTAAGGACCTTCCTCAAGAACTCAATGGGAATGTGGAAGACAACTCTGGAAGTCAACTCAAGACAGCTCGCACAAGTGGCCATCAAGTGCAGCATATACCAAGGTGATGCACTGTCCCTGCTACTGTTCTGCATAGGCGTAAACCCCCCAGCCAGATAATCACAAGGACTGGATATGGGTACAAGTTCAAGAGTGGAATTACCATCAGCCACCACCTCTACATGGATGACATCAAACCGTATGCTAAGAGTGAACGAGACATTGACTCACTGATCCACCTGACACGGATCTACAGTGAGGACATTGGGATGTCATTTGGACTGGAGAAGTGTGGCAGGATGATAGTAAAGAGAGGGAAGGTAGTTAAGACCAATGGAGTGGAACTACCCGTGGGCCACATAGCAGACATAGAGACCAGCTATAAATACCTTGGTATCCCACAGTCACACGGGAACCATGATGAGGAGGCAAGGAAGACAGCAACATCCAAGTACCACCAAAGGATAAGACAAGTCCTGAAAAGCTAGCTCAATGGGAAGAACAAGATGCCATCAACATGTACGGCCTGCCAGTCATCAGATACCCTGCTGGTATAGTGAGCTGGCCAAAGGAGGACATGGAAGCTGCTGATGTGAAGACCCGGAAGCTCCTCACAATGTACGGAGGTTTCCACCCCAAGTCCAACACCCAGAGATTGTACACCAGCCACAAAGAGGGCGGGCAGGGTCTGATGAGTGTCAAAGCCATTGTCCTAGATGAAACCCAGAGCATCCAGGAGTACATCACTAAGATGACACCCAAAGATGAGCTGCTAAAAGAATACCTGAGGCAGCAGCAGACATGGGAGGAAGTTCAAATGGAAGAAGTACCATGGCAAGACAAGCCCCTGCATGGGATGTCCAATCGACAGCTGAGGTGGCTGACATTGGGAAATCCTATCAGTGGCTGGAAAGGACTGGACTAAAAGACAGCACTGAGGCACTGATCATAGCAGCATAAGAACAGGCACTAAGCAGGGATCTACCACACTAGACAGGACCCAAGATGCAGATTGTGGAAAGAGGCCTCAGAGGCAGTCCAACACATAGTGGTAGGATGTAAGATGCAGGCAGGAACAGCATATATTGAACAGCACAATCAAGTAGCTGGCATTGTGTACAGGAACATCTGCACAGCGTATGGGCTAGACCCCCCCAAGTCTAGATGGAACATTCCACAGAAGGTTGTGGAGGATAACAGGGCTAAGATCCTGTGGGACTTCCAGATCCAAACAGATAGGCAGGTACTGGCTGATCAACCAGACATCATGGTAGTAGACAAAGACCAGAAGACAGCGGTAGTGATAGATGTAGCAGTGCCAAGTGACAGCAACATCAGGAAGAAGGAGCATGAGAAGCTGGAGAAGTACCAGGGCCTGAAGGAGGAATTAGTGAGGATGTGGAAAGTAAAAGCCAAAGTGGTCCCAGTGGTGGTAGGAGCACTCGGGGCTGTGACTCCTAAGCTGGGAGAGTGGCTCCAACAGATCCCAGGAACAACATCAGAGCTCTCTGTCCAGAAGAGTACAGTGCTAGGAACAGCTAAGATACTGCGCAGAATCCTCAAACTCCCAGGCCTCTGGTAGAGGACCCGAGATTGAGGAAGACATATACCACCCATAGGGGTGAGAGGGGAATTTTTTTTAATACATAATGTACAACAAAAAGTGCTGCCAGTCAACAAGCTTTCTTCTGTCACTAAGGAAACCAACAAGCTTTCTTCTATCGCTAAAATCATATTAATTTCTGAAGAAACACAGCAGCACTTTTTCTTTAGAGCTGAAAAGTCTTATATCATAGAAGCTAATTAATATTGTACATGTTTACTCCACAATGAACCATGAGGTTTGTGCAATATGAGACAGTAACATGCCAGGCTTGTCTTATTTTCTAATAAGACCATTGGTACATTTTTACCATGGAGGACTCCTGTCCATTGCCATTTTTTTTCAGCAGAGAAAGACCAAACACACCTTTCAGATATTAGGATTACTATATGTGTTCTGTTCTGACCAGATTGGGTGGCATTTTTAATGTAGAAAAATTTACAATGATAATAAAGGTGGCATAAAATCTAAACAAACAAACAAACAAATTCTGTTCTTTGATAACAGCATCTAAGTGATGCTGTTGATATTCTGTCCTGGTGCCTGGAGGCTGTGGTTGTTTGGATGGAGAACAACAGGCTTCAACTGAACCCTGGTAAGACTGAGTGGCTTTGGGCTTTAGGGCCTTCTGGATCTGGGACCTTACCATCTTTAGTACTGGATGGGGCCACACTGGTCCAAACAGACCCGGTGTGCAATCTGAGGATCCTTCTGGACATGACTTCTGCTAGGAGGACCTCTGCACAGTGTTGTGCATGTGATGTGCACCAATTGTGCCCATTCCTGGATCATGAGGCTCTGCTCAGTTACTCATGGCCTGGTCACCTCCCAAATGGATATTGTAATGTGCTCTACATGGGGCTGCCCTTGAAAAACATCTGGAAGATTCAACTGGTACAAAATGTGGCAGGGTGGGCAGTTATGTGTGCACCTAGAATGGCACACATTACACCTCTGCTTTGCAAGCTGCATTGGTTGCCAGTTTGCTTCTGGGTTCAATTCAAGGTGCTGGTTTTGATCTTCAAAGCCTACATGGCATGGGACCAGGTTATTTGAGGGACTGCCTCTTCCCAGTTACATATACCCATCCCATCAGGTCCATCAGGAGGGGCATGTTATGGGTCCCATCTGCTGTAGAGTTTCATCTGATGGGACCCAGGAAGCAGGCCTTTTCTGTTGTGGCGCCTGCCCTTTGGAACATCATTTCCCCAGAGATGAAATTAGCCCTGATTCTACTGGCATTTAGGAAATCCCTGAAAACTTGTTTTTTTCAGCATGCTTGGGTATCCCATAGAAATGGGGAGCCCACGAGATGTTACACTGTATGTAGGATACTGGTCCATTCTCCTGTGGTTTTATTTTATTCTTATCCTTATTTGTAATTGTGTCTGTCTTTGACTGTTGTTTTAATTATTTTAACTGATTGTTTATTGTATGTAGCCCAGAGACACGTTTGTAAGATGGGTGGCTATATAAATCTGATAAATAAATAAATAAATAAATAAATAAAGCAAGACTAGTTTGGAGCTCATTATGATTATTGATAGATTATTAGGGACTAACATTTATATGCTATAATGAGGTCACCATTTTTTCTCACTGAGAATAACTGAGGATAAGCTGATTAATATTGAGTCAGATCATATCTAGTTAGCATAGGCAGAGTAATTCTCCAGCTTCCAGGCCTGATTTCTGAAGGTCTCCATAAATGTTACTTCTCCAAACCCTCAACGGCATCTACAGGAAGTCAAGATTTTGTCAAAAAGACAAATGTGTATTGTGACACAAGCTGTACCCTTTATGAACTTGCATGCAATGTCACCATGCACACACTAAAGGGATGGAGTTTCCATTGCAAGACACATTTTGCCATTTGCCAGCTCTGCAGATGGCCAAACAAACCCACCTACTCTGTTTATTCAAGGGGAAACTGCCACCTCAGGTATCTGAGGACTACCTGGCCCTTTGTGACTCCTATCCAGATCACGGATGACTGACAACAATTCCAATGTAACACCTGTTTCACGTTTTATCTGGAGATCTCAAAGAATGAACCCAAGATCTTCCACATGTAAATAATGTCTACTCTGCCACCCTATTATATAGCAAATTAAAATTAATCAATTTTATGTCGCATATCACAGGTGGAGATATATAGTATCTCAACCAGTGATATGCATGTTTTACGAATCATAACATCAGAAGATACCTCAGAGATCATCAAGTTACTCCACAACCACCACCTCACTGTGGAATGTAACTACAGCACAGATAATTAATTGCTATTCAGTTTCTGCTTAAATAAATCAATTTATTTCAGCAAGTGGTACACTGAAAAAGATAAATCTTGATGGTTATGTTAACAGGGCCAAGCCAATATGACTGTAAAACATTCGTCATTATTTAACGCTTCTTTAAAAAATGGGCATGCTACAAACCCTGCTTCTTTTCTTCAGAGGAAAGGTGTGATTATCAGGAAGTTACCAAGAATGCTTAGTTGCACACGAAGTGCTGAAGAGGTGTATTTAAATTTAGAATGTACTTTGGAAATGCCATTTCAGAAAGCAAGTGGAATGTGTTTCATGGCTGTTGTGACTGGTTTATTTGTGAATAGATATCAGTTGGGCAAAGTCTATGGTGATAAAGAAAATGCTGTCTTATGATATGACCTGGGGTTCTTTGGAGCTTGTGGAAATGGAAAGAGTCCTCAGCAGCATGAACCCTACCACCTGTGCCCTGGATCCATGTCCTAACTTCTTCAGGCAGCTAGATGGAGATGAATGGGTGGATCAAGAAGGCTATTCATGTTTCTTTGAGGGAGAGGGTGATGTTTCCTGCTTTGAATGAGATGGTTATCTGCCCTCTCTTGAGGGAACCATTCCTGGATCCAGCTGTTTTTGATAACTTTTATCCTATTTCTTAATATTCTCCCCACAGAAATATGTGCAGCCCCCACTATGCTGGAATTCCATAACCAGATGATTAATAGCTAGTTAATGTGCTTTCAATTCCAGTTGGCAGATTATTAATACCCATCCTGGATTTTATCACAGGTCCTATTTTTGCTTTCCTTTTGTGATTCTGGATATTGGTTTGGATTTAGTTAATAATTGCTTTTGTTTGATGTCATATACCACCCAAAGTCTTTGGGATGGAGGCAGGTTACGTACTGTCGATAAATAAATAAATGAATGAGTACTAAGTAAACAATAAGGTAGCTGTGTAGATAATAAGTATTTATAATGAGGCAGAGAAATCTTCCTTTGCTACTTGGAATAGGAACTGAAGAAAGTTCTGAGAGGACCGCTCAAGAGATCTATTTTCCATAACCTTTTCTTAATCGCGGATAGTACATTAAAAGAAGCGCTATCAGAATGCTATATATACAGTCCACCTGCCTTAAGCTCTCAGAGCAGAGAGATACAGATGTTATATTATGCTATGCCCCCATGAACAGGGTTTTACATGATTTCTATCCCCTTCCCAATGGGGGGGGGGGATTCTCTATTTTTACACATTGTACTGTATATCCTGTGTGGTGTTTTCAGTTAGAGTGACCACCAGGAGGCGCCATGTTACCAGTTTCATCCTTATTGGGAATCTTCAAACACATTAAAAGAGAAAACTTACACTAATGAATAGAATTTACTGCACTGCATATTGTCCAAATTTTCAAATGTTATCCTTCATAAATATTGTGCCTTCATTGTACAAGCAATTGTGCCATCAAATCCAGAATATTTTAGATGTTGCTCACATACTGGCACTAGCTGGCAGAAAACCCCAAATGGTCCATTGGCAAAAAATCCTGTAACAAACATAAGAACTTACACTGTCATCTACATCTCCAGTCTTCCAGCCCTTTAGCAACATTTTTGATGCAGGAATCTGAAGCTCATTTTCTAAAATATGTTTGATCTCTCCTGGAAGAAAACACAAAGGAGAATCATCAAAAAAATATTTCTGCCTTTTCTAATTTATCTTTATAAAGCATTGACAAAATAAAATGTTATATCTAAGAATCCCAAGTATTACTCAATCAAGGTATTTTAAATATATGTTCAACATTAATGTCTTTAAGTGTTTTAGTTTATCCCCATAAACACATATATTATATATAATAGCATTAAAAATGAAACACTGAAAAATATTTAGGGTACATTTAAAGAAGAGAAGTGCAAAATAATAATAAAAATTACACTTTAAATGCTATTGAGTTCTGCTATTGTTTTTCCCCTTTTAGGTAAAATGGATTAAAGGTATTCAGATTTCATTTTGTAAATTAAAACAAATGGATCTTTTGATATGTTTAGGATACATAATTTGCTGTAGGATGTTGGTTTCTGTAATATACACCTTTGGGCTCTAAAAACCCTTCTAAATTGTTTGAAATGTTTAAAATTTACACATAGTGTGGCTACTCATTTACCATCTTTCTCAGACAGTAACAGGCATTTGGTCTCAGTAGTTACTCAACAGTAACTATTGAGACCAAATGCCTTTTCAGCTTGGTACTACCTACAATGGGATAACTTCTTTTCCACACTTGTTACTTTAAACTTCTGAACAAGAAATATGAGGACTGATTCTTGGCTCTTCTACATAAAAGTATTCTGTTCCATCACTAAAATTTGGCCCTCGACGTCACTCACAGAAGATGTTCATTAACTGTTGTCATTGCTGTTAATAGAGCTAAAGGTTACACTAGAGTAGAATTCTTTCCTTAAAAGTCTTTGTATTTCTTTTCTAGATCAGAATTACTGTTCTGATTCTAAGCTCCACAGACAAGTTTGTTATTTTATTCAAAATCCTTTCAAGCACTGAATTACCCCACTGGGCAGAATTATGCAACTGTTGCTCAATAGCAAATATAATATGATCAAATGCAGAATATTAGTCTCATGCCAAAAAGCAGATGTCATCCAAGCTCTTGACTATTTTAATTATTTCTCTATTCTCATGGTATATGTTCTTTCCATCTGGTGGACATTTTATGCAACTGCATCACTAGAAAGAAAAAAAAAGTAAACATCTGACTTTGACAGAAACATTTATGCACGTAGCCCACAGCTGCTTTTGCAAGGATGTGAACTGAAAATGTTGAACTTGCTATTAAAAGGACAAGCTTGAATTATCAAATAGTTATAAATAAATGTTCTACAAAATACATTAATGTGGTGGCTAGTAGTAGCTTCATTGTATCCAGCTTTGCTTTAGATTTGCCATCAACTGGGCATACAACCCTGAACAAGATGCAACCCTGAGCACAAACCCAGTGAATCAATCCTGAGCAAGATACAGATGGAAGGGATTAAAATACTGTTGAAACACTAATGAAAGTACGGCCTCTATCCCTCAAGACATCCAGTTTAGTAAAAAGTGAAACTTAGGACATAAAAACAGAATACAGTCGGATTTTTTTCATCCTTATCTAAATATACAAAAGTTTATTTACATTTGAATCAACATAACCTGCTTCACACTAGAGATATTTTGTCTAATGTTCTTACATATTTTCTCTTTATGATATATCTGCACATATGGAAAACTGTTTCAGATGAATACAGAATTATGAGCAAAATCTCTATAGATATCTATATTTCTATACAGTTCCCTGGGAAACTTTTGTTGAGAAGGAAAAATGCACTCTTTGTTGACATAATACATATATTTCAGAAGGTATCATATTTCATCCTCTCATGTCAGCACAAATGTCTTATATCCAGCCACTTCTAGAAAATAAAACATCAACTTGTATCAAAAAAATCTTCCAAAATATAATAGTCACCTGCTGATAAAACACGAGCATTTTACTAATTTATCAACTGAAGGGATCTTAAAAACATTGATATTGTTTTCTCACTTGGAACTGTGCAAAATCAAAAAAGAGAGTAAGAACTTGGATTTCAACCAATTTCAAAATAAGGCACAACCCCGTGAAGAACTGAGCATAATAGCCAAACAAGTACCTGCTTAGCAAATAAAGCATATATGTGCCACTAGATGTCACTCTTTGATTATATATTACATACTAATTTTTTAAAAAATTAGCTGATTCTGGGCAAACACTTGACACAATATGCATATGATTTATATATAGCATCTCTAAACTGAATACTTATTTTGAAAGGAAGCATTTGTTTGCCATCCCTAATCAGACAGAATGGGCAAAACTGTTTTAAACAAATAATAAAATTTCATCCTCTTTCTATCCAGTTACTCAAGGAAAGAAAATAAAGTATGAATAATACGGGATTAGTAAAGAAAGAGGAAAATGAGGTACTGCAATAGGTAACACTAATTCTAGCATAACAAATACCATCTCTGAAAAGTCTAATGGTACAGTTTACAGCATAAAAGAAATCACCGCATTTTGCAAATCAGTAACAACTCCAAGATGACTTTACAATGAGGGCAGAATTCCCTTTTTTTTCAGTCACAGTGCTCTCTCTCTTAATTCTGGCACCACTTCAGGCACAACATTTTGTAATCTTTGAGCTGAATTCAAAAGTATATACTGTATGCTCTATGATTCTAAAGTGGTATAACAGAGATATTGTACATTGCATTAACATGGGATTTGGTATCTTTGATCATTATTTTGGCCACTGTCATACAAGAAATTGTTAATTCAAATACTTAAATAACTGATCCATGTTTTCCCCCACTCTTTGCTTCCTAAGAGGTAGAATAACACTAACTTTACAAGTGATGCTCTTATATACCTCCCCCAGGCCCCTCAAAAAAACATATCGGACTTCAGGTCAGTTATGCCTATAAATCTTTACTCTTTGAGAAATTAGGTGACAGCAGAAGCTTCAGAGCTATTCATTTGTTTGAAAGATTTATATAGCTGCCCATCTTATGTAACATAACCCTGGGCAGCTCACAGACAGTAATAAAACACTAAAAACAATAAAAAGCATAAAAACCACCACCACCTCCAACAAAAAGCTAGATAAATTGCTTCCTTACAAAAAAGAAATGAGTCATGTATACAAACACCTGCGTACTACAGAACACACAGAAATCAGCCTCAGGGTTAAATTTTAAAACTTTTCCTCCCGCCCTTTCAAGTCAATGGACTTTTGGCCATGCTTTTCCCAAGGTTGAGACTGGAATGCACCTGCTGTGTTTACACAATGGTTCTCGCTGGCCTGACTAGTGCCTTGCCAATTTCAGCTCTGACACATATTTGTACTATAGTTAAATATACTACTTAATTTGGTCTCCTTTTTTTTCTCAGTAGTTTCTTACCAACAGTAGAACTGTCTTCAAGCACCACATCCACATTTCGGTCTCTGTATTCCACTCTGAAGTCCAGCATTCGTGGTTGTCTTTCCACTATTTGTCTGGATGGCACTACATGGCGAAATGCAGAAGAGGAGGAAGGTGCTGAAGATGATGACGAAGGGTGACTAGCGGGACCATAGGCAGGCCTTTGTAAAGACTCTCCACTATATTCACTGAAAAACATATCAATTTGATTTCAAATAAAAACAGTTTTCCAAATTCAGGGCAATTTATGCGTGCTCATATGCTTACATGTATTAATGCAAATTATCTGTACTAGCTGTGGCAAAAGGCTTGGATTTGTACAAGCCATTTAGAATATGCATGATGAACAAATAGAAATTTCTGAGGTGGTCACAAAGTAGATGATAAAATGCTGAAAACATAAAACAGACAATAAGAATATCAAAAAAAAAAAAAGTCAGTGGAATAGAGAGAATGTCTAGAACTGTATTAAGTATCAGCAGAATGTGATCTAAAGCCTACACCAAACTTCATGTCCTGAACCAGCCCATGAACAAGAATCAATCAGCAGAAGACCTTCATGGCTATAACAAGAATCAATCAGAAGGAGGAGGCCTATATAGAGACATCATGATGTCCTTATAGCAGAGGAAGGTAAACTAAGAACTGCTTTAGAATATTGTGAGAACAAGCAAACTTGTAAAATACCAGATAGCAAAGTAGCAAAGTATTCACAATAATAACGAGGATATAGCCTGACATCCTCCTAAGCATGCAACCACTAAGAACAGAGCAAGACCTCTTGCCATACAATATATGAAAGCATATACAAATTATAGGTGAACAATAAACATTTGGGAGCTGGCCAAAGACAAAAACAGCTGGTCATAGGGGTATCCCTAGTTTCTTCCTTCCGTATTCATCTTGGCAAATGATAAATCCAAGAACGAAAGAGATTCCATTTATAATCGTGTTACAGCTGATGACCAACCCATATTTTCTACTCTGCCTTACCTTCGCTTTGGGCTAGCTTCCAAAGTTTGGTGATATAAATATATACGACTGAATGAATGAATGAATGAGGCCTGATTAATATTTAACATTAGTGTTTCATATATAATATTTAAAGTTCCACTTTGCTTGGGTGCCACATTTTGTATCTTTTGACTCAGTTATACCTTGTACAAATGAAATGGTGTTGTATCATATTTGAGTTTTGTTCCGATATTTGGCATGCCTTAATATTCCTCTCAAAATATCTTGCAACAAAGACTTGATTATTTTGCTTTGTTTGGGGAATCTGTTAAATAAATTTGGGTAGCAAGTTCTTCAAACAACTGGTTCTGCTTTATGAACATTATTTGAGGTTACTTCCAAAACAGTGCAGAAATGAAGTCACAAGTGGTAAGCATTTTGTTCCTGAACAAAGACCTTTTGATTCTTAGAATTATTTGCCATAACTAAATAGACCTCCAATTAATTCTGCTAACATCCTGACCTGCAATAATCTTAACAGTTGTCAGGACTTACCCTATCTTTTTTTAGTCTGGATGCTTTTCAAAAGCACACTTGTAATTATAAAATGAACTAGACGCTAAACTGAAAACAGTTTCAAATATGCCTTTGTATTTGAAAACAATATAAAACATCAATCTGGATATTAAATAAATACAAAATACTGCAAAATGGTGGTGTATACATCATAGTAACTGATTTTTGTAATGCACTACCTCAGATTTGTTTATTAACAAATATATGAAACATCTGATAGGACATGCTGCTTCATTTTGGTCCGATTTGCAACTATACAAATAAAATATACTTCTTCCTCTTTTTCTCCATATAGATATACCTAAAGAGTACTCATGGAATATAACTAACACTGAACATAGATATTATAGAACACATCCCACCCAGTAAAAACTACATTGACTTCCTGTTTTTTCCAAGTATATTTTAATTTTGTAAAAACTACATGGCTTTGAACAGGGATGTACAATTTGCAGCCCCCGAGTCCAGAGCCTCTCCAAACCTTCTACTAATTTTCATTCAACAGCAGGGGGGAAAATTAAATGCACTGATTATATTTAATACAATTATATTTAATCAACTGAATTATATTTTTTAAGTAGCTTTGTCCTGGCTCTGTCCACTCTTTTTTGTCCAGAGAGTTTGGATTAGGGTTAGGAAATACACTGGTTTGTGTGCTCAAGTGCTTAAGAAACATTGCGCATTCTTGGCTTAAGACCAATTATCTATTAGAGACTCTCTCCTTCCCTTTGTTCTGTAATGCTCTCTTAGGATGTGTCATGGCAATGCCAGATAGGATTCTCTCTAGGCTCCGCTTTTGAATCCCTTTCTCTTGGAAACATGCAGGAAGGGGAGGAAGGAAGGAAGGAGGAAGCTACCCAATGGGGCACTATTATTATTTATATCTGAATAAACTTTTTTCAGGGATCATGAGGAGATTATATTTGTAATTCAGACAAAGTACTTAATTACTTTTCCCTCCTATTTCTAAATTGTAAAAAAAAGATTATCCTACGAGGCAAGGAAATCATGCAAAGCATAGCTTCTGGAATTCCTTCTAATTCTTTACTAACAATAGCCATACACTGTTATATATGGGAGGGCTGCCCACACTCCCTCTGGGTCATGTGATCAGAAGGGAGAAAGGAGGGGGACACAGAACGGAAGAGTCAACAGCATTCTGAGCTGCTACCCACTGCCTCTCCCAAGGGATACCTGGAGAGATTTTTTTCTGCACAGCCCCCAACCTGATCCAGTCCATTTCCAAACTCAGTCTTTCTTTTGCTTCACACTAAATTTGGTCCTGTTCTCTTCAGTTTTTGAAAACTTATTCAGCAGAAGGGCACACAGACCTGACCACCTTTACATAATTTATTTCCAACACTTCACTGGGCTAGGAAGGATTTTAAAAAGGAATATGATTTGAATAAGGCCCTGCTCACTGCCACTCATGCCCTCATGACCTCCTGTTTGTACTACTGCAATGCACTCTACATGGGGACTGCCCTTGAAAAGCATTTGGAAGCTTCAACTGGTACAGAGTGCAGCTGGTTACTTGGCATACGTAACAGCACTACTTTGTGAGCTGCACTGGCTGCTGGTGTGCAGTTGTCACCTTTAAAGCCCTTCATGGTTTGGGATTGGGTTGCTTGAAGGACTACCTTTCCCCAGTTGTTTCTACCTGTCCATTCTGGTCTGGCAAGATGGGTATGCACCACATCCCATCAGCCAAAGAACCCCAGTTGGCGGGGCCCAGGAAGTGTGTCTTTTCTGCCATAGCGTCTAATAACATTCTCCCTCCAGAGATTAGGATGGCCCTGACTCTGCTGGCCTTTTATAACCCTAAAGACCTGGTTTGATGCCCAGGTCTTGAGTGTGTGAAGGGTCCTGTCTTCTGGCTGTGCTAGCAACTGTTCATTGTGGTCTTCCTTGGCTGCCGTGTATTATAATTTTTGTATTTGTGATTGGAATTGTTTTTAATTTATTTTAAGATTGTTCACAGCCCACAATCATTTGTTGAGATGGGAGGCCATACAAATTGAACAAATAAATAAATAAATTCTAATTGTTACAGAATGAGGCATGAATTTAAAATCCTTAATATATTAATAAGTGTACCAGCAATTTAAAATCTCTCCTCTCGTAGCTATTTTTTAAAATGGGAAACTAATATTGAACTTTTGGTTTTTCAGTTCCATAGTGCAAAATATAAGCATAAACTAACAACTCAGTCACTGTTTAACTGAACTACACAGTGAACTGTTGCTGACAAATCTGCAGTTTTAATATCAGAGCATTTGTCATCTTAACCATCGCCTACAATAATTTGCATTATTCTGCATCACAAATTATGTTTGAGTGAAGGGGAAACAAACAAAAAATAGAACACTGTGATTCTTTTTTATACAAAACCCTCTTTTCTTTCTTGCTAATCAGAAAGAACAAAGAGTAATTCTCAATTCCAAAGCCATGGGCAGTTTCAGAGTTAAGATGAACAATGGGCGCGCTGTGTTTAGGTGTATACATTTCCATGCAAAAATATATTGGCCCCAATTCAGAGATTTTTCTGTTTTGGAGTGGGAAGCAAGAAGACTACTGCTTGTGAAGATCTTTCCGGCCAGATGGTCAATGCAGTTAGCTTTCAAAACTAAGCAGAAGAGGAAAAGGGATCAGTCCTCATATTCCCAAACCACACTGATCCCTCTGTTTGGTTCTGTCTTGAGTTTGTGCGTGTCCCTGTACACATATGCAGTTCAGGAACACAACACAAGCAGCCTGACTTTACAAGCACAATTTTCTGTCTCCACACAATGCTGTTTTGCACTCATCACATGGAGAATATTTTTTCAATTTACATTATTGTCCCAATAAAACCAGCACAAAGCATGTAAAGTGAATGTGAGCTCTTTTTAGTAAAAAAAAAATATAACTGACTAGTGTTAAACTAGCAGGGCTTAATGGCTAAAATACTAGAAATGGGAAATTTTAGGACATATTTAACAATTTCCACTCTTTTGCTGAGCCCCAATAAAACAGTAATCTATTGCTATACTGTAAAAGTTGAGACCAAACAGCCTCATACTGTTCAAAAGTGTTTCTACATGCACAGATTGTCAGCTGTAGTTTCTTACAATTTACAACACACTGAACGCTAATATTTAGGAGAAACCTTCTGAGGTACATGGATATAGCAAAATTAAGAGGACTGAGAATCCAGGTATGTATATGGACCACTATGCATAGTCCTTGGATGTAGTAGATGGATTGAATTTTCTTTTTACCATTTTGAGATATGTTACTGTACAGCAAAGTTAGTCTAATTTTAAAAGCAAATGAACATAATGGAATTTATTTTCTGGAAACATCCTGAGTTGTTACATTTGTTAATTCCATACACATATAATCAATCTCTGCTCAGCTCAACTCTAACATGCTCAGATTTAATGCAGACTAACTAACATATATTATTAATTAGCTGGTTTTCAATACCAGATACTTACAAATCAACGAAGACAGAAATTAGGAAACAAAACATTAAACAGAATATGCAAGCATGAAGTAGAATACAACTAAATAGTCTCAAGAAAAATATGTCATATGTCAATAATTAACGTTATTAGAAATATACTTTTATGGCAAATGGAAGGCATTTCAAGGGCAATAAGATAAATCCCTCTTCTGAAGGAAAAGTGAGATTTCAATCTCAGAGAGGTCTGATTTCAGAATTCCTTCTTAGCAAATGTTACTCTCCAGTATCAGAAAATAGGAACAACAATTAGCAGTTCAATGGAAGAGGGTTTGGATCCTCAAACTTCCCAGTCCATGCTTTCAACTTTGGGGGACTTTACACAAGTCTTGCAGCTGATATAAATAATGACTTTTCTTAGTGATAAAAGATTGGACTGCTGTGTAAGCCATTACTGAATACCAAAATTAAAGGGACCAATTGAACGTTAAGTGGAAGAGAGAGATACATATCTTGGCCTATCACCAAGAACACTTGTCTTATCATCAACCTAACTGGTTTCATTCTTGATTTAGGGAAATGTGTTCATTAATTAGTACAATCATTTCATTGGAAGAAGTAAAAGCTTACTTCTACTGAGTATCTGGACTATGGATAGGTGACAGAATTTCTAAGACTAACTGACACTTAAGCACTGACAAATTAATTTAGACATTAATCTATTTTCCTTGCATTGCTTAAATAAAAGCTTCATATTTAGATGATTAAAAAGTATTTTAAAGCCCAATTGCACAAAAGAATTAGCAGTCAGGGAGAAATTATTTCATAATACTTCCAGGATAATTATATATATAAAAATCACCACTTACCTTTCTAAAATGCCATTTTCCTGTGGTATAACTCCATTGATAGCTGCCTGAAAAGGAAGCATACAGCATTTGATTTTCTAGACAAAAATGATGACTTTATAATTTTCTTGGCAACAATACAGAAGCCATTTGTCATTGCCTTCTGGGATGTTTTCTGACCTCCCAGCCTAGCCTACAGCTCTGGTTTTCCTAGGAGGAATCCCACCAAGTATTAATCAGCCCTGGCCGTGCTTCGTTTCCAAGGCTAGACAAGTTGCGTCACCTGCTGAGATGTGGATGTGTTCATGAAGACACCAGGAGCTAAGTTTAGCTAAAAAATGGCCAAACTGGGGGTGAGGAAGCTTGCTTAAAAAGAAATGAGGAACTCTCTAAATACATTGTCTGCCAACTGATTAATAATAAGGCTGTGCAAAGCATCTGAAAGGAGCACTTACAAAGTGTACTAGTCCAAGTGAAGCACCCTCTTTAAAGCCTTAAAGTACCCCAACACAGAAAGTTCAGTACAACTGCTTCAAAGGCTTGTCCCAGCAGTTTTCACATGTATTTGTTTGCACAACTATTTCATTGGTATTCCCAACATGTTTCGTTTGTGTAAGGACACACATACAAACAGACAGATAACTGGAGAAAGGCTTCCAAACCCTCCCAGAGGTAACAACTGCTTTAATGCTTCAAGGAAGGTTCAATATGCTTTGGTGCCAACATGCTTTTTGAAGCACCCCTCTCGAATGCTTTGCACAGTCCTAATTAACATAAATATTAATATTCTACACTAGAGAAAATAAGTTCAGAATGATCAAAGTCCTGTTTCAAATGGATACAAATCAGTCAGCATCATTTAGGAACAGGAAAAAAGTATCTGTCATACTATGTCAGGTAATGGTTAAAATTGGCAAAAAATTAAAATCTGTCAAGATGAATTCCTAACATGCATTAAGATAAAACTAGGATACTAATCTTCTTTTCCAACAAAGATTTGCAGAATCATACTCTACATTTATAACAAATTATTTTAAGTAACAAACAGAATTGACAACAATGCCCACTCAATATTTCCAACCTGTTTGCACAGAACACTGGACCTAAGGCGGGACACATAGCAGCACTTCAATTTTTTATTTGGTTTTCCTTTTATAAAAAAAAAGAGAGATCCAGAGAAAAGGTCAGACAGAAGGTAATTACCAGTGATAATCAATGACTAGGCTATTTCCTAGGCAAAACTAGGAAGAGAAATGGGTAGGATAATCTTGCTCTTATATTTCAGTGTTCAGTGTTCAAAGGCAGCAGTGGGGTTATAGTCTGTGGAGTTACAGCCAGTGCCTTCTATATAGTTGCTAAGTAGTTGTCCCCTACTAAGCATAAGAATATACAACTACACGAGAACAATATTCACTGAGGCTCTGTTCTCTACAGGAACAACAAGGCTGATTGTTCAGAGACAGGGCCTCTTTAGTGACAGCCCCATATCTTTGGAATTCTGTTCCTAGGAAGCTGCTCATCTGTTAAAAGATAATTTATCCTGATCCACATTTAATCAATGTTTTATTATATCCCATTGCTATTTTATTTGCCCTTATTATTTATGTACCAAAGACTGCTTTGTAGTAATCAGCAACTGAACACAATGTTAGCTCCAGCACTTACCTATTTTCCCACACATGCACACAGAAATAGTTCAAGGACCAATGTTGAAAATGAAAGACTGGAAAGCCCCTCCACTCTTCTGTAATCATACAATTGCCTCTAACATCCCATTCTGTGTATGCTTCCATGCAGTCAGAGGATCAATTAATTTTACAGATGAGTATTTATTTTACCTCCATTTTTAACTAGTAGTTATTTACTAAATTAATTTTACCTATTTTTTGTACTAGCCATATTTTTTTTTTGAGAATGGCTTCTCACAAATGTGTATATGTACACATAAAAGTGTCACAACCACACATCCACACACAGAGATTGATTTCAACTGGAATGAAGTTAAGGAAGATGGGCACTGCACAGGATTTTTCTGTCTATAATGTTTTTCTGTGTAACCTATTTTGGGGGGACAATTATTCCAAAATTGGGTTTATTTTAGTTTTAAGTAAATGCAGTATATCTCATTACTCAAGAAAGGAAACATTAGGAAGAATATATGCAGATATTTGAAGATTAATCATATAGAGCTCAATGCTCTCGTACCTTTTGTTTATCATCCACTGGGTGATGTAATCATTCACTGGGTGATGTGTTGATGATACCCAGCAATACATCGCAACACCAGGCTGACCAAGTGATGCTGTCAAAGTCTTGTCCCAGTGTTCAGAAGCAGTGAGGGTATGAATGGGGAACAACAGACTGAAGCTCAACACTAGCAAGACTTAGTGGCTGTAGGTATTTGGGTCATCCAGTCCCAGAGATTTTCCATCTTTACTCCTAGATGGGGTAACCCTTCCCCATTTGAGACTGGTATGCATCTGGGTGTTTTCCTAGACTCACATCCCCTACTTGAAGAGCAAGTGGCAGCTATAGCCCAGTTAGCCTTTGCACAGATCCATCTTGTGCGATCCTGGATCGGGAAGCCTTTTAGGCAGTTGCTCATGTCCTAGGCTCCTTCATGGCATAGGGCCTGGTTATCTAAGGTACAATTTATCTCCAATAGTTTCTGCCATCTTGCCAATGAGAGAGAGTTGGCATGCCCCCAGTACCCATTGATTAAACCATGTCTGATGGGACCCAGACATGTAATAGTACCTGCCTTCTGGAAAAGCATCCCCCAGAGATCTGCATGTCCCCTACCCTGACTGCATTTAAAAGATCCTGAAAACCATGACTTCTCCTGCAAGTCTTGGCTAGGATAGGTGATAAGCCTCTTACAGGATTCTGCATCTTTATTTGAAAGTTTTAGGCTTTTCTGGACATGCAGCGTTCTTTTCTTTGCTACTATGTACCCTGATCTGTTTAATATTGTTCACCGCCCAGTCTTCATGGGATTGGCAGTCTTATAAATTTGAAAAATAAGTAAATTAATAAATATAGAATGAGACACCCATATTGGTTTATTCAAATATGTTAAAACCACAAAGACCCTATTGGATCAATTACAATATAATACATGAAAAGAAATGTGACATCATGGTCAGAGTATAAGATTAAATTGGGAACTCCAAGTGAAACTCTCTACTGAAACTCAATAATTAACTGGGTGAAATACTGCTTAGACAATATATTTAGAGGTACTCTACAGAGGTAAGTAGAAAGGAAGATTTAAATAAGAAAAATGATGCCAAATCATCACTATTCACCCCATTTAAAGAATTTTTTCAAGTAAGTGAAATAAAAAAGATTGCCTCTAAAACAATAAAATCTTCAGTGATTATTTGAGCCCTGATCCAGGCAATCCATGGGCCATAGTCTACTTTTTTTTCAGCCTCTGGAACCCTTCCAATATTCTGGTATCAAAACCCAGCAGCAAACTGTTGAATCATTAATGGCAGGTTTTACCATGAATTTCTGGCAGAAACTGAATAAAAGTTCAGGCAATAAACTGAGCACTGGCTTTTGAGGGGTGCCTCCAAAGTGTCTTTCCAAATATTTTTGCAGAACCCAATTGCTAATTTAAAAACTGAAAACAGATATGCAAAAAGTTATAAACTTACTGTTTTCCTCTGAAGCCTCTGACCCCACCCATTCTTTTTTTTTATAGCAATCTTTGATTCTAACACATACATTTAGGCCCAGAAAGCATGGACACCATTATTCCAAAATAATATCTCCTGTAATCTATAAAGAAGCAATATAGAAGAATATTTAAAGCAAAAAATTGGAAAATCTCATTTCAAAAACTTGTCATATCTAGAGATTCGTTAAGGTTAGCCTTAGACACACCCCTATAATTTAGTCTCATAACAATATAACACTATTCTACTGTACTGTAAAGTAACAAGGCTTACTGAAAAGGAAAATATAAAGGAACTACTCCGAACTCCCAGGAAAGTCTTTCTGTATTACTAATTTCAGGACACACAATGGGCATTCTGGAAATCCAAAGATTACTTCTCTCCATTGTTTCCTTCCATGTTTTTCTATACATATTTTAAAGACGTAAGAATGGATCCAGTACAACACTATTCTTCCCACCTGTTCACTTTCTAAAATATACATTTAGAAAGAACTTTAAGTAGTTCTTTCTAGGTTTAATATTAACTTTCCAAGAGCTGAGCTTAATATTTAACTGCCATCAAATATGGTTTTTAAAAAGAGATGATTATGCAAAGCACATGAAATAGCAATAAAATAATTGCATACTTACAACAAAATGTGGGGCACAGAAGCATTCTAGATTAATAACACTAAGGTATATTAAATTCAGCTGTAAAAACTTAAGATTCTTTCTTGCTGTTAGACACTTAAGGTACATATTTTGACTTCCAACAGGAACATAAAATCTTTCCAAATGGCTCCATCAGGCAATTAAAGATAGGCTGTTAATTCCTCCCTTTTTGGCTATGGCAGTACATTTCACTTCTACAAATAGCCTAATGGCAAAGATGGATGAGGATTATGGGGCATGTTACCCAACACATCTAGAAATATCAGGTTTGAAAAGACTGTATTAATAGATCAGAATTACAGATTGTAATTAAATCCAGTTTATATTACATACATTTTGTTTCTTCTTCTGAGGGTCTTTACTAGTGCAATTGGGTATTTGCATATCAGCACACATGCATGTATTGCAAAGATTTATACAATACATAGCCTGTCCTTTCATACACTGAAGCTGCTGAGGAATATTCTGAATTGAAAACATCATATATTGAAATATATAATTGTTTATAATTGGCTGAATTCAGAGTCAGTCATTTACAGTACAAAATAACCCCTCTGAAATCATTTGGACTTAGTTATGACTAAAGTAAGTTCCATTTGGTTTAGTCAGATATAAATAAACCTTATCTATTTAACTAAAAGAATATCTGATTTTGACTTCTCGAGGGACACATCTACTACATGCCATACCCCCTTCTACATATTTTGTAGATGGCAAAACACAGATTTATACAAATAGTGAATCTTAAGATAGGAACTGAAACGTTAATAAATACAAAACAATATGTACTAGATTGCTTCCTATTCATCAGATGTACAAGTGTATCTCATAATTCACTGTTTTTAAAATTTCTAATGATCTTTGGGAATTAATATTTATTTGCATTTCCTAAGCACATGAGGAAAAACAATATTGTTTCCCCTCATAATTCCCAGTAGCCTAGAGCAACCAAGTAGAGTCTACAATGTATCTATTATCTATTATCTCTGATATCTCAGTTTTCCTGAGATCAAATCTTAAAACATCATAGTCTTGTTAGTACAGGTAGTCCTTGCTTAACAACCATTTGATTAGTGACCATTTCAAGTTACAACAGCACTGAAAAAAGCCACTTATGACCATCACAGTGCCCCTGCGGTCATGTGATCACGATCCAGGTGCTTGGCAACCAGCTCGCACTTATGACAGTTGCAGTGTCTCAGGGTCACATGATCACCATTTGCAACCTGCCCAGCTAGCTTCTGGCAAGCAAAATCAATGAGGAACTGTGTGATTCGCTTAACAACTACATGATTCACCTAACACTCATGGTGATTTGCTTAACGACCACTGCAAAAATGTTGTAAAATCAGGTGCGGTTATGTGATGCCTCACTTAACGACCATTCTGCTTAACGACTAATTTTCCAGTCCCTACTGTGATCATTAAGCAAGGACTACCTGTACGAAGTCACATTCACCGTTAAAAAATGAACCTAATGGAATTGGTCTTACTCACATTGAAACCAGATCAAAGCTATTTTGAAATGCGCTGATCCGTATGCCTTTCTTCCTAATAAATTTCGAGTAAGATTCTTAAAACATTTAACTTTCCCAAATTCCCAAACATCACAACACTGTTTTCCTAAACCATCTGCTTATAATGGAAAAGGACTAGGGATGGAACAGAAGAACACTGGAGCATTAGTTTAGTTATATACAAATTTCATGATCAGATTGATACTACTAGTAGAGCTAAATGAAAGGTGATTGCAAGCTTCTAATCAAGGCAATAAGAACAGCAATACTTTTTTTTTTTTTTTTTAAAGACACATTTATTCAGCGTCATGATCAGTCTATTACAGTTTGCAGTCAACAGCATGGGTGTGGAAAAAAATAATCTACATAAAAACCCTGGTTGGAATGCTTTGCACTTTCCACAGAACACAAAAACTAAAATATCCTGTTATACAGTTAGTCACAAATACAGTCCTGATGTTTGCAAACAAGCGCTTGTCTAACACATGTCTTCATGAGGCAGTTCTACCCTGCCACAACTGTGTTTGGCTGAGTTCACAACTGTGGTAACCTGTAGCTTCCCTGTCACTTCTCTGGCTCTCCTCTCCTGCTAAGCTTTGTTTCCTAGGAATTAAAACCGCCTTCCACCACCATAGCTACTGCCACTACCAGAGCCACCAGAGCCACCACCACTTTCACCATACGGACCAGAGCTCCTGCCTCCAAAGTTTCCTCCTTTCATGGGCCCAAAATTTGAAGACTGGTTATTGTAACTGCCAAAGTCATTGTAGCTTCCACCACCTCCAAAGTTGCTCCCCCCACTGCCACCGCCAAAGCCACCACCTCCATTGTTGTATCCATCATAGCTTCTGCTGCCACCATAACGCCGGCTTCCTCCAGAATATCCAGGGCCACTGCCTCCATAACCATCATTGCCAAACCCATTATAGCCATCTCCGCTGCCCCCATATCCCCCGCCACTGCCACCGTGGCGGCTGCCAAACCCACCATGGCCTCCGAAGTTGCTGCCACGGTTGAAATTATCACCACTGCCAAATCCACCTCCACGCCCACTGCCAAAGCTTCCAGAGCTACTACGACCTCGCTGACTGGAAGAGGCACTGGCCATTTCCTGTTTTAACAAAGCTTTCCTGACTTCACAATTATGCCCATTTGCAGTATGGTATTTCTGAATGACAATCTTGTCCACAGAGTCATGATCATCGAAAGTAACAAAGGCAAACCCTCTCTTTTTGCCACTGCCACGATCAGTCATTATCTCTATAACTTCAATCTTGGCCATACTGTTCAAAGTAGTCCCTCAAATGGTGTTCCTCTGTATCTTCCTTAATCCCCCCAACAAAGATTTTCTTCACTGTCAAGTGGGCTCCAGGTCTCTGAGAATCTTCTCTGGATACTGCTCTCTTTGGTTCAACAACTCTACCATCAACCTCGTGCGGTCTGGCATTCATGGCAGCATCAACCTCTTCCACTGTTGAGTAGGTGACAAATCTAAACCCCCTGGAGCGCTTAGTATTTGGGTCTCTCATTACCACACAATCTGTAAGTGTGCCCCATTGCCAAAATGATTGCGAAGGCTCTCATCTGTTGTCTCAAAACTGAGGCCACCAATAAACCGTTTACGCAGCTGTTCAGGTTCCTTGGGGGATGCGTTAGGCGACAAATCGCACCCATAATCAGACAATCCCTCAGACTTCGACATATTGGCGGTAGCAAATGGGTAAGGCCGCTCTTCTTCCAGCAATACTGTTTAATCTCTTTCTCAGAAGCAGCCTGGTAGATACAATGTGGTTAAGACGAGACCATTCTGAGAACTACCACCACAAAAAAATGAAGTATATGAAACAAAAAAATGAAACTTGAAACATGAAAAATTAACTACATGAAAGTGACATGCATGAAGATATTAAATCCAATACCAAATGTTGCTGCAAAATCCAAAAAACGCTAAGATAGGCAATGTGTACTTCCATTCATACGCTCCTATAACAATAATTTATTTCATGGTATTAACAAGACTTCAGATGGGAGGGGAAATTATTGAAACTTGACATAACTGCATCACTGAAGAGCAAAAGGATTTATTGTGCTAAATCTTATCAGTGGGCCTTGGCAAAAGAAAGAATTATAGTTCTGCAGGCAGATTTTTTACTTTTTTTTAGTTTAAGCAAATGTCCTATATTCCAAAAACCAGAAGCGTCCATCAGCTAATTTAAAACAGTCAAATCTTGTACATCTGCATAATTATTCAGTTTTTGCTTTGGGATAGCATTTGAATTCAGTATTAAGCTTTATTCTTTTAACTGTTTAAAGCGATTTAATCGCAGTTTACTCAAATATATAAAATGCTTCCTACCTGAAGTTTAAACTCGGTACACTGAAAATATGAATTTGTGATAAGAAATACTAAACAAGAGGGGGAAAAAATGTTAGTTCAGAATGCCAAGCACTCCTGTACTCTCAGGTGCTGCCTTTTGTGTGGACTATGAGTACAAAGAACTCTCTATTACAAGAAATAGAGTAGCTTCTTCATAAAAAGAAATTGACATTTATTAGCCTTGCCGCTCACTTGATGACTCTGCATTTCTTGCTGGCAGCTGTGCAAGGATAATAGAAGTAGAAAGAGTTCATTACCGCAGTAATGAAATTTCAACTACTGTTTAGATAAGGTTGCATATGGTGCTTACATTACTTTCATAACGTTGTCACAAAGCCTTACCAAAGGCTTACTTCTGTACTGATACTGTGCATTACAGAAAACATTATAATTTTATACCTACATTTTCATGCATACTAAATGTAATATTTAATAGCAAATTGGAAATAAGTTAGATTAAAAAAAACTGAGGTGCTGGCTGAATTTTTGTAATCATGTTCCTTTTTTTTGCAAAGAGCTACAGATGTAAAAAACAAAACCCAAGCTAAAAATCTCTTTATATTGTAGGCCAGATTAACAGCATCCTTAGGCATTTAGGCTACCCCTCGCCCAAATGCATGGCTACCATTTCTTTCATATATTATTGTAGTGCCCTGGAATACCTCAGTACTTTTCAGTTAACTGTAGTGTACATGGATGGAAAGACACAGATATGCTTATTTATACATTATTTTCCTGGCAAAATACTTATGCTGCATGATAGTGTTTTTTTTTCTTTTCCCCATCAGTGCATAGCATTGTTAGAAACAGATTCAACTTTTGGACTTCTGGTGAGGATTCATGGTGAACTAGACATCCCTGAAGGCGCAGGGACAGCATTGCAGTGGAGATCAATGGCCTGACAGTGAATTCTGGCCGTCAAAATCTCTCCGGAAAAAGGAGAGATTGTGAGATTGCCCACGTGTATTCTGGACAGCTGATCCTTGTGAGTAGACTGCAGGAACCGAGGTTTTTGTGGTCAGCTCATGAGTTGAGCAGCTGGGAGTTGAGGGATTCCAACCAAGCTCATAGCCGTAACATAGCCTATATGGACACAAAGTTCAGCTGAGCCTCATTTCTTAGTCACTTTTGGAAATTGCTTCTTAAGTGCTTTTTAGCTATTAGGAACCTTCGCAACAGCAAGTTATATAGCACTGGGTAAGTCTCCTCTAATCCTCAGTGAAAGAAGTTTTAAATATAGGTTTAAGGATTTTTTTAAAATAAACTTTTCTTTTGGAATAAACAGCAAAGTCATTTCTTTATATATTTCTTTTCTTTTTCTTTCCCATATTCTTATTTTTTCTTTCTTTTCTATTTTTCTATTTTTCCTTTTTTTCTGCTCTCTCTCTCTCTCTCTCTCTATATATATATATATAGTCTGTATTAGTTCTTATCTTTTTAATTGTAATGTTTAATAAAATTATTATAAAAAAAGAAACAGATTCAGCTTTTGAATTCAATTTTTCTTGAATGTCAATTAAGAGCACAGGAACTGTGCTAGAAAAAACAAGACTGGAAACTAAAGTTTTTATAAGTATGCTTCCTGAATTTTCCAATAGCAAGATAATAAAATTCTATAAATATCTCCAAAGCCATTGCTAAAGTATCTATACACAGTAAGTTAGTCAGGTTACAAGCTATAAATCATTTTACATAAGAAACATATGAGATAGTCCATGCTGTACATAAAAATCTCTAGTAAGTGCTTTATGGAGAACATCAAAACTTACAATGTTGCCTAGAAAGTTTGTGTTAATATTCTCTGGAAGAGCACACACTGGGGAATCTAGTTTGCCACTTTTCTTCCCTTGTAACTATGTCCTTTATTTCAGAAAACTGTCCTTCTGATTTATTTATTTTTCTTGGTTTTCCTCTTGAATTTTCCTTTGTAAAGTTATAAACATAAACAATTAATTTTTTTTATCCTTATAAACCTCTTTCAGATTTGCCCCTTTTTCAGGTTTATCCTTTATTTTTTTCAAGAAAATATGGTCACTGTACTTGTAACAGATGTACAATAACCACTATACAATGAATACCTTCTAGGAAAACTATATCTTGGCCAACAAAAAGAACTATGGGCACACCTGAATATTCTAATTCTTCATGATAACTAGCAGATGAATTATTAAAATTTGGAATTGAATTCTATAGGAAATGTCTAGAGTTTGATTCCTAACTCTAACTCCAAAGTACACTTGAAGGGTTATTTCAGTATCCCTTCATACCCCAACATCCTGATACAGGGAGCCACCAAACTGTATTTGGTGAGGTAGCACAACACTTACATAAATCTATGATTATCCAAACTGTGGAAATGAAGAATCCAGAGAATCCTGCACCTTAGTTTCATAAATTAAAAAGCTGAGGTGCATAATTTTTGAAGATAGTGAAATACCATATCCCCTCTTTCATGATCTGCATGTGGGATGGCACAGCTGTAAGCACTAGTAACTTGTGTGCTTTTTTATTATTAACAAATAGTGTCAGTTTGTTGAATTAGTAATTAAACAACAATTTTGCACTTCCTCAGCCTCATATATTCTATATAAAACCTACAACAGAAGACTGTTCTTTTGTTGTATTCTATGGCAGACCATTGCACTGAAGAACAAGTCTTGTCTCTTTCAGTAACTGCTTTCCTTAATTCAGGCTGCATTTAAAAAAAAAAAAAAATGAAGAAGTGTGGCATACTGCATATTCAAAAGGTGTCTGTGATTGATTGACTGATTATGTTCCATCAAGTTGTTTTTGACTCCTAGCAGCCAAAGGTATCTGTACTTATGTTTTAATAGCATATTTCTGAGAATACAAAGGAGAATCTCCATAATCCAGGACTAGGTATCTGAATTTCAAATATGTTCCTCTTCTTGGCCCATATCAATGTATTTTCTATCTATCAAAATCATAGGCAATCTGTAGTCCCAATAATGCTTTTTTTAAAAGCCCTGGACTGCTGAAATTTAGCAACAAAGTCATGAAAACTGGCAGAACAATTTTTTTGCAGTAAGGATTAATGCTTTAAATCTTAAACCTTAAAACACAAGATAATTATAATCTTATGTTCTGAATATAAGAGATAATCATGTATTATTCAAAGCATTTCCCTCTAAAAGGGAGAAACTCAGAAAACTGCAGTTTTCCCAATTTATATGACATTACACCACTGAATGTTCTCTTCTGCTCAGAAAGACAACTAGATTTCCAATAAATTTCCAACTTCTCAATGTATCTCTGAAGATCTGAGTTCCTAATACAGATCAGTTGACACTAAACTCTTTTCCATCATTGTACAATATGAAATGTTATACCCATTCTGTTTCTTATTTAACCTTTCTTTGACCCATGAAAATGCATTATCTTTATTGGCACAAGTATGTAGATTTGAGAATTTTTGGCAGGAGATTTTGGCAAAGATTTCCTGAAAATTGAAGTACAGTTACAAATAGATGCTTACACATGCTTACTGTCCCCCTTAGAATCCAGATATTTCTTATGAGACATGGTTTCACTTTTCTAAACTCATGCATTGCCAAATATGTCATACTTTATTGTGTATCTGAAGAATTTGATCTTAATAAAAATCTGCCTAGGACTGAACTCCCTTGGGAGAAACAGATCCTTTTCTTAAAAGTCCAGGAAATTTACATTTACTATGGACCCCTGAAAGGAATCCAAATCAGACTTGACTGGAGGTACATGTTGTAAGTAGGTAGCCATAAGAATGCAATAAAAAATAACTGGACTTGAGAATGTTAACATTTCTTTTTTCACTATAGTATACCCCTTCTCTCCATTAGTTTAGAAAGAAAAGTTGTATCCTCCTGGAAGCATACTCTGTTGTATATTGTTACCATTACTTCACTTCCAATACACACCTCAAAAAAAACATGAAAGCACAGAGACATATAATACTTGATCAAAGGTAAGGAAATACAACTGATGCTTTGTCACCATGAACAGCACGTTAAAATCAGAAAGCAGTAATGATGTCCAAAACTAAATGGAATCCTTACAAAGATGTAAAAGGAGAAATTTCCAGCCCTGCCCCAAGACCCTGAAAAAGGACAAAGCTACATCATGAGTAACATCACCCAAAATCAAATGCAATGGGAAAACATTGCAACCAATTGGGCCAATAAGAAAACTCTGGTTACTGTTCCTTGCAATGCCAAACTACAGGTTTTTTTCAAAAGTGAAGGGCCTATTGTTCCTTGTAGTATGTACTCTGAATATGTATTTCTTGATTTAGGATTTTAACCTGTCTTTCATTCAGGAGCAAAAGGCAGGTTATGTTGTGCTCCATCCTGTTATTTTTAAGCCTGTGCAGTTAAGTCAGGATGACAGAGAGTGACTTTCCCAATTTTTCCCAGCGAACTTCCCTGGCTAAGGAAGGACTAGAACCAGGGTTTTCTTCCTCCTAGTCCAACACTTTAACCACAACATCACATCTTCCATGGCCTGCAAATGGGGTGGCACATTTGACACAGCACTATATACACTAGTGGATCCTTTGAAATTTCAGTCTTCCAACTAGCCCTGCTAGAATTCCAGCAATTTCTCCCTCTACCATCCTGCAGTCAATTGATACTGTAAATATAGATTGCATAGGCAGCAGAAGACAAAATATTGAGTCATCAATTTCTCACTGGTCTGACCTCATTACAGACACTCACAAGTCATACCACTTTTGAACTCCCTTTACAGCTGTGAATTTACATCCCTGTGTGCAAAATCCAGGAAACCTATATTACCATTGATATTGCTGATTAGCAATATCTTTTCTGATTTTAAGCATTTTTACTACATCAAACACATAACCAGTAAAATAAATACTTACCACTAAATCCCAGTTATTTTGTTCAAGTAAGGTGATAGCCTCATCAATATTTTCTATTCCAGTACATGCCTAAAATAATGAAGGAGAAAGGTTCAGCTGAAAAGATCTGCCAAAAAATATTAATTTGTTAAAAATCCAACAGGTTAAAGCCACATTCAGCAAGTTCACAGCCGCTTGATATCTAGACATCTGAAACATAAACATAGATTGAATGTGGTAGTTTAGATTCTATTGTATGAATTCAAGCAATTTAGATATCTGCTGGTAAACCAAGAATGATTATCGAACTTGTAGCTCATCTTATTAATCGAATGGCTACCTTTAATATCATTGGGCTACAATACTATAGCTGAATGTTTACACAACTCTTCCTATATGCAAAACAGTTAACAATCGTCAGGCAACCGTCTTTCAAAGAAAGCTTGTTGTTCCCATTTTATTATGAGGAAAAGATCTCTATCCAGTGATATTCAGCAAGTTCCTTATACGGTGGTTGCCAAATATATATTCAGTTAGGAGGTATGACCCATCATAACTTATCCCATAAACATAGTTATAACCATTATGAAGTATCTTCCTTGAAAGAAAGATACATACATATTCTTTAATAATCAGTAAAAAGTAAGAGAATATAGCTCTGCAACTGAGTGTTAACTCTGCAAGAGGTGCTAGGTTCAGCTTTTGATATACCCAAGTAAAAGTACCAGCTAAAAGTATTTTTAACTGTTTTCATATTTATCTTCTCACACACAAGGCATTCGAGGCAAAATATAAAAACAGTGAAGGAGGAAATCACAGGGCTGGAAAGGCTATCTTCCTAGATATTTTGAAGAACTCTGCAATCCAGAAAATTGTACTTAGCTATCTTAGTCCAAGTCAAACTAGATATGAAAGAAAATACATCCTTGCATTATTCTGCATATATTTTTAATGTGCATGTAACAAAGCAGGGTTTAGTAATCACTGGGATTATAGCAGATTTGAATACAAAACTTTTTCATTATCTGCAGCAGTAAGGAAACTCTTCACCTTAAAGTGGCATTTACTTTTTTCGGAGAATGTTCATTAGCTTGTAAAAATAATATCTGCATGTTAAGCACAAAGGAACATATACCAGCACATTTAGATTTGTTACATATTTCAGATGCACATCTAAAGCTATACAGTTGGATTTCACTCCTACCAGTGGAAAGGAACAAGTTGATTTGTACTTTTTTTTCTTTCCCAACAGCTACTTGTATTTTCCAAATACCTACTGTGAAGGGCTGAAAGATTCCCCAAAGCAAACTTCTCTTATGAGAGAAAGGACTCAAGTGGCTACAAGAGAGAGAAAGGAATTAGCAAAAATTGTTCCTTTTTCCATTGTTGGTATTGTTTTGGTGAATCAAACATCTTCCACAGATAGCAAGCCTTCTGTTTGCAAATCACGAAGGCAAACAGTAACTAAAGCAAAAATTAAAACCAGATTTCATATTATATTTCCTACCTAGTAACCCCAGTTTCTCTTGAATCTTTCTTTTTTCATATGCAAAACACACTTTCTCCCTGATCCACATATAAAAGCAGACTTGTGCCTGCAGTTCAGTGAAAAACCCAGGTGGGATACAGCTACAGTTTTGTTTCTAAATTCCACCCCAATTTTTGGAACATTTTACACCATCAAAATCTAAGAGAGGGAGAGGGAGAGAGAGAGAGAGAGAGAGAGAGAGAGAAAGAACTTTACATTAATCTTCATGCATTCAGAGTGCATCAGTTCTCATGCATTCAGATTGCATCAGTATGTTAGATGTACTTCCTAATGGGATATGAGCATGCTTGGATAAAACTGGGTTTGGGAGTAAAACTGGGCTTTGGTTGCACTTATAGCATACTGGGCAAAATGTGCTAATACTGACCAGTATTATGTCCTTACTGGGAATGCTCTGTGTGGCACTGGTATACAACTAAGGCTGGTAAACTAATCTACTCTTTATGTTATTAAAAAGCACTGCAGGTAATCCTCACTTAACTATTCATTCAGTGACCATTCAAAGTTCTGACAGTGCTGAACAAATGGTAGTTATGACCAGTCCTCGAAGTTACAGCTGTCGCAGTGGCAATGCGGTCACGTGATCAAAATTCAGGCACTTGGCAGCCCACCCACATTTACGACCACAGCATGCCCTTCAACTCCCCCATCTCCACTTTTTGGCTACCCTGCACTCTGCCCATGCTGCCTACCCTTGCCACCCCCAGCTGATCTTTGCCATTTTCTTCCTCCCACTGTTGACGAGGCGCATCCAGCCGAGGCAGCTGCTGGCCCTTCATGACACCTCACGACACCTCTGCAAGGCCTTTGCAAGGCCTCTGTGATGCCTCGCAAAGGGACACAGCTGCCTCGGCCGGGCACAACTTATCAGCAGTGGGAGGAAGAAGACAGCGAAGGTCAGCTGGGGGTGGCGGGGACAACAGGGGTAAGTGGCGGTGGCAGAGTGGAAGGCATCCAAAAAGACAGAGATGAGAGGAGATGGGGGGGAGTTGAAGCAGAGGTGAACACAGCAGGGTGGCAGAGCCTCCTCTGCTGAAAGGAGTTCGCCAAGCCTGGCCAGGGAGGAAACAGGGAGACAGAGCCGGCAGTTCATACAGGGCAGGAGAAGCATGAGGTCATCGTCTAACAACCACAACTGGGACTACTGGAACTACTGTTGCTAAGCAATGCGGTCATGTGATGTTTTGCCTAATGACCACTTCACTTAGTGATGGCAAATCCAGTCCCAATTAGGGTTGCTAAGCAAGGACTACCTGCATGTGAAAGGCTCAGTTGACCAAAGTCATGATGTGAAACTAAAGAAAAGGGGAAGGATATAATCACTCAGAATAAAAGTAGCTTAATCTTATGAAGTAGAGTTGTTTACATGCAGAGAAATGAAGATGTAACTTTAATTACAATTGAAAAAGCTAAAATGTATGTAACGAAGTATGAAAATGGACATGGAAGAAAAGTTTAAAAAAATGAAAGCGGAAGTAGAATGATTGTAGGAAAACAAAGTGCGAGTTTCACATCACTAAGTATTTGAAGACAGAGTAATCTCTCAACTGAATGAGTGGAAAGTGGACCTAAAGAAAGATAATATAAAAGACAGTGAAAAGAATTACATTACAGAGTAGCAGATGTTAGAAGTATAGTTATAAATCTCCAGTCTTCAAAAATTCAAACTAGCACTCAGAACTAGGTAACAGCAAAAGCATAAAGGACCCAATACTACTAGATTAGCTATTTTATTGCACAGAACAAAATTGCATTTACACAAAACATCTGCCTCATGCAAAGCACAAAACAAGCCACATACACAAATCAGTCTCAGGGTTTAAATCTTAAGTCTTTTCCTCCTGCCCTTTCAGGTCAGGAGATTGTCAACTACTCCTTTCCAGCCTTGACTTTGGAATCTGTGTTTATGTAATAATTCTGTCTGGTCTTGCTGGTTTCTCATTTGGCAGCTTCAGCTCTTACACAGAGTGCCATAGAAACATATGGAATATACTAATGGGAAATATGAAGAAGGATATTTGGTGGAACAGTTTGTGAAAGGGAAAGAGTTTGTGGATCAGAAAAAATGCATATAAGAGAATGATTGCGACAAAAACAAGGACAGTAGAAAGTTAGAATACAGAGAGGAAAAGATAGTTGCAAAGAATATTATCAAAGAGAGCAGAAAATGTTTAAGACTAAAAAACAGAGAGAAAACACAAAGCAATTTTGATGGAAGTTAGTGTTTTTGAAGTTGGTGAATAGGGTTAAACAAGAAGCTTTCAGCAAAATTAACGAAACTGAATAAAAATGATGAAATCTTTTGGAAAGAAACTAAAGTGAAAAAATATTGGAAGGAGTCTATTAGAGATTTGCATAGAAACAATAATAACATGTGAAAGTGTAGAATTAAAGCAAATGCTATTAATATTAATGTCCAAGAAAGAAATGATGAAAAGGAAATCATAAATACTGGGAGAACATTGAAAAAATGTAATGCTGCAGATCTAGATGGTATAACTGGAGAAATATTAAAAAATAGATGTTGTTTGTTTATGGAGTAGCTCTGCAACTAGTTTTACACGTGTGTGAACGCTGAAACAACACTATCGCTGTTTCCCTAAAGGAGGATTAGTTTGCTAATTATGTCTCAGAAGATATATGCCAACATTCTCATAGAAAGATTTTTTAAAATTTATTTTATTCATTACATCTATTTATATAGTCACCCATCTTGCAAAGGAAACTTTGAATAACAATATTAAAAAATGACACAACAACAACACAATGGCACCTGAGGCAATCTATTCCCAAGAATACATGAAGTATCAATAAGCAAAATTTGGGAAATTCAGCAGGTCACTGAGGAAATGCATGAATGTGGGAAAGGAAATTTATTGTTCATTTATTGGATTATGGAAAACCTATATTAAAGTAAGTTTGAATTAATGACTATTTTGCACAAATACAAAGATTGGCTGCTGAATATGATAAGGGTGCTATATGACGGAAGTAAAGCATGGGTGAGAATAAATGGAATGCTTAGTAAATGGTTCAATACTGTTTAAGAAATGTTTATGGTGACATTAGAGGTGTCTTCAGTAGGGACATGAATGTGTCTACTTTTATATCCAAATCATATCACTGTGTTGGCTGAGAACCTGAATGATTTGCAGTGAACAGTTGCTAAAAAGGCAGCAACTATTAAGAAATAAATCCAAGCGAGGGACTGTTTTTCTCACCAAGACACCAAGCATATTCTAGAATTGATATGTGTTGAGTCTCCAAGGTCCTTACACCATTTATTAAAGAAATACAGATCCTTCCAATACAGACCACAATCTGATTTTAATAAAATGACATCAAGGTGAAAAGTCTTTCTTAAATGATGTTGAATGATATTGTTACCTCAAGAAAGCATACTACAGGAATGCAAAGAGGAACTTAAAATCTTTTTTAAAATAAACAGAACACCAGGAATGTCAGAGACAACCATCTGGGAGAAAAGTAAACCCTATATCAGAGGAATTTTTATAAAGCTTAAGGCAAAACAGAAAAAAGAATAGACAAAAAGCACAGCTGGAGGGAAAAGTAAAAGAACAAATTCATAAATTCAATCCAAAGAGACAAATGTTGCAAGAATCTATTCAACAATTTGTCAAACGACAATTAGAATTACTGGAAACAGAAGATGATAAAAATTGTTAAACAAAAATAAACCAGGGAAATTCTTGGCATACCAGATCAGAAAAAAAGAAAGATGGACAATGCAGCAGCACAGGCAGTTATGGGCGCCTCTAGGACTGTGCATGTAACACTTCTGCTGCGCGAGCTGCATTGGATGCCAGTCTGTTTCCAGGTCCAATTCAAAGTGTTGGTTATGACCTTTAAAGCCCTTTATGGCATAGCCCCAGGTGACTTGAGGACGTCTCATTCCCATTACATTGATTCATCCCACCCAGTGCAGCAGGAAGGGTATATTATGGACCCCATCGCCTAGAGAGTTTTGATTGGCAGGGTCCAAGAGGAGAGCCTTTTCTGCTGTTGCTCCCACTCTCTTGCACCCTGAGGTGAGATTGGCCCCCTACTCTGTTGGCCTTCTGAAAGGGCGTTAAGACCTGGCTCTGCCGACTTGCATGGTGATCCAACGGGGGTTCGCAGCACTGGGGATGGCTGGTAGCCTGAGGATGCTTTCTCCACCTTTTCAATTTGCACTGTAATTTTAACTTTTTAGCTTATTTTTAACCTTTTGTAGTTTTTAACTTACATATTTTTTCTAGGATTTTATAGTTTTTTTATCTGTAACACTGCCTACAGATGGGTGGCATATATAAATTTGAAAAATAAATAAAATAAATATCAGCAATAAAGAAAGGAAACAAACTGTAATATACGATACTGGAAATTATGGATGAACTTGCAGAATTTTTTAAGAAACTATATTCTAAGTCTAATATCAACAAAACAGGTCTGAATAAATACAGCAAAAATCTAATATTTAAAGAATGTAATGAACACAAATATTAAGTAAATCCATAACTATTCAAGAAACTAAAGAAGCAATTTAAAAAATTAAAATCAGAAAGGCGCCTAGTTCAGATGGGCTGACAGCACAATATTATAAAGAACTGAAAGAAGAATTGTTGGAACCATTGACAAAACAGTGCATGAAATCAAACAGAGGCAATATCACAAACATGGGAAGGTTCATATATAACCCTGATTCATAAAAAAGGGAATGGTCTGAAGAAATCTCAGTCTTATAGATCAATTTCCTTAATGAATGTTGATTACAAAATGCTTATCACAATATTATCTGAAAGTTTAAGAAAATACGTCCCAGACATAATGCATACAGATCAAACAGGTTACATTCCCAAGAGGAAAATGAAGGAAAATAGCAGATTCGTAATAAATACACTAGAATGCATTAATAACAAGCAAAATATTGGCTATAATTTTCCAGATGCAGAAAAGCCTTTGATAACTTGGAATGGCCACTTTTACTAGCAGTATTAAATAAAATAACTCCTGGAGAAGGAGTTCAAAATTTGGGTAGAAGGTATATACCAGAGGCAAATGGCAAAGATCACAGCTAATGGAGCACTTTCTGCAAGTTTTTCAATAAGTAAAGGCAATAAGGAGGTCCAGTCTCTCTCTTATTCTTTGTAAGGTCTCACCAGTAGCCTAACCTTCAACCTATTTTGGGAATAGTTACAGCAAGAAAAGTGTAATTACATGTGCAGATTTGGTACATTCAGATTCCAGAAAGAGATTAAAATCACAGTGAGAATTTTAAAATGAGGGTAGGAATCCCCAATGGTTGATGTATTTATAAACTGCCAGAAGAATAGAAAGTGATCTTGGAAAAGAAGGAAGCATTTTAAGAAAGGTGACAGAATTTGAAGAACTCATACAGAATCAAGACCATGTACAAACTGTTATTAAAATATGATAGGAAGACAGAACAAGTCACACTTTGTATGATAAAGTAGATACAAAATTTTAAAGAAGCAATAACCATAATATCTCCCAATAACAATGGGAGATATTATAGAAAAAAATAAATAACATTCACATCAAGTTATAACCTAAAGGGAAATTGGTACAAAATGTTATATAGATGGTACATAAGTCCTTCAATCATTTCAAAAATAGTCAATTTATATAATAAAAATGTTGGAAATGTTATAATAAAGAAGGAATGTGCTATCGTATGGTGATTATAAAAAAAATCTTGAAAGTATTGGAAAGAAATACATTGTATTATTCAAAAAAATTAAAACTTGAACTGAAGCCTCAAATATTTTATCTAGGATTTGTTTCAGAACATATAAACAAGAAACATCATAATTTATTAAGATACATGTTGACAGCTGGAAGGACAAAGCTGTCACAACATTTGAAAAGAGATGCTTTGCCAATGACATTAGACTGAGAAATCAAACTTGGAGAATACACAGCAACAACAAAATTAATAGCATACATACACTATAGAAGTTTAACCAAATTCAAGCAAGAATTTATATATCATATATTGCATAACAAGGCAAACTTAGACATTTAGAGTATAGTTTCTAATGGAAAAGAAAATTTGAGATAGAAGAAAGAATTCAAATGGAAATCAGAAACATTGCCTAATATATTGATTGCAATAAATAGCTGGAGTATAAGAGGAGGGAAGAGAATAATTTAAAAATAACTGGTTTTCAATAATGTTTTGTGATCTTTACTTTTATATTTTTAATATATTTTTTCTTTTTCCTCTTTGGAGGAAAAAGTAAATTTTTAATTAAAAAAATTCATCACAATTTATAATTTCATAATTTTACTGTATGATCTATATTACTTGTTATTCCTGATATTTGTATTCTGCGTAGAGTTTAATAGTGATTCTTGGAATCAAAGATATTCAGCTATCTTTAATTACTTACAAATATGGAAAAATAATAGCTTCATCTTGTAAATTTACCTGATTCTATTTTTATACTTTTTCTGCTGCTTCTTTCTTGTTTATATAATTCAAAAGAAAAAACTGTCAATTTTAGGAAAGTAGTACTGAAAAACTACCCCTATTAAATACATTAGAAAGGAGGCCAAAGTGATGGTAGGAATAGGATTAAAATATGTCCAATTGCTGCACAATTGTTCTGACCAATTATGTGCATTTATGGAGCCCCTACAGAAATACTAAACTGGGCCCAAATTTTATCTCATCAAAACATAGAGAAGGTACTGCAAGCCTATACATATTTATATATCAGCAAGTTGTATTATGCTTATTTTTAGGTAAATAAGAGGACTACAGCCTCAAAATCACGTCATGATTTTTATTGTATTTCCCCATTGTCATCTGCTCCTTCTGCATTTATAAAGGCATTATATTTTTCAGGTCTTTCCAACAACTTATATTTCTTCTGTGAAGAATTTAAACTACTCCTCAATGCCAGAAAAACAGATGTTAATTAATCTTCAGCTGGTTTTCATTATCAACAAATCTTCATGAAGACTTATTTAAGGGTGCTGCTTATGCTCAATATTTATATTCTTGTTTGCAAGGATTTCTAACTACCAACTGCAACTTTTCCATAAGAAAGCAAGAAGAAACAGAAGCTAGTTATATAAAAACCAAGAACCATACTGAGCTGATGCTCTCCATATGCATGTCTCTTTGAAGCAGCAAGGCAAAAATATTTTACAAAGAAGCAAAATTGCTTTGAATTAATGTATTTATTATTCAGTGGGCATTCTTAAAATGTATTCAAAACAGTCATTTTTTAAAAATCCTACAGTCACGCTTCTAAAAGCTTATATCTGAAGCTGGGTACCATAGTATTTTGTCATTAGTTTACCCTCTGAACTGCCATTATAATTACTGGCATATTGTGCAAGACAGAGCAAAAATGTCTTAATTCTAGATGTCATGATATAATACAAGAAGTCACTGTAGAGCATCCACCAGAACTTCATCAGTGATATCAACTTCATATATTAGTGATATATTGCAGGTGAGGGAAAGAGCAGGAGAACCTTCTCAATGGACAAGGTAAAGCCATACATTCTAATATTAGCTGGCAGGCATTACAGGTAGTCCTCGACTTACAACCACAATTGGGACTGGAACTTCCATTGCTAAGTGAGGTGGTCGTTAAGTAAGTCACGCCTGATTTTACTACCTTTTTGCCATGGTTGTTAAGCAAAACACATGGACGTTAAGTGAATCTGGCTTCCCCCATTGACTTTGCTTGTCAGAAGCCCCTTGGGAAGGTCACAAATGGTAATCATGTGACTCCAGGACATTGCAACCATTGTAAATATTTGCCAGTTGCCAAGCACCCAAATTTTGATCCAGTGACCATGGGGACACTGCAACAATTATAAGTGCGAGGATTGGTCATAAGTCACTTTTCAGCACTGTCGTAACTTCAAAGAGTCATTAAATGAATGGTCATAAGTCAAGGGCTACCTGTACATTAATCTTTCTCCAATATGCGAAGTATCTCATGTAGGAAAATAGTCTCCCCTACCCCTCATTCTGAAATAATCTTTCATGATACTCTGGCATACATGTTGACAAGAAAGAAAGAGAAGAAAACTTTCAAACTCTGCTGAGGATTGGAAATACTGTTATCAAATGTCTCTTGATGTTCTGGCATCCATTGCCAAAGAAGAAAATGGAAAATATTTTTTTCCGTTCAACACACTAGGAAATTGTACTGCTAAATAGTTAAATTAATGATTTAAGAGAGTAGTTGGAGAAATTAGTATTTTTAAATGCAATAGATAATATATTTCCTTACTCATCCTTGAAGTAGCATTGTCTACTTTCTTAACAACCTATGTTCACTGTGAATATATCAGCATGACTTCACAAGAAAAAAATGTGCTATCTGCAGCACAATTTGTTTGCTAGAATTCAGTCAGTTCTGTTCATAGAATAATCCCTTCCACTCACATAATAGCCAGCCTGGATCCAGCCTAATAAATTTAGAGGAAAGCAAGTTATCTGAAAAGGGGGAGGAGCTCCTCAACTGTCCAGATTAACTTTAGTATTCCTGCAGAGTTAACAAATCTGCAAAGGAAAAGAAGTATGGCATTCTTGTTAAAGCAAAGTCTAATGTTTTCAACAAAGTAAACAAACACTTGATAAAATATTGAAGAAGTAAGGGTCTGGTTACACTCCTCCACAGCTATAAAGCAATCCTTTCTGTAATCTATTGCCCTAAATACCTATATACCTACATATTCTAGAAGAATATCTGTGCTAGTCTGTTGCACCAAAAAAGCAAGACAAAGATTCGTTACAAAATCAGGATCAACATTTAAACTTCTGAACACAAGTAAGATGAAAGACAGCTCACACACTGTAAGAAAAGACATTACTATTACAGGAACATAGCCTGAGATAGCCAGATCTTCCCACCTATAAGTCGTAATTCTTAAATCAAAATGCCAAAATCACTCTCTCATATGTAATATTTAGCTTCTAACTAATTGATTTAGGAATAATTACGTATACATAAAACAAAACTGGAGCTAAGTGAGAGGTATATATTACATCCACCAATTTAAAAAGGATAAAGTCCTTCAGTAGAGAACTTAATTGGGTTGTATAGAACAAAATAAATGTAGAGTTCTTTTCAGGGCCCTAAGCAGATGTGCTGCAGATTCAGAGAGAGAAAAAGTTGAGCGCCACAGCAAAACCTGCACTGCTGCCCTCCTAAAAAAACAGAGGAGTAAAAGTTTATTATCATTTATGATTACTAGGTGAACACCGACTACCTGTTATCTTCTGATTTATTTTTGTTCAAATTACTTGCTTGGTTCTCAAAATACTTCTCCATTTTTTCTTGAGACCAGCAATAGAAATGGGTTCACACTTAAAACTGTAGAAAACACTTCTGAAGGGTACCGTATAAGGCCGCAAAAATGTGGATGGCCATTAGAAGGCAGCAAAGAATTAGGGTTTTTTTGTTAATCTCTGCTGCTTCTAATGGTTGTCCAGATTTTTTGCAGCCCATATCTGATAATCTAATTACATCAACATTCCAACAACAGGTACATATGAACATTATGAATTGATCTGAATTACCTCTAAAAATCCCTTATTAGTATTAATTTTCAAAGATAATACAGTAAGCCTGAAATCAACAAGCAAAACATTTTTCAATTCAATTAAAATTCAAATGGCCTATGCCTGCACTAAAACACAAGTGTTCAATCTAGACCTAGAACATATGTGTTAAGTCCAGACACAGACCTAGAAAATATATGTTCTGGGCACAGGTATTCTGGGCTGGCAGCAGCAGTGTCCCCAGCAAACTGCAATGACATCATTAAATACTTGGTACCTGATATCTGATGCAAGTATCAAATAAAAAAATATTATAAAGGCCACCAAAAAAACCAAACAAACCAAAGCCAACAACAGCCAAGTAAAAGAGGCAGTCAAGTAATTACTAGAGGAGGAAAAGTCTTCAGGATGCATCATCTGTCCCATTCATGATGCTAGGAAACAGAACTTGGTGATACTGTAATGACTTAAAGTTTTTTGTCCACATGATAATCACCTGATTGCCTTGGCATTATTATTTAAAAGGGAGAAAAGTTCTCTTAAAACTGAAATGATGACAATTGATTAACAGCACTTGTTACGATCCTACTATGCAAACTCCGTACTTTTAATTCAATTAATGTGTTATGGGTCTACCATTTAACTGCTATTAGCTATTATAACAGGAGTGGGGAAACCTCCATAATACAGCATGTATTACAGCCAGTAAAGGCACAGAGAGAGGCCCTGCCCTTTTCCTCCAACCTAACTCCAAAAATGCTATGCTATCTCATTATACCAGAGGAAAAAGAACAATCACCCCCACTTTCCCTTGTATGGAGAAAGCCACTCCATACAAATACTGTAGAGGCAGAAATATTGTCTTTCTATCTCTTCCTGCATGGTTCACTCTTGTTGCACACTGGAAAAGTTGGTGTGATTATTCTCCATACAGAAAGAACTGAGGAGACTAGACATTGGCCTAAGTGACAAGGACTTTCATTGGGAGCCCCATCTCTTATGTTACCCAGATCACTGGGGATGGAGAGGAGATAATCTGGTTAATGGTCCAGATTAAACCCTCATCCTCATTCCCATATTAGAGCAATCAGGAGGTTCCCAAAATATAAATTGCTATGGCCATGCTATATATCTCCAAAAATGGACCTGCCATGGTTAAAGAAAACTTTATGTCATCAAAGCCACCTAGTTTCTTGCAACAAACTGGATTAAGAAACTAAAAAATGTCACCTTTCTTACTTTCCAGTGTATAAGACTAGATATCTTGTATTTGTCTGCAATAAAAAGAATTTCTATTTATAGTAGGTAAAATATATGTAAAATATAATATTGTATACCCATCATATTTAGCATCTTAAACTGCCAAGACGTGTTGCTATTATATACTGAAAATGCATGTTAAATATTACAGAGCTTTTCTTTTACTGTGTGCTGTTTCACAGCTGTGGTTCTTAAGAAGGTGTTTCAATAATACATATTAAGAAAAGATCACATGAAAAGCAGAGATACCCATGTTGGCAAAAAGAAAATTCCAAATCCATATTAGGGCATTAATTTTATTAGTACAATTCACGAAAATGCACTTTTAAGGTCTTGCAGTTTAAAAGTGGCATTTAACACTGAGAACATGCTATAAAAAAGGAATAACAGCTCTGAAACTGTTTCAAGTCTCACTGAACAAAATATAGTAGCCATGTTGCTAGTCAACTGACTGAGACTTTCACAGATGCTCAGACATCCCTGATAAACAACCACAAGGAAGAGATATTCTTTTTCTCAAGCAAAAAGATATACCCCAACTTCTCCCTCCTTCCTAGAAATAGGAAAATTGAGAGTCCTTTTAAAATGAGGCAGAAGTTACTAGCCAGTCTTCCCAAATAGTCTCAGGTAAATTGCTACCATCTCCAAGAAACTGAGAAGTCCAGGTAAACTGGAACAGTGGGAAAATCTGTTTCTAAAGGATTCTTCTTCTATAGGAACGGATAAAAATGTGAAGCTAGGACTTTGTGCTAATCTGTTTTCTTTGTAGGAGTAATTATCTTTTTTTCTCTATATAAATTTCACAACTGGGAAATTAATCCTAGCCTGCACCTATCCTTTCAAGCTGTTTGCATGAAGTTATACAAGAACCCTCTTGTAACTGGAATTGTCTTATTATTGGGATTTCTTCTGAGGTTCCAGCTGAAAAAGAGCCATTTGTAGCCAACCAGTAACATCTTGTGGTCTAACTAGAGCATTGTTTTTGTTTTGTAATTCTCTTTTAAGTTGCTATTCCTCATTGGAACAGGTTTATTGTTTATCTGTCCCAAGACTGACTATATTTAATATCTTCCTTTTTAACAAAATTTGATTATATTTATCTCTTGTGAGATTGGTCTAGCTCCCAAGCAGAAGAGGGAAGAAGTACTGATATCTCTACAGCTAGTCCCCAACTTACAGCCATTCATTTAGCAACTGTTTGAAGTTACGTTGGCGCTGAAAAAAGTTATTTACGACTGGTCCTTGCACTTACGACCACTGCAGCATGATCAAAATTCAGGCATTTGGCAACCAGCATGTATTTACGACAGTTACAGTGCCCCAGGGTCACGTGATCGCCATTTGTGACCTTTCCAGCTGGCTTCCAAGAAGCAATATCAATGGGGAACTGCATGATTCGCTTAACAACTGTGTGATGTGCTTAATGAGCACGATTCACTTAATGACCACCGCAAAAAATGTTGTAAAATCGGGTGCAGTCACGTGATGCCTCACTTAACGACTGTACTGCTTAACAACAAAGTTTCCAGTCCCTACTGTGGTTGTAAGTCGAGGACTACTTGAAGTGATATGCTTAGATACCAAATGGTCAGGAGCTGAAACTACAGAAATTATTTCCTTTGTTTCACATTTTACCTTTTAATTGCCAGTAAGGCACCACAGATACTTGCAGCCCTCTCTAAAACAAACCAGGGTTGGGAGAGAACACCAAGTGAGGTATCCCCTGGAAGATAGATGGTGACAACTGTAACTACCAAGCAGTACACAAAGGCAGGAGACAGGAACAGGGTGTGCTTCTGAGAAAGGAGTTTTCAATCCTCCTCAGACATGCCATTACAAGGTGTAAAATGCTACTAGATGTAATCCCTTTTAAAATAACTTTACCTTAGTATTTGTTTTCATGTAAAACATCACATATATCACAGTGTCACTGATTCACTAAAAATGTTTGACATTAGCTCTAAAAATGCCTTGCTAACTGTTAAAACAATCTATTGATTACTTAATCCTTTCACAAGATTGTACTGCTTTAAAATAATAATAGCAAAAAAAAAAAAAAAAAAGCAAAGATATATGTGAATTTCCAGCACAACAGAGAGATGAGATTATGAATAACCTTGAATTAAGTGGGAAAGCACAGAGACATTAACAAAGACCTGACTACATACTGGCTTCAATGAAATAATAACATCGATGGTCATTCCAGTCTGATGTTTCAATTCAACAGGTCATACATGTAAGGTTATGATTCAGGCAACATATCACCAAAACATATAGGGAGACAAAACCAAGATGTAATCAAATTCAGGATCTAAATGTATGCTAAAGGAAAAATACAGTCTGCTCTCTAATATGGGTACCTAAAAATATTTTATCTCAAATGCCCAGATAGAATTTTACTAAGCCTCATATAGATCGTAATCTTATTTCTCCCAAACTCTCAAATCTGCCAGTTACAGAGGTATTTTAATAAACAGAAATCATTTCCGATTCATACTCTGTAATAAAAAGGCTCATTGCTTTAGATGTGATCGACTCTTTAGATACCATGTTTGGGGGGGGGGGGAAAGGATATCAAAGGACTTTTATTGTATGCGTTGGTAAACCTGCGATTTAAAAAACGTTCGGTTTTTATTAAAGTTACAAATAAAAATGCATCCAATTTTGGAAAAGAAGCATCTTCCTAAAAAGGTATGAAAGCATGATTTTTCCTCTAGCATGAATACAGCTCCACTAAGTCTTCTGAGGATGCAACCTAAAGGGTAGACCTTAATGACATCATGCAGAAACAAAACAGAAAACATATTCCAGAAAGGAATATCTTGAAAGAAAAAATATTTTCACTTAATTCTTTCTTATTCGCTTGAGATTTATATATTGGAAAAACAATGTTTTCCTATAAATAAAGGTCATATAGGAGAAGTATTACTCACAAGATAATTTGAAACTCTCTATCAGAACTAAATAGTTCTAAAAACAGAACTTTACATAAAAGGCATGAAACATCCTGAAAACCACTGCAAAGTGCTGCTATATAAGCCACGTGATAATCAAACAGATGTTAATCCTAGAAGTTGTAAAACCAAAACGAATGGAAGTACAATACTGATATTCCAATTAAATATTGCCGTGGGCAAGTAATGGAACAATGCACTAAAGCATACAAGACTGGGTTCAATTCCTACTAAAGTCTTTAGCAGTGCAAAATAGGTTCATTAAAAAATAAAACTTTCTGAATTCAATGGTAATTACTCCCAGGAAACCATGCATATAGAACTGTAACTTACTCAAAAAAGTTGTAATCCGTTACATGTACATGAATATCAATAAGAGTTACATCTAAGTAACTTTAAACTTTAAACTTTAAAGGACTTTAGTATAAATGACTTTTTAAAAATCATTAATTCTTAGCTTCAGAACATAGGAATGCTGACGTATCTGAATGTGTTCTGATGATCAGCAAAATATTTCTTCAAGGAAATTACATAAAATAATTAACAGAGATTGAAATGAACAACAGATCAATCCAATGCATTCTTACTAAAAAGTACAATGATCAATGAGTTTTAGGCCCAGATGCACGTTTATAGGATTGTGACCTAATCATATATATATAGTACTCTTCAGATTCATGTCCATAGGATTGCGACCTAATCATACATATAATACTATTCAGTGATAAATCATAATTGACCTAAGATCTCAACAATTCTGAACTCCTAAAATTCAGACAATCAAAAATTATTAGCAATACAGTTGAATCCAATGCTGCCCTATTAGATGTCTACTAGAAGAGCATTTGTAAATCTGCCCCAGAGAGGGAACTGTTTTCTTCTGCTGATGCAAGCATGCTATTGAATTCATCTTTTGATCTTAAGTCATATTTAAATCTGATAAAAATCAGTAAAAATTAATAAGATATCACAAACTTCATTTGCTTGGGATACATTACCTACAGCCTGATCCAAAACACACAGTATCATAGATTACCCCTTAGCAACTTTAATGTCTCTCTTTTACAGACTGAAAACAGGTAGAATTTTTGTCTTTTATAAAGCACCTACTTCAATTATTGTCAGCACTTATATCCATAAGTTTTTAATTCTTGACACACAAGATTCTATACAAACAAGCAAATACACTTCTATTAAAATATGCCACAAAAGTAAGGTATAAAAGTTAAAGCCAAACATAGCAGAACAAGATCAAAATGTTCCTGTTCATAAAGAGTTGAGTAAGTTCAGCAAAACTCTTAATATTGCTCAATATAATTAGCAGGCTCCTGATCAAAAAGAAAGGGATCAGTATATTACTACACATAAAATTTCCTGTGATTGTAATAATGTTTGCCACACAGCTAAGAAAAGGAATTTGATGTTAACATTTTGTTAAAATTTCAGTGATGTTGTATCTGACCTTCACAGGGCAGCTCCTGGTCCTAAATATATTCCACATAGCATGTGATTTATGCAGGTTCTTTTATGTGTTAGGAAATACATCTATGAGTACAACCTTCTACATACTATTGTATGATATATTTCACCCATCTTCTTTAAATCAGCTTGAGGTCTATTAAATATGATTTCATTTGCACATAGCAAAATAGAAGTAATTTAAAAAGATCAACTAGAAGCAAATATTAACAAATTGTGACATCATTATTAACTTAAAACAGAACCAGGCAATGTGCACCTGTGGACACTTCCACCTGTGCCTATAATATGCTTTGCTGGTGCATATGATTTACTTTATTCTTAATTTTTTTCTCAGATCTCCAGACATTCTTTCAAGAGAAACATCAGACTCCAATTACCTTCCATATTTATCTCCCAATCTGCCTGTAGGTCTTGATGGACCCAAGATATGTTATTAGTAAATGAAGATCCTGGAGTCCAGTACTCCATTTTCAACTGCCAGAGAATGGAAAAATAAAAAAAGAAACAAGTAACCTCACTGCCACTGATTACATAAAGAAGGGGTGAGCTTGCAGATGATAATAAATGAAGAGATGGAAATGATTTCAAGAAGAACTGGAGTTAATAGTAAGAAAAGGAAGTGGGAAAACAAAGGTTAACATTATATGAGCAACAGAGGGCAAAGGGAGGAGTTAGATGGTTAGTGAGGCAGCCTAAAGGAAAAGGAATAGAGTCTCTGTATGTGTTGGGGGGTGGATCATGTGTGAGAGCACAGACTAAGAGAACTCGAGGAATAACCCTGAAAGACAGAACTGTGGGTTTAAAATTATTATTTAGTTTGCACTGAAGTTTTCTTTACATACTGTAATCAGTTTGCCTTTCTATGAAATAGGTACTTTCTGCGAAATGGATACACAGCCATTTGTGATACCAATGGTATTTTCTGAAAATTCCAAATATGTCCAATAATTCAAAAAGGATGAAGACCCTAGAACTAAAATTATTCATATAAGCTATGGTCAAAATATTTATAAAAGCCATATACAAATGATATTAAGCCTGAAATTTTGTACACACATTCATGGAATTCAAAGCTACTGAATTCAGAGAGACTTATTTCCCAACTGATTTATAAATATTACATAGAAACCCATAAAGAATCCCAGTTCTTACACAGAAGCATGCTGTAAGACAGGGCAAACAACCCAATGTTCTCCATATGTTTTAGACTACAGCTCCTATTATTCTTTGCCATTGGCCATGCTGCTGGAAATGGTGGAAGTTGAAATTCAAAAAGCTGCTTTCTATATATTTAAATCCCAGTAGTGATTCCATAACAAGTTGCTGATTATTGCTTGAAGAGCTAAAATTATGGGAGAATTATAGCACATTACCATAAAATATACCACCAAACAGAAAAATACATTCTATATATTAAGATAAATATTAGATAAAGGTGAGGGGGGGGGGTTAAGTGCAAAAGGCACCAAAGTTCTTTTCTAACCTTCCATCCAAACCCTTTCTTTTAACATCTTTTGTTTATCACAGTAGATATGAGCCCTTGGAATGTAGGCAGGTCTTTTTATCATCTTAGTATTTTATTTTCTCTCTAGTGGAATTAATTATAGAAGTTTGCAGACAGTCAAAATGAACCAGATATATGAAAGACAGAAATCTTTTTAGGTATTTAAAAAAAAAAAACTCTGCCTCTGGCATTGTCTTGTTCTTTCATCTCTTTGTGAGGACAAAGGTAGGTACATTACTGCCAAGCGAAATAGCTTCTTTCATTAGCATTATTCTTGTTTCTTCGATTATTCTTGTCTCTTGGATTATCGGATACAAAGAATAAACAGTCTTAAGCTTTATTATTGTCGTGGTTGCTCTACTACAGTATCGGAGCAGGGCTCGCCAATTCCAGAGCTTAAGTCCTTCCACAAAAGAACATAAAGCAGAGAAGCCGGGAGAAAGGGAAACAGGAAGGAAGGGGGAAAAAGGAGGGAGGGAAAGAGATCATGGTTAGAATATGGCAGTGGTGGAATTTGAAATTTACCTGAAAATCAGCCAGTATCATTTCTCTATCCATGTTGGACGCCAATGCAGCCGGGAGCGTCCCCTCCTCCTGCCTGAACTGTACACCTGGAGGCTGCTGCTGGCAAGAACGGGGCTCAAGGGAGTGGGGGGGTGGGGGGTAAGAGAAAGGAGACTACGATCTCATCTAAACTCCAAACTTAGGTCAATCCCTCAGTCTGCTCCCGGAATGCTTTCCCTCTCCCCAAACCCGCTGTCCCGACCACTAGAGGGGCGGAGAAGGGAACTGGAATCTGAAGAGTGCAAGGCAGCAACCAACCCTGCCTTTAAACAAGGCGAAGACGCTCTAAACCAGCTTCCTCCTTGCCTTGCAAGCGGCTGTCGCACATTTTGCCTGTCATTGAGGTCGCAAAGAGACGCTTTCCGGCTGCCACGTGACTGGCCCTCCTGTCAAATGCTGGCCACCGATGAAGCCAGGAAAAAGAGGGAGCGGAGGGAGGGAGGCAGGGAAGCGCATCGGGCTATTATGTAAGAGGGCCGATTCGGGGGCGGAAGGGGTGCAGAGAAGAGAAGGAGCGGAGGGGGGGTTCCCCCCAGCCTTTTTCTGTGGAAAGAAGAAAGGGTGCGGATGGCGGGGCTGCAAAGGTCCTTCAGCAAATACTGTACCGGCTCTTGAATGAGGCATGGGAGACACGGAAAGGAGGGACGGTGCCTGGCTTTTATGAAACTGTCGTAAATGCGCTTGCTTTGGCCGTTTGGGTTGTCTGCCCCACGCCGCGGTGTTAACAGGTCCTCCTCGGCAGAGGGAGCCTTGGAAGGGGACCGAATGATTGCGGTTACTCCAAATATTGCATATCTCTCGGAAGGAAGGGCCGCGATCCTGTTCCTTAAGAGGGTGGTTGTTATGCACACAGTGGAATTTACCTCCAAGTAAACATAGCTTACAAATTCAGTGGGGATTATCTCAAAGTAAGTAAAATAGGGGTCTCTTGGGTATAAGTTAAATCTACTCACCAATCGCTTAATTAAATGTATTTGTTCATTTATTTATTTATTAAATTTATATAGCTGCCCATCACACAAAACAAGTGACTGGGCAGCGTACAACCAGGCTGTAACAACAGTTAATAAATACATACAACAAGGCTGTAACAACAGTTAATAAATACCTAAAGCAATTATCATTATTATTATTTTTAAAAAATTAAAAACTATTAAAAAAAAAGCTAAGAAGACGTGGGTGAAGGTTAATAATATACTGAATATACTGAATGCTGTAAGGTAGGTCTTTATTCTGGGTGGATTTATAGGGTCAATTGTCAGCTAGAGCCTAGAGATGCAACCAATGGCAAATCGATCTGCTGAATTTGCACACATTGTGCGGCTTTTAAACAGCAGCCTTATCTGGGATATGGTGAAGCAACAATTCCAACTAGAACAGAGCTGCAAACATCTGGCCAACCACTAGGTGGCCAGAAAGAGAAAATGAAAAACCTGGAAACATTTACTGCCATCTACTGGCCATCCAGCAATTTGCCCCCAAATCTAGTAACTATAAAAATGCCAGTTTTCTGCAGTTCGCTGTTGGGAGAAAGCTAGGGTAAGCCCATTGCTGTAAATGAACTATTGCTTCTATTGATCATGCTAAGCCAATGGTTATCAGTATTGTTCCAGATATTATAAATGATTGGCATCCATTACCTATGATTAAAGGTGGACTACTTAATTTCATATTGAGGGAGGCATTCAGATCTACAGTGCATTGGTTATGAAATGCAATACAAGAGAAAGCAACCTGATGCTCTTCAAATGTTTGGAATAACTACTACCATACTGTTAATGGTAATTACATTTAAATTGAAAACATCTGTAAAGCTCAAGTTGGCTATGTCTGTACTAATAGAAAGTTGTAGAATGTCAGCTTGCAATGAAATGATGGCAAGCCTTCTTAAGAACTTTGCTGCGGAAACTGAGGATAATGAAAAAAAATAACTTAGCAGCAATACCTTGGGAGAATGATTACTTAAAAATTTGAAATGATCCTACATTGGCCTGAAGTTTTGAGTTCGAATAAAATGTAAAACTTTAGATCACTTAAATAGTAGCAAAAGTCAATGAGTATAGAATCCAAGTAAAGTAGAGAATTGAATGAGACCACATTTGAAAAGGGCACAGATGAGACCTGCCTAATGAGAAAGAATGAAGGTACTGTATAGCAGGATGGTTAAGTTTTTCATGTCTGGAAGCTGCATTTAAAAAAACAACAACATGAATTGCAGTAGGCAGGGCCATGACACAGTGAGGTCACACAAATGGACAGGTCTGGGGTTGTAATGTGAGCTTTGTGATGGGTGGAGTTTCTTTTGGTTTATTTAGGTTAAGTTTTTAAAGACTTACATGCTTGTTTGTTTTTTATTAATAAATAGCATCTCTGTAATAATAGGGTTTACCTCTAAGTTTCAGCAGTGTGAGCTCTGGAGAGCCTCACTTGGTCATAGCCCAAGGATTGCTCACCCCTTAATTTAAATCAGACCAACTCTGTATAGAAGATTTTTTCTACTTCTATTTACCTTTTCTATTTAAGTCCAGTACCAGAGGTTAAAAAAAAGTGTATATCTGAAGTTTGTATGTGTCAGCAACTCCTTCAGCTCAAACATGCATGCCTAGTATGGCTTTTATGTTTCAACTGATAACAAAACTTAATTCTGTGGCAGTTCTCAGAAGGCAAATTCAAATCAGATTTGAAGTAGCTATGCTGGTCTATGACCATAATAAAGGATTGATTTGAAGTAGCTTTAATATTAAACTGTGGCTGTGTCCCCACTTAACCATGGTATAAACATTTTTTGGCAATAACTTCTTTCTGCTATAGTACCATGATGTTATTTTTATCTCATTCTTAGCCTATGATTGAGACAGGTTTAAATTGTCCTTGGCTGTACAGATGTTAAAGTAGTATTTGTCCCTTTATAAGTCATTAGCATCCAATGACAACTGCGAAGTTTTGCTGCCCACTGAGTTGATATAGTCAAGTCCCAGTAGCATGTGGGGTCATAGAGGTGCTTACTGGCCATTTCATATCATGCAGGCCCCCTTATCTCTGGTCAGCTTCATCTGCTGCCATTCTGCTGTTGCCTCCTTAATGAGCTGCTCACCTCATCACTGTGCCAGTAGTCTATAAGAACTGTATAACAGTGCTAGACTGCTCAACTAGCAGTACTGTAAGCACCTTAATTCTATGGCCCTTACTGGTTTAGCACAAGGCTGAAATAATGGAGTGGCAGGACCAATGTTCCCCACATTACCTGTGAACAAAACACAGAGGAATCTGAAAGAGAAAAAAATTAAATGTTGTTAAACTGCATTTTTTTCTGTTTCATGCAAAAAGTCTATAAAGGGTTTCCAGTCAGCCATAAATGTGGCTATTGTCTTTCCTCTAATTAATGGAGAGAATTTTGTAAACATTTTGGAGAGAATTTTATAAAATGGGTGAAATTGATTTATATTTCACAGGCAGCACAAATAATTGTTAATGGAGATTTAACTAAACCATGTGAGATACAAAAAGGAACAAGACAAGGTTGCTCACTGCCTCCTCTTTTGTTTATTTTAGTCCTTGAAATATTGAATTGAGATATAAGGCAAGATGAGAAGATTGTAGGCATAAAGATTAAAAAAAGAGTCATACAAGTTAACAGCTTTTGCAGATGACTTAGTTTTGGTTTAGGCAGACCCCTTAAAGGGAATTGAATTTTTAATAGTAAATTAAATGAATTTGGGCTCTTAGCAGGTTTCAAGATTAATAAACAGAAGACAAAGATATTAACAAAAAACATGAAGATAGAAGATCAAACAACTGATGAATAAAACAAGTTTTAAGATTGAGAAGAAGGTAAACTACTTGGGTGTAACTATGGCAAATATGAATTATATGTTATTTCAAAATAACTATGTTAAGACATGAAATTAAGTTTTAAAAGATACAGGGTTAAGGTGGGACAAACTGCAATTGTAACTATTGGATAGAATCTCTGTGATTAAGATGAATGTTTTACCTAGAACGTTATTTTTGTTTCAGACAATACCTGTTTTGACAACTGATGTATCATTTAAACAATGACAGAAGGATATATCTAAATTTGTATGGCAGGGGAACCCCCCCCCCCCGGGAATCAAATATAAGGTACAACAAGTTGCAAAACAAAGAGGAGGATTGGGTCTACCAGATTTGAAATTATACTTTGCTGCCTGTTGTTTAGTTTGGGTGAAACAGTGGGGGTTATTAAGAAACAGAAGGCTATTGGAGTTAGGAGAACACGATTTGAGATTGGGATGACATGGATATCTGTGGTATGACAAAGCTAAGGTTAATTCAGAAATCATTATGTTAGACGAGCCATCCTTAGAGTATGGAATAAATATAAATTTAGGTTCTGCCTGAAAACACCTCTGTGGCTTTCAGCACAAGAAGCATTTTATAGATGAGAAATGATAACATAAATAGTTAACTTCTCATAATGTACTAGAATTCTTTCAAGGGGGTTATAAAATGAAATCAAGAGAAGATTTGACTACAGAAGGGTATACTTGTCAATGGTTTTCTTATGTACAATTATCAGAAAGGTTTAAAGTGGATAAAAGATTTTATGGTTTTTAACAAAGTAAGGCTGAGTTTGAAATAGAATTATGTACTAATGATGAACGTGCTATTGCTAAAATTATAAACTTTTGCTGAAATATGAGACAGGAAGAGCAAGTGAAAGAATGTATGATAAAATGGGCTAAAACTTTGGCTAGAATATACAAATGGATCAATGGGAAAATAAGTGGTTGAAAGGATTAAAATTTACATTATGCTCTAGCCTTAAATAGAATTTTTATAAAATGATGTATCATTGGTATTTGTCACCAGAGAAATTGTCAAGTACATATAAAGGTATTTTGAATTTTTGCTGGAAATGTGAAAAACATGAAAGGACATTTTATCATGTTTGGTGGAGATGTAAAAAAGCCAAAATATTTTGGGTACAAATATGTGCATTAATTCAGAAGATTTTAAAGGTTAAAGTACATGGATAGGCAACTAGAAAAAAGTCATGGAACTTTTGTTTTTATATATGACAACTGCAGCGAGACTATTATATGCTCATAAGTGGAAGGCTCGGCACTACCCACAATGGAGGAATGGTTGATGAAGATGATGGAACTTGCAGAGATGGCTAAATTAATATCCTTAATGAAAGGGAAAGAAATCTAAATAAAAAGGCTGCCTGTGACTCTGCTCCCTTTATGACTCTGATTTGGTTTTTGCTTTGTTTGTTTTCAGTTTGGGTTAACACAGAGTAGGAAGGTCAAAAGAAGGAACCTAGCAGTACACAGACTCTTGCAGTCAGATTCACCTTATTCCTGCTGCGGTGCCATGATTGCAGATGTATTGACCAAAGAGGGCAGTAAAGCTGGAAGATTCAACCAATTGCTTTGTCTATCAAGCACTGTATTTGCATAATCAGGACAGCATGTGTTGAAACGGAGGCAGTTGAACAGAATAGGGCTCAGCAATGAGAGCAGCAAATTTCATGCTGGTATAGTTTTCTGCAACTCAAGCATGGGCAGATAGCACTTAAGACTGAAGAAAGATAGAGAAATAGGAAAAAGGGAAAAAAAATGCCAGAAGAGCTTAGTATGAATCATGATTCAAGCCCACAGCTTATTTTTCAATTAAGATTTCACCTATGGAGCATATGATAAAATCATAAAAAATGATTCTCCATATGCATGGAGTAACATAAAATCTACCTTTATATTCTGGATATTGTCTAGCTTAATTATTGTCAATGTTGATTGGAGCAATGTATCATTAAATAATGATATAATTTGCTTTTATATAGTAGAGAAAGTACAAGGTAAAGAGGGATGTCCACAGCTACATCTACTGGCTTCAAAACTTCAGATGTGACTAGGCAATCCAAGCCAACCCCTTTTTAACATGCACTGTGGTCATTTTAAAAAGGGGTGTGGCTTTGCTCACCCTGTTGCACTATTTTGAAGCCTATGAGCAGCACTGCAGACAGCCCTGTAACAGTGCAACTCTAGATATGCTTCAGCCTAATACCTCTCACTTCCCAAATTATTTATTGGATTTGAAAGCTGCCTAATCAATAAATGACTCATTACAGGACTTATATTATGCCACAGTGTTCTTGTATTAGTAATCCTAATATCCAGGATTATTGTGCAAACTTGTGCATAATTATTCAGAAGTCCCACTGAGGAGTAGAGTCTTACGGCCATTAACAAACTAAACAATAGTGGTTCTCATGGTCCATTATATTATTTAGACTGATTGCCCTTTTTCATTAGAAGCCTTCCATTGTAAATCTCTCCTTCATATATGTGTGTTTGTGTGGGTGTGTGTATGTGTGCGTTCATGAAGAACTCACCATAAAGAAAATAGCTTGTCACTGACATTGGAAAGAGACATATAAACCTTTTTTTTTCTGTCCTCTAGCCTTTCCCTGGTGATAGCAGGAAAATACCTTTAGCTGGATAAAATGAGTCCTGCTGATTTCTGTGGAGCTTATTTTGTACAGGAATGTGCTGACATTGTTTTGTATCCTAGCCCTACATGCATCTATTTAAAAATAAATCCAATAAATGGGAAAATAAATGTGGATTACCTAAATTGATCTGGATGTATATATGTGGCTTAACTAATTTACCTATTGCATTAAAAGTGTCTCTGATATGCAGAAAAACAAGAGAGAGAGATGCCCTTAAGGGCTTTTGTAATTATGGCTATGATCTCAAACCACTCTAAACAATTTTTTTCTGGTTTGCTTCACCGAGGACAAGTATAAGTAGCATGCTTCTAGTATAATACCATAGGTAGTATAAACTGTATCTGGGTGATACAGATTATATTACCTGTGGTTTTCAATTACACTGACATTCTTCTGTATTTGTCTTGGTGTATTGATGAAGTTCTCCCTTGTTAAGTGAACTTGATTATCTTGCAAAGTTATTATACATCTTTTAGGTGATGATAAAGGCTTCCTATTATTTCATGCCTATTTCCTGACTGCTACCAGTGAGGCCTGGATTTACCTGCCAAGCAAGCTGAACCTGTCAAGCATAACAAGTCACACTCCCCTAAGTGTTTTGTTTACATAGTTATTATATTCATGCATGTATTGTTAAGCTATAACTAGAGTATAGCAAAGCATCACCAAGGCAAACAGAATCTCAGTTGTCAGTTTGCTTGACATCTAAACAACGTACCTGTTTCTGAATATCTATCTAAATATGGATGAATCCTTATGGAGGAAAAAAAATGGGGATATATGCACCCTTCTTTCCAAGGGAGCAAGTCTGGAATTTCTGGTGTTACATAAAGCAAGTAATTATGTTTTTCAGCTTCATATCCCGAGATACAGGTCTGATATCTTAAACTTAGAAATAAGAACTAGTACTTGGTGGGATGTTCACATCACTACAAAACTATGGTGAAAAGTCTAACCTTATAGAAATTTCCCTTCCAGTTCATTCCTAAAGGTAGAGAAGTTTTCTCAAAACTATTGTACTCTCTGTGTTGAAGCCACTAAAAATTAGTTTTACGTGATAGATTTCAGTGTGGGCAATCAAACCTTTTACATTCTGTTTTGTGGAATTGATTTAGAGCAGAGCTCTAGTGTTGGAATGATTCTCCACAAAATTGAGCTAAATGCGTAAGTGGCATACAAATATTACGGCTACATCACACATCAGCTCTTTGGATCTGGGCTTGGCAGCCTTACAAATAATAGAATGAAATGTCAATACCTGATTCATACCTTCACTCTGAAATGATGTCTTCAGCTTAAAATTATTATGATCTATCCATTTGTCATAGAGATCAATACTCTTTATGGAAGAAGAAAATATAAGGTGGTGGTGGCAGCAGATACTTTACAGGACTTTCTTACTGTTCTAATGGTACTCGACCTAAAATAGACTGGACATATCTGATGCAAGTCTCTTATTCCTTTTGTTAAGGACATTGTGTTGATTTATTCTTAAAAAGTCTATAATGTGTCTATCTAACTAATTGAATAACCCACATAACATGTTATGGGTTCACATAACATGTTATGACACAAACCACTGTTACCAGCAGCAGTAGTTAAATTCAGATAACATATCAAGCCAAAACTAAACAAACTATATATTATAATTTGGCACAAGGTATAAATCCATCCACTGATTCAAATATGTCTTTGATTTCCCTCCTGGTTTTTTTGTACCAACTCAGCATATTCAGAAACAGTGAAGTTAATGGGTGAGATGTAAAGTGTTTTTTTTAGTAACAGTGGGCAAAAATGTTTCAAATTTGAGAATTCTGAGCTCAAAATGCTCTGTTCCAATTTGAAACAGCTGTTCTGATCTTACTGGAAGCCTCCTAATGGAATTCAAGCTCACTTACATGGTGACTAGAATGGCATGGGAACATTTCCAATAAAGTCAAAACAACTCATTTCAAACACAAAACGCTTTGAATTTGAGATGTTTTGCATATCCCTACCTTTTTGTTCCCATTGTGAAATAGATTTTATGAAGCCATCTCTGCTGTGGTTACCAATATCTCTAAACAGTTTTATAAAAACTTTAAATATATATAAATAACCAGTTTGCTTCATAACCATGTCAGTCTATCTTCTGTGCAATCTATGCTGAAAAGAAACCCCAAAGCTCAAAAATAAATCAGTCACTAGCTGATTCTGAGAAGAATTACAAAATGCTGCAATCAGATTTGTGTCAGTATTTTCATTCCTGATGCTTTTATCAAGAGTGTATGCAAACCCATTTGCTGGTCACATACTTTCTGCCGGATATTAAAGAGAAAAACACAGGGAGAATGAAGGGATTACAAGTTTAATAATGGAACCAGGTATGGCTTTATAGAAGCAGGTCATATTACTGGGTTCAGAGTAAGCCACAATGTGGTTTATTTGGTTTTGGTTCAGCACACTGTGCAAACTCAGCCTTTGCAGTTTCCAAATGATGATTTATTCAGCTTACCATATTGTGTGAACTCACCCAAAGTAAATCATGCCATAAAGCACTATGTGAATGCATCTGTTTAAAATGCTTACTCTAAGGTAAGGATTGCTGTATAAAAGAGATGCTGGTTATGTGTAGTTGCTTAGCAACTTCATCATTTCACTATAAAGAGCCACTATATAAGTCAGCCAAGAAAAAAGTCCTTCAAGACTCAATCTCAGAATATTAACGAAAGCAACAAAAAAGTTATTCTTGATGTAAGCTCCTATGACACAGTTTGGATAATCAAATTGCAGTTGATATAGCTATTACAAAAGCATTTTGCAGTTTTTAATATCAGTCAGTATTTGGCTTTAAACACATTCTGTAATACTCACAACCTGTAGTTTTGAGTCAGGCTATATACTTAGCCTCAAACAAGTCCACCCACACATTATTACAAAGTGTCCCTTTAAACAAATACAAAAAAAAAAAAGTTGAAAAGCAAGTTTTGAGAATTGGGTGAAAGCCATGGAGTTCCTGTCAAGGCTTTAAAAGTGTTGTATTGAGCACAATGTTGCAATATCATCTGCAGAGAGCAGTAGTTGAGTATTATTTAACTATAGCAAGTTAAGGTCAGAAAGACTTCTTGCTATCTTAAACATTAAAATTTAAATTTGGACAAATTCTATAATAAAGGAATTAAACTGAGCTTAAATATAGTATATATAGTATATAGTATATAGTATATACCATCTTGGTCTACACTAAAAAAATTGAAATTGTTTTCCTTCTTATTCAATAAATATATTAAATTAAAAAATGGAGGTGATGCTAACCAGTACTAACCAGCACGCTTTACAAACTTACAACTGATGATTAAGTAAAGGTAGTAACTGTAGATGGTTGGTCAATGTGTTAGAGAAATAGATTAACCATAGGGAGAAGATCAACAAACTTAGGCAAGATCATGAAAGGTAAGAATATTTCTGTGACACCAAAGATCAGAATAATTAAAGCAATAGTCTTTCAAGAGGTAATATATGGGTGGGACAGCTGAATACTGAGAAAGAGGGAGGGAAAGAAGATGGATGACCCTGAATTCATTCATTCATTCATTCATTCATTCATTCATTCATTCATTCATCACATTTATATAGCCACCCATCTCACAAAGTGACTCTGGGAGGCATGCAACAATTAAAATAAGTGAATAAAAACAGGCATTATAAAAAAATTAAAAATTATTAGAATAAAAACATCATCACAAATTGTAAAAAAAAATTTTTTTTTAAGATTTTAAAAGAATTATGGAATTGGAGATGGTTACCAAGAGTACTGTAGGCTGCAAGAACCAGTCATCATTCCTCAATTAATTCAAGGCTGACTGCTTCTTTGAGGTGAAACTCAGCAAGAAGAAACTCATATATGTTGGATATGTGATGTGAATAACTGGAAGACTAGAAAATGATTATACTGGACATGGTGAGGAAAGTAGAAGAGGAAGACAAGATAAGGTGGATGGAAAGGATCATGAATATTACAGGAATGTCTTTGGAAAGGTTACCATTTATTATAGGAATGGATTAATATAGTATGCATTTATCCATGAAGTCACCAGAAGTCAAACCCAACTCAGCACAACTAATTAAAAGCTATATTATTTTCACAATTTGTTATATAAGAATGAAAGGGTTGGGTTTAGATTAATTTTTCCTTATTTATGGTCAGTCCCCAGTCTCTCTTCTCATCCTGTTCATAACATGATAAATCCCAAAATACAAGGTAAGAATGTCAAAATGCTAAATATGCTTAGTAACAGTTGTTGCAGAAGTTTATCAGGTAAGTGGTTACATGATGATGTGCCAATAAATTGATCCTATGCATTTATTTCTTAGACACAAATTGCATTGAATGAATTGGGAGCATAAGCAGCATAAAAATGTTTTTAAGTAAACAGAGGTGGTTTATTTCTGAAGAAGCATGCATAGGATCAATCAAAAAAGCCAGAGTGAATTATTTATACTACATGCTAAACCACAATGTGAATTACTTTAACCATTGTTTATGGTTTGTGTGTTGCATAATAAACCTTGTTGGAACCACCATCTGTGAAATGAGTACTCATGTTTAGGACAACTATGTACATTTATTTCTGCAACTTTTGTAATTTAATGTAAATGTTGAACACTGTTTATTGCAACTTTTGTAATGTTTATACAAAGTCTCATTGCCATTGCTTACAAGAGAATAATATAAAAAGATCAAAAGACATACATATAAAGATAATAAGAATATGGTTCTCAAACACAATCTTTATGAGGTGCCAGACATCCTTTATAGCCCCTGTTCCCCCCTCCTTGCAGTCTTCACAGCATAGGAAAGATCTCCCTCAAGTCAAGCTCATTTCTTGGAAACTATATGGACATGTTGCACACTGTAATCTTGGCAACAATATGGAAGAAGCTTGCCACTGCTGCCTTTCTCCCCCGATTTTTTCCTGTTTAGTTTCCTAATGATCTGCATTTCAGGTACTAGGCAAGTCCAAACCTGCTTAGCTTTTTTGAGATCAAAAAAAGGATGTTAGGTGCTAGCAATCTAATGTATTCCTTTGGGGTCCTTCCCCCACAGGTATTTTTTCCCACATAGAAAAATGTGACAGCAAAGATGAATTCATACATACTCAGTGATTGCAAAGCTATGGGATATCTGATACCCCTTAAACCATATAGCTACATATAGAGCATGTATTCAGCTCTAATATTGCATAATGTGTGAATCAGATACAGGATTACATGAAGTTCATATGTGGGCATATTCCACATTTCAGGAGGCAACTGAATTACAATAAAAGTGGAAAGAGACTGCTGGAATTATTATTTTAATGAGTACCAAATTTGGATCATAACCTGATCTAACTAAAACAACTAAACCAGATAAGCAAAAAAAAAAAAAAAAAAAGGCTTGAGTAACTGGTTAAGAAAATTTAGTTTTTACTTTAAATTTGAAAAATATTAATATCAATTATCTTGTTTTCATTATAAATCATTACAACAAATAACTAATAGATTGCTACCAGAGAAGTTTGCCTACCCCACTGCAATGAGAACAGGAGAACATTAGTCTACTAGACTAGGAATGCCAAGGGAAACTGGTAGAAGATAAGTTTGTGACGGCTTATCTCAGATCCTACTGTACTCCCTATCAAAAAGGGACACAATAAGACTGTCTGGTCCCAGAAAAGACCAAGAAATAGTGACCTAGTTAACAAACTATATTTTCTATCTTTTAACACATCTATCTAGATATGATCTATCCGTAAACACAAATTTGCAAGTGACAAAGCAGCTGTTGATCACCACTCCTTGTCCCTGCAATGCTAATTCCTACTACCCCACAAGAATATGCTATAATCAATGTATTCATTCCTGATAAAAGGTAAAGATTCCTTTGAGTCAAGCTTGTCTCCTGGTGACATCATGTATTATAACCATGCCATTTTCTTGGCAACAATAAGGAAGCAGTTTGTCCCTGCTTTCTTCCTGGCTATTTTTTCACCTTCCCTGTCTAGAGTCCTGGAATTTGTTGCTGGTCTCTGATCTAAGTATTAATTAGTCTTGACCCTGTTTTAAGCCTAGAGAAGGTCAGCGAGATGCTGCCACCTGCTGAGACTCTACCTTGATTAAAGCTGTGATATGTTGCCTCAGAGATGGAGTTTCTTGCAAGGATCAGCAGAGCTCCTTTCAAATTTGATATAATACTAGATGCACACAACATATTACATATGCTAAAATGTGGTTGGCTAATTTAAAGTTGTGTATTGTGTGAACCTGGCCAGTTTGATCATTCATGGGTTAGTCTATTATGGGAACCCAGACAATTGAGTTAACTCAATACACCATAATTCAGTTAACGATGGTTTACCACATTGTGAGACAAAGACATAAGTACTGAAAAGGAGTCCTAATGGAACTAAGTCATAAATACAATAGCTCCTGATCCTGCTACATCATTACTACTATACTGCTTTGTAATATGGAAATTCAAGACAGGCTAATAAAATGTGGCACTGTAACTTACTGTAAGGAACTCAATTTGCTATTACAGTAGAACTATCACTGTTTGGTGTGTCAGCCAATTCTATTAACTAAACTGAGAAGTAAATGTATTTTTTTAAAACAATCTCTATGCTTCAGCTGCTAACATGCCTATGGGCATAGGCAGAGAGGACAAATGACAACATGCACATGATTGCATAATCAGACATATGCCATGATTTATATACGTGCATCAGAACTTGTGGCACAATTGCAGTGTTTGCTTAGTGACATCTTTATGCACATAATCATTTTGATATCATTGCAATATGTTATCCGTGCCAATGAACAGGCCACTGTTTAATAAGCCATAAGTAAAAGACCTGACATAGTACAATGTGTAAAATCAGCTGTGACAATTGTATTTTGTCATTCACAAAACAATTGCTGATGTTCACACAATACAGATAGTCCTCACTTAACTGCCCTGTTTAGCAACCATTCAAAGGCACTGAAAAAGTAATTTTATGACCAGACCTTGCACTTATGACCATTGCAGCATCCCACAGTCATGTGATCACCATTTTTGTGCTTCATAGCCAGCCTCTGACAAGCAGAGTCAATGGAGAAGCCAGCAGTAAAATTGCAAGTCATGGTCATGTGATGCTTAACGACAACAGCAGAAGTGAGGTCGTAAGTCTGTCGCAGTCATGTCTCACTTAACAACCATGTTGCTTAGTGACAGAGTTGCCAGTCCCAATTGTGGTAGTTAAGTGAGGACTACCTGTAATTCTGGCTTTGGAAGGACAATGGCATCTGCAGGGAGGTCTCAAAAGCTGCAAAATAGTAGGTATGATGTCATGACCCCTTTTGTACATGCACACTGAAACAACAGGGAGCAGGTTTTGTGTGATATACTTCTTAGTATTTTATAATTCTATCCCCATCAATAAATAAATATAGAAAAGGTTCTCTCTCTCTCTCTCTCTCTCTATATATATATATATATATATTGGTTTTGCATTAACCATATTTGATTGGTTCAAGTCATATCCAAATACATTCTGGCTTAATGCACTATGTGATTCCAGTGTTTTTGTTGATACATTCTGCATTTGTTTTCTTCTGACCTAATTTTTAATTATCTCCATTAATAATTTGCATTTTATTTATTTATATCCAACTCTTCTCCAAAAGAAATCAATATACCTGCAACTCAGGATAACCAGTAATCTCCTAAATAGAATATAGTCTATAGGTTTGTTCACATGATAGAGGCAGCTTATATGGTATTAATCCAGCAAATCAAGGCCAACCTTTTCTGGTTGTTATTGGGTTTCTTTAAAGGTAAATTCTCCTTCAAGTTGAGCTGAACTCCTGGAGATTTTATGGACACATCCAAGTAGTTTTCTTGGCAGGTATACAGAAATGGTTTATCACTATATTTTCCAATATGTTGTTTCTTTGTTTTCCCAATATAGTCAACAGATGTGGTGGTATTGTGGAGTCCTTGGAGTGGTATGGATGGTATGGAGTGGATGTGGTATTCCCTGGAAGTACCCCATCCACATACTAACCAGTTTCAACCTAGCTTAATGAACAAGTACTGTATAATGTTTCTGACTCATTTGTTTAATTGGGTTCTCTTTATCTACTTTTAGGACCTGTGTGGAGAACGGATCATGCTTTAGGTCATATTTATGCAGAAAAATTGAAAATTCAAAAGGGTTCACAAACTTTTAAGTACCACTGTAGGTTTTAATTCTAAACTTATTGTAAAATTCCTTGGATTAGTGGGATTGATTTTTAGCTGGAATGTTTTTTTAAAAATCTCAGAATGAGACAATGGCTAGCCACTTCTGTAAAGAAAGAAGACTCTAGGTGTTGAACTTGACATACAGTGAGTCTTAAAAAAAAAAAAAAAAAAGTGTTTAGTCTTAGGGCATCCTGTTTTGCATTTCAGGCTTTTGAGCCAACCATCTCATTCATCTACAAAAACAAAAAATGGGCTAGATAAGAAAAATAGTTTTATGACAAACTGCAATGTTGGCTTAGCCATGGTTTGTTGAATAAACCATTACTGGCTGGTTTTATACATCAAGCCACAATTCTGGTTGATAAACCAATAGCTATGTTCATGTGGTCCATTAAACCCAATCAAAGAATGCTGCATCTTAGAACTATGAATCCAATTATACAATTTGTTATATTACATTCTTGGTTTATTCGTATGATATAAACTAGGTATGGTTTAAGTTTTCTGAGACAACACATCTTCCTGAGTGTAAAACCTGTTCAGAGTTTACTCTTAGATTCTAGCATTCACTCTTTATTGCATGGTCAACTCTTCAAAATTTTGAGAATATAATACTAGATCCTGCACACAATGGTATTTATGCTCCTGATGTTTGCCTTGGCAATATTTTGAGATGCCACAACAATCTTTATTCCCCTTTTCTCCAAGGTGCAGTAGAAATAAGTGCATTAGGGTGGAGGGGAAGAGAAGGTTTTCCATTTGCTACAGTTGCAGCAAGCTGACATTGACCCTTCAGCATGACCTTGTCTGGGCTGTCTCCTTAGTAACCGAGACCCAGAGCGAGAAAACCTTCAGAAAAACCTGCAGCCAAATCTCCTTTGGCTACCTAACCTTTCTACCAATCTGATATATTATGTTGTGCTCCGAGGGCAAATAGACCCATGGTCGAGGTAGGCAGAGGAGGGAAGAAAGCCTAGAAGCTCCCATGAACGAGCTAGTCCACTCCGCGGAAAGAGATCATTGATACACGAGGGGGCATGGTCCCTACACGTAGCCTTAACTTTTGGCCCGCCTCCTTTACTCTTCTGCAGTTCCCGCAGACCTGGCGTCAACAAAGATAACATTTCACACGCGCGCACACACTAGAAAGTAATAAAACGTGTCGTTCGTCTAGGCTCGTTTTGTATCAAGGGAGAACGAAGAGCTCTGTGACATCACAATTATACAGGGCGCCCAGGAGGTGGCAGTGGAAGGTTTAGCGGGGGAGGGGGAATCAATAGCCACGGGCTATATTGGAAAGAGGCTAATATTAAAGAACGGGGGGGGGGGACTGTCCTTAAAAGAGCAAATACAGGCTCGCGTTGCCCCAGCTTATCTCCTCAGGCCCGGAAGGGTAATGGTGTGGGGAAAAGGGACGGCAAGGCCTACTGGCCCCGAACGGCGGCTTCGCGGCCTGAACTGACTGTCAGCCCAGCAGAAAAGAGGCGAGGAGGAGGCGCGCTGGCTTGGACTCGCCCTCCCGCCCAGGCCTTCCTGCTTTTGCCGGGAACTCCGTGGCGCCTCCTTAAATCTCTGCCGTTAAAATGTGGGCGGGTGTTTCAAGTCAAAGAGCGCTCAAATGTTTTTCCTTTTCAAAAAAAGCTGAGGAGGAGGTTAGAAGTTGGGGAGGGGAGGGAAGGGAGACTGTGGACTGGAGAAGGAGGAACCGGCTTTCTCGGCGGCAGCCCGCAAAAATTTCAACGGGCTTGAACAAGCGACGGCGGTTCCAGACACTCACAGAGCCGGCAACCGACGCTCTGCGCGGAAAGGAGGACGGCCACGGCGGCGTCGTTAGAGAGTTGCTTTGGCGCCTTTTAGCCCGGCTGGGATAGCGCCGCAGGGCTCCTGTCAAAGGAGCACAGTCGCCGCTGCCCCTCTCGCTACAGAAGTCGGCTGCCAAAGGAGGCAACGGGGACGCGGCAAAAGCTGAAGCTGCCGCTGCCGCGCCGAAGCGACCCGCGCGCCGAAGGATGCGGCGACCGCTTGGGTGTGATAATGTGCACAGGCTGCCCGGCTCTCACTCGGGCTCAGCCAGTCCGCCCCAACCCCGACCTTGCGCCTGCTGGGTCTGCCGCGCGCCCGCCGCGCCGGGATGGGAGCGCCGAGTCTCACCGCATCCCCCGGAGGAGTTTGGCAGCTGATCTGCCGGCGCTGGTTAATTGCCTGGCTACCGCGACTTGATTAACCCCCTCACTCCTATTGCTGGCTGCCAGAGGGCTGCTGGTTGGGGTCGAAGAACGAACTCAAACCTCAGCTGGCCAAGAGCGAAGCCCCAGCCTTCAAAATCATGAATGGAACCCGCGGCTTCAAAAGAAGCCTGCCCTGGGTCTCGGGTGTCTCCGCTGGACAGAACGGTGGGTCGTGTCTTCCTTTTCTTCTCCACCTCTCTTGCTTCCACCTTGTTCTTTACTTTCTCCGTCTCGCCTTCCTTACTCGGCTCGGGTTTTTCCGGGTGTCTGATATGCTCGCTGAAGGACTTGTATCAATTTATTCGCCCCGGCCAAGGTCCGGGGGGGGGCGGGTGTTGTGCGCGTTAGAGGTGCAGAGATCTGCTTTTCAAGCAGAGCTGCAGCAGTATGTATGACGTGTGAACCAAGGGGCGGGCTTTTGGCAAGGAGCTTTTTTACGAGTATTTACTACAAGAAGGTCTACTCCAGAAGATTAACATCCCCGCTCCTGTCAGTTTCCGATGGCCATGCCCGGCTAAAAACAATAATAAGATAATAAAATACAAGCACAGGTCTTCTGCTCGTTGGCGATCGTCATTCGCCCTAAGGAATGGCCGAACCTTTGGCGAATGAGTTGGCGTCCGCAGCTGCCAGAGGGGACCTAGCGCAAGTTACTAATTTGTTGGAAAATAATATAAACGTCAATGCACAAAATGGATTTGGGAGAACTGCGCTGCAGGTTGGTATCTGGGCGGACAGAGGCAATCGTTCACCACTAGGTGAACTGGTTTGACGGGGGAGAGGACCGTTTTAAAAAGGGGAGGAAAAAAAATCAGCATTTTTTAAAAAGCGAGTGGGTTGCCATATTTTATAAGTTTCACGGCTCCAACTCCTTAAAGTGACGTACTTTAAGTAAAACCTGGTGAATAATGTTTGTCTAATCTCGGTATCAACCTTGTCTGCAAGACACCTCGTCTTTTTTAAAAAAAACATTTTCTGAGACAGGGAAGCAAGTGGCGGAGGCATAGGGGGAGGGAAAGGAACAATCCGGGCTAGGTCGTGTTTCAGAGCAGGTCGGTAAACACCTCATTTTTGAAATCCGGATTATATCTGTTTGGATATCTGAAGAGGGGATGTTGTCTGGCTACTAAAAGGTGGCGGTTGGGGCGTCATTCTTTTCTCACACTCTGGCGAGCATGTCCCCCCCCCTTCCAAACTATCGCTACTGAATAACTGCGATGTACGGTAAAGCAGTGTGGCGATCTGGATCACGAAAATCCAGTGCTTTGTTATTCACCATCCTTCGGGTGCTTTTTGATAAATCGGTGGATCGCTTCACTGCGAGAATTTCCTTTCCGTAGGTATAACGTCGTATACACCCATTTCCAGTGTTTAGATTTACAGGCGGCTGCTGGAGCTCTTCCAGCTACTAAAACCCTGCACCCGCTGAAAGATGTTTTCCTTTGAGAACATTGGATAACGGTGCTGAAAGTGTTACGTTGGGGGGGGGGGGGGAGGTAAAGGTGCCCAGCCAGCAAGAGAAGTAAAAGGTAGGTGAAAATTTGGGAAGATTTTCCGGTGCAAGTCTGTGGATCTGGTCGAAAGTACTGCGGAATATTGAACAGGCTCCTTAAAGAAAAACAATTTGTTGTTTAAACTACAGACAGGATCCACTTTCTCAAATACTGGGAAAGGGGTTCCTGTTGGTGAGGGCTGAAAACTCCAGCAAGACAATCCCCCCTTTAAAATGGAAAGAAACCCTTTTGTAATATGACCTTTCATGGTATTCTTTTCCAGTTCAGCTCAGTAATCCTAAATTATTTTCCAATTTGCAAGGGGCATAAATGCCTTGAACTCTTTTAGGTTCTTCTGCACCATAACAGGTAGGACATGTTCGGAACCAATCATTGAGTTAGTGCTGTTGAATAGGAAGTGCACCTCAATTTCTACCTCATTACTGAGCTGCCAGTTCTTTTTCTTATTGTATAATCAGAATTAATGATTCCCTTCTTGCCTCCCCATCTCATGGTTTACAGAGATACTGAACATCTCTGCTTACTCAGCCAAGGGCATGTCTTTTCCACCACCTACTTTTCATTGCAGCTTCATCGTAAATCATCATTTGAGGCAAACTACAAATACACACACACACACACACACAACTCTGAATAAAAGGTAAACACAACAGAAGAGGCTGACTGCTTATTTTCAGTATGTGTAATCCAGAAAGATCTAGTGGGTGGATGATAGAACTTGAGTTGATAGTCAATATTGCTTACCCTTTATTATACCAAAGAAAGTGAAAATACACATTGGCTTCTGTGGACTCACTCATTTAAATTACTTCTGTCTCTTCTTTGAACTCTTTTTTTATCTTTTTTCCCTCCCCCTTCTCCTTTTTCAGATCAGGTGTTTATAAGCAGGCCTCCTTTTTCAATTTGGCCAAGAAAGGCTAGGCTTAGGCCTTTTCTTCCCTATGTATACCCTTCCCTCGTTAAAGCAATTCCACATCAGAAAAAAAAAACATTTAGAAACATCTAAAACTGTCTCTAAAATCAGACTTTTCTCATAGATGGTATAGTGTACTGTCTAACTTTTATCTTCCACAATTTAGGAATCTGATCCTGAGTTTTGTATTTACCCCAAATTATGACTTTGACAGGACATACGTGGTGAGATCTTAAAAGCTTAAGGAGTATATGTTCATTTTATCATAATGACCATGATATTAGTTTCCAAAAAGTTAACTGTATTCCTACTATTTGCATTCCAGATCGGTAAACAAGAGGGCAGATGATTGTATTGTAAAGGAAGAGGTTATCTCCTAGTAAACTATCATCTTTGTAGCTGCTGATCTACATTCTGAGTCTTATATTCTCTCTCACATAATTCCTTAATATACCTCTTGTTTTTACGGCTCTTTCCAGTTTTGTTTACTGTAACCGTTCCCCTTTTGTGTACTGAAAACCGAAGACAGCATTCCTTGCAAGAAAAAAAATGTATAAGGCATATAGCTATATTCTTTTATAAATGGGTAGATAAAACAGGACTGAAGAAAAAATATTGAAAGCAAAGGAACACATCATCTTTCAAAACTGGCTGTTTCCTATACCAAAAGCTTGACCGAGGTATACATTTCAGTGTGTGATATTACTAAAGATTTGGCTGTGGCTTTTAACAGACACAAGGATTAAAAGATTCAGGAAGCAAAAAGTCCAAGGGTCTCTAAGCTGGGCAATCCTAACTATGAAAGTAAGAAAATTTTATAAAGTTACTATATCAAGTCATTTTTTTTCTTTAACCAGAAACAATAGAAATGACATTGATTCTTAAGAATCTATGCTTTTAAGTGATAATAGCAGAATGTTTACATAGAAAAGAAAAAGGATGTTTAGGGAAGCCAACAGCCTTTAAAAACTTTCCGTTCAAACTGAACATGAGAAGAAATAGACCTAGAAGTATTGATTTGCATTCACATAACAATCCCAAATGAAACTAAAACTGCAAACCTATGTACACATTTCCTTGGAAGACCTTCTGAATTTACTAAGATATTTTTTAAAATAAATAAATGCATTTGATTGGTTAGTTCACAGATATTGGACACAGGAAACATACCCATTATTGATTAAAATGTGATCTCTGAGTAATCAAAGTATTAGTCTAAAATGTGATCATAATAGGATTACGTTTCAGTTTCTTGCAGTGCAGAAGCAACAGAGTTTTGTTTTTAATGATGGCGTTCTTCTAATTTCCCCTTTACCTCATTCATTCTGGTGGTTTTCCATGTTTGCTTGCACCCCCTTCCCTAAGAGAGATTTTAGATTCATCAGGGGTTGCAAAACACATTATATTCTAAATCTGCTGTCTGCCCTTTTGTTTAGGGTATCTTTTATTTTGTTCTCAACTGTAAGAGGGAAAGCTTAAATAAGGGAAGAAGTGGAGCTGATTATATTAACTGTTTCTCATGTACATATGTGTGTATGTATGTATGTATGTACAACACAGACACTTTATTTTTCCACATCTTATGTGGACACATCTTTAATTAGAAATAGTCATTTAGGTCATCCATCCTTGATACAATTGGGATATGGGTCCCTTGGATTTTAGACCTACTTTCCATCAAAGTAGGACAAGACCCATCAGTATTATTATATACCTATTATCTTAGCAAATAACTGCATCCTTTTACTCCTACCCTGTCCCTGGAATTTTATCTTTATCATACCACAGTAGGGAATAGTTTTTCCCATCATTATACTTATTTATTTTAGTAATATTTGTTTCTGTGTGGTGTAGGTGGGTTTCAGAGCAATTCCGTTTTGACAATTAGAGTTTGTCCATTGCACTAGCTCTCTGAAAAGACTTGAGTTGATATCCCTTTCGCAGGCTCTTAAAATCAGGAGTGGGAGAGAGGTCTCTCTAGCACCATGAGCTAGTAACATTGAGGACCAAGCAGGGCACCAGAAATGCCAAATACCTATCAAAAGGCAGCTGCTGGTGCCATCCCAAAATATCCCGGCTTAAAAAGCCTTCCAGTAAAATGCACCAGCCTTATATTCCTCTGCCCTGGGATGCTGAGGAAGTTGGCATCCCGTTTTCCCGGGGCTCTAGGCTCCTGCACGAACTTTCACACTGGTTTCCCACAGCCAAATCAAGCGAAGGCTCTGCAGGTAAGGCCCGACCAGAGTGTTGGGATACGCGTGGAACGTGTGTGAACCCAGTCCCGGGAGAGGGGCACATTTCGCCTCTGCCCATCGCCTCGCTTTTCTCTTCCTCGCCCTCTGCCTTCAGGTGATGAAGCTGGGGAACCCGGAGATCGCCAGGCAGTTGCTGCTGCGAGGCGCCGACCCGGATCTGAAAGACCGCACCGGCTTCGCTGTCCTGCACGACGCGGCCCGCGCCGGCTTCCTCGACACGCTGCAGACTTTGCTGGAGTTTCAAGCGGACGTGAACGTGGAGGACAACGAGGGCAACCTTCCGCTGCACTTGGCCGCCCAAGAGGGCCACCTGCCCGTCGTGGCCTTCCTCCTGGAGCGCACGGCTAGCCGGGTGGAGCATCGTAACAAGAAGGGAGCCACCGCCTATGATCTGGCGAAGCTCTACAAGAGACAGGCCGTTGCCAAACTGCTGGAGAACAGCAGGCGGAGGGAGGGCGCCCTCAGTGGGGACTGAAGCCCATCCCTTGCCCCGGACTCCAAAGTGCCTGCTTGTTCACCTGTCGCCTTTCCTTTCCTTTCCTCTCTTTCTTCATCTTAATCAAAATATACAAATAGGTGGGGTCCGTCTTTTTCAAATGCAGACATGGGGGTGATATTTTTCCCCTCTGGGGGAAAAACTCACACCAGTAGCAGCTTTTCACAAAAGTGAGCAAGAAGCCGGGTGGGTGCTCGCTTTTCTTTTATGAATGCTTTTTCTTTTTTTAACTTGGTTTGCTCTTGCTGCTCACCCCATCCTTCATTTAAGGGAGGATGGGGAAAAAACTGTTGAAGACCTGTTTTTGTGCTTTCTGATAACTTTCTTTTTAAAGATCTGTAAAGGCTTACTGTGATTTCCCATCCCTGAATATCATCTAGCCTAACAAAGGTTAACATAATATGAAACAGTGCATGAAGGAGTGTATATGTGAAAGACCTTTTGTGCCAGAAGGGGAAGAGGGGGAGGAAAAGAGAGACTTTTGGACATTTGAATCGCAAACTTTTGATGAGATGGATATGCTAACAAAATGTCTGTGGAACGTTCACTAAAAGTGCTTTCATTGTTATTTTTCTTCTATTTTTATTGTCCTGCCTTGTCTCCTAAACATCTTTTTTTCTGAAGGAAGTTTTGCTGAAATCTGGCTTTCTTCTAGTTAAACATGTTTAGGACCAAAGGTTCAGTTGATTCACCACATGTGTCTGGGCAGAGAGGCAGAGAAGAAATCTCAATTTGGGGTAGTTTGAATAGTGAAGATTCAATATAAGAATTGATAACAAAAAAGTGTAAGAATGAATTTATAAAGTCCAAAGTCACACAAGTGTGGGGATATGATATTTTGGCTATTTGCACAAACTAGTTTAAGATAAAGAGATTGATTTATAAGATTAGATCATGTATAGTGACTTGATCAGATTTTGGGGATACTCTAGATTTTTCTCAGATTAAGCTGCCAGACTAGTACCATTTACTCAAATTTGTTCCAGTGGAATTAATCCAGAATAAGCATTTATTTTTGTGGTTAAGACTTGGGACTTCTGATCAAAGGCTATTTTACAGAGTCCACAAATTTCTAGATAACAGTGTAGTATAGAACTTCAGAAGCAAAAATGTGAATTAAATTGGATTGTTTTAGGCTGCAGTTTTCTACATATCTCCATGGGATTGAACTGCACTGAACTCAGTGAATGGAGCTTAGTTCTGAGCAGACATGGTTAGGATTGCACTGTTACTTGGGACTCTAGGACTGTTGAGTAGAAAAGCTGGCTATTAAAACAGATGTATTTTGCATGGGAATAAACTACAACACCTATACTTTTTATCAATTATTTAGAATAATCTCACTCCTCTCCTGCTAGTTTTCTGATTAAAAACTTCAGTTTGCTGCAGTGGAGAGAATTCATTGCTATTCGTCTCCACAAGGAATGCTTTGCATCAAGTGTATCACAAGATGGGGTGTGTGCCCCAGTGGCACTGTGGCTGTGAAGTGTGATATTTTATTTGACTCGGGTCTTAGTTTGTTACTTTCAAGAGCAGTGGCAACTCCAGCTAGATTGGTCAGTTTCAGTACCTGAAAATTTGGCTCAAAAAATAGGAATCTTCTTTTTTAAAAGAAAGGATTCATAAATTATATCAGGGCAGCTTCATCCCCAGCGTTGCTCCTGCATTGTACAAGCTTCTCCTTTCTTGAACTGAGGTTTCAGAGGGGTCAGTTAAAAAACAGCGAGTTCCACTGCTAACAAAAACAGCTAACGTTTATACAAGCCAGAATTTAACCCAATCGTATCCTTTTCCAAATGATCTCTTTTCTAAAGAGTTAAAAGCTTAGACATTAAAAAACAAACCAGCAACTAAAGAAATTTGCTGTCTGTAAA